>NC_137801.1:25798791-26998791 GCF_963383645.1 Muscardinus avellanarius | reverse complement strand
CTGGGATCAGGGTTATATAGGGACTTGGGGTTACAGATTGGGGGCTAATAGGCTAAGAGAAATGCCCTTTGAACTAATTGGCTAGAGTCCCATGGGAGGGGGTCGTGCGGCCAGGTAATTGGCTCAGGGTCAGCGGGGAATGTCCCTTTCACTGATTGGCCAAGGGCACCAGGAGAGGGCAGGTCTCCCAGGTAAGTGACCAGGTGTGGTCAGAGGGAGATGGTAGCTTAACGGGTCAGACCAGGGCCTTTCAGGAGACTTAGCTTATGGTGGGGGGGGGGATCTGAAATAAGAATCTAATTCATCTAACAAGAGGATCACAGGTTTGAAAGCAGCCTCAGCAACTTCAGTGAGCTCCTGCCTCAAAATAATAAATGTATGTATGTATGTATGTATGTATGTATGTATGTATGTATGTATATATAGCTCAGCCACATAGTAATCTATCCTAGCATTCAAAAGCCCCTGGGTTTAATCCCCAACATCACAAAAAAATATTTGCTACAAAGCTCCAAAATGGTAATGGACTATACTGTTTATGGATTTACATTTCATAAGAGATCAGATCAGGGAGAAAAATCATAATATATTCTTAAATATATGTGTCTAGTATGTTAATACAGTATGATGTAGTATAACATACCTGAGAAATTATTCTGCAAAACAGAACAAAACACTGATCCTCCTGTATTTGTGTGCTTGGGCTGCCATATCAAAGTACCATAGGCTGGGTGTTTTCAATAACAAAAAAGCATCTGCTTTTTTTGAGGCTAGAAATCTAAGGTTCTGGTAGAATTGGTCTCTGCAAAGGCCTCACTCCTTGGCTTAGAGATGGTCGTGTTTTCCCTCTGTCTTCTCGTGGTCTTTTCCCTGTATCTGTCTTTATACAAATTTTCTCTTAAAAAGACACCAGTCCCACTGTATCAAGACACCCCTATTGGCCTTACTTTAACCTAATGACCTCTTTAAGGACCCTATGCCACATGTAGTCAATTCCAGGGACCTGGGGGTTAGGACTTGCCTATGGTTTGGATATCGTTTGAGCAGGTCCCCCAAAGGTAGATGTATTGGAAACCTGATCCTCAGTGAGGTAGTGCTTGGAGAGTGAACCTTTAAAAGGTGAAGTTGGAAGAAGATAACGAAGTCACTGGGGGCATTGCCCTTTAAAGGGGTCGAGTAGTTCCCATAGAACTCTAGTTAATCCCCACAAGGGTGAGTTTTTATAAAAGAGCAAGTTCCTCCTCACTCTCTGGCTTTCTCTCTTGCCTGTAATCCCACTGATACTCAATCCCACCATAAGACCTTCTCTAGAAGCTAAACAGACAGATACCCAGTCTTAGATTTTCAGCTCCAAAACTATGCTAAATAAACCTTTTTCTTTATATAGTACCCAACCTTAGGTATCTTGTTATAGCAAAAAGAAAATAGACAATTACAGTCTTCAACATATGAATTCGGGGAAAACAATTCAGCCAATAACATCTACCATCACCACTGTAACTTAACTATGTTCTGTGTGTTCTGGTTACCTCAGTATCATGTGGAAGAGAAATGCGCAGTGAAATTATCCCACTCCTACACTGTGAAGGGGGGTGCACACTGGTAGAGACTTCTATAAAACAACTGGCTATCTTTTAGGATTCAGCCCTAAAAACAAACATCCTGTTGTGTTTCATCATCCCTAATGTAGGAAAATTTATGTTCAAATATGTTCACTGCAATATTATAATCAATGTAGAAATAAAAATTAGAAAGATAACACCCACAAAACAAATAGGGAATGGATAAAAATCATGGAATGTAGCAGTCATTAAAAATCAGTGTGTTTAAAAAGACTTTCAATGACATGGAATGATGCTTATAATACCAAGTTAAAAAAATAAAAGTTTCCACTTTCTCTTAAACTCACTCCAATCAGCCTTTTACCTCCACCTTTCCACTCAATCTGACCTTGTGGGAACTGTCAGTGACCTTCAAGCTGCCATAGCCAATGCAGTTCATGACGGTCAGCAGTGCTGGCCACCGTGGACCATCTCCTTCTCTCGGCTACCGAGATGTCATACCCTGCAATCTTTCTTCATGTCACCAGCACTTTGCAGTCTCTTCTGGCTCTTCTCTCTCTTACCTTTCAATGTTGAAATTTCCCAGGGTTTGCTGGCTCTGTGAACACCTTTCCTGGTGTTCTCATTTAGTCCCATAGCTTTGATTTCCATCAAAATGGTACCCAAATTTAGACATCTAACCTTGTCCTCTTATCTAAAATCCAGATTTCCAGGTCCAATTGTCTCATCCACACCTTTGTGTAGATCTCTAACAGGCTTCTCAAACTCAGCAAACCTTTTATCCTCTCTCCACACCCCAAACTCTGATACCCCTCCTTCCTAGCATGGCACCTCCACCCATCAAGTGTATTAGTCTGCTGGGGCTGCGTACCAAAGTCACACAATGTGCAGCTTACACACAGAAATTGATTGTCTCACAGTTCAGAAGGAACCACTGATGCTTTGGTTTCTAATGGCCATGAGTCTGAAATCCAGGTCTTGCTGGCTCTTCCTGAGTGCTGAGAGAAAACTGCTCCACCCCCTCCTTCCCAGGTTCTGGAAGCCAGGCCTGAAGGTGGCATTACTCTTGTCTTCTAGTGCTCTCCCTTCCTATACCTTGGTCTACAAACCCCATTTTCACAAGCACATTAGTCATACTGGATCAAACACACACACACACTCTCTAGTACGACCTCATCTTAACTAATTACTCCTGAAACAACCCTATTTCCAAAGACAGACACATTCTGAGGTTCTGGGGGTTATAACTTCAACATATGAAGAGGGGCTATATTTCAACACATAATACCAACCTATTGACATGCATGACTCTTCTCTTTTTTCCTACCCATCTCCAACCTATCTCCAAATTCCATTGGCTCCACTTTAAATACATCTCCGGCCCCGGGCCGGACCGTGCGTAGCACGCCAGACCCCTGGAGAAACCTGGCCCAGTACCCTGGGTCCCGGGCAGGGGTCACACGGGGCACGCCAGCCGGGCCCCAAGTCACGGGACTCTGGGTCCCGGGCCGGACCACGTGTAGCACGCTAGACCCCTGGAGAAACAGGGCCCAGTAAGACCCTGGGTCCCAGGCAGGGGTCGCGCGGGGCACGCCAGCCGGGGCCCAGGTTGCGGGACTCTGGGCCCCAGGCCGGACTGCACGTAGCACGCCAGACCCCTGGAGAAACCGGGCCTAGTAAGACCCTGGGTCCCAGGCAGGGGTCGGGCGGGGCATGCCAGACCCCGGAACAGCCACGGGGTCCAGGTCGCAGGACTCTGGGCCCCAGGTGGAGTAGTACAGAGCACACTGGACTCATGGGGAAACCGGGCCGGGTCACAGTGCTACTGAGTGCCTGATCCCACTACCTCCTCAAAACACACATACTGTCTTCTCTTATTGAGAAAAAAAAAAGGAAAAGAAAAAGAAAAAAGAAAAATATTGGAGAGGGGTTAAGAAGGCCGTGGCGGATACCAGGATACTGGAGATGCAGACAAAACTTATCCAAATGAACTGGAACTTATGGAAAAATTCCCCATGAAGGAGGACTGTTGTTTCTCTATATTGTTAAGAATCTTGGACATCACCTGTAAGGAGAGAGTTTAGCGGAGACCAAGGAGAAAGGTGGTATTGAAAGCAGTCTCCGTGATGGCGATGGAGACTTGTATTCAGGAGAAGCAGAAATCGGATCCTACCAACCTTATTTTTTTGGAGAAATTACACCAAATGTTGAATGCTACCATCACACATGCTTAGGAACACTGGACAATACTCAGAGTGGAAAAAGAGCTTGGGAAAGATTTGAAATGGTGGAGGCAGTGGCAATGGCAGTGGCCAGTACTCAGGGGAGGCAGAGATCTGATGCATTACACCTGGAACCTTTGAAATAATAACCCCAGAGGCAGAATGCTACCACCACACACCCTCGAGAACGTGGGACAATTGGTTGGGCGAAGAGGGTACTCGGATTGGAGCCTGCCGAGGGGTGAGGCCAGCGACGGACACAGCAAAGCTGGGATTGGAGCCTGCCGTGAGGCAAGGCCGGTGCTGGAGCCTCCGAGGCCGGGATCGGAGCATGCTGAGGGGTTAGGCCGGTGCTGCGGCCAGTGAGGCTGGGATCGGAGCCTGCCATGAGGTAAGGCCGGTGCTGGGGCCTTCGAGGCCAGGATCAGAGCCTGCCGAGGAGTTAGGCTGGTGCTGGGGCCAGAAAGGCCGGGATCGGAGCCTGCCATGAGGCAAGGCCGGTGCTGGGGCCTTCGAGACAGTGACCAGAGCCTGCCAAGGGGTTAGGCCAGTGCCAGGGCCAATGGCCAACATCGGATCCTGCTGTGAGGCAAGGCCACTACTGGGGCCTCCGAGGCCGAGATTGGAGCCTGCTGAGGGGTTAGGCTGATGCTGGAGCCAGTGAGGCCGGCATCGGAGTCTGCCATGAGGCTAGGCCGGTGCTGGGGCCTCTGAGGCCAGGATAAGAGCCTGCCGAGGGGTTGGGCCGGTGCCGGGGCCAATGGCTGGCATCGGAGCCTGCCGTGAGGCAAGGCCACTATTGGGGCCTCCGAGGCTGGGATCGGAGCCTGCCAAGAGGTTAGGCCAATGCCAGGGCCAGAGGCTAGCATCGGAGCCTGCCGTGAGGCAAGGCCGGTGCTGGGGCCTCCAAAGCCGGGATAAGAGCCTGCCGAGGGGTTAGGCCGGTGCCATGGCCAATGGCCGGCATCAGAGTCTGCCGTGAGGCAAGGCCGGTGCTGGGGCCTCTGAGGCTGGGATCGGAGCCTGCCGAGGGGTTAGACCGGTGCTGGGGCCAGCAAGGCCGTCATCGGAGCCTGCCGTGAGGCAAGGCCAGTGCTGGGGCCTCCAAGTCCGGGATCGGAGCCTGCCGAGGGGTTAGGCCGGTACCAGGGCCAATGGCCGGCATCGGAGCCTGCCGTGAGGCAAGGCTGCTACTGGGGCCTCCGAGGCCGGGATCGGAGCCAGCTGAGGGGTTAGGCTGGTGTCAGGGCCAGCGAGACCAGAATCGGGGCCTCCCATGAGGCAAGGCCGCTGCTTGAGCCAGCGAGGTCTGGATCAGTCCACCGGGTAGCCAAGCCACTACTGGGGCTGTCAAGAGTGGGATCAGTACTTGCAACACGGCATGCACAGAGAAATATCGCAGAAAATAAAAATCAGATGCTTCCCCTCATCAGCAAAAACTAGGAGGAAAGGGCCAACAGGAAGAGTCGAGCTATAGAAAGGGCCCTATAGTGAAGCAACTAAGGTGACCAATCAGAGGGTATGGAATAGGGGAGGATGGAGCCTCTTTAAAACACAGGAGGTACATAAACAAATGTGTCAATGTTAATCACCAAACAAGCATGGGATCGAGGGAGGGCGAGGGAATGGGATGGGGGCTGGATGAAGGCTAATTGGATGATGTGTGCTTGTATATCCTCTCAAGTCTTGTATTCCAATGTGATATATGATTATAATGCACCAATTAAAAAAATAAAATAAAAAATAAAATAAATAAATAAATACATCTTAAATCTGACTTTCTCACCATCTCCTCTTAAATGTTTCTCCTGGCCACCACAGTCTATTCTCACCATGCAGCCAGAGAAATCCTATAAAAACCAAAGCCAGATAACATCTCTCCTGTGCTCCAAAGCCTTCCATGAAATAATAATTTTTGACAAAATGAATGCATGAATAAAGGCAGGAGGAAAAATATACTTAAATGCTAACATGATTTTTTTAACCTATTAATGATAGAATTATGCAAATTATTAACTTTTTGTTTATACTAAATTATACTTTCCATATTTTCTAAAATGACCTCTTATTTTTATAGTACAGCAAAAATCAACAAGACTTTTTTTAAAAGAAGTGTTAACTCACTTGAAAAGCTAGTTTAAACATACTTAAAATTTTAAGGGCTGTAATTTCTACAATATAAACTATGTGAGACAGAGTACCATACATTAGGCTTTATGATAACTGCACTATATTGGAACGTATATACTGTTTTTACTTTGAAACATTCTTAATATACTATGATTGATTAATATGTCTAGCACTCTTATCAACATGTTCAATCTGTCTGAAAAGCTAGCTTCTTTTATTTTCATCAAGCAAAGCTGCTAAACAAGAAAAGCTTTTTTGAGAACTGGATCAGTAAAAAATAAGCTTTTTATACTGGGTGTGGTGGCACATGACTGCTATCCCAGTATTTTAGAGACTGAGACAGAAGGATTGCAGGTTTGAAACTAGCCTCAGCAACTTAGTGAGGAGCTCACTGTTTCAAAATAATAAATAAAACAGGGCTGGAGGTGAAGCTCAGAGGTAAAATGCCCCTGGGTTCAATTCCCAGTTCACAAAAAGAAAAAGAAAAAAAAGAGAAAAGCATTTAATACCACCAGCTTGAGAATCAAGTATCTGCAACATGGTTTAAGATATAGGGGGGAAAAGACAAAGACAGAAAATGTAGCTTACTTTTGATTAGGAAGTATCATACAGTAGTTAAAAGCCAGTCTACAGAAGCCAGAAAGCAAAATCCAAGTTCCAGCTCAGGCACCAATTAGCTGTGTGGCCTTGGGTATGTTTCTATCATCATTCTTGTTACGGTTTGGGGAGACTGTCCCCAGGGATCTTTGTTAGAACCCGAACCCCCCCCCCAAAAAAAAAACCAGAAAAACAGAAAAAGCACGGGTTCTTGTCCTGAGCTAAGGATAAATACACATTAGCCCGGACTCTTGCTGAAGATTTAAAGAAGTTTATTAAAAAGATAGAAATACAGAAGACAGTTAAAGCCCCCTGCCATTCAGAAATGGCAGTGTGTGTGTGTGTGTGTGTGTGTGTGTGTGTGTGAGGGGGGGGGGTGTTCGAACGAATTCACCAAAGATACAACATGTGGAGCATTCTCATAGGCAGCCCGACCGGATCTGGGCAGGTCCTTTGATATGAAGATGTGCTGCCCTATCTCCTGCCCAGGTCTCCTGCTCATCTCCAACCCAGCCAGATCCACCTCCTCTGAGGCAGGGAGGGGCAGCTCTGTTTCAGGCACAGACACCCATACCTTTTGTTACACTCCCAAGAAGTGTTAAGTTGCTTATCCAGGACCTGGGATTTAGAAATGTTAAAAGGCCCTTTTTTCTGAGGAACTTTGCCTCTCTTTAGAAATGTAAAAAGGCCCTTTTCCCTTAAGACCCTGAATTTCTTTACTACCAAAGATATAATTTTTAAAATTGGAAATCTTTCCCCAATACTGGTACATTAATATATTTTTGAAACCTCTTCCCAATACTGGTACAATTCTGTGACTCAGTTTTCTCATCTTTATAATAGGAGTGGTTTAAAAGAGGACTTGTATGTAGATTATATGCAAAGCTCTTAGGCGGTTCCTGGTTCAGAGTAACACCAGGCAGATGCAACTACTATTACCTCATAAACCCAATCATCCCACACAAACATAAAAATAGCCTCCAAGGAAGTTTTAGAGAAGCCAGTCACATTTATATCTGGGGTAGAATTTTATTTCTACCCATGGAATTTTACACTAACTAAAACAGCCTCCTAAATGAATCGAATATAATAAGCCACCTTCTTTTATCTTTCTTTCCCATGCTTAATCATTCGGAGTCAAGTTGTGACAGCAACAAAATGACAGACATCACTAAGCTAAAATAAAATTCCACATGATTGTTCTCATACCCAAGATTCATATTCCTAGGCTAGTTTTTATAACTGAATAAAGAATAATAGCTAAACAAGACAAAGCCTTTTAAAATAACCACTGGATTTATTTTGACAGCCTCTTTAATGTCAATTAATAGTATTACATGACTAAGGACGGAGAGCTCTGGAAGAAATACAATCCAAGCCATGCCAAGGCTTTTCCTTGATAAAATAAAAATGCTTCCAGCTGTCACTAATGGCTGAGCATCACTGGAGAAGCCTGATCATGGCTATAGAGCCCTGCGCATCGCTGCAGAGCCCCAGGCATTGCTATAGAGCCCCGCGCATCCCTGCAGAGCCCCAGGCATTGCTATAGAGCCCTGCACATCCCTGCAGAGCCCCAGGCATTGCTATAGAGCCCCAAGCACCGCTGCAGAGTCCTGAGCATCACTGTAGAAGCCTGAACTCCGGAGTAGAAACCTGAGCATCCCTGTAGAGTCCTAAGCATCCCCCACAGATCTCTGAGCATCACTGTAGAAGCCTGAGCATCACTGTGCAACACAAGTGCTGGGAAGGCTGTGGGCATGGCCCAGGCTACAAGACTACGATCTTTAGCCTCTTACACTCCAGAGAGGGTGCAGTAGCTGAAGCCTTGCTGTGACCACAGACCACTCCTCTAAAGGGAAGGCAGCTACACAGCAGACCAAGCATTTGCAAACAATTAGTCCTCTGGCTACCAGCTCTCTTACCATGAAAATGTGATACAGTCATTTTCAGAAATTAAGTTGAGGGCTGGGATATAGCTCAGTGGTAGAGCTCACACGTGTGAGGTCCTGGGTTTGATCCCCAATACCACAAAAGAAAAAGAAAAACAGAAATTAAGTTGAAATATGACTGTTAACTTCAAGGGCCCCTTAGGGAGCTGCTGGAAGAAACAAGCAAAGCTCTGTTTTCAAAACAATAACTTTAGTTTAAAAATGTAAATAGATTCTATCATTTCTGAATGGAGAAACTATCCTAGCAAATATTGTGCATTCTTTTTTGAGAAACCCTTCCACTGATGTTATGTACATACGTGTAATTATCAATGCCAGTCTCAATATCATGTATGGGGAAGGGGAAGAAGTTGGGAGGGAGCCAGGGGAAAGCCAACCAAGTGCCGTGTGCATGTGTGTCCCTATCACTGTGAATTCCACTATAACATCAGGCTATAATGCACCAATTAAAGAATATTAAAATAATCAAATAAGGCTGGGTGTGGTGGTACACACTTGGAATCCCAGTACTTGGGAGCTGAAACAGAAGGATTGCAGGTTTGCAGCCAACCTCAGCAACTTGTGAGGCCCTCCACAACTTAGTGAGACCCTGTTTCAAAATAAAGAATAAAGTAGGGCTGGGGGTATAGCTCAGAAATAGAATTCTCCTGAGTTCGATCCCCAGTACCTATTTAAGTAAGTAAATAAGTAAATAAAATATTCCTTTGAGTTCTTGGAGCATAGCTCAGTAACAGAGCTTGTGGTTAACATGCGTAGGGCCCTGGGTTTAATTCCCAGCAACAAATAAAAAACTGTTTCTTTTTTCCTTACATTGGGCCTACCTTTCCATATGCATTTAAATTTTTTAATTAAATGATTCTCTAAGATCCTATCTATGATCTCTAATCATGTCAGAAGTAAACAATGACCCGGGCGTGGTGGTGCACGCTTGTAATCCCAGCATTCGGGAGGCTGAGACCGGAGGATTGCGGTTCGTGGACAGCCCCAGCTACTTAGTGAGGCCCTCTGCAATCTAGTGAGACCCTGTTTCAAAATAAAGAATAAAAAATAGGACAGGGGATGTAGCTTGGAGGTCAAATGCTCCTGGGTTCCATCCCCAGATGCGCAAAAAAAAAAGTAAACAATGTATAATGAGGATACAAATAAAACTTTAAATCATTATTAAGAAGTGAGGCATGGTGGCATACATCTATAATCCCAGTACTTGGGAGGCTGAGACAGGAGGATCAATCCAAAGTTCAAGGTCAACCTCAGCAACTTAATGAGCCTCTATTTCAAAATAAAAAATAAAAGGGCTGGGTGTATACCTCAGAGATTCAATCCCTACCACCCAAAACTTAAAAATAAAAATACAAAATCATTAATAAGAACAATAATTAACAAATGTCATCTTTCTGTTGCAAATTGCCAACTCAAAATAACTATTTACTTCTAAAACATTAGGCCAAACTTGTTAAAGGATGATGCTGACAACTGGATGTTACTATCCCCAAATTCTTCATGTTTTTATGTTTTCCGAGAAAATAAATGGTAATAAAAGTTTTTAAGATTTAATCTAAATAATTCTTTTTATTATTCATAATAAGCCATAAATAAATTATTTGTTTTAACAGTGTTTCTACTCGTCTCCCTTTTCTTACAAAGTACAACTGGTCAAGTTTCCCTAATCAATACTGAAAAGTATAGTTCAGAGAAAGAAAATAAGGAGATCCCTCAGTCGTGAATCTGAGCTGGGCAGGGGATTGTTCCAACCAATGAAATGCAGAAGTTCCCCTGCAGACCTGGGAGCCCCGGGCATTAAGGACAGGCAGCAACATTCAGTTCTTCTTGGAAACTAGCCGCCATGTTGTGAAGAAGCTCAACCACCCACCTGGACGAGAACTGAGCCCCCAGCCCAGCTCCATTTTGCCAGCCAGGTGAGTACACTGCCTTGGAAGTAAATCCTCAACTCTCCTTCAAGTCGTCCCAGCTGATGTCACATGGGACAGAGACAAGCCCATATCCTGTCCGAGCTGCAAAATCAGGAGCAAATAAATGGCTTGAACCACTAAGTATCAGGGTGGTTTCTCTTGTAGGCAGAGATAACCAACCCCTCCTGAAAAAGAGTCACCATCCTTCATTCCAGGGCTTCTGCTGGTCCCACCATGCTGAGCCTCGTGCACTACCACATACACTGTGGTTGTATGATCAAGTCTTCAAGATAAACATCATCCTAGATGTGATTAAGAACCTGAGGCTAGAGAAGACCCCGCACAGGCCTCCATATTTCTGTATATTTAAGTACTAAAAATGACCCAATATGAAGCCAGTTCTTTAATAATTTCCTAGCCAAGTTACTAAGTACATTTAAATATTCATCTTCGATAATGCTAGCCATAGCCAAAGCCTATTTTTCAAATGTTCTAGTGATTTAAATACATAAAAATGAACTGTACACTTTGGGTAAATTGTGTGCTGTGTGAACTAGATCGCAATGAAGCTTTTTTTAAAAGCCGTGTCCATTTCATCAGCTTACCATAAAGCTCAAGGAAGTCCATGAGGACAGATGCAAACAAACTAGCCCATCTGTGGCCAAAACTTATGTCACAGGCTCTCAGGATACACAGGTCCTCCTTGAAGGATTCGGATGCCCCACTGGTCTCTCTGCCTAAGATGAGTACCTCCAATAAGGTTCTCAACTCTCAAATGGCCCACATCATCTTGGAACAGCTCTTTCACACACACAAAATAGTGTTTCCTTTATTGAGCTGCAGTCTGGCTGCCCGCTGCTTCCTCGCTCTGCCTCCCCTTTCCAAAACACTGCACCAAGAAAGTTCTACCACCCCGCCCGCGACGTCGCCTTTTTTCCTCACTCAGTCTGAGGTTCCTGCAGCTTCTCCTCCACCCCTGGCGGCACTGATCTGAGAGGCTGCAGCGTCCCAGTAAGGTGGAGGAGCATGCGCCTCAGAAGCTTGGATCTGAGTTCTATCACCAACTAGACACATGACCTTGAGCAAGGTAGTGAGCCCGCCCGTTTCAGCCTCATCTGCAGCACCTGTGAATTGAAAGTAGTGGAAAGAAACCATATGGGGGGAGGAGCACACAAGGAGGGCGATCGTTTCCTAAGATGAAAGCCACTAATAGTCAAAATTATTCTTGCAAATCTACTACTCGGTATGACCCACACACTGGCTCTCAGAATGTCCTTCAACCTATGAGCAGGTCACTTTTTCCTTGTTAAAACATAAAGTCAGCCGGGTATGGTGGCGCACACTTGTAATCCCAGTATTGGGGAGGCTTAGACAGGAGGATCGTGGCACACAAACGGTCTCAGCTACTTAGTGAGGCCCTTTGCAACTCAGCGAGACCCTGTTTCAAAATAAAGAATTTTGCCAGGCGTGGTGATGCACGCTTGTAATCCCCGCACTTGGGAGGCAGAGGCAGGAGGATCGCGCAGGTTCGTAGCCAGCCTCGATGGCTTAGAGACCCTGTTTCCAAATAAAAAAATATTTTTAAAAATGGGTGTCTGGGAGCCGGGCGTGGTGGCGCACGCTTGTAATCCCCGCGCTTGGGAGGCAGAGACAGGAGGATCGCGCAGGTTCGAAGCCAGCCGCACGCGCTAGCTTAGGAGACCCTGTTTCCAAATTAAAAAATGTAAAAATAGGTCTGGGAGTGTAGCCCGAAGGTAGAAGGGCTTCCGGGAACCCCAGTACCACCAAAAAAAAAAATGGGTGTCTGGGAATGTAGCCCGGAGGTAGAAGGGTTTCCAGGAACCCCAGTACCACCAAAAGAATAAATAAATAAAAATAAAAATAATAAAGAATTTTTTTAAAGGCTGGGGGTGTAGCTTGGATGTAGAATGCCCTGGGTTCCATCCCCAGTGCCACAAAAAGAAAAACAAAACAAAACATTAGTGTCTCTTCCCCCTCCTCTTCCTCATCTTCCTCCTCTTCCTTCCTCCTGGTCCTTATCCTCCTCCTTCTCTCCTCTCTCATCTCTTCTCTCTCATCTCCTCTCTCTACTCTCTTTTGCTTTCTTTCTCTCTCTTATCCTCTATCTCTCTCCTTTGCTCTCTCTCTCTCTCTCCTCTGTTTCTCTCCTCTCCTATCCTTTGTCTCTGTTTCTTTTTTGTGCTCTCTCCTCTCTGTCTCTCTCTGTCTCTCTCTCCCAAGCACATGAAGTTACTCAAGCTCATTCAGTGCCCCTGTGATGTGACTACACTGTAACAGAAGCCTCCTCACTGCTAGGCACCTAGCAGAGGGCCCGGAGTGCGGGAAGCTGGGCACAGCAGCTCCCGGTTTTCCAGCTCTCCCAAGGGAAGTAAGTACAAGATCCAGCGGGGTGCTTCTGAAGTGAGCGCGCAGTGAGGGACACAGCAGACCCAGAAGCAGGGCAGTGCTAGGAACGGTATTTTTAAGAAGTCTTGCCTAGGACATTTCATTTTTTTGTTATCTGCTGCTCCCTTCATAGGCAGGATAGAGACCTGAAAAATGCAGCCTATGATCCTGAGCCCAACCTTCCAGGTTTCTCCCAAACAATGCCCATGTTCACACTCCCTGGAAGTATTTATCCCAACTCTCAGACTCTTGCCCCAATTCTTCCAGCCTATCAGACAGAAAGGGAGAGCGTGCTTTTGCCTGGACCCACCCTACCAACAGCTCATACGCACATTTCCTTCTGGGCGCCTCCCAGGCACCTGCCCAGGCACCTGCGTGAATGTAATGACCTTGTCACCAAACCCTCTGCATGTGTTCAAGGACAGTTTTAAAGTCCCCAGGCACACTGCTGAAAACTGAAGTTAAATAACCACAGAGCTGAACCGCTACAGAGGGTTCCTTTTTTAAACATGACAATAATTCTAGTTATTATGGTCAAAACATACAACTGAGGGAAAGCGTTCAGGGGGATTTTCCACCAGGGACTGGAGCAGTGCCTGACCTGGCTTAACAGCCTCTGACTCCGAAAGGAGCAGCCATGAGCCTGCGTCTGCCTCGCCACCACACTCAGCTTTACACAACTACATCCCACCGCAGGGAGCTAGGCCCTTAAGAAGTCCATTTAATGCAGGACAAACTTTTACACACTTACTACTTGTTCAAGGAAGAGAAAACGTTTGGGTTTTTTTTTTTTTCCCAGATAACCAATGATTGGAGATGGCCTGATACTCATGACGGCCACCATCCACCAGACAGGGTCAGTGGGAAGCAGCAAGAGAGATCCAGTGCTCTTTCCTGCAACAACAGTGTCATGAATGTGTGGCACAGTGTCACTCGCTTGGCAGGTGAGCCCAGCACAAGAGGACTAGGCCACGACCCTCATTTACACTGAGCAATTCCTTCTGGTTACACTCACTTCTCAGGAAAGCCGTTTCCTCTCCGTATATATTTCATCACCAAGGAAGGAGTGCCCAGTGAGAGATACACCTAGCAAGAGACTCGGACTCAAGCACTACAGATGATTCTCATGCTCAAAAGTAATGTGTGTGACGCCGGGCGTGGTGGCGCACGCTTGTAATCCCCACGCTTGGGAGGCGGAGACAGGAGGATCGCGCAGGTTCGAAGCCAGCTGCACTGGCGTAAGAGACCCTGTTTCAAAAATATAAAATAGACTTCCGGGAAGATGGCGACCAAGAAAAGCGGGGCTTAAGAGTCCCGCTAACAACCAATCTCCATTACCACAAAAAGAGCGCCTTTCATAGCCAGAAAACACCATCACCAGAAAAACAAAAAAACCACCAGGCTCCAGAGAGAAAGCGGACTGAGAACAGAGCTCAGGGCCACAGAGGAGACACACGCGCCCGAGGACGCGGCAGCAGCGCCATACTGCCGGCGGCAGCGGCGAACTCAGCGGACGGCTACAGCAAGCCGAGGTGAGCCGATGCGGAACAGCCAGGCGGGATTTTTCGGCATAGACAGCATTTAAAGCTCCCAGTGGCTGAGCTCAGCACACGCTGCAGGGATTCAGAGTAGAAATCAAAACCAGAGAAGAAAAAATACGCCAGCCTCATGGCCGAGGGCGTGGCAGAGGCGCCATATTGCCACCGGCGGCGGCAGCAGCAGTGAATTCACCGAGTCCAGTACAGCTATATCTACGTACTCAAGAACAGTGAGTCAAATTGCGGGCCACAGAGGAGAAATCCCAGTATTGTGCCTCCTGGGACTTGACCCAGTGAGGGAGTGGTGGTGGCAGAGATATCACACCATAGGAGAGCGTGCAACCTGGCACCCCCCATAGTTTAAAGCAGCCTCTATCGACTCCCTGGGTCGGAGACTCTGTGATACAACCCAGTAAAGGAGTAGTAGGGTCTGAGATAATACAGACTCGAGATCCAGAGCACCTTAAGTGAAGCCATAGTGACCCAAGGGAAGAACCCAGAGAGGGCACAAACCTCCGAAATCATGGGAAAGAGGAATAACACTGAAGTAATGAATGTGCACAACCCCACAACATCAGAACCTGATAAAACAGAAAATCAGAGATTTCTAGAAGATCAAATCAGGAAAATAACTGTAGAAATAATAGAGGTGCTTCGAAAAGAACTCAGAGAGAGCCAAAAAGAGATAAAGGATGCAATTAATGAAGTAAAGGCCTCAATTCAAAGCACAAACAACCGATTAGACCACATGGAGAACAGAATCTCGCTCTTAGAAGATGAGCAATCCAAAAATGAATGCATAGTTTCTAATCTAGAAAAAGATATCCAACAGCAGGAATCTGACATTGAAGAAATATGGGTCCATCTTAAGAGAGCTAACCTAAGAATAATTGGAATAGAGGAGGGAAAAGAAAGTGATACCAAAGGGATCAACAATCTCTTCAAGGAAGTAATAGCAGAAAATTTTCCAAATATAGAGCAAGAGGTTGATACACAGATCCAGGAAACTTATAGAACTCCCTTTAGACAGGATCCGAGAAGAGGATCCCCACGCCATATAATTGTCAAAATGACCAATGTGGAAGCCAAGCAGAGAATCTTAAAGGCAACAAAAACAAAGGGCCAAGTGACATTCAGAGGCAAACCAATTAGAATCACTCCAGACTTCCCAAACCAAGTCATGAGAGCCAGAAGGGCTTGGAGTAACATATTCCAAACTCTGAAAGAAAACAACTTCCAGCCAAAAATTTCCTATCCAGCAAAACTTTCTATCAAATTAGATGGAGAAATAAGAAGCTTCCATGACAAACAGAAACTGAAGGATTTTATGTCTTCAAAACCAGCGCTAGAGAAAATACTCAAAGAGATTAACTACAAAGAAGAAATAGGTAACACACACCAGAACCAGAGAAACAAGAGTTTCCATCCAACAGACAACTAAGATTGGTTATCTGTGGAGATTCATTATTTATGTTAGTCTTTTACCTATCTCTAAATTGTATTGTTTGCCTTTATTGTTGTTAATTTTTAGGATGTCTAGTTGGAATATTAATATACCTTCAGATATAGCATTTGGAAATATTTTATCCAATTCTATTAGTAACTTTTAACTCTGTTTACATTGTCTTTGGATATACAATATTTTCTTTTATTCTTTTAGGGAGTTTGTATATTCTTCTGTTGCCTGTGCCATTGAAATCATATCCAAGAAATCACTGCCAATTTCAATGTTGTGAGGTTTTATGACCCAGATTTTCTCCTAAAAGTTTATAGTCTTAAGATTTATATTTAGGTCTTTTATCTAGTTTGAGTTAATACTTGTATGTGGGATTAGGTAAGGGTCCAATTTTATTCTTTTCCATGTAATTATTATGTTTCAACAATATTTAGTTAAAAGATTATTACTTCCACCACCAAATGTTCGTGGAAACCTTGTCAAAAATAACTTGACAATATAGGGAAGAAGTTAGCTCTAGGCTTGTATTTAACTCCAATGGTCTATATATCTGCCTTTAGAACAGTACTACACTGTTTCAATTATTGTAGCTTTATATGGTTTGAAATCAGAAAATATACATCTTCTAGCTTTGTTTTTGCTTCGAGATTGTTTTGGGTATCTAGAGTCCATATTCCATATCAGGATAGATTTTTTTCTGAAAAATAAATATATGATAGTTTCACCTAAAAAAAAAGAAAAAAAATATTCTCTGGTAAGAAAGAAAGCAAAAAGAAATATTGAAATGTTATCTTTAAGTCATCAAAAGCTTGGTATCAGACAAATGAAACTGTTATGTGAGATTATCATTTTTAATTTTGGATAAATTGCTATAATACTAGATGTCAACCACTAAGCCAAGCATGGGAGGGAGGGATGGGGAGAGAATGGGGTGGGGATCGGGTGGGGGCTGACTGGGCGATGTGTGCATGTATGTCTACAAAAGTTTGTATCCCACTATGATGTATGAATACAGTGCACCAATAAAAAATAAAAAAAATAAAAAAAAAATTCCTTTCTCACTAGAAAAGTGAGAATGAATATTTTAGCCAGTTATAATAGTTTCTACCTATAATATCCTAGATAGTATCACTATCCCTATGGGGCTTTGATCACATGAAATATGTCTAGTTCACATTACTATACAACATAAGTGTAAAATTCTTATGAGATTAATTTTTAGTACAACAAATATTAAATATCTTATTACTTTTTGTAATTATAGGTTGACATAATAAATTTGACTATACTGAATCAAATATATTATTAAACTGGTTTCAGTTCTCTTTTTACCTTCTTAACATAGGTATTAAAAAATTAGAAGTTAAAAAAAAAAAAAATATATATATATATATATATATAAAATAGGTCTGGGAGTGTAGCCCGGAGGTAGAAGGGCTTCCAGGAACCCCAGTACCACCAAAAAATAAAAAAATAAAAATAATGTGTGTGTACATGCATACACATATTTTCACACCTGGGGATTGTGCAAAACTAGGGATTGAACCTAGTGGCATTCTATCTCTAAGCTATAACCCCAGCCCTATTTCATTTTTTAATTTATTTTATTTTATTTTTTTGGTGGTACTGGGGTTCTTGGAAGCCCTTCTACCTCCAGGCTACACTCCCAGACCTATTTTATATTTTATTTGGAAACAGGGTCTCTTAAGCCAGTGAGGCTGGCTCCGAACCAGCGCGATCCTCCTGTCTCCACCTCCCAAGCACAGGGATTACAAGCATGCGCCACCATGCCCGGCTTCATTTTTTTATTTTAAAACAAGGTTTCAGCCGGGCGTGGTGGCGCACGCTTGTAATCCCCGCGCTTGGGAGGCAGAGACAGGAGGATCGCGCAGGTTCGAAGCCAGCCGCGCATGCTGGCTTAAGAGACCCTGTTTCCAAATAAAAATGTAAAAATAGGTCTGGGAGTGTAGCCCGGAGGTAGAAGGGCTTCCAGGAACCCCAGTACCACCAAAAATAAATAAATAAATAAAAATAAATAAAAAATAAAACAAGGTTTCACTAAGTTGCTAAAAGCCTTGCTAAGTTGCTGAGGCTGACTTCGAACATGTGCTCCTCCATTCTCAGCCTCCCAAGTACTGGAATTACAGGCACTGCCACCATGCCCAGATCGGATGCTCAAAAAAGTCTGAAAGCCATATTCATACTTGAGATTCCCTGCCTTAATGTACTATGCGTATGCAAAGGGTATTCCTAGGCTGACCATCATTCTGGTCACTGCAGAAATAATTCAGTACTGGGGCCAAAAGGCAGAGATGGATGAGCCCATGAAGTGAGTGGGGTCAGGTTGTTCAGTATGGTTAGCGTCAGGGACCAGACACCAGGAAGTTCAGAAATAAAAGTCAATGTGTCGGGAAGGATGGGGTTCAGAGAACAAAGAAACTGTCCTCAAAACTGTGAAACTGTGGCTCAAAAGACGAGAACACTGTCAACCTCACAAAAGGCCTCACGGATTCTGCCTTAACTCTTGGTGAAGGCTGGGCATTAGCATTTCGTAAAGCTCTCTCCGGTTGAAATACACCTCCAGGTTGGCTTCTCGCCTTTAATGTGCACAGATCGCGTCAGCACACAGGTTCTGGGTCAGCGGGGGGAAGTGGGCCGGAGCTGCCGCATCGTGCACAAAAGCTCTGGTCCGTGGGTCACACTCTGAGTACTGAGGACTTGGTGGTCAGCAGATGTCACCATGTGTGAGATTCACCGCAAGGGCGTATTATAAATGATGACTTGGCCCCTCCTTACAGCTTCTAATTCAGTATGTCTGGGCTGAGACAAACTTTTTTTTTTTTTTAAATGGGGATTAAACCCAGGGGTATCCATCCTACCACTAGGAGATACTCACACAGCCCTTTTTATTTATTTTTATTTTGAAACTGGGTCTAAGTTGTTGAGGCTGGGCTTGAACCCTCGATCCTCCTGCCTCAGCCTCCCAAGAACTGGGATTACTGGTGTGCACCAGAGCTCTAATCTGCATAACTTGTACCTCTCACAAATTCTCCAGTGACACTGATGCAGATGGTTTAGGGACACCAGGTTTGGAACCTCTGGATGAGACCAATGTCTTGGCTCAGGTTGTTATGACAAGATAACATTAACTAGGGAGCTTAAGAACAACTAACATTTACTTCTCATAGCTCCGGAGGCTGGGTGTCTAAGAGCAGGGCACCAGCGCAGCCCCTTGAGAGCGGCAGACTGCCAGCATCTCTTTGCGGTCTCACAAGACTAGAGCGGAGCAGGGAAGCAAGTGCCCCTGAGCTCCTCCATCAATCCCACTCATCATGCTCGCTCGCTCCCGGGACCTGGTCCAATCCTGAGCGTCCCCCAAGGTCTCACCTCCTAATACCCCCCCATGGAGGAATGGGGTTGCAACATATGTATCTGGTAGAGACCCAAAGGTGCAGTCAATAGCAACCGTGGCTTTCAGATATTAGTGTATGTTTAAACAGCTTGGGGAGCTTTCTAAAAACAGAGGTCACCGGGCCTAATCCACGAGATTACTAGGTCTGGGAAGACGCCCAGAATTGCGATTCAGCAAGCTTCTCCAGGGACGATGTGATCCACTTATGCAGAGACCACCTAGAATCCAGAACGTATCCTGTAAATGCAATAAGACTTTCTGGTAGTAGTAGCAAACTGCTGCAAACAGAGTTTGAATGTCATAAATGTACTTTACAAAGCGCCGTCACTACAATCCTAAAGTGCACTCACAGACCACTACCAGGTCCAACAAGGAGGGGAGAATGAGGACACTGAGAGCCAGAAAAGTTCCTAAAACCTGCAAGGTTTCCCAGGATATATTATCCAGAGACCCTGCTATGGCCTAAATGTTTGTATCTTTCCAAATTCTTGTCAAAACACTAAGCCCAAGGGGATGATCCTAAGAGATAGAACCTTGGGGGAGGTGGTTAGGTCCTAAGGCAGAGCCCTCATGAATGCCCTTGTTAAAAAAAAAAAAAAAGCCTCACATTCAAGCATGGTGGCCCATGTCTGTAATCCCAGTACTTGGGAGGCTGAGACAGGAGGATCACAGGTTTGAGGTCAGTACGCAGAAACTAAGCAAAGCCTTGTTTGAAAATAAAATAAATAAAATAGGGCTGCGGGTGTTGTTCAGAGGTAAAAGAGTTCAATCCCCAGTTCCACAAAAACAGCCCCCTCCCCAAACAACCCTTTGCCCTGGGTACAATGTGAGGTTGAAGCGCAGACAGCCATCCGGGAAGCGGGCCTCACCTGCTGGTGGCTTGATTTTGCCTTTCCCAGCCTCCAGAACTGTTGGAAATAAATTCCTGCTGCTTATTAGCCACCCTGTTTGTGACACTTTGTTACAGCATCCTGAATGAACTGACACAGTTCCAAATGGAATCCATGGGGTTAGAAAAGGCAAGGCTGTAGAAGATTTCCTAGGTTGCAATACCTATATGTCCACAGGAAAACAACATAGCATGGTAGTTAACCACAAAGGTGCTGGGCTCCAAGGAGTCTGCTCAGGAACCTGGCTGAGCTCAGTAAGCTGGGACTTCTTCGTCTACAAATGGAGGAATTGATACCTCCTTTAGAGGCTGTCAAGGGGACAATGTCGACAGCTTCTTCAAGAAGGTTGACACACAGTAAAATCACAGACACATGACAGTCCTTACAAGTGTCAATAGAGCTATAAAATCTTGGGGATGCAAGAAGTCTTGAGGGCGAGTCTTACACCAGGACAGGAAACCCAAAGGCTGGTAGTGCCGCCTTGCCACAGCACTGATGAGAAACACAGGGTCTCCACTCCACCCGGGCCTTCAGAGTCAGAATCCACACTTTAACACAACCCAGGAGATTCCTGTGCACCTGGGTTTGAGGAGCGCTGTCCTACAAACATCTCCAGCCCCGTGGCACACGTCAGCGCAATCACCTGAGAAGCTTTGAAGCAATATAACACAAGTTCCTATACCCAGGGGGGCTGATTCAACTAGCTTGAATACCGCCGGAGAAGTGGAATTTTTTTTTAATCCTCCCAAGAGATTCTAAAAAACAGCAAGTCGAGAACCTTTAGTGAAAGATAAGTGTGCAAGCTCTGAGGTTCAAGAAATGGGTACGATCCTGGTTCTCCCACTTTCTGGCCATTTTACCTTAAGCAGGTCACTTCATCTCTTGGTAATTCAGCTTCCCCAGCTATGAAGAGTGGTATAATAATAGTGCCAGTCTCATAAAGACGCTCAAAGGATGCAACAAGACAGAACCCAGAGATGCAACAAGAATGAACAGCACCAGGCGCGATATCAGTCCTTGGGAATGTCAGCTACTGTTCCCTGAGCCGGCAGACACTGAGGTCCTACCTCAAGACCAACGACAAGGGTTTCTCCCTTCATGACAGCACTCTCCTCTGTGAGATGGCTGTTAGGGCGCACTGCCAACACATCTGAGGGCATTACAACAGTCAGGCAGGTCCCACTGCTCTTTCCCACAATCAAGCTCTGTAGTCGATGGCCCCTGAATAACCCCCTACACACACACACACACACACACACACACACACACACACACACACACACAGATATTCATATTCATATCTGTGTGTGTGTGTGTGTGTCTGTCTGTCTCCTTAATCTGGCCCAGCTTGGAATGAATGGGTCACTTGGAGACACAGGGTGACACTGAGTCTCAGTCTCCTCAACCAGGACACAAGGGAATCGGGTCAGACAGGCCATGAGGTCCCTTCCAGCGCCTCCCCTCTTGGGTTCCTGGGGTCACGGTGCCAGGAAGAGGCTTCCACCTGGGCGCGAGTCACCATTTCACCGTGCAGCCGCCAGCCCCTCGGGATGGCTGATGTGTGGCTCACATCATGGCCACCTAGTGATTACCCGGTAAACTAAAATTCAACAATGAGCTTTCTCTCAAAATCTAAATATAGACATGCTCCCTGGGAGTGCAAAGGATTTCCTGAAGGGTTTTTCTGAGGAAACTAACAGGTCTAAATAATAGCGGGTGTTTGGTTGACCCTGTAAATATGAGAGCGTGTGTGTGTGTGTGTGTGTGTGTGTGTGTGTGTGTGTGTGTGTGTGTACTCACAGAAACCACGTGAAAGCTGTTTTCCTTGTCTTGAGAACGCCAAGGCACTAGGAACCACCCGTCAGTATGTCTCCACCAGTTTTTCTTTCACTGTTCTTTAATACGGTCCTGTCTCTGTTTTTGGTGAGCCCAGGCTGGTGCTGGCTCCTTCTGCACACAAGCCCTCGCCTGCTCCAGTCTGACCTCCCTGCATGGGTCTGGATTCCATCCCCCTGGCACTGAGCTGTCCCATCTCCCAATTCCAGCAGCCGTAGCCTCCCTTCGTGCAGGGCCACTGGCACCTCCACCAAGATGCCCGACACCAGACTCCACTTTCTTCCCTAGCCCTCCCTCCCCCACAAAACTGGAGGAGACCATGCTCCCCTCTTCCTTCTCCAGACATTGAATCTGCTTCGCTCCACTGACCAGCCCTCAGTCTTCTGTCCCCCTCCACCAGCACGGTCACTTACACCTTTCTTTCTTCTTCAGAAGAGCTGCCTCTGCCACCAGCCTCCTCTACCAGTCTCCCTGGCCCCGGCTGCGGGGCTGCACTCCGAGCCTATCAAAGTCAGCACTACCAACTGCTGCTTGTCAAGCCTCTGCTGTGTGCCGAGCAGGGTGCTGGATTCTTAACTTCCATGTCCTGGCATCCTTCAAATGGACACAGATTTTCACTCTGGGAAGCTGAGGCTCCGTGCTAACACTTCCACCAAAACCCAGGTCTGGGCTCTTGCTATGGAATCGTGGTGCTGCCGGGTGAAGAACTGAGGTGGGGAGCTACGCCAGCCCAAGTCCTCAGCTCACTTCCTTTCCTCTACACGCACCCTAGAAGCTGAGCGAATAGGACCCCTTCCTGCTTAGGGACACGTTCCATCCTTGGGCCCCCGTCCATACTGGCCTTCTCCCAGTCTCAATCTGCAAAAGCAAAATCCTGCCTGCCCGCCTCGGCTGCCTCCTGATTCTGGGCTGTTTCTGACACAGCTGAGTTTGGTATCAGTCTCTCTCCTCTGAACCCCGGTGGCACCCGGCTCCCTCTGTGTACCTTTCCCATCCAGCTCCCCCTGTTGTACACTGCTCGACAGAAGCTGCCACCTCATCTCTCCCACCAGCACTGAGAAATGTCACCGCGCGTATAATTGACACTCATGCCACCAAAACTGCTGCCTTGAAGAAACGTTGAAAGATTTATCAAGAAGAAGAAGCACTATGAGAAAACATGAGAGTCAAAATTTTTATATTATCATCCAACCTCTACCAATACTTTAAAGAATTTGGTATGAGGGCTCTGTCACCTACAAGGAGAGACCAGCAATGCTAACAAAGGACTGGGATGCGCTTTTTATTTTTTCATTTATTTATTTATTTTTGCGGGTGTGGGGATGGAACCCAGGGGCATTTGACCTCCGAGCTACACCTCCTGCCCTATTTTTTATTCTTTATTTTGAAACCGGGTCTCACTGAATTGCTGAGGGCCTCACTAAGTAGCCGAGGCTGTCTGCGAACCGTGATCCTCCAGTCTCAGCCTCCCGAATGCTGGGATTACAAGCCTGCGTCACCACGCCCGGATTAGGATGTGCTTTGAAGGCACATTTAAGCTCAAGACAATACATTTTATTTTTCATAATTAAAGTCGTACGTGAAAGAAAAGGAGTGGTCATGAGGATGTGAGTTTCTTGTCTCTGTAGAAGGATTCAGCTGTGGCAGGGCTACCTCGAGGGTTCCCACGTTGGAGCAAACATTGAGTTGCCATTAGATGTCTAACTTTCTAGAGCATTTCCGAATCAGATTCTAAAGCTCCCCCTTCCTGCCGTGAAGACATCCGCTAAAGATGACCAGCCTGTTCTGTCATGTGTAACAGATGAAAACCACTTACTGAAACCTTCCCCCAAGTCACTTAGCCAACATCAACGTATCACTGACCCCTGAGGTTGCACAATAGCCAAAAGTCAAAGAAGCCCGTGATTTCAGCCCTCTGATCCAAAGCCCTTACTTTCATCATGAAAGTCAGCATGTGATTTAAAAACATTTTCCAGAACTGCCAAAAGCCGTTTCAATATTTAGATCGTTTGGGTGGTAATTAAAATTTCCAATATTTAGTGAAAAGTTGTTAGACTATAATTCAAGAAAAATAAGTCATTAGCACCCTAAATTGATATGCAAGTAATAATGATTGTGGGCTGGGCCTGATGGTATGTGCCTGTAATCCTAGAACTTGAAGGGTGAGATAGGAGGATCACAAGTCCAAGGACAACCTCAGCAACTTAGTGAGACACTGTTTCAAAGTAAAACAGAAAGGTCTGAGGTGTAGCTCAGTGGTATACTCCAGGGTTCCATCTTCAGTACCAAAACAAAACAAAAATATCCTGTACAATAAGCCAAAAAGTGTAATGAATCCAATTCAGGACACCTTAGATCCATTTTTTAAAAATGTGTTGGCAGTTAGACATGGGAGCACACATTTGTAATCCCAGTACTTAGGAGGCTGAGAAAGAAGGATCACAGCTTTGAAGTCAGCCTCAGCAACTTAGCAAGGCTCTCAAAAACTTAATGGGACTCTATTTCCATATATAAAAAAAAAATCGGGCTAGAAGTGTGGTTGGAGGTAGAACAACCTTGGGTTCCATCCCCAGTAGCACACATGCACGGGCATGCACACATACACAAAAATGTATTGACTTAAACCATCTGTAGAGGCAGGTATTTATGCAGACAAATGTTAAAAGGAAATTATAAGGTAATGTGAGACCATAGTTTCGCTTTAACTTTCAGCAATAAGTTCTGTGACATAAGATTTAAAAGGAGAAATGAGTAACAAATTCGAGCAAAAAAAACAAGTATTTTCTCTTTTTTTAGGTCAAAATTTTATCATCGGACTTTCAAAACTTTTTTTTTTTTTTTTTTGATGGTACTGGGGATGAAAGCCTTCTACCTCCGGGCTACACTCCCAGACCTATTTTATATTTTATTTGGAAACAGGGTCTCTTAAGCCAGCAAGGCTGGCTTCGAACCTGCGCCATCCTCCTGATTCCACCTCCCAAGCGCGGGGATCACAAGCGTGCGCCACCACACCCGGCCCGGACTTTCAGAACTTTGCTACGGCCTTCTTTATCAAGTGTGTCATCCTACTTTGGATGAGGGGTGGTAGCTAGTAGAGTCTTTGAAAGCCAGCTATTCATCTCTGAGCGATGAGCTGCCCCCCTGGGATCAAAAGCCCCACACTTCTGCAGAGCAAGCATCACAGCCGACAGTCTGAACAGTCGGAGGAGATTTTCTCATGGAAAACTCTCCATCCACCTATGTGTCACCAACACATCATTTAAATTGCCTCCTGCCCAGATAAAACTGCTGTGCAGACAGGTAGGCTCGTAATACCAAACTGAGTCATAAAAATGACGAATGAAACATGGACCTCTTCTCCACACAGCTGCTTCGCAGTGCTCCGCTGTGAGTCACACGAGGTAATTTTGAAGATCGCTCGGACACACACATGCATTCATTTCACAGTTCAGAGACAGTCGCCAAAAAGAGTCTGTGAGGAATAGAAATGCAAAGCATCCCAATTTATGAAAATGTGGCTAATCATCCAGATAGAGTTGTTCCCTGAAATGTTATCATGAAAATAACGTAAGGAAAAAGTAAAGAATAACAGGACTCCACTAAATAGTCTGAAGCTTGGGGAAACTTACCCAGTGTGATCCTAAGTGAATTTTGTAAGTGGAATGCCATTGGTACATGAGAGAAAAGTGACAGACAGTATACTAAAAGAAAACCTGCTTGTTTGCATAAGAGATGGGTTCCCCCCACACTGCCCGGGCTGGCCCCAAACTCCTGGGCGCAAGCATTAACTCTGCATCAGCCTCTCAAGTAGGGGGACTCCAGGACCCGGCTCCTGCCTCTGACTACAAAAAATAAAATAAAGACATGTTTTGAAATACCTTGTACTCTGTCTCCAAATGATCTGACATAAACATTCACTACTATATTTAAGCTTGAACATTAAAAGTGAGCTCTAGAACTAGTCATCCCTGGGTATTGGCAGGGGTCCGGTTCCAGGCCCCCTATGGATTAGTAAATCCTCAGATGCTCAAGTCTCCCACATAAAATGACAGCATTTGCATATAACCCATGCACATCCCCCTGTATAACTTGAAGTTGTCACTAAGTTACTTTTAATGCCCAATACAATGTAAATGTCGTGTAAATAATTTTATACTGTGTTGTTTACTAAATAATGACAGGAATCCCAGCATGGTGGTGCATGCTTATAATCCCAGTACCTGGAAGGCTGAGACAGGAGGATGGCAGGTTTGAGGCCAGCCTCAGTTACTTAGTGGAACCCTCTACAACTTAGATATTGTTTCAAAGTAAAGAATAAAAAAAATATATGACTGGGAGTATAGCTCAGAGGTAAATTACCTTGAGTTCAATTTCCAGTACAAGAAGGAAGGAAGGGA
Organism: Muscardinus avellanarius; assembly: GCF_963383645.1. Classification (NCBI taxonomy): domain Eukaryota; kingdom Metazoa; phylum Chordata; class Mammalia; order Rodentia; family Gliridae; genus Muscardinus; species Muscardinus avellanarius. Next base: position 26,972,486 of record NC_137801.1, on the reverse strand, counting down.
GGGAGGAAGGGAGGGAGGGAAAGGGAAGGGAGGGGAGAAGGAGGGAGGGAGAGAAGGAGGGAAAAGTTAGTTGGTTGGTTAGTTGGTTGGTTGGTTGGTTGGTTGACTACAGACACAATTTTTTCTTTTGATGGTGCGTTGCACATCAAAAGACCCAGGGCTTTGCAGATGCTCCGCAAGTACTTACCACAGAGTTATGCCCTTGGCCCCTAAATACTTTCAATTTGTGGTTGGCTGAGTCCAAGAATGCAGAATCCATGGATATGGGGGACTAACTACACTCTAGTCTCACATAATCCCCAGAGATCATGATAACACACAGGAGACAAGAGGGTTTGTGAGTTTATCGGCCAGAGGCCGATGCCTATTGCTTATGAACAGAATATGGGCACAATTAGCGCTGAATCAATAGGGCTGCTTCTGAAATGGCAAAATGTAGGACTCACACTTGGCTCCTATTCTTCCTTAAAAATCAACAATAGGTAATAACTTCCTAGTGCTAGGCACAAGCCAGGTACTGTCTACTGCCTACAGATACTAACCTACTCATCACCTGTACTGAACAAGGACTATTTAGCTACCCACCATCCTGAGTGTAGGTACCATCTTCCCACCATTTTTTTTTTGTGTGTGTGTGGTACTGAGAGTGGAATCCAGGGGCTTTCTACCTCCAAGCTCTACTCCCAGACCTATTTTATACTTTATTTGAAAACAGGGTCTCACTAAGTTGCTGAGAGCCTCACTAAGTAGCTGAGGCTGGCTTCAAACCTGTGTGTTCCTCCTGTCTCAGCCTCCCAAGCGCTGGGATCACAAGCGTGCGCCACCACGCCCGGCTCTTCCCCCATTTAAACAAGAAGAAAACAAGGCCCAGAGAGGACATGAACCTGTGAGCGCAGAGCCAAAATGTGGACCCAAGTCTGCCCCTCAGTCAACATGCAATTTGGCCTTTCAAAACGAAGCACCCTGACCATGACTGGTTCCTCAGAACCCAAGCAACTGGCAAGTCTCAGAAGAGGAGAAGGGACTTGCTTCCCAGACATTTCTGTGGCTGGAACAATTTTGCACCTGGGCTTCGCCTCCTGCACATTACCATAGTGCGAGTCCAAGTACAATGTGATCCAAAGATGGGTGGAAAGAGTAAATCATCTGTAGGAAAAGCTATGAAAGACTTTGAAAAGGATCCCTCCAAAAAAATACTACCGACGGTCCCATCAAAGGGCCCCTTCCAGGTCACCTCTGTCTCTCACTGCCTTTCAGCAATTTATAGCCCTGAAAATCACTGAAAACCGAGAATAATGCAAATGTTCATGACCATAAAAATGCAAATCAATGGCACCTTGTGAAATCCAACTGATCACTGCCCTGTGGGTAGCCTCATTTGCATCTACTTATAAATTCATTTCAACATTCCTTTGAACCAGTTGCAACATCTCCCTGGTTCCTACAGTTAATCAGTCTGTAAGTAAAATCTTTTATCTGTACAAATCATGATTATACCCTTCTTAAAAATGACCCTTTGCTACCATGGTGGCTCATGCCTGCAATCCCAGTACTTAGGAGGCTGAGACAGGAGAACCACGGGTTCACGGCCAGCCTCAGCAACTTAGTGAGGCCCCCTACAACTTAGTGAGATCTTGTTTCAAAATAAAAAATAAATAGGGCTGGGGTTGCAGCTCAGAGACAAAATGCCTCTGTGTTCAATCCGTAGTACCACAAAAAAAGCAAAACAACAAAATTCCCCTTTAACGTGGACTTCTGTCAGACACGGTAGCACATACTTGTAATCCCAGCATTTGGAAGGCTGAGACAGGAAGGATCATGGTGCACAGAGAGCCTTGGCTACTACTTAGTGAGGCCCTTTGCAACTCAGTGAGACACTGTTTCAAAAGTAAAGAATAGCCAGGCGTGGTGGCTCATGCTTGTAATCCCTGCATTTGGGAGGCTGAGACAGGAGGATCGCGCAGTTTCGAAACCAGCCGCACTGACTTAAGAGACCCTGTTTCCAAAAAAATAAAATAAAATAGGTCTGGGAGTGTAGCCCGGAGGTAGAAGGGCTTCCAGGACCCCCAGTACCACCAAAAAAAAAAAAGTAAAGAATAAAAAATAGGGCTGATGGTGTCACTCAGAGGCAGAGTGCCCCCGGTACCACACACACACACACACACACACACACACACACACACACACACAATGGACTTCTGATAAGGGAATTCACCTAGAACTCACCAAGAGCCATTAGGGCAATATTCCAATACCTCGTGTTGCCATCATTTCAACTTTAAAAACCATTTTTTCTGGAATGAGCTTATTCTCAGCATCCTGGATCAAAACTGCTGCTCCTTTATTTTTTTTTAATATACTTCTATTGGCATATTGTCATCACACATCATAATGAAGTTCAGAGTGTTAGGGGCATACATGCACATAGGTGTGCTGTTATTTTATAAAGTTTAATGGTGGCAAGCAAGGGTTGAATCCGAAGAAGAAGAAGAAGAAGAAGAAGAAGAAGAAGAAGAAGAAGAAGAGGAGGAGGAGGAGGAGGAGGAGGAGGAGGAGGAGGAGGAGGAGGAGGAGGAGGAGGAGGAGGAGGAGGAGGAGCAGCAGCAGCAGCAGCAGCAGCAGCAGCAGCAGCAGCAGCAGCAGCAGCAGCAGCAGCGAGGTGTCATCTAAGCATTCAGGAGAAAGATGTAGTATTACCCCCAAACAAAAAAAGACGTAATGACTGAAGTGTCACTTTGTTAACCCTGCACACGCAATTCTCTTCCTGTTGGGAAGAGCAGAACACACACCACAACTACTACAGCTGCTACTCAGACGGGTGTGCTCTGCTGCCGAGTGGACTGGCCAGGAGAATCTTGAAGGACGTACACACTGCTAAATACTGGGAAATCAAGGGAAAATAAGTCCCGTGTCCATTACTCATACTCTGCCAATAATGTCCATCAAATGTGAATTGTAAGGAGAGATTACTGCTCTTCTGAAACTTGGAGAGCATCCGCCCTTCGCCCAATGCCCCACAGTGGAGCTGCCATCTCAGGGAGTCAGTGTGCCACTGGTTCACTATCACAGGGTCAAAGAGCTGGCTTCATATAACTTGTTCTTAGGGTCCCTGGGGCTCCCTAGGACCTCGTGTTGTAGAAATGGCATGGTCTCTGCCATCGTGAAATAGTCTTGCCTGACTCTCCAGAGTTGAAACCAAAAAACTTCAGTAGGTGCACTATCAGGGTAAAAATACAATCAAGGACAACATCAAAAAAAATATTATTTTCCTGGGCTCTTTTAATGAACTGCCATAAACTGGATGGCTTAAAGAACATAAATGTATTCCCTCGTAGTTCTCAAAGCTTGAAAATCTGTCAGCCAAGCTGAGCATGATGACACACTTAATCCTGTTACTTGGGAGGCTGAGATAGAAAGCTTGCAGATTCAAGACTAGCTACAGTAATTTAGTGAGGTCCTCAGCAACTTAGGGAGACCTTGTTTCAAAATTTAAAAATAGCCGGGTGTGGTGGCGCACGCTTGTAATCCCCGCGCTTGGGAGGCAGAGACAGGAGGATCGCGCAGGTTCGAAGCCAGCCGCGCACGCTGGCTTAGGAGACCCTGTTTCCAAATAAAAATGTAAAAATAGGTCTGGGAGTGTATCCCGGAGGTAGAAGGGCTTCCAGGAACCCCAGTACCACCAAAAAAAAAAGAAAAGAAAAGAAAATTTAAAAATAAAAATAAATAGGACTAGGGGTAGAGCTCAGAGGTAGAATGCCCCTGGGTCAAAGCTCTAACGCCAAAAAAGTCTGCTAGCCATACTATTTGGATAAAATCAAGATGTTGGCAGGGTTACAGTTTCTGCAACAGCTCTTAGAGTCTGTCCCTTACTTCTTCCAGGTAGGTACAGGTGGCCGCCAGCATTCTTTGGCTTGTGGCCACAACACTCCACCTCTGCCTCCATCTCTACAGTGCCTTCACCTCTACCCATATGTCAATCTTCTTGTCTCTCTGACAAGAATGTGATGGTCCAAACCAGGAAAATCTCCCCATCTCAAGATCCTTAATCCTATCTTCAAAACATTTGCCATATCATTCATAGGTTCCAGGGATTAGGACCTGATATCTTTGAGGGGACCAACATTCTGTCTAGAAAAAATAGGACTGTCAAGTTCTCCACTGTAAATATGACCAGAGGCATTCCAGAGAAGTATGGAGAGCACGGATATGGCATAGCAGAGACCTTTGTTTCCTGAAACCCCTGAAACACATATTAGTAGTAACAACTGTATTTCTCAGCATCTACCTCAAATGTCTGAACCAGATACCTTACCAGTTCCTTACAGCAATGAGGGAATTATGCAATCCCCCATTTTACAGGTGACAAAACTGAAGCTTGGTTTTTTGTAATAAACAGTCCAAGATCACAAAGTAAAGGGCAGAGAAATTGCTGCAGAGCTCCTTCCCCCTCTCAGAGGAAGAAAATCAAAGGAAGCTGTCTGATGCTCACTCTCGTAACTACAAAGACTCCTAAGACCTGGCTGAGGGTGACAACAGGCTGGTCCCCACTGCTGTGACCCCCTCATGGGAATGGCAACCGAGGACTTCCCTTCCCTTCTTCCCTTTCTGCCCCCATTTGAGGATTTTATTTCCTTTTCCCTTCCCTTTTTCGTATACTCCTCAGCCTGCCTTTTGCCAGGAATGACATCTTCCCCAACTTACACCCTCTTGTTCCGTCATGTCCCCTATGACTTTTGTCATAAGATGAGTGAGATATGGGGCTACTTTTCTGCCTTCTGTTGCCCCAACATACCTGTCCTAATTTTCTGTCCATCCAGCAGCCCTTCCTTGAAAGATCTTCCCCCTCTTTTCCAAAATGCTCCCATGCAATCCCCAAGAGTAAGCCCTGCTTTCCTTTCCCATCTCATGCCCATCACCACAACCCCAGCGAATCAGAGCACGCCGAGCCTCCAGGCAGCCACATGATTGGTTCCTGGATGTAAAGATGACCCAAGCTTGGCCAATCACCCATCAGAGTTCTCTCTGGAACTTTTTGCCAAAGTGCTGCACACTGATACAATATTTTGTCTTCCTCTTCCTACCTTAGGCCTATGAGAAATATAGATTGGGGGCTGTTGATGTCATTTTGATGTCACATAGAGAAAGCCTGCCTGAACAGAGACTGTCAGGGCTCAGACTTGCTAAAAGAGAAAGAATCCTGATCAAGGGCAGCTTCGTGGGGCTTCGAATAGGATGTTCTGCTTAGAATGCCCTGTAACTTATTTAATGCTCTGCCATCACCATCTTAAAATGTGTATTTTTTACAAGGCTTTGATCATTTGCTCTGGACCCTAAAAATGATTTAGCTAGTTGTGGTTCTGATATCACCATTTGAACCCCTGGATCCAGTGAGGCCTAAAGCCAGCCGACAATGTAGGACTCCTTGTTACCTTCCTCTAATAAATAGCCTTTTTTTCCTTCAGCCAGTGTGCGTGCATGGGTCACTCACTCACAACCAGCAGGTCTGCCTACCACAACCTCTAAGTGCACCCTAATCCCCCATTTCCTCAAGAACATCATCCTACAAGCCCTCACCTGACCCTCTGTCCCAGCAGCTCAGAGTCTGGCTCTCCTCCAGAATACAGACAAACCTAATACAATCATCTCTATTTACAAGACTTCCCTAATCAACCCAATGGGGTCAGGAGCCAGGAGAAATTCATCCATTCATTTAAAACATATTTATTTTAATACCAGGCACAGAGAAGACAAAAGGAACCATTTTACCCCCTGCAACCGACAGCAGAGAACACCCTTAAAAAGCCTCGAATTAGCTATGTCCTTCCTTCAGAATCAGAAGTGTGAGGAGGAGTGTGCATGTATGTCACTAGCACTATGAACTACGTTGCGATGTGAGACTACCACGCCCAATGAAAGTACCAAAAAGGAAAAAAGAAGAGCAAAGAGTATGAGAAGGGGCAGCTGGACATGGCGGTGCACTCCTGAAATCCCAGTACTTGGGAGGCTGAGAAAGGAGTATCATGGGTTCAGGATAGCCTCAGCAACTCCGTGAGACTTTCAGTAACCTAGCAAGACCCTGTTTCAAAACACAAAATTAACAGGGCTGGGGTAGCCGGGCGTGGTGGCGCACGCTTGTAATGCCCGCGCTTGGGAGGCGGAGACAGGAGGATCGCACTGGTTCGAAGCCAGCCTCGCTGGCTTAAGAGACCCTGTTTCCAAATTTAAAGATATATATAAAATAGGTCTGGGAGTGTAGCCCGGAGGTAGAAGGGCTTCCAGGAACCCCAGTACCACCAAAAAAAAAAAAAAAAAGGGCTGGGGTATACCTCAGAGGTAAAATGGTAAAATGCCCCAAGTCCAATCCACAGCACCAAAAAAAAAAAAAAAAAAAAAAATAAGGAGAAGAAAAAAGCCAATCAGAAGCCAAGTCAGGGAAGTGTCCTGGAGGATTACACCAGGGCCACCGCCCCTGAGTCCCCATTTCCCCTCTCAGTGTCCCCAGACCCATCCCATCAGGGGTAATGAGGGAGAGAGGGGCCCCTTGGGGTATTTAACCCTACACAAGAGTGCCAATACTCGAGAAAGATCTGGATCTTTGTGAGCAAACTGTACGTGTTTGGTTTACCGAGGACACAGCTCAACTCCAGGAGGTGGGAGGACATACAATCCTCCCACGTGGGGCCTTGAAGCTGGATTTCCCACGGAAACTTCTCTGGGCATGGCGGCTGGGCCCGGCGCTGGCACCTTCTGTGGCCTGTGGCCCAGCCCCTGTGAGGCAGTGCAGAGACGAAGATGGTAGGCTCCGGGAAGGAATCCTGCGCTGAGAACTTACCCAGTTCACACCTCGGTTTGCTCATCCTTAGAATGGAGGTTAAAATGGGTTTACTGTGAGGATTACCTGTACTACAAGGGGTTTTGCCCGAGTCTCTGTTTTGGGATCTGAATAAATTTCAGGTTCTCCTTTCATCTTTCCTTCTGGCATTTCTCATCACTCAGCTTGATAGTAAAAACATGCCTTTGAAAGGCCAGCACAGTGCCTGGTGCTCAGTACATGGCAATACATTCCCCAGCAGAGGAAGGCTATGTTCCAAGCCACTGGCTGATAAAGATACCTTTGGTTCTAAAGTAGGGTTCCAGATGATAATGGTTTCGCCTTTCTAAATTTTTAGCAATAGTAGCTATACCAATGCTAGTTTAAAAAAAAAACTTATTCAAAGTATAAGACTAATTATCAATATTTACATAGTACTTTTCTTTTGAGTAAAATTTAAAATGTGTCATGTGTGTTATTATAAAACGCCAAGGGAATGCTGGGCAGAATTTTTTAGACTCATTAAAGAGAGAAGCAGTCAGTCCACAGAGCCTAGAAAGTTACTTTTCTTTTTGGCCCTTAATTTCCTCCTCTGTAGAGTGGGAGCTTGAACAAAAAACCATGGAAATGTGATCCCAAAGACTCTTTCAGAGCCAGGCATGGTGGCACATGCTTATAATCCTAGTACTTCATAGGCTGAGATAGAAAAATCACAGGTTCAAAGCCAGCCTCAGCAACTTAACAAGACTCAGCAACTTAATGAGACCCTGTTTCAGAATAAAACAAACAAAAAAATGAAAAGGGCTGGGGGTGTGGCTCAGAGATAGAATGCCCCTAGATTCCACCGCGGTATCTCTCTCTCTCTCTCTCTCTCTCTCTCTCTCTCTCTCTCTCACACACACACACACACACACACACACACACACACACACACACTCACTCTCTCTCTCTCTCTCTCTCTCTCTCTCTCTCTCTCTCTCTCTCTCTCATTTCCCTCACCCTGACCCCACAGCCCACATGTCAAGTCCAACTGCTCTAGGTACAACGAGGCTTAAACATGCCAGAGAGTGTTCTCCTGTTTTGGAAAGCCATCAGGAAAGGAGATTTCACAATATCAGAGGGCCTTTCAAAGGCATGTTTTTACTATCAAGCTGAGTGATGAGAAATGCCAGAAGGAAAGATGAAAGGAGAACCTGAAATTTATTCAGATCCAAAAACAGAGACTCGGCCAAAACCCCTTGTAGTACAGCAGCAGAGTGTGATGATCACTAGCAACAAGGCAGAAACAGCCTGTGCTCGTCCAGGTAGCCTGGCAGAAGATGCACGCGTTGCTCTACTGACTGACTGACATACTCCAGAACTCTGAGCTCTGTGGAGCCGCTCTGTCTCCAACACCACCTCATTACATGGTGGGCGCTTTCTGTGATTGATGTTCTTAAAGGAGATCCTGGGAGGGCTGGAAAGCTAAAAGCATCACAAATGTCAAGAGGTGTCTTCATAATCCCGAATCCCCCTCCCTGAGAAAATATGCCATTAAACCAATGTCTTAGAAGAAACTTATTCAGGACTGTTTTAACAATCTGCTTTAACAATTTTAATAATCTAACTAAGGACTTGAATAAAAAAGGAAGGACTATCAGAGGATGCTTTAGAAGTCTTATAATGTGCAAGTTTATTCTTAAAGTTCAACTTCCAGTCTTCAGACCCACGTACAAGGAGCCTGAAAGTCATAATCCTATCCTAACAACTAAATAGCTGAACAAAACCTGAAAAATCAAAAATTCTTCCTAAATCCATCAAAGAGCCTTAAATTTTAAAACATGCAAGCAATCACAGAGAAAAAATAATGACTAGAGCAGAAACCTCCACGGAAGCCATTATCAAGTCCATAATATCCACCTATCCAAAAAAATTACAAGGCATACTAATAGGGAAAAACACAGTGTGAAGACCAAGAGCAAGCACCAGAACCAGACTCTGATGTGGCAGGGATATTGGATTATCAGACCAGGGTCTTAAAACAACTATGACTAATATTCCGAAGGTGACAGTAGATAAGGCAGAGGGAATGTGAGAACAAAGGAGTAATGCAAGTAGAGATACAATTCTGAGAAAGAATCAGAAACAAGTGCTAGGTCCAAAAACACTGTGAGAGAATGAAGAATGGCATGCAGGTTCAGGAAAGACTGATGTAACTGGGGAAAGAACCTCTGAGCTCGACGACAGGTCAACAGAAGCTCTCAAAAGAGCAAGGAGAAAAAAAGATTGGGGGAGGGGGAAGTAGAATGGTATATTCAAAACCTGTGGGACAATGTCAAAAGGAGTAACATGAATAACAGGAATTCTAGAAGTAGAAACCACACATCCAGGACGTTTAGAGAACACCGAGGATAAAAGCCAAAAATGCCACAGCAAAGCATACCATATTTAAGTTGCAGAGAATCAGAGAGAAAGGCAAAACTCTTAAAAGAAGCCAGGAGGAAAACAACACCTTACCTACTAAGGAACAAAGCTAAGAATTACATTTGACTTCTTAGAAACCACACATCAGGAAGAGAGTGGAGTGACATATTTAAAGTGTTAAGAGGGAAAATGTAACAACTTCTAATCCTGTACCCTGAAAAATTATCCCTCAGAAGTGAAGGATAAATTGCAAACAAAAATTGAGGAATTTTCTTGCCCATAGACACCTTTTGTAAGAATGCTAAAAGATATAGGTCAGAAACTCAGATTTTAATAAAGAAGAGGACATATGAGAAGGAAGAAGTTAAAAACTTTATTTTTCCAATTCTTAACTGTTATAACAAGACACAATCTGCCCAAAAGTAACAATAACAACGATGTATTCCATTATGTATACATATGTTTCCATATACTTATATACACTTATGTATAGGTGAAATGAATGACAGCAATGATATTGGTACAAGAAGGAGTTAAGAATATTTATTATAAGGTTTGCTACCAATGAAGTGGTATGGTATAATCCATAAATATATACTGCAACCACTAAAAGAGGGAAAGGAAGGCAGGCAGGCAGGCAAGCAGATCTAGTAACAAAAAGAGAGAGACAATAGAATCATATAAAATGTTCAGTCAAAAGTCAGAAGAAAGGAGAAGAAACCAAAAACAGGAACAAAGACCAAGGGCAGTGACTAGACTACAGTAACAAACATGGTAGATATTAACCCAAGTGTATCAATAATCACTTAAACATTAATGGCCTAAATACAGCAAGTGAAAGGCAAAGACTATCAGAGTGAAGCAAAAACAAGACACAATCACATATTATCTTAAAAAATATAAGTATATTATAGTTTCAGACAGAGCTTACTTCAGAGCAAAGAAAGTTATTGTGTTACATAACAATAAAGGAAACACTTCTCTAAGAAGACATACCAATCTTATAACACATCAACAGAGCATCAAAATACACAAGAAAAAACCATCACACCTACAAAGAGAAGTAGATGAAATTATTATAGTTAGAGACTTCAACAGTCCTCAATCAGAAATAGGTTCTGCAGGCAGAAAATTAGTAAGGACATAGCTGGAATTCAACATCACTGTCAATTAAATTGGATATACCTGATACCTACCTACTGATTTAGCCAACGACAGAAGGACATGCATGTTTCTCATTTATAAAGAATGCTCACCAAACTTTAAGTACAAAAATATACTTAAAGCAGTGTGTAAAGGAAAATTTTTATTATCAAGTGCATATATATTAGAAAATAAGGAAGTTCTAAAAATTTGAGTTTCTACCATAGCAAACTAGAAAAAAATGGTACGTTAATTCCAAAATAACCATAAAAAAATAAAACAGTAAAACTTAAAGAAGATATCAATGAAATTGAAAATAGGAAACTAATTTGTAAAATTCAATAAAACCAAAACCCGGTTCTCTGAAAATATCAGCAAATCCAATAAACCTACAGTCAGGCTAAGAAAAAAAGAGAACACAAATTAATAGTATCAGAAATAAAAGGTATTCATACTTCCTTAATTCATTTATGAGGCCAGTATCATTCTAATACCAAAACCAGCCAAAGGCATAGAAAACTACAGAGTAGTATCTCTCATAAACAGAGATGCAAAGTCTTCAATACAATACTAGCAAATTTGACATCAACAATGTATAAAAAGAATTATACACCATGATCAAGTGGGATTTATCCATATGTACAATTAATTTGGTATTTGAAAAGCAATCATCAACAAACTGAAGAGGTAAAAAATCCCATGATCATATTAATAGATAAAGAAAAAGTACTTGACAAAATCTATTATCTATTCCAGGTTTAAAAAAATACCCAGCAAAGCAGGTTTAGGAAAAAAATTCCTGAACTTGACAAATAAAATCTATTTTTTAAAGAATACAGCTAGGCACGGTGGTGCACACTTGTAATTCCTAGTACTTGGAAGGCTAAGACAGGAAGATTACGCCCTCTACAACTTAATGAGCTTCAAAATGAGCTTATTTCAAAATAAAGAAAAAAATAGGGTTTGGGTGTAATATATATATTATACGTATATTATACATAATGCTGAAAACACAGAAGCTTTCCTGCTAAGATCAGGAACAAAACAAGGATGTCCCTTCTCACTATTCCTTTTTAATAGGTCCTAGCTAATATAAGAAGACAAGAAAAGGAAATAAAAGGTATACTGATTGAGATGAAAGAAATAAAACTATTTTCTTCATGAGAAATCTTAATGAATCAACAACAAAATTCCTGGAATTAATAAGTAATTATGGAAAAGTTTCAGGATACAAGGTTAGCACACAAAAATTAACCACTAAGCCGGGCGTGGTGGCGCAAGCTTGTAATCCCCGCGCTTGGGAGGCGGAGACAGGAGGATCGCGCAGGTTCGAAGCCAGCCGCGCTGGCTTAAGAGACCCTGTTTCCAAATAAAAAAGTATAAAATAGGTCTGGGAGTGTAGCCCAGAGGTAGAAGGGCTTCCAGGACACCAGTACCACCAAAAAATAAAAATAAAAATAAAAAAATAACCACTAAGCCGGGCGTGGTGGCACATGCTTGTAATCCCTGCACTTGGGAGGCAGAGACAGGAGGATCATCCAGGTTCGAAGCCAGCCTTGCTGGCTTAAGAGACCCTGTTTCCAAATAAAAATATAAAAATGGGTCTGGGAGTGTAGCCCGGAGGTAGAAGGGTTTCCAGGAACCCCAGTACCACAAAAAAAAAAAAAATTAGTCACTAACATACATATCAGTCATAAACAACTGTATAATACTAGTTACATTAACACCCCCAAAAAATTAAATACTTTGATATAAATCTAACATATACATATTATCTGTATGAATAAAACTACAAACTGTAATAAAAAAAAACTGAAGAACTAAATAAGTGGAGAGTTATTCCATGTTCATGGATAGGAAGGCTCAATCAAAATGTCAGTTCTTTCCAATGTGATCTACAGAGTCAACCATATGCTAATTAAATTATCAGCAAATTGTTTTAGAGATAGAAACAAACTGATTTCTGAAGTTTATCAGAAGAGGCAAAAGATCAACAGAAATGAAAATAATATTTAAGGAAATGAACAAAGTTAGAGTACTGATACTACCTAACTTCAAGACTCATTATAAAGATGAGTGATCAAGACAATGTTGTGTTCACATAAGAATAGATCAAAAGAGCAGAATAGCAAGCCCAGAAATAGATCCACATAAATACAGTCAACCAATCCTTAATAAAGGAACAAAGGCAATATAATGGAGAAAAGATAATCTTTTCAACAAATGATGCTGACACAACTGGACATCCACATGACAAAAAAAAAGTGAATTTGCATTGATACTTTATCTCTCACAAAAATTAGCTCAAAATGCCTATATATAAAAATGTAAAAATATAAAATCCCTGGAAGATATGGAAGGAGAAAATTCTAGATGACCCTGATTATGGCAGTGGCTTTAGATACAACAAAGGCATGATACATGAAAGAAAAGTTAATAAGTTAGACATCATTAAAATAAAAAAAAACTTCTCAACAGGCATGGTGGCACATGCTTACAATCCCAGCATTTGGGTGGCTGAGACAGGAGGATCATAGTTCACGGCCAGCTTCAGCTACTACTTAGTGAGGCCCTTTGCAACTCAGTGAGACCCTGTTTCAAAATAAAAAAAAAAAATAGGGCTGGGGGTGTAGCTCAGAGGTAGAATTCCCTGGAGTTCCACCACCAGTACCACAAAAAAAAATAAATAAATAAAAATAAATAAATAAATAACTTCTCTTTTGCAAAAGATGCTGTCAAGAGAATGAAAAATACAAGCTACAGAAAGAATAGAACATTAGCAAAAATCCTACCTGATAAAAAAAATGTATTATCAAAAATATAGAAAGAACTTTAAAAATTCAAGAATAAAAAATTAAATAACTTTAAAATTCAAGAATAAGAAAATGAACAATCCAACTTAAAAAATAGGCAAAAAGCCTTACAAAAGAAGATACACAGATAGCAATTGGGCAGATAAAAAGATACTCAACATTATATTTCATTAGGGAATTACAAATTAAAACATTAATGAGATGCTACCATATTCCTATTAGAATGGCCCAAATCTTTAGCACTGATACCATCAAATGCTACAGGAACATGGAGCAACGGGAACTATCATTTACTGCTGAAGAGAATGCAAAATGGTACTGCCACCTTGGAAGACAGTTTTACTTTCTTAAAATACTAATCATACTCTCATCCTGTGATCCAGAAATCAAATGCCTTGGTATTTACCTGAGTTAAAAACATGTCTACAAAAAAATAAATAAAAACTGCTTTAGTAGCTTGATTCATAACTGTCCAGTCTTAGAAGTAACCAAGATAGCCTCCAGTAGGTAAATGAATAAACTATAGTATATCTAGACAATGAAATATTCATTGCTAAAAATACTAGGCATAAGAAGACACAAAGAAACCTACAATAGATATTTTTCCCGCATGTTTGTGTGTGCGAGCATGCATGTTTTTACTGAAGATTAAACCCAAGCGCATTCTATCTCTGAGCTACACTCCTTGACCTTTTATTTTTTGTCTTGAAACAGGATCTTAACTAGGTTTCTAAAGCTGGCTTTAAGCCTGAAATCCTCCTGTTTCAGCCTCTCAAGTACCAGGACTGCAGATGTGTACCACCACGCCCAGCTTAAAGGCATAATTCTAAGTGAGGATAGTCAATATGAAAATATGATATACTTATAATAACAACTATATGGCATTCTGGACATGCAAAGGTAGGAAGACAGTGAATGCATCAGGGGTTCCCCATGATTAGGTGGGAAGGAGAGACGAGGCAGAGCACACAGGATTTTTAGGGCAGTGAAAACCACTTCTTATGATGGTGGATACATAGCATACAACTGTCCAAACCCGTAGACTGTAACCACCAAGAGTGAACCCCAATATAATTATGGACTTTGCAGGACAATGAGGTCATTAAAGGTTCATCAACTGTAACAAATATACCACTCTGGTGCAGGATTTGGGTGGTGAGAGAGACTATGTGTACCTAGGGGCAAAAAGAGTATATGGGGTCTCTACTTTCTGCTCAATTTTACTCTAAACCTAAATCTGCTCTAAAAATGAAGTGTATTTTTTTTTTTTTTTTTTGGTGGTACTGGGGTTCCTGGAAGCCCTTCTACCTCCGGGATACACTCCCACGGGCTACACTCCCAGACCTATTTTTTAACATTTTTATGTGGAAACAGAGTCTCTTGAGCCAGCGAGGCTGGCTTCGAACCAGCGCGATCCTCCTGTCTCCGCCTCCCAAGCGCGGGGATTACGAGCGTGCGCCACCACGCCCAGCTAAAAACGAAGTGTATTTTAAAATGAAAAAATTTTAATCAAATTTAATACAGTCTACTTTTGCAATACGCTTACTGCTTTTAAATCATTATTTGCTTTATTATTCTATTATCCATACTGAGACTGAAAGAGTAAGAACTGAAGTTTTTAACCCATATTTTTAAGTAATTCCTCATATTTGGCCTTTCCTAAATTTTTCTAGGACTGTGGCCTTTACATGATATTTTAAGCATCTTGAATAGTCATAAAAAGTAACATTCAGATGTTTGGAAATAGCTATATGCTACCATTAGAAACTATAAATAAAATACTTTTAATGAGGTATAACCATTACTATGATAACTGAAAATTTAAATATCCCCCAAAATAATACCTTCCTACTTAAGAAGAACAGACATTTTTTAAAGATCCGTTTTTTCCAACATACTCAGGCAAAACATTTGTGTATTAATTTATTCTGTAGACACAATGGGGAAAACGGTCCCTATTACACAGGAGAAGCAAACCAGCTCCTTTCTGTGCTTTCTACCAAGGTTCTTAGTCGTATGACAGGCTATTGCTTCCCTAAGTGTGTCGTTGCTGAAGTTTTTAACTGGGCCATTTCCAAACATCTGATGCATTCCTCTAGTGACTTTCAGGATGGAACTAGTATGATCCCAGAGATCAGCCACGCAGTGCTGCCAAGTTCTCTCTCCTCTGTCTGAACTTTCGGAACTTGACACCGGAAGCACTGTCCTTGCCAGAAGGAAGGCATGGACAGAAAGTGTGTGTGTGTGTGTGTGTGTGTGTGTGTGTGTGTGTGTGTGTGTGTGTGTGAGAGAGAGAGAGAGAGAGAGAGAGAGAGAGAGAGAGAGAGGGAGGTACTGAGGCTGCAACTTAATAAGATCCTGTTTCATTTCACTTTTAAATTATTTTTTATTAAAAAACCCACGTGTGTCTGTAATCCCAATACTTGGGAGACTGAGACAGGAGGATTGTAGGTTTGAGGCTACCACCTCAACAAGTAGTGAGACTCTCATCAACCTAGTGAGACCCTGTTTCAAAATAAAAATAAGATTGAGGATGGAGCCAGAAAGTAAAATTCCTCCGGATTCAATATCCAGTATAACTCACAAAAAGAAAAAAGAAAAAAACACTTAGAGGCGCCTGTCTCTAAAATAAAATGACATAATCACTCCTTTGTTTCATTAATTTTGTGATATCTTTCTCATCATTCCTTACTTTTAGCATCTTTTATTCCAAGATATGCACATACAACCCAGAGTCCCCAAGTTTTGGTGTGAGTCAGTCCCACTGGGTACTGGTAAAATGAGAACCATGGGGTCTACCCTTGGGATTCAGATTTGGTAGATCTGTGGTAGGGCCCCAAAACCTGCATTTGAAACACATCCCATGAGAGGTTCTGATGCATGGGACCCAGATACCACATCCTTATTTTTTTAAAAAACAGCTTTGAAGACTATGAAGTTTGTTTTAAGCATCTCCTATGTTAAGGAACAGAAATAGGAGGACCTAAAGGTATGAAACTCACATTTATAGGTATATTCACAGGATGTGAAATGCATCAATTAATATGCAATATGGAATGTTTATTAACATGCCTGGCTACACCTGCTCAGATTCTAAGGGTCTCATCTAACACTGGAAAAAAAAATAGTCCATCTTGTTGGGGTTTATGCCACACAAACTTATCCTTAAGCAGAAGTGAGGGAACGATTGGGGATTAATTCCATTCTTCTACATGCATATCCATGTCTCTACCAGCACAATTCACACTAGCCAAATTATAGAACCAGCCTAGGTGTCCATCAACAGATGAATGGATCACAAAAGTGGCATATATATACAATGGGATTTTTTCAGAAGTTTATTAAAGAAAGTGGGGGGATGCACACTCAGGGAGTCTGCAGACCACCTTGAGAGTGAGGGGATGCATTTGGGGTCTCACAGTTCTTTTACAGAAGACTCCCCCATAAGGGGGTAGGAAGGGTACACAGAATGGAGGTCTCGTTTGCCTCAGAATCCTCAGTTTCCTGACATCCAGCCGGTGGGTGGCTGAGTGGTACCTGGATTTGACTGTCAGATATTCCTTATGGATCCTTTTTTTTACCAAACGTATTAGAAATTTGAGGTGGGGAGATGGGCTGTAGGATTAAAGGTGTGGGTCTTTTGGGGATGTTTGCCTAAGAAAAAACAGACCCTGTAGGATGAAGACAAGGATTATCATTGAGTTTTTGGATTCAAAGCTACAATCTTCATTTTTTTTTTTACCATACTTGAATTTTATTTGTCCTATTCTACCTCATTTCCACCCTCTGAGACTTAGATCCCTTAATCTTAAGGGTTGGAGAAGGGCAAAAGTTCATCTTCTTTAACTCCTTCAAGCTGACCAAGAGTGTTGGTAGTGAGAAAGTTTCATCCTAACTGGTCTAAAGGAGACAGAGATAAACTATCCTCAGGTATTGTGGAGGGTTCTTTACCGTCAGGTCACAGGTTAACCTCACTGAAGGACACAGCCTGAGCGATACGAGGATCTAGATGGCTTCTTTTTCTATGTGCCTGCATTTTTGGGGTGCCCATTATGCCAAGCTTATCATCAAAGTTGTTGGGTTAATCTTTACAAGCCCGGTTATTTTGGTTTGTTGGTCAACAAAGCCATTTATCCTCACAATGAAAAATTTCACTCAGCTATAAAGAACAAAACTGTGTCATTGGCAGGAACATGGATAGAACTACAAAAAAAATTATGCTATGTGAGATTAGCCAGTCTCAGAAAACAAATGACTACGTGTTTTCTCTCACATTTGAAAGCTAGAAAGAAATTGGGTAACCAAAAGAACTTCAGATAAATGAGGAAAGATTCTAGTGGACCAATGGAGGGGTTTGGGGTTGGAAGAGACTCAGTGAAGGCAACAGTTCAAATCATGGTATGTATATATACCAAATCATCAATACCAATTTCAGTAACAAGGGAAGAGGAGGAAGGGTGTGGTATCCAGAGGGAAACACACCAAGTGCTGCATGCACGTTTGTTCCTGTTACTCTGAAGCTCCTTATGATGTATAATTACAATGCACAAAAAAGTGTATTTTCTAAAAAATGAGGGAAAGGAGGAAAAAACACAAGCCGCTGGTACCCAAGGCATGAAGCCCAATGAGCAAATTTCCCTGCCCACCTTCTCCTGCCTAAAGTAAAAGTAATCATGATAGGAAGGAGAGGAGGAGGAGGAGGAGGAAGAGGAGGAGGAGGAGGAGGAGGGAGAGGTTGTCAAGCCAGACCTATATGAGGAGACCCTTGAGGGCTGGGGAAGAAGAATCCATAGGCCTGTGGTAGAACGAGGTGGGGCAGCAGAGGTGGAGGAGGAGATGATTCCATAGGCCTGGGCTAGGGTGGCAAAATTTGCATTTTTTTCAGTAAGGGGGGAGGGAAACAATGCTAGGGCTGGAACCCAGGACCTGTGCATGCTAAACCTGGGCTCTATCACTGAGCTCCTATCCCAGCTCTCAAGAATCCACATCTTTAGCAAGTTTCTCGTCAATGGTGATGCCTCTGGTCCAGGGTCCACAGTCTGGGAGCCAAGAGGCCAAAGCTCGATGGAGGGCATGCGAGTAGTTTGTCGTCAAGGAGGGAATGAAGAAATTGTACCATCAAAAGAGCCTCTAAGCGCGTGCATACATGTCATTGTCAACATGATTTATATTATGATGTGAGACTATAATGCACCAAGAAAAGCACAAGAAAATAAAAATAAAAAAGGGCCTCTAACACTCAAAACTGAACATTTCAAGCTGCTGAACAGGGACGTTTGCTGTAATATACATTCTCTTGTAACAAAAAGAACGCTTAATGACATAATCTCGGTATCCGTTGATTTAAATGAATTTCAGCTGGTTTTCCACTCAGAAACAAATGTGACTTGTGGTGCTTATTAATCAAGAAACCTTACTGAGGGTCTATTGTATACAGAACCTCTGGGTAGGCCAACTTCCTAATGGATAAAAAAAAAAGTAAAACAAAAACACAGTCCATGCCTTTCATTTACTTACCGTCTGTATTATTTCACCTCCAATTACTAAAAAATTTTGGACCAACTTAGCCTTTTCAGTGCCACAAAAAGAAAGAAAGAAAGAAACAGGGCACTCTCAAAAGGAGGATTCTTGTCTTTTTTTTGAGGAGAATAAAGCAAATCATGGGGGGTAGAGGGATTGAAGTGGAAATTTAAGTAGTGGTTTATTTTCTCACCAACTTCCAGGAGGTGCCCCAGAGATAGCATGGCAAACTTAACAATCAGTATAAAGACTTGAGACACAAGCTCTTTAGTCAACAAAAATCCACTGAAATTGGGTGGGTTTTATGCATTCTATTTTTCAAAACCAAAAAATACACCAAGAAAATGTTTTTAAAAAATTCAGAGACTCACCATAAAAACCTTATTAATAATATCACCTTACATTTATATGGCTCTTTTGTGAAACATTTTCGTGAGTCTCATTTTATGGGATTTTTACCCAAAAATGGGGGGGAGGGGCTGAACTAACAGCTAACCCAACTTGAAACTTGTATATTGAAGGGGAGTGAACAGAACTTCAGAATTCAAATGTGTTCTGAAAATATTTAGCTTTTACACATCCCACATGCTGTCTGTGAAATGTGTATGATCATCAGAAATGATATCTTTTTAATCACCAGTTTTTAGAAGATTTGACTTTTACATAGTCCATTATTTGGCTTTGGGGGAGGAATGAAGCCGTTTTTATTTATCTTAGCACCTGTTACTGTAGCCCCCACTCACAACCCTGCTATCCTACCTGTACCTCCGCAGCGGGCCCACCTTCAGGCTAGCTCTTCTCTCAGCCTAAACTGCTCCTCTCCCGGCCCCTTCATGTCACACAGGACTCACCTGTCACCTCCTTAGAGATGCCTTCCCGGATACCCCGCCCCGCCTCCAGCCCATCACTCTACTGCTTTGGCTTCTTTCTCATAGTTAACACCTTCTGTGTATCAGAACCTACTATGCAGAAGCTCAGTAAAGCACACTAAGTGAATCCATTCATTCATTCATTCATTCATTCATTCCATAAAGGTCTATGTGTTCACAGGTACTGGAGATAACAGATAGCTGTGGCAAGATGACTAGCCTTCTAGAGCTCACATTCAAGCTGGGAAGGCGGACAGACACACCAGTGACTGTGACGCCATGTTAAAAGTGTGGAGAGGAAACAGGATTTTTGTGTCTGCAATCCCCAGCAGTGGCTTGAATGAGGCTGGGTAATGGGTGCTGTTCTCCCCAGGGGTAGGCTGGGAAAGCATCAGAGGAGTTCATTGATGTGCTTGAAGCTTCACAACAGCAGAAGTCTATCTACTGTCAATGCAATAAATGTTTATCAAGGTCAAATGATGCCAGTTTCTAATCATCCATTTGATGCTGTGTTAAAACAATGTACATATGCCATGTGGAACAGAGGATGAAAATTTACTTTTTAATTAAAAACAATAATAAAATGAAGTTCACGCAGAACTGACAGCCACATTGGAACTAGCGGGTAATACTCTAAAGAAATACAACACTGCTGAGTCTGCAAAGACAAATGATTCTTACTGTTCAATTTTCCTTACCTTTTTTTAAACCATATTTTCCTCTGGTGACGCTTTACTGGCTACACCCCCATCTCCTCTGGGAGGATTCCCCCTTAATTTACTACAAAATCCAGCCCTGTGAAACGCCCCATCCCAAACCCAGCCACTTGGTTCTCACCTATAAATAACAGATCGAAATAACAGATCACATCCGGAGAACTGGTCTCATCCACTCTCCCCTCTTCCGCCTCCCTCCATGCCCTCTTCCCACCCACTGACCAGGCTCACCATTTCTCTGGCCCAGCAGAACCAAGAGCATGTATTAAAAAACCAGCCCATCCATCTTCTGATTGACAAAACACAACATTTTGCAAACTGTTTACTCACGTCCATGCCAACAATATTACTCAAATGCGGTGGAGTGGAAAAGCCACAGGGAATCGTGCAGTTGGCCAAGGGCTGTATTTGGGGATCGAAAATTACAGGGAAAATCATACAGCATTCATTTTACTTAGCCCCAAATCTCTATCAGATGATGTTGAGCAGAAAGATTCTAAAATTGGCAGGGAGAAAGGAAAAGTCGTCTTAGAGTTTGGGCCATGCCAGGGCGGCCTTACGGAGAGAAGGCAGAAGGAAGGAGCGTAAGGTGTGTGCGCTTGACAAGCTCTCGGAGGCAGCAGTGTCTGGGGTGAGGGGGCAGCACAGAGAAAATGTGGGAAAGAAAAACAAAAGGCGGTTGTGGCCAGAGGTGCAACTAGATGCAGAAAGGAGAAGGCAGAATTCTCTCTGTGATATTCAGAGGATAGCATTTACAACACAGCAAAATCAGAGATGCTAGCACAATTCGCTTTATCCAATTCAATTACCCGTAGTGCATGGCAAACCAGGGGGCCCGGGTGCTTGAAAACCCCCAGCTTCCCAGGAGCTCAACAATCCTGAGACAGAAAACAGAAGTCTCTTCCACCTGGCCTGAGCCATGCCTGCAGCCTGAAAAGAGTGAAATCAGAGTGCTTGCGGAACAGCAAAAACACAGCTGAGGTTTTCAGCAGGGATCTATGGAGAGTGAGAGGCAGGGTGCCCAGGAGGGGGTAGACCCGAGCACACAGGAGCCATTTTTGTCAGGTGTGTTTCTGCAGGGACCTTGTTCTCCCCACACTTTTCATACAGGATCCTATGCAGCCCTCCCCCGCAAAAAAAAAAAAAAAAAAAAAAAAAAATACAGGCCTCTAAATAATGGTCATATTTTATGAGTAGAGCTAACTTAGCCTTGTGTGGGGTCTCCAGTTATCTCACCAAGTCACAGTGAAGAAGAATTAAAGTCAAGAGAGGAGCCTTGTATTCTAACCCTGAAGGCTGAATTGCGCCATACCACCTCTAGTTGGGGAAAAGTCAACCTGAGACCTAGCAAGGGGAGGAAGCCAGCAACGAAGGCAGGTAAGACACAGGGTGGGAGGGGAGGCAACCTTAGCACGTCCTTCTCCAAGATAAATGGTTTGGGGTCTAAGTGCCAATGCATGAGCACAGCCTCCGAGCCCAATGCACCATGTCTACATGCAACATCCAACCAGAATGCTAAGCAAATGAATAGATGCACAAGAGCACAGACATAAAAATACAGCTCTGGCCGGGCGTGGTGGCGCACGCTTGTAATCCCCGCGCTTGGGAGGCGGAGACAGGAGGATCGCGCAGGTTTGAAGCCAGCCGCGCGCGCTGGCTTAGGAGACCCTGTTTCCAAATAAAAATGTAAAAATAGGTCTGGGAGTGTAGCCCGGAGGTAGAAGGGCTTCCAGGAACCCCAGTACCAAAAAAAAAAAAAAAATACAGCTCTATGTGTGTTTCCATAGGTAACAATGCCACACCAACAAATCACAGACTGTTTTCTCTGCACTAAAAAAGCAGGAACCATCATTAGTAAAACATACACTTAGAACAAAATAAGACCATTAGTTTCTCCTTTATAAATCATTGTGGTTAATTAACACATCATGGAACTTTTTTTTTTCAGTACTGAGGATTGAACCCAGGGGCATTCAACCTCTGAGCTACACCCCCAGCCCTATTTGTTTTATTCTCTATTTTGAGACAGGGTCTCACGACATTGTGAAGGGCCTCACTAACTAGCTGAGGCTGGCCGCGAACTTGAGATCCTATCTCAGCCTCCCAAGTAGCAGGATTACAGTCATGCACCACCATGCCAGCTATCATGGAGGTTTTAGACATAATTCTGAAGAGTAGCTTCTAGATATATTATTTTCCATGGTTTGTATATTTAAATTTTCCTAATTAAAAATAGAATATTTAGTGCAAAAAGACAGCCAAGTGTTCCAAAGTGTTTCAATCTTCAAAGAGAAATTGATTTAGCCATTTCTATATCATTAAGATTTTTGAAAATTTCAATCCAGGTGTGGTGGCACACACTTGAAATCCTAGTATTTAGGAATCTGAGACAAGAGGACTGCAGGCTCGTGACCAGCCTCAGCAACTTAGTGAAACCCTCCACAACTTAGTGAGACCCTGTTGCAAAATGCAAGATAAAATAGGGACGGGGGTATGGATTAGAGGTAAAATGCCTGGGTTTCAATCCTTAGTACCACACAAAAAAAAATTCGAGGGGGATTTCAAACTCCTACAAAAATAGACACAGATAGCAAACATTCAACTGTCTAAAGAAAACAGGATAGAAAAAAAACTCATCCATAGCAATCTTGTATGCTTTATTCAAAACTGAACTAAATCCAATATGTAGGGGTTTCACACCTTACGAAGCGCTGACATTGGTGTTTAATTCCCCACACAAAGTGTCACATACATTGCCCCAGGTTGGGTTCCTTTCTGGATTCATGTGTCAAAACATGAACCATCACCATCAGCCTGACTTGGGGTGCTTATAAGAAGACCCCCAAGATTCTACTCGGTGAAGCATTCTCACAGTGGCTGTACCATCTGCTCCTGTTTAAAGAATCATCGATCTAGAACTTCTTTAAAACAGAACAAGTAAAAATAGCCAGAGGTGTAGCCAAAATCACCTGCGGCAAATTCCTCACCCATCCTCACCCTTCCTGGAGCAACCAGAGCCCCTGTACATGGGAAGCAACCAATCAAGAGGCACAGCCACAGGCTGCGTGGCAGAGGACCAATCAGGTCCCCAGCACCCATCCTTAGGGCACTGCTAGGGAATCTCCAATTGCCCTGGATGAGCTGCTCTGGGGCCCACCTTTCCAACCATGTACCCAGGGGCTGTTTATCAGTTGAAATATGCTCCCTGCCCCCCCCCTGGCAAAAAAAGACATGCTGGAATTCTCAACCCAAATACCTCAGAATGTAACCCTACTTTTTTTCGGGGCTAGGGATGGAACCCAGGGGGATTCAACCTCTGAACTACACCTCTTTTCCTAATTTTTATTCTTTATTTTGAAGCAGGATCTCACTAAGTTGCAGAGGGCCTCACTAAGAAGCTGAGGCTGTCCATGAACCGCGATCCTCCGGTCTCAGCCTCCCAAATGCTGGGATTACAAGCGTGCACCACCAAGCCGGGCTATGACCTTATTTAAAGAGATAGAGATAGAGATAGAGATAGAGATAGATAGATAGAGAGAGAGAGAGAGAGAGAGAGAGAGAGAGAGAGAGAGAGAGAGGGAAGGGGAGGGGGGAGGGGAGAGGGAGAGGGAGAGAGAGTGTCTGTGTGTCTGTGCACACACGCGTGCCAGAGATTAAGCCCAGGGACATTCTACCTCCAGGCCCAGCCCATCTCATTTTTAATTTTAAAATAGGGTCTTGCTAAGTTACTGTGTCTCACTAAGTTGCTGCTGCTGGTCTGGAACCTGCGTTCCTCCTGTCCCAACCTCCCAAGTGCTGGGATTACAGGCATACACATGTTTTGCAGAGTATCTTTAGAGTTCATCAAGTTAAGCTGAGATCATCAGGGTGGGCCCTAACACAATATGACTGGTGTCCTTATGCAAAAGGGAAATTTGGACACGGAGACAGGTGCGCATGGGGCAACACAGAGAGGAGACCACCATCCACCAGGCAAAGAGAGAGGCCTGTAACGGACCTCCCCTCCAGCCCTGGCAAGGAACCTGCTCTCCCGATACTGTGGGACTTCAGACCGCCAGCACTGAGAGACAAGGAATTTCAATTGTTCTAAGCCACCTAGCTTGGGGCCCTTTGTTGGTTTTTCTTTTTGTTATAGCAGCACTAACATACCAATACAGCTTGGAAAACTATGAAGTAAATTTGGGCCATTTGGGCCATCCAGGAGAGTGAGAGCCGTCAGGAGAGTCGAGACTAAGACCTGGAGAGCGTGTCACAGCCTGGACAGCCAGGTAGCACGGTGCAAAAGGAGCCACAGAAGTAACTGCACTGGTGTCTGAGCACTGACCCCCACTTGGCAAGAGGGTAACAAATCATGCCTGCCTCGTTTTCCCTGGCAGGATATGACGACTGAGAAACTGCCCTGTGAGTGCAAGAGCCCCTCGGCCGTGACCCCAGCCCCACCGTGGCCCCGAATGTGGAGCAGGCTTAGCAGACGGCACAACCTCACACCCTCCGTCACCCTGGATCCTTGCTAGGATGCACCACCGACAAGCAAGTCTGCATTTTAGGAAAATTAAATTTGAACTCCCGAGCGTGTTGGAGAAGATCAGCAACATCCATGACAACGAATAACAGGGTCAGAAACAGCAACCATTCGTGGCGGCCAAAGGTGCTTCCAGCAAGCCAGGCTTCCAGAGGGACAAGGGCTGAGCAGGCAGCAAACACTTGGAAAAACAGAACAGGCCAGGCCGAGGTGCGTGCTCTGCCCAGCCCACGGGCTGCAGGAGGCCTTCACTGGAAAGGCTTAAGTACTATCACAACACAGAATTTATGGGCCCTAAATGTGTGTTTTAACTCGTGTTGAGAACACATATTTGACCCAATGTGAACTTGACCTCTGGGTCCCTCTCCCTTTGCCCAGCTGTCTGCACAGCATGGCAAGATTTTCCAGACGACCCTCCCCACCCTGCTCCCAGCTCTGGGGCCAGAGGAGAGCCAGGCAAACAGCCGCCATGGCAAACCCCGCTGCAG
This sequence comes from Muscardinus avellanarius, assembly GCF_963383645.1. NCBI lineage: Eukaryota > Metazoa > Chordata > Mammalia > Rodentia > Gliridae > Muscardinus > Muscardinus avellanarius. The sequence continues at coordinate 26,947,201 of NC_137801.1, read as the reverse complement.
ATCTATTGGCAAAGCAGCTGTCAATGGCCGTAGCAGGCATATGAAAACTGCGTCATCACCCCAGGCCTTGCTCCCAAGCCTGACAGGCACCAGGCCCAGCTGAGAGGCTACTGCGGCATCTTTGGCGCTAAGGGTACAGATGGCTGGGTCTCCTCTGCCTATCACCTAAGTAACATTTCCAGAGTTGGCTTTTGTGGGGGGTTTTCCAAAGCAATTTGGGCGGGATGCCAATGGAAAAGCAATGGAATATCGATTTTCTGCTCCTTGCTAAGGAGAGAACAAGTCATTTGATGTGCCATGAGTTACTGAGTAAAAGCAGACCCCGCGCTCCCTACAGCTGGCTAAGCCGCTTCTCTATTCATAGAACCTGGCACATGGTAAAAGCTAAACAGAGCTCCGTTAAATAAATGAAAGAACCATGCACGCGCTCACGGAGGCCCGCGGAGGCCTCCACCTCACGCTGCCAGCCCAGCACAGCACTCCTCTCTCTTTGTCCTTCTGCATTTTCTGTTCCCACGTCCAGTCTCCTCTTCAGAGCTAAGCCCACTGGCAACATCTCTGTCTGGCCTGCACTTATCCGTAATAGGGACAAAATGACTGGAAGAACTTGATGGGACCAGGGCTCAGTTGGGACACAAATCAAACTTCAAAAATGAGGAGAGAGCCAGGCGTGGTGGCACACGCTTGTAATCCCCGTGCTTGGGAGGCTGGGACAGGAGGATCGCACAGGTTCGAAGCCAGCCTCAGCTACTTAGTGAGACCCTGTTTCCAAATAAAATAGGAAATAGGTCTGGGAGCATAGCCCAGAGGTAGAAAGCCTCTGGGTTTCACCCCCAGTACCACCCAAAAAAAAAAAAAAAAAAAGAGAGAGAGAGAGAGAAGTAAAAATGTTATGCATGAGGGACTTAATGCCTTACTCCAAGATGAAGTCCCTACACACCCGCCTGTAAATGTTACATCACTGAAAGAGAATAAACACGGTACCATCTCTTTTGCCCAAATCAGGTATCACTATCAACAGTCACCTAATATCGGTAACCAGAAGGGCATATCCCCCTGCGAAGCCTATCTCCCTGATACCCACACACAAAGGGTGTCTGGAATAGCAGTATTGACATGCAATTGGGCACCTCCACACTGGCACTGAGTGGCCGGAGCCCGAGACCACCTTGGTAGAGGCACACAGACATGCTCTGCCCGTGTGGGTCGGCTGCCTGTTTGTTTCACATCTCTGATTTGCAATTTAAGGTTCACTAACTCTTCAATCTTCAGAAGAATTTGCCCATGGCGCATTTAAATTAAGTTTCAATCAACTCAAAATAGTCCAAGCTGGCCCAAAGGACATGTTATTTTCTTCACTGGATTAATCAACCCCTAAATAACATAAAATAAATCCAGTTTCTTAAGAAGTTTTTTTGCATCTGTTGGATATGCCCTGTATGAGCTGAAATTCTTCGGCTAAACCTTGGAAAAATAATGACAGTTATTTGTGATTATCTTTTTATTTTCTGCAGTACTGGAGATTGAACATAGGGACATTCTACCTCTGAGCTACACCCCCAGCCCAATTTTTTATTCTTTAAAGAGGAAGGAGCAACCTCGTGTTGACATATCATTCGCTTTTGTATTCTTATGTGTAATAAACCATACCCAAATACAACTGCTCAACCTTGGCACATTAAGGACAAGGGAGAGGAAGGAGATGGCCTATCAACTTATTTTGTCAGCTAAATATCACTTCTATTTACTAAAGTAGTTACAGTAGCAAAAAGTGAATGATGTGATTTTTTCCATTTGATTTCCATTCAATTTGTCAATAATTTAGTATTTTCCCACTAAATAACAGGCACATATTTAGTCTTTTTTAAGCTTCTTTAAAAATAAATCATTCAAGAATAAATAAGTCATTCGAGGGTACAAAGCAACCCTAACTATTTTAAAGCTATTCAGATTGAGCATCCCTACTCCAAAAAATCCAAAATCCAAAATGATTTTGAGTGCCAACAAGAGGCCACAAGTGGAAAATTCCACACCTGACCTGGTGTGGTGGGCAGCAAAACACAGGGACACTTAAAAAAAGCTACATGAAATTACCTTCAGGATATGTGCATGAGTATAAATTAAATATAAATGAATTTCATGTTTCAACTTGGGTTCCATCCTCAAGATATCTCATATATGTGCAAATATTTCAAAATCTAAATCACTTCTGGTCCCAAGTATTTAGGACAAGGGATAGTAAACCTGTAGTATAAAAAGTTATACACATCTGCATTATAAAGGAAAAGAAAATGCCAGTGGGGGTCACATACACATGGAAAGAAAAAAATCAAAATCAAGTGACAGATAAATGAGACAGGGTTTATTTACCTTGATCCAATATAAACTAAGAATCCTTCTGTTTCCTCTGAGGCTTTCATACCGTGTGTGTGTGTGTGTGTGTGTGTGTGTGTGTGTGTACTGGAGATTGAACCCATGGGTGTTCTACCTCTGAGCTACACTCCCAACCCCATTTTCTTTTTTTTGGGGGGGGGGATTGAACCCAGGGGAGTTCTACCTCTGAGCCACACCCCAAGACCTATTTTTTTTTTTAGTTTGAAACAGGGTCTCACTAAGTTGCCAAGTCTCACTACATTGTTGAGGATGTTCTCAAACCTGCCATCCTCCTGTCTCAGCCTCCCAAGTACTAGGATTACAGGTGTGCACCACCATGCCTGGCTCTCAGAGTCTCATTAAGTTGCAGACAGCCTCACTAAGTTGATGAGGCTGGCCTCAAACCTCCAATCCCTTTCAGCCTCCCAAGTACTAGGATTATAAGGCATGTACCACCAAGCCTGGCTCCATACCCATTCTTTTTTTTTACCTTGATACCCACGATAATCCCACAAAGGAGGCCTGGTTTTAGCACAGTCATCTCTGGATGGGAAAACACAGGACCAAAGAGTTCAACTGAATTTCCCACAAGCCACATAGCTAGTGAGGGCTTCAGCATGTGAAATCCCATCTTCTGAACATAATGCCAGGGGTCTTTCCTGGCATCGCATGTTCAATCATGGACACAAGTTTCATGGCATCAGCCATAACCCCAATGGTCCTGCCTGAAACCAGAAGGCGCACTCATCTCTAGATCTACCAGAAACACCTGGAACATGCCCCACCCACCCAAAACGGGTTTAAAATACCCACCTTGTAGATACATTGCTTGGACTGACCTACCCCAGCATCCCTTTCTCATGACTCCCTTTGGGAGTCATGACTTAAGTTTGTATTATCTAGGTCTGAATTCGCTTTTCGGAAATGCTGAAAAATCACAAAACAGGAAGGGCATGTGTCTTGCTGAGATCCCAATAGTAGCCACACACTACCTCCTAGGAGCTAGAAGGAAATTCCGACTCCCAAGCTAGAGGCATTTGCCATAGGTACTGTGAAATCAACCCAATGTAGCAACTTCCTCTGGCACTGGATGGGAACTGCACACCCTAACTCTTCTGGCCGGCAGTCCTCTGTGGCCTCTTTCTGGATCACCAAGGGGCTAACCCAGCTAAACATGGGCACCCACATGCAGGAAGCCAGGAGGTAAAATGTAAGACCTCAGTGTTCTCCTCTGGGGCATCTTTAGATCGTCCTTGGGTCTTCAAATCCTCAAGTGGAGATTAGGACACTATCATCTTTTCAGAGGGGGCACCCAATTACATCATTCACTAAGCCAGGTATGGTGGCAAGTACTTGGGAGGCTGAGACAGGAAGATCACAGGTTCACAGACAACACAGCAACCTAGCGGGACCCTGTTTCAAAAGAAAAAGAAAAAGAAAAAGAAAAAGAAAAAGAAAAAGAAAAAGAAAAAGAAAAGAAAAGAAAAGAAAAGAAATGCTAGGGGTGTAGTTCGGAAGTAGAATGCCCCTGGGTTCAATCCCCAGCATCATAAAAAACAAAACATCATTTGCCAAAGTTCTTAAAACCTTGGAGCCTCCAAGAGACACCAGGAAGCAACCTCCAGGTAAAGTCCCGCCCTCGATGTCTAACCTTTGTACATTAACACCCCTCTGTGACAGTGCTGTCATGGATGGGCTACCTCCATGGTCCAGGCAAACCTGTCACCACCTCAGGTCCTGAGCAGATGGAGTTACAGGGGAGACGGGAGGGAATTCCATTTGACCTGAGCCCTTCTAAATTCAGAAAAATGCCGACACATTTCTGCCAAGTGTAATCTAAGAAGGTAAGAATTGAAAACGATGATTTTAAATGCCTACACCCCTGAGTACTCCTGATCTTGTGGTTTGAGTTTAGTTAAGCAGGAAGCTGCTTCTATCTGCCATCTCTACTTGATCATAGCCAGACCATAAAACATGTGGACATTCCTTTTTATTTCAAGTTTTTTTCAGTGCAGGAGATTAAACCCAGGGCCCTGCACATGCCAGGCAAACATCCTGCCTCTGAGCTATACCCCCGGCCCCTGGACATTCCTTTTTACAAAATTTAAGTCCTGATGCCAAAGCCCCTCTGCTTCCTTCAAGGACTGAAGGCGTTTTTCAACAAACAAGGTGTTAGAATGACAGTATTTTAATTTTTTTTTTTCAGTGCTGGGGATGGAACTCAGGGGCATTCTACCTCCAAGATACACCCTTAGCCCTATTTTTTATTCTTTATTTTGAAACAGGGTCTCACTGAGTTGCAAAAAGCCTCACTAAGTAGTAGCTGAGGCTGTCTGCGAACCGCAATCCTCCTGTCTCAGCCTCCCAAATGCTGGGATTACAAGCGTGTGCCACCATGTCCAGCTTTCACCAGTACTTTAAAACACAGACTATAAAGCCGGGCGTGGTGGCGCACGCTTGTAATCCCAGCACTTGGGAGGGGGAGATAGGAGGATCGCACAGGTTCAAAGCCAGCCTCAGCCACTGAGTGAGGCTCTCAGCAACTTAGTGAGACCCTATTTCCAAATAAAATATCCAATAGGTCTGAGAGGGTAACCTGGGGGTAGAAAGCCCCTGGGTTCCACCCCCAGTACCACACACACACACACACACACCAAAAAAAAAAAAAAAAAACAACCCACAAACTATATACAGGGCAAGTTGCCATTTTACTTATGCTGAATATCACTAAGCAGCTGAAACTTTAAATAATTCCAGTCTGTATGGTAATGGCTCAAGCTCTATGCAGAGAATATCTCTATCTTATCATTTTGAAAGGGAAAAAAAGGCTTTTTATTTCCAATTAGCACCATACTTAGCAAACTTGTCAAGAAAGACCTCAAAATACATTTTACTCTGTGTGTGTGTGTGTGTGTGTGTGTGTGTGTGTGTGTGTGTGTGTTACTGAAGACTAAACACAGGGGAGTTTCACCTCTGGGCTATTCTATTCCCCAGATCTATTTTATTTATTTATTTTTAGAAACAGGGTCTCACTAGGTTGCTGAAGGTCTCACAACTTAGCAACTGTCCTGGAACCTGGAATCTTCCTGTCTCAGCCTCCCAAGTACTAGGATTGCAGGCCTGTACTGCCACGCCTTACTCTACTCTTTAACTTCATAATGCATAGGGGAAACGCCTTCCAATGTCCTCAAACCTATATACATCACTAATACATTTTTCTAGACCATTGCTAAGCCTACATATTAACTGGAGAAGCACAACAGGAAACCTCCACTCCTCGAGAGCATTCTAGAAAGCACTCAGGCCTCAAGGACAATGGCTGTTTTCAGAAAGCTTTGAATACTGCTGTGGGTGTGGTGGCACACAACTGTCATCCTGGTACTTGGGAGGCTGAGGCAGGAGGATCACAGGCTTAAGGACAGCCTCAGGAAGTAGTTAGATTCTCAGCAACCTAGAGAGATCCTGTTTCGAAATAATAAAAAAAAAATTATCCAGGCGTGATGGCGCACGCTTATAATCCCTGCATTTGGGAGGCTGAGACAGGAGGATTCTGGTTCACAGAGAGCCTCAGCTACTTAGTGAGGCCCTTTGCAACTCAGACCCTGTTTCAAATTAAAAAATAAAAAAGTAGGGTTGGGGGTGTAGCTCAGAGATATAATGCCCCTGGCCATCCGCAATACTGCAAAGAAAATAAAGAATAAAAATTTAATTTTTTTTTCAAAAAGGACTGGAGGTATAACTTGGAGGTAGGATGCCCCTGGGTTCAATCCCCAGTAACACACACACAGACAGAGATTAATTAGGGCTAAAGGACATAGTTCAGTGGTATCACACTTGCCTGGCATGTAAGCCCAGCATCACCAAAAGAAAAAAGCCACTCATGCCTTATTCCAGAGCAAGACTCCTACTCCCATCCTCTCCCGCCATCACCTTAAAGCATGTTGCTCATGTGTTGCTATCACGCGTAAATTAATTGTGTGGATTCTGCCATACGCCACATCCTCAGACGGGAGCTTTTGTCCCAGCTCCTTCCTGAGTCACAGGTGTGACCAGGTGATGAGTACCGCAGGTGAGCACAGCACAGTTCTCACCCTGCTATGGGCGCAGATGCCCTGCTGCCCTCATCCAGCCCTTCCCCACTGGCAAAGAAGGCTGCAGGTGATAAATGGGTTGAACTTCAGATTTCACTTCCCCAGAGCAGCATCCGCCCATCAAGTGACCCCTTGAGCCCCCCCCACACACACAGGGACAGTCCTGCCCCGCCCCCACTATGAGCAGGGCTACTTACGTTTGGTGCACCTCTGGGAGCCAGGGGCCTTACTCCAGCCATGGCAGCACTGCGTTCCGCAGACATTGACCCTGAAACAGAGCGAGCCCAGCAGTAGCATCACTCCAACAGGCTTCCAACAGGTGCTTACAAGACTAACCCTCCTGCTTTCCCGATCCTCAGGGTTCAAGAGACTCCTGATGGGTACCCAAAGCTGTCCAAGTAGGAAGCTAATGGCCATATATATGAGAAAGATGGAAGAACCCAGAAGCCTGCAAAACCCAGAGCTATATCGGAGGGGAGAAAAAGGTCAAAACAAGTGATGGTCTTAACCCTCAAATTAAAGTCCAGCTAACTTCATTCTGTATATTACCTGGGACCAATCTGAAACTGAGTTTCAGAAACAAGTGTCTAAAAAAAAATTACACCACCTGGAGCCACCCTTAAATAAAAAGACAATAATAATCATAATCATAATAATCAAAATAAGTTTTCCCCACAGCCCAACTTGTGATCAAGTGGGATGTTGGTGATCCAGGGAGGATACTGATCAGCGCCCAATAACAGCAACTTTCCAGATTCTGTAGTCACTGCCCTCACCCCGGGACACCAGACCTCACAGGTGCAGGCAAGCCCAAGCTGACAATTTCTGGGATGCTGAAAAGCTCCAGGCCACATAACAGGGACCGTGTCCCTACAGCCAGCCCCCTTTAAAAACACTTTTTTTTTTTTAATTCACTAGAGCAAAATGAAAACCGAAGAGCCAAGAGAAGCTGGGCTGATGCTGTGGGATTAAGTTGTAGTGACTTCATGATGTCCACGCCCATCCTCTCGGAGCGGCCGGGTCTGCGCTAGGAGGTGACGCCCGGGGGCAGCAGTGCCCTTTGTGTTTACCGGCTGCTCAGTAACAATGCACGGCGAGCTGAAGAGCTTAAGGTCGGGAGAGGTCCGCGCTGCCCCGCGCCCCCCGCCCTGTCCCCACGCGGGGCGCGGGTGCCACTTACCCCTGCAGCGACTGCTTCTGCGGGACCTGCGGCCCGGGGCCCCCGCCGCCCGGGCTCTCGCGCGGCACCTTGGAGCGCACCGCGTGCCTGCCGAGCTTGGAGAGCGGCGCGGCCGCCGGGTGGGCGCCGGGCCGGGGGTGGCGCTGCCCCGGCTCGGGCGGCGGCCGGAGCCCCTGCAGCGCCGCGCCGCGGGGCGGGCTGGTGCGCCGGGTGCGCTCCGGGGGGGCCCCGAGCCGGCCGTACCTGGCGTCCAGCGCCACGTTGAAGGTCCGCGGGCGCGGGGACGAGGCGCCCGCCGCCAGGCCGGGGCCCGGGCGCACCACGTACGTGATCCTCCGCACCCGGCCGAGCGCCGAGGACGCCAGCAGCCCGGCCCAGAGCAGGAGCCCCCACCTGAGCCAGGCCCCCGCCATCGCGGCCCCCGCCCCCGGCCGCGATCTCCGCGCAGCCGGGGCGCTCGCGGCAGAGGAAGAGCCTCGGGCGGCCGAGCGGCCCCAGACCCCAGAGCAGCGCGGAGGAGGGGGCGAGGGATGGAGCGGGCGCGGGGAGGTCCGCCGGCCCGCGGGGGTGCAGCGGGCGCCGCGCCCCGACCCGCGGAGAGAGCGCGCGGGACGCTCCGAGGCAGCCCCGGCTGCAGAGTCTTTAAAAAGTTTCTTCCCCCGGGGAAGCGAGTGTCAGATGCGAACAGCCAATCTCCGGCAGACGTGACGTCAGGCAGTAAATCCTAATTGGGGAAAAGCGTGCGAGGAGCCGGAGCGCGCCCGCCACCCTCCGCACCCACCGGGACCCGGAGCGCGGGGCGGCCCGGCGGATGTCCCCGCGCCCCGGCCCCGGGAGCAGACAAAGGTCTCCGCCGAGTGGCTGAGCGGTCCTTTCCTGCCCGGAGCCCTGGCGGGGTTCCTGTGATAGGGTTTGGGAGTCCGGGCGCCTTCTTTATCCGTGTTTTCTCGGATACTCGCTAAGGGAGGTTGGATTCAAATACCAAATCCGCCCTGGGAAAAGGCTGCGCGGGGTGTGCCGAGCTCTCCATCAGAAAGCATTCAGATGGTCCTCTTTGGGACTGTAAATTACCCCGGACTGAGTGTTTTTTCGGTCTGCAAGCGCTGGTACCCTACTGATCGCTGGGCAGGTACCGTGGCGCAGCGCGGGCAGCAGGGGGCGCCCGCGCAGATGGGGAAAACCGCATCAGGAATGAAGCGCAGCGGCAGCCCTGCCCTCGGTCCTGCAGACGAGGAATACAATTTAATATCCCTGACAACCCCCAGCCATTATTAATGTTCAAAAAAAAATCGGTTCCCTGGACCCCGAGCTGACAGGGTCACTCAGCCTGGAGGTCACCCAGCATCAGTAAGGGAGAATACAGAACGTTCCGAGGGACAGAGTTGCTCTTTGGGAGAAAAACCAGGAAATAATGACATCTTTACTCTTAGCGCTTAAATAAAAAACAGTGTCACCAGAAGAATGCATGGTTTCATCCTATGAATGCCATAGAAAACGAGTGACCGTAGTGGCCCATTTTTTTAAAGCCTAATTTAAGCTAAGGGTCCATTTGCAAGGCTTTGGTGGTTCTCACTCGTGTCTATCTGTAGCTTTCATCTGCCTGCATTGGCCAATAGGCCATTGGTAGCAGGTGAGGATGGTTTGAGACGTATTAATGAAAAAAAAATATTTAGAGTTGATTTTGACTATATTGATCATATATTTTGACAAAATATATTTATAACCACATATTAAAAGAAAAAATAAAATGAGTCATTATTTTAAAGGTAAAAAAAATTTAGAGTTGAAACAACTTTCTCTCTCTCTCCATACACACACACACACACACACACACACACACACAGTGGAGAAACTTCCACTATTTGATTTGGCAGGAGAGGAGATCGGTCCAACTGCCTGAGAACGGGGCCCCTCAGTCCGAGAGCCACTGTTAGAATGAATAGGACCGGAGGGAAGAGCCCTCAGTTCCAGTCTTAACACTGCTGGGGCTAATTAGCTGAAAGACCACCCGCACGCAGTCTGCCTTTCTTCTCTCAACCGCAGCGTCCTCCTCCATCACACAGAGGAGCTGGCTTAAAAGTCCCTTCCAGCCCAGTGTGTGGCTCAAAGAACATCCAGGTCCCTCTGGACAGGATCATTCCAGGTCAGCCGCTGAGCCAAGCCAAAGTGAACCAGCTGAGCAAGGCAAGGAAGGAAAAGGGTCAAGAAGCTGCCTCCAGCCACCTGGTTGAGGTGAAAAATATAAGACAAGTTAATAAAACCCAACCTCTAGATACAAAATATCAAGAGGCACAGTGCCTTTGTCTTTGAGAATATTCCTATCTTGTTAGGGAGACTAGATTTTTTTTAACTTTTAAAAAGATAAAAGCTGAGAAAATGAGAGAACTCTCAAAAGGCAGGACTTGATTTCTCAAAAGGCAGAACTCTCAAAAGGCAGGACAGAAAATCAAGTCCCGTATCATAACACAGCCCACAATCCCACAAAATCTTGTGGACACTTCACAACAAGCAGGGAGGAGATACTCTACCTGCAACTCAAATCAGCCCACAAAGATTTTACCTCTCAAGTAGAGAATTATGCCACAGCAGGCTAAGTGGATGGGGAGTGGAGAGATGGGTATCGATGTCATGAAGGGCCACAGAGGAGAGGAGAGAGGTCAAGCAGGTGAGAGCTTGGGGCACAGTAAAGGACAGTAGCCGCCGCAGGAAGGGTCCGGTCTACCGGTGGGTGGGTGCGCTTTTCTGGTGGGTCACTCCAACGATGCTGATGGATGGATAGCGCCCATTAAAACAGAGGCAGCTGCTGTGTCAGGCACAGCCTGGACGTGGAGTCTGGAGCCCAGGCTCCAGCACTACTCTCTTACTTCCCAGGGGAACGTGAGCCAGTCATTTTGTCTCCTTGAGCCTCCATTTCCAAAGGGCCTGGGAAACTGCCTGGGATCCTTATATTTGGGGGAAATAGCCTTCACCATGCTGTGTAACTCTGAAGATAAATACTTTCTGTCATAAACATATTCAATGCATCCAGGTATGGTGGTGCATATCTGTAGTCCCAATACTTGGGAGGCTGAGACAGGAGGATTGCAGGTTCAAGACCAGCCTCAGCAACTTAGTGAGACCTTCAGAAACCTAGTAAGACCCTGTTGCAAAACAAAAAAAAAGAAAATTATTTTAAGGGTCTGAGGGTGTTGCTCAGAGGTGGAATGCCTCTGGTTTCAATCTCCAGTACCAAAATAATAATTAATAATAATGATGATGATGATAATAGAAATAATAATAATAATAATAATAATACAATGCAACCTTTTTCTTGACACACAGCAGTGCAGAGGTCAGCCTTTCTGGGCAATCTTCAACCTATTATGACCAGCCATCTGACAGATCTGGACATATCATAGCCAGATCATCTCTGAACTATAACTGCAGAAAAAATCTATAAAGTAAATAGTAATCCCATTCCTAAAAGGCCATGCACATATTTGAATGCACAGCATCAATATGGAGACATACACACGCACAAGCGGCCCCATCTCTAGCTGGGAGATTCCAGCAAAGTCAGTTTTTCACATAACTCTCTTACCATTTACAAAACTTGCAAGATAATCCTGGAAAAATGTGTCATGCTCCCAACATACTACCTCCCAACATGCTATCACATGAGACAGTGGCTCATCAAAAACACTGAACTCACTATTATTCTGAAAGTGAAAGACCAGTTTCTGTCAGGCATGGGGACCAACCTTTGCCAAGTTTAGAACCAGCTCAACCCAGCTCGATGCCACGAATCCTGGACCCAAACCCTCCCCAGGGTTCAAGGTCCATTTATATTGGCTGTACACTACTTCCCGGTTCAAAAACCAAGTCTTTAAAGCTCTCGTAAAACTTCTTGGACTTCAGATGGTTTTTACAAAACAATACTCAGATGAGCTAAGTGTAAATGAATCAGAAAAGAGGATTGTATTTCCCATTAAAAAAAAAAAAACTCTTGGGTTTGAGGATTAGGGGAAGAAAGAAAGGCTGGCAAATGCCAAAGGTTCCAGAGCACTTTGAGACCATTAGTCAAACTCAAAATGCAGCCAGGGCCCCTCATATTTACACTTTATGAGTTTTGTAATTGAAAATCTGTTCCTACATTTAAGATCAGCTACAAATCAAATTTAGTGGCTGTCTATGATCAGAACTGCTTCCATCTATGTTTTCTTCCAGGAAAATTTCTGCCAGGATTGCAAGGAGTCCCCCTTTAATCCTTTCTAGTTCTATCAAGAAATTCTTAGAAAGAGGGAGGATAAAGGAAAGAGAGGCAGGAAGTGAGGAGGCTGTACACAAAGGGAAGAGAAAGAGGGAGAGAGGGATGGGAATGGAAGCACGTGCTCAAGGCATGGTCCCAGGGTGGTGGTGTGGGGCAGTGGGGGGACCTTTAAGAGGAGGAGCCCCCGGGAGGCCTTTGTGTCCTGGGGGTGTGCCCTTAAAGAGAAGAGACCCAGGTCTCTTCCTGTCGCTCCTTTTGCTTCCTGGCTCAAGAGGTAAGCAGTTTGCCCCACAAGGCACCCCAAAGCCCTGAGATGCTCTGCTTCACCAGAGACCCGAGGAAATGGGAAACTCCCAAAACCATCCATGAAACGAGCCTTTTTTCTTATCAGTTGCCTCCTGTGTTTCATGATAGTGGCAGGAAGTTCACTGATATAGGGAGAAAATGGCTTGATTGAAACAGAGGTGTGCAGTGGAAGGAGAGGCCAAAAAAAGTGGGAAGAGATAAAAAGGAAAGAGGAAAAGTCAGGTAGCGTGGGGCATGTCTGCAATCTCAGGATTCGGGAGGCAGAAGGATCACAGGTTTGAGACCTGTGCAGTAACTTAGCAAGAACCTTTTTCAAAATCAGTAAATCGATAAATCAATAAAATAGAGGGGAAAAGCCTGTTCAACAAATGGTGTTGGCAAAACTTGTTAACCATGTGCAGGAAAATGGAAGTAAATCCCACTTTCTCACCCTGCACAAGACTCAATTCAAGATGGATCAAAGATTTGGGAATTAGACCAGAGACCTTGAGGCTCTTTGAAGATGATATAAGTTCAACACTGTAACACATAGCCATAGATTTAAAAAAAAAAAAAAACTTTCTCAACAATACCCCAAAGACACAACAAACTAAAAGGTGAATCAATACATGGGATTCCATAAAACTGAAGAGCTTCTGCACAGCAAAGAAAACTTCAAGAACCTCAACTGAGAGCCAACAGAATGGGAGAAGATTTTTGCCAACTACTTCTCCAATAGAGGACTAATATCTAGAATATACAGAGAAGAAACTCAGCACTAAGAAAACAAATAACCCAATCAAAAAATGGGCAAGTGAATTAAATAGACACTTCACAAAGGAAGAAATTCAAATGGCCAATAAATGCATGAAAAATTGCTCAACATCATTAGCAATCAGAGAGATGCAGATCAAAACTACCCTGAGATTATACCTAATTCCAACTAGAATGGCAATATTTCAAAACACAAACAACAAATGCTGGCCAGAATGTGGAGAAGTGGGAACTCTAATACATTGCTGGTGGGATTGCAAATTAGTGCAACCACTTTGGAAAACAGTATGGAGTCTCCTCAGAAGAATGGGAACAAACTTACCATATGATCCAACCACTTCTGGGTATCTATACAAAAGAAAGGAAAACAAACTGCCAAACTAATGCATGTGTATTTGTGTTCATAGCTGCACAATTCACCATAGCCAAACTATGGAACCAGCCAAGATGTCCATCAACAGATGAATGAATTACAAAACTGTGGGATATGTACACAATGGAATTTTTCTCAGCCATAAAGAAAAACATAATTATGTCATTTACAGTTAAATGGATGGAACTGGAGGACAATATGCTGAGATTAGTCTTATTTCTTAAAAATAAGAAATCAGATGCTTTACCTAGTACATGGAAGCTAGGGAGAAAATGGGTCATAGAAGGAACTCTAGATGAAGGAGAAGATTCTACAGATGAGAAAATAAGGCGACCTAACTGAGGGGATGGTAGTGGGGGAAGAGGGAAATTCTCTGATGCACATGTTGTACTTTAATAAACATGTCAGTGTCAATCACTAAGTCAAACATGAGAAGGAGGGAGGGGGAGGGAACAGGGTGGGAACTGGGTAAGGGCTAATTGGGTGGTGTGTGCAAGTCTGTCTCCACCATCTTGCATTCCACTAAGATGTATGAATATAGAGTTGGGGATTTAGCTCAGTAGCAGAGCCTTTGCCTAGCACACGCAAAGCTCTGAGTTCGATCCTCGGCCCTGTAAAAATCAATGGAAAAAGTATAAAAAATATAAAATCAAAGGTTTATGAATATAATTAAACAATAAAAAATTTAAAACAAAAGTTAATTAATTAATTAAAATAGAGGTGAGGCTGTAGCTCAGGGGTAGAATACAGCCTGGGTTTGATCCCTAGTACTACAAAAAAGAAAGAACAAGGAAGAGAAAGGAAGAAAGAAAGAAAGAAAGAAAGAAAGAAAGAAAGAAAGAAAGAGGGAGGGAGGAAGGAAGGAAGGATATAGGGAAAAAGAAATATGAGATCAACGAATGAGAAAGGGAGCAGTCAGGAAGGTAGAAAAGGGAAGTGGAGGATGAAGTATAGGGAAAATAGAGTTAGAAACAGGACATGTGTTTCCATTTCCCTGGGCTGCTCACTAGGATGCGGGGGTCTTTTCTGAACGCCAGCTACTTTGGACCTGAATGTCAGGTTCAGGTAAGAATGAGACCAATCCTCGCAGTGTGCCTGGCCGCCTGGCACCACAAACAAAGTGGCAGAGACCACAATTTCAGGATGTCCTGCAGCCGGGTGGCCAAAGATGGAATCATCAGTGGGGACAGCCCCCAACTAGATACCTTTCTCACTTTCAGAGTCCTCTCTCTTATGCTTTCAACTATTTCATCTAAAAGTGGGAATAAGGCAGTGCTTGCGAGGCTGAGACAGGAAGATGCTGATTTGAGGACAGTCTCAACAACGTAGCAAGGCTCTCAGCAACCTAAGGAGACCCCGGTTCAAAACAAAGACAGAAAAAGGGCTGGGGGTGTAGCTCTGAGGTAGAATGTATCTGGGTTTAATCTGGAGTACCACAAAAAAAGTGGAGGCAAGGGAGATTAGAAGCGTGCGATGTCCTGCCACACGACTCGGCTCCCAGAAGAAGGAACACAGTTTAGATGAAGAATTAAAGGAGAGCCAGGCGTGGTGGCGCACGCTTGTAATCCCCGCGCTTGGGAGGCGGAGACAGGAGGATCGTGCAGGTTCGAAGCCAGCTGCGCTGGCTTAAGAGACCCTGTTTCCAAATAAAAATATAAAAATGGGTCTGGGTGTGTAGCCCGGAGGTAGAAGGGCTTCCAGGAACCCCAGTACCACCAAAAAAAAAAAAAAAAAAAAAAAAAAAGAATTAAAGCAGAGACTCTGGATGCCAGTGTCAGTCTGCCAAGCTGCAGGTCTGCTCCCAGAGGAAAGTGAGGTGCTCCAGAGCAGGGAAAAGAGGATTAGTGCAACACACATGCCCCTTCCTTCAAAGCATCTTCACTTGTTAGTAAACAATTATTGAGAGCCGGGCTTGGTGGCGCATGCTTGTAATCCCAGCATTTGGGAGGCTAAGACAGGAGAATCTGGGTTTGGGGACAGCCTCAACTACTCAGTAAGGCCCTTTGCAACTCAGTGAGTCCCTGTTTCAAAATAAAGAATAAAAAAATAGGGCTGAGGATGTAGCTCAGACGTAGAATGCCCCTGGGTTCCATCCCCACATAAAAAAAAAAAGAAGAAAAATTGTTGAACAACTAAAGATACTTCAGCTTGCCTTTGAAGAACCTTACAGCAAGTTTGAATTTTTTTTGTTATTGTTTGGTACTGGAAACTGAACCTAGGGGCATTTTACTTCCAAGATGCACTCCCAGCCATATATATATATATATATATATATATATATATATATATATATATATATAATATATTTTATACATAATATATTTTTTAAGCAGGATCTTGCTAAATTGTTGAGGGGCTCTCTAAATTGCTGAGGCTGACTTCGAACCTGCGATCCTCCTATCTCAACCGCCCAATGACTGCATTTACAGGTGTGTACCACCTTCTCAAGAGCTGAGATTACAAGTGTGCACCAACTCCCAAGGACTGAATTACAGGCATGCACCACCGCACCCAGCTGGACTTCCATCTTCAGTGTACAAGTTAAATATGCTGCTGGACCACAGCCTGACATCGCCTCTGGGCCAGCAAACACATTCGTGCTTCTCCGAGCTCCTGGCCACATGGATACAGAGTCTGTCCACAGGATGCAGACAGCCTACTGGGTATGCAGACCCTGAACTAATAATGATATGTGTAGCCATAATAATGATATGTGTTGGGAAAGGATTGTGAAGAACGAGAGCCAGAGGAGGAGAACAGGCTAGGGGCATGCTCTGCCTTCCTGCAAATTTAGAGGAGCCACTCAGCAAATAGGAAACTCACTAAAAGTAAACTTTGAGGTACCCCATTTTCCTTCTGATTGTTCTGTTCCCCTTTTCTCTTGCCTGCCATATAATCAAGGATAAATAGCATAAAGTAGGGGCCAATGAAGACAAGAAACTTTGCTACTAGCCAAGTAATTAAATTAATTCTGGGAATTAATTTAGCTTTCTGAGATTTTTTTCATGCCCATTTATTCAGATTTTTTTTTTTTTGCAGTACTGGGGAACCCAGGGTCATTCTACCTCCAAGATACACCCCCAGCCCTATTTCGTGTTCTTTATTCTGAAACCGGGTCTCACTGAGTTGCAAAGAGCCTCACTAAGTAGCTGAGGCTGTCTGAGAACCACGATCCTCCTGTCTCAGCCTCCAAATGCTGGGATGACAAGGGTGTGTCACCACACCTGGCTCATTCAGAATTTTTGACCATGAAACAACATAATAAAAAGAAAATAGCTGTCCATTTACACTTGCCATTCATATCCTCCAAACCTCCTCTGGCCAAGAAGAGACAAAAGAAATGTGTTTCTGCGGTCAGTTTGCATTTTAGAAAACACATGGATGTAAGCTGAACTGAGATGCCGCGCCACAAAGACATCTATGGAACACTTGCCTTTTGCTCACAGAAAGGCCCCCAGGTTAAATTTTAAGTAGTATGTGTGTGTGTGTGTGTGTGTGTGTGTGTGTGTGTGCGCGCGAGCGCGCACTTTGCAGGGGCATTCTACCTCTGAGCTACACCCCCAGCCCTATTTTTTATTATTTTGAAACAGGGTCTCACTGAGTTGCAGAGGGCCTCACTAAGTAGCTGAGGCTGGCCGCGAACCTGTGATCCTCCTGTCTCAGCCTCTCAAGTACTGGGATTACAAGCGTGCGCCACCATGCCCAGCTTTTCAGCACTTTTTTGACCTTCCATCCAGTTAGTGGAAATTTTTCCAGTTTCTTTGCTTACACTGAAGTTCAAAGATGTCCAGACACCTGCAAGACTGGCTGGGTGTGGGGTGAGTAATCATGTTCTCACCCCACAGGTCCAGCTCCTCAGAAGCCACGGTTTAAGTTTAAAGGACCCTCCTGCTTTACTTCAGCTTCAGTGTTTCCTGTGTCCTTGAGTTGCTGACGTTGCTTTTTTTTTTTCTTGAGGGATTTTTTTGTTTTTTGTTTTTGTCTTGTTTTTGGTTGTAGTGGTAGTACTGGGATTGAACCCAAAGGCATTCTACCTCTGAGTTATACCCTCAGCCCTTTTTTGGGGGGTGGGGAGATAAATTCTCGCTAGGCTGCCGAGGCTGGTCTTGAACCTGCGATCCTCCTATTTCAGCCTCCCAATCACAGGGATTACAGGCTTCTGCTACCATACTACACAACATTTCTTCTTTAGTTAAATTTTGAGACAGGAGTAATTAGAATTTTTACCTTATTTCTTGTATCTACATTAGAAATTTGCTCCCAGTGGCCCTAGGACATGATGGTTCCTGAGTTTAACACTTGCTACCATTTTTCAAAAAAAAACAATACTCTGCTCCCCAGCAGACAAATGAAGATGTCTAGATAAAGAAGTCTAGAAGAAAACAAGGACTAAAGGTGGCACAGGCCGCCACAGCGCCGCTCCCAAAGACCTAAGACCCTTCCTAGGTTGAGTCCTTTTTTTTTTTTTTTTTTTTTTTACTAGAGGTCTAAACCAGAAGCATTCTACCTCTAACCCCCCCCCAAGCCCAATTTCATTTTTTTAAGTTGCTGGGGGCCTCACTCAGTTACTGAAGCTGGCCTTGTACCTACAATCCTCCCATCTCAGCCTCCCGCCCCCTGAAATTGCCTTTTTCTTACTTTTTCAGACTAATCTTGGCCAACTCCCCAAACACACCTTCTGTTCCAACTCCATTCATCCAGCTATTTCTCTTTCTCTCTCTCTCTCTCTCTCTCTCTCTCTCTCTCTCTCTCTCTCTCTCTCTCGGTACTGGGGATGGAACCCAGGGACATTCTACCTCTGAGATACACCCCCCAGCCCTATTTTTTATTTTGAAACAGGGTTTCACTGAGTTGCAAAGGGCCTCACTAAGTAGCTGAGGCTGTCTGCGAACCATGATCCTCCTGTTTCAGCCTCCCAAATGCTGGGTTAACAAGTGTGCACCACCACCCTTGGTTTTTCTTTCTCTTTGAAAGAAGAAAACACCCTGGTCAATAGAAATGTGACTATCAGACTCCTGCAGCCAAACCTTTCCTCAAGTTACTCTAAGTCTTCTTCTCCCCTCTTCTAGGTCTGCTTCCTGCATAATAGAGTTCCAGATCTTTCCATTCCTTGAAGCTCTTTGGACTGCCCCAACCCTCTATGACCCTCTCTTCCAAGCCCTGTGTGTCTACCCACGCCAGACACTATGCCTAGGACAGCCGCTTTGGATTTTCTCCTTGTAATTAGATGAGGACCCTAAGAAGTGTCCATGGTAAGATAAAGCAAAATTGCGGCGAGGCATGGTTAGTAATGGTGGAGATCTGGTTGACTTTCTGACTTATCTTTAGCTATTTGCATTCAGTGCTCTGATGAGCAAGGGGGTTTGCCCAAAATTTCCCCCAACCTAAATTAAGTTGCATCAGCTAGCAGGGCATGGTAGTGCACTCCTGTAGTCCCAGTACTTGGGAGTCTGACACGGGAAGATTGCAGGTTTGAGGACAGTCTCTGCAATAGAGCAAGACTCTGGGCAACCTCGGGAGACTCTGTTTCAAAATGAAAAATAAGCCGGGCGTGGTGGCATAGGCTTGTAATCCCCGCGCTTAGGAGGCTGCCAGACAGGAGGATCGCACAGGTTCGAAGCCAGCCTCAGCTACTTAGTGAGGCTCTCAGCAACTTAGTGAGACCTGTTCCCAAATAAAATATAAAATAGGTCTGGGAGTATAGCCAGGAGGTGGAAAGCCCCTGGGTTCTACCCCTAGTACCACAAAAGGAGGAGGAGGAGGAAGAGGGAGGGGAGGGGGAGGGCGAGGGGGAGGGCGAGGGGGAGGGGGAGGGAGGGGGAGGGGGGGAGAAAAGAAAAAGGAAATAGGGCTGGGTTTGTAGCTCAGAGGTGAATCAACTGGCCCTCTGTAGGTTGGGGACAAGTTTCCTGTCCCTGGATTAATGGTTTGATAAGTTCTATAAAGAACTGTGTGATGTTTGTGTCAAAACACGGTTAGGCTGACAGAATTGTCTCATTAAAATAATCACTGCTTTTATAATACCTTTTGTTGCCCTCTCGACTCACCCTCTTATTGGAGACCAGGACGGGCTCTGAGAATGCAGCTAGTAAAACTCAACAGAATGTGGACGAACTGAGCGATACACCCAAGTAACTCACACGGCCAAAGACCCACCGGCTCTAGGAGAAACCGCCTGGCTTTCTAAACCCAGACTGGAGACCAGTAAAACCAGCCCAGCATCTGGGATTCCTCCAGGTTTCCCATTTTTAAGCCCCGGTTTAAAAAGCTACTGCTGAGGGATCGAGTTACATCTGCCAGCTGCCAGCAACTTCACACTTAACCCTTTCCAAGCTTCCACCTGGACTTTGCACTTCAATTTCTCTTCTAGAAAGGACATCCTGGGCTTTTTCTTTTCCTCCGTGTTTTCTTTCCTATGTGCCAGGAACTAGCCAAAGCCCCAGGTGAATCTGCCTGTACCCACTGAAGTCCACGCCTCGACCTGGTGTCCAGAGGCCAAGGCGGAGGCCTCGAGTGGCGTCTCCCCAGCAACAGTTTGCAATTCACAGTGTACTCAGGGGTGTTTGTTAAAGGAACAGTTCTGTCTTTTGAGCACCTAACCCTTAAGAAACCCTCATACTTCCCCTCTTTTCATCATGAACACAATCCCTGCCCCAAGATCCTTAAGAGGGTAGAGAATGATTCTTTCCTTCCTTCCTTCCTTCCTTCCTTCACTATATCATTCGCTATTCATTTTTGAGAGCCAATTATCTTTTCTTTTCTTTTTCTTTTTTCTTTTTTTTTTTTTTTTTTTTGTTTTCTGAGGCATTTGGGGACTGAATCCAGGAGCGTTCTATCTCCGAGCTACAACCCCAGCTCTATTTTTTTTATTCTTTATTCTGACACAGGGTTTCACTAAATTGTAGATGGCCACACTCAGTAGCTGAGGCTAGCCTTGAACCCTGGATCCTCCTGTCTCAGTCTTGCAAGTACTGGGATTACAAGTGTTAGTGTGCCACTACGCCTAGCTGCCAATTGTCTTTTAACAAAAGACAAAGAAAGGATGTTAGACATTTTTGCTTAGGGGTCTAGTAGTCCTGACTAGATTCAAGGATTCTCTTTGAGAGTTCAGGAAGTTTGTTTGTTTGTTTGTTTGTTTGTTTGTTTGTTTGTTTTGGTGGTACTGGGGTTCCTAGGAGCCCTTCTACCTCCAGGCTACACTCCCAGACCTATTTTTTATACTTTTTTATTTGGAAACAGGGTCTCTTAAGCCAGCGTGGCTGGCTTAGAACCTGCGCCATCATCCTGTCTCCGCCTCCCAAGTGTTGGGATTACAAGCCTGCGCCACCATGCCCAGCTGGAAGTTATCTTTAGAAGACATGGGAAAAAAGAAAGGAGAGGAAAGGTGGATTATTTATTAATTAATTAATTTTTGTGGTACTGGAGATTGAACCCAGGGGCATTCTACTTCTGAACTACACCCCTAACCCTATTTTATTTTATTTTATTTTATTTTTTTATTTTTTATTTTGGTGGTACTGGGGTTCCTGGAAGCCCTTCTACCTCCAGGCTATACTCCCAGAACTATTTTATATTTTTATTTAGAAACAGGGTCTCCTAAGCCAGCGCGCGCGGCTAACTTCGAACCTGCGTGATCCTCCTGTCTCTGCTTCCCAAGCGCGGGGATTACAAGTGTGCACCACCACGCCCGGCCTTATTTTATTTTTGAAACAGGGTCTCACTTAGTTGCAGAGCGCCTTGCTAAGTTGCTGAGGCTAACCGAGAACCTGTGATTCTCGTCTTAGCCTCCAAAGTACTGGGATTGCAGGTGTGCATCACGACACCCAGTCCTACAGTACTCTTGCAGCTAATGGCCAATTACACGTGCATATCTAACATCTGTCAATACAGAATCCTGTATCTGTGTAAGGAGGGAGTAGAAAGTATATTTAAGAACACTAGTGTTGGGGTTAAACAACCTGAACTCGGTTCCCAGTTCAGTTCCTAAGTACGGGTGTGAACTTGAGAGCTTCAGGCCCACATCCTGATGACTCTGGGAAGCAGCTGGATGGGCTTTTAGGAATGAAACTCCTGACTCCCCCTCAAACAATCAGTTTTACAAGGGGATGTTTTCAGGTTGCACAGTGCTGCCCTGGGAACAACTTCTCAGCTCAAAGCAGCTGGAAATAGATAATTCCGGCGTTCCATTCTAAGGGGTCCACCAGGGCTGCTGTTTCATTTTATCACTTTATGGCTCAGCACACAGAGTAATTTCTCAGCCGTCATGAAGGATTTCCTAGTAGCCAGGCTTAGCCCCTGAAAATTTACTGCCCTATTCTCTTCCATGATGAAAATGAGGCTTCCTCTAGGAATTTTACAGTCAAAGATCCCCAAAACTGACAGGTCTCCTGTGTTCTTCATCTGGTGAGAAGCCACAAAGTCACTGCTACAAATACCCTTGCCTGCAGAGGACAGACCCAGGCTGGGACTGAGAGCAGAGAGCACAGAGGAGGCCTCCATTGGCAAAGGGCATCATGGGAGGGAGAAAAGCGTTCACATTTGCTCACTTATTAGCACTTAGATATAGGAATCCTACTCAGCAATAAAGAAGAACAAAATCATGTCATTCGCAAGAAGATGGGAAGACTGGAGAACATTATGTTAAGTGAGATCAGCCAAGCACAGAAAGAGAAGGGACTTATGTTTTCTCTAATATGCTCAAGCTAGGGAGTATAAGGGATACCAGAGGAACCCCAGATAATGGAGGGGAAACCTCAGCAAAGCCAGAAAGGAAGGGGAGGGGAGGAAGAAGGCTGAGTTTAATTAATGGAAAAACTACATGCGACTATGTGTATTCTGTGAATATAACATTGCTAACCTGGACACTCAGAATGCAGAGGGCGGGAAAAGAGGAAGCAGGGAGGGGGGCACCAAGTACTGTGTGAATATACGCCATTGTCAACGTGACTCACATTATGATGTGAGACTATAGTGCACCAATAAAGTAAATAAATAAAGGACTTATAAAGGCCCATAAGCGGCCAGGAGCAGAGGCCATACCTGTCATCGTAGAAGGGGACAGCTCTGTAGATGTTTGCCATCATAACCAAAAACTGGCATTCTATGATTTAATAAACCACATACCTTTGGAAACTTCTATTTTCCTACTATAAATGGGAATAATACCTAACACAGGCTTTGGCAAGCTTTTTCTGAAAAGGGCCAAAGAGGAAATAGTTTGACTTTATAGGTCCTATAGTCTTTTTACCATTGTAGCACAAAAGTAGCCCCAGACAATAGGTATGTAAAGGAGTGGGTATGTGCAGATTTGGTCTGAGTGCCTGTTTTATTATATATATATATATTGGAGACAGTATGAGCAAGACTTGCTTCTGTGTTTTGAGCCAGGCGTGGTGACTCACACCTGTCATCCAGGTACATGGGAGGCTGAAACAGGATCACAGATTCAAGGCCAGCCTCAGCAACTTAGCAAGGCCCTTAGCAACTTAGCAAGATCCTGTTTTAGAATTTTAAAAAGTAAGCTGGTGTGGTGGTGCATGCATGTAATCCTGGTACCTGGGAGGCTGAGACAGG
Source organism: Muscardinus avellanarius (assembly GCF_963383645.1). Taxonomy (NCBI): domain Eukaryota; kingdom Metazoa; phylum Chordata; class Mammalia; order Rodentia; family Gliridae; genus Muscardinus; species Muscardinus avellanarius. The sequence goes on along the minus strand of NC_137801.1, from coordinate 26,924,303 downwards.
AGGATCATAGGTTTGAGGACTGCAGAAGTAGTGAGACTGTCATCAACCTAGTGAGACCTTGTTTCCAAATAAAAGCATAAACATAGGGCTAAGGGTATAGCTCAGAGGTAGAATGCCCCTGGGTTCAATTCCTAGTAACACATACAAAAATAATTAATTAATTAATTAATTAATTAAAATAGGCTAGGGGCATAGCTCAAATGTAGATTGCCCCTCAGTTCAATCCCCAGGGCCAAAAAGAAAAGAAAAAAAAATCTGTCTTGTGCAAACCACGAGATTTGGAGGTTGTTACTACAGTATTGTTAACTTTCTATTATCAGTCATATCAGAGGATGCTACATTGGAGATATTTAAATATTTTAAAGTGAAGACACCCTTATAACCTTAAAAAGTCAGGGAATGGGTTTGAAACAATCATCATCATTTCCAACAGCCACATCATAGCTAACACAAGCATTTATGTGAATTCACTAACTTTTTTTTTCTTTTGCAGAATTGAAGATTGAACAGGGGCATTATTTCATTTTATTTTATTTTGGAACGGGGTCTCACTAAGTTGCAGAGGGCCTCACTAAGTAGCTGAGGCTGGCTGCAAATCCAGATCCTCCTGTCTCAGCCTCCCAAGTACTAGGATTACACACACACACCACCACACCTGACATGTGAATTCACTGATTAAATGCTCACAACAAACTATGCATTACACAGGTCTTATTACTATTCCCACCTGTTGTTGTTGTTGTTATTATTATTATTATTTGGGGGTACCGAGGAGTGAACCTGTAATGGGTCAACGCGAGGATCCCATGGAGAGGCCTGAGGAGGTCCCGGGTTTGGGGAAGGGAAACTCACCCAAGGGCCCATGGGGTGCTTGGCTTTTGTGGCAAAAAGATTTCAGCACATATCAGTCAGAGAAAGATAGAGGTTTATTCAGGAAAAGTGAGGATGCATGTTCAAGGAAGAGCACAGGCCAGCTCAAGGGAATAAGAGGCCCCAGGGGTCTTCGGGATCCTTCCTTTATAAGGGATCCTAGAGAGGGTGGGTGACTAGATTGGGGTCCGGACTTTCACCTCCTGGAATTGATGGGTGGTGGCAGGGTGGTACCTGACTCATCCTTCCCTATGGATCCTTTGTTTACTAGGCATCTCAGGAATCTCAGGTAGAAAGAGGGGCCATTGTAATTAAGGGTGTGAGTTCACTGAGGCTTCTGCCTAAGAGGACACCCTATAAGAGTCAGTGATGATGAACTTTCCAGATTTTAAAACTATCTTTTTTCCTTCCCAATTCATCCCCTTTCTACCTCCAAGCTACACTCCAGCCCTTTTCATTTTTCTTATTTTTATTTTTTTATTATTTTATTTTATTTTATTTTATTTTTTGGTGGTACTGGGGTTCCTGGAAGCCCTTCTACCTCCGGGCTACACTCCCAGACCTATTTTTACATTTTTATTTGGAAACAGGGTCTCCTAAACCAGCGCGCGCGGCTGGCTTCGAACCTGCGCGATCCTCCTGTCTCTGCCTCCCAAGCGCGGGGATTACAAGCGTGCGCCACCACGCCCGGCTCATTTTTCTTATTTTTAAAACAGGATCTCTCTAAGTTGCTGAGGCTGGCCCAAGACCTGCAAACCTCCTGTCTCAGCCTCACAAGTTCTAGGTAAAATTCCCCTTTTTGGAGATGAGAAAAATGGTGCTTAAAGAGATTTGCTAACTTGTACCTGGTCAACAATATACAAACTGAAACCCAAAGGCCAAATCCAACTCACTTACTACTTTTATAAATGAAGTTTTCTGGAACACAGGCATACCCATCCATTACATATTATGTAATCATGCCTGTCCTTTTGATACATGGCTGCCTTCTTGATACTGCTGCAAAGTTAAGTCTCTGCATATGGCCTGCTAATATTCACCATCAGACCCTTTCCACAAAAATACCTGTAATCCCAGTTACTCGGGAGGCTGAGTCAGGAAGATTGCAAATTCAAGGCCAGCCTTGTAAGACCCTGTCTCAAAACAAAATAAATTAAAAGGAGAAAAAAGAGAGAAAGAGAAAGAAAGGTTGGCCACTGTCATCCGCAGCGGTATTGTTAAGTGGCAGAGCTTGGCTCTGGACGTAGGGGATCTGTCTTTAGAAACTGATAAGTTGGGTCCCTCCCCCACATGATCTTGCAGCAGGAACAGGAGGCGGAAACCTGGAAGCCAGAAGCGGAGTTATCACAAGACTCCAGATGACTCAAGACTCCAAACATCGCAAGACTACAGATGTTGCAAGAGAATAGGCATGCCTTTTAAACATCGGTGCCTCCGATCCACCACGTGACCGAGCCGGCCGATCAGGACTATGTGCAACTCTCCAGATGCATGGCCCATCGGTCCTTTCCCCCATGGCCGGCTGACTCTCTGGAGGGGCCGGGTCTGAATAAAGCAGTGGTCTCTGATAACCCGGTTGGTGTTTTTATCTCCCTCCTAAACTCCCTAACTCTATTTTCAACCATTCATCTGGTGCCGAACCCCGGGAGGAGTTTTGGGTTTCTCCCCTTTTTTCTCTCTTTTTTCTGAGCCCCAGACTCTCCGACCCACCAGCAGCTCGACCGTGAGGTCCCGTGCTGGTGCTTGGCTTACAGATATGGCTCTATCCACTGCCACCGCCACTGCCACCGTCACAGTGCTCAGCCTCCAATCTTGCCACTGATTGCAGGCTCTGTGCGGCCACTGCAGGCTCCGCCAGCCACCAGGCCACCAATTGCACCCACCCTGACCCAGACTTGGGAGTGCACGCTCCACAGCTGCTGGCACCTGCTCAGCCTGCCGACCGCCTGCGCAAGCCAGGACCTCTGCCCACCCCTTGGACCTCCCACAACCACGCTTCCGGCTCAGCTCTGGTTGCCGCCTGAACCTCTGGCACACGGCCCGGCCTCGGTGTCCACCACAGTCATCTGCACCAGGCTTGACTGCAGGCATACCTCCACTTGCTGCCACCACTCTGTTCCACCCGCCCCAAGCCAGGCTCACTGGCGATGTGTCCCGTGGCCTGGCCTCAGCGTCTGCCACCTGCCTGGCAGTCATTTTGTTTCCATGCCACGGGCCCGGCAAGCCATGCCACCTGCACGCCACCATTTGATTCCGCCCATGCTAGCCGCCAGTGCCACCCACACCAGGCACAGGTGCCATGTGCCCCGGCTCCACCATGCCCTCAGCAGCTTCTCAGAGCTTCTGCCACAGCCGGCGCTGGCTGGCAGCACTTCACTCTGGTAAGCTCCCCCTCTTCTCCTTGGTTAGCAGGTTCTGCATTTGGGTCTTCCATTCCACTGGGACCCCAAATTCCAAGCGCTTGGTCACCCATTGTTCCCTGGTCCACTGGGACCACCCTCCAGATGACCAGGTCATCCTATGGTTTTTGAGAATGGATGGAGATGTCTTTCCCAATCTCTTAAACCCCTGTTTCTGAACAACTGATCAGGAAAAATGGGGACATCTGTTTCCTGTTCTTCGTTTGTACCCGTGAACCAATTATGGGAAGTTGAACCTCCAAACTAGCAGAGGACTTATGCCCTGAGCGCCTGACTGGCCTTGATATGAGTTGGGTAATGGGTTGCGGTGGCCCAAGAATGGTCAACAATTTTTGTAAGCGATCTGGTAAATGGGTCCTAAATCTTTATGTCCAGGCTTTTTTCCCCCTACATTTCCATCCCTCCAAATGCTCTCCCCCATCAGCTGCCATTTTCCCACCAGCTGCCATTTTGTGATGGAACGTAGTCGCTGCCTGGTGATGTCACAGTCGCCATCTTGGTCGCCATCTTGTGACATTACAGTCGTGACCTTGTGACGTTGTGCAGTTGCCATCTTGGCCTGTGCCAGCCTGCAATTTTGCAGAGTCACAGGCACAGTCCACATTTTGTGGTGACACGTGGATGCCAGCATCCAACCCAGCTGGCTTGTAGGCGCTGCTTTCTGCAGACACTGATTTACAGGTTCTCTTCTCACCACCCTGGTCACCATCCTATCCCAGGAGAGCCTCACACTCTAACCCGCTCTGTTTCCCCTGCCATCTTCCCTGAGGATGGTCCTCAAATCCCTATCTGAGATTTGGTTAACATGGCATTTAAAGTTTTTAATTCCAGAGAGGAACAGGCAGAGATGGAGTATACACTACAACTTTTCCAAAAGGCAGATCCCTGGTAACTGCCTTGCTGCTGGCACTGACGGCTCAGCCCTCTGGAGAGCCATCTAGGGATAGACAGCAATGACAACTACCTCCAGGAACCTGCCTCAAGTGTGGTAAGGCCACGCCCACCAATCAGACCGTGCCTGGCGTGTGGCCAGGAGGGCCAATGGAAAAGCGGTGAGCCCCGGGTGCCTCAACACGGGGACCACCTTTCCAGACCAGGCCCCACCGCTGGCCCTACTCAGCCTGGCCAAAGACTGACAGCTTCTGGCAGGTCTGCTTGTTTACATAGTACAGTGCTCTCCCTCTCTGGTTCCAGACAGCCATAACTCCTTGCCTGTTAAAGTCTCCTCGATCGCTCACCACCAAGCTGTCTAGGGTGACCTCCGACTCCTGCTGCAGCCATACTCCCACATTCCAACTTCCAGAGGACCCAACCTCACCCGGCCAAGGGCCCCCCCAATACGCCCCCTGACAGCAGGAAGTAGCTTAAGACTCAGTCTCCACCCATTATCACTAAAAGGCCAGGATGATAAGTTGGGTCCCTCCCCCACGTGATCTCGCAGCGGGAACAGGAGGCAGCACCCAGGAAGCCAGAAGCAGAGATATCGCGAGACTACAGATGTCGCGAGAGAATCGGCATGCCTATAAACATTGGTGCCTCCCATCCACCATGTGACCCAGCCGGCCGATCAGGACTATGCGCAACTCTCCAGATGCATGGCCCATAAGTCCCTTCCCCCACGGCCGGCTGACTCTCCAGAGGGGCTGGGTCCAAATAAAGCAGTGGTCTCTAATAACCCGATTGGTGTTTTTACCTCCCTCCTAAACTCTCTAACTCTATTTTCAACCATTCAGAAACAATTCTCATAACGCCCATTGAGGATTGGAACCTGGAAGAAGGTTACAAAGTTTGCCATTTTCATTTTTCTAGTTACATTTCTGTGTGCATGTTTGTGTGGTGCTGGGGATCGAATCCAGGGCCTCACATGTGCTAGGCAAGGGTTCCACCACTGAGTTATATTCTCAACCTTAATTGTATATTTCTGTAATTTAAAATTTTCCCTGATGTTAATTCCTAGCAACATGACAGGCTCCATCTCCTGAAAAATCTTCTCCTAAAAAAAATACCTTCAAAATGAGGAATAAAATGAATAGTTGACTTGGCAAGAAATAAAGGTATTTTAACCTCCAGGGGTCAGAAATGAACTGGAAGCCAGGATCTGAAATGAGCATGGTAAAAGCTCACTCTAGCAGGCAGGGGATCCCCAGGGCATTTGCTAGTGTTTTGTAAATTAGAGCTTCAGTTTTAATAAGGCCTGGGGGAAGAGGGACAAGGCAGGGCAGTGTCAGCTTGAAGATTTTGGAATGAGTCCCCAAAGGCCAACATTCCCAGTAAAATAGTGAATTCCAAAATATTTGCCATGCGAAGGAAGCCAACAAAGAAAATTTGTGTCCTCAACCTTAATTTCAGTTGAAAGAAAAAAAATGAAAGTCCCTACCCCCTACCAGAGGTAATAAATAGCCACAAGCCAGGATTCAAATTCATGCTACCTGCCTGTTCTGAGACTATTTTAAGCCCTCTGCCCCAAATTAATTAAAAATGACCAGGTAGTTGGAAAAAGAAAGCAAAAATAAAAGGAATATTCTTTCAATTCAAGCCCCATTGAATTCTTACAGATAGTTCCCTAACAAAAATGAGTTCATAATAAAAAATCACAGAGTAAGACATCATCGGGCTGAGTTAGCAGGAACATCAAACAGCCAAATGAGACACTTATAATGCTTCAGATTTTGGAATCATTGCTTATAGCAGGCCTTGGCACACTTTTTTCTCAAGGGCCAGATGTATATGTTTCAGGCTTTGCCAGCTATACAGTCTCTGTCAGAAAGGCTCAGCTTTGTTGTGCTTGTGTGAAAGCAGCCCTGGGCAATATATAAATGAATGTGCTTGCCTGTGTGCCCCCATAAACCTGTTTTACAAAAATAAAGAATGTGCCATGTTTGGCCAGTAGGTGATAGACATAAAATAAGTTATGTTCTCAATATTTAAATAAATTAAAAATAAAACAAGCAACAAAATACTGCGATAAATATCAAGGAAAATTCTTCCTGAAATAAAACATATAGTGGAAATTTAAAATTCAACAATGTGAGTTAATATACAGATCAGAACTAGAAAACAAAATTAAGATATTGGAAGGCCGGGCATGGTGGCGCACACTTGTAATCCTAGCATTCAGGAGTCTGAGACAGGAGGATCACGGTTCACGGCCAGCCTCAGCTACTTAGTGAGGTCCTTTGCAACTCATTGAGACCCTGATTCAAAATAAAGAACTTAAAAAAATAGGGCTGGGGATATAGCTTGGAGGCAGAATGCCCCTGGGTTCTATTCCCACTACTGAAAAAAAAAAAAAAGATATATTGAAAGTTGAATATAACATAGAGGGAATTGAGAGACTGAGACAGGAGGATTGTGAAGGATTGAAGCCAACCTTAGCTAATTAGTGAGCCTCTCAGAACCTTAGTGAGACCCTGTTCCAAAATAAAAATATAAAGTAGTTCTGGGAGTGTACCCTGGAGGGAGAAGGCCTCTGGGTTCCATCCTCAGTACCACACACACATACACACACACAAATAATACAGAGGGGCACTTTATACTATTTAGAATACAGTGGCACACTCAGCATGCAGTACTTATAAAAATATACTACAGAGAAATAAAGAGAGACTTGGAAGTTTGAGTAAGAACTGAGTTCTACCTAATCGGAGCTCCAGAGGAGTGACTACTACAATGTAATGGTTTGAATTTAGAATGTTCCCCCAGCCCTCATGGAAAGAAGGTAGCAATGTTGAAAGGGGGGCTTGGTTGATAAGGAGGGATCCCTGGGGACATTGCTTTGGAGATTATATATCCTTCCTCCTCCCCCAGCTTGTTCTCTTCTCTCTTCTCTCTTCTTCTCTCTTCTCTCTTCTCTCTTCTCTCTTCTCTCTTCTCTCTTCTCTCTTCTCTCTCTCTCTCTCTCTCTCTCTCTCTCTCTCTCTCTTTCTCTCTGCTTCCCACCTGCATGATGTGAGAGCAGAGCTTTGCTCTCCCCTCTCTGCTTTCTGCTGCATGCCCTGAGCTCTGGCTCTGCACCCAGGCCTCACATGGACTGATCTCCAAAAAACTATGAGCAAATATGTCTTCTTTCCTCTAGGTTGTGTGGTCAGTCGTTTGGATTATAGCAGTGAGAATTTTGACCAAGACATAAATTGACACCAAAGGAGTGGGGCTGTTGCTTTATCTAAGTCCAACCATGTGTTCTGTGAGTCTTTGGAGCTGTTTTGTGAGAGGAAGTTGAAAGGGCCAGAATGTGGCTAGAAAGTTGGATGGTAGAAACTATGCTCAGGAGATTTGAGAGGGCAAAGAGAACTTCAAGGGAAAATGGAGTAGAAGCCACATGTGTTACATTCTAGCAAAGAACTTATTAGCATTTTGCCTGTGGCCTGAAATTTTGCAGGAGGCTTACTTTAAAGATGATGGACTGATTCAACTGGTAGAGGAAATCTCAAAAAGCAAAATATCCAAACTGCATTATGGATATTGATGTGTACATTCAGTGAATTGTGCACCAAATTTTGAGAGTGGAAGGTAAAGCAGAGAGACTTTATAGATTTTCAGTTTGGCCAGAAAAGCATGTATACGGCCAGGGCCCAAAGAGATGGTGTTGCAGAAGGAAATAAGACAGATAAAGGAAGACGCGATAGCCATGACAGAGGCGGGGCCAGTGTGGCCCAGATGTAGGTGGGCACAGCTGTGGCTCAGGTGGAGGTGGTCCCACAGCTGTGATTTAAGAGGACCCAGTGGCAATGATTAAAGAGGACATGATTATCTTTCCTGTTGGTGGTTGATCTCAGTGCTCACTTAATGCTGGTTTTACAGGAAAAAAAGTGGGTCATGGAGTCTTCTCCCAAGGTGTCAAATGAAAGCATGGGAAGTCAGACAATGTGTGGCAAGGTCAGAATCTCTGCAAGTAGGCCCAAATGGGAAAATCTGTGAAGCTATGAACCAAGGTTGCAAGAAAAACCTCTAAGATTTAAAGATACCAAAATATGGAGTGGCTGCGAAGAAAGTCTGCAAGTTGCAAGCTATGCAGCCAGGCTGGAAGAGCCAGTACACTTCCCATTGCAATCAATCAGACAATAGAGACAGGGCTGCCAAGGCCCCTTGGAGATCACATCTCACCACCACATTACCTGGATGCCAGAAATGGAGCTGGAGGATCAAATGCCTGTCCTGCTGGATTTCAATATTGTTTTGGTCCTATTCCTTCTTTCCGTGGCCCTATTTCTCTTTCTTGTAATGCAAATTCTGATGCTGTGCCATTGTACATTGAATGTGTGTAACTTGCTTTTTATTTTTACAGGGAGTTGTAGCCAAGAGTTTATCTTGAGTCCCAGAAAAGACTTTGGACTATAGGACTTTTGAATGATGCTAACACTGTTAAGACTATAAGAACTCTTGGAGATGGACTAAGTGCATTTTGCATTGTGAGGTGGCTGTGAGAGATGGGGGGCAGGGGAAGAGTATAATGGTTTGGATTTAGAATGTCCCTCTACCCCTCATGGAAGCAAGATAGCAATGCTGGAAGTGGAGCCTGATTCCTCCTTCCCCTGTCTTCTCTCTCTCTCTCTGCTTCCTGCCCCCATGATGTGAGAGTATCTTTGCTCTCCCCCTTCTCTGCTTCCTGCTGCATGCCCTGAGCTCTGGATCTTCACCCAGGCCTCACATGGACTGAACTGCAAGATCTCCAAAAAACTGTGAGCAAATAAATCTTCTTTCCTCTAAGTTGTGTGCTCGGTCGTTTTGGATTATGGCAATAAGAATGTTGACCAAGTCATATGGAGAATGAGATAGAGACAATATTCAAGAATTTCTATGGATCTTAGAAAATTCCAAAAAATATTTACATCCAGACGCCTGGTGAAACTGCAGAATATTAAAACCAAATTGAATAGCTTGAAAATAGAGAAAAAGACAGCTTCCCTGCTTAATATCTGACTTCATATTAACAACAGAAGTAAAAAGACAGTAAGCTAATATATTAAAAATAATGAAAGAAAAGAATTGATAATTTGCAATTCCAAGATCAACTAAATGTATTTTTCAAGAGTAAGGATGAGCCGGGCGTGGTGGCGCACGCTTGTAATCCCCGCGCTTGGGAGGCAGAGACAGGAGGATCGCGCAGGTTCGAAGCCAGCCGTGCGCGCTGACTTAGGAGACCCTGTTTCCAAATAAAAATGTAAAAATAGGTCTGGGAGTGTAGCCCGGAGATAGAAGGGCTTCCAGGAACCCCAGTACCACCAAAAAAAAAAAAAAGAGTAAGGATGAAATAGGATGTATTCAGATAGACAAAAGCCAAGATAATATACTATCAGCAAATCCTTAGAGAAAGAACATTAACTTCAAAAATAAGTAAAAGGTCTTCAGAAGGGAGAAGTCAGACTTAAGAAAGATGATCATCATGTGATCAAAGAAAATGGTAATCATGTGTGTATAAGTCTAAGTAAACATCAACACTAATAATACCTAATCTGTGAAGTTATAAAAATCAGAGGTAAAGAATCTGTTCTTCTAAACAGGCACGGGAGGTTTAGCTCAGAGGTGACACTCTGTCTGGGGTAAATCCTTAGTGAAAGGGAGAGAAGGAGATTAGTCATATTCTGGTTTTTAAACTGGTAGGCACTAGCATGTTGTACACTCTTCAGTATATGATATATTTCACAGAACATTTTTAATAGAAAAAATATGAGACAACAATATCCTATAAACTAAGAGTTAAAACACTCGGCTTTATGAAACCAGTAATAACTTTAACCATTAAAAAATTAGAATCTAAGCCCAGTGTGGTAGCACACACTTGTAATTCCAGTATTTGGGAGGCTGAGATAGGAGGATCTCAGGTTTGTGGCCAGCCTCAGCTACTTAGTGAGGCCCTCGACAACTTAGTGAGACCCTGTTTCCATTTAAAGAATAAAAAATAGGGCTGGGGTGTAGCTTGGAGGTAGAATGCCCCTGTGTTGTTCAATCTCCTACCAAAAACAAATTAGAAATTATAAAATATTAGAGGAGAAAAATAGAATAAGAACTCCACAAGACAAACAGAAAGTATAAAACAAATAGCAAAAATAAGTTGATATATAGTATACTAATGGTCATAGTAAATAAAAATGAGTTAAACTTACCAATTAAAAGATAGCTACTATTTTAAATCAGCCAGTTAAAAGATAGCTACTTTTTAGATTTCAGAAACATGTTCAAAAGAGAAAATTAACAAATGTCTGAAAATAATAGAAAAAGAAACATAAGGTAAATTAATTTTTCCAACAAGTAAAAAAAATAACTTCCAGTTTGCTTTCTGGTATAACCATCGACTCATCATCCAAATTGATATATCATAACAAAACTAGGAAAGAATTCAATGTGGAGAGAGAAATGAGAAAGGACGTAGGTTCAGAGTTCATCTGAAACTTGGACAAAACAGTTTCATCAGTGCTAGATTTGTGGAATTCAAGCGAGCATTAAACCTGGAGCTTTATAAGGTATGAGGGATTGAACTCAGGTGTATTCTACCACCAAGCTAATCCAGCCCCTTCTAGCTTTTTTCTTTTCTTTCTTTTCTTTTTCTTTCTTTCTCTCTTTCTTTCTTTTTTCTTTTTCTTTTCTTTTTTTTTTTTCAGTACTGGGGAGGGAACCTAGTGTCATTCTACCTCCAAGCTACACCCCCCAGCCCTATTATTTTTATTCTCTATTTTGAAACAGGGTCTCACTAAGTTGTAAAGGGCCTCAATAAAGTAGCTGAGGCTTGTCTGTGAGCCATGATCCTCCTGTCTCAGCCTCTCAAATGCTGGGATTACAGGCATGCGCCAACACACCTGTTCCCCTCTAGCTTTTGTTTTGAGACAGAGTCTCACTAGGTTGCTGAGAATCTTGCTGTAGTGCTGAGACTGTCCTTGAACTTGTGATCCTTCTGTTTCAGCTTCCCAAGTACTGGGATTACAGGTGTGCTTCACTGTGCCCAGCTTGGGTCACAGTTTTTAATAATGAAATTTGGAATATAATAAAAATTGTTCAAAATAACTTGTATTTGGAGACAAAAGATGGTGTCATTCATATTAACTATTTGAGATATAACAAATGCAACTGCAATTTTTTTTTCAGTACTAGGAATTGAACCTGGGGCCTCAAGGCATGCTGGCCAATCACCCTACCCTAACATTATTAAATGAAACACAAGTATTAAGGTTGTAATGGCACTGTGGGCTCTTTCTACTCTATCCAACTAAAATTTGTTGAATAGGGAAATTAAAACTAACAGACAGGTTGGTGCAGCTTTAACAAGTCTTTATTACAAAATCAGTAGAAAATGGAAAGAGAAGAGAAGAAAAAGCACCATGCAGGCACACTGGAGAGCCTGAAAATGGAACTCTGACCCCCTCTCCATCCCGGCCTTTAAATAGATTTTGTATTGGTATGTTCTTATCAGCATTACCAAGGCAATGGGCTCATAACCTATTTCTTAGCCAGGTGGTACCTCTTAGGTGCAGGGGTCAGTAATCTACCTGTTTCCACCTCTGTTGTACTAGGCAGTATTGACTGCTCATCAACTATGGCCGCTTATCTTTCCTATACCCAGACAAGGTCACAAAGGAGAGGAGGTATATGGTCACTGATTGCCTCTACACATTTTTAGGGCTAAATGCCTGAATTGTCTCTACGGCTTTTAAGGCTAATGGCCTTAATTTTCTTTACATTCTTACTATAGATTAGTCATTAGAACAAAGAGCAGAAAGAGGGGGAGCTCTGCCATGAACGGCTGCTGCCTTCCCGCCTGAGTGCCTGCACAGCACCCAGGCTCTGACTGCTTTTAACATTTGGAAATTAATAGCAGAGTGATTTTCCAATACTGGTGCAAGAAGTATTTTAGGAAAGTATAAATACAATAATGATTTTGAAGTGGGAATGATTTTGAAATTTTTTTTAAATTCAGGGTAAAAAAATTATGCATGGAGGCAAACAACTGTATTAAAAATAAAGAAATGGCCAGGCATGGTGGTACACATTGTAACCTCTGTTCTTGGGAGACTGAGACAGAGGATTGCAGGTTGAAAGCAAGCCTCAGCAACTGGTTGAGGCCCTCAGCCACTTAGTGAGTCTATATTTCAAAATAAAAAATAAAACAGGGTTGGAGGTGCAGCTCAGAGGTAGGATGCCCTTGGATTGAATCCCCCATACCACAAAAAAGGGAGAAATGGTTAAAATGAAGTCTATGTATCATGAAATGGTTTTATAACTATTTGAGTGACATGGGTAAATACCCATGATATAATAGTTAGAAAACAAAATAATACACAAAATTGTAAATACATAACAACAAATATGCTTAAATGCAATAAAATATATCTGGCAACAGGACTAGAAGTGGGAAAAATACAGAAGATTAAGTGTGATAGAGAAATGAGTTTGTATTTTTCCAGGCGTGTGTGTGTATGTGTGTGTGTGTGTGTGTGTGTGTGTGTGGTACTGAGGGTGAAACCCATGGGCTTTCTACCTCCAGGCTATACTCCCAGACCTATTTTATATATTATTTGGAAACAGGGTCTCACTAAGTTACTGAGATCCTCACTAAGTAGCTGAGGCTGGCTTCAAATCTGTACAATCCTCGTGTCTCAGCCTCCCAAGCACTGGGATTACAAACATACGCCACCACCCCCAACTCTTTTCCAGGTTTTTTTTTTAATGAGGATATTTATAATCAGGTAACAGAACCATTTCACTTATAATTATTTTGTGTTTACATGTATTTTGCCCCAGCATCCCAATGAGTGGAGAAGTACGTGAAAAATGAATTCTAGAAAGAGAAGCATAGCAAGCCTTTAAGAGAATGCTTCCAGAGACAGGGAAATCCCAAGCTAGGCAGTAGGCAACTTGAGATGAGTAACTCCCCCACATCAAGTTTGAAGAATGTGTAACAGAGCCACGCCCAGAGGTTGCTGTGGCAACAGAGGTAAACCCGAGTAGGTGGGCTTTCACTTGCCTCAGCGGTGAGGCTGAAGAGTCAGACAAGTAATGGCTTTGTGTCTGGGTCTTCTCTCCTCCACCCAACTCTCACCACTTCCCAGCATCCACTGCCGTCAAACTATCTGATCCTGTTCTTGGAGGCTCCCCTCCTTTCCAGGCCTCCTCCTCTCCAATGCTGTGTTTTTGTGTCTCTCACTGTAAGTTCTGGAGAGCGGAGACTGGTACTTTTCTACTACAACTTTGGAGCCCAGGACTTGTCCATGGGAGATGCCCAATAAATATTTGTTGTATGAATGGATGAATGCTCCTCGGTCTCTTTTGTGGGCTCCTCTTCATAAGTTTGCCCTTAAATAAAGACAAGATTTCATATCCAGTTGCTGTCTTGCTTTCATTACAGACATTTTTCCTGGATGACCTCTTTTTCCTTTGCTTTAGTTAATATTCGTATGAAAACAAGCCCAACCCCTCAACTCAGCTTCATCTTTTCTCATCTTTTAGTTGGACCTGCAGACACTGCACAGTCCATGTATCCACAAGCAAGCGTGTGGTTCTCCTCAGCCATTCTTCCTGAGAGCCCAGCTCAGTGAGTCTTCTCACCATCCCCTGGACATCCAGAAACAGGCTCCGAGGAGCCTTCCTTCCCTCCGGCCCTCCAGGTCCGCCTCTCTCCTCTCTATAGCATTTCCAGGCTCACCTGTTCCCCAAGTCGCTCCAAGATCATGGCCGCACCCTGATGAGTTTCCATCCACACCTCCCGTAGCTGCTGGGTTTCTTTTCTTTTCTTTCTTTTTTTTTTTTTTTCTGTGTGTGGTACTGGGGTTCCTGGAAGCCCTTCTACCTCCAGGCTACACTCCCAGACCTATTTTATATTTTTTAATTTGGAAACAGGGTCTCTTAAGCCAGCGTGGCTGGCTTCGAACCTGCACAATCCTTCTGTCTCCACCTCCCAAGCGCAGGGATTACAAGCGTGCGCCACCACACCCGGCTGGGTTTATTTTCTAAACCACAGAATTCACAATCATTCCTTCTCAGTGTTTCCCATTACCTTCAGAATAAAGCCCAAACAGCCTGATCTGTCTTTGGTGTTTCACCTCCTGTCGCCTCCCCATGCCCCACCCTGCTCTGCTCAGTCCCTCTGTCTCTGGACCTTTCTCTAAGGGCCTCACCAGGCTCCTGGCCGCTCAACACTCCCTTCGTGCTGCCCCGTGACTGCTCATATTTCTCCTGTTTGGATGCCATGCCCCCCCTTTGCTCTGTGCCTCCAATGGCTCCCTTCTGCAGAGCCCAGATCAAGGGTCACCCCTCGTGAGGACCCTTTTCCCCAAACCTTCAGAAAGGATTCATGGTGCTCTCCTCTGCGGTCAGACAGCATCTCAACCGTGTCTCCATTAGAACACAGCCCATGGCCATCAGTGCAGGTGGGTGGACGGAAGGAGAGGTAAGGTGCCCCTAGGAAAGCTGAGTCCAAGGGGTGGAGTGAAGTTATAAAACAGCATATAGGGAAAAGGGCAAAGTGCCCGCGAGGCCCATGGGACAGCGTTCTTACCAGCCCCCACCGCAGCCCTTAGCAAACCATGGGGATGCAGCGTGGGAAAAGCTGTGTTGAAGAAAGTCAGGCCGTCAGAGGAGTCGAGACGCAAAGCAGCACTTCAAGCATTTCCCAGGTGTTCCCAGAAGAGGCCTGTGCCGATGGAGGCATGAGATTCCCGGCACTGGAGTGGCGGATGGAGGCATGAGATTCCCGGCACTGGAGTGGCGGCGTCCAGCAACAGACGAGGCTCATCCCTCCTGCGGCCTCACCTCCATCTGAGCCAACTCTCCCGGAGGCCCCACTGTCACCCTCATCGGGAAATCTTGAAAGACCCAGTCACCCTGGGTGTGTGCTGTTGTGTGCGGAAAGGGAAACACTGGAGAGATCATGCCAGAAAGAATTTGAGTCAACTAAGCATGGCTGAGTCTCTCTGCAGGACTAGGCATTGATAAACTTTCTCTGTAGAGTCAATATTTTAGTTTTTGTGGGCCATGAGGTCTCAACTGCCCCACTTTGCCCTCATAGAGGATACTAAGCATCCATACACAACATGTAAACAAAGGGGTTTGTTGGAATTCTAGTAAAATATCATTTACAGAAATAGGTGGTAAGCCAAATTGGAGGCACAAGCCAGAGTTTGCTGAGCCCCATGGCAGGCTGAGTCCCGACAGCCGCAACTGTGCATTTCCTCTCTGGATCCGCCATGCACGCCAGAGTCTGGCTATGTCTGCAGAGCTCAGTGGAACCTCCTCTGAGACCTCCCGTGGGCCTTTGCGATGCTAGCAAAGGTAGAGAACACGGAACCATCCTTCCATTTGAGAGAACTTCAAGGTGCCTTCCATGAAGAGGAAGAGGCTCATGGCATCCAGTTTGCATACTTCTAGAGTGCCTCCGCTTTAGATAACAATCTGCGAACCTGCCTCATGGCCGCTGAGAACAGTTGTCATGTCCGGTTCTGTGTGGGGTGAATTGGAAGGCGCCACATCCCTCTTGGGCTGATAGCTCTCCCAGGGCAACTCAATAAATACTTACTGGCCAGCTCATTGTTTTAATGAACTAATTTGGGCAAAAGCTGTTTTTTTTTTCTGCAGAAACTTAAAGCAAGGAAAATAAGGGCACATCATCTTCTAAATGCACACAGCTGGCCCTTCGGTGGCTGGAAACTCTGCAGCAATGCCCCCTGCCCTGGCTGATGGGGATGCAGGCTGTGGCATGGGGAAAAGCCAGTGGGCAGTGGTCCTCCACTGCATGGATCTGGGACTTTACTGTAGCCTGGACTTGGCAAGGCTAGAGGCTCCAGGGAGACCGCAGGAATGGCTTGTCCTGCGCCCGCCTCCATTCTGGGGCAGGCCTTAGAGTGTGGATGGAGTCTGAAAGACAGTCCAAAGAGAGACCCTCTTTGGACTGTGAGCTCCTGACAGGCAGAGACTGAGAATTACTCATGTCAAAACCTAAACAGAAGCCGGGCATGGTGGCGCATGCTGTATTCCTAATACTAGGGAAGCTGAGACAGGGGGATTGCAAGTTCAGGGTTAGCCTTAGCAACTTAGCAAAACTCTCTGCAATGTATTGAGACCGTGTTTCGAAATAAAAATAAGTTAAATAGGACTAGAGGTGTAGCTTAGAGGCAAAATTTCCCTGTTTTTATTCCTCAATAACACACAAAGAAGAAAAATAAAAGAAAGAAAAATGTTTGGGACATGGCAGGTACTCACTAAAACTCCCTTGGGTTTCCTTGGGAACATCTCTTTCTTTTTTTCTTTCTTTCTTTTTTTTTTTTTTTTTTTTTTTGGACTGGGTATTAAATCCAGAAGCATTCTACCTCTAAGCTATATCCATAGCCCTTTGTATTTTGAAACGGAGCCTTGCTAAGTTGCTGAGGCTGGCCTAGAAACTGCGATCCTCCTGTCTCAGCCTCCCAAATACTGGGATCACAGGTGCATACCACCATGCCTAGCTTCCTTGGGAGAATTTCTATATCCTGATGGCCACTACCTCCTCCCTGGCCCTGGCAAAACCACCAGGGAGACCCTAAAAGGGGGCTTCATTGGGTCCCATAAAGCCTCGCTCATAAGACCAATCCCTTACCTTTCTATAGCACTTTAAAATTCGCAAAGTGCTTTCTCCCGCCTTTCCCTCTTTGACTGTACACCGAAACCCTCCGGAGTAGAGGTATCCCAAATGTCTCCAAGCCTCCAACTCATGAGGTCCCATTAAAATGAGGCTTCTTCTGTAGGACCATCAGCCCTCAAGAGCCCTCATCCCTCCACACGCTGGTCACCTGTCTTCCCCAGGCACTTCTCTGTGTCCTGGAAGCTGCATTCAATAGTATGTGAACATGTCTACACTGCTCCTCGGCGCTCCTTCCTCATCATCCCGCATCAAGCCACCTGAGAGCAGCACTTTGCTCCTGGGGTTTGCCCTGAGCTGTTAGGTTGTCTGAGAGTTTGGGTACAATTCAGAAGGGTGGTTCTGCCTCATCTTTCTTTCTTTCTTGTGGTACTGGGGATGGAACCAAGGGGCATTCCACATCCAAGCGACACCCCCAGCCCAATTTTTTAATTATTTTGAAACAGGGTCTCACTGAGTTGCAAAGGGCTGCACTAAGTAGCTGAGGCTGTCCAAGAACCGCGAGCCTCCTATCTCAACCTCCCAAAGGCTGGGATTACAAGTGTGTGCCACCATGCCCGGCTTTCTGCAAGACTTCGTTACCAGGGCCCCAGCCCAAACTTTGTCGGTCTGGGGGAAGCGGATCAGGACAGGGAAGCTTAGCTCAGGATGTGGGCACAGATGCCACACTGCCCTTCCACTGGGCTCCTTTCATCTCTTGGCCCCCGAAATTCAAGGACACTCAGAAAGTTCCCTTTCTCTTTCAGCCTACCTAGAAAGGAGAGTTCTTATACATAGTATCACACCCACACTGCTAACTCCAGAGAAGCATCACTGTGCTTGCGACTAACTCTGTGTCTAACTCTGCCAAGCCTCAGCCAGCCTCGGATCTCAGTGTTTTCTTCCCATTGTATGGTCAAGAACATTGAGATTTACACCTCATAAAAATAAGTGAATAGAGCCGGGCGTGGTGGCACACGCTTGTAATCCCTGCGGTTGGGAGGCTGAGACAGGAGGATCATGCAGGTTCAAAGCCAGCCTCAGCTACTTAGTGAGGCTCTCAGCAACTTAGTGAGACCCTGTTTCCAAATAAAATATTTTTTAAAATGGGTCTGGGATCATAGCCTGGAGGTAGAAAGCCTCTGGGTTCCACCCCCGGTACCACCAAAAAAATTAATAATAATAATAATAATAATAATAATAATAATAAGTGAATAGGAGAAAGAGGGTTTGACCTCAAGTCTTTGGCTTTGAAAACAGTCCTCCCCCAACTTTACTACAACTGAATAATTTGATGCTTCATCTCATCTCCTTGTAGAACAAGATTTGGTCCATTTCCTGTCTCAGAATGCCTACTTAAACTGTGGCCTCTTCCTGATTCCTCTTTCCTCCTCCCCTGCATAGCTATTCAGCAGAGCCAAGAAATGGGTGGTGGTGGTATTGGGGGATTCAGTGGTTTCAAGAAAAAGTCATTGCCAGAAGAGACCAGGGCAAGAGAATATTTTCTTTGCAGAAGTAAGTTTGGCAGCAGCTGGTTGGGTTTTGTAGAAATTTTAAGCAACCAAAATGAGGATCGTGATTGGATTTCCAAACATGTAAGAGTGACCTCTCTTTAGCTCATGCTTCCTCCTTCTCTCCAGAAAGCGGGAAATTGTACAACAGACGTAACTGTCCGCATCTTCCCATCCTCTCCACAGTGCGAACCCTGCCCCAGAGCCTCCACCCTGAACTAGAGCACACGGCGAAATAGGAAAGAGAAATGTAAACCATAGGAAACAGAAAGTTCATCCCACAAAGCACCACATTCAAGCCATTGTCTCGAATGTTTTGGGTAACCCTCGTTTTTAGTTTAAGAAAGAAACTCCGAAACAGAACAGTCACATCACAAATGGAACGTGTCTGTAGTCACCAGGGCAAAAAAACATTCAGTGAAGGCGAAGGCTGCAGGAATTCAATGAGATCCAGGTGGAATCGTCCCCTCAGCAAACGTTCACATGGCCATCCGGGCGCAGCGGCACACGCCTGTGATCCCAGGACTTGGGAGGCTGAGTCAGGAGGATCGCAGGTTCACAGCCAGCCTCAGCTACTTAGGGAGATCCTGTTTCAAAATAAAAAGTAAGCCGGGCGTGGTGGTGTAATCCTAGCATTTGGGAGGATAAGACAGGAGGATCATGGTTCACGGCCAGCCTCTGCTACTTAGTGAGGCCCTTTGCAACTCAGTGAGACCCTGTTTCCAAATAAAGAATAAAAAGTAGGGCTGGGGGTGTAGCTCGGAGGTAGAATGCCCTTGGGTTTCATCCCCAGTAGCAAAAAAATAAATAAATAAATAGGGCTGAGGGTGTAGCTTGGAGGTAGAATGCCCCTTGATTCAATCCCCAGGACCACGACCACCAAAAATAAATAAATAAATAATAAAAACAGAAAAAGCATAAGACAAGAAAAAGGATAAAAGCCACAAGTGCCAGGCATTCATCTCAACACAAGCCAGGTTCTGCCACCTGGTCCCTTCTGCCCTTCCCTCGACACCTTCCAGGATGCGCTCACTGACATCCTCCTGCCCCAGCACACAGCAAGCGTCTCTCCTGGCGCTGGGCTGGGGAGAGCGGCAGGATGAACGGCAGCACCGCTAGTAACGATGACAACAACCGGAAGCCCTGGCTAAGCACCAAGTGGAGGGCTGGACGTTGCAGGGACTATCCTGCCTCATTGCGGCAATCCCAGAGTGCAGGCTGCATACACGGTCCCATTGTATCCTAGGGGAAAATGAGACTTTCAAAGTAAAGTATCTTGCCAGACATTACACAGCTAGTTAGCAGCAGAATCAGCTCTCCAACTTAATCGGACCCCAAAGTTAATCACCATAACCAATAGCCCACGCGTCTTTCTTCAATAGTGGCTAATGATGGATTCAACTTCATCCTGCTCATTTATCCCATTTAGTTTTCCTTGAAAAAAATTTTACCCATCATTTTGTTTTGTGTGTGGTACTGAGGGTGGAACCCAGGGGCTTTTCTACCTCCGGGCTATACTCCCAGACCTATTTTATACTTTATTTGGAAACAGGGTTTCACTAAGTTGCTGAGAGCCTCACTAAGTAGCTGAGGCTGGCTTCGAACCTACGCGATCCTCCTGTCTCAGCCTCCCAAGCGCAGGGATTACAAGCGTGCGCCACCACGCCCGGCTTTATCTATTTTTTTTTTTTGATGAGAAAACATTGATAGATCAGTTGAACATATATTAAATGCCAAGAAGTGTGAGCACACACATATGTGTGTGTGTAGATAACTATAGGCACAGTTAGCATTCTTATCCATATTTTGCACATAGGGACGACTAAAGCACTGATTGGAAAGTGACAAAATTTGGATTAGAACCCAAGTTGTCCTATATCTAATTCTGACTGTCTATGGCACACTGTCTATAAATGGGCCTCTTTTTTTGCGGTACTGGGGATAGAACCCAGAGGCATTCTACCTCCGAGCTCTACACCAAGCTCTACTTTTTATTCTTTATTTTGAAGCAAAGTCTCACTAAGTTGCGAGGGTCTCACTAAGTAGCTGAGGCTGGCCTTGAACCTGCAATCCTCCTGTCCTAGCCTTTCTATTTTTTCTTTTTCTTTTTTTTTTCTTGGTGGTACTAGGGTTCCTGGAAACCCTTATACCTCTGGGCTACACTCCCAGACCTATTTTTATATTTTTATTTGGAAACAGGGTCTCTTAATCCAGCAAGGCTGGCTTCAAACCAGCGCAATCCTCCTGTCTCCGTCTCCCAAGCGCGGGGATTACAAGCGTGCGCCACCACACCTGGCCTGTCTTAGCCTTTCAAGTACTAGGATTATAAGCATGCACCACCACTGCCAGGCTTAAATTAAGGATCTTTAATGAGCCTATAAACACATGTGCCAGAGGGGTGTGGTGGTGCATACCTGTAATCCCAGTACTTGGGAGGCTGAGACAGGAGGATCACAGGTTCAAGGACAGCCTCTGCCACATAGCGAGACTCCCAGCTACCTAGTGAGGACCTGTTTCAAAAAAAAAGAATAAAAGGGGCTAGGGGTATAGCTCAGGAGGTAGAATGCCCTGGATTTAATCCTTGGTAATACACAGACACACACAGACAGACACACACACACTCCAGGTGTGCATCCTCAGGCACAGGCAAGGTAGGGGATCATCAAGGCCAGAGAGAACCCATGGAGAGCACAGTGGGAGGGGCGGGGAGGGGCCCCAGGCCTGGGCAACTTGCAGGTGAGGTAACCTTTATCCCCAAAGCCCTGGGAAGGCCACCAAGGCAGGCAGAGCATGGACCGGAATGTGCGTGTCGGACACAGTCCTTGCAGGAAAAGAGGAAGCAGCCTTAGAGCATCTGCAAAGGACGCCCCCCCGAGCCTGTGGGGGGGACAGTGAGGTGTGTCTAGTAGGAAGAATGACTCCTCTCTCTCTCTCTCTCTCTCTCTCTCTCTCTCTCTCTCTCTCTCTCTCTCTCTCTTCCTCTCTCCCTCTTCCTTCCTCTCTCTTCCTCTCCCTTTCTCTCTCTCTCTCTTCCTCTCTTCCTCTTCTCTTCTCTTCTCTTCTCTTCTCTTCTCTTCTCTTCTCTCTCTCTCTCTCTCTCTCTCTCTCTCTCTCCCCCCCTCTCTTCCCCTCTCCCTCTCCCTTCCTCTCAGCCAACCCTCTATTCCAAGGCCAGAGCAGGAACTTCTTTTTGTCCCCAAAGGATCGGCGTGGCCATTTCAGTAAGCCACGTTCCTCCCTCTGCACCTGCCGAATGCTTCTTGATCAAAACCACGCTCTCAGCCCAACTAAGACCCGCGGCTCTTCTCCCCTGCCGGCTTGTGCTGGGGTATTATATTTGCTCCCGGGGTAATTGCCAATTACTTTGGTTATTAGCTGGCAGAGGAGCAGACAAAGGTCCAAGAGGAAATGCCTTTTCATACCCAGGATTATTAGCAGAATAAAAAATAAAGATGCTGAGATGGACGGAACGTGGGGAAATCAGGGTGGAAACCGTCTGAGGAGGTCAGGGAGCCTGAGAGTCAGATGTGAATGTACACCACTCTCAATATGTTCCACTTATTAAAAAAAATAAAAATTAATTTAAAAAAATGTGAGAATTGCTGGGCGTGGTGGCGCATGCTTGTAATCCCGCTCTTGGGAGGCAGAGACAGGAGGATCGCGCAGGTTCGAAGCCAGCCGCGCTGGTTTAGGAGACCCTGTTTCCAAATAAAAATGTAAAAATAGGTCTGGGAGTGTAGCCCGGAGGTAGAAGGGCTTCCAGGAATCCCAGTACCACCAAAAAAAAAAAAAAAAATGTGAGCGTCCTCACAGCATTGAGACGGGATCCCTGTTGAAACACAGCCAGAGAGGAGCAGTCATTTCAAAAGAAAGAGGAAGAAATATTGCAAAGGGGGTACAAAACAGTGACATGCTCGGGAACAGAACAGGAGCGGGCTTCTTTTAACTCAAGAGAAGTTGTGTATGCGGAACCACACATGGTGGCGCACGCCTATAATCCCAGCACCTGGGAGGCTGAGACAGGAGGATCACAGGTTCAAGGCCAGCCTCAGCAATTTAGCAAGACCCCGTTTCAAAATAAAAAGTAAAGGCCGGGCATGGTGGCACACACTTGTAATCCCTGCGCGTGAGAAGTGGAGATAAGAGGATCGCGCGGGTTCAAAGCCAGCCTTGCTGGCTTAAGAGACCCTGTTTCCAAATTTAAAAAATATATAAAATAGGTCTGGGAGTGTAGCCCAGAGGTAGAAGGGTTTCCAGGAACCCCAGTACCACCAAAAATAAATAAATAAAAATAAAAAATAAAAAGTAAAATAGGGCTGGGGGCATAGCTCAGAGGTAGGCGGCCCTGGGGTCCTTCCCCCCTCCCCGTGATGGCAGCAGCCTAGAATTACAGGTGAAATGCAAACAAGAAGTCCTCTTAGCGGAGGGTTTCCCATGGGTGTCCCGGAATGGGTGAGGTTTTCTGAAGACAGACCACTGAACTCAGTTGGAGAGGTTACATTTCGCTATAACAGAGTAACTTATTAAATCTTTTCAACATTCCTAGCTAACAACAGATCTGCTCCCAGATAATGGGAGAAACTGGCATTCTGGATATAATTTGAACCAATGAGAAAGAATTGGTTTCAATAGAGAAGTTATAGGGACCCTGGGAGAATGTGGCCGTGTCTTTGGGGAGTCCATAACAGGAGGAAAGAGAGCATGACATGAATTCCAAGGCCATGCAATAATGAACAGCCCCGGGGAGAAGAAAAAGATATCTAAACCCGTAGGCTAGGGTGGCCATGCAGAAAATTTTCCCATGAGCTCATGTTTTTTTTAAAGGAGATGTTTGCAAATAATAGTGAAGGACACATATCCAAAACCCAATAAAAAAATGAAGTATTTTTCTGGAAGGCTAAAGCTCCAGCAGATGGAAAATTCAAGAAACAAGAGATTAACAAGGTGGTCCATGATAGATTCAGCTCAGAGAGAAAAAAAGAAAGAGATGAGAGAGAAGGAAGGTGGGAAGGAAGGAAGGGAGGAAAGGAGAGAGGAAGAGAGGGACAGAAGAGAGAATAAAACTAAAAAGACTCAAGAAAGAAGGGCAAGCCAGGCATGATAGTGCATGCTTGCAATTCCAGAACATGGGAGGCTGAGGCAGGAGGACCGCAGACTCAAAGCCAGCTTCAGCAACTTAGTGAGGTCCTCAGCAAAATAAAAAATATAAAATAGGGCTGCAGGTATAGCTCAGGGGTAGGTAAAATGCTCCTCAGCTCAATCCAGGAAGGCAGGCTGGCAGGCAGGCGTTCAAGAAGATGGCGTAACGTTAGCAAGCAAAAGAAAAAAATAAATAAAAAAAGCTCAAACTATGATCCCTCAAATCCCATCCTCTGGAACAAGGACAATAGAATCTGAATTCTAGATGTGCAGAAAAAGAAAAAATCAAAAGAGTAAAATGGATTCCACAACTAATTGGGGAATAAGGGGGGGAAATCTAAGCATACTAAATGATTTCAAACTGCTAGATCCAGACAAATTCTATTACAGAGTACAAAAGAAATTTGTAGTTGTAATCTCAGTACCCCTAGCACTAAATCTGAGAAATCACGGAGCCTGGGAAAGCTGTCCAGAACCTTGGGGAGTGTTCTACTTTGTAATATGTTGGTGAGAAATAATAGATCCTTGAAAGTACCAACTCAGAGGATGAGTTCTATTGAGCCCTTCAGGGGTCAGAACACACATGATGCTTTTGTTTTTTTGTTTTTTGTTGTTGTTATTGTTGTTGTTTTGCTTGTTTGCGGTACTAGGGATGGAACCCAGGGGCATTCTACCTTTGAGCTATACCCTCAGCCCTATTTTTTATTCTTTATTTTGAAACAGGGTCTCACTGAGTTGCAGAGGGCCTCACTAAGTAGCTGAGGCTGGCCGCAAACCGCGATCCTCCTGTCTCAGCCTCCCAAATGCTGGGATGACAAGCATGCGCCACCATGACCGGCCACGCGTGATGTTTTTAAGTAGGTTGGCAAACATGAGTCTTCCGGAAGAGTCATTACCATGACAAGAAAGTCAGAAGGTGAAATATACAGAGAAGGTTGTGAGGTGTTCATGGCACAGAAATAAGATACCTTAGAAGGGCGTCAGAGATTGAAATGTGATCATGCATAGATCATGTAGAACCGTCTTATGTTGTGTTAGAAAATGACTGGAACCATTTGTAATAATTTTAAGTAGGCAGATTTCCCCTTAATATTAGGAAGAAAGCTGGGTGTGGTGGTGCATGCCTATAACACAAATACTTAGGAGGCTGAGACAGGAGGATCTTGGGTTCAAGGCCAGCCTCAGCTACTTCATAAGACCCTCAGCAATTTAGCAAGAGCCTGTTTCAAAATAAAAAGAAACAACCCAGTCAACAAATGGGTATAGGTACTTCTCAAAGATGAAATACAAATGGCTAATAAATATATGGAAAAAAAAATTTAACATCTTTAGCAATCAGGGAAATGCCAATCAAAACTATTCTAAGATTCTATCTAATCCCAGTTAGAGTGGCCATCATCTAGAATACATACAATACGCCAGGTGTGATAGTGCAGGCCTGTAGTCCCAGGACTTAGGAGGCTGAGACAGGAGGATCACGGTTCAAGGACAGCCTCAGCTACTTAGTGAGGCCCTCTGCAACTTAGCGAGACCCTGTTTCAAAATAAAGAATAAAAGATAGAACTGGGGGTGTAGCTTGGAGGTAAAATCTCCCTGGGTTGAATCCCCAGTACCACAAAAAAACCACACCCAAACAATAATACATGCTGGAGAGGAGAGGATGTAAAAGCTAAGAACCCTAGACACTGTTGGTGGAGTGTAAATTAATATAACCACTATGGAGACCAGTATGAAGGTTTCTCAGAAGCCTAGGAGTGGAGCCACCATATGACCCAGCTATACCTCTCCTCGGTATCTTTCCAAAAGAATTAAAGTCAGAGTACTATTGTGATATCTGCATATCCATGTTTACAGCCGCACAATTCCCAAGAGTCGAGTTATAGAAGTAACTCAAGTGTTGATAACAGATGAATGGGTAAAGAAAAAATGATATATAAAACCCACACAATGAAATTTTACTTGGCCATAAAGACAAACAAAATTATGTCATTTGCAGGAAAATGGATAGAACTAGATAATATTATACTAGGTGAGATCAGCCGGTCTCAGGAAGTGGAATGTTGTTTCTTTTTCTTTCACATGTGGAAGCTAGAGAGAAAATAGGAACCAAACGGAACTTCAGATAAATTCGTGTTAGAGGCTACACCTCAAGCTGTGTGTGTGTGTGTGTGTGTGTGAGAGAGAGAGAGGGGGGGGGGAAGCGAGCGAGCGCGGGAGAGCGGGGCTGGGGATGGAACCCAGGGACCTTCTACCTCTGGACTACGCTTCCAGACCTATTTTATATTTTATTTGGAAACAGAATCTCACTAAATTGGCTGAAAGCCTAAGTAGCTGAGGCTGGCTTTGTTCGAACCGGTGCAATCCTCCTATCTCAGCCTGTGATCTCAGGATTACAATTGTGTACCACCACACCTGGCTCACCTCAATCTATTTTTATTTGCTTATTTATTTATTTATTTATTCTCATTTTTTTTGGTGGTACTGGGGTTCCTGGAAGCCCTTCTACCTCCGGGCTACACTCCCAGACCTATTTTATATTTCTATTTGGAAACAGGGTCTCTTAGGCCAGCGTGCGCGGCTGGCTTCGAACCTGCGCGATCCTCCTGTCTCTGCCTCCCAAGTGCGGGGATTACAAGCGTGTGCCACCACGGCCAGCTATTTATTCTCATTTTGAACAGAGTGTAAATTACTGAAATTTATACTCTGTGATCCTCCTGTCTCAGCCTCCCACGTGTTGGCTGATGGGCATTACACCCGGCCTGATGTGTATGTTTTGATGGTCACTCAACTACTGTGAGTGATCAATGGATCCATGAGGGCCAGAGAGAGAGAGTAGAGAGAGTACTCAGTACTCTTAGTACTCAGTACATTCTGATCTCTGGACAAGAGATGGCAGTAGTGTCAATCAAGGGCCTGCAGTTGACCTGGCGAGAGTCCATTTGAACTACTTCTGAGGTTAACAGAGACAGACTTACTGATGAATTGAAGACGAAGGCTTAAAACTTCAACGGCATCCCAAAATGGACTTGGGCGAAAGGCACTGAATGGCGCTCGAGACTGCAAAACAAAGCCTGGAACCGGGCTGACAGGGTGACTTGGAAAGGGCGGGGCTGCGTCTGACTCGGTGGTGACACCAACTCCTGGGACACCTGTCAAGCACCTGCTTCATGCTCAGGGTCAAACTCCAGAAAACAGGCTTTGGGTTTGGCATGATTCTTAAACTGTAAGCTCTTATAAACTTTGTCTTAAGAGCCAATAAATCATTTCTATAGAAATTTAGTATGCGCCCAGTGGAAACAACAGGAAAAGTAGGAAATTGAAATATGCATATATTGATGTAGATTAGATATACTTCTAGCTTCTACATTGTAGAGGTTTTCTCATAGCTTAAAATGTAGAATCCCGATACCTGGGAGGCTGAGACAGGAGAATTTCAGGTTCGAGGCTAGCCCCAGAAACTTAGCTAGACCCTGTTTCACAATACAAAGGGCTGGAGATAGAGCTCACAGGTAGAATGGCCCTGGGTTCTGTCCTCAGTACACACACACACACACACACACACACACACACACACACACACACACACATATATATAGGGAGAGAAAGACAGCAAGCCTACTTCCAAAACACATACCACATGTTAATACCCAAAAGGCACAAACACTTCCATTTCCGTTAGAGACACAATAACACTGTCATCTCGCGACATCCGCAGGAAAAACTATGCCTTGAAAAGAAAGGGTTTTGAAATTGAATAACCTTCAGACTTTTTCATGTCAGAATGAATTCCAAAAAGGAGCCCTCCCCCACCCTCTTCTAGCCCCAGTCCTCTCACACCTTCTACCTGAGCAAAAGTTCCTGCTTTAAAGTATCATAAATATCAGATACG
Source organism: Muscardinus avellanarius (assembly GCF_963383645.1). NCBI lineage: Eukaryota > Metazoa > Chordata > Mammalia > Rodentia > Gliridae > Muscardinus > Muscardinus avellanarius. The sequence goes on along the minus strand of NC_137801.1, from coordinate 26,896,895 downwards.
AATAGTAGAACCCATGAGAACTTAACTGCGGCCAGCAGTCTGCTAGATTTTACTGATCTTCAAAAGAGCCCCAGACCTAAACCGCAGACAACTCTCAGGACTAAATCTGCCAAGGGGTCCTTGAACACTGCTTCAGCCTGGCGACAGTTAACAGGAGTTTCAACTGCAAATCACGGCAACTTAAACGCAGCCACGCCGGGCAAGCCATCTACTGCGAAGCCACCCCAAATATCAGTGTCAGAACTAAATTGAGGTTGGGAACCTCAGCTTGGGTCCCTTTCTCAACATTAAATTCGTTTAACATTTAATTTTCTTTGTGGGGAAGTTAAATTAAATAAAAAAAGAAAGCAGAGGAAGAAAACCCCAGTGGCAGGTGTGATTTTGCATATTTCTTATTCAGGACTTAGGCTGTGGTTTCAACTCCAATGGGTGTTTTGTCTAGCTGTCTGGGCTGTGGAGTGAGTGACCCCACAATTTGTCACACCATGAGAACTGCCCATCTGAGGGACAGATCACACATGCCATATGGTACAATGTGTTGTCAGTTACAATCCTTGGCCACAGGTAATTTCTTGGACTGAACATTGTGAACCCGTCAGAATTCGTTCCCCACTGAGTCGGCCTGAAGACGTGCTTGTTAAATAACACAGAACACAAGTAGCCAAAGTGCTTTCATACAGTAGCAAACTCTGGATGGTTCTTCAGAGAAAACAACCTTTGAAAAAGAAAGGTTTGGTTACCAAATGTCGGTGTTGGCAGAGATAACCAGAATGGTTAGGACAGGTCTTACAAGTATCGACTTGTGATGTTTTTCCCACTCAGTGTTTGTCTATCCAACTGTGCTGTGGACATCTTTATGGAAAAGGGCACAGTTTAAAAGCTAACAGAGTCAGCCAGCCGAATGAACTTTGCAACCTTGCAAACAATACATTGTCATTACAAATGCTTTGGGAAGATGGATCCAGATCCAACCCTATAAGAAACAGGCACCAAAGAGCTCTCTCTTTCCTCTTCTCTCTCTCTCTCTCTCTCTCTCTCTCTCTCTCTCTCTCTCTCTCTCTCTCTCTCTCTCTTCCCCCCCCCTCCCTCCCTCCCTCCCCTCCCCCCCCCTCTCTCTGCAATACTGGGGATGGAACCCAGGGACATTATTCCTCCGAGCTACACCCCCAGCCCTATTTTTTTATTCTTTATTTTGAAACAGGGTCTCACTGAGTTGCAGAGGGTCAGTGTAAGAGAGAACCCCGGGTAAAACTTGGGGATAACCAACATGGAGAAGCCATAGAGAAGAGACCCAGGAGGAGGGGAGGTGAACCGCGGAAGTGTCAGCAACTTGATGAGACCCTGTTTCAAGATAAAAATAAATTAATTAATTAACTAAATTAGGGCTGGGGGTGTAGCTGAGAGGTAGAATGCCCTTGGGTTTAATCCCCATGAGCTATAAAGCCTTTCTGGTTCCTCTTGTCTGGAATCACCACTCACAGTGCTAGAAACAGTATGTTCTCATTTTCAGTTAAAAAAAAAAACATGAAAATAACCTTAGGGCAGTTCTGGTATAAAGGGGAGAGACTTTTTCTTTGCAGCAAATTAATTAAGAAATTAGAGCAACAGACAGACTCCAAGGGGCGGGGAATCGCCCCATCCCTGGCTGCCCTGGTGCTGTCTTCAGTCAGGGCCACCTGGATGCCAGCTTTCGTCTTCCACAGGAGTGAGGGAGAATATGTTTGCTTTAGAGTTCATTCAATTGAACAAATATGTATTGAATATTCACTACAGCCTTCGCGCAGATTGAGGGAGCTTTGTGGCACAGGCAGATTTTCTAAGGCAGCGCCAGCCCTTTGATCTTCTGGGGCTCTGACATCTGTTCTTGTCGTCTGTGCATTTGTACGTTCCTAGCAGGGCTCCTAGCAGGATCCAAGGACGGCCCGTGAGGCCCCAGCAAGATGTGTGACGTGGCCAGGGTTATCAGTGCAGATTTATGCTTATTGATATAATAGCATCTCACTAATGAACGCCAAGAGGTACCAGCCCATTGGGATTATAAAATAGTCCATGTGCAGTGAACAGAGAAAATTGTAGCAATGAATCCTACATTCCCTCGGCCTTCTGGCTCTTGTATGCAGTATTATGCCCCAAATTAGAGTGGCTCTGGGCCCCTATGTGGGATGGTAGCCACCACCTCCTCAAAGGTTCTTTTCAACTAATAAAGGGGTGCCCGGTGCAAGGTCCGAGCCCTTCTCTGACACACCTGGCTTTCCTCTGAGGGTGCTGCTCTGTGCCCTGGGAATGCCAGAGCTCTTCCATTGGTTAGAGAAGCTGGCATGGCCCTCATGAGAAATCGTGCATCCTGGACCCAGAAGCCACCTGCTCGATGCCAGGCCTCCAGGATCTTTAATGCACGCACTTTCTGCAGCTTTTGTCCACAGCGCTTTCCAGCTTACCGACCTGCCCAGGTCACTCTCATTACCCCCCGGCCCCCATAGACCATCCATTTAGGGACCCTCTGCTAACCAAGGGACTGGCTGCTGGTGCAATCGCAAGCGACACAGCATGTGGTGGAGAAGTCGAATGGCTTGAGGGAAGTCGTGGAGGCCCCCTACCCCCTTACATCCCTCCTTGGGAAGTCATCTTCTCCACAGAGCACTCCCTCCCTGCCCCCTGAAGGGCTGGTGGCTCACTCTTACAAGACTCATGGGGTTTAAGGATTTGTGGTGAGCTGTGCATGGTGGCATACACCTGTAATCCCCAGTATTTGGGAGACTAAAACAGGAGGATCTCGGGTTCAAGGACAGCCTCAGCAATGCAGCAAGACTGTCAGCAATCTAGCAAGACCCTGTCTCACAATGAAAAAATAAAAAGATCTGGGTATATAGCTCAGAGGTAGAATGCCCCTGGGTTTAACCTCCAGTACCCAAAACAATAACAACTTGTGCTGGCTGTGCGGACAGGAAGGGCTCTGGGGGTGGAGAGATACTGTACCACAGCCCGCTGACTCGGAGTGGATCTCGCCCAGCAGGTATCGTAGGCTGCTGCGAGTTCTAAATGTTCTAAGGATGTGATAGAAAAGAGTGAGTTTTCTGCCTTGTGATGAGTAAGCTTTACATGTCAAGAAAGGAATTACTATCTTCTAAATCAGGAAACTTTCTGTAACCTTTAAAATACACACACACAAAAACCCAGAAAAATGAAAACATGTGACCACCCAAAATTTGCATATGAATGTGTATAGATATTTCTTCACTGGAGTAAAAAAAAAAAAAAAAGTGGAAATAACTCAGTGTCCATGAATTGACGAACTGGTGAACAGAATATATCTTTGCAATATAATTTTTTTGGTTATAAAAAGGAATAAAGTACCAACATATGCTTCCGACATGGACAGCCTTTGAAAAGAATATGCTGAGCAAAAGAAGCCACGCACCCACGCGCCAGACACAAAGGGCCCCATATTGTACGATCCCATTCATGTAAAATGCCCAGTATAGGCAACTCCTGGAGACAGAAACTAGACCATTGGCTGTGAGGGCTTGGGGGGTGACTGCCAATGTGTGATCCGTTTTCTTCTGTCTATGACAGACTTACCACATTGTGTTTATTTATCAGCTGATGGGCATTGGGGACTTTCCACTCTGGGGCTATTAAAATGCCACTAAAAACATTCATGTGTCTGGTTTTGTATGAACATATGTCTTTACTTTTTGAGTATATACCTAGCAGTGAAATTGCTAGGTCACGTGATAACTTCATGTTTATGTGTGTGTGTGTGTGTGTTCCTAGGGATTGAGCCCTGGGGCATTCTACTTCCAAGATACACCCTCAGCTCTTTTCATTTTCTTGTTTAGAAACAGGGTCTCGCTAAGTTGTCAAGGCTGGTCTTGAACCTGCAATCCTCCTGTCTCAGCCTCTCAAGTTCCTGGGATGATAGGTATACACCTCACATGGCTGTTTTTTGTTTGTTTTGGTGGTACTGGGGGTGGAACCCAGGGGCTTTTCTACCTCTGGGCCATACTCCAGACCTATTTTATACTTTATTTGGAAACGGGGTCTCTTTGAACCTGTGCCATCCTCCTGTCTCAGCCTCCCAAACTCTGGGATTATAAGCATGTGCCACCACGCCCGGCTCACCTGGCTGTTTTTAATGGATTTATTAGTTTGTTTAAGATGGGATCTCACTGTTTTTCAGCTTGGGCTGGAACTCCTGGTCCTCCTGCATCAGCCTCCCAAGCAGCTGGGACTGCAGGTGGTGACGTGCTTTTCATTTGTGGCTCCTTTGACAGTTTATGAAGCAGAAAAACTTCTCTTGTGCTTACTGGCTATTTACATCTTAAGAAGTACCTATTCACAAACTTTCCTCATGTTTTTTGGGGGGAGTACTGGGGATTGAACCCAGGGATATTCTACCTCCAAGCTACATTCCCAGCCTCATTCATTCAATCATTCATTCATTTTGCCTTTTATTTCAACATCCCTCAGCTAAGTTGCAGAGGCTGGCTTTGAACCTACAATCCTCTTATCTCAGCCTCCCAAGTACTAAAATTACAGGTGTGTGCCTCCACACCAAGCTAACTTTTGCCCATTTTTCAATTGAGTTATCTGTTTATTATTGAATTGCAACATCCGTTGCATATTTTAGACACTAGACCCTTATCAGATAGAGGATTCACAAACATTCCTTCTGTTCTGTAGAGAGAAACACACTCTGTTGTATTTTTGATGAACAAAATTCTTAGTTTTGATGAAATCCAATTTGCCCCTTTTTGTTTAGTTTTTGTGCTTTTGGTCTCGTGTCTAAGAAACCACCACCAAATCCAAAGTTCCAAAGATTTACACCTATATTTTCTTCTGAGAGTTTTATCCTTTATGCTTTTCTTCTCTTTTTTTGTACTGGGGACTGAACCCAATGGCTTTCTACCTCTGAGCTACACCGCCTGGCCCTATTTTCATTCTTTTGTGTGTGTGTGTGTGCTACTGGGGATGAAACCCAGGGGCATTCTACCTCGGAGCTACACCCCGGCCCTATTTTTTATTTGGAAACAGGGTCTCACTGAGTTGCAGAGGGCCTCACTAAGTAGCTGAGGCTGTCCGCGAACCACGACCCTCCTGTCTCAGCCTCCCAAATGCTGGGATTACAAACGTGCGCCACCACGCCCAGCCTCTTTATGCTTTTATACTTAAGTTTTGGGTCTTTTTAAATTTTTTAGTATGGTGTGGGGTAGGATACCAGATTCAGTTGTCTGCATGTGAATAAGAAGTTGCACCAGAACCATTTGTTTTTAAAAAAAATTCTTCTGTCAGGCATGGTGGTGCACACTTGTAATCCCCACGCTTGGGAGGCGGAGACAGGAGGATCAGGCAGGTTCGAAGCCACCCGTGCTGGCTTAAAGAGACCCTGTTTCCAAATTTAAAAAGTATAAAAATAGGTCTGGGAGCGTAGCCTGGAGGTAGAAGGGCTTCCAGGAACCCCAGTACCACCAAAAAATAAAAATAAAAAAATTCTTATCCCATTGAATGGTCCTAGCATAATTATCTACAGATGTACAGGTTTATTTCTGAACTCTCAGTTCTGTTTTACTGGTCTACATGTCTATCCTATGCCAATTCTCTACCATCTTGAGTACTGAAGCTTTATAGTAGGTTTTGAATTTGTGAAGTTTGAGTCTCTAACTTTATTTTCCAAACTCTTTTCGCTACTCTTAAAATGTTTAAAACACCTTCCCCCATCTTGAGAAACTATGTGCTCTCTCCCTGAGATACTCCATAAAGAAATGAAGAAAATAAGCCAGGCGTGGTGGCGCACGCTTGTAATCCCAGCATTGGGGGGGGGGGCTGAGACAGGAGGACTGCAGTTGGCGGACAGCCTCAGCTACTTACTGAGGCCCTCTGCAACTCAATGAGACCCTGTGCCAAAATAAAGAATAAAAAATAGGGCTGGGGGTGTAGCTTAGAGGTAGAATGCCCCTGGGTTCCATCCCCAGTACCGCAAAAAAAAAAAAAAAAAAAAGTGAAGATAAACAATAGTGTCATAACTTTTTTGTTTGCTGGGTTGGTTGGTTGGATTTTTCAAAAGAGGTGTGCTGTTTTGCTGCTGGGGATGGAACCCAGGCCTTGTGCATTCTAGACAAGTCTTATCCCATTGAACGGTCCCAGCATAATTGCCTACAGAGCTGCATCCCCAGCCTATCATAAGACCCTTACTTTAGACTCTGGCTTCTCTGACTTGGCTGCATTACTTGGTCTTAAAGTATAAAAGTTTTGCATGTACTCCCTTGCTCGCTCACTCCCCATTTGACTCTACTATCCCCGAGGACTTGTACAATACTTCTCTATCTGTAAAACTCAGAATCCATGTCCATATAACTCCCCTAAAAGGCACCTATGCTCCCTCTCTGCCCATGCCCTGCTTCCTGAGCAAAGCCTGCCATGACTCTAACAAGGCCGCCTTCCCCAAGAGGCTTGTATTTCTCAGAAAGAACAAGTTCAGCCCTTTGGCCAATCATTTCCATTTGGAGTTTATGTCTATAAGAAGTTTAACCCTTTCTAGAGACAAAAACAAATAGCACACGGCTGTTGCCAAGTAAAAGCCAGAAGAAAAGCAGGTGCAGAAAGATACTAAGAGTTGGAGGTGATTTTTGCTTCTGAAAATAAACTGGTTGTTTCTTTTAAAATTTGAAATCAAGCCGGGTGTGGTGGGGCACGCTTGTAATCCCCGCGCCGCGCTTGGGAGGCTGAGACAGGAGGATCGCGCAGGTTCGAAGCCAGCCTCAGCTACTGAGTGAGGCTCTCAGCAACTTAGTGAGACCCTGCTTCCAAGTAAAGTATAAAATAGGTCTGGGAATATAGCCCGGAGGTAGAAAAGCCCCTGGGTTCCACCCCCAGTACCACCAAAAAATTTTGAAATCAAACAGAAATCAAGTAAACTATCTGTCCTTCACAGATAAAACATATGGTCACAGACCCTGAGAACAATCATGTTTTATTTATGTGCTTTGCAGAATCTGAAAAAAATAGAAATGTGTGCACCTCTCTGTAAACTGATCCTGCAGTCAAGGCTTGCTCCCTTCTTTGTTTCCGATGTGCATTTTACTAAGTTGGATCTAACAAATCTCCAAAACGCTACAGGGCCACACGGGCAGCACGGACGATCTGGTCCCATGGGAGCCCAGGGCTGCTCCCAGAAAGTTAAGAGATTAACACATATATCGGGGGCCATAGATTCGGCTCCAAAGGCTTTTCTTTGGCTCTTAGAAATACGTCTGGAGGTCTCATAACAGCAGCCATATAAGATCAAAACCCGAGCCCAGGCAAAGCTGCCTTCCCTGCTCCCCAAATTTCCCACTACAGAGCTTCCCTCCATGAAAGGAAAAGAAACAGGTCCTAGAGGACTCCAGGCCCTGATTTCAGACAGCTGTAGATCTTCTATTTCTTTATCCTCCCAAACAGAAACACCCCTGGAGAGATTCTGAGATTAAAAAGGACCCCAGTGGAGAGCCTCAGTTTGGAGAGACTGAACGTGTTCAATCTGAGAGAGAAAATTTGATGCGCTCCCACATCAAATTTTATTTGATGGAAAATTTTAATTCCGTGGAATTAAAAGTAGCACTGCTCTAATTTATAAACATGTTCTTCAAATACCAAGCCAAGTTCAAATAGACAGTGACTAATACGAGATGGGGAATTTAATATTACCTAATCCCGGAAAGTGAGACAAAACAGGCAGCCATGTTACAGCTACGACCCCAGTTGTAAGGTTAGGATTCATTTAGAGAATAGAAAGGGTGTATTTTTAGACCCTGTTTCATGGGATATCCAATAATATGGCAGACATTGGGACCGGATTTTGTGACAAGTAGTGCTCACTGTGAGGAACAGCAGGTGTAGGATGCTAAACATGCTGTGGGCGTGTCTCGTGATTAAAATATTCTGGGACAGCAAAGAGAGGTCAGTAGAGGTACTGGCCATGTACTAGGTAGCTGTGGAAGTCCTGGGGTTGGCTCGCTGTGGCCACTGAAACTTTTCTGCCTACATTGTTTTCTTAAGGATTCCCCTTCCTTCCTCGCAGCTTTGATCATACCCCGTCGTCTCCTTGGGACGTGGGGGCGGACTTGCCTCAGAGAGGCGCCCCTCCAGTCTGTGCTCCTCTCCCCTGCTCCGCGCCAGCCCGAGCATCACCCATGAAAGCCTTCCTCAGGAGCCGGCCTTTTTTCATTCTTTTGAAAATCACACTCCTAGAGGGAAGGTCAGGGAGCATGACCCCTTCACAAACAGTCCGCGTGGGAATGACCTTCAACGGTGGCTGTCGATCACTACAGGGCCCCAAATAGCAGATTATTCTACATCTCCACAGGGGACCATTGGCCAGAAATGGACTAAACACCACCACAAGTTTGTAAGTTAAACCAAGAGCATCCCAACAACCACCGCAGATTTGTGCTACTGGTACCCATAGAAGGTTCTGGAACCTCTCTCCCAACTCTTGACACATGGTGATGGAGCCTGTGAGGTTTAGACACAGGTCTGTTAAAACAGAGGATATTCAGGTTAGCAAGTTGTGGTATTTCGATGTCCAAATTTTTTAAAAAACACAAAAATACACAGCTACATGGTCAGATTACCATAGTCTCTAGCCAAACATGGTTGCTGCCCACTTGAAATGCAGCCAATGTCGCCGGTGCAGTGGTGCACACCTATAATCCCAATACTTCGGAGGCTGAGACAACCCTGAGGATTGAAGGTTTGAAGACAGCCTCAGTAACTTACCAAGATGCTCAGCAACCCAGTGAGATCATGTTTCAAAATAAAAAATAAAATATGGCTTGGGGTGTAACATGGAGGTAGAATGCCCTAGGGTTCAATCCCCAGTACCAAAAAAAAAAAAAAAGTTCTTTATACTAGAAACCAAGGCACAAGTGTATCCTAAATAAACCCAATGACTCTCAAAAAGAACTGGGCACCCTACCCTCCCTACCATCCTGAGCCAGCATCCACCTCTTGGCCTGAAGGCTGCCAAGGCAGGCCCTGCGGTCTCCTCAGAGCTGGGTAGGCCCATCACTCCTACTCCCATCTCCACACCCCTGGGTACTGGACATAGGGGTCTGTGGTTCCACTGGTGAAAAGATTTTAGGAGGAGCCAAGTAAAGTTGGAAGGAAGTTAGAGTCAGGATTCTCTGATCTGGGATCTGTGAATTCATAGTAGAGAAGAAAATAGGGTATTTCTTTGAGATGTGTTAGAACTAATTTAAATTATTTACGTATGACACTGGGAATTGAACCCAGGGATATTCTAACTCTGAGTTACATCCCCAATATTTTTATTTTGAAACAGGGTCTTGCTAGGTTGGTCAAAATCTCACTGTTTGCTAAGGCTATCCTCAAACCCGTGATCCTTCTGTCTCAGCCTCCCAAGTACTGGCATTACAAGCATGGGCCACCACACATGCCTTAATTTAAATTTAGAATAGTTTCTTGCTGGGTGAGGTGGTACATGCCTGTAATCCCAGTATTTGGGAGGCTGAGACAGGAAGATCACAGGTTCATGACTAGCCTTATCACTTAGTGAGGCTCTCAGCAACTTAGTAAGTTCCTGTTTCCAAATTAAAAAATGAAATAAGGCTGTGAATGTGGCTCAGAGGTAGAATGCCCTGGGTTCAATCCCCAGCACCTCAAAAAAAAAAAAAAATAGAGTTTCTCAACCAAGCTGGATGATTCTTTGGGCTGGGGGCACTGTCCTGTACATTACAGGATAATTAGCTTCACTGGGTCAAAGTCAAGGTCCTGGGAGGGCTGCACTCCCTCTGGAGGCTTTGCAGGAGAATCCTCCTTTTTCTTGTCTTTTCCAGCTTCTAGAACTATATTTCTTATGTTCCTGTATTCATGACCATCTTCAAAGCCAGCTTTGGCTTCCACATCCTATTCCTTCCTCTTCTATGTTACAATGGTTCGGATTTAGAATGTCCCCGTAGCCCTCACAGAAACGAGGTAGCAAGTTGGAATTGGGGGGCCTTGGTCACTAAGAAGGGACCCTAGGGGTGTGGTCTTGGGGATTGTACGAGGTCTCTCTTTCCCCCTCTCTCTCTCTCTCTCTCTCTCTCTGCTTTTGGCCTCCATGATGTGAGAGCAGACACTTGTACTCCCCCCTTCTCTACTTTCTGCAGCCATGTCCTGAGCTCTGCAGACCTGGGCTGACATGAACTGAACCCTGAAATCTCCAAGAACTGTGAGCAAAAATCTTCCTTCTAAGTTGTGTGGTCAATTGATTTGGATTATAACAGTAAGAATGTTGACCAAAAAATATGTCAAATCTCCTTCTGCCTTCTGCTTACAAGGTTGCTTGTAATTGCATTTAGGACCCACCTGGATAATCCAGCTTAATATCCCTACTGAAAAATCCGTGGTCACATCTGCACAGTCTCTTGTGACACAGTAGGTAAAATTCATAGGTTTCAAAGTCAGAACCTCGAAGTCTTGGAGGCCATTACTTAGCCTCCCACGCTAATGCAAGGTAACTTACAGATCTGCCCCTACTGTGGATCTGAAATGCTGCTGGGGAAAGGTACTGCACCCTGGGCTCCTGCTGGCATATTACGGATCCAGGAAAACCTGCTGTCTTATACCATTTTGTGATTCTGTAACAGAATACCTGAGATAGGGCAATTTAAAATGAACAAAAACTTACTGGCCCACGGGTCTAGATTGTGAGAAGTCTAATATCAAAAGATGGATATCTGGGAGGGCCTTTTTGATTTTTTGTTTTGTTTTTTGCAGCACTGGGGATGGAACCCAGGGGCATTCTACCTCCAAACTATACCCCAGCCCTATTTTTTATTCTTTATTCTGAAAGAGGGTCTCACTGAGTTGCAAAGGGCCTCACTAAGTAGCTGAGGCTGTCCATGAACTGCCATCCTCCTGTCTTAGCCTCCCGAATGCTGGGATTACAAGTGTGCGCCACCACGCCTGGCTGGTGAGGGCCTTTTTGCTGCATCATCTTATGGTGGGAGATAGGAAGTAAAAGGACAAAAGAGGGAAAGAGAGAGAGAAAGGGGCCAGCCGAACTCGTCTTATTGTGATGAATCTACTCCCTTGATAACCGCACGAACCCATTCACTTCTCCTTCATGGGCTGATACCTCTCACCAGGCCTCACTCCCAGCCCTGTCCTGCTGGAGATGACATTTCCAACACGTGTCTGCTGGGGGACACTTTCAACCCATAGCACCGACTATCACACAATTGAGAAAGACAAGGTTAAAAATCTAAGCAGAATCAGAGCAGAACATCTTTCATGTTAAATATAGTGGGGTATCACCAAAAACAAATGAACAAATGAAACTTTCATTTTGAGCGGCTCAGGATTCCAGGTTTGCAGCCCCTGGAAGGGGAACCTGGCAGAGTCCCACAAGCAAAAGCCAGGCTCCAGGCTCACTCCTCACATCTACAAGGCCAGCGGGAGAACACAACTGGGGCCAAATGAGCATGTGTCTAGAGTGTTTAAAAGCCTAATCAAGCCAGGCGTGGTGGTGCAGGCTTTTAATCCCAGTACCTGGGAGGCTGAGATAGGAGGATTGCAGTTCACGGACAGCCTCAGCTACTTAAGTGAGGCTCTTTGCAACTCAGTGAGACCCTATTTCAAAATAAAGAAATAAAATATAGGGCTGGGGGTGTAGCTTGAAGGTTTCTACCTGCCCCTGGGTTCCATCCCCAGTCCAGAAGGAAAAAAAACCTAAGTCAAGCTAGCTAACATAGTGTTAGATAAAATATGTTCTCTCCCCCTACTTTGACCAACAGACCTTCACAATGACCTGAAAGCCATGTCTGGTTTTAGAATTGTGGCACTTCCCCATGCTTCAGCAGGGAACTCTGGAATAACATGTGGGCAGCTGTCCGGCCTCCAGCCCTGGCCATTCCCTCCTTCTCTTCCCATATCTCTACTCAGCACATTTTCTTTCTTTTACTTTCTTTCTTTCCTTTTTTTGACTGGGATTTGAACTCAGAGGCATTCTACTTCTTTCCCCTTTTTCTTTTTGGTGTGTGTGTGTGTGTGTGTGTGTGTGTGTGTGTGTGCGCGTGCTCGAGTACACGCGTACACCTGTGTGGTGCTGGAGGTTGAAGTCAGAGGCATTCTACCTTCCAGCTACACACCAAGCCCCATTTTATTTTTTCTTTGGAAATAGAGTCTCACTAAGTTGCCAAGAGCCTCACTAAGTTGCCGAGACTGGCTTCAAACTTGCAATCCTGCTGTCTCAGCCTCCCAAACACTAGGATTACAGGCCTGTACCACAACTGACTGACATTCTATCTCTAAGCTACACCCCCGACCCTACTTTATTTTTTATTTTGAAACAAGGTCTCATTAATTTGCAGAGGGCCTCACTATGTTGCTGAGGCTGGCCATGAACCTATGATCCTCCTGTCTCAGCCTCCCAAGTACTAGGATTACAGGCATGTGCCACCACACCCAGCACTCCACTCAGCACTTTAAGTTGGTACAAACACACCAACTCCCACATCTGCATCCCATCGTCACCCGCAGGAGGAGCTCAGCCTCAGCCTCTCTCAGGCCTAGGGGCTAAGTCACCAGCAGCATTGACTATCCTTAGAGAGGCCAACCAGAGAAGGAGAACTGGGCAGGCCCTGGGAGCTATTTAAGATTTGGGCAGGGAATTTAGGATTCTAGGAAGGCAGATTATGACCCAATATTGTGCTTCTCCAGTCAGCAATAATTTTTTTGTCATTTTAAGAAATTGTCTACTTCGCTATGGACCCATACTTATGTAAAAATAATTAAAATGGTTCTGCTGTGTCAAGTTGCCTTAGAAAGCACTGAATGTTTACTCTCATTCTCTATACTTAGCTCATCACAGATCTGTAGTAAACGGGCCACATTCCATTCATCCAGAAGATGAAGCATGGGAGAATTAGTGTTCCAGGCCACCTCTCAACTCACCACACCCAAATGGCTTCCAGCAGCACATACTCATTATCTCCTGCGTCGAGAGGCATGGCTTAGTTGAGTCTTAGCAGACTGCAATCAGAGTGTCAGCCAGGGGGTAGTCTCATCTGAAGCTCAGGGTCCCCCTCCAAGCTCACATGACTGTTGGCAGAATTCTAGTCCTTGTGGTCATGGAACCAATGGCAACTTGCTTCCTCAAGGGCAGCAGGAGTATCTCTCTTTTCAGGAAAAGTTCCATCTTCCTTTGAGGGATTTTACCTAAAATCTATCCAGGACAATCTTTTGTTTTTATCAACTTATAGTCAACTGATTACATGTGCAGAAACCCCTTCCCCTTTGCCGTCTAAGCTGACTGAGTCATGGGGGTGACACCCAGCATGTTGATAGGTCCCACCCACACTCAACAAGCAACAGCTAGGCATCTTGTGGGCTTAAGGTGGGCACATTCCTTGGGCTCTGTAGACTACTTGAGGAGGGAGAAATGCTACCGTATATCCATGTAAATTTTAGGGTGGCCAGGCATGGTGGCATATGCCTGTAATCCTCGTACTTGGAAAGCTGAGATAGGAGGATCATGGTCTCAGCAACTCAGGGGGACCCTGTTTCAAAACAAAACAATAAAAAGGCTTGGGGGTGTAGCTCAGAAGTAGAATGCCCCTGCATTCAATCCCCAGCACCACAAAACAAAACAAAACAAAACAAAACAAAACACAAAACACCTTAGGGTTAAGGGCAGGGCCCTTCATGACCCAATCTGGAAGAGGTACTGCAGCTACAGTTTAGGATTAGAACCACACTGACATCTCCTTCAGGTAGCCAAGACTCTAGTGCTGAAAGTGTCTCCCTCCAGAGACTCCATGGCTGCCTTCCTTCCCATCTTCCTTGACTTTCCCTAAGTACAGTAGTCACTTATGTACAGACAAGATTTTTACAGATATATCTAAATTTTCATAATTTTGGAGTCACCAACAGTCGGCTGCTTGAAGAGTAACGGATTACCAATAAGTACTAGAAAGCTCTGGTTTTTCTCTCTACCAGAGGCTGAGGGTTCATCTGGGTGACTTTGTTTGCATCACTGAAATTCCTAGAGATTGCCCCAGGATCAGCCCAAGGTCATCATTCTGATTCAAAGCAGGGTAACACTGCTGTACAAATTATGAAATTCTAATGCAAAATAACAGATTCCTAAAACAATATACAAGAAAGCTGCACTGTCAAGTGAGTTTGGTCTTTAATGTAGCCCCCTAGGGAGACCATGGTCTTACCCTAATGAGACTGCCATTCCACGAATACGTTTTAGAATTTCTCTTTGGGAAGAAGAATTCCAATTGGACCATTTTACATCTAGTTGCCATGTCTCCTTGGTCTCCTCTTGGCCATGACAGCTTCTGAGACTTTTGTTGTTTTGGATACCTTGGTGTTCTTGAGAAATATATGTTGGGAATTTTATAGAATGTTCTTCCTTTGAATTCGTCATATGTGTTTTTCGTGGTAAGAGGGGGTTATAGGATTTTGGAAGGAACTCCAAAGAGAGAAAGTACCATTCTCCTGATATCACATGAAAGGTACATATTATCAATGATCTATTTCTTTTGATGTTGACCCTGATATGTCAGCCTTCTGCACTGTAACATTACTCTTCTCATCCCTGACTCTGGACAGAAGTTATTCTACGCAGCCCACACTGAAAGGATGAGGAGTCTTGTTCCCCCTCCTTGAGAGAAGACTACCTCTTCATAAATTATCTGTATTTCTTCTGCAAGGGAAATTTGCCTCTTCTCCCTATTTATTTATTTATTTATTCATTCATTTATTTGGTCAATCATTTATTTGTGCTAATGTGGATTTGTTTGTTATTTTATATTAATAATTTAGTACTACATTGATTATTTATTGCTCAAATTGTTCTACCTTTTACCATTGGGAGCCTTCTCAGGTGGTTCCTGCATTACTTTGACATATCCATATATATATATGTATGTATATATATACATATATTATAAAGATGTAAAATATATAAAATATATGCTATAATTTTTTTCAGTATTTTCTTACTTTCTGACATTTGCATATTATCTTCCCAGCCCTATAATCAGCCTTTTCTCCAAAGAACTCTGGTTCCTTTACTTGGAGAATGGTTTCTGTTTGTTCATTTTTGTTGTTATTATTATTGTTTTTGTTGTACTGGAAATTGAACTCAGGGGCATTCTATCTTTAAGCTACACCCCAAGTCTTTTTTATTTTTTATTTAATTTAATTCAATTTATTTATTTATTTATATTTTGTGGTACTGGGAATGAAACCCAGGGGCATTCAACCTCTGAGCTACACTCCCAGCCCTATTTTTTATTCTTTATTTTGAAACAGGGTCTCACTGAGTTGCAGAGGGCCTCAATAAGTAGCTGTGGCTGTCCGTGAACTGTGATCCTCCTGTCTCAGCCTCCCAAATGCTGAGATTACAAGCGTGCACCACCATGCCCTGCTTTATTTTTTATTTTGAAACAGGGTCTTGCTAGAATGATGAGAGTCTTGCTAAGTTACCGAGCCCAGTCTTAAACCTGTGATCCTCCTGTCTCAGCCTCCCATGTACTGGGATTATTGGCAAGTGCCACCACACCCAGTTTGAGAATGGCATTAGAAGCCAAAATCTGGGTGATGGGTGTGCTCATTGCTACTGCCTCATCGTTGCCTCTAGACTTCTCAGCTGACAGAGCAAGGACATCTCTGTGGTGTACTGACTGGTGTATTTACGTATATCTGCAAATATTTCTGTAGGGACAATAAGCTAAGCATGAGTTTATACTGAGTCTCCAGTCTGATCCAGGACCACATGATCATGTAACCTTCCTCCTGTAAGAGCACTTACTTGTTTGAAAATGTTATCTCTCATCCTGGTCATTTTCTCCTCTTTCCCCTAAATCATGCAACTTAGAAATATTTTACCTCAGTCTTTCTAATAACTCCATTCCTGAGTCACTATTATACATTTGCTCAATAAATGAAAAATCTTTGCCTAAATGCTTAAAACATGGAAAAGCTACGCTGGAAATCACCAGAAACTCCTGAGATGACTTCTGGCTCTACCATTCGCCTATAGAGTGAGTCCCAGCAGGTGCATCAAGTTGCTTTGTGTCTCTGTTTCCCCACTCTAGTGGGTCATAATAGCTGGGCATGGTGGCACACACCTGTAACCCCACTATTTGGGAGACTAAGGCAGGAGGCTTGCAAGCGTGAGACTAGCTTCAGCAACTTAACAACACCTTCCACAACTTAGTGAGACCCTGTTTCAAAATAAAAAAATAGAATAGGGCTGGGTGTAGCTAAGAGGCAGAATGCCCCTGGGTTCAATCTCCACTACCACAAAAATAAATAAATTAATAAATTAATTAATTTAAAAATGGTTCTGGGGGGTATAGCTCAGAGGTAGAATGCCCCTGAGTTCAATCCTCAGTTCCATAACAAATTGGGAACATAATATTTAACCTATTCTCTCACTAGGTTATTGTAGGGATCAAATATAGGCATAAAAACAGAGAGCCAATAGAATGGGAGAAGATTTTTGCCACCTACTCCTCTGATAGAGGACTGATATCTAGAATATACAGAGAACTCAAGAAACTCAGCACTAAGAAAACAAATAACCCAATCAAAAAATGGGCAAGTGAATTAAATAGACACTTCATGAAAGAAGAAATTTAAATGGTCAATAAATGCATGGAAAAATGCTCAATATCATTGGCAGTCAGAGAGATGCAAATCAAAACTACTCTGAGATTTCACCTAACCCCAACTAGAATGGCAATCATTCAAAACACAAGCAACAACAAATACTGGTGAGGATGTGGAGAAGTGGGAACTCTATGACATTGTTGGTGGGATTGCAAATTAGTGCAACCACTTTGGAAAACAGTATGGAGTAGCCTCAGAAGAATGAGCATGAACTTACCACTTGATCCAGCAATACCACTTCTGGGTATCTACCCAAAAGAAAGGAAACCAAACTATGAAAGAAATGCATGCATTAGTATGTTCATAGCTGCACAATTCACCATTGTCAAACTATGGAACCAGCCAAGATGTCCATCAACAGACGAATGGATTACAAAACTGTGGGATATGTACCCAATGGAATTTTACTCAGCCATAAAGAAAAACACAATTACATCACTTACAGGGAAATGGATGGAACTGGAGGACATTATGTTAAGTGAGATTAGTCAGTCACAAAAAAGAAGAAATTGGATGTTCTCCCTAATATGTGAAAGCTAGGGAGAAATGGGTAACAGGAGGAACTCTAGATGAAAAAGGAAATCCTACAGAGGAGCAAATAAGGCAACCTAACTGAGGGGATGGGAGGGGGGAAGAAGAAACTCTCTAAAGCACACAGTGCACTTAAACAAACATATCAAAGTCAATCACTAAGCCAAGCATGGGAAGGAGAGAGGGGGAGGGAATTGGGTGGAGATTGGGTAAGGGCTCACTGGGTGATGTGTGCATGTATGTTTCCACAGGTCTTTTATCCCATTAAGGTATATGACTACAATGCACCAATAAAAAATTAAAATAAAAAGAAGGAAAGATCAATATAAAACTATAGTGGCCTTTGACCAAGCTCCTAACCCTGTGCCTGACATTATGAGGATGGAACAAACATTGCCTCATTTAATCCTCAAAATGCTACAACTTTTATTATCCCCATTTTACAAATGAGAAAACTGAGGTTTACATAAGAACCTAGTAAATGGTAGTAAAGATAATAAATATAGCACTTCCTGAGGACATACTGTTCTAAGTATTTTACATATATTAATTCACGTACTTCTCACCAACTTGGAGAGCTCTTGGAGAGTTGGTGCTCACTCGCTCCCTCTCTCTCTCTCTCTCTCTCTCTCTCTCTCTCTCTCTCTCTCTCTCTCTCTCTCCTATCTCTTAGCTATTAAACTGTCTCCACCATTATTCTTTTGACAGACACTGAGAACCTACTATGTGGTGTTCATTTGTGTAGACGCTGCAGGTCTGGTACTAAGTGACTAAGACAAAATTCCTGCCCTCATGATGCTCATATTAACAGATACAAGACAATGCAATCATGTCAGCACAGAAACATGTGTCTCTACTGAGGGTGGCCTCTTTCATTTAAGGTCACTTAATAGGTTTTTACTTAAACCTATTCTAGGTTAGGCTAGAAGAGCCCAAAGGTGCACAATATTGTTTTCACTTGATTTGCTAGTTTGTTTTTTTTAAATCTGGGAAGTCAGACAGTGACTGAAGGTGGGGGTACGCTCCTCAAGAACCGGGTAGATCCAGTCCCAACTGGGGAGGGTCAGTCCTTTCTTGTTTTTCAAACACCTCTCAGTCTTTTCAACCCAGACTCCATGGCAGGTGGTCCCAGCACCTCGTCATTGAGAAGACTTGTCCCAGCAAGGCTGGGGCTCAACAGACCATCATCATAAGATGTGGCTGTGAATGGATGTGAGACTCAGAGCTGCCACCAGACGAAGCCAACAAAGAAAAGAGGACAAACCCAGAAAGCCACAGAGAAATGAAGCCAGCACCCTGCGAGGTGCTTGGGTGGAGCCCGACTCTTCCTTAAGGATTTGTCGTGTGAGATAATAAATCACCTGGGGCTTAAGCTATCCTGAGTTGGGGCTGCGGTTACTTGCAGCTCAAAGCATCCTCCTTGATACAGCACCCCAAAGGCCTCTTTGTTATTAAAAACATCTCTGCCTGGGAATCTTTGCTATAAACCACCCCACTTCCCAGAGGTACCAGCCAAGAAATTCCTCCACAAACCAATGAAATGCTTAGTCTTTGTGGTCAGATGCCCTCTGTCTGCCCTTTTTTCCCCCTTAGACAACTCCTCAAAGACACTTGGTACATTGAAATCACTCTAGCATTACCAAAAGCATTTAGTAAAGCTATATATGCTGACTGGAGACACTTGAAGAAGAACAATGCTTTGAACTGAAGCCTGTTTCCTAGTGTTGCTGAATAGCACATCAATAGGACCCACTTAGCCGTACACCCCACTGCGTTATTCAGCTCTGGCTGCACCGGCCAGTGCCAAAGTGCTCCTGCAAGGCCTCTCGGGCACGGCTTTCCTTTCTACTCCTCTTCTTGCTTACATTCAAAGGAACTAAAAACAAACAAGGCATGTTAATTGCTAAGGGATAGTCATTATTTTGTTCAAAGCCTCAGAGCTCTAAAAGAATCAGAACAATTTCTTTTCTGAATTCCCGCACTGTAGTTCCTGAGCTAGACAACATGGAGACAATCTTCGGCGCTTGTCGAACGTGTTCTGTCCCTGTTAGCGTCAGTGCCGCTGGAGCAAGGTTATGAGACCGTTCCGGGAGGCTGGAGGCAACAATTAAATCTTTTTCAAAAGATGTGCAGCTACAACTGTTTGGGATTAGGAAGCCCTGACAATTAAAAAGAAAAGTACAGGGAACAAAACTCACACCACGTAGTAGACAAGTGAATTAACGAATGCTAACACTGCACCACGTTCACGTCACATATAATTACAGCACTAGCTCTATTTGACTCATAAGATAAACTGTGAGTTAAACCAATGGTCCCATCTTCATTTTTCTCAGAAGGGTCATTTACAACTAAATCTTTCAGTTTTGAGCCTTTTACAACTGTGGAAAAGTTGGGACCAAGAATAGACTACAGATACACATCATGGGACTTCTACAAGATTTCGCTGCTCACCGGAGTTGGTTATGGCTGGTAAGAGTGTGCGTGGAATGTTCATTTGGAATATTTAGGAGAGATCGTTGTTCCCTAAGCACCAAAGTGATCTTTGGTGGTCACTTTGATTTGATTTTCAAACCTTAGAACTGAACAGCATAAGTCTCAGGAAGGTAAAAAATTCCAAAGTTAATCAGGCCTGTGCTTTCTTGATTTCCTCCAATGCATACATACTCCAAGATTTTGTTTCGTTTGATAAGGATCTTCTTTTTATGTAATTCATTCCCATCCATCCTCCTGTTTAATTAACCCACACGGTCACATTGAATCACTATGGGGCCTGAACAGTTTTCTTCCAAATGTGAACACCATAAAATCCCTCACAGCTCCCACGTCAGCCATCTAGCCCTGCTGAAACTTTTCTTTAGACATTTATAGATTTTTGTAGCTTTTCCATGGTTTACAATCATCCCAGAATAAAAGCAAAGTTTAAAAAAGGGTAAATAAAGCACAATATGTGGACAGATACAATCTAACAAAAGCCATGCTCAGGAGGAGTCTGCAGTCCCCGGCAGGAGGAAAACAGACAGACAATAGCCTGATCTTGGCAAAATTGTCTATTTTTTCCCTGTTAATACACAAGTATTGTCTCTTGGAGAAGCTTATAATTTTAGAAATCAAGTTATAGAAACAGAGGAATAGTTACCCAACATTGTGAATACACTTAGTGAAACCTAGTTGCACACTTATAAGAGCTTCAAGTGGTAAAATGTATGTTATGTCCATATTCCCATGATAAAAATCTTTATTTTTTAAATTTAATTGGTGCATTGTAGTCATACATGCATTTTGTGGGGGGGGGGGCAGGTTTGGGGATGGAACACAGGGGCATTCAGTCTCCGAGGCCAGAGGTAGAATGCCCCTGAGTTCAATCCCCCATACCACACACACACACACAGAGTCATGTGGAGTTCTATTTCTCCAACGCTCTGTGGACCGAGGCCCACTGATGCTTTTTGCTTCTCAACCAAGAAAGAGAGGGAAATCTGATGATTAAAACTATAAATGATTCCAAGTTTAAAATATGGTTTTACTCTGCCTCTGGACAGGACCCTCTCTCTGTCTTCTCCTATCTGGACATCTCAGTCACAGACATCTGGTCACACACGTCCCCATGGCATGTTGGAGAGTCAGAAATGCAGTTTTAATCTGTGTGAGGTCATACTTGTTGTCGCTGAATTGCCTTCTCCTCTGGCACTCTGTGTAGATAGGCTTACTGTGGAAAAGCCCTAACAAAATGGTCTGTACGTTTTGTTAAACATTTTGCATCTGTTTCCCAAAACCCACTAGTAAAGGTCTCAAGAAAGTTAATAAGGAGACCCAGTTCATTTTAATACAGGAACCTGGCACCTAGGAATGTGTATCTTATGTACCCCAGAAATGTCCGACTACAACCAAACAGAAAAACAAGCCATTAGAATTCCTCCTTGACATGGCTTTAGTTTACAACCAGCCAGTATATGATGAAAGTTTATGCTCCTTTTCCACATAAGTTATTTTTCCAACTAAAAATTGTTCCCAGCTGTTCTGACCCAGATGTGTTGGCAGCCCATGCTGGGAGGACCATTTTACAGGTGATGAAGCCCTCAGACAATAAAGTTTACACAACTTGTGTACAGCTGGACCCCAAAGCAACTTTGGACTTCGGACACCCCCTTCCCCAACCAAAAAAAAAAAAAAAAAGCAGTGGTTTCCTGACACTTCACTTGGGCACAGTTAAAAGGAGACTTTGGTGCTGCAGACCCTGGATTCGTAAAGCACGAGTAAGAGAAATGACTCAGTTTCCCCCTCCGATGAGAACTCAGCCTCCTTTAACTGAAAATAGCTCCAGACCAGTCAGAACATGATCTGACCCATCCCTGGGCTTCCCGGAGAGATACGCTGTGAAATTTGAACAAGACCACCGTGCTGCCATTCATCTTTCAGAAGCCTTGCATTCTTCAGTTCTAGATGGTACCAAAGTCCTGGCATCCTTTAAATACAGAGTCTTTTGTTGTTGGTGGTAGTGGTGGTGGGTTTTGTTTTGTTTGTTTTTGTGAGTCTGAGGATGGAACCCAGGGGCGTTTGACCTCCAAGCTACACGCCCACCCCTATTTTTTTTATTCTTTATTTTGAAACAGGGTCTCACTGAGTTGAACTGCTACCCTCCTGTCTCAGCCTCCCAAATGCTGGGATTACAAGCGCGCTTGTAAAAATGGCTCAGAGTCATTTTTATTACATAAAATTGTTTTAAAAAATTGGAACACTCTTATGTTTCATCAGGAAGTCATAGGATAACCAAAGCCAGGGGTGGTAATTGGGGTGACTGCACAACCAGCTTTCCCCAGGACAATGCCAGGCTGTTAACATATAGCAGACCCTTCATTTAAAGAACAAAGCATTGTTAATAACAGCGGACTTTAACAAGCCAGGATGAAACCGGGGGGGGGGGGGGGGGGGGAAGGGGGGGGGGGGGGGGGTGGTGTCTACTTGGCATTCTCAGCCTCTCCCTGTCTTAAATAGTGATGAGACACATGTGCAGGGAATTGAGTTCTTACTTGAATTTCTGGTGAAGTCTGAAGGATGACCAGCAGTATGACTGAATGAAAATAGAGTTAGGGAGTTTAGGAGGGAGGTAAAAACACCAATGGGTTATCAAAGGCCGCTGCTTTATTTGAACAGACCTAGCACCCTCCAGGGAGTCAGCCGGCAGTGGGGGAAGTAACAAAGTAACCGAAGGGCTGGCTGAGTGGCAGATCAGAGGCACCGATGCTTTGTAGGTATGCTGATTCTCTTGCAACATCCATAGTCTCGCGATGTTCAGAGTCTCGAGGCACCTGGATTCTCACAATAGCTCCGCTTCCAGGATTCTGCCTCCTGTCCCCACTGCGAGATCACGTGGGGGAGGGGAGGGAACCGACTTATCACAGTACATTTCTGTTTTCTCCAATTGTTCCCTGATAAGTACAATGATGTAGTGTGTGTGTGTGTGTGTGTGTGTGTGTGTGTGTGTGTGTGTGTTTATACTGGATCTTGAACCCACGGGTATTCTACCTTCAAGCTACAGCCCCAGCCCTTTCTGTTTTTTTGTCTTGAAACAGGGTCTCACGTGGTTTCTGAGAATCTCCCTCCACTTCTGACGCTGTCCTCAAACCAGAAATCCTCCTATCTCAGCCTCCCCCAAGTACTGGGGTTCCAGGTATGCGCCACCATGCCCAGCTATGAACACTTCTTTAAAAGACAGCATGATAAAATGTAGTGTGCCTAACCATGAGTTTCTAGGGCTCGGCGATGGTGGGGGATGCAGTCCCCCTACTGCCTGCTGCCTCTCGCCAGCCCCTGGAGGTCCATGAAGCTGCCTGGTCACACGCCAGCAGGGTCAATGGGGAATCTGAGGAATTAGAGGTCAAGTGAAATGTGTCAGGAAGTGAAGGGTGAAGGCTCGTCGAAGGGTATGCAGGTGGAAGTTAGGATATTCTTGCTTACAGTGAGGCTCTCATTTACTTTATACAGGTAGTCTATCAACAACTATTATTTACTACATTATTTGGTAATACATTTTTCTTTTGCAATAAATGCTTTTGACAACCATCAGCTTGAAAAGGTCAAAAAACATATTCAGTGAAAAATTAAAATATCCATGTTATAAATGAGTGTGTAAATTGCATAAAATTTCTGTTGACATTGAGCTCTCACTATGGGAGATCATTAAATTTTCACTAGCTGGCCGGGCATGGTGGTGCAAGCTTGTAATCTAACATTTGGGAGGCTGAGACAGGAGGATCATGGTTCGCAGCTAGCCTCAGCTACTACTTAGGCCCTTTGCAACTCAGTGAGACCCTGTTTCAAAATAAAGAATAAAAAAGAAATAGGGCTGGGGATGTAGTTCAGAGGTAGAATGCCCCTGAGTTCCATCCCTAGTACCTAAGAGAGAAAGAAAGAAAGAAAGAAAGAAAGAAAGAAGAGAGAGAGAAAGAAAGAAAGAAAGAAAGAAAGAAAGAGAGAGAGAGAAAGAGGAAAGGAAAAGAAACAAAAAGAAAAGATATCACTGGCTGGCCAGGCCTGGTGGTGCACACTTGTAATCTCAGCCGCTAAGGAGGCTGAGGTAGGAGAATCACAAGCTCCCAGGCCAGCCTGGGCAATTTAGCAAGATCCTGCCCTTCCCCAAATTAAAGTAAATAAAAAGGGCTGGGAATGTAACCCAGTGATAGAAAACCCCTGGGTTTGATCCGCAATGTTGGGGAAAACAAGGGGGCAATGTAGGGGAGGGGAGGGCATGAAACACAAGATTTAATTTTGAAATTCTATTATTGTATCCTTGACTTTCTCAACCTGTGGGAGGAATATTTTGATAGAACTCCTATTTTTATTTGGATAAATTTACATTCTGTCCCAGAATAGAATGTAATTGAGAAGGCTTACAATTTTGAATTGTCTAAATTTGGTGACCCATTCAAAATAACTATAAATAGAGACAACATATTGGCAAGTCATATCACAGACATTTTGGTCGAAGAAAGGCATTCTGAATTGAGGCCAAAATTACCTGAATATCTAGGCTGAATTATTTGCACATTTCAACATAGAAAAAATAAGAACTGTGAGTAGTTTTTATTTTTTCAGAATTGTTCTCAACTTACAACCATAAAGAGTATTGTTTCAATTAAATATATCATGGTCTTGGGAGAAGAGTCGTTGAAATATCAATAATTTAAAATTTGTTAACCCCTAAAAACAGACAATTTTATGGAAAAATGTAAAAATGGAAAATATATTCTTCAGAAAAAGTACTACAATAGATAAGCTAAGAATCTAAAGTACAGCCGGGCATGGTGGCACATGCTTGTAATCCCAGTTCTTGGGACACTGAGACAGGAGGATCGAGGGTTCTCAGCCAGCCTCAGCTACTTAGTGAGGCCTTCCGCAATTTAATGAGGCCCTGTTTCAAAAAATGAAAAGGATAAAAAATAGGGCTGGGGTGTAGCTTGGAGGTCGAACACCCCTGGGTTCCATCCCCAGTACTGCAACAACAACAAAAGAAGAAATTAACGTACAAATTATTATTATTATTATTATTATTATTATTATTATTATTATTTTGCGGTACTGGGGATGGAACCCAGCACATTCTACCTCCAAGCTATACCCCCAGCCCTGTTTTTTATTCTTTATTTTTAAACAGTGTCTCACTGAATTGCAAAGAGCCTCACTAAGTAACTGCGGCTGTCCGAGAACTGCGATCCTCCCGTCTCAGCCTCCCAAATGCTGGGATTACAAGTGTGCACCACCACACCCGGCTCTGCCTAAATTTTTTTAATGTTCAGATAATAAACATAAAGAAAAAACTTTCAAATTTGCCTTAATCTACACAGATACATGTTATTTCATTTCTTCAAAAGAACTTTGCTGGGCGTGATGACACACACCTGGAATCCCAATACTTGAGAGGATGAGACAGGATGATCACAGGATGAATGCCAGGCTTAGAAATTTAAGATGGCAACTTAGTGAGACCCTGTTTAAAAATTAAAGATCTGGGGGTGTAGCCCAGAAGTAGAATACCCCAAAGTTTTTCTTTGTTTGTTTGTTTGTTTGTTTGTTTGTGGTACTGGGGTTCCTGGAAGCCCTTCTACCTCCGGGCTACACTCCCAGACCTATTTTTACATTTTTATTTGGAAACAGGGTCTCCTAAGCCAGCACGTGTGGCTGGCTTCGAACCTGCGCGATCCTCCTGTCTCCGCCTCCCAAGCACGGGGATTACAAGCATGCGCCACCACGCCCGGCTCCAAAGTTTTATTTTGAAAAATAAAAAGAATTTTGTCTGAATAGAACCTGGTTAACGGATGAAGACACCATGTCTTTGGGGATCTGGCCACACCTCTGAGAGTCTCTGGCTGTGAAGCCAGGCTGTAGCAGACGCCCAGACCAGTGCATTTAACCCATCCATTATATGAGTTCAGCAAAGATTCTGATTTTAAAAGCAAACTCGCCCAGCAGCTTTTCTCTGAGTGAACCCAGATCTCTGATGTAACTATCAAAACCCTGCTGTTGCCGGGCGTGGTGGCTCATGCTTGTAATCCCCCCGCGCTTGGGAGGCGGAGGCGCAGGTTCGAAGCCAGCCGCGCTGGCGTAAGAGACCCTGTTTCAAAAAAATATAAAATAGGTCTGGGAGTGTAGCCCGGAGGTAGAAGGGCAGTACCACCAAATAAATAAATAAATAAATAAATAGGAAAAGTCCATTCAATGTCCAGCTGTGACTGCGTCCCCAGCTACATCTGTGGCGGGCCCCGTGAGGTCCAAAGGTAACTGGATCTGGGGGAGCTCTGTGTGCACAGACTCAAAGGGACTCACACTCAGGTGCCCTTGGGGTGAGGGGCCTCCTCCTCCTCCCACAGGGGACCCTTCTGGAAGAGAAAGAGGGAGAGAGACGAGGGGAGGAGAGGATAGAGGCAGAGAACTGTGACCCACAGGGTTGAGTTGAAACCTCAGCTCTGGGAGTGTGAGGGTTTGTACCTTTGTCATAGGTGTGACCCTGTGTTAGTGAAGACACCTGCCCTCGAATAACCTGGCATGGGTGTTGCAGAAACACAAAGAGTTCATCAAGCTTCTGGGCAGAAAAATCCCCTCACTTTATGAGAATTCTTCATGTTGGTATTGAACTATTATGTGCTATGGGCTGTATCTTTTTTTAAAAAATAAAGAAAAACAAAGAGTTGCTTTGATAACTGGACCGAGAAGTTAGCTCCAAAGAGACTAAAAAACCAGCAAAACTCATGAAAATGCATCTCATACCCAAAATGCTGATGTTTCACTTAATAGATGTGCTTTACCTTAATATATTTCCCTTATTAAAAAAAAGGGGGGGGGACAGGATATCAATGATGTTTATAAACCAAACTATACTAGATCAGGTTTGCAAATAAATGACTGGTTATTGTTTTGTTTTGTTTTCTTGTTGTTTTTGCTGTGCTGGGGATTGAACCCAGAACCTCGTACATGCTAGGAAAATACTCTACCACTGAGCTACATCCCCAGCCCTTTTAAATATTTTATTATGAGACAGAATCTCACTAAGTTGCTCAGGCTGGCCTTGAACCTGTGGTCCTCCTGCCTCAGTCTCCTGAGGTCAGAGGCACATGCCCCTGCACCAGAAAACCGTCAAGACTTAGCACGCAGGTGTTTATGGGAGATCCAGCAGATACTCAGAACCATAGTTTGGTTCTTAGGTTGGTGCTTTCCAAATCCCATCATTTATCAGAGAACGGCCGGGCCGAGAGAGGAGGCACGAACAAAACTTTCTAATTGGAAAACTGGCATCTCTTCTCCGGTTTCGCCCAGGGGCCTTGGCTCAGGGACTCCCAGCTATTACTAAACAAAGCACTGTACATCACTGATACCAGCTCTTCCTTGGCAGCCTGAAGAGGAATTTCTTGAAAAGCTATTAAACGTCTTACTCTCCAGCTCACCTCCAGGCAATCCTTCCATAGGGCTGGATTGTACAAGATGGGGTTCTTTATGGAGCTGGCAAAGACAACTGGAGGACATTCTCTCAGCAACTATAAAGGAAAGTAGGCTCTGGTGCTTATTCCCTCTCCCCAAACGAGCTCTTCTTGGACACATAAACATAAACATTCAATGCCCTGAAAGAGGAAGAAGCTGTTTCTAGATAATCAAGCCATCCACATCTGCCTGGATTTAAAGTGGCTAACATGTGGGAGGATGAAAAACTCGCCATTAATTGTCTCCCCGCTTTCCTCAAGGCCATCGAAGTAGCAGTGAGCATGATAGCTGCTGTGATGAGCCGCCCGGATGCCCCCTCAGGACCGAGGCCCCCAGGGGCTGGACGTTAGCTGCTGACCCCCATGGCAGAGTCTGTCTTCAGGCCTCTCCCTGGGCTGCCGGGAGCCAGCCTGTACAAGGTCAACCTGCCCTGCGGTCCACAAGGTGCAGGGGTCTGAAGGCATAAACTCTGAGAGCCGGCCCAGTTCCCTGTGAATAACCGAGGCCCCGCATTGCAACTGCATCCGAGTCCCACTCCTCCCTCTGTCTGGAACTGGACCTTCCCAGCTCTCAATTGTGGACCCCTGAGCACTCCCCAGATAAACTACCATGAGTGCACACCTCCATCCCAGCGTTTCCATAGTAGGCAAGCTGACCTAAGACATTGACCATGGACAGAGCACACACGATGTGCCAGACACTTCATACACTTCTAACCCCTGCAGCATCTCTACGTAGTCCTTATCAATAAATGCATTTTTTGTATGTGTTTGTAATACTGGGGATGGAACCCAGGGTCATCCTACCCCTACACTTCACCCCCAACCATATATATATATGCCGAGGCTGATCTTGAACCTATGAGCTTCCTACCTCAGGCTCTCAAGTACTGGGGTTACAGACAGGTACCACCACACCGGGCTCCATTAATTGCATTTTATAGACGACAAAACCATAGCCCAGAGAATTTGTGATCCCTGGCTAAGCTCACACAGCAAGTGAGCCGCCTAGTCAACATTCACACAAAGGCCCCCCCATCCCTGTTAAGTTGGGTCCTGCACTCATGTGACTTTGTGTCACATGACCTCTGCAGGGCAAGGGAGGGGCTGAAACCCCCGCGAGAATTGGGCGTTCCCACGAGTAAAACCCCCATCTCGCGAGATGCATACCTTGAAAAGGAGAGCCCGCGTCCTCAAGCTTCGGACAGGCGCGTGGGCCCCATGGTGCCTCGCCCTGATCCCCGGGAGAGCCGTGCCATTAAAACTTTACATGCCATGTGTACCGGACCTCTCTCGTGTTTTTCACACTCCGCCGTATGCACATTATTTTTATTTTACTCGCATTTAATTTTTTATTTTACTTATCATTTGGTGCCGAACCGGGAGAACTCTTGGGTCCCTCCCCATTTTTTTCTTTTTTTTTTTTTCTTTTTTCTCTTTTTATTTTTACTCTCTTTTTGAGCCCCGGACTCTCCAACCCGCCAGCAGCTCGACTGTGAGGTCCCACACCAGCGCTCCGCTTGCAGGTGTTGCTCCCACCACTGCCGCCGCTGCCGCCTCGTGCCTGCCCGGACCGTAAGCCTTCTTCCCCAGCCCCGCGCTCTCCGGGAGAGCCGGCGGCCTTCTTCCCGCCCCGGGCTCTGCTGAGAGTCCGCGGCCATCTTTCCAGCCCCGGGCTCTGCTGAGCGTCCGCGGCCATCTTTCCAGCCCCGAGCTCCGCTGAGAGCCGGTGGCCATCTTTCCAGCTCTGAGCTCTGCTGAGAGCTCGCGGCCATCTTTTCGGCCCCGCACTCTGCTGAGAGTCTGCGGCCATCATTCCAGCCCTGCGCTCTGCTGAGAGCCAGTGGCCATCTTTTCCTGCCCACGTGCTCTCTTCTGGAGTGCCGATGGCAATCTTCCACTGCCACTGCGGCCGTAGCCACCACTGCCGGGGCATGCAGGCTCCGCCGGCTGCCAGGCTGCCAGTTCCACCCGCCCGGAGCCAGGCTCCTTGGATGATGCTGGCACCTGCTCTGCTCCTGCCTGCCGCTTGGACCTCCTAAAACCGCCGTTCCCGCCTGCCCACGCCGCCCGCCGCTGGAATGGGACCGCGCCGCCCGCGGACTGCGCCACACCACGCGCCTATGTCTTCTCCGCGCCTGGCGTTGCTTAGACCCGCCTGCCGGGGCCGCCTGCCTCCTCCATCTAGGTGGCCGCCACTCTGCTAAACAGCCCCCAGCCCACCAAGTCCAGCCCGCGCTCCAGCTGGTTCCTTAACTCGGACTCGCGCCCTGGCGCCCTTCACCCTGTGCCTGCCCACCCCTGCTGCCTGGGCCTGGCCATTCCGGTAAGCAGCCACATGGAATTACTGGGGGGGGGGTCGCCAGCTTTGGCCCGCCATCTTGGACACGTGGAATCACTGGGGGGCCGCCATCTTGGCCCCACCATCTTTAACCCCTCCCACCTCATGGCCTCACTGGAGGCCTCGCCATCCTTAACCCCTCCCACCTCATGGCCTCACTGGAGGCCTCGCCATCCTTAACCCCTCCCACCTCATGGCCTCACTGGAGGCCTTGCCATCCTTAACCCCTCCCACCTCATGGCCTCACTGGAGGCCTCACAATCTTTAATCCCTCCCACTTTCCACTCCTAACCAATCCTAGGAGTCGGCGGCCATCTTTCCGGCCCGAGCCAGGCAGCTTGGCACTTGCTCTGCCTGCCAACCGCCTGCGCGGGCCAGGACCTCTGCCTGCCGCTTGTACCTCCTAAAGCACCGTTCCAGCTTGGTTCTCCGGTCACCGCCGGGACCTCTGGCCGGTTTGCCCCACCCGCCCCGAGCCAGGCTCACTGGCGGTGCTCCTCGGGGCCCAGTCTCAGCGTCTGGCGCGTGCCTGGAAGCCATTTTGTCTCCACGCCGCCTGCCCGGCAAGCCATGCCGCCTGCGCACCCCCACTGATCCCACCTGCGCCAGCCGCCAGTGCCGTCCACACCAGCCACCGGCATCCACGCGCCCCAGCTCCACCACGCTCCCAGCAGCTTCTCAGCGCTTCTGTCGCAGCCAGCGCTGGCTGGCAACACTTCACTCCGGTAAACTGCCTCCTTCCCTTGGTTAGCGGGTTCCGGACTTGGGTCTTCCGGTCCACTGGGACCCAAAAATCCAAGCGCTTGGTGACCCATTGTCCCCCGGTCCACTGGGACCACCCTGTGGATGACCAGGTCATCCTCCGTTTTTGAGAAGGAATGAAGACGTTCTTCCCTCTTAACCTCTGTTTCCGAACGATTGAGCAGGGAAATCGGGGACGCCCATTTCCTGTTCTTCGTTTCCGCCCGCGAACCAATTATGGGGAGTCAAACCTTTATACTAGCAGATGCCCTGAGAGCCTGTCTGCCTTGATACGAGTTGGGAAATAGGTTGCGGTGGCCCAGGAATAGTTAGGAACTTTTATAAGCGGTCTGGTATCCCTCCAAATGCTCTCCCCCATCAGCTTCCATTTATTTTCCTGCCAGCTGCCATTTTGTGATGGCGCATAGTCACTGCCTGGTGATGTCACAGTCACCATCTTGGCCTGCGCCAGACTGCAATTTTGCTGGGTGGCCCGCTCGGGCGCGCCCTAGGTGCTGCGGGAAACGACAGGCCGGGGCTGGGGCGACACTCTCTGTCTGCCCGTGCGGAGTCCGCGTTGCCATTCTTGCTGGACACCCGTCTCGGGACGTGCTCTTTGTGAGTATAGGTCCGTCGCAGCTGACAGAACCTTAACATAGCATCTAAGTTTTAATTCCAGAGAGAAACAGGCGGAAATGGAGCATATACTCCGACTTTGCCAAAAAGCAGATCCCTGGTAGCTGCCCTTCGGCTGGCGGTGGCGGCTCAGCCCCCTGGAGCGCCACCTAGGTCTGGAGGACTGCAACAACAACTACCTCCAGGAGCCTGCCTCAAGTGGGGCAAAGCCACGCCTACCAATCAGACTGCTCGGCGTGTGGCCAGGAGGGCCACTGGAACAGTGCCCTTGGAAAAGGGTGAGCCCCAGGTGCCTCAACACAGGGGGAGCACCTTTCCAGACCAGGCCCCGCCGCTGGCCCTACTCAGCCTGGCTGAAGACTGATGGCTCCTGGATCCCTCAACCTCCATCCTCTTTGCCAGCTCAGGGTAGCTCTCCAAGTACTGAGTAAGCCAGTCTCCTTTTTGGTCGCCTGCTCAATCTCATGATTTGTTTTTTTCTTTAATAGCCCTTGCCTGTTCAAGCCTCCTCAAGCGCACATCACTAAGCTGTCCAGGGTAACCTCCAATTCGCACTGCAGCTATGCACCCACCTGCACCCCCTTCTGGGGGACTGAACTCCCGACTCCTCCCAGCCTGGGGCCCCTGACGACGCCCCTTGACAGCAGGAAGAAGCTAGAGGGTCCAATCGTCATCCATTATCCCTACCATCAAAAGGCCGGAATGTTAAGTTGGGTCCTGCACTCATGTGACTTTGTGTCACATGACCTCTGCAGGGCAAGGGAGGGGCTGAAACCCCCGCGAGAATTGGGCGTTCCCACGAGTAAAACCCCCATCTCGCGAGATGCATACCTTGAAAAGGAGAGCCCGCGTCCTCAAGCTTCGGACAGGAGCGCGGGCCCCACGGTGCCTTGCCCTGATCCCCGGGAGAGCCGTGCCATTAAAACTTTACATGACACGTGTACCGGACCTCTCTCGTGTTTTTCACACTCCGCCGTATGCACATTATTTTTATTTTACTCGCATTTAATTTTTTATTTTACTTATCAATCCCCTCCACGTTAAACCCCTCTTCTTCGGTTTCACCCCTGGACCTTGGTTCAGAGACCTCCAGCTATTCCTAAACAAGCACAAGAACTTTCTGTATGCATGGCACTGTTCTCCACTGGCTGGAATCATAGGTATTTTTTACAAAGTACAACTTTCATTAAAATGAAAACCATATTTTAAAGATAGAATTAGGGGTTAGAGATAGGGGTTAGAGTTAGCATGAGGAGCTTCTTTGTAACAATAAAATAAGGTCTGCAGTTTAGTTAATAATATTGTATTAATGTCGGTTTCCTGGTTTCAATCATGTGCTACAATTC
The DNA here is from genome assembly GCF_963383645.1 of Muscardinus avellanarius. NCBI lineage: Eukaryota > Metazoa > Chordata > Mammalia > Rodentia > Gliridae > Muscardinus > Muscardinus avellanarius. The sequence goes on along the minus strand of NC_137801.1, from coordinate 26,864,658 downwards.
TATCAGACATGATTGTTGGGTGAAGTCGGAGGACAGGTATAGAGGGATTTATTCACTGTATTAGTTTTGCACCTTCCTTTGAGTCTAAAATTATATTTCAAAATAATATGTGTAAATAAAAAAGAGAATGAGACATAAGAGGCCTGATGTCTTAAGGAAAGCAGTTTTCAAAAGAGAATTGAAAAGGTATTTTACAATAATTGCTAAAGAATAATATTAGTGTAAGAACTTAATGTAAGTGTTTTTCTGTGATTTTCTGGAGGCTGAGGGAGCCCCTTTCCCCTGCAAACTAAAGATGTGAGATTACAGTGGACTGTAAGTTGTAATACTTGTAACTTCAAATAAAATCAAGACGCTGGACAATAGCACTGACCCCTTTGACCTCCCCAAAGTAGAAGCAAATGCTCCTGTTACTCTCCTCCCTCACAACTGCCTCCAAGGGCATGAACACGGTGCCCTGAGCCATGGCCTACCCACCATTTTCTTCTGCCCACCTTCAGGACTCCACATCCTCCTCCTGGACTGGCTTCAGCCTCCAAAGATCAGATTCCAAATCCCTCCCGGACCCCTAAGAAAAGGACCAAGCAGCTAGCAGGTGTCATCTCCCAAGGCTGTGGTCCAGAGGCAGCTGTCCTGGAAGTGAGCCCCGCTCCCTCTCCCCAGGGGAATTCATCTGTCCATCAGTGATGGCCGGTGAGTCTGGGATGAAGTGTATGGTGTGGCTGGGAGGAGGGAGCCGGAGAGCGTGCAGGCACTGGGGTTCACCTGGGAAGGGGAGCTGTGTGTGAAGAGCAGTGATGTCTTGGCTAGAACCCCAAAGCAGAGACAACAAAAGGGGTGGGTGAGATTGTATCAGACTACAAAGCTTCACCACTGCAAATTAAACAGCGGTGAAGAGGCAGCCCACAGCCTGGGAGAGAATAATCACAACTCACTCATCTGATAAGGGGCTGATATCCTCCATCAGACACGCAAACAACCCAAAAGCAAGAAAACAAATAATCTGGTTTTTGTTGATTTTTTTTGTGGGGGGGGGGGAGTCTGGGGATGGAACCCTGGGGCATTCGACCTCTAAGCTACACCCCCTGCCCTATTTTTTATCCTTTATTTTGAAACAGGGTCTCACTGAGTTGCAAAGAGCCTCACTAAGTATCTGAGGCTGCCTGTGAACCTGTGATTCTCCTGTCTCAGCCTCCCAAGTACTGGAATTACAGGCGTGCGCCACCAAGCCCAACTCCTGCTGGCCATTTTGTATGTCTTCTTTTGAGGAATGTCTGAGTCCTTTGCCTCTTTTAAAAACCAGGTTAATGCTGGGCGTGGTGGCGCACAGTTGTAATTCCCGTGCTTGGGAGGCGGAGACAGAAGGATCACACAGGTTCAAGGCCAGCCTCTCTGGCTTAAGAGACCCTGTTTCCAAATAAAAAAATATATATATATAATAGGTCTGGGAGTATAGCCCGGAGGTAGAAGGGTTCCATCCCCAGTAGTGCCATGAGATGGAGGCCAAGACCTTTGTGGGGTTTTTGTTGTTGTTGTTGTTTGTTTGTTTGTTTGTACTGGGGATTGAACCTACAGGCATTCTACCTCTGAGAAATACCTCAGCCCTATTTTATTTTATTTTATTTATATATATTTTTTTGCAGGTCTGGGGATGGAACCCAGGGGCATTCAACCTCCAAACTACAGCCCTTGCCCTATTTTTTATTCTTTATTTTGAAACCGGATCTGAGTTGCAGAGGGCCTCACTAGGTAATGAGGCTGTCCACGAACCCCGATCCTTGGATCTCAGCCTCCCGAATGCTGGGATTACAAGCGTGCGCCACCACACCCAGCTCCTATTTTATTTTGAAGCAGGACCTCACTAAGTTGCTGAAGAACCTTGCTAAATTGCTGAAGCTGGCCTGGTGCCTGTGATCCTCTTGTCTCAGCCTCCCAAGTACTGAGATTACAAGGGTGCACCACCACATCTGGCTGAGGTCAAGCCTTTCCATCACATGGACCTTTGGGGGAACAATGCAGATCCAAGCTATAGCGTTCAGTACACAGAAGTGCTTCGTGCACACACCCCATTCCATCACATGTCACATTTCAAAGTGCATGCACACGCATCCAAGGGTTGACAGTCTACAGTTGGTCCTGCCTCATTAAAGGCATTCTTAAATGAAACGAGATCTTCTTCATTCTCTCTCCCTTCCTCCTCCCTCCCTCCTTCCTTTCTACAATAAGCACATCATGATGAGGAGTCCAATAATTAGTAGCACAGGTTGAACATCCCTAATCTAAAACTCTGAAATTCAAAAAAATCTCAGAAATCTTAAATACTTCTGGTTCCAAGCATTTTGGATAGAAGATATTAAACCTTGTAATTTGCTGTCACAAATTTGCTAAAGGGGCTATAACTTCATTCAGCAATAGATGGTGTTGTACTATCTATACAAATGTCAACACAATGAACAAGGCAAATAATCTCTCAGGAGGCCCCACTCCAGAGTCAGCAGGCCACACTTGAGAGCCACTGAGCCCAGAGATGTGCACTGGAGGGACCGGGATGGTACCCACGGGACATCAGTCCATCCCTCTGGGGTGAGATAAGGAAGAGGGGTATAAAGGGGGAGCTGGTAGGCTAGACAGAGGTGACAATTAGCACTAAGCCTCAGAGGTGTGACGGGCACCGTTGCACAGACAGCCTCAAGAAACTCAGCAATCTGCTCCAGGCAGCCAGAGGCCATCTGAGCCCAGCCTCAATCTCTGTAGTTCACAATCCAGGAATAAAAATACACTTAGCATTTGCCTGGCATGTGTTTGTTTGTTGTTCTGTTGTGTTTGGATTGAACCTAGAGCCGTTCTACCTCTGAGCTATACCTTCAGATCTTTTTTATTTTGAAACAGGGTCTTGCTAAATTGCTAACATTCTCACTAAGTTGCTGGGGCTGGGGCTGGGGCTGGGGCTAGCGTCAAACCTATGATCCTCCTGTCTCAGCCTCCCAAGTGCTTGGATTACAGGAGTGTGTGATGTGGCTGGCATAGTTCTCAGCACTCAATCTTTGAAATAACCCTATAGAGTAGATGCTATTATTACTATAATTATCTCCTTTTACAGAAGAGAAAATTAAGATGGAAACAAGTTAAAATAACTCATACTTGATCCCACATCCAGTAAGTGACAAACGAGGACTGAACACAGATGGCCAGGCTCCAGAGAGTGCTGGGATATACCGCTTCTCACGAGGGAGAGTGAAACCCATTGGCTTTCCCATTGGGAGGCCACCATTGGCCGGTCTAGGTCACATGCCCATCCCTAAGACCAATCCCATTAGGGACACATGCCCACCCACGCTGAGGATGCCTTCAATCATGTATTCACACAGTGGATACTCTACAGCAATGAGGATGAAGCATCCTTAAGGACACCCAACACCAGGGGTGAGTCCCCCTAACATAATACAGCCCTATAACATAGTACATCTTGTATGATTTCACTTAAAGTTCATAAACAAAACAATTCCTGACTGCTATAAACCAGGATCGTGCTCATCCTCCTGGAGGGATAAGCTACTAGGGGCGCGGATGGGGCTGGAAGGCTGGGTGGTAATGCTCGGGGTCATAGTGGGTCAATTCAGTTTGTTAATGATTCGCGAAGCCATCCCCTTGTGCACTTTTCTACAAGCATATTTTCACTTTTATTAACTTCTTAATTTTTATTAAGTCTGTAGCAAAAAAAAAAAATGTTAAGTAGGAAAAAAAATTCACCAAGGAGCTTTCTTTAGCCAGGGTGGCAAAGGGACTCCTCAGAGTGAATAAAGGATTTGTTCCTACCTCCCAAGGAATAACTGGAAGAAAAAACTAAAAGCCAGAGATGGAGGGGCTCCGCGTTCCACATGGTTTTAATGAATATTTGTTCAAGTTTCACTCATTAGCACTATAAAGCAAAGGAAGGGTCTGCAGCACAGAAGCCCCTGAACCCGTGCCAGCTTTCTCCAATTAGGCCAGCATGGTGGCTGCCCGGCTCCACCCACCCCTGCACCTTGGGGATTGCGGGCGGGTGCCGGGCAGGAGCAGAAGTGCGGGCCGCCTTGTGTGCCTGCCACGGTCCTGGGAGCTTTGCTGCGTTTGTTCTTGTTCTTTTGTTTTGGTTTTGGTGCTGGAGATTGAACCCAGGGGCTTCTAGCTCCAAGTATACCCCCATCCATTTTTTTAAATTTAGTGTGCGAGCCGGGCATTTGGGAGGCTGAGCCTGGAGGATCGCGGTTCGCGGACAGCCTCAGCTACTTAGTGAGGCCCTCCGCAACTCAGTGAGACCCTGTTTCAAAATAAAGAATAAAAAATAGGGCTGGGGGTGTGGCTTGGAAGTTGAATGCCCCTGGGTTCCATCCCCAGACTAACAAATAAATAAATTTAGCGTGTGTGTGTGTGTGTGTGTGTGTGTGTGTGTGTGTGTGTGTGTTACTGGGGATGGAAACTACCAAGGGCCCTTCTACCTCCAGGCTACACCCGCAGACCTATTTTCCTTCTTATTTGTAATCAGGGTCTCGCTAAGTTGCTGAGTCTGGCTACGAACCTGCAATCCTCCTGCCAAGAACCTGCAAACACATCCTGTCAAGAATTTGGGATGCGCCTCTATGCCCGGCTTATTTTTTTTAATTTTGAAACAAGGTCTTTCTAAGTTGTAGAAGGCCTCACTAAGTTGCCGAGGCTGGCCTCAAACCTGTGATCCGCCTGTCTCAGCCTCCCACGTACTGGGATCATAGGCGTGCGCCACCGTGCCCGGCTCTTTGCCGTGCTTTCTAGGCTATAGGAGCTTTCTCAACCTTCCTAGCCCACGGTCACTTCTTTACTCGATGTAAATAGTTCACACTTTTCTCTAATGTTATTTGAAATTTCAAAACTAATTAAATATTATGCCAAAAAGCCAAGCCAAGTTACAGGACAAAGTGCGGCTTTGTTTCGGAGCTGACTGCGGGGGGGCCCCCACGGAGGACCCCGAGTGTGTGCTCGCCCCGCCCTCCCTCCCTTGGCCCCCAGGAGGAGCCTCGGTTTGTAAATTACAAGCCTTTTCATTTCCTCCAGGTTTTTGACGAGAGGTTTGGGATGCGGCCACCAGGTGGACGCTCTGCTTGGCATTTATGAGCTCGTGGTCTGGCTTCCCAGGGGACGGGGGACTCAGGAGCAGACAGACTTATTTTGTTTCTAATAAAACCCACAACTCCTTACTTATTAAATAAGTGTCATTGCACGGTGATAGCTCATATTTATTGGCGCCTCCCGCGTGCCACACGCAGTGTGAGGTACGCGCTCTCTTACCGCAGCCCGGGGGCGAGGGGGCTCATCACCTCTTCCTCCTGGCCGGAGAGCCCAGGTTCAGCGGACTGCGTGACCTGCACAAGGAGAAGGCAAGGATTTGGAGCGTAGATCGCGGTGGGCCTGGCCCCTGTCAGCAGGGTGTGCAACTATCAAGCAGAGCCAGGATTTGAACCCTGGCTGTTCATGTCCAGAACCTCTGCACATTTCTCCAGCCTCCGGATTGCTAGAATAGCTAATGATAGCTTAGGCCCAGCTCCTGATCAATGGGTAAAAATAACCCCAAGGAATTCCCAACCAGAAGGGGCTCATTGTAAGAAAAAAGAGGCCAGACAGGTGCCCCTGGCCCCAGTTCTAAAGCCAGGACCCTCGCTGTCTGGGTGAACAGCGATGGAGACCCATGATGGGGCCTCTGTGCAGTGTGGCTGGGCTTGGACATTAACCAGCCCTGTGAGTGAGAAAAAATGGCAATAAATAGCCGAGGGGAGGCCTGGGCTTAGAAAGGGAATCACCCACTGCCCCTCTCCACCCTACCCCAACCACCAAGGGCCTCTCCGCCTCAGCACCCAGAGCCACAAGCTTTGCGAACCCCACATTACAGCGAGGCCGACCCTCCGGCTCCCAGACCTGCAGGAGCTGGAAACCTGGACGATGCTTCCCGGATTCCACGGCCTGGGCTGTGCACAGAGCCTCCCAGCCCACTGCCCAGGGCGGTGCCTGGCTGCAGCTCTGACTTCAGACGTGAGGCTAGGAAGGCTGGGGCCAAATCATTGCAAACAAGCAGGCTGCCGTGGCTGTCCCACGGAAGGACAGCTTCACATGTGTAGGAGGATGTGGAGGGCAGGTCAGATGCTACTAATTTGGTCATTAGTATGACCCTGTTTGCTATCTAGGAAGGACAGTTACCCTTTGTTTATGAATAGACAACTCGGAATGTAGAGCTGAGCATTTGCACGCCCTGGTCCAGCCCCGTGAGGTGGAGGAGCTCGGGGCCTGATCCACATACCCGCCAGGGCTCGTGGCTGGGGCGTGGGGAGGCCGGCATGCAGCTGGTCTCCCTAAGAAGGAACACCTGTGTAATAACTGGGCGTAAACAGGCAGCGCTCCTTGGAGCCATGAAGAACAGCTCCAAAGACAGGGAGGCCATGGCATGCGGCCACCCCAGACGAGGCACGGCCAGCTTTCCTGCTGCCATTTTGGCCATCGCCCTGGGCCCAGGACACCTTGAGGTAATTCCCAACCTCCCCACCCTGGCTGAAAACTGGCTCTGGACACCAGATAGGTTTGAGGATCTGCCATTTCTGACAACCATCCTTCCTTCTTTGATTTCTTCAGGGTCCCCAAAGCTGCTTTCTAAGACCCTGCACACAGCAGGGAGGCCTCTGGAACCACGAGGGGAAGCATCTTCTCCTCATCCCCAGCATCCTCCCACTGCCTCTCGCCCACACCTCGGGGAACAGGTCATGGCAAGGGGCTGCTTATAACAGCTACACTCAGAGAGGCTGTTGACATACCTTCCTGGGGCCACAACGTCCGGAGGTCAAATTGGAGCCAAAAAAAAAAAAAAAAAAACACCAGTTTAGCCATGTGCTAGCTTCCTGCTGCATTTAGATATAAAGAAATAAAAACACTTAGAAGGAACTGGGTCACTCACTGACTCTCAGATTCTTCAGCTGTTGTAAATCACTGCCTAGAACCAGTCGACGCGGATACTGCTAACTCCTTGCTACTCAAACTGTGGTTCCCGGACCAGCAGCATGGGCCTCACCTGAGAGCTTATCAGAAATGAAGAATCCCAAGCCGGGCGTGGTGGCGCACGCTTGTAATCCCCGCGCTTGGGAGGCGGAGACAGGAGGATCGCGCAGGTTCAAAGCCAGCTGTGCTGGCTTAAGAGACCCTGTTTTCAAATTTAAAAAAATAATAAAATAAGGCCAGGCGTGGTGGCGCACGCTTGTAATCCCCGCGCTTGGGAGGCGGAGACAGGAGGATCGCGCTGATTCGAAGCCAGCCTCGCTGGCTTAAGAGACTCTGTTTCCACATAAAAATGTTTAAAAATAAGTCTGGGAGTGTAGCCCATGGGAGTGTAGCCCGGAGGTAGAAGGGCTTCCAGGAACCCCAGTACCACCAAAAAATAAATAAATAAAATAAAATAGGTCTGGGAGTGTAGCCTGGAGGTAGAAGGGTTTCCAGGAACCCCAGTACCACCAAAAAGAAAAAAGAAGAAGAAAAAGAAATGAAGAATCCCAGCTGGGTGTGGGCCACGCTTGTAATCCCAGTATTCGGGAGGCTGACAGGAGGATTGTGGTTTGCAGACAGCCTCAGCTACTTAGTGAGGCCCCTTGCAACTTAGTGAGACCCTGTTTCAAAATGAAAAATAAAAAATAGGGCTGGGGATGTAGCTCGGAGGTAGAATGCCCTTGGGTTCCATCCCCAGTACTGCAAAAAAAGACACGCAGAATCCTTTTTTTTTTTTTTCTTCAAAATCTCAAGTGGTTTGCTGCACGTTGAAATTTGAGAAGCACCCAGAGTCCCTTTTCCCTGGCCAGGGTGTTTTGTAAACCAATGACATACACTTTGTCAGATGCCAGCAGCCTCCCTGCTCCGCCTCCTGGCTGCCACCACCTGGAGGCCACAGGTTTCCCTTGACAGTCCCCTGCCCCCTGCACATACCACAGAGGGTGCTGCCTCCCCTCCTAGTTCTCTACCTTTCTCCTGCCCTTCCCACATCTCCCATCTGCCCCACAAGTGCTCCTGACAGCCACCGCAGTCCTCCCCCTAATAACCTTCAGCGGTACCCTCCCTACTGCCTGCTCCACCGCGCCCAGGCTCCTGGTCCCCGTGGGTTGGTGAACCCGTCATCCCCTCTCATCTCGCTGCCCGCCCAGGGCCTGAACTCCGTTACCCATCATTGTGGATTTTCACTCCCACGTCTACCCGCCTTCAACACCAACCATGTGCCTCTGCCCTCCAGAGCCTCTGTGTCCTCTAGCACTGGCTAAAGTGCCTCCTCTGGGTGGCGTTTGCAGCAGAAGGTAATCTCCTTCTCTGAACTTCCCAGTGCATTCTTTTTTCCAACTTCTATTAGAGTTATTGGCAGACTGGAGGTGTAGCTCACTGGTAGGTCTCTTGCCTAGCATGCACAAGGCCCTGCTTCCATCCCTAGCATGCACACACACACACAGTTATTGGCATGTATGCTTTCTGTCTATAGTGAACACACTTATAGAAAAATCACACCTATTCATGACTGCTCCTGATAGAGGCAAATTCCAAACTTGGAACCCATAATTCAACCTCCCCTCATTTTCATAACATACATTATATATACATATACAAATATATATATACACACACATATACACACGTATATATGTCTGTATATATGTATATGTATGTATGTGTATATATATGTATATATATTATATATATACACATATATATATATATATAATTTTTGTGGTACTGGGGATGGAGATAGGAGGCTGAGACAGGAGGATCATGGTTTGTGAACAGCCTCAGCTATTTAGTGAGGCCCTTTGCAACTTAGTGAGACCCTGTTTCAAAATAAAGAATAAAAAAATAGGGCTGGGAAGTGTAGCTTGCAGGTAGAATGCCCCTGGGTTCCATCCCTAGTACTGCAAAAAAAAAAAAAAAAAAAGAAAAGAAAAGAAAGCCTGAGACCATACTTAATATATACTTATTAAATTGCCTTTATGGGATATATCAGAATTTCTTTAAGTGAAGTTATTTTGGAAAACCCAGGCTACCTGATCCCTAAATAGACATTCAATAAATAGTTGCTGAGTAATGGGTATATGAGAACAAATTATTTTTCCACAGTACAGCGGAGTGTTAGTTCTTAGGTCTCCATTCCACGTAAGTCAACATTGAATTTCAAAATGAGACAAGCATGTAGGTCAAGACTAACGGCCTCACAGAGGCAGGAATTACAAGAAGCTCCTGAGGAAACCAGGCACGTGATCGTGACGCCTGGAGGTGGCTCCCCAAGCAGCTGGTGGAATCCTGCCTGTGGCTGTGGAGTGGCACCATCCCCCCCACACCTCCACAGCGCCCCCAAGACTCACTTCCCAGGCTGCCAACATCCCAGCAAGGACAATGGCCGCACGGTGAGGAGCTCCCACCAGCGTCAGCTGGCGAGCGTGAAGATGGTGGAGATGTGAGGAGCGCAATTGCAGAGTTCCCTCCTTTCCACTAAATCCGCCCAATTTGATTTGCAACTTAAAATTTACTGTTTTTCCGCCAGGCATGGTGGTGTGCACCTGTCATCCCAGTGTTAACGGGAGGGTCGCAGATCAGAGGCCAGCCACAGCAACTTCACGAACCTCCATTTCAAAATAAAAATAAAGCTGAGCATAGTGAGATTACCACATGTAATCTCGGCATTTGAAACAGGAGGATCACAGGTTCGAGGACAGCCTTAGTAATGTAGCCAGATGGTTAGCAACCTAGCAAGACTCTGTTTCAAAACAAAACATAAAAAGAGCTGGAGGGTATAGCTTGGAAGTAAAATGCCCCTGGATCCAGGCCAGTACACACACACACACACACACACACACACACACACACACACACACACTTTAAACTTTTAAACAGAGCTAAGGAGCTGGGCATGGTGGTACACGCTTGTAATCCCAGCATTTGAGGAGCTGAGACAGGAGGATCATGGTTCACGGATAGCCTCGGCTACTTAGTGAGGCCCTCTGCAACTCAGTAAGACCCTGTTTCAAAATAAAGAATAAAAAAAAATAAGGCTGGGGATGTAGCTTGGAGGTAGAATGCCCCTGGTTTCCATCCCCAGTACCTTTCGGGGAGGACTGAAGGTGTGGCTCAGAGGTAGAATGGCCCTGGGTTCAACCCTCAGTACAAAATAAAGATTTTTATTTTATTACGCACACACAAACACATATTAATTCTATTTTACCATGATGCCATAGAGGAAGCTTTTGTTGGGGAGCTGTGTGTCAGTTACCTGTGCAAGTCGGGTAAGGGGGGAGGGGTCAAACCAGCATGGTGACACATGCCTGTGATCCCAGTACTTGGGAGGCCGAGACAAGAGGATGGCAGGTTCAAAGCCAGCCCCAGCAACTTCGTGAGACCCTGTTTTAAAATAAAAACTAATATAGGGCTGGGAGGTTGAATGCTCCCAGGTTCAATCCCCAAGACCACAAAAGGGGAGGGGGTCAAATCTATTTTCTCAGAACTGGGCAGAGTCCTGCTCTTGGCCTTGGAAGATGGCTGTGATGGATCACTGGCTGCAGGATCATCTTCACTAGGCCTGTGGAGAAACCAGTCATGTCTGTAAAAGTTAGCAGACAAAAGTGTCTGAGTTCCAAAATCACTAAAGTCTTAATAAAGTCATGAAGTGGAAAGTATCTAGTTTATCTTTTTCTTTAAAAAAAAAGTATCTTATGATGCTCACTTCTCTTTCTAAACAATGCTGTAAAGCTTTAGTCTTATCTTAGCAGCAAATCTCCTGGGAAGACCAATAAACAAAACGCCTTCAATATTTTGTCACTGGGAATGCAGCTAGAAAAACAAAGCTCTTGCAGTTTAGTGCTCAGTCACCGACTAGACTCTGGTTTTGATTATAAACACGAGCAGTTTCAAAGATCTGTTTCTAGATGCCAAAGGCAGCCCGAGCTGGGGCTGGGTGGCCTCGCAGGGCTCCCTGGAAGAAGCCCTATGGAGGAGGCTCCCTGCACGCACCTCCTACCTGAAACCAACTCTGAGCAAAGGGCCGTGCTGGCTAATTAGTGTGGAACTGTTTCTATTAAAACCCTAATGGAATTCAAATCAGCTAAATTAACAGCTACAGAAATGGCCCCAGCGAAATTACACTCCACTGTTTCCAATTAAGTTGGAAACCCTGGGTGAGGTAACCACCGACGTCACAAATTAGGAGCCTTTGCCAGAGATGAACTCCCTTGGTCTTTCTTAAACCGCCCAGCAGCCTTAGCTAACCGAGCTAAGTTAGCCAACTGAGCGTGTGCCGAAAATGGGCGTTAAGCAAGGCACCTGGTTAAGCAAGGCACTTGAAAGCCTTCATTGATTCAGTGAAACATTTCTCGCCAAAGGCAGCGTGAGACTTGGGCACAGGTGAGACTTGATGTCTGGGGCTGAAATGGGAGAGCCCCACTGGGGGGAGGGGTCACGTTTGTGTTTATGTTTATGGTTTCCCAACACACTGAAGAAGTCCTTTGCCTTCTGAAATCAAAGAGAAAGACAATCGGATTGGCCAACTGCTTCGAACCCTTTGCTCCCCTGCTGCCTCTGGTAGCTTCGGGTGACTGAGGTCAAAATAACTATGATGTGAATATTTATCGAGCAGTTGCCAAAGACTCTATGTCCTCCAGTCTCTAAGAGACGCATGATCTTCAGGGAAAAGGCTATAATCTTTGTTTCAGTAAGTGTAGCTTGAGTGTCCATTAGGAAGCTGTCATCAGGCCGCTCTGCAGGGTTTATCTGTGATTTGGGGGCTCCAGGAAGACTGGGTTACCCCCAAGTTCATTCCCTTCCTGCCAGTACCTATCCACAAATGGACTGTCATGGCATCATGGCTTTGGACGGGGACTAGATTCTTTTTTAAAGACCCCCTTGCCACGCGTGATGGCACACGCTTGTAATCCCAGTACTTGAGAGGCTGAGACAGGAGGATCGTGGGTTTGCGGCCAGCCTCAGCTACTTAGGCTCTCTGCCACTTAGTGAGACTCTGTTTCAAAATAAAGAATAAGAAAATAGGACTGGGAGTATGGCTCAAAAGTAGAGTGCCTCTGGGTTCAATCACCAGTACCACACACACACACACACACACACACACACACACACACACACACAAAGAGGCCCGCAAAGAGTACACTCGGTTATTATTATCTATGAAGGACTTAGCAAGTCTGGCTCACTGAAAATTTAAAAAGGGGGTAAGTTTCTGAATCTGATCTTGTCATTCAGCCTGTCCCACCCATCCTTGAGCCCCAGGGCTTTGAAATATCTCCTTTCTTTATCACAAAATTAAATATCACAGTTCTCAGGACCTAGGTTTCATTAAGCTATACATGGCCCATTCAGGTTTAATGTACTACTTCTCCAATAGGCTTCTGTATTGACCAACATGCAAAGCCTGAACATGGAAAACCTCCAGCCAAGGGTCTTTCAGGAAGTAGCTAGCCACATGCCAGAAATTATGTGCTTACTGTATACAAGCAGATCTTGCATAGGATGAACTTCGAAAGCTGATCTCCAAAGACAATCCCCAATAAACACTTGATACTGTTGTGCAATTTCACCGGGCTGGCCTGTGATTTGGAAGAATCTGTAAAAAAAAACTGGTATCAATTCAGGCCAAGGCACGGTGGCGCACGCTTGTAATCCCCGCGCTTGGGAGGCTGAGACAGGAGGATCGCGCAGGTTCGAAGCCAGCCTCAGCTACTTAGTGAGGCTCTCAGCAACTTAGTGAGACCCTGTTTCCAAATAAAATATAAAATGGTCTGGGAGTGTAGCCCGGAGGTAGAAAGCCTCTGGGTTCCACCCCCAGCACCACACACACACAAAAAGAACTGGTATCAATTCTTCTTCAAATATCCCGTAGATTCTCCAGTGAAGCCATCTAGGCTTGATAACATGATGAAGATTGTTTCTAATTTGATGTCTTGTTAGAGGGTTTATTCAGATTTCCTTTCTACCTGACTCAGTTTCAGTAATTTGGGTCTTTATTTTCATCTAGTCTGAGCTATATAATGTATTGATGCATAGTTGTTCATAGATTTCCCTGTAACCCTTTTTAGTTATGTCAAGTTGGTTGTAGTATCTCCTGTTCCATTTCTGATGTTACTTAGGTCTCTCTTTCCTGGTCAATGTGGGTAAATATTTGCCCATTTCATCGATCTTTATACAAAGGACCAACTTTGGGTTTTGTTGATTTCTCTCTATTGCTTCTTTAGTCCATACTGCACTGGATTCCGTTCGAATCCTTAACATTTTCTTTTCTCTTCTTGATTTAGGATTAGTTTGATCTTTTTTTTTACAGTGTCTTAACATAAAACATGAATGATTTGAGATATTTCTCTTGTAAATATAGGCGCTTATAGCTATATATTTCCTTCCAGGAACTGCTTTAGCTGCATCCCATACATTTTCTTATGTTGTATCTTCATACTTACTCATCTCAAAGAATTTTTCTAATTTCCTTCCAATTCATTGGTTATTTAGGAATGTGTTTAATTTTCATATATTTGTGGATTTCCAAATTTCTTTGTTGCTGGTTTCTAAATTTATTTTATTGTGATTGGAGAACACACTTTATATAATTTCAGTTCTTTTAAATTTATGAGTCTTGTTTTATGGCCTAGCATATGATTTATCCTAAAGAATGTTCCATGGGTACTTGGAGAAGAATGTACTCTGCTGCTGCTTAGTGGATTGTTCTACATATGTATGTTAAGTATAATAGGTTTGTAGCATTGTTCAAGTCTATTTCCAGGATGGTTTTCTGTCTTATACTTCTGGAATTGTTTGATTAATCAATAGAATATCTGCCTTTGGATTTGGCCTTGGATATATCTTCTTGGATCTTAAGCTTGCTGATGTTATTGTTGTTTCATTTTGGTTTGTGGTACTGGGGATTGAACCCAAGGGTGCTCTACCTCAGAGCCACACCCCAGTCTTTTCATGTTTTCATTTTGAAACAAGTTCTTGCTAAGTTACCTTGAACCTCTGATTCTCCTGTATCAACCTCCTAAGTACTGGATTACAGGCATGTCCCACTGTGCCCAGCTTGCCTGCTGACTTTTGGACTGGAACTTACACAACTGGCTCCCCTAGTTCTTGGGCTTAAAGACTTAGGTTGGTACTACAGCAGTCTTCCCTAGGTTTCCAGCTAACTAACTGCAGATCTGGAATTTCTCAGCTTTTATAACAATGTAAGTCAATTTCTTTTTTTTTTTTTCCTTCTTTTCTTTTCTTTTTTTTTTTTTTTTTTCCTGTACTGGGGATGGAACCCAGGGGCATTCTACCTCCGAGCTACACCTCCAGCCCTATTTTTTTATTCTTTGCTTTGAAACAGGGTCTCACTGAGTTGTATAGGGCCTCACTAAGTAGCTGAGGCTGTCCGCGAACTGCAATCCTCCTGTCTCAGCCTCCCAAAAACTGGGATCACACCAGCCTGCGCCACCATGCCTGGTTTAGTCAATTTCTTATGATAAATATCTGATTGGTCCTGTTTGTCTGAAGAACCTCACAGAAGGCATTAGAGCTGACATTCTGCAGTGGGGCTTTGTGCACATGACCGTAATCCCAGGACTTGGGAAGCTAAGACAGGAGGATTGGTTGCAAGTTTCAGGATGATGTCAGCAGCTTTACAAGGGCCTTAGCAGCTTAGTGAGACCCCGTTTCAGAATAAAAAATGAAATAGGGTTGGGGATGTAGTTCAGATGTAGAAAGCCCCTGAGTTTAATTCCCAGTAAAACACACATACAATACACACACACACACACACACACACACACACACACACACACACACTACAGAGAAGTGACATTCTGTACCAAGTGTGGTGTATATATGTGTCTCTATCACTCAACCTCATTATGATATGTGATTACAATGCACCAATAAACATTCTGTTTTAAAAAGTGACATTCTTGGATTTGTCAGCTAAATATCATGTCATGGCACAGCACAGGAAACTGCATGTCATTACATGGCAGCAGCTATCATACTTTTAAGAGTCCTGAGATAGCTGGGTGTAGTGATGTATGCCTGTAGTTCCAGTACTTGGGAGGCTGAGACAGGAGGATTGCAGGTTCACGGTCAGCTTCAGTAACTTAGTGAGACCCTGTTCCAGAATAAAGAAAAAATAGAGTTTTGGGTATATCGTGGTAGTAAAATGCCCTTGGGTTCAATCTCCAGTACTGAAAAAAATAAAAATAAAAAAGGTGCTACCACACAAGAAGTCTAGTTAGACTTGCTAGACCATGAGGAGAGAAAGAGTCCCTGATGCCACATGAAGAGGGAAAAAGACCCAGATGCTGTCCTCGTTGAGTGTCTAGATAATTCTGGCTATTCCTAATACCCCCGGGTAAATATACATAAAAGTCTACTCTTGGCCTCCATCAATTCACGAACCTTCCCCACCAACCAGGTGTGTGCATAAATATGTTTTTCTGTAACTTGCGTCTAAGAGTCTTGCTCCTAATAAAATAATGACTCACGTCATTGTGAAATTATTCTAGTTATAAGACTTCATGTCATTCAATTGTGGTTTAACTCTGAGATTGGATTGTGTGGGTCACGAATATGTTTGTTGGCTTTGATCTTAGTGGAATTAGCCCCACCAGGTAAGTGTCTATCTCAAACACTGAGACCACGATTTGCAGGTAGGAAGTTTCCTGGGAGTGTTCTCTGAAACACCCATCAGAGAGCAAGGAAAAAGGATGGGGCAGAGAGAGAAGTCAAACTCTGGTGCCACAGCAGATTTTGCAGGGACTCTGAGTGGACATGCCCTCAGAAAGAGGGAAGATGACTGGGCCTTTGAGCCCCAGAATCAGCCCGGGGCTCTCTGAGGGAAAGTGCAAGCTTGGGCGAGGTAGGTCCTTCAGCCATGGAAAAGCCCAGGAGAAGACTCAGCTGTGGGCCATCGGCAGTCAACACTAGCAGCTGGGGAATGAGTCATAGTGGAGAAGGGGGGGGTCTGGTGGCACATCCCAGTTTCCATTATATTCTTTACTCCTTTTACATCCTGGTTCAAATCCGAGTCTTCCTGGCTCCAAAGTTTTTATCATGTGAATACGGTGGAGATGAGGAGGGTAGAAATGATCATTCCCATGCCGCGGAGGTGACTGTTCCCACCACTGTCAACTTGTGATCCATTCCAAAAAGGCTGCCCCCACCCCCGTCACTGTGTCCACCTGGACTTGCAAATATGCTTCCATCACACTCCTGGCTACGGTTCTCAGCCTGAGATCTCTTCCACCAAGTAAAAATATATAGTTACTACTGACAGATACTGCCACCACTCACCTTGCTCAGAGAGCCTATTAAGAAAGGGCCCAGTACCACAAAAAAGAAAGAAAGAAAGAAAGAAAGAAAGAAAGAAAGAAAGAAAGAAAGAGAAAGGGCTCAGGGGAGAGGGCACCAAGCACAATCTAAATGTATACCATTTTCAATATGTTCCACATACAAATAAAATAAAATACAAAAAAAGAAAGGGCTCGTGTTGGGCCCTTTCTGAAACATATAGGCAGAATGAGAGCAAAGACCCTTCATAGGAATCCTTCCAGCAATGCCAAGCACAAATAAACAGAAAACATTATTGCCCTTTGCCAACTTGCTCAGACAGAATTTAAAGAGGAAAGATTACTAGCTAAGGTGGAAAAAAATTGGCAAGAAATATATATGGCCCGAGGCATCTTTGTTCGAGAGTAGAACTGAGACCTTTCAATTAGCTTCCTTAGGCTACTCAGTGGCCTCATTCCCACCCTGCCCCAGCCCAACCCCACCTCGACCCACACAACTTTTCTGTTTCTCTCTCTTTGGTCTCCCAGCTCCAAGACCCACCTCACACACCTAGTGTGGTGGCATGCTGTGTCTGCCTGCACCTTCTTCCTGGTATCTGCCTCTCCCTCTGCCCCTAGCACATGGTTCCAGAGAGGGCCCTGGCTGTCTCCCTCAGAGGAGTGCACTTGACCCAGCCCATCTCTGGAATGTTTTGGCTTAAAACTAAGGAAAAAGAGGCAGCTCCTCTTTAATAGTAGAGAGTGTAGCCCTGTGTGGTGGTACATGCTTGTAATCCCAGCATTTCGGAGGCTGAGACAAAAGGATCGCGGTTCGAGGCCAGCCTCAGCTACTTAGTGAGGCCCTTTGCAACTCAGAGAGACCCTGTTTCAAAATAAAGAATAAAGCCGGGCGTGGTGGCACACGCTTGTAATCCCCGCGCTTGGGAGGCAGAGACAGGAGGATCAGGACTGCGCAGGTTCGAAGCCAGCCGTGCGCGCTGGCTTAGGAGACCCTGTTTCCAAATAAAAATGTAAAAATAGGTCTGGGAGTGTAGCCCGGAGGTAGAAGGGCTTCCAGGAACCCCAGTACCACCAAAAAACAAAAAAGGAAAGAAAAAAAATAGGGCTGGGGGTGTCACTCAGAGGTAGAATGCCCCCGGGTTCCATCCCTAGTACCGCAAAAAGAAGAGAAAAAAAAAAAGTAGAGAGTGAGATGTAAAGTCAGGCTTCTCAGTGACTTTGTTTTCTGTTGTGAGAAAAATAAAAACAAAACTCTGGAAGCCAACACACAGAAAAACAGAGCGGTAGATTGAGTGGCTGGTGGCATGCCACTCCCTGGTTCCTTCCAGGTGTCCTCAACCAACACATCTGTGCCCCTGGAAGGTTGGCTGAATCTGGAACATCTGGCTTGTCGCCCGAGCTAGCCACAGCTGGACTTCTGAGAGTTCTAATACATATGAGAGTAGGTGGGCCTCTTAGAGGCTATATGATACGGCCTCCATGCAAGTTGATCCGTAAACAAGGATCATTCTTAAAACTCTCCGAGGAAATAAACCCCACTATTTTATTCACAGCCTTTATTCAGTAGCTAATTGAGCAGCAGCAGAAGTATTTTCTTGCTTTTCCTTCAACCAGCATGTCCTTCAAGCATCCTCTCTAAGATCGAACCCAAATTTTCCACCTGAGGTCACCAGGTAGGCTCAGGCAGTACCACTGAGACCCCAGCCTTGTTAGCCTGGCCACAGAGTTGAATCTGTCCCTCAAGTTCTCTTCCCAGAACTGAAGACTCAGGGGCTTCCCTTAGACGATGTTCTTACTGACTGCCCATAGAGCTCACGGTAGATTCTCCAGGAAGACAGGCAATAAGGCCACCAAATTAGCTAACAAGAGAAATCAGAGCGGCCATCTTTATATAAGCAGTCTTCTTCTACCTGGACACAGAGATGTCCTTGTCCTGTGCCTTCCTTCCCAAGCTTAGGAGCCACGGTGCATGAACACATTCTGCATAGGCCTAATTTCCCTTCTTTCTCTTCGTACCATTTTCCTTCTTTTTGAAATCTCTTTAGTATGATACTTTAAACTTTCTCAAAATGTAGAGCCTTTGGGACTCCAAAGGGACATGTGGGTGAGGCCTTCAGCCATGGCCTGAGGAATTGGGAGTTATTTCTCAACTCTTGGATGCCAAGCCATTAATACAGCCGAGTATCAAGTTTGGGTTTAAAATAACATGGTGACCTTTTCTTCTACTCTTCTAGGACTTTCTGAGTCAAAACACATGCCCAAGGCTCCTTGGTAGTCTCGGGAGATGAGTGATACTCACTTCATATAAAATGAGAGGGAATAGTCGGCAAAGACATGCCAGTGACTCCACAGCCACTACGGTCCTCATGGTCCTGGTGCTCAGGAGGGATCCGTACAGGCCACAGAGCCACACCATTGTTCTGGAGGCCGGTTTAAGGCCCAGACTTCCTCTGAGGCCTCTTTGAGGACTGCTGAGACAGTAGGAGGACTTCTGAGTCTCTGCGAGGTCCCTCGTTCTTCAGGAACTCATCAGCGTTGGATCCACCTGTTTGGCATTGACCTAGGGACATTAGCTCATGCCTACTATTTATTTAGGCATTCCTGGTGCATCTCTGAGTAACCTTTCTGGACCAAGGCCAGGCCCCTCCTTGCTTCAGGGAAGGAAGGTTTTGGAGGATTAAAAGAACTCAGGTTTCATAGCCTCCCCATATCCCGCATCCCATCTGATTTCCTCTTCCCCCAGGGACCAGGAGCTCACAGGTGTCAATAAGCAATAAGCTAAAGATGGCTCAGCAGGGAAGGCTGGGAGCGGCCTTGGGCTCAGGCAGCAACTGACAATTAGGGGCCTTCGCCTCGGAAACTACAGTCACAGAGATGGGAGCTGGTTTCTTTATTTGGTCCAATAGGATACCAGGAGGTTAAGGTGCCCAGGGCATGTCACTGACAACCTCTAACAAACCAGAGATAATAAACCCCTTCAGAGACACAGAGAAAAGAACAACAGGGACCTGACATTCTCAACCTCTGCAAAAGCCTAGTCCAGAAGAGCTGGAGAGAAATGCAATCAGTCATAGGGGCTTGGTCAGGGACTTTTAAAATAAGTAATACAGCCGGGCGTGGTGGCGCGCACTTGTAATCCCAGCGCTTGGGCAGCTGAGATAGGAGGATCCCTTAGGTTCGAAGCCAGCCTCAGCTACTTAGTGAAGCTCTCAGCAACTTAGTGAGACCCTGGTCTGGGAGTGTAGCCCAGAGGTAGAAAAGCCCCTGGGTCCCACCCCCAGTACCACACACACACAAAAAAGTAATGCATTCAATTTCCCACTTTAGTCCTTCCTCGTCCTGGATAGATGCAGATAACACAGTTGCTAGCACAGTAACCCCAAAGACATGGTGGGCTGAGGCCTAGGAGTTGAGAATTCCTCCTCCTTCCTCCTTCTATGGCTGCTGCCAAGGTCTGGGAGCCCTCATCATTCATTATGTGAATTTTCTATATTTGGAAGCACTTTGGGGGAAACTTTTCCACACTTAAAAAGTGATCAACCCCCAGTTTCTAATCCATACATTTTTTCCTGCCCTTTCTTTACACATGGATGGTTTTGTTATTGAGAATGTTTGTTTTGGATGCAGTTGAACTAGGAAGACAGAAAGTTCTCTGCACTTTGAGCTGTGGTCCCTGGTGTGAGCTCTGTCTTTCAGGTCACTTTGGTGCTTTGGGGGAGGGCTGCTTTTTCAGAGATGGAACAAGTGTCCCCTCTGTCTCCAATTAGCTCAGGCTCTGGGAGGCTTCTGCTCCCCCAACTCCACACACACACACACACACACACACACACACACACACACACACAGATACTAAGCATGCCCTATGAGCAAGCCAGACAGCAGGGAAAGAGGGACTTTTCTTAATCACAATTTTTTTTTTAATTTTGCTTCTCATGAGAAATGCAGTACGTATTCATTTAAACAAAATACAGGTAAGAAGCTGGATGAGGTTGTGTATGCCTGTGATCCTAGTACTTGGGAGACAGAGAGATGGATTACAGGTTAGAAACTATTCTCAGCAAGTTAGTGAGACTTTCAATAACCTAGTGAGACCCTGTTCCAAAATAAAAAATAAAAGTAAAATAAGGCTGGGGATATGGCTTGGAGCTAGAATCCCCCCCCCCAAAAAAGCAGGAAAAGGAAGAAGAGGAGAAGGAGGAAGAAGAGGAGAGAAAAAAACAGGTAAGAAAATGTAAGGGTACCTAGAATTTCAACACCTAACAGACTATGAACATATTAAGTACATCTTCCCTGACCACCATCTGTGCATGTATAATAATGGAAGTCCTAACTTACTGAAGGGCTGGATCAGGCCAGGTGCTGAGCTGACAGTTTGTATCTATCATTCCACAAAATCCATAGAAATGGAGGTCGAGGGCCTGGCATCTGGAGAGGGCCTTTTAATGCACCATCCCAAGACAGAAGGCAAAAGGGCAACAGAAGGAAGGGGGCCAAGCCCATCCTTTTATCAGGAACTCACTCTTACAATAACTAGCCTACTCCAGTGATAGCGGCTTTAGTCCATCATGAGGACAGAGTCCTTACCAGCAACCACCTCCTAAAAGGCCCCATATCCCAACAGTGTCATCCTGGGGACAATGTGTCCAACAAATAAACTTAGGGGACACATTGATTTTCTAGCAGCGTTTGTTCCCACACATGGAATGCTCCCAGCTGCCCAAACCCAGACATAAAGGAAAATTCCATCTCAGAAAGCTCTTCCGTGTTGAGTTTTCCATGATGTGATCAGCCTTTCATCCAGGTGTTTATCCCAGCAGGTACCAGGTAGGTCTTCACAAAACCGGGGACACAGAGAGAAGCACCCTGGGACCTGGAAGTTTCTTTCTCCTTTCTTTCTCTAGCCTCACTCTTTTCCACAGTAGACTCTATCTGTGTGTGCTAGCTTCTCTTTTCACCATCTTAGAACCAGCGGCCTCACTACTGGGGATTTTCCATGGTGACATAAATCCCTAAGCCTCATACTAGCAAAGCATACTCATCGCTACCTCAATTAGAACAAGTGAAATATTTGGAAATTCCCATGGCCTTGGCCAAGATCTTAATGGGGTTGGTTTTAAAAGGTTCGGATTCCCTTCTTTCCATGCCAGCCAAGGTTACATTTCCCTGGCGCACACATCACACCCCCCTCAAAAAAGAAACCCTCTGGATCCAGGGCCTCTGTGAGCTTGCCTATTTCGGCTCTGATTAGCCTGAGAATACTCAATGTACAAAAATAAGCGGAGCAGGAAGGTCATTTTTTTAAGCTAAGCCTGCCAGCATTGGGGGGAACTTCCTGTTATCAGGCATCTGAGAATATGGGCAGGTCTGATCTCTCTGGCCCTTGTGACCAGGACACTGGCTCGGTACCAGACATATGACCGCCAGGACAGTGTCTGCTGTAGTAGGAAGAGTTCAGAGAGGCGTCACGCTTGGGCTCAACCTCAGGTCTGCCCCCTTCCGGCAGTGTAACCTCTCGGAGCCAGTGTTCCTTTAAAATAGGGTCACTGAACTCTGTCCTGTCTATCCTCATGGGGAATTTCAGAGGAACGTAACACATTCTAAAGTCATTGGAAAACTGTCAAGTGTCATTCCAGGCATAAAATCTGAACTGATTAATGAAGATTAAACGAAAAATCTGGTACCAGAATGCCAGTGGTACTCTAGTGTTTAAAAACTGGCTTTCTAAGCAGGGGGAGGGGGAACTTCCTGCTTTTTAGCGCTTATCAATTTCCATGGTATAAATATTCCCACCCTGGCTGATTTCAAAGTTACCATTGTGCTACCACTGGCTGTCAGGTTGAGGAGGAACGCACAGGGCTCCCACACACCACTGTGTCTGCATCTCAGTCCTTCCCATGTGAGGGCTGAGCTCAATGCCTAAGCACAGGGCGCCGACCTCGCCTTCTGCGCATTGTGTTTTCACTGGCCAGAGGTTCTCTGATGGGGAAATGGCAGCTCTGCTGAGCTGCTGAATCAGAATTTCCGGAGGGTGCAGGTTTTCAAAGCTCCCTGGGGTGTGGTGCTGATACACAGCCCTGATTAGGAGCCTGGTGCCCGGCTGCAGACTCCATGTGAGCGGGCCCTCGGCCTGTGCAGGGTGGCAACCCCAGTCCCGGAACAGGGCCCAACACAATGCTTTTCTGAATAAAGCCGTAGAAGAAGCTCCTTTTCCTTGTATGGGACTGAAATGATCTGGAAAGGAGTCAAACCCGCAGAGATGACTGAGGACAGAGGCCTTGCTGGCTGCCACGGACACTGGCTTTCTCTCCCATTGTCCACGTCAGCCTGGCTGGCCCGGGCTGCGGCCTTAAACGCTGCCCCGGGTCCCCATCGCCTCCATCCACGCTGGTTTTGCCACTGCAGAGTCTAGTCCCATGGCACCTCTGTCCTGAGGGCCTGCCCTACCCACTCCCCTGGGGACCCTCAGCACCCAGGACCCTTTCCTTCTCCCTTGCCCATCTTACTGCCTCTGCGGGGTGCCTCGAGGAGCTGCCCAGGACAAGGAGCGAAGGGGAAGAGGGCACTGGAGTGTCTTCCTGTTTTCTTCCGCCCCTGCCATTTTCTTCTGGTAATTCTGCCCCTAGCGCAGCAAACAGCCCTTCACAACAGGCCTGGCCTCCCTCCAAAACAAAAGCACATAGAAAAAGGCAAGCAAGTTACTGGGAAAGGACACAGGAAGGGAGGAGAGGAAGGCGTTTCAGGTGAATTAATTATACCAGGAAAGACCTGAAGTAATGGGGGCTTCCTTGGCCCAAGCATAATAGCAAAGGAAAATTGATTTTTAAGCCAAAAGTGTTCACATCTCCATCCGTCACTGAATATGCGCCCCGCCCATTTTTATGTTCTCTCCCAGCTGTGTGTGCCAACGTAAACACTAACTCTTTCTCAAGGTAACCTGGAGAAAACGAGAGGACAGACTCTTCCAAGAATGGAACAGAAATTGCCAGATCATCTATCTGTGTTAGGTACAAATATAATAAGCAAGTCTCCTCAACGGCTGGATATCACCACTGCACACGGGAGAAGGGTATAATCTATGTGCAGCCAGAGCTATCAGAGAAATCTGGCTGTAAAAGCTACAGTAAATGGGCCCCGTGGCTGAATGCCTGCACTGGAAATTAAATGTACTTACACACTCAGAATGAGTGTGGCTTCTCCAATTTCAAGAAAAAGAGGGAGGGGACTGGCATTCACGAGGCCCCTAAAATAGCCTGTTGAGACAGTGCACTCAGCACAGGCGCTCTAATGTGTGCACAGCCCCGGGAATGATGCCTTCTAATGTATTTATTTATTTATTTATTATTTTGATGTACTAGGGGTGGAACCCAGGGGCATTCTACCTCTGAGCTACATCCCCAGCCCTATTTTTTTTTATTATTATTCTTTATTGTGAAACAGGGTCTCACTGAGTTGCAAAGGGCCTCACTAAGTAGTGAGGCTGTCCACGAACCATGATCCTCCTGTCTCAGCCTCCCAAATACTGGGATTACAAGCATGTACCACTGTCCCCAGCTGAATGATGTCTTTTTACTCCATTGTACAGATAAGGCAAACCTGATCACGGGCAAAGACGCCAAGGTACAAACAATAAATGAGGGGCAGGTACAAAACGGTGACCGGGCCCTGACTGTAGCACCAGAGTTCAATCAACCATTGACATAGAGACATATTGCTCTACAATAGGTCTCCCAAAGAACCCTAGTGAGAGTCTTCACTCCTTTCCTTTCTTGTAACGCCTCCCGCGTGGAGGCAAAGCACGAGAAGAGGGAGCAGGAGGAGCAGTGTTCACAGCAGGGGTCAGATGACCAGTGACCACAGAGTCCTTAAGTTCACAGCTCCTAGGTCTACAGGCTCAAGACACCCAGAAGAAGCTTTAGCCTGTAATCCTGGTACCTGGGAGGCTGAAACAGGAGGATCGCAGGCTCACGACCAGTCTCAGCAACTTAGTAAGGCCCTCAGCAGCTTAGTGAGACCCTGTTTCAAAATTAAAAAAAAAAAAAAAGAATAGGGCTGAGGTCTAAGAGGTAAAACCTCCCCACCCCAGGTTCAATCCCTAGTAAAACACACACACACACACACACACACACACACACACACACAACACTATCAAGAGCAATCTACAGATTCAATATAATCCCTGTTAAAATACTGATGCCATTCTTTACAGAGCTTGAAACAGTCCTAAAATTCATATAGAACAAAAGACTCAGAATAGCTGAAGCAATCGTGAGCTATAAGAACCATGCTGGAGGCATCACAATGCCTGCTTTTAAATTATATTACAGAACTACAGTCACAAAAACTGCATGGTACTGGCTCAAAAATAGAAACATAGACCAATGATGTAGAACAGATATAGAGACAAAATCCTCATTCTTAAAGTCAGTTGATTTATGACAAAAGTGCCAAATGCATACATTAGAGAAAGATAGCCTCTTTAACAAATGGTGTTGGGAAATTTGGATATCCATATGTAAAAGAAAAAAATAGCTGGGCGTGGTGGCGCACGCTTGTAATCCCAGCATTCAGGAGGCTGAGACAAGAGGATCACGGTTCATGGACAGCCTCAGCTACTTAATGAGGACCTTTGCAACTCAGTGAGACCCTGTTTAAAAATAAAGAATAAAAAAATAGGCCTAGGGGTGTAGCTCAGAGGTAGAATGTCCCTGGGTTCCATCCCTAGTAACACACACACACACACACACACACACACACACACACACACACACAGACCTCCATCTCTCACCCAGCACAAAAGTCAACTCAAGATAGATCACAGCCTATAAATTAAACCAGAAACTTTGCAATTACTAGAAGAGGGAATAGGTCCCACTCCCCAGCATATCAGCACTGGTAGAGACTTGCTCAACAAGATCCCTAAAGCTCAGGCAATAAAATTGAGAATCAATAACTGGATGCCATCAAATCAAGAAAAAGGGTCATAGAAGGAACTCTAGACAAAATAGGAGAAACCATAGAAAAGCAAATAAGGACGCCTAACTGAGGGTGATGGGAGGGGGAAGAGGAAATCCCCTGATGTACATGATGTACATTCACAAACATATCAATGTCAACCACTAAGCCAAACATGAGAAGGAGGAAGGAGGAGGAAATGGGGTGGGAATTGGGGGAGGGCTAAATGAGTGAGGTGTGCATGTATGTCTCCACCATCCTGTACTTCATTAAGATGTATGATTACAATGCACCAATAAAATTTTTTTTAAAAGCTTCTGTGAAGCAAATGTTACCATTAAGGTTCTGAAGAGAGAGCCTACAGATTGGGGGGGAATCTCTGCCAGCTATTTCTCCGATGGAGGACTAAAACACTTAACATCGAAACTAAAATAACTCAATTAAAAATGGGCTACTGGAATGAGTAGACACTTCTCAAAAGAAGAAATATAAATGGTCAAGAAATAAATGAAAAATGCTCAAAATCATGAGCAATCAGGGAAATGCTGATCAAAACTATATTATTCCATCTCAGTGTAGATGAATTTTTGATGATAGAATCATCAAGAATACAAACAATGATAAATGTTGGCAAGGATATGGGAAAATAGGAACTCGTATAGACTGTTGGTGGGAGTATAAATTAGGACAGAAACTGTGGAGACCAATATGGCGGTTCCTCACAAGACTGGAAATGGGATCACCGTAGTACCCAGGCAAACTGCTCCTCGGTATCTTTCCAAAGAATTTGAAGTTAGACTACTATAGTGATACTGCATACCCATGTTTATAGCAACACAATTCACAATGTCCAAATTATGGAACCGATCTAGTTTCTCAATGCAAGACAGGTGGCTTAGTTCCTAACAGTAGGATTTGTGTACTTTGGGAAATTCAGTATTCATTCAAAGCATCATGAGCTGCAATCATTCTGGAATCATTTGTGGCTAACCAAGGGAAATGAATATGATATATACAGCATGACAAGCTCACAGCCTTACTGAGAAAACCCAAAGCCACACAATGCTGCATCCACATGGGCAGGAACTTCCAATCCTTCCACCCCAAGCACAGCACTATGGAAAGCCAGAGCTGGATGCTGGGCTGTTTCTTTACCGCAGGGCTTCTAGAGACTTCAGCCACCTTCCTGAAGGCCAGAGCACACCAAGTTTCCTGCACTTCTTTGGCCAGAGCATCCCTTTTTAGTAGGACACCTGCTGACTGCATTGGGGCGATGCTTCAGCACACCAGGGTCTGCCCTGGGTTTAACTCCATGAGCATGGTGTGGTCACCTCCTCCCTGTGCCTAGGATGACGGTCTAGGTGTAGAAAGGACACAGGAAAGGAAGGACAGCCTCAGCCTCAGGACCTTTGGTCTCACTCAGGACAACAGTGGCAGAAGCAAACCAGGTCAGAATAGGAGTCAGCCTACACAAGGCCCAAAGCAGTAGGAGCTGACCAGGGGGAGAGGGGTCATCTGGCTGAGGGGTGGATGTGGCTCTGAGAGAAACCACCTTGAAGGGGTGGGCTCTCCATTGCAGACACAAGGTGGTAAAAGGCAGGGAGTACACTATCTATCTAAAGCTACAAAACAACAATCAAAGAAATTCTGAAGAGTACTGGTATTTATTTGGAAACAGCAGCACATTGCAAAACAAAATAACAGAACTCTGCAATGGGAATACTCTCAGACTGTGCAAAAGCAAACTATGGCCTCTTTATAGAGGTTGAGGCAATGGGAAGATTTTAAAGACAAAATCAAAGAGGATGACATCAGATAATTTGAAACAATAATCCTTGGCCACAGTGATTAGTAACAAGAGTGGTGCAGTCCGAGGTTGAACATCCTTCTCTGTAAGG
This sequence comes from Muscardinus avellanarius, assembly GCF_963383645.1. Classification (NCBI taxonomy): domain Eukaryota; kingdom Metazoa; phylum Chordata; class Mammalia; order Rodentia; family Gliridae; genus Muscardinus; species Muscardinus avellanarius. The sequence goes on along the minus strand of NC_137801.1, from coordinate 26,837,480 downwards.
TTTCAGTGGTCTCTGTGCACGCTGTGTTTCCAGCAGGGTCTTCCAGGATAGTTACTGTCAGGTGATCCTGCACAAGAACCCTCCCTTCATAAGCTCCCAGCTTTATTTACCTTTCTTTTTTGTTAGGGGTGTGTGTGTGTGTGTGTGTGTGTGTGTGTGATACTGGGGATGGAACCCAGGGGCATTCTACCTCCGAGTTACACCCCCAGCCCTGTCTTTTTATTCTTTATTTTTAAAAAGGGTCTCACTGAGTTGCAGAGGGCCTCACTAAGTAGCTGAGGCTGTCCACAAACTGCAGTCCTCCTGTCTCAGCCTCCCAAATGCTGGGATTACAAGCGTGCGCCACGATGCCTGACTTCTATTTTTGTTAAATTTGACATGTGACTTCATCTTGATTCTGACAATTTTGACATTTTTTCCCCCCTGGCAGCAGGAGAGTAAGTGGACACAGAAGGGGACAGGCCACAGAACGTGGAAGGCAGTGGCACCAGGCCTCTGGCTGAAGCGCTGTGTACCCGACAAAGGGGTGTGATAGAGAGAAAGCTTAGGAAGGTGGTTTGGGGTCACCCTACTACTTCATGAAGAGCTCTGGAAGATCTTTAAGTAGAAGACTGATATAATTAGAGCCATATTTTAGACCACAGAGGCTTCTTAGGGCCATCAGTTCACAAATAACTCTCAGGGGACAGGACCGATTTTGATACAACATGGTAGACAATGAAAGCGCATTGAGTTTAATCTGTATGTCAGTCCTCCGTCCTTGCAATTACAAAATACAGCCAGACCTATCCCAAGAAGATGGTTTTTTTTGTAACTGTTAGTGACTATCAATGATAAATATTATGGAGAGAAAGATGACAGATGAAATCTACTGTATTAGTAGATTAGCTTTTTTCAATTACTGTTAGCTTTATAACACATTGTGGAAATGAACTTAGCAACTTAACACATTTATTATCTCAGCATTGAGGGACAGGAGTCCAGATAGAGGTGAGCTTGTCCTTACTTTAGGGTCTCTCACAAAGCTGCAATCAAGGGGTCAGCCAGGATAGGGTCTCACTGGAAGGCTCAACTGTGGAAGGCTTTATTTCTAAAGTCATGTGCTTGCTGGCAGGATTCAAGTTCCTTCAGCATTGATGGACCATGGGTCTTCCTCAGTTCCTTTCTTCCTTCAGGACTTTGGAGGCTGTTGACCCCTCAGTTCCTGACTACATGAGTTTCTGCAACACGGTGGATTGCTTTATCAAAGGCAGATAGGGAGAGTCTGCTGCTAAGACAGGAGTCACTATCCAGCATTACCCCATCATGAAAATAAGATCCTCTCAGTGTTGCCAACATTTTATTACAGAAACAAGGTGCTCAAGGCTGTGAATACAGGAGGCAGGGCTTGTTGTGTGCTGTCCTAGAGGCTACCCGCCACATCTATACTGCACAGAGTTCCTAGAATGGAGAAAACTGATGAGAAATTCATATTTAAAAGTGATCGTGCAAGCCGGGCGTGGTGGCACACGCTTGTAATCCCCGCGCTTGGGAGGCAGAGACGGGAAGATCGCGCAGGTTCGAAGCCAGCCGCGTGCACTGGCTTAGGAGACCCTGTTTCCAAATAAAAATGTAAAAATAGGTCTGGGAGTGTAGCCCAGAGGTAGAAGGGCTTCCAGGAACCCCAGTGCCACCAAAAAAAAAAAAAAAAAAAAAAAAAGATCGTGCAACAAATGAACCCGTGCAGGGCAGTAGTTTATTTGGTGGAAATTAAGAATAAATAACCCTGTATCGATCCCTGTTCCTTTTGCCAGATGTGACTATTTTAAGAGCAATCAGAGGAAGGCAGTCTTCCTTGCCCTGCCAGCCACATATCTGTCCTCAGGACTAAGCTCAGCCAGTCTGCTTTCATTCAAGTCCTCAGACATATGCAGGCTCTGATAAAGGAAAGACACTCTTTTGTTCTGTGTGGATGAAATAAGATCCCCTTCATTCTGTCTGGTTCGTACCCCTTCCTGGGACTGCCTCTCTCACATAAAGAATGTACCAGCTACATTCCTGGAGATGAGAAACCAAATGCTGTCAGGGCTGATTTGTGGTTCTTAGAGGAAGAAAGTAAAGACAGGCAGGGGAGGGTCCAGCTGGATGCACGTAACAGTCAGAGAAGGCCAGCATGACTGCCAGGTCAGGAGACGGCTCATAAAATACAGTGTCTTTGATCTGGAGGTCACCAGTTTATTTAAGGTTGCCCTGAGACATTCCCTTGAAATATACATTTTTGGAATTCTTCCATAAAAGCTTCAAACCTTAGGGTTATCTTTCTCTTTTTTGTTGTGTACAGGGTTTTGATTTATCATTCCTTATGAAGTCACGGGTGAGATTTCACCTTTATTTGTTCAAAAACCATCCAGGCACACATAAGTGCTCTCCCTCTAACTGGTGGTGTGCAGATCCTGCCAACATATGACTATCAGCACTTTGATTACAACTTAGAAATCACCACCCCACCATAGCTATGAAGTGGAGGGTCTCAAGGCCTCGCTGTTCAAGTTGGCCTTTAGACATTAACAAGACTTTTACCCTCAGACTACAGAGCCCAGAGGAAATGCCACAGGATATTAAACATGTCAACACCATGCTTTTTGAGAAATGTGAGAAGGTGGCTTTGGTCACCAAGATGACCATACTCAATCAATGACTAAAGCCTGGCCCAGGCTCCTGTAGGTGAGTATCCCACTATTTATCCAGATGGCAATGTAGAAAAGCACAGATCTTAACTATTAAAGAAAGAATTTAGAGTATAATGACAAATTATCCACATTTTTGCCTTAGGTAAAATCATTTAAATGTTGTTATATGTTGTTAAAGGAGGTGTTTGATAGTGGAGATAGCTGGATAGTTAAACTTACCTGGGATAACATTTGCGCTTGTACTGGCAGTTTTCATTTAAAAAATCAATACACTTGTCTGGCGTGGTGGAGCACACTTATAATCCCAATACTTCGGAGGCTAAGACAGAAGGATCGCAGGTTCATGTCCAACCTTAGTGACTTAGTGAGGCCTTCTGCAACTTAGTGAGACCCTATTTCAAAATAAAAGAATAAACTGGGCGGGGTGGCACACGCTTGTAATCCTTGCATTTGGGAAGCTGAAACAGGAGGGTCATGGTTCACAGATGGCCTCAGCTACTACTTAGTGAGGCCCTTTGCAAGTCAGTGAGACCGTTTCAAAATAAAGAATAAAAAATAGGGCGGGAGGTGTAGCTTGGAGGTAGAATGTCCCTGGATTCCATCCCCAATACTATAAAAAATAAAATCAGAAATAAAAATAAAAGAATAAGCTGGGCATGGTGGTGCACACTAGTAATCCCAGCATTTGGGAGGCTGAGACAGAAGAATCTGGGTTTGCAGACAGCCTCAGCTACTTAGTGAGGCCCTTTGCAACTTAGTGCGACTCTGTCTCAAAATAAAGAATAAAAAATAGGGCTGGGGGTGCAGCTTGGGATAGAATGCCCCTGGGTTCCATCCCTAGTACCACAAAATAATAATAATTAATAATAATAATAATAATAATAAGTAAAAGAATAAAATAGGGCGAGGGAATAGATCGGAGGTAGAATGCCCTGGGCTCAATCACCAGTACTGCGTGTGCACACACACACACATACACGCACACAAACATACACACACACAAATACATCAATCTACTTTCTCAAAAGTCAACTTTATAATTTGCAAGATAAATTATTTGAGACTTGGACTAGACCTTCTTTAAAAAAAAAAGCAAAACTCCAAGAGATAGAAAAGTGCAGAAGTCTGGAGAAGGGAGAACAAACACTCAGGGTTCACATTAAGAGTGACTGTAGTGTACCTGATATTTTAAAGCTTTTTATTGTAAAATATAATACCCAATTGGGAAAATGCACAAAAGTGTTCAGCTCAAGAACCATGGCATGTTAACCACGACCTAAGTTAACTAAATGATTCTGCCACTCCCCAGACGCCCCACAAGCTCCTCCCAACCATCACCCACGGGTAACCACAAACATCCCCACGGTCCTGCCTTGGAGTAGTCACCTCCTGATTTTCTTAGAGTTTTAACACCGAGCACATGTCACTAGACAAGAGAATTTAGTTCCCTCTACTCTTTGAACCTCTCTGTTACACACATGGAAACACACAGCATGCTTTTCATACCTGGCTTCCTTTGACAATGTATCTGAGATCCACACATGTGTTGCTATGGTGTAATGGTAGGAAATTCATTTTCATTGATGCAGACTATCCACTGCACGGTTGGCCCGTGGATATATCCATTCTACTCTTGGGAGGCATTTGGATGGTTTCCACTTGGAGGCTATATGAAAAGTGCTGCTATAAATATTCTTGTATGAGAATTTGGGTGTAGTTGCATATGCATTTCTGCTTGTATATGTGTGAATGTTTAGGAGTAAAACTGTTGGAGTATAGAGTGTGCCTATGTTCGAAGTTAGCAGATCTCTCCCAACTGTTCTCCAGTGTTTATATTAAGTCACACTCCCATGAGCAATGTTTAAGAGCTGCGTGGCACATGCCTATAATCCCAGTACTTGAGAGGCTGAGACAAGGAGGATTAAAGGTTCACAGCCAACCTCGGCAACCAGCGAGACCCTCTGTAACTGAGATCTTGATTCAAAACAAACAAACAAACAAACAAACACAAAAATCCAACAGGGTTGGAGTGTAGCTCAGAGGTAGAAAGAGTTGCTGTTACTCCACACCCTCACTAACACTTGGTATTGGTTACTTTTTTTTTTTTTTTTGGTACTGGGGATAGAACCCAGGGGCATTCTACCTCTGAGCTACACTCCCAGCCCTATTCTTTTTATTCTTTATTTTGAAACAGGGTATCACTGAGCTGCAAAGGGCCTCACTAAATAGTAGCGGAGGCTGGCCTTGAACCGCGATTCTCCTGTCTCAGCCTCCCAAATGCTGGGATTACAAGTGTGCACCACCACACCCGGCCTTCAGTTTATTTAAAAAAGTATTTTAAATATATGTCCTTGTTAGGTTAAATGTATTGAAAATATATTCTTTCCTCTCCTTAGCTCACCCTTTCAATCTCCTTATTATGTGTTTGTTTGTTTGTTTGTTTGTTTGTGGCACTGGGGATTGAACCTAGGGGCCTTCCACCTCCCAGCTATACTCCCAGCCCTGCCCACACACGTCTTTTGAAATAGGGTCTCACTGAGTTCCTGAGACTGGCCTCGAACCTGCAATTCTCTTGCCTTAACCTCCCAAGAATGGAATGGCTTCTGGTCTATGCACTCCTAGGTCTGAGACAGAGTCACAGAGACCTATTTGTGGGTGGTATGGGCTGCCCTTACACCTGCAGCTGGATTGGCTTGGGTACATACATGCCTTCAGATTAGGAAGGAGCTGAGGTAAGGCCAACTTTTCCTGAACCCTCATTTCTGGTCTCCAATTCTGAGATGTTAGAAAACTCTAAATTAAAATTTGGGACAGGCGTGGTGGCGCACGCTTGTAATCCCCGCGCTTGGGAGGCGGAGACAGGAGGATCGCGCAGGTTTGAAACCAGCTACACGCGCGCTGGCTTAAGAGACTCTGTTTTCAAATAAAAAAGTATAAAAAATAGGTCTGGGAGTGTAGCCTGGAGGTAGAAGGGTTTTCAGGAACCCCAGTACCACCATAAAAAAAAAAAATGGGATTCTAAGTCATTATAAAGGAATATTTGTCATGAGCAAAGCATAAAACAATTTTTAAGTATCTGAGCTTGTGTTTTAGTCAGCATTCTCACTGCTGTGACCCCAAATACCCGACAACCACAACTTAGAGAAAGGAAGATTTATCTGCTCACAGTTCTGGAGACTTCAGAGGTTTCATCCAGATCATGTCTATGGTGCTCAGAGCACAGCAGCAGGAAGCAGAGAGAGAAAGCTCCTGTCAGCTCCTGCTGGCAGAGCAGAGAGGAGGAGGGACTATATATACACGTGGTGCCCAAGGCCACACCCCCAGAGACACCTCCTCCTGCCTTCAACATGGCTGCCCTGTGAGGTCTCAGGGACATTATAATCCAAACCATAACAGCTTGATTTATAACTTTGAAATATTTAGATACATGGTACATGGGCCTATTTGCATTCTGGTCCTCATTTCCACTAATGTTAAAGAAAGGTCTGAGCTGGGTGTTGTAACAAATGCCTACAATCCCATCTACTCAAGAGGCTGAGGCAGAAGGATCACAAGTTTAAGGCCAGCCTGCTTAACGTAGTGAGAGCCTATCTCAAAATAAAAAAGGATGGGGGTAGAGCTCAGTGATAGTGTTTGCCTGTGTTAGGATATAAATTTAATCCTTAGTACTGCACACAAAAAAAGAGAAAGAATGGAACAAAGAAAGGTCTTCTATGTGCTTTATTGAAAAGCTTAATTAAGTCTTTTTTACATTTATTGGTAAAATAAATAATAATTGGTGGTCTCACATCAAAACATTTTTTTTAAAATAAAGAAAATTTGGCCGGGCGTGGTGGCGCACGCTTGTAATCCCCGCGCTTGGGAGGCGGAGACAGGAGGATCGCGCAGGTTCGAAGCCAGCCGCGCTGGCGTAAGAGACCCTGTTTCAAAAATATAAAATAGGTCTGGGAGTGTAGCCCGGAGGTAGAAGGGCTTCCAGGAACCCCAGTACCACCAAAAAAAAAAAAAGAAGAAGAAGAAAAAAAAAAAGAAAAGAAAAGAAAGAAAATTTGAGCTGGGCGTGGTGGCGCACGCTTGGGAGGCTGAGACAGGAGGATCCCGCAGGTTCGAAGCCAGCCGTGCTGGCTTAAAAGACCCTGTTTCCAAAAATTAAAAAAATAGGTCTGGGAGTGTAGGTCGGATATAGAAGGGCTTCCAGGAACCCCAGTACCACACACACAAAAAAAAAAAGAAAAGAAAAAAAAAAAAAAAGAAAATTTTCCCAGCATGGTGGTGTATGCTTGTAATCCCCACGCTTGGGAGGCGGAGACAGGATTGTGCAGGTTCGAAGCCAGCCTCGCTGGTTTAAGAGACTGTTTCCAAATAAAAAATATAAAAATAGGTCTGGGAGTGTAGCCTGGAGGTAGAAGAATTCCATCCCCAGTGCCACACAAAAAAAGAAAAGAAAAGAAAGAAAAGAAAGAGAGAAAGAGTTTGATACGGTGATTCTCGATTTATGATGGGGTTACATTCCAACAAACCCCTTGTTCTGTAGTTTGGGATTATCAGTTCCCAAACTACAGAACATCAGAACATAGCCACAAGACTCGAGTTCACCCTTAATATGGGTTGTTCACCCCCATGGTCACATGGCTGCCTGGGAACTCCAGAGTATCATACCATATACGACTTTCCTGGGAAAAGATCAAAATTCAAGATTTCAGTTACTATTTCTGAATGATTATTGCTTTTACACCATTATAAATTTAAAAAATCTTAGGTTGGGGACCATCTATATATTTATATAAGAAAGAGTCTGGAAGGATACATACAAAATGTTAAAGAGTCTTTTACAGGGGCAGGATTTTTTTTATTTTGATTTCTTCTTGTTTATTCGTATTTTCTAATTTTAAGATGAATATGGACGAAACACTTGTATCATTTATTAAGAAGTGAAATTAAATGTTATTAATCAGGGCCACCTACTTGAAAAAAAAAAACAAAAACCCTTATGTCCTACTGATTATGGTCACCCTGACCCTAATCAACTTAGTATGTAAAGCACACTGTAGTTTTCTTGCTATTACCTTTGTGCATGTATAAAAAAGAACTGTCGAGGCATAAGCAAGTCTTTTGGCCAGACCACTGTAAAAACACCAAGACAGCTTTTATCACCCCTGGCACCAGACATCCTAGAGGCCAAACTGATTTCTGCAAGGAGTGATGAGGGGCGTGCAGAAGACTGAAGGATTCTCTGCAGCATTGTTTCTCAAACCACAGGGTTATGACCCCCATGGGGATTACAGAAACTGGAGCCAAGTTGCTGGATGCCTTCATCCAGGGGCCCCAGCAGCCGCTCCTGGGAACTGAGAGCCCATCCACAATGCCCCTTTCTCTTGATCGCAACAAGAAGTAATTGTGCACAGTTGCTCACAAAATCCTTCACATATATCATCTGATAAATTCTGTCCAGTCTGCAAGGGTGGGATCTGCATTTTTGTAGCCGAAGAAATGGAGGCTCAGAGAAGTTTGGGGGTTCAGGTGTGGTCACAGCTAGAAAGTGGTGAAGCTGGGACTTCAAATCAGGTCTTTTAATCTGAGTTCATCCTAGCCAGTGAATTCCCCACTAGACTTTCTTTTCTTTTTTTCTTGCCTATTATTTCCTATCACCTTTTCTCTCCTTTTCTGAAACCCCGATGATAGGAACTTGTTTCTTTTTCTCCTTCACTTCATCAAACCCCATCATGGTCTTTCCATATCCTTTCCCTTATCCCTACTTGCAGCCCAGAAATGGGAAAGAGGTCACTGGAGAATGACGATGCTGAGAACCACAGCCCTCCGGTGTCTCAGTGAAGCAGCACTGTCATGAGCTCCCACGTGGGCAACAGAAAAGATTGTGTCAGTGCTTACCATCAAGCCGTCTTCCTTGTATCTATTAAACTTGTTTACTACGAAAGCACTTTACATGCATTTTCTACATCTTGCAACACCTCGGTATGATATGGCTCACTAACAGGCCAGAGAAGGAAACTGAGGATCTGAGAGGTTAAGAGACTTTTTATTTTTTATTTGGTGGTACTGGGGGTGGAACCCAGAGGCTTTCTACCTCCGGGCTATACTCCCAGACCCATTTTATATTTTATTTGGAAACAGGGTCTCACTTAAGTTGCTGAGAGCCTCACTAAATAGCTGAGGCTGGCTTTGAACCTGCGCGATCCTCCTGTCTCAGCCTCCCAAGTGCGGGGATTACAAGCGTGCACCACCAGCCTGGCCCGTTAAGAGATTTTTTAGAGTCCTACAGTGATAGTCTTCAAGAAACCCATCTCAGCTGGGCGTGGTGGCGCACGCTTGTAATCCCCGCCCTTGGGAGGCGGAGATAGGAGGATTGCACAGGTTGGAAGCCAGCCACGTTGGCTTAAGAGACCCTGTTTCCAAATAAAAAAATATATAAAAATAGGTCTGGGAGTGTAGCCCAGAGGTAGAAGGGTTTCCAGAAACCCCAGTACCATAAAAAAAAAAAAGTAAAAAGAAAAAAAAAAAACACAAACTCTGTGTATGAGTAGGATTGTGTAACAAATCTGTATATTAACAGACACTGATGTTCATTTGAGACCTTGGTCTAGAAGAAGTTAGCTAGCCCCTTGACGACATTAATGTGATTTACCCCTCCCTGGCATTAATATCACAAAAGATTAAAAAATGGCTGATATTTACCATTCAGAAGACCACTTTAATAATATCAGTTTTCCGCCTTGTAGCCCTTGGCAGGACTCCCTTTTCATAGATCATAATGTTGGTGTGAGGCCAAGAGATGGTGAGGTTGACTCACAGGTCACTGAGGTTTATAAGAAGTCAGAATAATAAAGAGGAAGGCAGATCTGACATCACTGGCAAGGGAAAAGGTTTTGCTGTTGTGCTAAGAGAACTAATGACAACTAGCTCTGAATAATATGGGAGGACGGAAGAGCTTGTTGAATAAGGCCAAACCCAAGAAAGAACAAGACTTCATATAATGTCAAATTACTACACTAAGAGTTTGCAGATATCCCAAAACGAACCATTATCTGTTGTTATATATTTAAAAAAAAAAAGAATCTTCTCAAGAAAACACTTTCTATTAACTAGGGTGAAAGAGCAAGTGCTTTATCGTAAAGCAATGAAAACACACACACACACACACACACACACACACACAATTGATTTTTAAATTGGCTTTGTGGCAAGCTACATATCCTGGGTAAAAAGTACCTCTTTGTTTACTGAGCCAGTGCGATCTAAGAAAAAAAAAAATAAGATAAGTTCAGCTTTTAATAAAAGTTCACTTGGTGAAAACCAAATGCAGCTACAATTATTATAAGGCCTTGGACTGTGAAGGACGCTAAGAGTTAAAAGCAAACCAGCATTACCTTCAGCCCATAAGGGATTACTCTTTTATTAGTAGAGTTTTGAGATTAGTGGAAATGTCTGTCTAATGAATGCAGCTACTATATTTGAGCACATGCCTGAGTAAGCTACTTGTTGATTGAAACCTATCTATTTATAAGCACTTCTGTATGTTGTGAAAAATCCGTCTGTGTTTCCACAGCATGGCACCCACCGCTTGAATAAAGGCTCTTTGCCAGTTCACTCTAGGGCTGGTTGAAGGAACAGGCAGGGAGGAAGTGTGTTGTAGCCACTAAACAGATTTTATTCTTCTCTCTTGGGCAGTAAAGTAGAGTCGCCTTATCTAAACAGCAATTTAGATTCATGTGGATGTTAGAAAAACAGGATGAAAAAACAAAAAAAGAATAAATACTTTTCATCAGACTCACCCAGGGTTTTAACCTAGTAGATGTAACTTGCATAAATGGTGGTAAATCCAACCAGCCTGATGTAAAAGGATATAAAAGGGATGTTTACGCCATACCTTTGAGTAGATTCTGGAAAGCCCGTGGGGTCACTACTCATATCTGCAGTCATTCTCTGTATGAGCAGCACACCAGTAAATGCCCAGCAGAAATAACTATAGCATGCAAAGATATTGTTTTCAGTTTCTGGGGTCTGCGCAACTCTACTGAGGCGTTGCTGAGGTAAGGGCAAGCCTCCAGCCCCAAGCAGGAGGCCTTAGAGCCCATTTTGGGGCTCTGTAGTTCTGAGTCCCTCCCTTCTCCCCACCCTCAACACATACCTAAGCTCTGCTTCCTAGACTTGGCACCAGTCCACTAAGCCTCCCGTGGTGTGGTTCTGGGTGTTGAGAAGGATCTCTTATTCTGCTGGGGTTGATCTTCAACCCTTTGTACTTGGAGACCTTCATACCATGTCTCTTTGAAAAAAAGGCCAACAAGGAATTTATTTATTAAGAATAATTTTTTAAAAGAATAAATAATCTTAGCAAGCCACAAGCTATTATCAGCTGAGACCTCATAGAATCATTGGAGAACTTTCTGAATGAGGACAGGCAAAACTTTCCAGAGGTCCCATTGTCAGGAAGACTGAAGTCAGCTGGCGATCGGGAGCTTAGGCCCAGCAAGTGGGGAAGTGCAAGCCTAAACAGTCAGAATCCTTGCTACTAGTTTGATATAACAAGTTTCCTAGTTATGTCAAAAATCAGTCCAGCAGGGCTCTTTAGGGGGTGAAAGACGATGCTATGTACAATGCCTGGCACATCCCGAGGACGAAGTAACTCATAGCTATTATCATTTATACTCTAAGAACTCCATAAAGTTAGACAATCACATCTTTTCTACTTTTCTAATCGACACAGCAAAAGTACGCTTCTGAAGATGAGAGTAATAATATTAGAAAAACAAAAACTTATCAAAGATAAGGCATTTGGAAATACAAATATTTAGCCATCGTAGATTTGCACAAAGCAGCAAGACCCTAAGGTAAATGACACGCAGCTGTTTAAACAGCTGGGTGAAAGTGCTCTGGGAGATAAGAACTTGTGGGAAGGTCCTATTATCACCTCACCACACCCACTTGGCAGAAGCAGCCAAGGAGCTAAGTGTGAAGTGTTCACAGCCCATAGAGATGAGGTTTTGATTAGAAAACCCCTAGCTTTTCCTCTTTTACCTCCTTATGGGTTTTCTTCAATCTTAAACATTCATATATGTGAGATTATTAAACATCACAGGTCTTTGTCATTTAAAAGCAGATACCGATAACTCTCTTTTGTGAGACAATCTCATGATTAAGACGGTATAGGGCAGCCTCCTGTGTACTCTGAGGCAGCACAGGAGTGACAAACAGGACCAAAAGGAGACAACTCTGGACAACTTGGTCTGTGACATCTCCAGTTTCTATCAGAACCCAAAGGAAAGCAAACTGAGAATAAAAAATTTCCCACATTTTGGAGTTCTATTTCAGTCTTCCACTTAATTCCTGAAATTCTTGTCCTTTTTAGCTTTCTATCCATTTTCTGTTGGGGTTCATAGCCTGGTACTTGTCTGATAAAGAGTTCATCTTCCTTCTTCCCCCACCCCCCGCCCATGTGTGGTATTGGGAATTGAACCCAGGGGCTTTCTATCTCTGAGCCACCCCTCCCCCCAGCCCCATTTTATTTTGAAACAGGGTCTAAGTGGCTGAAGGCCTTGCTAAATTGCAGAGGATGGCCTCTACCCTGGGAAGCTCCTGTCTCAGCCTCCCAAGACCTGTGATTGCAGGTGTGTACCACCATGCCTTGCTCCATCCATCCCTTCAACTAGCCACCTACTTATCCAGCGCCCATTTGCTCACGATCCCCTCAATGGCTTCCATAAAGGATTTAAATGCATACCTCATTTTACTGGGCTTTCTTGCAAGTATTTTCTCTTATGTAAGAGAAACTGTTCTGAGGTATACAAAAACTGTGTGTGTGTGTGTGTGTGTGTGTGTGTGTGTGTGTGTTTTACTAGGGATTAAAGTCAGGATAATTCTATCTCAGAGCTACATCCTCCCATACCCTCTTTTATTTATTTATTTATTTATTTATTTATTTATTTATTTATTTTTGTTTTGAAACGAGGACTCATTAGGTGACTGGAAATCTTACTAAGTCTTACTTGAACCTGTGACCTTCCCGTCTCAGCCTCCCAAGTACTAAGATTACAGGTGTGTGCCACCATGCCTGGCTTATAAACATTTTTTTTAAAGACTAGTATTTTAAGAGAAAATGAGAAGCAGGTGGTTCAGAGATCATTTAACACTGGTGAGTACTCATAAGTAAAATTCATCCATGAAAGAATTTTTAAAAGATTTTTTAAATGTTGAGAGTACATCGTATTTATGGATTCTGAAATATTAAATTTCCAAAGGCAGTTAAAACTCACCAAAAAACCAGGAGTAGAAATTATTCCATCTTATAATAAGAACATGAAAAAAAAAAGAAGGGTAAAAAGGGTCAAGTGATTTATGCATGGGACCCAAAATTCAGCAGGCCATGCCAGGGACCTAAGAATTCCTCACTATGACTTCTGTACTAAGGTTATTAAGCTCAGCTGCTGCCTTCAGTATCTGTTTCCATAAGCATTACTAAGAATGCATTTTACTTTGGCATTTTTTGTAATATGGCACCATTTATAGCGATCTTCACCCATAATAACCTTATTAAGCAGCATCGTTGAGGGCGGCGGTGTTCGGGAGGAGGAGGAGGCAGCGGCCTGGTTGCTCGTGGTTAATGCCGAGTTGCAACTTGGGTTCTGTCACTTTTTTCTTTCATTTTCTTGATATAGAAGTTAAACCAAATTCTTACTGTATCTCTCTAGCACAAACACACAATCTCAAGAAGTGTAAAAGGTTCCATCACCAAATCACTCTTTTATCACTTTGGACAATAAAGCAGCCAATCTAATAATTCCACATTTTAGTACATAATTTTTTTCTCTGTTTAGACTAAAGTTTTCCAGAGACTGATTCAATTCATGTTAGGCTGGGGAAAAAAAATAAACCTTATGTTAAAAAGAAAACTAACTTATTTGTTTCTTGTGCTGAAATATCTCATTATAATATGAATACTGAAAATAGCTATAACTAATTAAAGAAATAAGGATCTTTTAATTTAATGTACTTTAGAAAGTGCAAACATTTGGGAATATCACAGAAACAAGAATGTGAGCCATAACATTTTAGCCATAACATTTTTTATTTTAAAAATCAATATTTGTGTTTCAGATGCACAGGTATATGAAAGGTTCCAGAGGATGAAAGCACATTTTCCAGGAAATGCTCCCAGGACAGTCAGTACTGATTTCGAAACTGGTTGCTCAGGTCCTGGAGCTTTGTTACTAACGCATCCATAGCTGCTATTTCATCTGTTAACTCCCTGGAAATTTCTCCTTTTGCCACATCTGTAAAAAGTTGCTACAACACAAAGAAACAAGTATTACCATGAAAACAATGTCAGTTTCTTTCAAATACAACAGATACAGAGTTCAACACCCTTTGCATACTAATACATTATAGTGACAATGGTGGTATTCCTTACAATCCTGAAAAAGTACAAGCTATAATAATTAAACCATGAATCAAAACAGAAGCTCTGCTCTTCAAAGCCATCCCCTTAAATATTGCTTATTCATTTCAGTGTTCTACAATTTTAATTTTTGTACTGGGGATTGAACCCAGGGGCAGTCTACCTTTGAGCTACATCCCTAACCCTTTTTTATTTCTTTCTTTATTTTTTAAACAGAGTCTCTCTCACTAAGTTGCAGAGCACCTCACTAAGTTGCTGAGGCTGGGCACATACCTGAGATCCTTCTGTTTCGGTCTCCCAAGTACTAGAATTACAAACATGCACTGCCACGCCCATCTATACAATGGCTTTTTAATTCATCCAAACAAAAACTATGTATTGTGTATGCAAAAAAGTATATTTTACATCCAAAGTCATATAAATCATAACCCTTAATGATACTTATCTGAAATTAACTTTCATGTTGGCCTCAGAGACCACAAAGATTATAAAAGTTTGGTTAAAAAAAAACCAACAAAGCTGGGCGTCGGGGTGCACACTTGTAATCCCAGCATTCAGGAGGCTGAGATAGGAGGATCAAGGTTCATGGACAGCCTCAACTACTTAGTGAGGCCCTTTGCAACTCAGTGAGACCCTGTTTCAAAATAAAGAATAAAAACATACAGCAGGGGGTATAACTAGGAGGTAGAATGCCCTGGGGTGCGTACCAATACCCAAAAAAAAAAAAACCACAAATAAAGAAATAGAAGAAATAAAAATAAAAATGTGCACTCCTCCTGAAAAGGGAATTACTTTGGGTTTATTTATTGCAACATACTTCTAAAATGCTACCATAGCTAAAAACCTTTTGGAATGCCTCTGTAGGAGTTTCCTGCTGAGCCAATATATGCACCCAAAAAGCTGCTTCAGGATTTTATACGGTGTGTGTGTGTGTGTGTGTGTGTGTGTGTGTGTGTGTGTGTGCACGTGCATGCACATACACACACACGTGTCTCTGTGTGTGTTTTAATCAGAAATTTATTTAGCTTGCCATATATATTTTTTAATCAGACTTAACTAGATAGTTTGTGCAGCTTTTCATAAGATGACATAGGAACTGCTACGGTGTGATCAATTGAGAAACCACCCTTTAGGAAAATAACTTGGACTCACAAGGTATATTTTTTAAGCAAGAATTACAGTACTTGAAGATCACAATGAGTCTGCATGGCTTCTCTCTGAGGTAAGGAGGAAGCGGAGAGAACTGAGACTTAGAAAGAAAGAAACAATTTGCTGAGCCTAAGAGGTGAGATCTGCTCTGCCTCTGGGTTTCCGTCTCCAGGCTCCCTGGCCTCCAACCAAGAGCCCTCGTGCCACTGTTGGCAGAAGCCTGCACAGTGACAGGGTGCCAAAGGCAGAGGTCATCGATCCTGGAGAGCACGGGCTGACCTACACGCTAGATGAGTCTATGTAAGTTTCTTAGAACTCTCAGGTGGTGTCTGTATTAGTAAAACATTTCTTTAACATGCAGAAAAAAAAAAAAAAGGCCACAGATTCATGCATATCAAGCCTACTGCAAACTATTTAACACAGTTAGCTTGACTCACTTTCACTTTTAAAGTATTCTTCAAAGCGGGGTTGGTTTTGTTTGTTTGTTTGTTTGTTTGTTTTGGTGGTACTGGGGATGGAACCCTTCTACCTCTGGGCTACACTCCCAGACCTATTTTATATTTTTATTTGGAAACAGGGTCTCTTAAGCCAGCAAAGCTGGCTTCAAACCTGTGCAATCCTCCTGTCTCTGCCTCCCAAATGCGGGGATTACAAGCGTGCGCCACCACGCCCAGCTCAAAGCGGGGGTTTTGAAATGCAATTCAATCACGCTGGTTCAAAGTCAGCCTCGCTGGCTTAAGAGACCCTGTTTCCAAATAAAAATATAAAAAATAGGTCTGGGAGTGTAGCCCTGAGGTAGAAGGGTTTCCAGGAACCCCAGTACCACAAAAAAAAAAAAAGAAAAAAAAAGAAATGCAATTCAGTTTAGCATTATGATCAGTTAAGCATATGATCTACTATAAAACTATGGACTCTCAAATACCATATGGGAAAAGATGCTTTGAAGAAGGCATTAGGGGGCAGTGTTTTCTCTTTGGGGGATGATCTAGTTGGGATATGAGAACAAATTCTAAATGCAGATGACGTTCTGAGACCGCACTTCGAATATTCAGGAATCTATATGAAAGCTATACAGTATCTATATAGACAATTTTTTTAAGTCAAGCGGGTACAAATTTGTGTAAAAGTAGTAACTGATGAGAAAAGGCTTTGCAGAGAGAGAGGAGAACTGAAGGAGTGCATCCTGCAGAGATAAACAATTAAGGATGGGCTGTCACTATCTATCCGAAAGCAGGAAACAGCTCCAAATCTGGGAAGCAAGTCACAGAGTAAGCTTGCTGCTTGGACTTGCTTTGAGGAGCCCTTTCTCTTCCCTTCCTTCCTTCCTTCTCTTCTTTCTCTTCCTTCTACCGGGGATTGAACCCAGGGGATTCTACCTCCGAGCTACACCTCCAGTGGCATGTTACTTTTATTTTGACATAGGCACTCACTGCTTGATGACCGTTTCACTACTTACTGAGGCTTCCTCAAACCTGTGACCCTCCTACTTCAGCCTCCCAAGTACTGGGGTTGCAAGTGTGAGCCACCACACCCGGCTAGCTTTGTGCGGATTTCTGAGATACACAATTCTGAAGTTGTGCTCCCAAGCTGGGAGGAAATACAGTTCAGTTGAATAGGACAGGAAAAGTCAGTTAATTATTTACAGAAGCAAAAATAATGCCTTAATCTGAAAGATCAAACATCTAACAAAGAGGCCAACTCTGGAAACTGTTTACAGAATAAGAAAGCCTCCAGAAGTGACTTCCATGTGTCACAGTCTTTCTCTCGTATGGAAATCAGAATTGCTTTGCAACCCAAGATTTAATGGTGAAAGAATATAAAGATTAGAAAAGACAGTACTAAAACCGTGCTACAAGTTATCTATTGTTAAATTTTGCTTCCAGACATATAATCTAAAACTAACTGCATATTAGAACCAGAAAATCTTACAGACTTCCAGGGCTCCACCCAGACCTCAATCCATTACTGTCACAAGAAGAGCCTAAAAATCCAGTCCTCTCCAGAGTTCCCTGAATGCTCCTGAGGTGTGCCCACCCCAGCGCGGGTCCACAGGGTGGCACTTGTGAGCTACTGGTATATTTTAGGTATCAAACCAGCCATCTAACTTAACATTTCTTTTTATCAGATCCATTTATCAGCCAGGCGTGATGGCGCACGCTTGTAATCCCCGCGCTTGGGAGGCTGAGACAGTAGGATCGCACAGATTCGAAGCCAGCCTCAGCTACTTAGTGAGGCTCTCAGCAACTTAGTGAGACCCTGTTTCCAAACAAAATACAAAAAATAGGTCTGGGAGTATTGGGTTCCACCCCCAGTACTACCCCCCCCACAAAAAAATAAATAAATAAATCCATTTGGCGCTTAATTGTTTTATATCCATCAATTTTTACTTAAAAAAATGAGCTGGGCGTGCTTGGGAGGCAGAGACAGGAGGATTGCCCGGGTTCAAAGCCAGCCGCGTGCGCTGGCTTAGGAAACCCTGTTTCCAAATAAAAAAATGTAAAAATAGGTCTGGGAGTGTAGCCCAGAGGTAGAAGGGCTTACAGGAACCCCAGTACCACCAAAAAAAAAAAAAAAAAGACTTATTTATTTGTTTATTTTGATGCTGGGGATGGAACCCAGGGGCATTCTACCTCTGAGCTACACCCTCAGCCCTATTTTTTATTCTTTATTTTGAAACAGGTTCTGAGTTGCAAAGGGCCTCATTAAGTAACTGAGGTTGTCCTCGAACTGCGATCCTCCTGTCTCAGCCTCCCAAATGCTGGGATTATAAGCAAGCACCACCACACCCAAATAAAAATGCCTTAGTTAAAGGAAACATTTTATCACTACTGTAAATGAAAAACAAGCAATAGTATTCAAGAAAATGTAGGACTGATGTGCCAGTAATGCTACTTCTAATTTGCACTGAAATAAACATATAATAAAATGAAGAGTTTGTCCTAGTGCCACTGGTGGCAAGTATGTGACACTTTGGGAAAAGTGACAATAAATAGGAGAACATTGCTTAAATTAGAGAAAGGCTAGATTATAAACACTAGATTCAAAGACACCTAAGTTACAGGCACAGTGCTCTGGCCATGGAATCAATAACATTCTCATCAACACAAACACCTAAACTTAGCCTGATGTAGAAGACCCAGGAGCGGTAAGCTGAGACTGACGACCCATTACTCTGTGGCAGCTCAATTAACCACGCGTTGCTCCCACTCACCTTCGCTTTAGATAACAAGCCCCGTAAGCTGAGTCGAACTGAAGAGAGCACTTGGACGGCTTCTTGGGGATTGGACTTGTTTTCACTGCACTTTATAGCCACTGCAAGAGAATTATGGGGAAAGTATCTATTAAGAACTGGTAAAATAGCTTACAAGTACAAAAACAAGTTACTTCATTTGAATTTTGCAGTGACAAACTTTAAAAATATTTCTACCTGAAAGGAAATTTTGAAAAAGAGTAATAATTACGTGCACTTCCCGAACTCTTCCCTTTATCCATTCTATTTTCTCCCCCCAGCACTGGGTCTTGAACCAAGGGCCTCGCACATGCTAGGCAAATGCTGTCCTCCCAGCCCTTTTGTAAAGGGGGTTTACTGCTCAGAAGAACTTTCTGTGAAGTTACAAATCGCCAGGAAGAGACCCCCAACTCATGAACACACACACATGTGCACACGGGTGTACAGACTAATGAAATTTAGGCAAGGAGACAAAAATCTTAATGAAGACAAGGTACTCACCGAGGACAAAAACAAACGTAACATATCTGAGTGTGGTTTTCCACAGAGCCAAGTCCCCAGGGGCAACTCAGAATTGCTAATAATTTAGCCCCAGAAAGTGACATGACGGATATGTAGAGCTCAGCGCTCGCTGTGTGTTCACAATCAGAGTTTACAGCACCCTTGTGGAAGGACTGACACCAACAATCTATGTGTCTTCATTTAAGGGACCTGACCACAACCAGGTCCTTGGGTTCCTGAGCCAAGCTTGACAAAGGCAAGAAGGGCAGGAAAATGAAGTGCCACAGCCTGGACAACTCTGTCCCCAGCACCCCGGAGAAGCCGTCTTCCTAAAACGTGAATTTAGGAAGGGAGCGCATTGCTCGCTGGTAGAAGTCCTGGCCATTAACACTGTCTAAGAACCAATAAAGAGCTCGGTACAAACATTATGCCTGGTATTTCTCTACTGATCTGTTCTTACTTTTGTTCTCTGAAATTATGTCACTAAATTCAAACAGACCAATAACAATACCCTATTTTATTTTTTTGCAATACCAGGGGCATTCTACTTCCAAGCTATACCCCCAGCCCTATTTTTTATATTTTATTTTGAAACAGGGTCTCACTAATTACAAGTAACTTAATTGCATTAAAATACTTGGATTGCAAGCATTTACCACCATACCTGGCTACCAGACCCTATTTTATTTTAAAACTACACCAAAGCCAGGCTTGGTGCTGTGCATTTATAATAATCCCAGTATTTGGGAGGCTGAGACAGGAAGATCACAGGTCTGTGTCCAGCTTCAAAAACTTAGTGAGACCTTAAGCAACACAATGAGACCCTGTTTCAAAATAAAAAAAAAAAATAAAATAAAATAGGGCCAGGGGTATAACCTATTGGTTAATCTCATTTTCAGAGGGCACAGCTGGCCCAGAGGTACTGAGGATTCTGATGTCTGTTTCTTTTAATAGAAGAAAGTTGTAATTACCATAGTGAAGCTCTTTGGGCTGTTTAATACCCAGTAGTTTATATCAGAAATAGCTGTCATTCTTTTTTAATCCTATATTTTCATTATGGGAAAGGAATAGAAAAAAGACAAACACATACTCTTATTAATTCCCTCCTCAGTCCCATTTCCAAAAGGCATTAGAGATAGAGATATAGATATAGAAAAATAACCCACTATTTTAAATCAGAAAACCCAAGAGCTGTGCCTCAGCCCTGCAAAGACTGTAGTTAAAAGGCATAATTTCTTTTTTTTTTTTTTTTTTGGTGGTGGTACTGGGGGTGGAACCCAGGGGCTTTCTCCCTCTGGGCTGTACTCCCAGACCTATTTCATATTTTATTTGGAAACAGGGTCTCACTAAGATGCTGAGAGCCTCACTAAGTAGCTGAGGCTGGCTTCAAACCTGTGTGATCCTCCTGTCTCAACCTCCCAAGCACAGGGATTACAAGTGTGCACCACCACGCCCGGCAAAAGGAATAAATTTATCCCTAGCACAAAAGAAGAAGAAAGGAAGGAAGGAAGGGAAAGGAGAAAGGAAGGAGAAGTTAAAAAAAGAAAAGCAAGTAAGTAGACATCACCATTAAACTATTACTTTATAAGTTCCATGATGGCAAAGAACAAAGGAGCCTTTGCCCAGCCTTTCCCTGGTGGGCAATGAACCACTGAATATCCTTCAGAGAATGCAAATGGGCACACAGTGATAGCAGAGTCACAGAGATTCTCAAGGAAAGCTTGCTGAAGCACATGGCAACTCTTACCAATAGCAACCCAACAGGGAGCAAAGACCTTGAAAATGTTGTATTTCCTTTACAAACTGGGTAAGGTAAAGGAATATTGTTGGGAGGAAGAAAAAATTAATAATAGAAACCCAACTCATTCTTTGAGCACTGGTATGCAAATGCAATAGAAAGAAGATTAAGATTTATCCTTATAAATCTAAAGTATCATTAGAAACTAAAGCTAAGCATCCATTCAAATATGCTTAAAATGTAGAAGCACCAACACATAGTCCACTAAAGACCAAGGAAAATTTAAAAGAATAGATACTTGTTTTTCTCCAAGTGTTTCCCTGATGGAAAAATGGTGCCAGTAATACTTTAAAGCCAACTTTAAACTAAAAATGAAGATATTTTTCCTGGAGTAGTTCTTTAACTTGCATATTTAGGTTGACAGATTTAATAGCAGCACTTGGTGATTACAGAAAATATCTTGGCTTTGACCTTTACAGAGCCAGCAGCTCAGAGAAATGTTTAGACTTGGCAATTTGAAGTAGATAAGATAAATTCCTCAAAGTAAATCCAACCCTGCTAATTATGTACATAATACACCTAGTGTGGGTTTCCCCAAACATAATACTATACCCACAAGGGCCAAAGGGAAAAGACTAAACCCGCTCTGAGCCCACCCACATAAGGCCAGCAGAGTCCCATGCATGAATTCTAGCCACTCCTGAAACATCCTTCCACAGATCTGCTAGCAGTGACCTCAAACTTTCCCATGGAATTGCAGCTGTAGAGAGTCCAGCACTTTACCTTATCTGTCCGTGGCTAGGTGGCCCAGGAAATTGGTATTTATATCTTTTTGGTCAAAGATATCAAAGGCCGTAAGTAGAATTGTTAACTACCAAGCCCATTTCTAAACTATGTGAATGTTCTGTGACTTCTTTATCCTTATCATATAGCCTAGATCCTCCACTTCACAAGAGCACAGGAGGGTGAGATTTAACATTCAAGCCATGAGTAAAATATTGCTAAGCGTTTAAATGCTTTAATTATTCTTCCTAACAACCATAGGTAGGCATAGTCTCTGTTTTACCTACAACTAAAATACAGTTCAGTAATAGCAGAGTGGTCTCCCAGATTTTGAAGCTCCACCTTTTCATTGTTCCTTGGTGGCTCCCTATTGGTTGTCACTATACTGACAGGAAGAAGTTAGGCAGAAAAGTAGGAGGAGGCTTTAGGATAGGTTCACATCCTTGTGGTGAAGTTCTTAACACTGGGGTTTATTTCACTGAATGCATTCCCAGGGTATCACACACCCATATTCAAATATAAATCTGAATATGCATTACTAAATTTAACGAGTGTTTTTCATTAATGAAAATAATTAAAAGTGACCCTTATCTGGGCTTTATTTACCAAGTGGGCAAGCAATTTTATATGTAAGGTTAATCCCCCTTCAAATTATACTCTCTACAGTCCCCAAAGATAAGGTTTAAATTATATTTTGTATTTCTTTTTTTTTGTATATTATTAGGTACATAAGGGATCTACATATTTTTATGAATATTTTTATTCATAAAGGAAAACTATGATTCAAGTAAAAGTTAATAGATTTCCTTAATACTACATGACCAATGGAGACTGTATGGAGTGAAGGTTATTTATAATTGTAAAGATATTTCACATCTCTAAAAATGTTTACAATTTCCATCACTAATTCAAGCAGTATTTAGTGTTTAAATCTCTATCCTGTTTCTTCTTATTACTCCAAAGTACCTACTACACAGTTATTGGTCTACGTTCTATTTCTAAATTAAAAACAACAATTTCAATATAATAAAGTAACCTAAGCTTATTTGTAATGGATCTTTACTTTTGACTAACACTGTTGTTTTTTTTTATATCAGAAAAAAATACGTTACAATATGCCATGGATATCAAATACCATGTGCAAGTCCTAAGGCTTTCTGAACGACTTCCTTGAATGATGTAATATCCTTCTCCCAACAACTGGACTGTGTGTCACACTTGTATGCCTTCGAGAGATACTGGAATGCCTGGGGAAAGAGAAAGAACAACATTCAGACCAATAATCAGAATTCACATTTCAAACTCCGTTTCTTGGAAGTCATATGGAACTAATTCCAGCTTAAAGAACCAGCATCTGTGTTATACAGCAGTCTCCATCTCTATCTTTCTCATCAAAGAAGGGGGAAGAATTTTCCCCCAGTATCTAATGTTAATCATAAGAAATCAATGGATATAACTAGATTCCTGCATTTCTGGTTCCCTGCAACCCAAAATTATAAAAGCCAGGCTTGAAAAATCTGTAGAAAATATGCATATTTCCTCAGCATTTGTAATCATTAGTTTAAGAGACTCATTTGGAGAATGAGGCATGAACTTGGTGAAAACTGTGGAATTTCTTTCTTTTTTTTTTTTTTTTTTTGTGGTACTGGGGTTCCTGGAAGCCCTTCTACCTCCGGGCTACACTCCCAGACCTTTTTTTTTACATTTTTATTTGGAAACAGGGTCTCCTAAGCCAGCGCGCACGGCTGACTTCGAACCTGCGCGATCCTCCTGTCTCTGCCTCCCTAGCGCGGGGATTACAAGCGTGCGCCACCATGCCCGGCTCCTATTTTATGTTTTTGAAACAGGGTCTCTTACGCCAGCCCGGCTGGCTTCGAACCTGCGCGATCCTCCCGTCTCTGCCTCCCAAGTGCAGGGATTACAAGCATGCACCACCACGCCCGGCAAACCTGTGGAATTTCTGGTAGATGTGTAATCTCATGTAAATTCAATGCACACTTATACTCTTCCTTGCAAACTCAAAGGAGAAGTCATAGGTGAAAAAACGCAGAGTACCCTTAGTTCCGTATTTGCAAGAGAGTTCATAATTCAAGAAGGAACAGAAGGACAGAAAGTAGGAGTGTGTGCATGCACTTGATATGTGCTCACTGACAAGCACTGGCAGGAGCCAGCTGTGTGGACCGAGGGTGGGAAGGACAGCTGTGAATCCCACAGATGAGCTGTACCGTGGCTAATTCCAAGCCCACGCAAGGAGTATACTTGATTTGTTGTGGATGTTTTAAAAAGAAACACAAAACACTTATTCCGACCTTGGAAACTCTGGGAGCTCCTTCAGGTCCAAAGATAAGAGGCTAGAGGCACAATGGAGTGTGACTGGTGTTCTACTGCCCCTGTGAGAAAGGCAAGGCAAGCTCTGCGGAACGGTGTATGTTTAGGCTTTAAAGGTTCTTTTCCAATCCCCTATCTCATCCCTTTTCCTCGTTCTGTTCCTAAGCCCGTCTACCTCGGTCTTTAGCAATAAGCCTGCTAAAGGGGGTGCGGAGGAAAGAACAAGAGCCAGCTGTTAGCTGCAGATCCAGTAGAGGTAGTGGGTTAGAGACCCTTTTGCAGGAAACAGAAAGTTACTGCACCAGAAAATTTTACAAAATGTAAAAGATGAATGTTATAAGTCAACCTTCCCACAATTCAAAGTGCTTATGCTAAAGGCTCTAAATCAAAACTGAATTTGAGCATATTAATGTTATTGTTAAGATCACTAAACTCTTCCTCCATCCATCAAAAAAGCAGATGTACTGCAGAACACATGTTGAACAGAGGCGCCGGCCAGGAGGAACAGGGGGAGGGCTTACCTTCTCGTTCTCCTCGGGCTTTTCGCTCTGTCCGTTCCCATACACTTGGGCGTACAGCCGCCAGACTTCCCCGTCGTTGGTGACTTTTGAAGTTATTCTGCCAAGTAACTCCTGCAGCTTTCCTTTGAGGCCAGTGGCAACATCTCCACTTCGATCAGTCATCCCATCAACTACTGCCCTGACCAGAATTTTAAGGACCTTAAAAAAATATACAGAAGAAACTGGTGAACTAGAAACTGCCAAACAGGAACAAAACAAAAGTGTTGGGAGAGGTGAGGCATGCCTATAATCTCAGCATTTGGGAGGCTGAGACAGTAGGGTCACAGGTTTGAGGCCAGTCCTGGAGAGTTAGCAAGATCTCAGCAACTTAGTGAGACCTTGTTTCAAAATAAAGAATAAAAAGGGGCTGAGAGTAAGAGTGTAGCTCAGAAGTAGGATGCCCCTGTGTTCAATCCCCAGCACCAAATAACAACAGAACAAAAACAGAAGCAAGGCTATCATCATCCACCACCGAGGACAACAATCATAAATAATCTCATGAGGCCTGTTAGGGTATCACCATCACACTTTTCAAGAATAAAATCAACCAGGTGTAAACTGGCATTTGAGAGGCTGAGACATGAGGACTGCGGTTCACGGATAGCTCAGCTACCTAGTAAGGTCCTTTGCCAATGCAGTGAGATCCTGTTTCAAAATAAAGAATAAAAAATATGGCTGGGGACGAATGCCCCTGAGTTCCACTCCAGTACCACACATGCAAAATAAAATAAGTCAAGCCAGTGTCTAGAATCACATGCTGACAACCTCCCTGGATGTCTCTTCTCAGGCTCTTTGGAGGGCCTTCTTCCACTGAGCCAGAGCTCACCTCTTCTCACCTGGAGCACACTCTGCAGATCTGGTGCGCACCCTCAGTTCCACATATATCACCAATTCCACTCTGATCCTGGCTGTGCAGTCGCAGCCAGGTTCTGCTTCTTCTTCTTCTTTTTCTTTTGGGGTGGTGGTGGTGGTACTGGGGTTCCTGGAAGCCCTTCTACCTCCGGGCTACACTCCCAGACCTATTTTTATAGTTTTATTTGAAAACAGGGTCTCTTAAACCAGCGCACATGGCTGGCTTCGAACATGCGATCCTCCTGTCTCTGCCTCCCAAGCGTGGGGATTACAAGCGTGCACCACCACGCCGGCTACAGCCAGGTTCTTCTCCAGAGCCCCAAGGCAGTTGCCTCAGCACCTCCCGGGCAGTCCAACCCACACCTCACATTCCCAGAGCCAATTAACCGCCTGGCCTCCTCTCTACCGTTTCTTCCACATCTAATTTGACTCATTTCTTCAGAGCCCAAATCCCACCTCTAACCTTAGTTTAGGCCTCATTAACTTCCACCCAGACTGCTGGGACGACATTCTTAGACAAAGACCCTAGTTCTTCATCACTGGGAGATAAATTCCCAACGCATGTGCAGTAGACACATAGGTACTCAGAATGAGGTAGGATAGAAAAAAATTAAATATTAGGTAGAAAGGAGATGACTTGGGAAAGAAAGAAAAAACCTAGACATTTTTAAATTTAAAAACTTCATAATCTTTAACTTCACCTTATAGACTTAATAGGCTATACTTTTTAATCATAATGACCCATCTTAGCTGGGCATGGTGCCTAACAATTGTAATCCCTGATACCTGCTGAAATTCTTTTCCAGCATGGAAGCCTCAGACACCAAGGTCCTGAGGTGAGTTCTCATTCCCAAACCCAGCAAGTCCTCAGGCCTCGCCATGGAATGATCATGTTTTCTGTGACAAGAACACATCTCTTCTCCTTCCCACTACCCAGGTCAGCTCACCACTTGCCAGCTTCTTGGCTAGTCTGTTCTCAGTCTTGACACATTCTATTCCGATGCTTTGCGGCTTATGGCTACGTTAAGTTGAATCCCACAGCAGGTTAGTGGTTATGACAAGACACACCTATCTACATTAGGCTGTGGATCTTAGGCCAGTTCTCTGGAGGCAGAGAAAGTGCATCCTTAAACTTTCACTCGTCGATAGGGATGGCGATGCCACCTGGATCCACCCAAGAGCCAACTTGAGCAAAGTGCTATAAGGCCTTGCTTCTCAGTGCGGACTGAACTGCCACACTGGTGTCACCTGGCGGCCTGTCAGACATGTAGCCTCCTCGACAGCCCCATCCTGGTGGAGATGCTACATTGCTAAGATCGCAGGTGATGCTGATGTAGACGGCCTGCAGACCACACTTTGAGGAGCAAAGTCCTAGCAGACAAGCACTCAACTCAATTCTCACACTGAACTTCAGGGAGAGGCCCACACTTCATCATCATATCTCCAGTGCCTAACAAGATGGCCCAGTAAACGCTTGCTTGTTTAGCGCTGAGTTTACACTTGTACCTGAAAGAAATACAGAATGGGACGCACCTATTTCAGAAAGCAACCAGAGCCATGCTTTGCTGCTTCCTCAGAGAGCACCAGGACACACATGTGGGATCAGAGAGCACCGGGACATACGTGTGGGATCAGACAGCACCAGGACACACATGTGCATGAGATCAGAGAGCACGAGGACACATGTGTGTGGCTGAGAGAGCACCAGGACAGACATGTACATGAGATGCGGCCAAGGAACTGAGCCTCTTCCCCAGCAAACATACAGCTTCTAGGAATGTAAGCTCTGACTCAGGGTCCTATATCCTCAGTAATAACAGTGGACAGGAGAATATTTAATTGTGCTTTTTTCTTTTCTTTTCTTTTTTGCAGGTCTGGAGATGGAACTCAGGGGCATTTGACCTCTGAGCTACACCCCCTACCCTATTTTTTTTTTTTTTTTTTTTTTTTTTGTGGTACTGGGGATGGAACCCTTCTACCTCCGGGCTGCACTCCCAGACTTAATCAATTTGTATTTTTTATTTGGAAACAGGGTCTCTTAAGCCTGCGAGGCTGGCTTTGAACCTGTGCAATCCTCCTGTCTCCGCCTCCCAAGCGTGAGGATTACAAGTGTGCGCCACCACGCCCGGCCCCTACCCTATTTTTTATTGTTTATTTTGAAACAGGGTCTCACTGAGTTGCAGAGGGCCTCACTAAGTAGCTGAGGCTGTCTATGAACTGCACTCCTCAGGTCTCAGCTTCCCGAATGCTGGGATTACAAGCATGTGCCACCACTTCCAGCTTCACTTTTTTTTTTTCTTATTTGAACGATAACTATCAGTGCCTGTAAATTCACGTCACAGTTCTATATGTGTAGGGTTCTTGTTTTGGTTTTGGTACTAAGAATTAACCCAGGGGCATTCTACCTTCAGGCTATACCCTCACACCCTCAGCCCCACCCCTTTTTGAAACATGGTCTTGCTAAGTTACTGACCATGGGGCTGGTCCTCCTGTCTCAGTCTCATAAGTACTAGATCATAGGCATGTGCCACCACACCTGGTTTACAGGTATAATTTTAAGTTTAAAATTAATGAAATTCATACTGCAAGCCCATTTATGGTTTTAAATCTGAAAGTACCAATGCAGAAGAACAGTATGAAAGTGCACTGCTAGTTTCAAGTGGTCATTCTGTAAGCATCTTAAAGATCAACATGTTCTGAACGGGATGATTGAAATAGCCACTACTGTGTACAAATGAAGCACACTAAACGACTTTGCTGTTTCTAATTCACTTCGGTGATACAGAACTTTTGTTTCATTCTCTACCCTAAGTCTATTTCTCACCTCTGCCACACACCATCCTTGGAGAGCGCAGAAGTGGAGAATGGCTTTGGGAACCTAACACCGACTCCTGACGAGAGTCAGAAGCATCTCACAGGGAAGGGTGGCCAGGCATGAGTACAGGAGACATTCAGCTACTCAGCAAGCCGAGGCAGAAGAGGATCGCAAGTTTGAGACCAGCAGGGGCAACTAACTAGTGAAAGCCTATCTCAAAAAGGGTAGAAATGTAGCTCAGTGGTAAAGCACTAGTATCATACACACCCAAAAAGAAAAAGAAAAGAAAAGAAAGGGAGGTGAGGCGACTCTCAACTCTAACATAAATGTTAGAAAATCTCCACAGGGCAAAAAGTTTAACTGTCCTCTTCCCTAAACACTCTTCTTAACGTCCTTAGCCAAGTCTCATCAAAATGTTGGCCGAATGCACAAAGTGTTAGCACTTTGAATCCTGGAGGTCCTCATAGCAGGAAGGAATAGGATTGCCACAGGTCCTGTTACAAAAACTTCCAGGAGGGCTCCGGGCCAGTAATGAAACAATTTCCCACCTCCCCTGCTTGGCTCTCAGCTCTGCTTGGAACTCTCTAAGCTGCTCTGTTTCCTGGTCTGATAACCCTAACCCTTCACTTCCCAACCACAGTTATCATACAGAGATAGGTAGTTTTGCATTTTCCTTTTTGCTTCTTCAGCAAAAAAAAAAAAAAAAAAAAAAAAAATCCACCTTGGAGTGGAAGGGCCTTTAGGTCAAACAAGCCAGACTTCAGACTTCAAGTCTTGGCTTTGGCTTTACTATTTGTTAGCTATAATATGGCAAAAGCCTTATTAGTTTACCTTGTGAATTCTCAGATCTCTCAGAAGTAAAATGGAGATAATGCCTATGTTCCAAGATATATATAATATATATCTGTTCCCTCCCCTCTTTTCTTTCTTTCCAATAATACTTAGCCATCATTTATATATTATATATTATATAGTTTAATACAGCTAGCCAGCTGGGCATAGTGGTGTATACTGATAATTTCAATACATGGGAAGCTAAACAGGAGAATCATAGGTTCAAGGCCAGCCTAAGCAACTTAGTGAAACCCTGTTTCAAAATAAAAAATAAAATATGACTGGAGGTGTAGCTCAGAGGTAGAATGACCCTGGGTTCAGTTCCCAGTATCAACCTCCAACCCCCCCCAGTAAAAACCCAAAACCAAATATGGTTGGCAACCTGCCTCATTGCACTTGTGTGTGTGTGTGGGAACTGAGGGTTGAACCCAGGGCCTTTCTATCTCTGAGCTAAACTCCCAGCCCTTTTTATTTTAAAACAGGGTCTCACTAAGTTGCAAAGGGCCTTGCTAAGTTGTTGAGACTGGCAGTGAACCTGGGACCCTCTTGTCTTACCCTCCCAAGTACTGAGATCACAAGCGTGTACCACCATGCCCAGCTCCCATTGCATATTAATAACACTGTCTCTGGGAGGCTGAAATGGGAACCACAGGTTCCAGCAACTTAGCAAGGTCCTCAGCAACTTAATGAGGCCCTGTTTTAAAATAAAAAATAAAATAGGACTAAGGTGTAAATCAGAAGTAGACTATCCCTAGGTTTAATTCCTAATGCGTGCGCGCGCGCGCACACACACACACACACACACACACACACACACACACACACACAGGAGGAGGAGGAGGAGGATAATCCAGTCTCCTATCACCAAAGAAAATACCAAAAAGAAATTACACTGTTTCTTGTCCCCAAACAAAGTACCAAATAGAAATCCACAAAAAGACTAGGTGTGGTACTACATGCCTATAATCCGAGTACTTGGGAGGCTAAGACTGGAGGATCACAGGTTTGAGGACAGCCTGAGCAACCTAGAAAGACCTTATTTCAAAATAAAAAATAGAAAAGGATTAGGGAGGTAGAATACTTCTGGGCTCAAACCCCAGTACTACAAATGAAAAAAAAAAAAACATCATTATCAATTAGGGAGGTGCAAATCAAAACTACACTGAGATTCCATCTAACCCCAATCGGAATGGCAATCATCAAGAAGTCAAAAAAGAATACATTTTGGCCAGGATGTGGGGAAATGGGAACTCTTCTACACTGTTGGTGGGATTGCAGATTAGTTCAGTCCCTAGGAGATCAATGTGAAGATTCTTCAGAAAACTGGGAATGAGTCCACCATATGATCTGGCTATACTACTCCTGGGTATATTTCCAAAGGAATTGAAATTAGAATATTTTAGTGATACATGCATATCTATGGGTTGTTTTTTTTTTGGTGTGTGTGTGTGTGTGTGTGTGTGTGTGTGTGTGTGTGTGTGTGTGTTTGGAGATGAAACCCAGAGGCATTTGACCTCCAAGCTACATCCCCTGCCCTATTTTTTATTCTTTATTTTGAAACAGGGTCTCAGCCAGGCGTGGTGGTGCACGCTTGTAATCCCTGCGCTTGGGAGGCAGAGACAGGAGGATGACGCAGGTTCAAAGCCAGCTGCTCTGGCTTAAGAGACTCTGTTTCCAAACAAAAATATAAAATAGGTCTGGGAGTGTAGCCCGGAGGTAGAAGGGCTTCCAGGAACCCCAGTACCACCAAAATAAATAAATAAATAAATGAAACAGGGTCTCACTAAATTGCAGAGGGCTTCACTAAGTAGCTGAGGCTGTCCATGATCCTCCGGGTCTCAGCCTCCTGAATGCTGGGATTACAAGTGTGCGCCACCATGCCCGGCTCATATCCATGCTCATAGAAGCACAAATTCACGAGCCAAATATGGAACAAACCTAAGTGTCCATCAACAGATTGATGGATTACAAAATTATGGGATATACACACAATGGAATTCTACTCAGCAATAATTAAAGAACAAAATTATGTCATTTGCAGGAAAATGGAAGGACCTGGAGAACATTAATGTTAAGTGAGATTAGCCAGCCACAGAATGTTAAGGGGCTTATCTAGAGAGTAACTGGGATACAAGAGGGACTCCAGATAATGGAGGATAAGTCTCAGTGGAGAATGAGGATCACTGAAGGAATTACTACCGTCGGTTTTGTGTACATATGTGAAAATACCAATGTCAATTTCAGTACTCTGTATGGGGAAAGGGGAAGGGATAGGGAATGGGAGGGGCAACTAAGTACTGTGTGCATGTATGTCACTGTCAACATGATTTAATTATGATGTGACCATAATGCACCAATAAAAGCATATTAAAAAAGAAATCCATAAAAAGTAACACCACTGATACATAAGAATACATATTGTGTACTTCTATTTACATGATATCCAAGAAAAATCCACACTAGACTGGTGGTATTAATTAGAAAGTAGCTGCCTAATAGGGGGAAGGGGTCATGGGTCAATGGACAAAAAAGGACTAGAGAAGTTTTGGTGGTAATGAAAATGAAGATGGTAGTTAAATAAGAACACAGCAAAGGAAACAGTCAAGAGCATGAAGAGAGAGAGCCTACAGAATGGGATAAAATCTTTGCCTGCTTCTCCCGACCGAACATTAATATTCACAATAATATTTAAAAACTCAACACCAAAAAACTCCTCAAAGAATTGACCGATAAATTACCAAATGAACTAAACAGACATTTCTCAAGAAAAGAAATACAAACCGGACATGGTGGCGCATGCTTGTAATCCCAGCATTCGGGAGGCTGAGACAGGAGGATTGCAGTTCATGGACAGCCTCAGCTACTTAGTGAAGTCCTCTGTAGCTTAGTGAGACCCTGTTTCAAAATAAAGAATAAAAAAATAGGGCAGGGGGTGTATCTCGGAGGTTGAATGCCCTTGGATTCCATCCCCAGACCTAGAAAGAAAGAAAGAAAGAAAGAAAGAAAGAAAGAAAGAAAGAAAGAAAGAAAGAAAGGAGAGAGGGAGGGAGGGAGGGAAGGAAGAAAAAGTAAGAAAGAAATAGAAATGGCCCCCAAAAAATTCTTCTTTTTTTTCTTTCAGTACTGGGGATGGAACCCAGGGGCATTCTACCTCCAAGCTACACCCCTGGTCCTATTTTTTATTCTTTTTATTTTTTGAAACAGGGTCTCACTGAGTTACGAAGGGCCTCACTAAGTAGCTAAGGCTGTCCGCAAACCACAATCCTCTGGTCTCCACCTCCTGAATGCTGGGATCACAATCGTGTGCCACCACACTCGGCCAAAATATATTTTTTAAAAATTGAATCTCTTTAGCAATCAGGAACATGTAAGTCAAAACTACACTGAAAATTCATCTCACTTCAGTTAGAAAAGCAATCATCAAGAATACAAATAATGACAAATGCTGTCAAGGATCTGGGGGTAAAAAAACACTTATACATTGTTTGGTGAGACTGTAAACTAGAACACCACTACGGCAATCAGCATGGAGGTTCCTCAAAAGACTAGAAATGGAACCACCATAGGACCTAGCTATGATCCTTGAATTCAGCCAAAGGGATTTAAGTCAGCATACTATAGTGATACATGTACATCTGTGTTTATAAGAGTGCAATTCACAAATCCAAGTTATGGAACCAACCTAGGTGTTCATCAGCAAATGGATAAAGATGATGTGATATATGTTTTACTCAGCCATAAAAAACAAAATTGTGTTATTTGCAGAAAAACAGATAGAACTGGAGAACGTCATGTCAAGTGAAATAAGCCAGTCTCAGAAAGTCGCAGATCATATCTTTTTTTCTCATATGTGGAAGCTAGAGAGAAAAAAAAGAAAACAAAATGATCTCATAAAAAACAGAAGGGAGGCTAGTAAAGTTGAGGGACAGAATAAGGGGGAGGAAAGAGGTAGAAAAAGAGGCAGTACTGGGAAATGAAATTAACCAAATTATGTGCAGGTACAGATACATCACAACAAATACTGCATATATATACTTAAAACTCACCAATAAAAATTTTAAAAAGAATATGCAATAGTCAAACCACATAAAGCTAATATTTTAAGTCTGTGTTTCATTATGTATAAGTCACACCTCAGTTTTTCAAAAAAATTTGTTAGAAATACTCCACATACACATTAATTTGATTGAAAATGTGCTCTTTAAAATTTTATATGCTTTTATTGGTGTATTACAGTTTCACAGAATGTAAATCACGTTGACAATGACATACATGCACACAGCACTTGGTGGGCCCTCTGCCTCCCCATCTCCTCCTTCCCAATACAGAGTACTGAGACTGACACTGGTGTTTTCACATATGTACATGTAGTTGATGGTACTAATTCCACTAATGAGCCTTACTTTTCCCCCTTCCCTTCCTTTAGACCACCTCCCTGGCTCCCCTGAAGGAGAAATGTGCTTTCTAACACAAATCTTCCCACAGACTTGAGGCATGACATAAAAAAAAATTAGAAATGCTTATATGATGTCTATCTTTAGTTCCTACTAGAAATATTACTGATCAAGTTATATAAGCTCTATGGGTTTCTCACTAATCATCTATAATCTGAGGAATATTCAGTATCCACCTCAAATACTGTATGACCTCTAAAAGATAATCCATGAGAAGTAGCAGGAACATGGTAAACTCCCAATCTGTTAATTTCCATATGTAAAAAGCAAACAAGGTGTCAATAATATAATTCTTATTTTTCCAAAATGATTACCAATTTATCAAGAAGAAAAGGAAAAAAAACTAACAAATCAGTATCAGAATTTACCCTGAGGTTAAGAAGCACAGATATACACAGGATTTGTTTACAAGGACATTCACAGCACTATTTTTAACAGGAGAGATCTGAAAGCTGAACAAGGAAGGACTAATTGTGCATGAACATTGGAAATCAGTTTTATGACAATTAAAAATATGCATAATCTTGCCGGCGTGGTGGTGCATGCTTGTAATCCCTTCACTTGGGAGGCTGAGACAGGAGGATCACACGGGTTTGAAGCCAGCCTCAGCTACTTAGTGAGGCTCTCGGCATCTTAGTGAGACTCTGCTTCCAAATAAAATATAAAATAGGTCTGGGAGTATAGCCTGGAGGTAGAAGGCCTCTAGGTTCCACCCCGGTACCACAAAAAAAAAAAAGCATAATCTAGACAAGAATATAAAACAGTACCACTATAGAAAAACATTCATGAGTTTTACCAGTCTATACTTTAGTCAAAATTAGAAGATAAAGCATTGTATTTACTCATTTCCTTATTACAAACACCAGAGAAAAGAAAAACAGATTAATTTATAGCTAATTTAATCCGTGTCTGCATTCAAATGAGTATGAATTTACATATTACTATAGATTCACAATAAAAAGCATTAATAAAGAAGAAGAAAGAGGAGCCCCGTTGTGGTGCATGCTTGTAATCCCAGCACTGGGGAGGCTGAGACAGGAGGATCGTGACTTGCGGACAGCCTCAGCTGCTACTTAGTGAGGCCCTTTGCAACTCAGTGAGACCCTATTTCAAAATAAAGAATAAAAAATAGGATTGGGGGCATCGCTCAGAGGTAGAATGCCCTGGTTCCACCCCTAGTACCACAAAAAAAAAAGAAAGAAAGAAAGAAAGAAAGAAAGAAAGAAAGAAAGAAAGAAAGAAAGAAAGAAAGGAAGAAAGAGAACAGATGAAAAAAATTAAAATAGAATGGGGTCGGGTCATGTCAAACATGAATATCAGAGATTTTTTTGAAAGACAACTGCTGCCAAACATGTAGAATCAAATTAGGTACATTTTTTCCCAAGACAAAAATATTCCAGGGAATCTACCAATTGTCATGAGCATGTTGACAGAGTATGCAATGGAGCTGGACATGTAGCCATCACTAGCTATGACTGTCACCCATCTATCACTATCTGACTTTCTAGCAATGACAACCTAACCACTATGGAGTGATTCCACTGTAGAGTGTTCTGCCCACACCTGCTGGAGACTGACAGTGCCGTCAAAATTCAATGGCATGGAGGCACAGGCCTGTAATCCTAGTACTTGGGAGGCTGAGACAGGAGGATCCCAGGTTGAAAGCCAGCCTCAGCAATTTGTAAGGCCTTCTGCAACTTAGAGCTTAGGGCTAGAGGTGTAGCTTGGAGAAGAAATGCCCTTGGGTTCAACCCCCAGCACCAAAAAACCAACACACACACACACACACACACACACACACACACACACACACACACACTCCATGGCACTGATAACTGGAATACTGACAGGGATGACACTGGATATACAGAAAAATGACTTTGCTACGGTGGCTGCTTCTCTGAACATACCTGAAGTTTCTCTTAAAAATGCTAAGAATGACATTTGACCTGAGCAAGTCACTGGTGGTGTTCTCAGTAACATTTCCCTCATAAATCCAAATGTGAATGTTACAATAACAGCTATGACATCTGACACATTTATGGCATGCCATGCTTCTCAAAGTGCTTAGTTTATGTGCAGTACTTCCCAGAGGAGGAACCGTTCTTGGTCTCCTGTGCATGAAGTGGAGCTGCAGGAGGGAAGTCTCAAGACCCCAAAGCCCGCCTTTGATTGTTTAAAAAATACTTAAGCTTTATAGAAACTAATTTGAAACTCATCAAAATATTCATGCTCACATCAAATAAATAAAAAATCATGATCAGATGAAATTATACTATTGTACAAAATTATTACAGATTATACTATTGTACAAAAGGAAGTTTGCTTTATATTCTAAAACAAAGAAACAAAAAAATAATTAGAGGAAAAAAATTGAAATATTAACTGGCCATGAATTTAAACTAAATCCTAATAATTATATCTCCAGAACACCTAAGTGTTCACTTAAGTTAACACACAAGATAAATGCTGTGTTATAAAAGGTATAGGATTAGAAAAATGTTCAATGGAAATCAGAACATATTTAGCTATGGTTGAAAATCCCCTGACTAGAAGTGTGAAGCTATGAACATGACACTAAAATGCATTTCAAAATCCATTTAAAATAAAAGATAAACAAAAACATCTCAATTCATGCTTGGAGAAGTGTTTTTTGTTGTGTTGTTGTTGTTAACTTTTCTGAAAAATACTCAAATATATCTCCATATATTTTGGGTTTTTTTTCTTAGAGAAGGCTCCTAAAAGATTTCTAAGCAAATATTATTATACAATGAATTTTATTTGGTATACAACATACCAAATCAATAAATGAAAGTTTTATCTTTAAGATCAACTAAAAACAGTCAGGCTAGTTTTTGTCAGAATTATCTTTACTGGTATCTACCACTGTGACTACTAACGAAATTATTCTAAATAATCTTCTTGCTGGGTATCGTGGCACAAACCTATAATCCCAGTACTTTGGAGACTGTGACAGAAGGATCACAGGTTCCAAGCCAGCTCGTGGTAATTTGAGAGAAACTCTATTACAAAATAAAACATGGTTAGGGGTGTGGCTCAGAGGTATTATGCTCCTAGGCAGAAATCCTCAGAACCCTCCCCCAAAAAGTTGCTTCTCCTCATACTCTTAAACATTTACAAATACTCAAATAGTAGTATCATTTTAGCATTAGCAAGAATTTTTTGTTCTAGGAGAGAATGAAATTCCTAGCTGGGGTTGGGGTAAGAAAAGGAAATTTAAGTAAAATTCTCTAATACCTTTTCAATTGTAAGAGATGGGAATGATCCAGGCTGAACCCATTTTATTCTAAATCACTGTCTTCAGTAAAGCCTTTGTTTTCTTGCCTTTGTTTGAGACACGTATGCCTCTCAGGTATGAGTTGGCAAGAAGATCTGGCATGCTTGATACACCTAAGGCAACTGAAATCGGAATTGTCTTATAACTTTATACATCTTTATGATATAGAAGAAACATCTTTTCAAAGTAATCCTTGAGTAGTTAACCAGATTGCTATCATTAATTTTCTTAAAGTAAACTAATGGGGATGACCCATACATACATTCCAAAGTCAGATATAGCTTATTACAGTGCAAATCTGTCCCACACAGCTGTGGTAAGAATTAAATGAGCTGATACAAGCAAAGAACTTGGAATAGTATTTGACACAGAGCAAGCCCTCAGTGAATGTTGTGTGTGTGTGTGTGTGTGTGTGTGTGTGTGTGTGTGTGTGTGGTACTGAGGACTGAACTCAGGCATTCTATCTCCGAGCTGCACGCTCAGCCCTTTTTATTTTATTATTTAGAAACAAGGTCTCACTAAGTTACTGACAGCCTCACTAAGTAGCTAAGGCTGGCTGTGAGCCTGCAATCCTGTCTCAGCCTCCCAAGTACTGAATTACAAGCGCGTGCCACCACGCCTGCTAAATGTTTGTAATTATTACTCTACCGTGTCCCACTTTGACCTGCTCTGTGTGTCTTGGAAAGCAGGGAGTATAACGGACAGAGAGCTCAGAAAAGGCCCCCTTCCTTTGATGCTTACATACCAGAACCCACACAAGTCCACCTCTTGTATGGGGAGAGGGGCCCAAACCTAGTCATTTGGGTTCTTTATATAAAAGTGGCTCCTAGTGGTGCCATGCATGCAAGGGTAACTGGGATTGTCTTGGGATCCCAAAGCCAATCTGGTAAGCCAATTGTTCCTAATCCTTTAAAGATAGGAAAGATTACTGTGGGTCACAGTACAGATTTAGAGGGGAAATCCCACTAACATCAGAAAGAAAAGCAGATGAGTTTAAAATTGGAGGCACATGACAGAAGATTAATGGCATCATAACGAACAACCAAACCAATTAAGAAGGATGTGATGAAGACAGGCAGTCAGCACCAATTCCAACTGCCAAGTCCCTGTCAGCTCTTAGCAGGAGGGGAGTGGCCGCACTCTTCCTTCTGGTCCGCTGTGAGCCTCTTTAGCCTTGTCCTAGATGACTTCACTAAGGTCCTTTTTGCTCTCACGGTTTGATTCCAAAGAATACTGGGACTGTGCTGGCAGTGATATCTACATGAGGAGTGTCGTACTGCATTTCATGTACATTTTTTAAATGTGAAAGAAAGCAACAGAATAAATTTCAAGTATAATGTGAAATATGTCAATGTAATTATTTACATTCTCCTTGATATTTTTGGAACAGGTGTCCAAAAGTTTTCCTAGTAAAGAAAGATCTTAAAAATCAGAGTATGAGAGCTAAGTAGTGTCCTCAGTAGAGTAATCTGTTCTAACTTCATCAGTGCCCTGGGCCAAGGGGCAAAGGGTGGGGGAGAAAGACCTGTCTTCGTGAACTTCAGCCACATGAATAAGACAAGTGCTAGACTGCTAGGGGCTGTGCAAATACATTTGTTAGAGCTCATATCCTGTCTAGGAAGCACAATTCTGCTGTTTCTCCATTCGCATAGTAAGCCAAGTTTACACTGTAAAATGAAAGTCCCTTTTTCTTCTTCAAAAAATGTTCAGTGTACCATATTTACCAAGTATAAAAAAAAAGAAAAAGAAATTGAAAAGGTCACCATAACTCCTGTAGGTAGGTATACAGTGTGACTTGAAGCTACAGATCTTTCAAGTAAACTGCAAAAAACCTGAGCCTAAGGACAAGGTGGTCAATTATACAGCTGTTCTTGCAAAACGACGTATATAAGTCAAGGACTTGGGCTCTAAAACAGAAAGCAGATAAAGCTATACCTTAGAACAAACAGGGTACAGATAATAGTGTCCTAAGACTAGGAAGGTATTATCATGTATAAGTTATTTGTTTCTTGGTTTTTTTTGTAATAATAATAATAATAATAATAATAATAATAATAATAATTTTTCCTCCTGTCTCACCCCCCTTTTTTTGTGGTGCTAGGAATTGAAACCAGAGGGTTCTACCTCTGAGCTATACCCTCAGATTGGCTTGCTTGTTTATTTATTTATTTACTTATTTATTGTGGTACTGGGGATTGAACCCGGGGGCATTTTACCTCCAAACCATATCCCCAGCCCTATTTTACTTTTTGTTTTAAAACAAAGTCTTACTAGGTTGCTGACCTGTGATCTTACTGTCTCAGCCTCCAAAGTACTGGGATTACAAGCATGTGCACCACATCCAGCTCTTTCCTTCTTTTTTAGTGGTACTCGGAATCAAACCAGGGCCTCACACATGCTAGGCAAGCACTCTACCACTGAGCTATATCCCAGCCCTGAAATTTATCATTTAAAATAGCATATGTTGATTGTATGTTAAGGTATAAAATGTTAAGCTTTTTAGATCTCTAACTCATAAATCATAAGCTCATATATCATAAGCTCTTTTTAAATACTTTGACCCTATGTAGTGGTGCACTCTTATAATCACAGTACTTGGGAGGTTGAGATAATAGGATCGCAGGTTCAAAGCCAGCCTCAGCAATTTAATGAGGCCCTCTCCAATTTAGTGAGACACTGCTTCCAAAGAAAATAGGTTGGATGTAAAATGCTTCTGTGTTCAATCCCCAGTACAAAAACAAAACAAAACAAAAACTTTCATTGATGCATTATAGACCCCCATCATAATCTCATAAACTATTAAGTACCTTTTCTTTGTATATTGTCTATAACCATAATTAATCCAGAAAGGTCTTTCTTATTTAATTCTTACTAGAAACACAGTGATTGTAAAGCTTCCATATTTCCTGAAAGGAAAACTTCATTTTGCCAAAAAGAAAAACAACTATCTCATTGAGC
The DNA here is from genome assembly GCF_963383645.1 of Muscardinus avellanarius. Lineage (NCBI taxonomy): Eukaryota > Metazoa > Chordata > Mammalia > Rodentia > Gliridae > Muscardinus > Muscardinus avellanarius. The sequence goes on along the minus strand of NC_137801.1, from coordinate 26,797,902 downwards.
ACTGTAAAGAAAATGTTATTCATCGCAGCTATATTATTCACACCCTCTGAAATATAGTAGATGCTTGTTAAATGAACGAATGAGTATAGATTTTACTCCAGCTAACACAAATAACGTAATACATTGATTTACCCAAAACAACAATGCAAAGGGCATGCTATTTAGTCTCTGCAAGCTGAGAGCATAAATGTAAACCATATGTCAGATTTTTATTTTCATTTTAGTTTAAGTTGAAATAATATTAAGTTTATGATTTCATGGACACATTCAACACTGAATTACCAGAACTGGTATTTGACTAAAGGGAAAAAATATTTTTCCTATGTTCAACAAAACACATACAATATTTGAGAGAACAATTTAGATAAACTAAACAAGGATTAATATAAGACAGAAATAACAAAATATGAATATCTTACCTGAACATCTTTGTATTTGTCCCTTAGGTCGAGGAGCCGGTGATAAGCTTTAATGGCTTCTGAAAATTCCCCAACATCAGTGCTGGTGAGGATGTAGTTTTCCCAGATTTGCCAGTGTTCATAGTTACACTTGAGAGCTTCTTGTAAAGTTCTAAAAGCTTTGACTCTATTGAAAATCAAATTTTAGAAAGAGCAATAATGAAATCTTTATTAGAATAAACCACATAGAGCTAAGTGTATAAAATGCTAATGTGACCTGTCAATCTTTCGTCATTCACAGAAATAATAACAGAGGCCAACAAAAGCCATGTCAAATTTCCCTAAAATATCCAATGACAAGCCCCTTTGGTAATTCCATACCTACAGTGTACTCTACTCTAATACTCTTTCCTACTATATTTATTGGTAACAAGGACATTATTTTATAACTGGATGTCAATCTCAGAATCGGCCTAGGAGAAGGCCCACTCCAGTTCTAGACCTGGACTCACAGTGGCCAAGCAAGTACAATTTCAAACCTGTGAGAAAGAAAATAAGAAGGATGGCAAGAGGAGACGGATCAGCGGTCAGAGGATTGAAACAAACAAACACCTCCTCATATGCTAAATGAACCTACAAACCAAAGTGCCACGACCCGTGAGGAGGACAATCAGCAAAATTAATCTCTAGACGCAAGCTCACTAAAGTGAACATTAACTTTAAGAACTATCAACGATTTAAACATATGTGTTTAGAATACTAAAAGAGATGAAATAAAGATATTCCTAAAGCCTATAAGGGAATGACAACTGGAGAATAGGAGATACTTCTTTAGTGACAAGACAAGAAAAGACAATAGAATACTTCTTTTTAAGGTATTGAGTGAAAACAAAAGGTCTGTCATTGAAAAGTCTGAGGTGGTTTGGGCCTCCTAAATTTTATTACCAGCTAAACTGGCCACTCACAAGTAAATGCAAAATCATTTTTAGATATACAAAGACCTAACCAGTTACCAACTCTAAGTAAAAGAACTACTGAAGAATCCTCTTTCAAAACTACAACACAACTTAAAGAAAACTGAGAAAACTTCTTTAGAATCAGGCGTAAGTTGCTTCTATAGGGTCTTTCTTTCCCTTCCCGGTCCCTCTCTATTCTAACCCCACCAACTTCCTTTAACTGCCTTAATAGCAATGACCTTCAATAATGGTGGCTGGGGACTCCCTGAGTGCTCTCATTTACAAAGGGTAGACAGGGTTACTCTACTGGAAAAGAACTCAACAAACAGCAATCCACACCATTAAGATTATTTTTTTTCTCCTTTATGTCCTTGTCATCCTCTAATCTCAAGCATCTGGCCTTGACTTTTTTTTTTTTTTTTTTTTTTTTTGCAGTACTGGAGATGGAACCCACCAGGGTTCTACTTCCGAGTGACACACCCAGCCCTGTTCTTTTCTATTTTGAAACAGGGTCTCACTGAGCTGCAAAGGGCCTCACTAAGTAACTGAGGCTGTCTGTGAACCACAATCCTCCTGTTTCAGCCTCCCAAATGCTGGGATTACAAGCTTACACCACCATGCCTGGCTTGACATATTTTTAATGATATTTTTTTCTTTCTTGGCAAGCATAGGTTCTTTATAAGGAGCTTCATTACAAGATTCACTTATTAAACCAACTACAGCATTGATAATACACTAAAAAACTTATACACAAAACAGGAAAACAGCTGGGTGTGGTGGTGCACACTTGTAATACCAGCTTTCGGGAGGCTGAGACAGGAGGAATGTGGTTCATGAACAGCGCCTCAGCTACTTAGTGAGGCCCTCTGCAACTTAGTGAGACCCTGTTTCAAAATGAAAAGAATACAAAATAGGGCAGGGGGTGTAGCTTGGAGGTCTAAGGCCCCTGGGTTTCATCCCCAGACGGACACACAAAGACACACAGACACACACACACACACACACACACACACACCACAAAAAAAACAGGAAAACAGTGGGAAGGAGCACATTAGTGAAGAATCCTGTAATGCCATTTTAGGACATAAATATGATTGTTTTGAGAGGAATGGTAATAATATACTTCTTTTTTTAAATTTATTTTTATTGGTGCATTGTAATCATATATCACATTGGAATACAAGACTTGAGAGGATATACAAGCACACATCATCCAATTAGCCCTCATCCACTCCCCATCCCATTCCCTCCCCCTCCCTTGATCCCATGCTTGCTTGGTGATTAACTTTGATACATTTGTTTATGTACCTCCTGCGTTTTAAGGAGGCTCCATCCTCCCCTATTCCATACCCTCTGATTGGTCACCTTAATTGCTTCGCTATAGGGCCCTTTCTATAACTCCACCTCTTCCTATTGCCCATTTCCTCCTAGCTATTGCTGATTAGGGGAAGCATCTGGTTTTTATTTTATGTGATATTTCTCTGTGCATGCCGCGTTGCAAGTATCGATCCCACTCTTGACAGGCCCAGTAGTGGCCTGGCTACCCAGTGGACTGATCCAGACCTCATTGGCTCAAGCAGCGGCCTTGCCTCATGGGAGGCCCCGATTCTGGCCTCGCTGGCCCCCACACTGGCCTAATCCCTCAGCTGGCTCCGATCCCGGCCTCGGTGGCCCCAGCACCAGCCTATCCTCAAGGCAGGCTCTGTCCCAGCCTCGCTGACCCTGGCACCAGCCTAACCCCTCAACAGACTCCTCTCCTGGCCTCGGAGGACCCAGCATCGGCCTTGCCTCATGGCAGGTTCCGATCCCAGCCTCACTGGCACCGGCACCAGCCTAACCCCTCAGCAGGCTCCGATCCTGGCCTCGGAGGCCCCAGCACCGGCCTTGCCTCATGGCAGGCTCCAATCTCGGCCTCGGAGGCCCCAGTAGCGGCCTTGCCTCACGGCAGGCTCCAATGCCAGCCGTTGACTCCGGCACCAGCCTAACCCCTTGGCAGGCTCTGATCCTGGTCTCGAAGGCCTAATAATATACTTCTGAAATAACTATTTCACAAGTGAAAACCTAGCTATGTCTGGCACAGTAGCCAAGAAAGGAAAGAATAAAAAGGCTAGAATAATAGAATAATTCACCTCTGATTTTGTACACCTATTTTTACATGAAAAGCCTGTTTTATGAAAGTTCCTAATATCACTAGCCTGGAAGACAAGGAAGAATATCAAGAGCCTCACTATATATGAAATTATCTGGGTCACTAGAAAAGCTCGCTGAGACCACTCTGTGACTATGACAGGGATCTCCCCCACCCGTGGCTTTAAATCAAAGAGGTCTCCAGTGAGTTTAACACAATCAGTTGCAATCAAGAACATAATATTATCTTCTGAAGAGAATGGTAGAACAAACAGTACTTTATTTATGTAGATTATCACTCAAGCGCAGAGGAAGCATTTTATGATCTCAATGTAATATGGATTTAATGATATCTTCAGAAATATCTTGTGACTCCACAAAGAAAACTGAATTGAAAAACAAGGCCAAGTAAAAATGGAAATATGTCCATCCTTTAACTTACTAAAACTTGGGCAATATCAATTCTGTCTCTTCTCTTTCTTTCACTTTTCACAGCCAGTCAGTAAGTCCATTTGGCTGTCGCCTTATAAACTGTGTGGCACCTGCCATTTCTTTTTCCACTCTAGTTAGCTCATGTTTGGATTATTACAATAGCTGTCTTCTAGTTTCCTCTCTAGTCTGTCTCATATACTGCTACCATATAAACCTTCCTAAAAAGTCCCTTCATGAAATTACCCCCCACCAAACTCTCTCGCTTCCTATACCAGTAGGATGGTCAATCAGATTATCAGAATATGCAGCCATGTGACCCGAACCTACCTTTCCAACCTTCTCTCTCACTATAAGTACCATATTACTGTATACCTAGCAAAAAAAAAAAAAAAGCTCTACAAATATCATCTACTATTACTTTACCCCTTTGTATTCTTGTTTAATATTTACCACACATACTTTATATTGCAATCATTTTTTAAAATAATATGCCATAATGTTTTATCTTTAAACCCACATTTCCTGAAAACACTGGCTCATATCTATTTATATTTTTCAGTAATGTCTTGTATAAAGCAAGCAAGCAATAACAAGATTCTCAATGGAGTTGACCAATTGAAGGCATGTCTTTTTTTTTTCTTCTATTTTTTGGCATGCCTGTTTTTTATCATGTAATAAAATTTAGGATGCATCACAAAAAGATCTTAATATTTCTATTGTCTTGTTAAATGTTTTCATATAATAAACTATACATTTAGAATTGAAAGGGCTCCATTAAGTCATTGTAACTCATAAGCAGGATGGGAAAGGGAGAAAGACAAAGAATAAGGTGCAGTGTTTCAATATTCAGTTGGAGAAAGTATCATCCACTTACTTTTTTTTTTTTTTTTTGGTGGTACTAGAGATTGAACCCAGGAACATTTTACCTCTGAGCTACACCCCCAGCCCTGTTTTTTATTCTTTATTTTGAACCAAGTTCTCACTAAGTTGTGGAGGGCCTAAGTTGCTGGGGCTGACCAAGAACCCGTGATCCTCTGGTCTCTGCCACCCAAATGCTGGTATTGCAAGTATGTGTCACCACACCTGACTTCATCCATTTACTTATGAAACAAGTTCTTCATATTTTGTCTGACATACTTACTTTTGTTTTAATCGGATATAGGAAGTTGATAAATTATTCCAAGCCTCAGCATTCTGAAATGGCAAAGAACCCAGTTACAGATTAGTTTCATTAAGTAAAGTAACTTCTAAAACCAAAACCTAACACATTTACCTAGTCTGGTACGCGTTTTTAAAAAAGCACAATTTTCAATAAAGTATAACTGAAGGTAAAGGGTATAAAATTAAATTAGACTTAACTTTTTATAATTTATAAAAAGGTCAAAAATTAGTCAGCCAATGATAAAAAACTCTAATAGCACTAACTTAATTTAGAATTTAGTTAAGATTTTATTTTCAAACAGATTTACAAGCTAGAAAAGTTACAACATAATTTATACAATACATAGATTTATTACAAACCCGAAACAAGGCAGAATATTGTGTTCACATCTTAAAAGGCTTTGCCATTTTACCATCATCCTTCTTCATCGCTTAGGAGAGTAAGCGTGAGGATGTGTGATGGAGGGTCTGGGGAGAGTTGGGGGAGAGAGGGAGAATTACACTGACATCATGTGTGTATATGAAATTATCAATGCCAATCTTAATATCATGTTCAGGGGAAAGGAAGGGAGCTGGGAGGAGGGAGGAGAAGGAGAGGAAGCTCAGCAAGTGCTGTGTGCTGTATGCCCCTATCACTCACTCTACACTGCATTAGGGTATGAGATCATAATGCACCAATAAAAGCTTTTTTAAAGAGTAAAAATGTGTTTTCCAGTGCTACTATAAACTACTCATTAAATATATTTCTCTACCTATTTGTCTACCCAATGACAAATAAAGTTCATGACAAATGTTGATTTAAAAAAGAATTATATGAATTGCATTTGCTCTTTTTTGTGCTGCTTTTTATAAAATATAGAGCAGTAGTTCTCAACTTCCATACATATGATTCGAAAATTAAGTGGCACTGAACCTCCCCTTCCAGACATGGCAAAGTTAGTACCAGACTATCTCTCTCTCTGTCCCTCTCTCTCTCTGCCTGCCTGCCTGTCTGTCTGTCTGTCTGTCTCTCTCTCTCTCTGAAAAGCTACAAGTTTGATAAAATATGGAAAACAACTGTTTCAAGAAGTTGGATAGCTGGGGATAGTGGAACATGTAATCTCAGTACTTGGGAGGCTGAGACAGGAGGATCACAGGTTTGAGGACAGCCTCAGCAAGTAGAGAGACTCTCATCAACGTAGTGAGACCTGTTTCATAATAAAAATAGAATAGGTCTGGGGGTATAGCTTAGAGGTGGAATGCCACTGGATTCAATCCCCAGTGACACACACACAAAGAAATTGGACAACAGACAGCACAGGAGTGTAATTCTGGAGTGAAGGGGGAAAAAAACACTAAGGTGTCTCAAACAATCAACTTTGCTTTCTGTTTAGAAGCACTTTCAGGGCTGCAGCAGAGAGGCAGAAACCAAACAAAGCAGAGCATGTCTCTTGCTGGGATGAAAAAAAGGGGGGAAATCGGAGTTCAGAGTCAAAAGGTAGCTGAAATTTGCAGGACAAAATAAGCACAGAAGAGAGATCTATGCTTCGAGGATCAACTGAGAATTTCCAATAAGACTCCCCTGGAGTCCTGGGCTGAACACTGAGCTACTAGAACTACTAGAGAAGTGCTGGCTAAATGGAAATTATGCAGGTCACATGTGCAGGAGCTATTCATGTTCCAACCGACCACAGCAGAAGGTTGATACTGACTACCTGTAACACAAAATCACTAGACTCAATCCCAGAAAGGTCATATATTAAGAGAAGGATTATGATAACCCTGGAAAATGGCAATTCCAGACCCATCCTAACAAAGCTTAAATCAAGCTGATCTGCAAACTAATACCAAAACTAAAATTCAATCCTCTGTTAAGGGAAGACAATAAAAACCAGCAACTCAACAACACGGTACCCAGAATGTGTAGGATATAGCAAAAAAAGAAATCAGTAAATATAAGGAAGCAGAAAAATTTCATCTATAACTAAAGAGAAAAATTCAGTTATTAGAAACAGAGACATGAAAGAGATGTTAAAATAAGCACACAAGAACTTCACAGTAATTATTATAAACACATTTAAAGATGTAAAAAAACATGAACACGCCGGGCGTGGTGGTGCACGCTTGTCCCGGAGCTTGGAAGGCAGAGACAGGAGGATCACGCAGGTTTGAATCCAGCCTTGCTGGCTTAAGAGACCCTGTTTCCAAATAAAAATATAAAATAGGTGTGGGAGTGTAGCCCGGAGGTAGAAGGGTTTCCAGGAACCCCAGTACCACACCCCCACACACAAAAAAACCATGAACACAATGAGAGAATGGTTGGAGAAACTTAGTAGAGATACTACAACTGCTAAAAGAACCAAATGAAAATCTTTGTCTAAAAATTCTATTGTCTGAAGCAAATTCATGGGATAGGTATAACAGCATATTGGATGTTGCTGTAGAAAGTAAGTCTGTGAACTTGAAGGCACAGCAATAGAAAGCATACAAACCAAAGCACAGGAAAAATTTAAGACCAAACAAATAAAGCTTCAAAGACTTATTAGACAATGTAAGTAGTATAAAATACTAAAATCCGAGTACCAGAAGGAAGAAAGAGAAGCTGGGCATGTAGCTCAGCTGACCACAAAAAAGAAAACTATGGACCAATACCCTGTATGTACAGAAAAATCCTCAACAAAATGCTAGCAAACTAAATCTAGCAAGATAGTAGAAAGATTATATACAATGGCCAAGAGGAATTTATCCTGGGAATGCAAGAGTCAATGCAATAAAATATATTACTAGAATAAGGAAGAGAAACCACATAATCATCTCAACAGACACAGCAAAAGCATCTAAAGAAATCTAAAACCTTTTCATGATAAAAATACTCAACAAGTAGGAATAGAAATTTTCTTCCTAGTAATGACTCCAAAAGAAATGTACAGAAAATTCCATGGCTTTAATGGTGAAAAACTGAAACCTCTCCAAAAAAAAAAAAAAAAGCAGAAACAAAACAAGGATGCCTACTTTCATCATTTATATGCAATATACTCTAAGGGCTAGCCAGGACAATTGGGCAAGAAAAATAAAAAGCACCTGAACTGGAAAGGAAAAAACAACCCTATTTTTATTTTCAGATAACATGATCTTTTATATGAAAAATCTTAAGGAATACACACACACACACACAGGGCAGGGGTTCAGAATAAACAAGTTCCACAAGGTTTCAGTCTATCAACATATAAAAATCAAATGTTTTTCTACAGCAATGAATAACCCAAACTAAAACTGCAAATATAATTTCACTTATACTATCAGCAAAAAGAATACTTAAGAATAACTTAACCAAAAAAGTATAAACCCTACACTTTGAAAACCATAAAACATTGGGAAAAAATTAAAAATATCTAAATAAATAGACATTCTGCACCCATGGATCATAAGATGTAATACAATCAAGATGACAAGCTCTCCATACTAGTTCTGTAGAATCGATGTGATCCCTGTCAACATTCTAGTTGGGTTTTTTTTTCTGCTTTTTTTTCCCTGCAGAAATTGACAGTTTAAATCCCACGTGAAAAGTCAGAGAACTCTGAGTAGCCTAAACCAACTTGAAAAAGAACAAAGTTAAGAGTATTCATGACTTCCGGGAATGTGGCGACCGAGAAAAGCGGGGCTTAAGAGCCCCGCTAACAACCAATCTCCATTACCACAAAATCAGCGCCTTTCATAGCCAGAAAACACCATCACCAGAGAAACAAAAAGATCACCAGGCTCCAGAGAGAAAGCAGACTGAGAACAGAGCTCAGAGCCACAGAGGAGATACACCGGCCTCACGCCCAAGGATGCGGCAGCAGCGCCATACTGCCGGCGGCAGCGGTGAGTTCACCGGATGGCTACAGCAAGCCGAGGTGAGCCACTGCAGTACAGCCAGGAGGGATTTCTTGGCGAAGGAACATCTAAAGCTCCCAGTGGCTGAGCTCAGCACACGCTGCAGGGATTCAGAGTGGAAATCAAAACCAAGAAGAAATACGCCAGCCTCACGGCCGAGGGCGTGGCAGCGGCGCCATATTGCCACCGGCGGCAGCAGCAGCGAATTCACCGAATCCAGTATGGCTACATCTGCGTACTCAAGAACAGTGAGTCAAATTGCGGGCCACAGAGGAGAAATCCCAGTACTGTACTCCCTGGGACTAGACCCAGTGGGGGAGTGGCGGTGGCAGAGATATCACACCATAGGAGAACGTGCAACCTGGCACCCCCCACAGTCTAAAGCAGCCTCTATCGACTCTCTGGGTCGGACACTCTGTGATACAACCCAGTAAAGGAGTAGTGGGGTCTGAGATACTACTGACTCGAGATCCAGAACACCTTAAGTGAAGTCATAGTGACCCAAGGGAAGAACCCAGAGAAGGCACAAACTTCCAAAATCATGGGAAAGAGGAATAACAATGGAGCGATGAATGCCCACAACCCCACAACATCAGAACCCGATAAAACAGAAAATCAGAGATTTCTAGAAGATCAAATCAGGAAAATAACTGTAGAAATAATAGAGGTGCTTCAAAAAGAACTCAGAGAGAGCCAAAAAGAGATAAAGGATGCAATTAATGAAGTAAAGGCCTCAATTCAAAGCACAAACAACCGATCAGACCACATGGAGAACAGAATCTCGCTCTTAGAAGATGATCATTCCAAAAATGAACGCATAGTTTCTAATCTAGGAAAAAATATCCGACAGCAGGAATCTGATATTGAAGAAATATGGGCCCATTTTAAGAGAGCTAACCTAAGAATAATTGGAATAGAGGAGGGAAAAGAAAGTGAAACCAAAGGGATCAACAATCTTTTCAAGGAAGTAATAGCAGAAAATTTTCCAAACATAGAGCAAGAGGTTGATACACAGGTCCAGGAAACTTATAGAACTCCCTTTAGACAGGATCGGAGAAGAGGATCCCCACGCCACATAATTGTCAAAATGACCAATGTGGAAGCCAAGCAGAGAATCTTAAAGGCAACAAAAACAAAGGGCCAAGTGACATTCAGAGGCAAACCAATTAGAATCATTCCAGACTTCCCAAACCAAGTCACGAGAGCCAGAAGGGCTTGGAGTAACATATTCCAAACTCTGAAAGAAAACAACTTCCAGCCAAAAATTTCCTACCCAGCAAAACTTTCTATCAAATTAGATGGAGAAATAAGAAGCTTCCATGACAAACAGAAACTGAAGGAATTTATGTCTTCAAAACCAGCACTAGAGAAAATACTCAAAGAGATTAACTACAAAGAAGAAATAGGTAACACACACCAGAACCAGAGAAATAAGATTTTCCATCCAACAGACAACTAAGATTGGTTATCTGTGGAGATTCATTACTTATGTTAGTCTTTTACCTATCTCTAAATTGTATTTTTTGCCTTTATTGTAAATTTTAGGATTTCTAGTTGGAATATTAATATACCTTCAGATATAGCATTTGGAAATATTTTATCCCATTCTATTAGTAACTTTTAACTCTGTTTTCATTGTCTTTGGATATACAATATTTTTTTTTTTTTTTTAGGGAGTTCTGTTGCCTGTGCCATTGAAATCATATCCAAAAAATCACTGCCAATTTCAATGTTGTGAGGTTTTATGACCTAGATTTTCTCCTAAAAGTTTATAGTCTTAAGATTTATATTTAGGTCTTTTATCTATTTTGAGTTAATATTTGTATATGGGATTAGGTAAGGGTCCAATTTTATTTTTTTCCGTGTAATTATTATTTTTCAACAATATTTAGTTAAAAGATTATTATTTCCACCACCAAATGTTCGTGGAAACCTTGTCAGAAATAACTTGACAATATAGGGAAGAGTTTAGCTCTAGGCTTGTATTTAATTCCAATGGTTTATATATCTGCCTTTAGAACAGTACTACACTGTTTCAATTATTGTAGCTTTATATGGTTTGAAATCAGAAAATATATATCTTCTAGCTTTGTTCTTTTTCAAGATCGTTGTGGGTACCTAGAATCCATATTCCATATTAGGATAGATTTTTTTTCTGAAAAATAAATATATAAATATATGATAGTTTCACCTAAAAAATAGAAAAAAATATTCTCTGGTAAGAAAGAAATTAAAAAGAAATATTGAAATGTTATCTTTAAGTCACCAAAAGCTTGGTATCAGACAAATGAAACTGTTATGTGAGATTATCATTTTTAAGTTTGGATAAATTGCTATAATACTAGATGTCAACCACTAAGCCAAGCATGGGAGGGAGGGATGGGGAGAAAATGGGGTAGGGATCGGGTGGGGGCTAACTGGCGATGTGTGCATGTATGTCTACAAAAGTTTGTATCCCACTATGATGTATGAATACAGTGCACCAATAAAAATTTTTTAAAAGAGTATTCACACTTAAACATTTCAAAACTTACTATAATGCTTCAGTAAACAAGAAAATGGTTTTGTCCCACACAAAGACCTATAGTTAATGAAACATAATTGATGACCCATAATTAAGTCCTTATATTAACAAGCCAGTTGATTTTTTTTTACCACAGTGACAAGAACATTCAATAGGAAAAGTATACTCTTCTAAACAAATGATTCTGGAGCAAATGGATATCCACATGCAAAAGTATGAAATTGGAACCTTTCCTTCTACCATTCACACACAAAAAAATCAACTTAATGGTCCATAGGCTAAAACTAAAAAACTCTTAGAAGAAAAGAAAGAAAGAAATTTTCATGATCTTGAATTTGGCAATAGATTCTTAGACATAACAACAAGTATTTAAAACAAAAAAAAACAGATTAGTTAAACATCATAATTTAATAAATGGTGGTGCATGCCTGTAATCCTAGTACTTAGGAGCCTAAGACAGGAGGATCAAAGGTCCAAAGCCAGTCTCAGCAACTTAGCAAGACATGATTTCCAAATAAGAAATAAAATGGGGTTGGGAGTACAGCTCAGAGATAGAATGACCCTAGGTTCAATCCCCACCACCAAAAAATTAGTGAGTAAATAAATAAACAAACTTTGGGGCTTCAAAGGACACTATCAAGAGAATAAAAATACAACTTAAAAGAATTGGAGAAAATATGTCCAATAAGGAACCTATAGCTAAGCTATATATATAAGCTATAAAGTACCTAAGCTATAGAAAAAAACTCTTACAACTCTACAATAAAAAGACAAATGATCCAATTTTTTAAATGGGCAAAATATGTGAGCAGATATTTCCCCAAAGATAATACACAAATCAGTAAGCCATGGAAAGGTGCTCAATGTAATTGGCCATTGATGAAATACAAATTGAAACCATAATATACCACCTACAAAGATAACTATAATTAAATAAAAGCCAGATAACAAGTGTTGGCAAGAACGTTGAGAAACTGGAACCTCGTTCACTACTGATGGGAACATGAAATGGTACTTGGAGAAACAGTCTGGCAAGTCTTCAAAATTCTGAACATAGAACCACCATATAACCCAACAATTCTACCTTAGGAATATACTCAAAAGAAGTGGAAACACGTCCATCAAAAAGTTGTAAATAAACATGAGTACTAGTTTTTGTAAAGGCCAAAAAGTAGAAATAATCGAAATGTCTATCAGCTGATCAATGGATAAGTGTGATAGGCCCAAAGAATGAAATATTATTTGTTAGTAAAAAGAATGAAGTACCGAAACATGCTAGAACATGGATGAACCTTAAAAACATTAGTCCAAGTGAAAGAAGCCAGTCATAGAAGCCTATATATTACATGATTCCATTTATGTGAAATGTCTGGAGTATGAAAATGTATAGAGAAAGAATATACATTAGTGGTTGTCTCGGGCTGAAGAGGAAAAGAAGGTATTTAAAGAGAAATAGGGAGTGACTGCTGATGAATACTAGGGTTTCATTTTAGAGCAATAAGAATGTTCTAAAGTCGTACTAAAATTCACAGCTCAGAACATACTGAAAAATCACCTGATTATACAGTTTAAATGGATAAAAATGAGAATTATCACCTCAATAAAGCAACTTAGGCAGAAAAAAACTGTTAAAATACCTGCTGATCATGTAAATTAGCAAAGGCAGCATAAATTAGCAATGACAAACACACACGACGCTGCTGTATTATTCGGCAATCTATTTTCAAACTAAATTTTGTTTGATAAAAATTATTTTCACAGTGAATTCCATTTTTATGAGAAAAACCTTGTCTAGACTTCTAAGTCCCTACGTTGGTGTATGTCCTTCCATCAAATGCATACGCCCTTCCACCATGAACAGAACTGCTATTGCAAACTATGAAGTTCAGATAACTTGGAGGAATACTAAAATGTAAAACAAGGAGAGACCGCCAAGTGAACTTACATCAGGTTCGAGGGTCACACAACGCTGAAACGCCTTTGCGGAGCCTCCGTAGTCTTCCAAGGCCAAGTAGGCACAGCCTAGAGAAAACCACACTCCGAGCTGCAAAGACCCAAAGTTAAAGTCACACAGACAGACATTTACAGATGATCTGAAAATTATTTATGATACTATCAATAAGCACATTGCCATAAAGAATTCAGAGTTATGCAATAAGCATTTGCCTTACATTTATGTCAAATGAAGGATAGCTGGGCGTGGTGGCGCACGCTTGTAATCCCAGGGCTTGGGAGGCTAGGACAAGAGGATTGTGCAGGTTCAAAGCCAGCCTTAGTGAGACTCTCAGAAACGAAGTGAGACCCTGTTTCTAAATAAAATATAAAATAGGTCTGGGGGTGCAGCCCAGAGGTAGAAAGCCCCTGGGTTCCATCCCCAGTACCACAAATAAATAAACAAAGGAAACTTAGCAATGCAAATGAAATCTTTTACATAGTTTCTTTATATATTTCTTTTTGGTTTTTTTCTTTTTTTTTATTGGTGCATTGTAGTCATACATCTTAGTGGGGTACAAGATGGTAGAGGCATACATGCACACATCACTCATTTAGACTTCCCCCATCCTACCCCATTCCCTCCCTCTTCCTCCTTCTCATGTTTGGCTTAGTGACTGATATATTTGTGAATGTACATCATGTACATTAGGAAATTTCCTTCTTCCTCCCTCCCTTCCCCCTCAGTTGGGTCACCTCATTTGCCTAACTATGGTTTCTCCTTCATAGGAGTTCCTCCTATGACCCATTTTCTCCCTGGCTTCTGTATATTAGGGGAAAGCATCCCATTTTTTATTTTGTATGAGTCATGAATCTCACTTAGCATAATGTTCCCCATTTCCATCCATTTCCCCACAAATGACATAATTCTGTTCTTCTTTATAGCTGAATAAAATTCCATTGTGTACATCTCACAGTTTTGTAATCCATTAATCTGTTGATGGATATCTTGGCTAGTTCCATAGTTTGGCAATTGTGAACTGTGTGGCTATTAACATAGATACGCATGCATTAGTTTGGTACTTTAGTTTCCATTCTTTTGGGTAGATACCCAGAAGTGGTACTGCTGGATCATATAGTAGGTTCATTCCCATTCTTCTGAAGATGCTCCATACTGTTTTCCAAAGTGGTTGTTACTAATTTGTAATCCCACCAACAATGTACTACTAATGTTCCCACTTCTCCACATCTTTGCCAGCATTTGTTGTTGTGTTTTTAGTAACTGCCATTCTAGTTGGAGTTAGTTGAAATCTCAGGGTAGTTTTGATTTGTATCTCTCAGATTGCTAATGATGTTGAACATTTTCTCGTACATTTATTAGCCACTTAAATTTCTTCTACATAGTTTTCAAAGCAAATATAACACTGAAAGCTGAGCAGTATCACTGGACATCTTACACTGAGAAAGACCATACTTGGTGTTAACCAAATTCCTTAAATGCAACAAAGAGCTTTGTTTACAAGCCTTAATATTAGAGTCTAATATTATAAACCTGGGCTTAATCAAACATTTTTACTGGGTAGCCTCTACATAAAAAAAGGATACAACTTTTTTTTTTTGGTGGTACTGGGGTTCCTGGAAGCCCTTCTACCTCTGGGCTACGCTCCCAGACCTATTTTATATTTTTGAAACAGGGTCTCTTACGCCAGCGCGGCTGGCTTCGAACCTGCGCGATCCTCCTGTCTCCGCCTCCCAAGCACGGGGATTACAAGCGTGCGCCACCACGCCCGGCTTACAACTTTTTTTAATAGTAGATTTGCAACTGATGAATGCATCACAAACTTGAAAGGACAATTTCTGCTTTCATCTTCGATTGGATCATAACTAACTTGTGCAGCCTAGTCAAGCGCCAAACCAGCATAGTGTCTATCTGCGTAAGCATGCCTGAAAATAGCTTGGAAAACAGAGGGTCAGAATCTGGATTATAACAGTCATGTGAAAAAAATGTGGTCTGACTTAAGTCAATAAGATTTGTAAACACTGAGATTTAGGAAATAGGTAAGATAGGAAGTAGCTATTCAAATTACAAAAGAATTCTTCACATCACAGAATTTTCTTAAAATCTAAAAGCCCTTGTCAAAAGTGAGATAAACTGCTATAAAAATTCAGTGATATTAGTCAGAATGCAGCCATTCTGAGCTAAGTTTGCTTCCCTTTCAGACAGAGTGCAGTGAGCAACAGATGAAGTCCACCTTCCTAACTGGTGCTTAGCGGTGTGTGTGTGTGTGTGTGTGTGTGTGTGTGTGTGTGTGTGTGTGTGTGTGTTTGCTCGTTACCAGTCCCAGCCTTCCCCACAGGCAGGAGAGATGCCTCCACTTCCTCCTCTGGCCATTCCCACAAAACTTGTTCCATATGGCCACTGGAGGCCAGAAAGTTCCTTAAGCAGATAAAGATTTTTAGCCAATAATTAGAGATAAGGCTTAGAAAGCAAACATCCTTGAGCAATTTAACACTTTGCTGTGAATTTACAAGAGGCTATAAATAACTTAAATAACTGCTATCAAGAGCCTTTATGGAGAACAGATTTTGTTGTAGGGACAGATATTGTCTGAAGTGAGGTGGATGTGTGTCTGGTGGGAGGTGGGAGAAGAAGAGGGACTAAGATGAAACTAAAATTAGGAGTTCACTTCTCTGAATTATAGTACAGCTAGAAACTTGAAATGAGCTCACTACTTTGCTTTTATCTGGTTATTTATAGAATCAAATAAAGAGCTTCAACACACCAAAGCTTGCTCACAATGCAGTCCAACAGGACCTAAGTCTGATGCTAACTTAAAAATATAGTAGGTAAAACAAGCCCTCTAACTTCAAATTGAAAGTTTCAAAAACTGTTATATTTCATTAATTCTAAAATACACGTTTTAAATTATTTAACATCTTTGAAACAGAGATACACTGAGTCAGAGTTTTATTGGCAGCAGTTTTTTCTATACAAAGTGGTACTTACAGGTTCTTCTTGCAACTGATGGCACCTTAGCTTTGGTGAATTATGACAATAAGTTTACTTAGAATGAAGAATATTCTATTCTAGGACTAAATAAGAACATTGAAAACTGCCATCAAAGTTCTCAAAATACATGTCTTCCTCATCTTCTCCATCAACAAAGGACAAATACTTCTTTCCATGTGTTATAAAAACTAGTCAAGTCTCCATGAGCTATAAATAAAAAGCAAGATCTAAATACTGAACTTTATTTTAACCCACCTGAAAAGATAAAGATTGCAAATGTCTAAAATAAGTAATTACCATATAGATCTAAAATTTACCCATGAGATTCATCATTTACCCTTTACTGGGTTCCTGGAAGCCCTTCTACCTCCAGGATACACTCCCAGACCTATTTTATATTTTTATTTGGAAACAGGGTCTCTTAAGCTAGCATGGCTGGCTTCAAACCTGCGACCCTTTACTTTTAAAAATCAGTTAATGTGAGCCGGGCGTGGTGGCACACACTTGTAATCCCAGTACCTGGGAGGCTGAGACAGGAGGATTGCACAGGTTCGAAGCCAGCCTCAGCTATTTAGTGAGGCTCTCAGCAACTTAGTGAGAGCCTGTTTCCAAATAAAGTATAAAAGAGGTCTGGGAGTGTAGCCTGGAGGTAGAAAAGCCCCTGGGTTCCACCCCTAGAGGTTGAACTCAGGGGCAGTCTACCTTAAAGCTACACCCCCATGCCTTTTTCTTTTCTCTCTCTTTTTTTTTTTTTCTACTTTTTTGTGTGTGGAACTGAGAATTGAACCTGGGGGTGTTCTACCTTAAGCTACATTCCCAGCCCTTTTATTGTTTTTGTTTTTGAACAGGGTCTTGTAAGGTTGCTGAAGAGTCTTGCTAAATTGCTAAGGCTGGTCTTCAACCTGTGATCCTCCTGTCTTAGCTTCCTATTACTGAAATTATAGGTATGCGCCAATATAGCCGGTTTATTATTTTTATTTTAAAACAGGGTCTCACTAAGTTGTTGAGGCCGGTCTCAAAATTTGCAATCCTCCTGTCTCAGCCTCCCTACTTCTGGGATTACAGCTGTATGCTACCACATTGTAACTGGTATTTTAAAACTGAAACAAATTTCATAAAAATCAGGTGTACTGTTTAATCAAGTGTCATGATGGTTCTCTTTCTAGTCTTGGTTATTTTTGTGGTTATCTTAATAATCTGTGTTGAGGGAAAATCCTAAAATCAATGACCTACTAGACCTCATCTGTTGATGGCACAATCAAGCTGGAAGCTGACCTCTACATACCTGAAAGCATACACCTACACATACAAACCTCTGAAAGCATGCAAAACCTGCTCCTCTTTTTAAAACTCTATGAACTTCTTATTGTTTATGGCTGGCCCACTATATCATTCTTGTTTCTCAATTGATGTCATCAGAGTTTGGGGTAAAGAGTATATTTGATGTCTCTTTTACATATATATTTTTTAATGATTACTTAATCTATTGTTAGGAATAATGTCTGGCATTTTGGGTCAAGGTCACACTCTTAAGAATAAAATATCTTTTTATTTCTAAATTAAAAAATATAGCAGAACCTCTAAAAACCCTCCTCACAGAGTCTTCAAAATCATTCAGCTGAAGTACCAAGACCTCTGTCATCTAACCCAGGGGTATCAGCTAGAGATAGAAAACTAGCCTCATTAAATTTTCTAGTAATTGTAACTTTTTTTTTTTTTTTTTTTTTGGTGGTACTGTGGATCGAAACTAGGAGCAGTCTACCTCCGAGCTACATCCTCAGCCCTATTTTTTATTCTTTATTTTGAAACACGATCTCACTGAGTTGCAAAGGGCCACACACTAAGTAGCTGAGGCTGTCCTCAAACTGTGATCCTCCTGTCTCAGCCTCCCAAATGCTGGGATTACAACTATGCGCCACCAAGCCCAGCTTAATTACAACATTTATTTATTTATTTAGCACTGGGGTTGGAGCCCAAGGAACACCTCCAGCCCTATTTTTTATTCTTTACTTTGAAACAGCACCTCACTGAGTTGCAAAGAACCTCACTAACCACGCTCCTCCTGCCTTAGCTTCCCAAATGCTGGAATTACAAGTGTGCACCACCACACCCAGCTCTAATTACAATTTTTTTTTTCCCCAGGTCTGGGAACAGAACCCAGGGGCATTCGACCTCCGAGCTACACCACCTACCTATTTTTTATTCGTTATTTTGAAACGGGTCTCACTGAGTTGCAGAGGGCCTCGCTAAGTAGCTGAGGCTGTCCATGAACCGCGATCCTCTGGTCTCAGCCACCACGCCCAGCTCTAATTACAATTTTTAAAACAGTAAAAAGAGCTGGGCGTGGAGGTCGAATGCCCCTGGGTTCTATCCCGAGCACCACACACACAAACAGTAAAAAGAAATTATTAACATCCAATTGCAGATGATTACATCAACATGTAATTATTAATAATGTTATCATTTACTCATCAATTGTTATTATTAATTCCATAATTATGGAGATTTTCATATTCTTTTTTTTCCCCACTATATCTGGTGTGTATCCCACAGAGCATGTCTTGGTTTTGAACCAGACACATTTCAGATGGGCAGCGGGATTCTACACAGTTCTGAAACAAGCATGTGGCCCCAGAATTACCTTGCATCCTTCCCTGCTTTATCCAATAAAAAGCTGACTCCCCTGCAGAGCCCTTCCCTTGAGCTCCCAGCTTTCACAGAACATAGTCAGGCCTGGACTCTCCAAACAGTAGCAACCAAAGTAAACAGCACCCAGTGAGTGTCCATCAGCCACCAGGAGCTTTCCCTGTACGCAACGCCTCAAGTGGTCCTCACAAAGACTCTGCAAGGGAGTCCATACTACCCTCATTAGAGAGATGTCCCGGGGGTAGAGGAGAGATCCAGAGCCCACATCTCGTCCACTTGGCCACAAGGCCTCCCACGATACCACACGAGGCATGAGTCATGGCATTGCCTCCTTGTCACTGATGAGGGGTGCATTTAACACATGCTGGGAACACAAAAGAGACCAACTTTTCCCTCTCTTGATTTGGCTACACAGGCCGACAGAGGAGCAACAGAAGAGGGGCCGTGTTTAGTTGGGGGAAAGAGCTAAAAGGAAGCCTCTTATCAAAGGGATTGGGCAAGAATGGAGGAAGAAGAGCATCTGGCAGAGGCTCTGCTCAAGATCTCTGTGGAGTTTGCTTCCAGAAAGCAGGCAGGCATGCTCGCTATAGGAGCTGATGGCTCATTTATCTCTGCAGGAGCCAATACCAAAGCACTAGAGCAGGCCAGCTGTTCATTCTGAATGTAATAATGTCTATACTTAAAGAATGGTTTATATTTGTGTGGGCACTGAGGATTGAACCCAGGCGCATTCTACCTCCAAGCTATACCCCCAGCCCTATTTTATTTGGAAACAAGGTCTTACTAGATTGATGAGACAGACTCTCACTACTTGCTGAGACTGTCCTTGAACCTGTGATCCCCCTGTCTCTGTCTCCCAAGTACTGGGATTACAAGTGTGTGCCACCACCTGGCTTTAATTTTTTTAATAATTAAAATTAATAATAGAGAACATGGTTTCTTTGAATTTCTCTCACTAAGCTGCCCAAAGAGGAAGGGATGATGTAATAATGATAGGTGATGGAAATTAAAGGGTTCTGAGAAACTACATGACCTTGGCCATGTCTCAGTTCTCCAGTGTTAGACTGGGGTGGGAGGGTCTAGACTAAAATTCTTTTGTTTTGTTTTGTTTTGGTGGTGGTACTGAGGTTCCTGGAAGCCCTTCTACGTTTAAAGCTCCTCAGATTCCCCATATTGAAAGTTTCGAGGTTCAAAGGCACACTACTGTCATCTAGTGGCAAAAAAAAAGTACATTGCCAATACAAAAATCCATTAGTATGGGGAAGCAGCACGTCTGAAGAGCTAGAAAGGAACCAATTAGAAGTCTTGGGAGTCAATTTGAAAGAAGCCAAGAGAAAATTGAGGCCTACGAAGAAATTATTTTCCAAAAGCCATGCAAGGGTTCCTTGTTCCTTGTTTATATATATATGGAAACAGATGTGGCACACCCTTGTCATCCCAGTACAGGAAGATCACAGGTTGAAAGCCAGCCTCAGCTACTTAGGAAGACCCTGTTTCAAAATATAAAAATAAAATGGATTGGGGTGTAGTTGGGAGGCAGAATGCCCCTGAGTTCAATCTCTAGTACCCAGAAAATAAAATAAATAAAACAAAAACCCCAATGCTTTAAAGAGAAATTAAATAGCTTGTTGCCGGGCATTATGGCGCACTTTTGTAATCCCAGCATTCCGGAGATAAAGATCAGAGGATCATGGTTCGTGGACAGCCTTAGCTACTTAGCAAGGCCCTTCACAACTCAGTGAGATACTGTTTCAAAAATAAGGAGATTAAAAAATAGGGCTGAGAAGCCGGGTGTGGTGGTGCACGCTGAGACAGGAGGATTGTGCAGGTTCGAAGCCAACCTAAGCTGGCTTAAGAGACCCTATTTCCAAATAAAGCATAAAAATAGGTCTGGGAGTGTAGCCCAGAGGTAGAAGGCCCCCGGGTTCCATCCCCAGTACCACCAAAAAAATAAAAATAAAAATAAAATAAAATTTTAAAATCGGGCTGGGGATGTAGCTCAGAGGTACAATGCTCCTAGGTTCCATCCCCAGTACAGCAAAAAAAAAAAGCTTGTTACTCTGAAGACTAACAAAGACTAAGCACCATTAGATAATAAGCACAGATGAACTGACACACACCTTTAGTAATCTCAGGACTAGGAGAGCTGAGACAGGAGAATCACAGGTTTAAGACTGGCCTCAGCAACTTGGTGAAGCCCCCAGTAACTTAGCCAGACCCTCTTCCAAGTAAAAATAAAATAAGGCTGAGGATGTATCTCAGAGGTAAAACACTCCTAAGTTCAATCTCCAGCATCACAAAAACATAACAAAAGTTAATGTTTACATGAATATTTAATGCCTATCTGCAATATATACTATTGGCTGATACCTATATTATGATCTTATTAAATTATAAGCCTACTACTCAAATTTTCTTTCTCGTCAGGGTTTAAATAAATAATCAGTAACTTCACGCTTTTTGCTACTGATTCACTTAGAGGGTCACCTGCTTTGCCTTTTAATGTCACATATACTGAAGGTTAACATATTATAACCTAATCCTAAAGCCATAACCCACATGGGGATGAGCTGCTGAATGTGGAATCATTAAACAGGAAATGATATAAGCCAAATCCAAGAATATATCAATGTTTTGGTAGCAGCTTTTCCTAGAGTAATGCTTGATGCTCTGATATTTTTTTAAATGGGCACTGGCAACTCCTTCATGACCAACTTTTTCATTCACTAAAGCCTAAATTAACTTCCCTAAAAAAGCACAGGTCTTAACCTACAAATTTCTCTCTCTCGCCAAAAAAATAATTTCCTCTATTTTAGTGTTTTTCTTTAAAGGATCAACTACATTTTTATATGCTTTTTCTTCAACTAAACTATTAGTTGTTTCATGCCCTCTCCAACTCTTGTCTAGATTTGGTACCACCAGTTCTTATATTTGTCCACTCTTCCAGAGAATTCAGTGTGTTTGTCATCTGCATTTGAGGTTTTTGTTAGAGATCTCCCTATTGGGCTTTACGGTGATTCTCTACCATAACTACAATAGGGCAACAGGCAGGAAAGAAAAGTATCACCATGTAACATCTATTTCTGAGAACTTACTATGGGCCAGAAACATGCTAAGCCCTCTACATACACTGGCTCTACTTTACAACAGTAAGTTAACTTGGGAGAGCAATCTCCACTTTACACCAGCTAAGAAAGATGAAGAGTCACCTACGGCATGCTCCTTGGGGTTCCTAGATTCGGAATCAGGTCCACGGCAGCAAAGCCTTTGCCCTCCCTACACGCTCCAGTTGCAGCTACAGCCCAGATGTTATCACAGCACACACATTTCTTGGCAGTTATGCAAGCTAGACCTTAGGAGTTTCGTTTTTTATTACTTACCAATATGAGAAAGGAGGAACCAAAAGGGAAAGAATCTCTTTTTTCTGTACATATTATTCACATGTGTTCATCCTGTCTTCTCCATTGGAATGTGTGCTCCAACCTCCTTGAGCCTTCCCACCACAAGCAACACAAGTGCATGACAAGAACTAACTCCATTTCCAATAGGAATATTTTCTCCTCTCAGAAACTACAATGAAAGAAAACATTTACCCCTACAAAACAAACAAGAAAGAGCAAGGTACAAGGCTCCAAGATGAGTAAAATCACAGAGGACTATACCACAGAAGTCTGGTGTTCTATGTATGATCAACAGGCTGGGAGGGGTGGCCTCATTTCCTCTGTAAGTCCCTGGTTGCAAAGAGACTAGCTCACTATCATTGCTAGATGGTCCCAAAACATCCCTCTTATAACTTCGCTTCGCTCCTGATGAAAGCCCCAATGGCTGTTCATTAAAGGAAGAAAACAAAGTCAAACCTGACAGTGTAGTATCCTGGGCTCTCTGTGAGTTGGCTTCAACCAAATGCGTCCATCACTGCTTGCTAACATAGTGTGTTCCAGAGGTAAAGAGTGAAGAGGTGAAGAGCATAGCTCTGAACTGGAACGCGCAGGCTGAGATCCCAGCTCCAGCCCCTCACCCACTGAACAATCTGGGACAAATCACCCCCACCTCCTCATCTACAAAATGAGGGTGCAAGTAGCAAGCACCTCAGTGATTGAGCTGAGGTTTAAAAATATATGCAAAAAGCTTACAGAACAGTACCTGGAACTGAGTAAATACTCAAAACTAGTTGCTGTTATTATAACTGGATAAAATGTGAAGAGTCAAAACTTAAGAGTTATTAAGAAACCTTGCTCTCTGCATGGAGGGCATTTATATCTGCTAGTCTTCTTTCCCGGAACACATCATCTCAAATTTTCCCCTCTTACCCAAATCCCAACCACTCCTCCCAGTCCAGATTGATACCCACTTTCTCCACCAGGCCTTTCTGACAATCACATCCCTTTTCACTGCCAGGCATGCAAAGCATGTTGCCTGTTTCCTCTACCCTAGGTTCACACAGTATTCACACCTCCTCTCTCCAGCTAACTCAGAGAAACCACAGGCCAGCAAGAGTCCCTGTCAACACATTCTTCTATGTGCACCTCAACATGGTTTACAAAAAGTTCACACATACATACTAGCTTAGAATAAAGATGCTTAATAAACAGAAATTCCTTCTAGCCTCACTTGAAACACTATTCCTCCGTTTGGGGTCATCCATTCATCTTTTCTCCTTACTGCACTCTCTCCTGAAATGATATTCCCAAGGCATCTTCCCCTCTTTATAGCAAGCCCTCCACTGGATTCATCCTCTCCTTTATCCACTGGAGTCCTTCCTTTGTCTTCAACCAAATAAAGGTGTCTGATAGTTTGGCGTGTGTGTGTGTGTGTGTGTGTGTGTGTGTGTGTGTGCGTGGTATTGGGAGTGGAATCCAGGGGCTTTTCTACCTCCAGGCTACACTCCCAGACCTATTTTATACTTTACTAGGAAACAGGGGCTCACTAAGTTGCTGAGAGCCTAAGTAGCTGAGGCTGGCTTTGAACCTGTGCGATCTTCCTGTCTCTGCCTCCCAAGCACTGGGATTACAAGCGTGCGCCACCAACGCCCGACAAGGTGTCTGATATTTGCAAAGGCTTTCTTTCCCTTCGGCCACACTGGGCTCAACACTCTACCCTGGCCGCTCGTCACCCTGGTGTGCTCCTGAATGGAGTCCATAGACGCCATCTCTGTTCCTCACTTCCCACTTACTCTCTCGTCTCCATACCTGTTTTTGAAGGTCACTGGTGAGCTACACCAATGACCTCTTCATGGCCCCCTTCGAACTTTGTCACTAACATGCGACATCACTCCCCGATGCTTGTTCTTCCTTTAGTGTCCGTGAACCTTTCCTTGGCCCTGTGCACTGGCCAAGACTCCAGTGTATTCTGTTTGATTCGTATTTTACTGGTGCCATCTTTCTGTTTCTTCCATGTGCTGGAGATGCTCAGAGATTAGGACACTGCATGGTGCTCTCTTCCGACGCAGTTCTCTTGTGAAGAACTCGTTCTATTTCACAGCTTTGACTCAGCCCACAGAGAGCCCCCTCTGCTGCTTGGTCTGCCCCTGCCATGGAGCAGCACTCGGCTTTTATCTCCAAGGCACTATCTGCCACCTCTCCTTGCAGAGAGCCACCAAACCCTCATGTGCAGCCACCAAACCCACAGCACCTTCCCTGCAGGAGTATTCTCCCTTCCTCAATTCTGTATGGCTATCGATAGAGACATTTTGGTGCCGGGGATGAAGCCCAGAGACAGAGCATGTGCTTAGTATGTGTGAGGCCCTGGGTTTGAACTCTAGCACCACACACACATACTTTAAAAAAAAAAAAAAAACATTTTTCAACCCAGCGTGGTGGCGCACACTTGTAATCCCACCATTCGGGAGGCTGAGACCAGAGGTTCGTGATTTGCGGACAGCCTCAGCTACTTAGTGAGGCCCTCCGCAACTCAGTGAAACCCTGTTTCAAAATAAAGAATAAAAAAAATTGGGCAGGAGGTGTAGCTTGGAGGTCGAATGCCTCTGGGTTCCATCCCCAGACCCGCAAAAATAAACAAACAAACAAACAAAAAAACAACCATTTTCAGTTTTAACTATACAACTGAGAAAATTGGCATTCTCTGTTTCCAAGACCTCCCTTAATCCTGCCAGTCCAATGAGTACACCCAGAAAATGTTCCTTTGTCACAAAGCCTCGACCTGTTCTTTTTCACGGTCTGCTAAAGTCACAGATCTTCACCCTTGACATTCATTCCTTATTAAACTTTCCATAATACACCTTAGTCATAGCACTCTTTAATTCAAAGCCACAATAAACTCCCACATCCAAAGAGTTAGATAACCCTGAAGCTGGACATTTAAGGCTCTTTACAAACTAGCTCTATCCATATCACTTCCTAGCATAAACTCTCTGCCTTTGCTGATAGGTTGACACAGACCAACTGACTCCCACATCCGTGTCTGGCACACAGCAGGCCCTGGATAGTGCTTGTTTACGCAACCACATGACATACTGTCCAAACTGCAGCACTGAAAGTATATAGGGCAATTTCTTTTATTTTTTGATGGCACTGAAGATTTCAACCCAAGGGCGTTCTACCTCAGAACCACCCCTAAGCCCTACTTTTTTTTAAACAGGGCTTCACTAAATTGCTGAATGCCTTACTAAGTTACTGACACTGGCCTTGAACCTGAGATTTTCCTGTCACAAGCTCCCAAGTACTGGGATTACAGGTATGCGCCACCATACCTGGCTCAAGCACAATTTAAATTATATTTTTTGTTGTTGTTTGTTTTTGTGGTACTAGAAGTGAACACAGAGCCATTCTACCTCTGGGCTACACCCCTAGTCCTATTATATTTTTAAATTTTGAAACAGGGTCTCTCTAAGTTGCAAGTGGCTATGAACTCGAGATCCCCCTGTCTCAGCCTCCCAAGTATTGAGATTACAAGTGTGCACCACCACGCCCAGCTTAAAAACTTATTATCAATCAACTGTTGACCAACAAATTGGCTCTGTCATATCAGAAGACGTATGAGTCTATTAGAAACCATTTTTAAAATATAACTACTTACTAGAAAATAAAACTTCATTAAAATTACTTATTTTGTGTCATTTATTTCTTCATTACCATCACTAAAGCAAATAATTTTATCTTTAATATTTTTTGTTTGTTTTTGCAGTACTACTGATGGAACATAGGGGCAGTCTACCTCTGAACTACACCCAAAGCCCTATTTTTTATTTTTTATTTTGAAACAGGGTCTCACTGAGTTGCAAAGGGCCTCACTAAGTAGCTGAGGCTGTCTGTGAATCGTGGTCCTTTTGTCTTAGCCTCCCAAATGCTGGGATTACAAGCCTGTGCCACCACGCCCGGCTTTATCTTCAATGTTTAACTTTGTTTTTTCTTTGCAGTATCTGAGATTGAACCCAGAAGCATTCTACCTCCTAAGTACACCCCCAGCTCTATATATAACTCTTTATTTTGAAACAGGGTCTCAGTAAGTTGCAGAGGGCCTACTAAGTAGCTGAGGCTGGCCTTGAACCTAGGATCCTCTTGTTTCAGCCTCCCAAGTATTGGGATTACAAGGGTGTGTCACCACGCCCATCTAATGTTAAATATTTAGGTCAATTTATAATAATTTCAGATATCCCCCCTATAATAGTCTGAATTTCTGAGATTTATTTAGAATCCATTAACTGAGCTTAAAAAAAAACAACCCATTATGAGAAATAAATCAATAAATTTTCTATTTGGAACATTTGATATCACTGATATAAAACTGGCAAATTCAGCTGTTTACAAAGAGTACTTCTGCTAAGAGATCTAGTACATTAGCAACTATGACCTCATCTTTCACACACTCAAGAAAAATTTGGTATTGACTAATCTTATAAACTAATTTTGCTCATTTTCATTTGTTCTAGATTAAAAAGCCAAGCATTAAAGAATGGCAGGAAGCAGAGCACCATGAAGCATGCCTTTAATACCAGCACTTGGGAGGCTGAGAAGGATGGAAGGTTTGAGGCCAGCCTCAGCCACTGAGCAAGACCCTCGGGAACTTAACAAGACCTTTCAAAGTACGAACTAAAAGAACTAGGGGTGTGGCTTGCAGGTAGAATGCCTGAGTTCAATCTCCAGTACCCCACCACCACTACAAAAAAAATATGACATGACAATTCACGTCTTTGGACAAGGCCTTCTACCATTAAAAAAGAAGAAGAAAGAAAAGAAAACTAAGTGTTTATGTAAATGGTAATATTTCTTTAGAAATGGTAGTTTTTAAGGTGGGTGTGGTGGCGCACGCTTGTAATCCCCGCGCTTGGAAAGCAGAGACAGGAGGATCGCGCAGGTTCAAAGCCAGCCTCGCTGGCTTAAGAGACCCTGTTTCCAAATTTAAAAAAGTATAAAATAGGTTAGGAGTGTAGCCTGGAGGTAGAAGGGTTTCCAGGAACCCCAGTACCACCAAAAAAGAAAGAAAGAAATTGTGGGTTTTGTATTTTGGGTGGTTTTTTTTGTTTTGTTTTTGTTTTTTGCTTTTCATGTGGCCAGTGATATTTCTATGGTCCTTGAGGTAGAAATGAAATCTCAACTACACTGTGTGCAATAGGGGTTTTTAGGGGTTTTTTTGTTTGTTTTGTACTAAGGATTGAGCCCATGGCCTCCTAAATGCTAACCAAGCACTATGCCACCAAAGCTATAACCTCAGTCCTTTTTATACTATTTTAAGAAATGATCCATGTCACCCATTTGGCCTGGAACTTATAACCCTCTTGAGCAGTAAGGGATGACAGGCAAGTGCCACCACCATGCCTGGCTGAGTTTTTAGTTATTCTCTAAAACTGTCCTTCATTTGTTTGTTGGATGTTTACAGATGATTGCTGCAAAAAGGCTTGACTATAAACTATGAAATGTTACCGAGCAGCCAGTGGTGGTGTATGCCTATAATCCCAGTACTTGGGTGGCTGAGAAAGGAGGATCACAGGTTCGCAGCCAGCCTCAGCCACTGAGCAAGACCCTCCGCAACGTAGAGACGTCCTGTTTCAAGATAAAAAATAAAATGAAATAAAATAGGACTGGGGGTATAGCTCTGAGGTAGAATGCTCCTGGGTTCAATCTCCAGTAACACACACACACACACACACACACACACACACACACACACACACACACACATTACCTAGTAACTAGTAACACAGCATAAACACAGGAGCAGATACAGACCATACATGAATGGCAAAACTCTTTCAGTAGAAGAACCCCATGTGCTTCATTCATGGCAGGACCACTCTTCCTTCTCCTCCTGGGCTAGTTAGACTTTTGTTGCTATGACCAAAATACCTGACAGAAATAAGACTTATTTTGGTTTCAGACCATGTGGGGCTGAATCCAAGGCAGAAATACCTGGTTGAAGGGCACTGGCGGGGGGGGGGGGGGGGGGGCTGAGCTCACAGAAGCAGGAAGGCGGGGGAGGGAGGCAGGGACAAGATACAGCTCAGAAGGGCAAGCCCCTGGTGGCCTACTTCCTCAACTATGCCCCAATTGCCTACAGTTTCCAGCTCCTTCCAGTTGTCAACTCAAATCATTAATCCAAGTCGGGGTGGGGGCACTCGCCTGTAATCCTAGTACTTGGAAGGCTGAGACAGGAGGATCACAGGTTCAAAGTCAGCCTTAGAAACTTAGTGAGAGCCGGGCGTGGTGGCGCACGCTTATAATCCCAGCTCTTGGGAGGCAGAGACAGGAGGATTGCTCTGGTTCGGAGCCAGCCTCGCTGGCTTAAGAGACCCTGTTTCCAAATAAAAAATATATAAAAATAGGTCTGGGAGTGTAGCCCGGAGGTAGAAGGGCTTCCAGAAACCCCAGTACCAACAAAAAAAAAAGAAAGAAACTTAGGCCTTCAGCAACTTAGCAAGACCCTGTTTCAAAATAAAAGAATTAAATAAGACTGGAGGTGTAGCTCAGAAATAGAATGCCCCTGGGTTTCACCCCTAGTACCAAAAAAAAAAAATTATTAATCCATCATAAGGACTGATCCACTGATGGGGTTATGACCCAGTCACTTCCAGAAGCCTCTGCTGGACACTGCTGCACAGGGGCAAGTCCTCAGCACAGGAGCTTCTCAGGGGCGTTGCAGACCCAAACCATAGCACTTCCTCATGTATCTATCTACAAGGCCCCACACTCACACTAATCCTAACTGGCTGTCACACAACTCCACGCATCTCACAGGCCTCTGCATGATGCAAATGGTCCTGTACGACATTCTAAGGGGCTCACAGAGACGCTGGCTCAAGTATTTCTCCCAACACTGCTGAAGACCTGAAGAAGCCAGCTGTCCTTAACTACTGGAAGCAAGCAGAGCTTCCTACATGCTGTCCTTGGAAGGTTGACTTGCATCTGAAAAAGGTTGGGGTGAGGTGAGGAAGACAGGCTAGGACTTGTTGTCCTTCAAATCTAAGTGGAAGCTCTCTGCCGTACATGGACTGAGCACAGTACTAGATGCAACTAAGGCAGAAGATGGAAGAACAAAGGAGCTGCCTTTGAAACCCATTCTGTCTTCTTTCTATGTAACTATGAAGAAGAGCAATTCATTCAAAAATAAAAAATCCAGGTCAACACTAACCTGGATCAGCTACCAGGATAACAGACATAGACTGGGGACAGCCACAGACCCTTGTGAGCGCTCAGATCCCAGCCTGTCCTCAAACTTCCCCACTCCCACAGGAAGCCAGCTCCCCTGCTGCACATGTACGCACTCTACTCACTCATTCAACCCAGGTCCTGCCTCCCCTCCAGCACAAAGCTTCCCCTGGCCCCATCAAGCCACAGCATCTGCTCATCTCCCCAACACTCCTACAGATGCCTACGCATGTCTTTATTATCTATTTGTTTATTTGTTTACTTATTTATTTATAGGTACTAGGGATTGAACCTAGGAGCATTCTACTTCAGAGCTATATCCCCAGCCTTGCTTTATTTTTATTTTGAAACAGGTTCTCACTAGGTTGACGAGTCTGCTAAGGCTGTTCTTGAACCTGTGATCCTCCGGTCTCAGACTCCCAAGTACTTGTATTACAGGTGTGCATCACCACACCCGGCTCCCATGCATGTCTTTAAATGTATGCACACTGCCAGCAATACCATATGACCCTACACAGGGGAGTGGCCAGTTGATCAAGGAACAGAGTTAGGAAAAATAAATTTTATTATTACTATTGGGGTTTTTTTTTTTGTTTTTTTGTTTTGTTTTTGTTTTTGTTTTGGTACTGGGGGATTAACTCAGGGGCATTTAATCTCTGAGGTACACCCCAGGCCAGTTTTTTTTTCTTCTTTTTTCTTTTTTGTTTAGTTTGAAACAAGGTCTGGCTAGATTGTTGAGAATCTCACTACTTGCTGAGGTTGTCTTCAGACCTGCAAAACTCCCGTCACTGTCTCCCAAGTGCTGGGATTATAGACACGTACCACCACACATGGCTAGGAAAATGAATTTTAAAAGAAGAGGAAGGACTAACAAAAGAAAAGGAAAAATTGTGTGTTGGATTGGAATAAAAAATTGACAGAAAGTAACATTTTCTTTTTCCAATACTCATCCACCCACTAGTTTGATATCTAAGCAATTGTTTTAGTTTTTTTGCATAAACATGAGGGGCACTAGGAATAATAACTACCCAAGAATAGCATTTATGTTTTAATTCTGGTCCTATGTCTATAAAATCCTTCCTCAGATATTTGGCTGGCTCTCCCTCCCACATTCTTTGGCTTCTAATACCTCTACAGCCCCAGATGTCTAAAGTTGAATTTTCATAGTTTCAGAGGTCGCTTGGGAAAATGAGACTGATGGGTGTAGGTCAATGACAGCAAATTTAAAGTACAAATGGAAACGGTACATGCCTTCTGGTTCTCAAACAAAGGCACCATAAGCAACACATTTAGTTTTGCAGCCCACTCTTGACATAAAATTGTTTTTATATCAAAGCCATTTGAATCTCTCTCTCAGATTGCCTAAACTTTGTTGTTAAACATAATTGTTTAGATATCTGGAAAAAAGATGGAATTTCTTAAACTCCGTTTTTCTATTTTCCCATGAGAGTGAGACTTAAAGAAGACAACATGGCAAAGAGAAATGCTCCTTTTTCAGAGACAAGTTACACGCAGATCACAGGTTAAGTCTACGTGTTAAGTCTATCTTGCAGAAGTCTGTTCAACTGTAGCATCAAATGACCGTGTACTTCAGCATGGCCTCCAGCCTGCCTGGATCCCATCCATAAGACAGACTGCAAAACATACTCACATAGCATCCATTTGCACTGTGACTCTGCTTGGAGCAGCTGTCATTTCTTGGTCTATCTAATCAGCGCTGAATTACATACTGAAGTAATCAGGCCCTTGAGTCCTCCCTTGAACTTCCTTCACGTCATCCTTCCTTCCGCGTCTCCCTCCCACACTGTTGCTATCATGGCTAAAACTAGACTATGACCACAGTCTCCCAACTCTTGACAACATTCCATTAATTCCTGAATTACCTCCCTACATGCGCCATTCCTGCATTCAAAATGGCTACCCTTCAGTGGCTCCCTACTACAAAGAAAAAGTCAGAGAGTTGAGCCTCACATTTAAGACATTTCACAAACTGGATCCAATTTAGCATCCCCACTCTAACTGCCCTATTTCCTCTCACTGTGAAACTGACCTATTCACTAATCCCTCTGTTGCCTTAACATGCATGGCTTTCGACCATGGGACTACTGATGAGGAAAGAGGGGGTTCTATGCATTATGGGACGTTTAGTAGCATTCCTGGTCCTGACTCATTAGTAACCAGTAGCATACACACCCACCTCCACATTGTAAAAACCAATAATGTCCCCAGAGTTGTCAAAATCCCTCTGGGGAAACAAAATTATCCCCAGTTGAGAACACTGAGTTAGAGCAAGCTGTCAACAAACACCATCTCCCAAGTATAATTTAAGCATGCTTGCTATCAAATGAGTTCCTGCTGATATCTGTACTTAAACCCACCCTACTCTCTTCTCTAGGCTTTTTTTTTTTTTCTTCAGTACTGGGGATTGAACCCAGAGGCATTGTATCTCTGAGCTACACCCCTAGTCCCATTTTGCATTCTTTATTTTGAACCAGAGTCTCACTAAGTTGTAGAGCTCCTCACTTAGTAGCTGAGGCTGCCTTTGAACCTGTGCAGTCCTCCTGTCTCAGCCTCCCAAGCGCTGGGATTACAAGTGTGCACCACCATGCCCGGCTTCCTCTTCTCCTGGCTTTTTACTGGCCACCTGTTTTTTTTGTTTGTTTGTTTGTTTGTTTGTTTGGTGGTACTGGGGGTGGAACCCAGGGGCTTTTTCTACCTCCAGGCTATACTCCCAGACCTATTTTATATTTTATTTGGAAACAGGGTCTCACTAAGTTGCTGAGAGCCTCACTAAGTAGCTGAGGCTGGCTTTGAACCTGTGTGATCCTCCTGTCTTAGCCTCCCAAGCGCGGGGATTATAAGTGTGCGCCACCACGCCCGGCCTAGCCACCTGGTTTAGAAGGTTCTAATTATATTCACTACTTAGAGGGAGAAAAGCAAGCAATGAGCTCAAGCTGTCACACCAAATGCACTCTGGGATGTAGCTGAGAGGTACAGGTACAGCTCTTGCCTCACATGTATGAGGCCCTGGGTTTGAGCCCCAGCACAGCAAAAAAAATAGAAGGCACTTCTGCCAGACGTGGTAGTGCTCACTTATAATCCCAGTGCTTGGGAGACTGAGAAAAGAGGATCACAGGTTCCAAGCCAGCCTCAGCAACTCAGCGAGGCTCTCAGCAACTTAGTGAGACCCTATTTCCAAATAAAATACAAAATAGGTCTGAGGGTATGGCCTGGAGGTAGAAGGCTCCTGGGTTCCATCCCCAGTACAATAAGAACAATAGCAACAACAAAGCACTTCTGAATGTTTTGATGCAAAGACATTTCCTGAGTCTACCCTGATTTAAATAAAAAAAAAAAGAAAGAAAAAGAAAATGAGCTCTTCTCCTTTTTCTCCTTCTTTTTCTCCTTTTTTTTTTTTTTTTGGCAGGTCTGGGGATGGAACCCAAAGGCATTCAACCTCCAAGCTAAACCCCTACCCTATTCTTTATTCTTTATTTTGAAAGAGGGTTTCACTGAGTTGCAGAGGGCCTCCCTAAGTAGCTGAGGCTGTCTGCGAACCGCGATCCTCCAGTCTCAGCCTCCCATATGCTGGGATTACAAGCGTGTGCCACCACGCCTGGCTAGGAAAGAGCACTTCGCACCCTGCGTTCATGGCAGCACTGTTCAGAATAGTCACACATCTACCAGGTGAGTGGATAAACAATGCTCAGCACATTCACATGGAACAGTAGGCAGTCTTAAAAAGGAAGGAGGTGCTACCATGCTGCAACACGGATGAGCCTGGAGGACACCATGGTGTGAAAAAGCCAGTCATCAAAAACAAACACTTCCAGATTTTGCTTTTATGAGGTATATAGAGAGTAAATTCCTAAAAATGAGACAATAAGTGGTGGTTGCCAGGGCTGGAAGGAGGGGGAACGAGGAATTGTTGTTTAGCGGGCACAGAGTTTCTGTTTTAAGCTGAAAAGGCTCTGGAGATTCATTGCCCGACAATATGAATGTACTTGTCACCACTGAACTGTAAATCTAGAAGGGCTTAAGATGGGAAACTGGCTGGTCATGGTGGCACATACCTGAAAACCCAGCACGTGGGAGGCTGAGGCAGGGGGATCACAGGCTCAAAGGCAGCTTCAGCAACTTAGGGAGACCCTGTTTCCAGAGAAAAAGTAAACTAGGAGAGGAGATAGAGCATGGAGATAGAATGCCTCTGGTTTCAATTCCTAGCACCACCAAAAAAGGTCAGTTATATGCCATCTGGATTGTTGTTTTGTTTTACCACAATTTAAAAAAAAAAGTGCTCTGAAGCCAGATTATCTGGATTTACTGGCAGAATGCTGGAAGAGGGACCTGGCTCATAGGAAGTACTCAGTAATCATGAGTAGTAGCTAATTATAAAGTAATATTTCAACTAGAATTATATTAAGTCAGTGTGCATGTTTGTCAGGAGTTATGCCTGACTCTTATGTGTGACTCTGCTGAAATGCAGTTATAAATAAAATTTGGCAAAAAATGCCTATTTCTGATAATGAAATAATTTTATCAACTGAATATCATAAAATATAAAATGAAGTGAATCTTCTTCTCCTTAAACTCAGGTCTTCTCCTGTGACTTTATCATGTCACGTAAAGATTCAGATCCTTTGTGTACTAGTTTTTCAAACCTTAAAAAAATTTTTTTTAGTATTTAGATTTATTTGTGTGCATGTAGATATACATATTTTTCCTTAAATTATCAACAATCTATCATATATGTTAGCCTCTTGATAAAAAGGTTTTCCTTCACTACTGACCTCAGTAATGACGTACAGAGTCTACACTATCTCCAGTTTTGATTCTCATTTCTTTCCTAGCACAGCTGCTCAAAATAGTATAATTTTAGCCGGGCATGGTGGCACACGCTTGTCATCAGTCATTAGGTGAGAAAGTGGGACTCATTTTGTGAGAACCCAACCCAAAGGAACACGCAAGCACCGATAGCAGGCGTGTTTCACGACTGTCTCACCTGCATGGGGTTGATCTTCACTGAGCGTTCAAAGCACTCCACACATTCCTGAAACTCCTTGTTTCGAAGGTGAAGGAGGGCTTTGGAGCGCTGGGCCCGCGCACTGCGGTGCCGGGACAACTCCCAGGCCTTGTCATAGCAGGAGTGGTCACGAAGGACATCTCCAAGCAAGCAGTATAAACTCGGTGTTTCTTTCTTCTCCAACTCTTGCCTAAGGATTTCTTCTGCCTAGAAACAACAACAGAAATAACAAAAGTACTTGATTGTGGCTACTATTTTTTTCTTAGCATATATACATATTTTATATCCCATATGACCCAAAATTTCATTTGTGACCCTTAAAATGACTTATTTCAAGCATCTATAATAAAGGCTACATAAGAGAGGCCCAATATAAAATAAACAAGATACACAAGTCAAAGAAAGGAACAAGGAGCTGGGTGGGGTGGCTCTGGCCTGCAGTCCTAGTACTTGGGAGGCAGAGACAGGAGGATCACAGGTTTGAGGTCAGTCTCAATAACTTAGTGAGACCCTCAGCAACTTAACCAGACCCTGTTTCATATAAAAATGGGCTGGGGTGTACCTCAGAGGAAGAAAGTCTGGGTGACTTAGACTGAAGCACCTACAGTGCAACCTGGTATACTGAGGGACAGGACGCTGTGGGAAATACAGCAATCAAGGTGGGTTCTCTGCTTCCAAGTTCACTGGACAACTCAACAGAGATGACACTTTGATGTTTTATTTATTTATTTATTTTGGTGGGTCTGGGGATGAAACCCAAGGGCATTTGACCCCCGAGCTACAGCCCCTGCCCTATTTTTTATTCTTTATTTTTGAAACCGGGTCTCACTGAGTTGCAGAGGCCTCACTAAGTAGCTGAGGCTGTCCTTGAACCGCGATCCTCCAGGTCCCAGCCTCCCGAATGCTGGGATGACAAGCGCGCGCCACCACGCCTGGCTCCCTTTGATGTTTTAAATCCGCAAGGTCAGAAACCAGAGAATTTCTATGATAACCTCAAAGATTTTATTTTATCTCATAGCTAATAAGATTCTAGAGCCAAAATCAAACATAGGCAGAGGCTGTTCCTGCAGAACTGCTGAAGTAAAATGTAGGATGGATGAATTCATCCTCTAGTTCTATGTGAACGGACATTTGATTGGGTAAATACATGCTTTCATGTTCCATTTCATTTACTCTTTTAGCTTTTAGCTATATATTATTTTATTTTATTATTTATTTATATATTTGTGGGGGAGGGTCCTGAATATTAAACTCAGGAGCATTCTACCTTTGAGGTACACCCGCACCCCTTTTTACTTGTTGTTTTAAACGGGGTCTTACTAGGTTGATGAGAGTCTCGTGTTGCTAAGCCTGTCCTCCCACCTACAATCCTCCTGTCTCGGCCTCCCAAGAACTAGCGTTACAGGCATGAGCCACCGTGCCTGGCTTATTATTCTTCAGTGACTGCTCTGGGTGAACCTGTGACCATGGTGAAAGGGACACTGTGTGACTTTCAAAGCTGGGTGTGGAATACTCAGCTGGAGCCCTGAGCTGCCATGTGAGTAGAAATACTGTCCTGAGGTCACCATACTGTGAAAAAACCCAAGCTAATACATGAGGAGAAAGCACAAGGAGAGAGAATCTGACATCAAGTGAGGAGACAGTGTTGTCCAGCCAGGCCCCACGTGTCCCAGACCCTGCTCTCCCTGCACAGCTAGCATCTGATCGCTACTGTTCAAAAGATCCCAGGCCACAGCCCTGCCAAGCTTTTCCCGAATTCCTCCTCACAGAGGCCATGAGAGAGAAATAGAAAACTGCTGTTGTTTTAAGCCATGAGGTTTTTGGTAGGCTTGTTACATAGCAACAGGAATGGCAACCATTGTTTAAAGCAAGAGTGTAAGTCAGTCTAGTACCAGTTAGTTCTTTGTAGCCAGGAGCAAAAGAGGGCACTAATTGTGAAAGAGCAACACCTAAGAATTTACATATGGGCCGGGCGTGGTGGCGCACGCTGTAATCCCTGCACTTGGTAGGCTGAGACAGGAGGATCGCATAGGTTCAAAGCCAGCCTCAGATACTTAGTGAGGCTCTCAGGAACTTAGTGAGACCCTGTTTCAAAATAAAGAATAAAAAAATAGGGCACGGGGTATAGCTCTGAGGTCGAAAGTCCCTGGGTTCCATCCCCAGACCTGTTAAAAAAAAAAAAAAAAAAAGGGTTGCAAGACTGAATTTATAGAAGAGAAACCTTGAACCCTTGGTGAAAGAGGTTCTAAGGTTGATAAGCCAGAAAGAAACAAGATCATCACTTAAATCAGACTGGATCTTTTTTCTCTTTTTCAGTACTGGGAATCAAATCCAGGGGCATTCTACCTCTGAGCTATACCCCAGCCCTATTTTTTATTCTTTGTTTTAAAACAGGGCCTCACTAAGTAGCTGAGGCTTGCTGCAAACCTACAATCCTCCTGTTTCCTCCCAAGTGCTGAGATTACAAGTATGTGCCACTGCCTGGTTAATCAGACTGGATTTAGATGGGAGAAATCTTTGAGTCACAGAGCTAACTCAAGCAGCTGGGGATGGTTCAAAATTATCTGCTCAAATGCTTGACTAAACCTTGGACTCAAATATGGCAAAAACTAAACAATGTTGAGATGCCAGAAATTCCCTGGTGTAAAATATAAGAAGGAATCCAACAATTTAGAAGGCAAAGGCTGTTTCGTTTGAGCTGGGAGTGGTGGCACAGGCTTTTAATCCCAGCATTTGGGAGGTGGAGACCGGAGGATCGCAGTTCACAGACAGCCTCAGCTACTTGGTGAGGCCCTTCACAACTCAGTGAAAACCTGTTTCAAAAATACAAAAAGACTAAAAACTAGGGCTAGGGGTATAGCTCAGAGGTACAAGGGCCCTGGGTTCCATCCCTGGTACCAAAAAAAAAAAAAAAAAAAAAAAGTATCGTCTGCAACCTGTTCACTACCCCATACTTGGTCCTAAAGGGCCCAGGAGATACTCTGTTCACCTTGGCTTTGAGAAATATATATTGGGGAGAAATAGTATATTCCAGACGTGCTACAATAGATCTCTTCTGTAAGTTGGGGGAAACTAGGACGTCCTTCTGTTGAAATGAGACTTCTGGTTTCAGTGGGGACAATTACAACCCAGGATGATAGGGGTTTGCTGATAGCACTGAACCCCTAGAGCAAGATAAGCAACTTACTTGAAATAGGCATAGCCTGAATAGTAATTAGAATGGTTAGACTAGCATGGATCTCAAGTGGTGAATTGTCAATCATGAAACAACAGGACCAAATTAAATGGGCAGCCAACTAAATTCAAATCTGACCTGTACATGTAACATTAAAAATAAAAAAAAATCAGGTTTGAGGCCAGATACCTGGGTCTGTTTGCTAAGGCACGGACTCTCATTCACTTCTATCACTGAGTCACTTCAGAGAATCAAAGCCTCTAAGGAGGAGCCAATGCCACTCAGGAAGGACCCTGCAATCACATAACAAGTATATAGATAACTCTTCTTCTCTGGTCTTCTCAAAAGAGTATATATAACCATTTACCACGTATTTATATCCTGAGGAAAAAGAAATACCTCATCTTATCCAGTTAGTTCCTATTTAATGCTAATCCTTAGGGACCCAGAATATGACTATGATGGTAAGCGGGCTTATGGAGTCAGTCTACCCACAGTAGGCCTGGTAGGAAGTGTCTGAACCCACCCAGTGGTTACTTCTTTACAGTCCCAGATATGACTTCTTTACTGGAGCCACTGACATTTGGGAAGCAGGTGCTGATACAGGGAATCTGCTTTCCTTTGCCTAATAGTCAGACAATAGCAGATGTAGTGAATTTTCACTAGTAGAGAAAAAAATGCTCTTGTCCCATCTTGCCTCAGAATTACATGAACTTAATACTATAATTTAGTTTGCAAGATTTTGATTATCTTACCACCCCATTAGAACGACATCAGCCAGAGACACCATGCTAATAAAATCCAAGAAGCTGAGATAAAAACTGTGCCACTGTCAAACAAAAGCCAACTGGAAATGACTGTACACTTGAAGTTGTTATTAGGGAAACATTCAATTTATAAAAATTCATTTGATATGTTACCTAGTTTTATCTATTAAATAAAACTAGGTTTGTAAAATAAATGTTAACTCCATATGCTCTAAGGTCTCTTCAATAAGTATACCCCTTCTGAGAAACACTGTAAAGTTTGCCCGGATCAAAACTCAACTATGCAACATAATCTACAAAATACTCTTACCTGCTAGTAGCTTGCCACTTTCCAAAGAGAAAACTTTCGAGTAAAGTGCTAAACCCTGCATAGTCATCTACACTGGTTTATGCTATGTCAATCTGCTTGACCTGGAAACTGTTCTCTAAAATCCTTTTTCCCTCTGATTTCATGTTAGAGCTGGCAGTTCCCCAGAGGAGAACTTGGAGATTGGAAGGGCAGAAGTAACGCCTTTACATGGCTGGCGAGGCTGCCAAGGTCAAGCATGAGGTCACACTGCTGCAAAGGCACCTGCAGACCCCAGCTTGTCTTTCCCATGCTGGCCTTGCTGATCAGTGGCAACTCCAGGCCCCCTCTGACTGTCGCTGTGGGCCCACAGGCTGCTGGCTGCAGACATGCTACAGCTCCACGGGCCTCTGCACAAGCTTCCCCTGCACGGTCCGATTTCAGTGGCCGCAAGTGCTTAGTTTATCAGACTCCCCTGTAGATTCTGACGTACTCACCTGGGCCGGTGCTTAAAGTGGCCTGGTAAGCCATTGCTTCCCTGACCCTCTGGCTCTCTCTCCCATACCTGCCTCCTCCCAGCTCTTTTCATATTTCTGTGTGATCTAATGCCTTTAGTAAACCCCGTATTCCCAAAAATATTCAGTGTGGCTCTACTTCCATAAATAAAATAAGCCTGAATTATGCAATCTTTTTCCAGTTTTACCTTTTACACTCCTATCCTTCATTTGATAGTGGTTACAGGTTTAATCCCATCCACTGTTAAATGCATCATCTCAATCTCTACAGTAATTCTGAGAATTAGATATTAATATACGTGTGTGTGTGTGCGCGCGCGCGTGCGTGTACGTATGTGTGTATTACTGGGGGTGGAATCCAGGGTACACCCCAGCCTTATTTTATTTTTTATTTGGAAACAAGGTCTCACTAAGCTGGTAAGAGCTTCACTAAATTGCTGAAGCTGTCCTTGAACCTGTGATCCTCCTGTCTCAACCTCCCAAGTACTGGGATTACAAGCACGTGCCACCACATTCAGCTTAATATGCCCATTTTTGAGATAAGGAAATAACTGCTTAGGTTTCTTGGTCAAGTGGTCATCCCCAAACCAAAAGGTACTAAGAAGAAAAGCAAGAATTTGCTTTCAGACATAACATCCTTCCACAGGTAGATATAAGCAGAAATGGTATAAGAGACCCCCCCACCATAAAACAACCAGAAAATTGGCACACACAAAAAAAAGTATCTGAATCAACTTATTCAGAACTCTGAAATTTTACCAAAGACATCCAATAGTAGCAGGAGCACTTATTAAAGAGAAACAGTTAAAGCTTAATAAAAATAGCCAGCCTTGCTGCATTCGGACACTGTTCCTATACTCTCTTCTACAGCTCTGAAAACACAGCCTTTTGTCATGGTGAAAAGTAGGGCCTGGAGCACCAAAGGGAGCAGGAAGGGCTGGAGCTCCTTACAGCCTCCTTCTCCCCACAGTCATGGATGCCCCATCTGGTGTTTCCCTGGAAAGCCACTTGCAATGCTATCTCTATTTACCTAATTCTGAGCTTTCTCAGTGAAAATCATTGGAAGAAAGGATTTAGAGTCAATTGATTAATTTTACAACTGCCTGAAATGGTAAATAACACAACGACAGGGGAACTGAAATGGTACACTTGGAAGTGTCCATTCAAGTCCCATAAAGGGACTAAATACTCCAGAGGCAGAAATTGGCAGGAAGGACTAACAAACAAAAACATGATTGAACTAAATGCTATTTACAAGAGACACACTTTAGATTCAAAAGCACAAATAGGTTGAAAGTAAAAAAGTGGAGGAGCAAGGAGAGGACACATCATATAAACAGTAACCAGAAGAAGGCCAGAGTGGCTACACTACACTGTATCAGGGAAAAATGCCTCAAAACAAAAACTGTTCATAAAACAGAAAAGGTATATTTTTGATAAATGTTCATTCCATCACAGAAATTGAACAATTATATATGTACCTAACAACACAGCTCTAAATTATATGAACCAAAACCTGATTAAAATGGAGAAGAGACAATTCAACAATAACATCTGGAGCCTTCTCACCTATCAGTAATGAATAGAAGACGAAACTGAAGATCTGAATAACGCCATAAACCAACGAGACCTAACAAACCTGTAAAGAATGCTCCTCCCAACGAAGGCAGAGTACACATTCTTAAGTACACATAAACATTCTCCAGGAATATTGGGACCATTCATTAGGCCACAATACGTCTCAATAAATTTAAAAAGATTAAAGTCATGCAATCTAAATTCTTCAACTACAATGGGATTAAATTAGAAATCAATGACAAAAAGAAATTTGAAGAATCACAAAAATGTGAAAATTAAATAGCATACTCCTAAATAATGGATGATTCAATGAAGAAATTACAAC
This sequence comes from Muscardinus avellanarius, assembly GCF_963383645.1. Classification (NCBI taxonomy): domain Eukaryota; kingdom Metazoa; phylum Chordata; class Mammalia; order Rodentia; family Gliridae; genus Muscardinus; species Muscardinus avellanarius. The sequence continues at coordinate 26,756,591 of NC_137801.1, read as the reverse complement.
AAAACGAAAAACACACTGAGATGAATGAAAACAGAAACATAATATGCCAAAACTTATGGAACATAGCAAAAGGTATACTTAGTGAAAAATATATAGCTATAAATGCTATGAAAGTTGAAAAAGAAGAAATCAATCATCTAATCTTCCACCATAAGTAACTGAATAAAAAAGAACAAACAAAAATCAAAGTAAGTTAAAAAAAAAAAGAAATTATAAAGACAAGAATGTAAATTAAAGAAACAGAGGACAGAAAAATAATAAAGAAAATGAAAAAACCAAAAGAGGGTTCTGGAGATTCAAATTACTAAAACCAGAAATGAGAGAGGAGATATTGTTACAACCTTAGAGAGGGATATTATACTTCACAGGTACCCCACACTAAAAATAGGATCGAAATAATAAGATGCCTGGTGTGGTGGCGCATGCTTATAATCCCAGCATTAGGGAGGGAGGTGGAGACTGGAGGATTATGGTTCGCTGACAGTCTCAGCTACCAAGCTTCTTTGCAATTCAGTGAGACCTTGTTTCAAAAATAAAAAGGACTAAAAAATAGGGCTGGGTGTGTAGCTCAGAGGTAGAATGCCCCTTGGTTCCATCCCCAGTACTGCAAAATAAATAAATAAATAAATAAATAAATAAATAAATAAATAAATAAATAAATAAATAAATAGGTAAAAATTAGGGCTGGGGGTATGGTTCAGAGGTAGAATGCCCCTGGGTTCCATCTCCAGTACTGCAAAAATAAGTAAGTAAGTAAATAAATAAATAAAAATAAAGGATAAAAAACAGGGCTGGGAGTGTAGCTTGGAGGTAGAATATCCCCCTGGGTTCCATCAGTAACCCCCCCCCACACACACACACAAAGAATAAAGGAAAGAAAGAAACAAAGAAAGACCATTCTACAAATGTTTATTCGATTCTAACTCCACTGTTCTATAGCTTAAAGATTCACCACAGTCCAAGACCTAGTGATTTCTGCCTTTGCAAAGAAGACAAAATAAATACACAAATGAGCCAGGCATGGTGGCACAGGCTTGTAATCCCAGCATTTGGGAGGCTGAGACAGGAGGATGGAGGTTCAAGGACAGCCTCAGCTACTTAGTGAGGCCCTTTGCAACTCGCTGACATCTGGCTTCAAAATAAAGAATAAAAAATAGGGCTGGGGTGTCGCTCAGAGATAGAATGCCCCTGGGTTCCATCCCCAATGACACACACACAAAAATATCCACAAATGAAAGATTATACAATATTCAGAAAAATCTTCACATGTGGAAAGGCCAAGGTGTCAAGGATCTCACCTTGTGAGTTGCTCCCTCCAGGCCCACCTACCAGGAGTCTTGTAAGCATGAGGAGCACAGTGGGCAGGTGTAACCTGTCACCAGCTCAGGGTGTTTGTGCACTTGGAAGAAGGGTCTAGAGGGTCAGAGTGGAGCAGCGTCCTCGAGGGTGGGGCACAGTAGAGCAGTGGCCCTGCTTGCTCTAAACTAACCTCTTCCCTCAAATTTCTCTCCCACATTGTTGTGTTAAATAAGCTTTCTCCTTGAGGTCTTACACCTCTGCTGCCTACCAAGAAAATTACCTTTCCCAAGGGCAGTGCTTACAGACAAGAGATTTCCTTTTTTCTACTAGGCACATTGCAGTCCTCATCTTCATTCTCTGCAAAATGTTCTCGTTTTTCTTTTTCCTCCTCCATGTACCCACTAAATTTACATAACTTATGACCAAATAAAAAACTACAAAAGATGTGTCCAGTGAATTTAAATAAAGCCCAGAGCACTGTACACAGCCCACGTAACATCACTTTTGCAAAATCCAAGTGTGAGTGGCAAGAAAACTTCATAGTACAAAAGCTTCGGTATTTATAGCTATGGGTTGCTAATTCCCTGCAGGAAAATAAAGATGTACACTTTTATTGGACACAAGAAATTTTCCATTTAAATTCCATCAAATAGGTTCAAAATACATTCCAACACACTCAAAGGATATTTAAGTGGGGCGGCAGGTTGCAATGAACCTGTAGTGTTTGCAAGAATCTTGTCATATGCAAACCCAAAGGCCAACCCCCACCCTCATGTATGTAAAAATCTAGGGTGCTTCAATGATCTACTTGAGCTAAGTAGTCTCTTAATGTAATTTTGTGGCAGTAAATACACATGTAAGCTGCCAGTTTGCAACTTCAGACTTAGAGCCCTAAATTCCCACACTGTTGCAGACATCAGTTGCTCTTCCTCCTGTCAGCATTCCTTCCCTGATCTCCCATAGTAGGACTCCTCTTCCCTGAGGGCTCCCATTCCACACGCCGTACTTTTAGGACCTATGGAGCAAGGAGCATGTGACTTAAGCCCCTCAGTTTCAACAAACCATTTCTGTCAAAGATAGGAAAGTGCCTATTTTTTTCCAGTGGGATTACTAGGTTTAGGCTTCCTGTGGCCATCAGGTCTGCTTCACAGAGAGAGTGCCAAAGTCATGATGGATCCAGGGTTCATGCCAGGAGTACCAGAATTGGCAGTTGCATGAACCAATGAGTTACCCTTTTTGCCTATGTGAATGTGTGCTGATTCTTTTATAACCCAAAGAGTTCTAACACATCCCTAGAAAACTGTGTTGCATGATCCATTCTACAGACATCCAAGTATAAGAGGAAAATTTGTGAGAATGGATGTAGGTCCTTTAGTCAGGGGGGGAAAAGAACAGTTCAAACGTCAGTTCTACTTACTAAATACACAACCATCACCAAGTCAAAGCTAATATTTTGAGTCTGATCTTTATTTATACGGACTCCAAACTCTACCTCAGGTTGGAAGTGTAGGCAGTGCCTTGTCAGGCGTACAGCAGGCCCTAAGGTATGTCTGTGCTCTTCCTCAATTCCCTCTGCTGGAAAAGACTGGGAAGTGAGATGCCTGGCGTTCCACTATCAGGAAGAAGGAAGAGACCTGACACAGTTTCTAGGAACACTGAAATTTTCTAAAAATAATCACATCAGTTAGCCGTGTGTAGTTTCTTCAAAGGCAGAAGAATTGCTGTTGTCAACTGTTAAGTAGGTGATTATGTAACCCACCAACAGGAACCCATATGGAGAGGTCAGAGAGAAAACTTAACTTCCAATAGTAGATAACTAAAGCTAATTTTTTCTATGTAAGGCTGATTGTGACCAAACATCAATTTTGCTTTAGAGTATGGAGAATCTCAAGAAGAATTCTAAGAAATTTAGCAAAGGAGCCTGTAAAGTATAAACTGAGTGGACTGTTGCTTTAGAGAAGGTCAGCAGAGGAAAACATTTAAGGTAAAGTCCAGCATGTGGACTCCGGACATTCTCCTAGCTTAGCGTCTGTCATGTCAATCAAAGGTTCTGCACATGTGTATCTAGACTCCTGGCTACAGTCATCTTATACTGCCCCAGAACACAAAAATGCTACACAAATGTTGGGTGAATTCAACTGACACTAGTATTAAAATCTCAAAGCACTAATGGTGTTTTCTAAGGTCCTTTGGAGTCTAAAAAAAACTCGAGATTCTTCCCATTTGAGATCAAGAACAAAATTCTTTTACAGCCTAGTGAAATCAATACTGAATATCCCATCCCTATAAAACTAAATTAGCACAGATCTAAAACAATTCATCCTAGTGAATAGTCATATAGCAGGATCTGGATGTCACAGGACCTTCTAACCAAGTGATTATACCTAGGAGGCAACTTTTCTTAGGACCAAAAGCACTGAGGAGCAAGTCAGAGGGCCTAAATGGAGATTCTGGTATTTAAGGGGTCCCCCACTCTGGTGATGTGCCTTTTGAACAAATGCTCCAGCGTTGAGAGACAACTGAGAGCTTCAAATATAAATAAATAACTGTATTAATATATCGAAAACAGCTATCTTGGGACTCACATTTATGACTGTTTTTCTGCAAGTCATCTTATGGAAAATTTGAGATTTGAAGAATGAGCCCCTACTCTAAATACTACTAAGATTCCAGAAAGGGGACTAGGCCTTGGGTTTGGGGTAAAGAACATAGATGAAAGTTCAATCCAGTCTTTAGTAAAAAGGGAGATAAATGCTTCAGCAAAATTATTCATACCTGAGTCACAAGAAATTATCAAAACAAACTCCCCTTCCTGGCTGTGATTTGTACCTCGATTTTCCGAATCAACATAAAAATTAAAATTCTAATGTGTGATAAAAATGGCCCTTATCTGGCCTGTGTCTGATCGCTGATTAGGGCAGGGAGCTGCCAGGCTAACAGCTATATGAAACTCTTCTGACAAGAAACAAAATGAAGGGAAAAATAAGCTCTCCATGCAGAGATAGTACCAAGAATAAAGAGTGTCTTTGAGGACTAGATAATGACACAATTTGACTTACGAAGTAAAGGTTTGCTCCAAGTGGGTGGGGAAAAGGCAGGCTGAGAATTTAAGATCATACTATTAGTCAGATTTGGCTTCCTGGCAATAGCTTTTGGAGTAAAAAAGAATTAATTGAGTGGGAGGTTCACACATGGAAGTCACACACCTCTGGACACAGTCCAGTCCAGTCTTCTCCCCTGAAGCAGCAAGCAAATGCAGACTCTACTTTTCACCATGGAGAAGCTAGTTCTCAAGGACAGAAGGACAGCCCCTGGGAAGGCGCCCACAGTCCTCCACCCAGGCAGAAGGGATGGTGGGCAGAGCTAAGACAACAGCAGAGCTCCTCCTCCCCTTACGAGGGACGCACCTCCTAGCAGGAGGGCAGTTTCCTCCTGGTCTAGATTCTGATTCTGTGAGAGGTGAAAAGTCCAAAGCGCTTCACCCCGCTCCCCCTAGCACTCCCCTGACTTTGTCTTTGCTGGTGTCTCATCCTGTCCGCTCTCACGGAGCCAACTGCTCGCTAATTGCCCCTTATGTTTCTGTGTGTGACAACACCATGCTCTCTGGCTCTATTTTTCAAAGGGAACTTGCCAACACAAATACTCCAGGTCCAAGATAAAAGAGTAATTTAAAACAGGCCTACTTATCCAATTAGCTGGTCATCTCCTATTGCATTACCAAGATGTAAAGCATGTTCAATTATTTTGCCTATTTCTCTCACTCAAGTTAATGCAACAAGTTTGTACCTGCAAACCTAATATCCACATTTCAAGGGATTAATAGTAACCATGATGGCAGGCAGGTGTGGGGAAAGGACTGCAGGTTTTAGAGGAAAGGAAATCTGAAATTGGATTCCAAAATCTGCCACTTGCTAATTTTAATCAGTAAAGTGATGAAAACGGTGCATAGTATATAGTTGTTGTGAGTAGTATCCATATTAGGATAACTGCAGAATAGTTACATAAAGAATGTAGAATGTAAGAGGCAGACGAGAGCTGCACTGCATAACAACATGTTCACAATGTCGTAGGCATTTACTGAGTAAGAGTGAAAATCCTTCAAGTTTCCTATTTCTATTCCTGTTAGAAGGTTCAAATGGAAGGAGGAAATCTCATCCTCTGGAGTGAAAAGAGTCTGGCAGCAGTTGGAGAGTCACCTTCTGCCACCTGTGAAGTCATCTATAAGGCGTGTCTTACTTGGAGAATTCCTTCAGTGCAGTAATCATCAAGTGGACACGTACTAGTCATGCATCCAGCAAATATTTTCAAGTATCTGTTATGTACCAGGCCTATGTAGTTCTTGTGAGATGGCTGTAAATAATACAGACACAGATCTGGGGCTGTTTTTCTGTTTGTTTGAGGGGTGTTTTTTTGTTTTGTTTTGGGTACAGGGCATTCTATCTGAGCTACACTCCTAGCTGTATTATTATTATTATTTTTTTTTTTTTTTTTTTTTTGGTGGTACTGGGGATGGAACCCTTCTACCTCCGGGCTACACTCCCAGATATATTTTATATTTTATTTGGAAACAGGGTCTCTTAAGCCAGCGAGGTTGGCTTCAAACCTGCGCAATCCTCCTGTCTCCACTTCCCAAGTGTGGGGATTACTAGCATGCACCACACGCCTGGCTATTTTTTTCATTTTGAAACAGGGTCTCACTAAGTTGTTGAGCCTGTGATCCTCCTGTCTCAGCCTCCCAAGTAGAGGGATTGATTACAAGAGTACACCCCCACACCCTACTCAGGTCTGGTTTTTATAGTGTGTGTGTGTGTGTGTGTGTGTGTGTGTGTGTGTGTGTGTGTGTGTTACTGGGGATGGAACTCAGGGCATTCTACCTCCAAGCTACACCACCGAGGCCTATTTTATTTGATTCTTTATTTTGAAACAGGGTCTCACAAGGTTGCAGAGGGCTCACTAAGAATCTGTGGCTGGCTGCAAACCTGTGATCCTCTTGTCTCAGCCTCCCAAGTACTGGGATTACAAGTGTGCGCCACCACACTTTTAAAGAGCTTACATTTAATAGGTCAGATAAACCAAGCATGGTGCTGAATCTATAGGAGTTCACAGGCGGAAAGCAACCCCGAAGCTTAGACAATTCTGGAGACACAGGGAAGTCACATGGTCGGAATTATCTTTAGCAGATCACTGGGGCTAGGAGTGGAAAAATAACTTGTGGGAAATCTTTTAAATCATACCAAGAATTCTACCTTGGGAGATAAATCCCAAAACAAAAAATGCAAACCAACTGCTAAAAGAAATCTCAAATAAAGCATTTTCTTGCAACTTAAAGGAAGATTCAAGAATTTATAGTTACAGTGATCTGCAAATGCCGCGTAACAGAAGCTATGGATATGTAATCTCAGGTAGGCCTGGCTTGTCAGAAACAGAGCGGGCTCAACCCTATTCTGACCTTCCCCTCACCCTTCTCCCAGGCAGTTTATGCTAACTTAGTCTTTACTGCTCATTCAGAGAGTAAATTTGCTCAACAAAATAAGAATTTGCCATCAGCTACAGAAAACTCATATAAATGGGCCAGAGAAGTAAAAAATTAAATGCTAACAGATGAGAACCAGCTCTGACCCCAAGGTCAAGCAAAACTGATCTTGGATGTTTTGCCAATAGTCATTAAATACCAAGAATGGCTGCAGGTAGTTTCTAAAATAGAAATGGCTGCTGGGGTAGGAGCCCCTACCCCAGCAGAATATAAACATGAGTACCAGTACAAAATAACTTGAACCAGACAGTTCTCTGAATTTGCCTTTTAAAAATAAATTATGCCATTAAGCACTGAATGCAGGGATTAAAATTTCACAATTTCTAGTTAATTCGAAGTGTGGTGAAAACTACTGGCTTATGACCAAATACTAAAAGAATCTCAGCTGTTATAGAAATAAAACATTTGCTTCCAACATGAAGCAAGACTTTTTAAGTTCTATGGCCAAAAACAGAGCTGCAAATACAGCATAAGAAAAACAGGTAAGGAAGCCGAGCATGGTGGCACACGCTTGTGATCCCAGTATTTGGGAGACTGAGACAGGAGGATCGAAGGTTGGAGAACAGCCTCAGCAAGTAGTGAGAACCTCATCAACCTAGTGAGACCCTATTTCAAAGTAAAAATTAAAAACGGGGCTGGTGTGTGTGTGTGTGTGTGTGTGTGTGTGTGTGTGTGTGTGTGTGTGTGTGAGAAACTAGGCACTCTACCTCTGAACTACACCCCCAGCACTCTTTATTTTTTTATTGGTTGCTCAGGGTCTCCCTAAGTTTCCGAGGCTAGTCTCAAACCTATAATCCTCCTGTGTCAAGCTCCTAAGTATTGAGATTACAAATGTGCATTACTGAGACACATGAATTGCTAAAATCAATTTTTAAAAATCAAGTTTTTTGGGGGGTTGACTATAACTCACAAAACCTTAAGACAACAGATATATCTCTTAAAATTAAAATATACACATTTCTAAAAACATTTAGAACACAGTTACACATTATAAGACAATTCTTAAACGCTCACATGTAAAGCTTAGAAAATGCAGCATCACAACTCTAGGGGACACAGTCAGATCTCTTCTCAGAATGGGATGTATGTGTTATGTTCTTTCTCCCACAAGTAGGAATCTCAGTTTTCCATACTTTCTAAATTAATTAAATTAACTTAATTCAAAACATGCTACAGGTAATTGCAATTCACCAACTTAATTACTTAAAAATTTGCTGTTTCAGCTGGGCGTGGTGGCCCACGCTTGTAATCCTCGGACTTGGGAGGCAGAGACAGGAGGATCGCACAGGTTCGAAGACAGCCATGCTTGCTTAAGAGACCCTGTTTCAAAATATAAAATAGGTCTGGGAGTGTAGCCCAGAGGTAGAAAGGCTTCCAGGAACCCCAGTAACACCCAAAAAAAGAAATAATAATAATAATAATAATAATAATAATAATAAATAAAAAATTAGGGCTGGGGATGTCACTCAGAGGTAGAATACCCCTGGGTTCCATCCCTAGTACCTCAAAAAAAAAATTGCCATTTCAAGCTGGGTGTGGTGGTGAACACCTATAATTCCAATACTTGAGAGACTGAGACAGGAGAATTGAAGGTTTGAGGATAGCCTCAGCAAGTAATGAGACTCATCAGTCTAGCTAGATCCTGTTTCAAAATAAATAATATAATAGAGCTGGTGGTGTAGCTCGAAGGTAGAATGCCTCTGGGTTCAATCCCTAGGACCACACACACACAAAAAAAAATGCCATTTCAAAAACTAATACTTTTTAACTAAGCCAGGTGTGGTGGCGCATGCTTGTAATCCCAGCATTCAGGAGGCTGAGACTGGAGAATTGCAGTTTGTGGACAGCCTCAGCTACTTAGTGAGGCCCTTTGCCACTCAGTGAGACCCTGTTTCAAAATAAAGAATAAAAAATAGGGTGGGGGTGTAGCACAGAGGTAGAATGCCCCTGAGTTCCATCCCCAGACTCACGCAAAAAAAAAAAAAATCATCTATCATCTTTTTATATGCAGTCATCATGTATGCATTGACCAATGCAAAAGACTAACAGCAAAAAATGATATGATGGGAACTATGTCAGGTTGGAAGTCAAGATACCCATTCAGCCACTCATTCCTTCACTGAACAAATATCTCAGTACTGCTTTGTTGGGGTCTGCTCAACCGCCTGACAAAACTTCCGATGAATCAGCTACATGTAGCGCCGAGCGCGTTGGGGTCTGTACAACCGCCTGACAGAACTTCCGATGAATCGGCAACATGTAGCGCTGAGCGGATATGGAGGACGTAACTACTCCCCTTGCCCCCACTAGCCCAATTTGGTTATGTTGAGCCTTATTGGCTCAAATAATGCTTCCGTGCTCGTGAACTCCTCATGCATTGTATAATGATTGGCTACAAGTTATGTGCTTTGCGCATGCAAAAGTGACCTTTAGCATGATAGGTTAGAATAGTTTCCTGTTGGAAATCCCCCTTGCGGTTTTTTGCTTTAAATTGGGTTGCCTGAAGAAAAATAAACAAAATCCTGCTTGACTCGACTCCCGGCTCGTCGTGTGCTTCTGTTCGGGCCGTCGGCACTCTCCTTCCTGCTAGGCCCCACCACTGATGGACTAGACCCGTCACTACACTAGTGCCAAACAATGGACATGCAAAACAGTTAAGTCCTTGAAGAAACATAATACTATATTTTCATCAAATTTGAGGTCCCATCAATCATGAACACTCTTAACAAAGAAAGAAAAGGATGCTTTTAATTAAACCCTTCTACCTCCAGGCTACAATCCCGGACCTTTTTTATATTTTTATTTGGAAACAGGGTCTCTTAAGCCAGCACGGCTGGCTTCGAACCTGCGCGATCCTCCTGTCTCCGTCTCCCAAGTGCAGGGATTACAAGTGTGTGCCACCATGCCCGGCGCAACTTTTTTAACATGTCTTAGTACAAAACAAAGCCTCAGCTTCTCTTGGTATCTTCCCTTTTTTTTTTTTTTTTATGGTACTGGGGTTCCTGGAAGCCCTTCTACCTCCAGGTTACAGTCCCAGACACCTATTTTTTACATTTTTATTTGGAAACAGCGAGGCTGGCTTCGAACCTGCGCGATCCTACTGTCTCCGCCTCCCAAGCATGGGAGGAATTACAAGCGTGTCCCACCACGCCTGGCTGGTATCTTCCTTTCTTGGCTACCACAAAGCACTTGGTTGTTGGCTTTCAAGAAAAATCAATGAAATTATAATTTTTCCCAATGGCAAGTGTTTATGTCGCTAATAACAAATTTTACCTTTCTGCTTTGGTTCTGTCCTTCCCTCTATATTCAGTAACTGTTTGTTTCAATGCCTTATCATACTGAAATGCCTTTGGAGACAACATATGTAGTGCTGCCACTGTGTCCATAACTCAACTGACATGAAGACACTGAATACAACTATACCCATGCCTGCACATGCACAGGCATCAATAATGTAATGAGATGGCCTTTTGACTGACAGCAGCTAGAAGACACTATTGATCCTATTTTAGACATACTAAAATTATGAAAAACACGTACCTTAAGTCACATCAGTATTAGCAGCAAATACTCATGTGGCACTAGGAGGTAAGCACCATGTTACAAAGACCTAGAAGGTTTTATAAAGATTGCATGCCTAGACAATGGGAGTGATATACATCCGTAATACCAGGACTTGGGAGGTTGAGACAGGAGAATCGCTGCCTCAGCAACCTAGCAAGGTCTTTGGCAACTTAGCTAACCCCTGTTTCAAAATTAAAAATAAAATAGGGCTGGAGGACCAGGCATGGTGGCACATGCTTGTAATCTCAGCATTCGGGAGGCAGAGACTGGAGGATCATGGTTTGCGGACAGCCTCAGCTACTTAATGAGGCCCTTTGCAACTCAGTGAGACCCTGTTTCAAAAATAAAAAAAAAAAGACTAAAAAATAGGGCTGGAGGTGTAGCTCAGAAGTAGAATGCCCCTAGGTTCCATCCCCAGTACCACAAAAAAAGCAAAAAGAAAAAAAAGAAAAAAAATTACAAACAAAGGGGGGGAAAAATTAAGTGCTTCTAGAAGAAAAAATTAGGGCAAGATGTATGACAAAGCAAATTGCCCAACATCACAAAAATAGCAATGTGGCCAGGTTCACATCTGAATTCAGACAGTCCATGTCCACAGGCTACAATTTTAACCAGGATATTATACTCCGTTTCAAGTAAATAATTAGTAACTTTGTGGTGTGAAGTATACCACTAGGAAAGGGACTCCTTGCTCCTGGAAAAGTAGGAGCTGCTGTGGATGTTGATGGAGTTCTTTCCCAGGATCAAAATATTATAATTCTACACTCTACAGGAGAACTTCAGCCCTGTGCTTATTTCTTCTTCAGCCAACACAATGTGAAGACCTTCACGAAAACTAAATAATTGGTGTAAGAAATGTAACTTTCGTTATTACCCTAAAATTGACATGTTTGGGGAGGTATTTAAGAAAAACATGCATTCAAACCACTTTCATCCTTAGGGTGAGGACAGAAAGTTGTCCACAGGTAAAAATCATCCAATTTGTGGGCTTTACTCTGCTGTGCACTCCATCACTTAAATTCTTAATTCAGAATTAATGCGGGGCACTCATAATGCAGAACCCCATTCTTCTTAAAATTCTGTTCATGCATGAGGGGAAAAACAACAGATTAATAACAGATGCAAATATTGCAACACTTTCCCTCTTAACCCAATTTAAGGGTGGAAAGAAATGTGCATTGCACACCTGACAACTCTTCTGCCCCAGGGGCCGTCATACCCTTTGGATCTTCGTACACAAGTGGAGCCAGCGGCTCTCTCTCCTGGGTGACCTCCCCCAGCCCACAGCATGGTCATCAGGAAACCAACCCAGTGATGGTTATAGTAATTCCTAGTGTTTCACTTTGAAGTTGTCCTACAGAAGTTGATGGGAAAGGAGACAAAGATGCAGTGTCTTTGAAGCTTTCAGTATTTCTGCTTATATGTCAAATATCATACTAATATCAGTCCACTCTTTTCTCTTTTGTGTATGTGATAATGAGGATTGAACTCGGGGGCATTCAACCTCTGAGCTACACCCCCAGCCCTTTTTATTGTGTCTTCGACACAGGGCCTTGCTAGGTTGCTGAGAGTCTCACTACTTGCTGAGGCTGTCCTCAAACCCACAATCTTCCTGTCGCAGTCTCCCAAATACTGGGATCACAGGCGCGCACCACCCACCCAGCCACTTTTCTCTTTTGCAGACAAAAGAAATCAGAGAAAACATTAAGATGCTTTCTGTAAAAAAGTGAAACAAGGAATATAAGTGAATTTAAAAAAAAGAAAAGAAAAGAAAAATGGAACAAGGAAGAAGATGCTCAGGGGGCGACGGCTCTGACCTGCACACAGGAGTTTACTGTTACGTACCTTCCCATGCTGCCCAGCCCTCTCATAGCAAATGACCACGTCTTCCCACATTTCCAGCTTCTCAAATATCTGAAGAGCTGAACTGGTACATCCCAACTCAAAGAGCAAACTTGCAAGCTGGCGCTAGAAAAACCAAGTTAGAATAATTAATACTTCTTCATAATTACTCTGGATGTAAAGAGAGAGTCCTATTTCACTTGCAGTATACCCCATCTGCCATTTTAAGGGCTGCTTGTTATAAGACATGAATAATTTTTATAATATAACTTCTAATTAGGAATTTGTGGCCAACCATGCAATACTTATCTTTACTTCAACAAGCTTCATTAGAGGGAATGAAAAATTAAAATATGATACAGAAAAATGTTCAAAATACTCATATCAAATGTTTTCTGAAAACTCAGAACTTGAAAAGCAAAATCAATGTTCCTTCTTATATAAAGATTCTATACATGACCATCTCAGTTTGTAAAGGCAAGATCCAATAAATCTATTTTTGACACTCTTGAGCAGGCAATACAGATTACATGAAAACTAGACATCAGTCTTGGTGAACTTGATATATGAGGGCCGCTCTGGCTCCTTCTCACTCAGCTCTAAGTAGATTTATTTTAGCCACATTCTAATAATCTCAGCCACCAAATTTCCCAGTTCCTGGCAAATAAAATGAGCAAATTAAGGTAAGGTCAATAAGGTTAAACACATTCAACAATAAATAGATTAGCATTTATGAATTATTCAACTTGCAGGAATAAAAAAACTTAGAAAGATGAAGAAGTAGCAGAGGTTCCTGAATGAGGTGAGACTTTCACATCAGTGAGAACTGTGCTGGAGTCTCTTTCAAATGCACTTCTACTACTATGGAAAGTCAACATGTGCTTAAGAGTTAAGAAGCTAATGGATAAAAAAGGTAGAATTTTTTTGGCAAAGGGAACTGGGGTTTAAACTCAGAAGCATTCTACCTCTGAGCTATATATATATATACATATACATATATATATATATATATATATATATATATATATATATGGATAAAGATCAGAGGTAGAATGCTTCTGAGTTTCAAATTATAAATATATATATGTTTGAAACAAGGTCTCACTGAATTGCAGAGCCTCACTAAGTTGCTGAAGCTGACTTCAAATCTGCGATCCTCCCAAGTACTGGGATTACAAGCAAGTGCCACCACACCCAGCTTTAAAAAATTTTAAATGAAATACATAAAGGTATTTTCTATACCCAAGGACAAACAGAAGTACCTGAATAGCCCAGTAAGGTGGTACTTGACAGCAATAAAAAATCTTCAGACGTTCCATTACAGACGTAGTTTTATCTTCAAACTGATCAGCAAGAGCCTAAAAAAACACATATAATCATCAGACTCTATATGTGTATTAACTTTTTTAAATAAACAAGATTCCTATTGTAAAAGCTATCCTTTCCTACAATAGTTATTTTCAAAGAACTAGCTTTATTGATAAGCCTTTTAAATACTTTTTCTAAGAAAAACTCTTTAACATAACTACTTTACAACATAACACCATCCTGACAATGCCAAGCTCTGATATCGAGCAGAGATAATTATATGAAGAGCTTCATTTAGGATTATTTTCTAGGAATGAAGTGAAAAAGACAAATAGGTCTACTTAATCAGAGAGAGTGAGTTCTCTCACTCCTCAGCAACAAAGCTGTAAAACTGGGCATTCATTCTTGCAAGACAATCTGATGGGGCAGTGAGCGGCTGCAAGTTGTGTGCACTGGAGAATCCCTATGATGTAAGGTATACTTTCATATTAGTGAAAACTCTAAATACACGCTAACTTCCTTGGTGCTGAATGACTGAACTCCAGGGGCTACCTTGAGAAGCAGACCACCACCGCCAAGGCGGCCGAATTAGAAAAGGAATCAGGGCCAAGTGCAAAGTCAAAAGCTGGTGCTGTCTGGTGGCCAAGCGATCAGTCATCAAAAGAGCTCACATCCTCGATATCGAAGTAGATACAGACACTCTGGAAATTCCAGACACACACATGGACAGCAGCCCCATTACCATGATCATCTCTCCTTCCTCTTTATTTTTCATTCAGTTTAGGTTAAGAATACGTAATTTTCTGGTATTATATTTGGACCTTCTCTCAACTGTGAATTATAATACCCTTCTGTCCATAATGTGATGCACAAATTATCTTTTTTTCTGCCAGTTTTCACAGACTTGTCTTATGAGGATTTAATGTTAATAATATGTTGGTGTCAACGTTCTGATTTTAATGCAGATAGCATGCCATGTAGGAGAATATCCATGCTATATTTGAGGGTTATAAAGTACCCTGTGCCAACCTACTTTTCAATACTTCAGGTTACAGAAGACAATTATACTATTCCTAAACCTTCTTTGAAATTGTTTCCAATTTTTACAAAATTAAATTTACAAATTAACATAAGACACAGCAAGTGCAAACTTCCTCAGAAGAAAAGAACAAGAATATAACATATCTTGGTAATAGCCTAAGAGATGGAGAGCAGTTAATAAGCAGGAAAATAGCTCTTGAACTGAAGGTCCTCTAGGTTCTACTAGGTGGGAGATGGATTTGTTAGTCCAAGAGCATCTGCAGGAAGAGCTGACGTGGAAAAAGACTCATTACACGCCACTTCTTTGACAATCCAAGATCCCATTCAAGCAAGTCAGTCAGAAGAAACTGAGAAAGAGTCAGACTCTAAACTATCTTGGTCCAAGCTTTCAACCTTAACTTCATGAAAATTAAGGGCAAAAACGTTACCTGATTCTGTTCAATGCTATTTAGTTATGGGAGAAGAGGTAGAAAAGATTATCTTCTGGCTGAATATATGTAGTTATAATACATAAATAAAGAGAACACAGAATTAATTCATGAAAGGGAAGGACAAGTTCTTTTACCACCATATTTTGAAAGAAAAAAATAACTAATGTTCATTTAATAGCAACCACCAAAAGAACCAAAAGTAGTATAATGAAATTTACTTTTACTATTCCCTAATTGCATGTATAAAATTATTTTCAAATAAAATCCATGGTGTTTGCTATAGTAACTAATTAGGTTAAAAAATGCTCAGTAAGGAGAAAAGTGGCGTTATGAGTCCTACTAAAACTCAATCTCTATTGCCACAATATCAGTGCTTTACATAGCCAGAAAACACTATCAGCAGAGAAATAAAAATGTAAACACAAGGGACAGAGAAAAAAAAAAGACTAGGAGAACAACCAGAGACCAGAAAAGAAATCAAACATGCAATGTGGCAGTGGAGCCGCGCCTGCACCATCCTCCCTCACAGCACCAGGATCCAGAGAAGAAAGGTAAACATGGAGGTGAAGTGAGCAGCTGCTGATCATTCGGATCATTCGGGTGTAATTCAGCAGTTCTCTCAGCGCAAAGAACGTCTAAAACCAAAACTGATCTATAGATTCAATGCAATTCCCATTAAAATACCAGCGACATTCTTCAGAGACCTAGAAAAATCAATCATGAACTTTATATGGAGAAAGAAAAGACCCAGAATATCCAAAGCAATTCTCAGCAATAAGAAACACGCAGGAGGCATCACAATCCCAGACTTCAAACTCTACTATAGAGCAATAGTAGTAAAAACAGCATGGTACTGGCACAATAACAGATACACTGACCAGTGGATAAGAATAGAAGATACAGAAACAAACCCACACATCTTTAGTCAATTAATCTTTGACAAAGGGGCCAAACTCATACGCTGGAGAAAAGACAGCCTTTTCAACAAATGGTGCTGGGAGAACTGGCTAACCATTTGTAAAGAGATGAATCTAAACCCCTATATCTCACCATGCACAGAAATCAACTCAAGATGGATCAAAGACTTAGAAATTAGACCTGAGACTGTGAAGTTAGTAGAGGAGAGCATAGGTTCAACACTACAACATATTGACAGAGGCAGTAACTTTCTCAACAAAACCTCCAAAGCTCAGGAAATTAAAGCAAGAATTAACAAGTGGGATAGCATCAAACTAAAAAGTTTCTTCTCATCAAAGGAAACTATCAACAACTTAAAGAGGAAGCCTACAGAATGGGAAAAGATCTTTATCAGCCACCATTCTGATAGGGGGCTAATATCTAGAATATACAAAGAGCTCAAAAGACTCAACACTAGCAAAACAAACAACCCAATCAAGAAATGGGCAAATGAACTAAATAGACACTTCACAAAAGAAGAGATACAAAGGGCCAATAGATACATGAAAAGATGTTCTACATCATTGGCCATCAGAAAGATGCAAATAAAAACTACACTGAGATTCCATCTAACCCCAGTCAGAGTGGCAAGCATAAAGAAATCAAATAACAACAAATGCTGGCAAGGATGTGGGGAAAGAGGAACTCTTTTACACTAGTGGAAACTAGTTCAGCCACTATGAAGATCTGTATGGAGATTCCTAAGAAAGTTAGGAATAGATCCACCATACGATCCAGCTCTACCACTCCTGGGTATTTTTCCAAAAGGGTTGAATCCAGAGAACTATAGCAACATATGCATACCTATGTTCATAGCAGCACAATTCGTAATAGCCAAAATATGGAACCATCCCAGGTCTCCTTCAACAGATGAATGGATTGCAAAACTCTGGGAAATACACACAATGAAATTCTACTCAGCCATAAAGAAGAACAAAATAATATCATTTGCAAGAAGATGGAAAATCCTGGAGAACATTATGTTAAGTGAGATCAGCTAAGCACAGAAGGAGAAGGTACCTATGTTCCCTCTAATATGCCCAAACTAGGGAACGTAGAGGATACCAGTGGTACTCCAGGTAATGGAGGGGAAATACCAGCAAATCTTGAATGGAAAGATAGGGGAGGAGGAAGACTGAACTTGATTAATGAGGGTCTACATTGAATATGTGTAAAATTATGAATATGGCATGGTTACCCTAGACAATCATTGGTGGGAGGGAGGAAGGGAAAACAGGGGCAGGGGGGGGCACCAAGTATAGTTTAAATGTATACCATTTGTGTTCAATAAAAAAAAAAGAACGTCTAAAACTCCCAGTGTCCAAGCTCATTACACCTTCCAGGGGCTCAGAACAGAGCTCAAAACCAGAAAATAAATACGCCAGCCTCACGGCCGAGGGCGTGACAAAGACACCATATTGCCAGCAGCGACCCACGACAGTTCCAGATCTGCACACCCAATAATCATGAGTAAAACTGCGGCCCCTAAAGGAGAAATCCCAGTACTGCACTCCCAGAGACTTGCGCAGCTTTTGATAATCTCCTTGGGTTTGAGATTTTGCAGTCCAACCCAGTGAAGGAGTAGCAGTGGCAGAGATACCACACCCTAGTCGCAGCTCCCCATGAAAAAACACCCGCACCGGCACCCCCACGGTCTCGCGCAGCCTCAATTAACTTCCTGGGTCTGAGACTTTGCAATACAACCTAGTAAAGGAGTAGTGGCGGCTGAGATTGCTAAAGATTCGAGATACAGAGCACCCTAAGTGAAGTCGTAGTGACCCAGGGAAGGCACAAAATTCTGAAATCATGGGAAAGAGGAACAACAATAGAGCAATTAATGTCCACAACCCCATATTATCAGAACCTGATAACACAGAAATTCAGAGATCCCTAGAAGATCAAATCAGGAAAATAACTGTAGAAATAATATGGGACTTTAAAAAAGAATTTAGAGAGAGTCTAAAAGAAATAAAGGAAGCAATCATTGAGGTAAAGGCCTCAATTCAAAGTATAAACAATCAATTAGACCACATGGAGAATAGAATCTCGCTCCTAGAAGATGAATACTCCAAAAACGAATGCGTAATTTATAACTTAGGAAAAAAATCAGACAGCAGGAACCTGACATTGAAGAAATATGGGCCTATTTTAAGAGAGCTAACCTAAGAATAATCGAAATAGAGGAGGGAAAAGAAGGTGAAACCAAAGGGATCAATAATCTCTTCAAAGAAGTAATAGCAGAAAATTTTCCAAACATAGGGCAAGAGGTCAATACACAGGTCCAGGAAACTTATAGAACTCCCTTTAGACAGGATCGGAGAAGAGGTTCCCCATGCCACATAATTATCAAAATGACCAATGTGGAAGCCAAGGAGAGAATCTTAAAGGCAACATAAACAAAGGGCCAAGTGACATTCAGAGGCAAACCAATTAGAATCACTCCAGACTTCCCAAACCAAGTCATGAGAGCCAGAAGGGCTTGGAGTAACATATTCCAAACTCTGAAAGTAAACAACTTCCAGCCAAAAATTTCCTACCCAGCAAAACTACCTATCAAATTAAATGGGGAAATAAGAAGCTTCCACGACAAACAGAAACTCAAGGAATTTATGTCTTCAAAACCAGCACTAGAGAAAATACTCAAAGAGATAAACTACAAAAAGAAGAAATAGGTAATACACACCAGAACCAGAGAAACAAGATTTTCCATCCAGCAGACAACTAAGCAAAGAAGAATAAACAGTATTTCAAACAGAAATAAAATCTTAACTTGTTAGGAATTAAAAGTTATCTCTCAGCGGGGCGTGGTGACGCACACTTGTAATCCCCACGCTTGGGAGGCTGAGACAGGAGGATCACACAGGTTCGAAGCCAGCCTCAGCTACTTAGTGAGGCTCTCAGCAACTTAGTGAGACCCTGTTTCCAAATAAAATATAAAATAGGTCTGGGAGTATAGCCCAGAGGTAGAAAAGCCCCTAGTTTTCACCCCCAGTATGCAAAAAAAAAGAAAGAAAATACAAGGAAATTGTTATGCACCTCTTTATATTTTTCAGAACTGGTTAATTGCTAGGAACCTGTTCTGAAACAAGTTCTTCATATCTAAATAAACTGGAGCCATTTAAGGACATAATAAGTGGGAAAAGCAGTGCTGGCAAGTGAAGGGACCTGGATTTTGTTCTAGATCTATCCCCAACAAGTGACTCATTCTGCCACAATGACACATGCCTAAGAAATTATTGTATTATTATTATTATTATTATTATTATTATTATTATTAGTGTGTGTGTGTGTGTGTGTGTGTGTGTGTGTGTGTGTGTGTATTTTTTACTGGGGATTGAACTCAGTGTCATTCTCCCTTCAAGCTACACCCCCAGCCCAATTTTATTTCTTATTTGGAAACGGGGTCTAGCTAGGTTAATTTGAGTCTCGCTGCTTGCGGAAGCTGTCCCTGGACCTACAATCCTTCTGTCTCAGTCTCCCAAGTACCGGGATTACAAGTATGCACCACCACACCCTGCCTTGAAATTAATTTTTAAATGATCCTTGCACCTTCAACAGTGCAATACATATGGTTACAACAGATATATATAAACCAAAGGTGGAGTGCCAAGGAACAGAAAAGTCAGCCATAGCTGTTGGATAACTAGCGTCGACTTCATGCTGCATGGACAGCTGCCAATTATTTTCAGGTTTTAAGCGTTCTTTTTAATGTCAGTCTCTCCCAAAGTGTTCTTTACCTAAGAACACTTACACTTTAAGTGTATCCTGTGAGAAAAAGTATTTGTACGTATCCTAACCCCATGCAAATATCAACTCCCAAATCTCAAGGAGCACAGTAGGAGTACCACAGGCCAGGAAGTGTCTCTATGGAATGGACCAAAAAGAATAAAAACCCCAACAGCAATGGCATGCCCCTCCTAGTTGATGCTGTGTTCAGTAGAGACAGAATTTCCCAGAAAAATGAGAGAAGAACAAGACTGCATTTTAAAATTAGCACATGGAGAATGATTTAGTATACAAGGACAATTCCGAACAAGGTCTGAGATGATTTAGAATTTACTTATGTGCTCATATCTAAGAGTATGGCACATATATCTTCAAAAGAGTAGTTCTGGTCCCAAAGGACCTGCCCTCTCGCTGAAAGCAATTCATTCTCACTAGCATGATATCAAAGTATTTATTGCCTTTCTGAAGAGCCAAGTAGAAATTATCTGATAATCTAAAAGGTATGACTAACCACACGCCAGAACACCTTCTGCTTGCTTTGCTGTGCAATCTTCGTACATGTGTATGTGTAGGAGATGGGATTTATTATACAAATATGCACTTAATCAAGTATATCTAACAGCCGGGCTGAACATTTTTCTTTGAGGAGCCATTCATTGAGCTGTGACTCACAGATAGAGCAGTCAAGCTAACTGCCACCTCAAACTCCAAAGCCTAAGAAAATTTCCAACCTGAACAAGAAGAATGAGAATTAAAATCTGACATGCCTGCTAAATATAAATGACATCATTGAGCCTATTAGTTCAGTTTAACATCATAAGTAGGAAGTAGCAGTACTCGGAGATAAAAATTACTTCAATATCATAAGGTTATGGAATAAGTGAGACTGACCCCAAAAACAAGAACTAGGAGATTCTTTTTTTTTTTTTTTTTTTTTTTGGTGGTGGTGCTGGGGGTGGAACCCAGGGGCTTTCTACCTCCAGGCTATACTCCCAGACCTATTTTATATTTTATTTGGAAATAGGGTCTCACTAAGTTGCTAAGAACCTCACTAAGTAGCTGAGGCTGGCTTTTTTTGTTTTGTTTTGTTTTTTGGTGGTACTGGGGTTCCTGGAAACCCTTCTACCTCAGGGCTACACTCCTAGACCTATTTTATATTTTTATATTTGGAAACAGGGTCTCTTAAGCCAGTAAGTCTGGCTCCGAACCAGCACGATCCTCCTGTCTCCGCCTCCCAAGCATGGGGATTACAAGCGTGTGCCACCACGCCCAGTGAACTAGGAGCCTCTTAAGATCATAGCTCAAGCCAGGCGAGGTGGTACACACTTGTAATCTCAGCATTTGGGAGGCTGAGAAAGGAGGATCGCAGTTCATGGACAGCCTCAGCTACTTAGCAAGGCCCTTTGCAACTCAGTGAGACCCTGTTTCAAAATAAAGAATATAAAATAGGGCTGGGGGTGTATCTTGGAGGTAGAATGCCTTTGGGTTCCATCCCCAGTATCTCACACACACACACACACACACACGCACACACACACAAGAACCCTTATAGTTATGTGGACAATGATTGATTAGATCTGCAAAAATGAAAAACAGCTTCTCACTGGAAAAGCACTGAGAACCCTAGTATCTCCACTTCAAGCAAGCCCTGTAATCTGGGAGTCAGGATGCGGCCTGGTCCACAGCGTGTTCAGTTATTGCTTCTATCTCGGTAGGAAGTGGTGTGTTGACGGGAGCTGGGAGAACTGGATCCCCTGAGCATGATTCCAGAGTGGAGAGAGAAACAGAAAGAGGCAGGCCTCAAGGAGGCTCAGATAGCTCAGAGCATCCCTTCCTCCACCACACCTTGATCTGACAGTTCTTACACGTTTTTTAAGTTTCAGGACTTCTTTAAATTCTTATAAATTACTGAGGGTATCTAATGAGCTTTATTTCTACATGTCATAATCTATCAATGTTGATCATATTAGATATTAGAAAAATTAAATATTAACTCATATAAAATAACCTATCAATTACATTAACATAAACAATTTTTTTAAATGAAAATGATCGATATTTCCCAAAACAAAACAATCGTGAAAAGAATGTCACTGTCTTATAACTTTTCAGATCTTTTTACTGCCTGGCTTAATGGATGGCAGCTGTAGTTACAGGCGTGCTTCTGCAGCCAAGCTCTTGCAATACAGTATTTTGGTTGAAGTTTGCAAAGAAAATATGGCTTTACCCAGATATGTGGTTGGAAAAGGAAAGAGTATGTTAGTAGCTTTTATAGTTAATTATGGATATAATTGTTTAGTACTGCACCAAAATTCAACATGTGGTGGTTTCTTAAAGGTTACTTGCAATGTGGATGCATGAAGCACAGAAGTTATGAGGCTTAACCTTGGCCACAGCAAGTACATGCTCTCACTTCCTTTTGGAGTGTAAAGCATGCAGATAATAAAATATAGTGCTATTCTTTTTGGGGCGGGGGGGAGGGGGAATGGGGATTAAACCCAGGGTATTTATGCCTCTGATCTATATCCCAGCCCTATTTTATTTTTTGAAACAGGGTGTCACTAAGTTGTGGAGGGCCTTATTAAGTTGTTGAGGTTGGCCACTAACCTACGATCCTCCTGTCTCAGCCTCCCAAGTACTGGGATTACAGGCATGTAACACCATGCCCAGCAATCTAGTGATATTCTGACAACAAGCTTTCTGATACTGAAGCAGGCAGAGCAAAACAGGTATGAGAACAAGGATGAGAAAAAGAAAGATCTGATGATCTGTTTGAGCCCGTGAATCCAGCTATCTAGGATACTGGAATCCCCCTGGGCTTTCTAAATTATAATAGTAAGCCGGGCGTGGTGGCGCACGCTTGTAATCCCCGCGCTTGGAAGGCAGAGACAGGAGGATCGCGCAGGTTCGAAGCCAGCTGCGCGCGCTGGCTTAGGAGACCATGTTTCCAAATATAAAATGTAAAAATAGGTCTGGGAGTGTAGCCCGGAGGTAGAAGGGCTTCCAGGAACCCCAGTACCACCAAAAAAATAAATAAATAAATAAATAAAAAATAAATTATAATAGTAAGCAAATGTCTTGGGAGGGGGGGTAAAGTCTCATTAGGTTGCTGAGAGCTTCGCTAAGTTGCAGAGGCTGGCTTCAAACCTGTGATCCTTCTGTCTCAGCTTTCCAAGTACTGAGATCATAGATGTGCACCACCACGCCTGGCCAGTTTGAATTGGGTTTCTGCCCTTTACAATTAAAAGATTCTGACTCCTAAGCCGGGCATGGTGGCACACACTTGTAATCCCAGCATTTGGGAGGCTGAGACCAGAGGATCGCAGTTCGCGGACAGCCTCAGCTACTTAGTGAGGCCCTCTGCAACTCAGTGAGACCCAGTATCAAACTAAGGAATAAAAAATAGGGCAAGGGCTGTAGCTCGGAGGTCGAATGCCCCTGGGTTCCATCCCCAGACCCACCAAAAATTTTTAAAAAAAGATTCTGACCCCTAAACTGCACAAATGTCACAGGTCTTGTAAAGCCCTGAATTTCAATATGCCCCTTACAAGTACCTTATATTTAGGAGAAGGATATTTAAAGTAGGCATGAAAATAAAATGCAATTTCTCAAATACCCACTCATTAAGAGAGGCAAATATAGCCAAGGCCAGCTTGAATTACTAGACCATGTGCTCCACACCACCTCCCAGTCCTCCTTCAGTGGCTCCAGGAGGGCAAGATTCTATTCTCCACTCAGCAATAGTTACACATCAAGGTCAGTACCAAGTGTTCCAAGTCTAATACATGCAGATGTACCTGTGTGAGGGTATGTGAAAATATAATAGAGGTCGTGAATATTCTGAGACAGTAACACACGAGGGAGACATCTTTGATGCAGAACAAATTATTAGTTCGTACTGCAGAAGAGAAGCTTTGCTTTATGTTGAGAAACACAGGCAGGGTAAACACAAATGCAGTTAACTAAAGAGTTAACTCACAAGCTTCCATCTCTTATTCTTTCTTATGAGCTCAAAGAGCCGTGATTTAGGCATTAGCTCAACATTTTCCAAAAATGAACTCAGTAAGGAAAACTCACATGGCTTTATCTCTTTTCCTTTCACTTAAAAAAAATACATATAGCCAATTAAACTGAATTACTGCCTGCTGGGAACTGCAGGACCCTCAGTGTGATCACAGGGGCTTCTCTGTTCCTGTTAGTTTTGGCACTGGGGCTTGTGACTATATGGAAAATTTGAACTAAAATAATCTCAAAAGGCTGGTACCTACAGTTCTCAGATTACTGAAGTGCCAGATAAAAAGTCCTTGTTTGAACTACCTCTTGGTATTGCTAATAAGTAGGAAATTCAAACTTCACTTTTTTCAAATCCAACATTTAGTGAACACCCAATGGGTATCTACTTTGGAAATACAGAACCGCCTCAAGCAGCTCATACTCTAACTTTTAAGAAGGAAAGCGTTCTGAGTCAAGTGCAATATGGTTAGTAAATGCCAAAAGATAGCTATGAAAACACAGAATTAAAAAATGGGCCAGGCAAAGTCGTGCACGTCTGTAATCCCAGTACTTGGGAGGTTGAGACAGGAGGACTGAGGGGTCAAGAGCAGCCTCGGCAATTTAGCAAGACTCTCAGCACCTAGGGAGACCCTGTTTCAAAATCATAAATGAAGCCGGGCGTGGTGGCGCACGCTTGTAATCCCCGCGCTTGGGAGGCAGAGACAGGAGGATCGCGCAGGTTCAAAGCCAGCACCTCTGGCTTAAGAGACCCTGTTTCCAAATAAAAATATAAAAATAGGTCTTGGAGAGTACCTGGAGGTAGAAGGGTTTCGAGGAACCCCAGTACCACAATAAATAAATAAATAAATAAATAAATAAATAAATAAATAAATAAATAAAGCTGGTGGTGTAGCTTGGAGGTAGAATGGAATGCCTGGGCTTGATTCCCCCATCTCCCCCCCACACACACACACACACATACACACACACACACACACACAAAAAATAAATAAATAAATAAATAAATAAATAAATAAACTGCACACATACGGGCAGCTGATTTTTCAACAACAGTGCCAACCTGAATAGGGAGAGACCAGTCAGTAGTAAGAAGAGAAAGTAAACTGGGCGTGGAGGCACACACCTGTAATCTCAGTACTTGGGAGGCTGAGACAGGACAATTGCAGGTTCAAGGACAGCCTCAGCAAGAAGTGAGACTCATCAACCTAGTGAGACCCTGTTCCAAAATAAAAAATAAAAAGGGCTAAGGGTATAACTCAGAGGTAAAATGCCTCTGGGTCCAATACCTAGCAACACACACACACACACACACACACACACACACACGAGAGAGAGAGAGAGAGAGAGAGAGAGAGAGAGAGAGAGAGAGGAGGGGGGGAGGGGGAGAGGGAGGAAGAGGAGAGGAGAGAAAAGGAGGGGAGGGGAGAGGAGGGGAGGGGGGAGGAGGGGAGGGGAGGTGAAGAAAGAAGAGGGAAATGGAATTGCAACAGTCTCTACCTGAGAAATTATAACAAACCTAACGTAACATAATTGACACAATAGCTAATGGAGAAAAATGAACTTCAGAAAGCCTTTTCTCATAAAACACAGAATGGAGCCAAGACAGATAAGCAGCCTAGGTCTGCTGAGGGAGACTTAACCCTAGGACCAATATTTGGCCGAGGAACGGGAGATAGCAGGTAGGCATAAACTACCCTTGACCCTGTGAGAACCCCTGGCGTTGGCACTCCATGGAGAGAAATGCTCTGCGGCTGGACATCTTCATAGCGACCTCGGGGTGCCTGAGACGACGCTGTGGAAGTGAATGTCACGTGCTATCACTGCTTCACTTGCCCTCTTTCTTGCAGCTTCATCTCCACCTTATCTTTTTTTGTTTTTTAGTACTAGAAATATAACCCAGGGGCATTTTATCTCTAAAGTATACCTAAGCCCTTTTAATTCTTTTATTTTGAAACAGGGGTTTGCTATGTTGCTGAGGCTGGCCTTTAACCTGCAATCCTCCTGTCTCAGTCTCCCAAGTACTAGAGTTAGAGGTGGCACCACCACGCCCGGCTGTCTCCACCTTTGAGAAAAGCACAGGTACACACTGATTCTCCAGCTGAGATGCTCCTCGTAAGCTAGTCTCCGCCTCGCACTAGTGCTCTCCTGCCTACGGGTCTTTATGGCCTCGTGCAGACGGCAATTCTGATGGGCCACATCTGAGGTCTGGCCTTGGTCCAGGCATAAAAGGAGATCCCATGCTAATACATTTGATGTGGAGCTAATGTGACTTTCTCACATAATCAACCTCAGTACACACGCCCTGGGCTGTGGCGTTTCCTCTGTCCCTGTTATCCTTTCAACACCTCAACCTTCCCCATGATGCGCTAGTATTACTCTTAATCACTCCGTGCCTTCGTATCCTTTGCAGTCTCCCTGAGTCTCATGATGGGAGAATTACCTCTCACACACGAGTCCACTGCACTGGAATAGCTCATCGTTGGGCTGTCACTCTGGTGAGGGTGACCTAGCGTTCCAGACTGTGACTCCATAACTCCGTAGCATTGGCGAAGGCTTCAGACACCCTCCGAGAGGAGATCCTCCTCATCGGGGTCTCTATCCCTTGTCCCAGTGCCCGGCTCCTCTGAAGCCTATTCTCCCTCCTAGGCTCCCATACGCTGCCTGCTGTCTCAGACCCCACATGTCAGAAGGATCAGAATAAAGAAATGAAGCATCAGGAGATGAGGGGCTTATTTAAAAAGAGAAGCAGCTCTGCTATAATCACCAGTGGCCCAGTTGCCTCAGAGTCCCAGCTCAGCTCCCTAGCAAATGATATAGAGAGAAGATCCCTGTGGACCTTAAAGACGCATGGTAGCTAAGGCACACCATGGCCAGGGGTGCCGAGTCTGCAGTCTGCCTTCCTGTTTCAAGGGGGGTAAATTCTCAGAAGTTGAGACTCACAAACTGCAGAGGGAACTCACATTAACTGTCAATAGAGTCGACACTAGTGATCATTAGGCATTTATGAAAATTGAGATCCATGAAAAAAAAGAACCAAGATGAACATATAAAACAACAAGATGAACATATAAAACAACAGAACAAGATGAACATATAAAACAACTCATTCCTGAGGAGAGAGAATCCATAGGAAAAAAAGAATGTTTAAAAGTCTAAATAACATGTGCAGAGACATACATGAGATACTACATTTATAATACAAAAGAAAACTACTATATAAAAGAACCATGAGAAAAATATAGACTTCCTAGAAACTAAAAATAATTGCCAGAAACCTGGATGTGATGGCACATGCCTGTAATCCCAGCCAAGGCTGAGAAGCAGCTGAGGCAGAAGGACTTCAGACTAGCCTGAGCAACACAGCAAGTCTCCCACTTCAAAAAACAAACAAACAAGCAAGCAAACAGCTTCAAAACAGAAAATTAAGCCGGGCGTGGTGGCGCACGCTTGTAATCCCCGCGCTTGGGAGGCAGAGACAGGAGGATCGCGCAGGTTCGAAGCTAGCCCCGCGCGCTGGCTTAGGAGACCCTGTTTCCAAATAAAAATGCAAAAATAGGTCTGGGAGTGTAGCCCGGAGGTAGAAGGGCTTCCAGGAACCCCAGTACCACCAAAAAAATAATAATAATAATAAAAAAAACAGAAAATTATAAAATGGATTGAATACTAGGAATTGGGTTAATGATCAACACTAGTGATACAGAAGAAAGGGCAGAGCTGGGTCCATGGTGGCGCACACTTGTTCACAGCCAGGCTCAACAACTTGTGAGGCCTCTACACTTAGTGAGACCTTGTTTAAAATAAAGAATAAAATCGGGCTGGGGGATAGCTCAAAGGTAGAATGCCTCTGGGTAAAACCCCTAGTATCACAAAAACATTAGTTAATTAATTAAATAAAATAGGATTGGAAATGTAGCTCAGAGGTAACATGCCCCTCAATTCAACCCCTAACACCTCAAAAAAAAAAAAAAACTAACAAATCAATGTTCTAAAAACGGAAAAAAGGCGGGAGAAATCTCCCATGACATCAAGCAAAAAGACAAAGGAATATAAAGTTTGAAGAAAAACGAGTCATAGAAGATAGATCCTAGAGGTTTCACACAGGTCTATTATAATTCCAATTGCAAAAGTGAGTTGGAGAACGCTTTATTTTGTTTTGTTTGTGGTACCAGGGATTGAACCGGAGGCATTCTACCTCTGAGCTCCACCCCTAGCCCTATTTTATTTGGAAACAGGGTCTCACTGAGTTGCAGAGGGCCTCACTCAGTAGCTGAGGCTGGCTGCGAACCTGAGATCCTTCTGCCTCGGCCTCCCAAATGCTGGGATTACAAGCGTGCGCCACTGTGCTGGGTTTTAGAGGAAAAAAAATTTAAAAACAAAATGAAGGCAGATGTAGAATTAAGGAAATGACCGAAGAAAACACCTCTGAACTATGGGAACACTACTGCTGCATTGAAAGAACCAAACAAGCACTTGAGCAAGAGCGATCACAGCGACTGTGACGGCGAACACTCCTTAGCACTTGCCCCCGGAAGGCACTGCTGTGAATATTACAAGTGTTTGTGTAGCAAATATTACACAATTGCTACAAATATCACAGGTTCTTCATGAAAACTCTATTTCCCCACCATGTACATGAGGACACTGGGAACAGAGAGGTTACATCGCTTGTTTAAAGCAGAGGCAGCAATTACATGATAAAGTTGGGATTTGAAACCACAAAGACTGACTCCAGAGCCTATGCTCAAATGTTGATACATCAGAATTACAAAGAGGAAGAAAACACACTAAAAAGTTTCACAAAAGGAAAGGAGTAGGACTTACAAAGGAACAAGAATAAGACTCTCAGAGGCAAACGGGGATGCTGCAAGATAATTAAGTAGTCACCTCATTCAACATCCTGAAGAAAGAAGCTTTTGAAATTCAAATTCTGTACCCAAATAATCTATTAAATTATGACAGAAAATCTTTTTTTTTTTTTTTTTTTTTTTTTGGTGGTACTGGAGATGGAACCCAGGGGCTTTCTATCCCCGGGCTACACTCCCAGACCTATTTTATACTTTATTTGGAAACAGAGTCTCACTAGGTTGCTGAGAGCCTCACTAAGTAGCTGAGGCTGGCTTCGAACCTGTGCAATCTTCCTGCCTCAGCCTACCAAGCGCAGGGATTACAAGCGTGTGCCACCACGCCCAGCTAAAATATCCTTTTTTTAAAGACCCAATTTTATTTTATTTTCTGGTACTGGGGATTGAACCCAGAGTCAATCTACCTCCAAGCTACACCCCCAGTCCTTTTTTTTTTTTTTTTTTTTGGTGGTACTGGGGTTCCTGGAAGCCCTTCTATCTCCAGGCTACACTCCCAGACCTATTTTTACATTTTTTTTATTTGGAAACAGGGTCTCTCCTAAGCCAGCACACGCGGCTGGCTTCGAGCCTGCGAGATCCTCCTGTCTCTGCCTCCCAAGCACGGGGATTACAAGCGTGCGCCACCACGCCCGGCCCCAGTCCTGTTTTTTATTCTTTATTCGGAAACAGGGTCTCACTGAGTTGTAAAGGGCCTCACTAAGTAGCTAAGGATCGCCTTGAACTGAGATCCTCCTGTCTCAGCCTCCTAAGTGCTGGGATTACAAGCATGGGCCACCATGCCCAGCTTAAAGACCCAGTTTTTACTACTTTTGTCCTTCATATCAAAACGTGACACCAAGCTGGGTGTGGTGGCACACACTTGTAATCCCAGCATTTGGGAAGATGAGACTGGAGGATTGAGGTTTGTGGACAGCCTCAGCTATTTAGTGAGGCCCTCTGCAACTCAATGAGACCCTGTTTCAAAAATAAAGAATAAAAAATAGGGCTGGGAGTGCCTCTCACAGGTAGAATGCCACTGGGTTCCATCGCCAGTAACACACACACACACACACACACACACTGGGACACCAAGCCAGGTATGGTGGTAAATGCCTATAATCCCAGTACTTGGAAGGTTGAGGCAGGAGGATCACATGTTTAAAACCAGCCTTAGCAATCACAGAAAGTGAAGGGCCATATGCTTTCTCTAATATGTGCAAGCTAGGGAGTAACTGGAATACAAAAAGGATTCCAGATAAAGAAGGAGAAACCTCACTGGAGCCAGGGAAGAGAAGGGGAAGTACTGAGGTTCATTAATGGAAATTTCATTAATGGAAATACTACCATTGTCTATGTGTACATATGTGAATAGACCAACATCAGTCTCAGTACTCTGTATTGGGAAGTAGGGAGATGGGGAGGCGGGGGGGGAGGGGGGATACCAAGTGCTGTGTACAGTTATGCCACTGTCAACATGATTAACATTATTATATGAGACTACAATGTACCAATAAAACATAAAAAAAAACAAGACCAGCCTCAGCAACTTAGTGAGACCCTGTTTCAAAATAAAAAACAAAAAGAGCTAGGTATGTGGTTTAAAAGTAGAACACTTCTGTTCAATCCCCAGTACCCCCTCAGACACACAAAAGCCCCAGAAGTACAAGTATTTAAAGTTATAATGGAAACCACTAAAATGACAGAAAAAAATAACAACTGCTAAAAATGAACTGGAAATTGGGAAATAATGTATATCTTTCATAAAATCCTTCTGAGTGGGCTAAATTTTTTATTATATGCAGTATCAAACTTCTTAACATGCAGTTTGAAAATAAAAATGTATCAATTAAAAGACACCTTAAGCCGGGTGTGGTGGCACGCGCTTGTAATCCCTGCGCTTGGGAGGCGGAGACAGGAGGATCGCGCAGGTTCAAAGCCAGCCTCCCTGGCTTAAGAGACCCTGTTGCCAAATAAAAAGTATAAAAATAGGTCTGGGAGTGTAGCCTGGAGAAAGAAGGGTTTCCAGAAACCCTAGTACCACCAAAAAAATTTAAAAGACACCTCACCTTAAAATAGGGTGCTGGCAGTCAGAATTGAGAAAAGGTATAAAGCAATATAAATTGATCCTGTTTATGTTAAGCATAGTTTACTTATGCATAAAAAGAGGCCCAGAAAGAACAAATTGTTGAGACTGAAAGACAAACAAGGGAAAAAGACAGCTGATGTGTTTTACTTTCCAATTCTGTTATTACTTAAATTTTTAAATTAAATGTTTCTATAATTAAAACAATTAAGAACAGTTATATGGTTTTAAAAATAAAGCACACTTTGCCTCTACTAGCCATGGACTAATCATGTTACACATAATGCTTTCAGTGTGGTAATTTCATCAAGATTTTAAAAAATCAGAAAGAATCTCCTCAAATTATTCAGACACAAGTACCGGACTCAGTGTACAAACCCTGACAGTACATTACCAAGACCCACCTCAATCGAGGGTTTGTAATGGCATGCCCTTCACCATTACTAGAAATTAAACAACCACTTAAAAAAAAGACTACCAACTTTGTGTGTGTGTGTGTGTGTGTGTGTGTGTGTGTGTGTGTGTGTGTGTAGTACTAGGGATTGAACCCAGGGGCATTCTACCTCTGAACTACACTCCCAATCCTATTTTATTTTTTATTTTGAAACAGGATCCCACTAAATTGCCGAGACTGATCTCAATCCTGTGATTCTCCTGTCTCAGTTTTCCAAATACTGGGATTACAGGCATGTGCCACCATGCTTGGTGACTACCAATTTAAGAGAAATGTTTCGACCCACACAGGAGCCACACTCTTCACAATGGTGACAATCATGGTGTCCTGGGTCTCCCTCCAAAATTAATCATGACAATCCCTATTCTTTTGAAGCATGTTATGTACTACAGCATCAAGAACAGATATTCTTTAAAAAAATAAAAAAAAACTCATTCAAGACAGTCAAATTGCAGTATGAACAGTTCCCAGCAACAGAAAACTGCTATAATCTCAAACTCCCAATTCAATGCAATATCCTTCCAGAAATCCAAGGGTGAAGAAAAACACTCCCAATGGGCAATCATCACAACTACTTGGACAGGGACAAACCTTCACAATTTAAGTTAACAGATTTAAGAGGCAAAAGTAACTAAAACGTATTAGAAATTTGCTGAGCATGGTGGCACACATTTATAATCCCAATCCTTGAAAGCCTGAAGAGGATCGCAGGTTCAAGATCAGCCTCAGCAACTAGTGAGAGTCTTTTTCAAAATAAAAATAAAATAGGGCTGGGGTTGTGGCTCAGAGGTAGAATGACCCTGGGTTCAATCCCCAGTGCCACCAAAAAAAAAAAAAAAAAAAGTATTAGCAAGATTACTTAATAATGAACATAAATGAACATAAAATAATCTAACATTAACCCCCCGAACTGCCTCTACCTAACACTAGGTTAAAGCAGTTATTATGAAGTGTTAGAAGACAATGACAAATTTGGTTTACACTTCTGTTGTACATTTTTTTTATCTGAACATAAATGAATTAATGTAAGCCGGGCGTGGTGGCGCACGCTTGTAATCCCCGCGTTTGGGAGGCTGAGACAGGAGGATCGCACAGGTTCAAAGCCAGCCTCAGCTACTTAGTGAGGCTCTCAACAACTTAATGAGACCCTGTTTCTAATAAAATATAAAAATAGGTCTGGGAATGTAGCCCAGAGGTAGAAAGTCCCTGGTTTCCATCCCCAGTACCAAAAAGTAAAAAATAAAAAATAAATGTTGTTTCAATTAATTTGCTTCATATTTGAATTATACATATTATACATATTATTTAATACTTTTATCATAGTAAAGGAAATAAGAAAAAGATATGATACCATTAGAAAATGTTGATTATATAGATTTGGATCAGATGAGGATGGGAAAAGCTGGCAATAGAGAAAACTGCTCTATACTTCACTGGTTTAAAAAAAAAAAAGGAGGAATAACTGATTACTGAAGAATGTATTCTCACCAGGCATGGTGACACACACCTATAATCCCAGCTACTTGGGAGGCTGAGGCAGGAGGATAGCAAGATGGGGGTCAGCCTGGGCAATCAGAGAGACCCTGTCTCAAAACAAAACTTAAAACAGGGCTGGGGATGTGGCCCAGTGGTGGAGTGCTTGTCTAGCATGTGCAAAGCCCTGGGTTCAAATCATGCAGCTTCTGAATCATAAGCAGAACAATAAATAGGGCTTCCATAAATACTATTTTCTACTTTCTTTACCATCCTAATCTTCAACGTGCAATAGCTAAAGAACTCCAAACTAGAATAATTTCACAAGACAGATTTTTCATGGATGGTCCTCAACTTGGAGTTCCTTATTCCTCTGTGGGTTTGTTGTTATTTTGTTTTTGGTTTTTTTGCCACAGGGAGAGGAGGAGTGGGGATTAAACCAGGGACTAGTGTATGCTAGGCAAGCACTCTCCCTCTGAACTACACCCCAGAGTCTCACTAAATTGGCCATGCTGGCCTTGAGCTTGAAGTCCTCCCACTTCAGCTTCCTATGTAGCTAGGATTACAAGTGTGCACCACTGCATATTTTATTTATAAATTTGGCATATCTTACTTAGAAATCCCTTCTAAAGCTGCTATATTTTTAGGATCTGAATTTAGAGCCTTCAGTGTAACTAACTGCCTACCTGTAATTGTTCATTATAATTCAGACTGTCACTAAATAGCCAGACAACTCTGAGCAAGTCATCCAACTTCACCACACCTGCATTTCTTCAACATGAAGAGGACAAGATGAAGCTTTTCCCTAAGGCCCGTGATAGTGTTATTCCTCCTGTGATTTAACAGTTTATAATTTTGTCAGCTGGCACAGCTTTGAAGGGAACAGATTTTCATAGAAACTTAAACCGATTTTACAAACAATTGTCTTAATGTATATAATTTAAATCATTTTCCTTATGCTTCAGGGATGTAGTAACTTCAATACACAAGCAGTATCCCACTCTGAATCAGGGGAACTGACAAGAGTTCAGACCATGAGCCAAGTGGCTCAACACGACGGAGAGGGAGACACACTGCGCGCTCGTCCTGTCACTGATCTTATATCCAAAACTTCTGGGTTGAGAAGTGAAGGCTTTATTGTGAGTATCACCCTGCAGAGGCAAAAATAACTCCCTAATTCTGTAGGAGAGGTAGAGAGCTGTGCAGCTCATGATGGCGCAGCCTGTAGCTGGCAAGATGGGGAGGCCCCAGTGGAGTGAGGAAGAGAGGGGCAAAGTGCAGAACATGGGGAATTCAACTCTTAAACCCTCCTACCGCACCAAAACACATTCCTGGGATTTGATATAAAAAACATAATTTTCACAATTCATAGGATTCCAAATTGAGAAACTATATGATACACTTATAAGCACATAAAAGGTTTACTTTTGCTAGGAGTAGTGGCACATGTTCTTATACAATAGAAACTTTTCTCCTACGTTTGTTTGCCTTTCATTTTCTAAGACAAACTTTTAATTTCAGACTAACTTTTGATTTACAAAAATTTTGAAAATATACTATAACAAGTTCTTTATAGGGCAGGTGTGGTGGTACATGCCTGTAATCCCAGCATTAGAGAGGCAGAGACAGGAGGATCATGGTTTGCAGACAGCCTCAGCTACTTAGTGGGGCCCTTCACGACTCAGTGAGACCATTTCAAAATAAAGAATAAAAAATAGGGCTGGGGGTGTAGCTTGGAGGTACAATGCCCCTGGGTTCCATCCCCAGTACCACAAAAAAAAAAAAAAAAGTTCCTTATATCCTCTTCTCCATCTTTCTCCTAAGAGTAATACGGTACCTGCTGGGTGCAGTAGTGCATGCCTGTAATCCTTTGAGACCAGCTGCAGCAACTTTGGAAGGCCTTTTACAACTCTCTCTCCTCTCCTTTCTTCTCCTCTCCTCCCTCCTCCCTCCTCCCTCTTCTCTCCTCCCTCCTTCCTCTCCTCCCCCTTCCCTTCTCTCTCTCTCTCTCTCTCTCTCTCTCTCTCTCTCTCTCTCTCTCTCTCTCTCTCTCTCCCCCCCCTCCCTCTCCTCCCTCTGGCTTTTCCTTATCCCTCCTCTTAGCACTACCTTACTTTCTAGCATCATTCATAGCACTCTGGTTCTAATTATCAAAGAATGATATTTAGAAGCCAAGACCTGGCAGAAAATGTGCTTGTTGCTACTGAGGTACAAATGCTTCTAAGCTGGTTCGATGGACCAAGCTAGACAATACATAAAGCCTAAGGAATCTCTGTATTTCCAACAGCCTGAGTAGAGCACTCTAACCCTGGAATAGAGAACATTAATTAGGATATAAGATAAATTGCCATACAAACAGATTTTAAAATACTTAAGCAAACAGATTTTTATTTCTCTCTCATTTATAAATCTAATAGTAAATGAGTCAGAAATGGTAAAGGGATTCTATCACCTACAAAACATCTCTGGCCTAGGTGGCAGCCTCAGTTCTCTAGATTTCCAAGCCAACAGGAAGAGCAAAAGTGCCAGAGAAGCACACGCATTCTTTTTTTTTTTTTTTTTTTTTTTTTTTGGTGGTACTGGGGTTCCTGGAAGCCCTTCTACCTCCGGGCTACACTCCCAGACCTATTTTTACATTTTTATTTGGAAACAGGGTCTCCTAAGCCAGCGCGCGCGGCTGGCTTCGAACCTGCATGATCCTCCTGTCTCTGCCTCCCAAGCGTGGGGATTACAAGCATGCGCCACCACGCCCGGCTACACGCATTCATTTTTAAGGGTATGACCCAGAAGTGGTACATAGCATTTCTACCCATATCCGTTATTCAGAAATTAGTTACATGACTCCTCCTACCTGCAAAGGAAGATAGGAGGCCATGTGCCTGGACAAGACTCAGGAGATTCTATTACTAAAAGAAAGAAGGGAAATGCCTGCAATTCCAGCATATGAGAGGCAGAAACAGAAGAATCACCAGTTCAAGGCCAGCCTCAGAAACTTACTGAGACCCTCCACAACTTGGCAAGACCCTATTTCAAAATGAGGGGGAAAACCCCTGATGACAGCTCAGAAGCAGAATGCCCCTGGGTTCAATCCCCAGTACAAAGAACAGAAAGAAGAGAAAGAAAGAAAAGATAATGGGCACCAAGATTAGCACTCTCTTGTGGTGAGCCGCCATTGAAAGATGGCGCCGGCTTCCTGCCTCTGAGCTTGATTAGGCACATGGCTGTGCAGGAAGCAACTCCATATTTGGAGGCTAGGGTTGCGTAACACATGACGTGGTGGTGACCTGACGAGCGTGAGCCAGTGAGTGAGTGAGATGTGGCAAGAAGTGATTGGGTGAGTTAATGTTTATAATGCCCTGCGCGAGGCAGATCTTCGCCATTCCGCCATTACGAGTATCCTGAATAAACGGCTTGCAAGAAGAGCTTCGTGTCGTGTCTTAATCGCTGGTCGAGGGACGCGACAACTGGTGGCCCGTACGGGGAAAAATCAGCTCCCGTGCGTGAAGCTCAGAACTTGCTGTCGTCAGGGAAGGTGCACCGGTAAGTCCCCTGGTAAGTTGGGGGGTCCGCGAAAAATGCGGGTAACCGCCCTCACCTGTGGATAAGGGGAGAGCAAATCCAGTAGAGCTGCGATCAAAGCAGACGGGAAAGTGACAGTAGAGCTGCGATCAAAGCAGACGGGAAAGTGACAGTAGAGCTGCGATCAAAGCAGACGCAGGAAAGTGACAGTAGAGCTGCGATCAAAGCAGACGCGGGAAAGTGGAAGTAGAGCCGCGGTCAAGCAGACGCGGGAAAGTGAAAAGTGGAGTTGCGGTTAAAGCAGACGCGGGAAAGTGAAAGTGGAGTTGCGGTCAAGCAGACGCGAAAAAGTGAAAGTGGAATTGCGGTTAAAGCAGTCGCGGGAACGCGAAGGTAGAGCCGCGATCAAAGCGGACCATTTTTGAATTTCATTTTGAGCTTAGTTTTGGGATGGGGGCTTCGCAGTCTCATCCAATTTTTTTGGCTCTCCAGGAGCTACTTTATTCTAGAAGTTTAGAATTTAGAGAGTCTACTTTAGAGAAATTTTTAAATGATTGTGACAGAGCTGCTCCATGGTTTGCTGTCTCAGGTAACCTGACAGTTCCTAATTGGGAAAAGCTTGGTCGAGATCTTGAATATGCCAAGCAACAGGGAAGCCTTAATCCCTGTGTTCTACCTATTTGGAAATTGGTCAAAGGTTGTTTAGAAGATCAAAAATATGATGATGCTATTAAGGAAGGGCAAACCGCCCTCGAGTTACTCAAAGAACAGAAATCTGAAAAGCATAAGTCAGAACGGGCAGTTAGTGAAGCAAAGGAACCTGTCTGTTCCTCACTCTATCCGAATTTGTCTGAATTTAAAGGGCCAGACTCCTCTTCTGATTCTTCTGATGAAGAAAAGGGTGTCAATTCATTCAGCCTCGAAAAAATCTCGTTTGCCTAAATTAGATCCGGACTTTCCTATGCCCTCAGGTTTACAAGATCCTCCTCCTGGGCCACCGCCATCCTTACCATCCTCCACTCAGGGATCTCATAATTCCTTTTGCCCTCAAGTTTGGTCACGTGTTAGAACTGAGCTCCCATTGGCCTTTCCTATTTTTCAAGATACACAGGGTGCTTGTTTTTATGAACCCCTTGATTTTAAGGTCATTAAGGCATTGGCAGAATCAGTTCGCATGTATGGGGTCACAGCTTCCTTTACATTAGCCCAAGTGGAAGCTCTGGCTAGAAACTGCATGACGCCAGGGGACTGGAATGGATTAACACGAGCGTGCCTCACCCCTGGACAATTTTTGGAATGGAAGGCCTTTAACATAGAATATGCCTCTGATCAGGCTGCTGCTAATGCTCTTGCTGGAAATCCTCAATGGGATCGAGATATGATTTTAGGACAAGGGCTACATGCCCAAAACCAAACCCAACTTCCTTTGGAAGTTTATAATCAAATAAATTTTTGTGCTATTAGAGCATGGAAATCCCTTAGGAGCTCAGGGGAATCTGCTGGTAATCTAACCAAAATTAAGAACAAGTTGAGGTATTATGGCAGCTTGCTCATCTTGGATGTGAATGGAGATATCCTGGTCTCTGTGTTACCAGCGTTCAATACAAAAACTTTACAAAAGCCGCTAACCTGTCTCGGGAGTTGTCAATTTATCTTTTAGGCAACTGGACGGGAGAATTTGAAACCCAACTAGAGAGATTACGCACTGCCGTGGTCACCGTCAACTCGACTCGTGTGGACATCAGTTTGGCTGAAGGACTGTCATCTTGGATAACTCGTGCCATGAATCATCTAAAGGAATGGGCTGGATTGGGGGCCTTGATGGGATTATTGGTTGTGGCTGTGTTGTTTTGTGTCTGGTGCATTGCTCGTCTTCGCCAAAGTTTCAATCATAATACAGCCATGTTTATACAGGCCTGTGTGGCTATCGAGGCAGGACAGTCACCCCAAGCCTGGCTCGCGGCAGCTAAGGCATAATGGCTCAGGTTGCAAGGCAAAGCACTGCAGCTGAGGGCACAAGTTTGGTCCTCAGGAAGAGTACGCTTGACTGCACACGGGTTAGGCACCCAAGTACCCGTCCCTAGAAAAAGGTGCCAGTGATTAATAGGGGTCAAACCTCTGCTCTTACCTGTTGCCTATAAAAACAAAAAGGGGGAATTGTGGTGAGCCGCCATTGAAAGATGGCGCTGGCTTCCTGCCTCTGAGCTTGATTAGGCACATGGCTGTGCAGGAAGCAACTCCATATTTGGAGGCTAGGGTTGCGTAACACATGACGTGGTGGTGACCTGACGAGCGTGAGCCAGTGAGTGAGTGAGATGTGGCAAGAAGTGATTGGGTGAGTTAATGTTTATAATGCCCTGCGCGAGGCAGATCTTCGCCATTCCGCCATTACGAGTATCCTGAATAAACGGCTTGCAAGAAGAGCTTCGTGTCGTGTCTTAATCGCTGGTCGAGGGACGCGACACTCTCTGACCTAGGAAATTCACTTCTGCTTTTACTGCAGCATTCTATCTGTAGATTTACTTTTCTGTATGTGGTAGTAGGTATTGAACCAAAGGGCATTCTCCTCTAAGCTACACCCTCAATCCTCCTGTCTCAGCCTCCCAAGCACTGGGATTAAAAGCATGTCCCCCACGCCCAGCTTGTAGATTTACTTTTAATATAGCAACAAATAATATGTTCTATACTTAAGTTCATTTTGTCCAAATGAACTGAAATTTTGTCATGATAAAAAATTAAGAATAAGGTAAATAAATAACAAGTTTACGGTTACATTCCATAAAGTAGAAATAGATTAAGTCTGCACTCAAATAAACATATGCAAGAATAAATAAAAGGAGAACACTCTTTCTTGTAAAAGAATACCAAATCAGAAATTACTAAATAATTACAGAACTAGAACGTTACCATTTGGCAATCATCATGATGATGACTTCTATAGGCATGAAACATCAATACAGCTAAAACTAGTGGTGAAAGCTGTATGACAAATAGAATAGTCTCAAAGCAACTCTCAACATATTTTTAATTACAATGGGCAGATTATCTTAATGTCAGGAGAAGCTGCACAAACATCAGCTAACTCAAGTGATCCAATAACATCCGCGTTGAGAGGCTGAAGGAGCATCATGTGCCTCCTAAGGGAAGAAGAGTAGCCGCTCCTGTGACGTTACTGACAGAGCTGTAAAAGCTGCATCAGATCTGGAGGAAACATCAAGTTCAAACTGAAGGAGAGTTTCCAAAACAACTAGCCAGTAACCTTCAAAAACACCAAACCCTGCCGGGCGTGGTGGCACACACCTATAAAACCAGTACTTGGAAAGCTGAGACAAAGAAGGATCGCAAATTCAAGGCCACCCTCAGCAACTTAGCCAGGCTGGTTTAAAAAAGGGATAAGGGTGTGGGCTCAGTGGTAAAGCACCCTCTGGGTTCAACCCAAGTACCACTAAAAAAAAATAATAGCAGGTCAAAAATGAAGAAATGTTCTGTATTGAAGGAAACTGAAAGGACATGATAGCTAAATTATATTCTTGGATCCTTCAAAGGATATTACTATTGATAAAACTTGAGCAGAGTCTTTGTACTGCTATAACTTTTACACTGATTTGAAATTGTTTTAAAATAAAAATAAAGCCGGGTGTGGAGGCGCACTGTAATCCCAGCGTTTGGGAGGCTGAGACAGGAAGATTGTGGTTCGCAGACAGCCTCAGCTACTTAGTGAGACCCTGTTTCGAAGTAAAGAATAAAAAATGGGGCAGAGGGTATAGCTCAGAGGTCAAATGCCTCTGGGTTCCATTCCCAGACCCGCAAAATAAATAAATAAATAAATAAATAAATAAATAAATAAATAAATAAATAAATAAATGTGAAACAGTATCATTTTCATTTGATACTGTGGTCTGAATTTGTGTCCCAAAAAGTTTATGCTGAAACTCACTGGCCAGTGGGAAAGTATTAAGAAGGAGGTGATTAAATCTTGAAGGTGGAGCCTCATGAATGGGGTTAGGGTCCTTATACTAGGGCTTGGGAGGGAAC
The DNA here is from genome assembly GCF_963383645.1 of Muscardinus avellanarius. Classification (NCBI taxonomy): domain Eukaryota; kingdom Metazoa; phylum Chordata; class Mammalia; order Rodentia; family Gliridae; genus Muscardinus; species Muscardinus avellanarius. Next base: position 26,716,471 of record NC_137801.1, on the reverse strand, counting down.
TGGATCACTCTTGAGAAGCTTAGGAAAACTGTGTGGGTCTAGGCAAACCATGCAAAGATGTGGTTCACAATTCTTCCCAAGCTGGGCATTATGGGAGCGTGCTTGCTTATTCCCACAGTGGCCACTGCATACATCCACAGGTTCACTAGCAGGGGACAAGAAAAAAAGGGTTGCCTATTTTGCCTATCAGTGGAGTTTGCTGGAAAGAGATAGGTGAATCTCTGGAATTAATTGTTACTAGGTGTCAAAGGGTTTGGAGAAAACTGACTACAGAAGGATTTTCGGATGGATGCAAAGTAATTCAGTTATGGTCATCTACCCCTGCAAAAAGGCTATGTAGAATATTATGTACCATGCACTGTGTTATATAATGCATACATAATGTGTTTATAATCAAAATAATATGAAAAAGAAAATTACAAAGAAAGCACTTGAGAGAACAGGTTTGCTCTCTTGCCTCCTTCCGTCACGTGAGGACGACGACACAGCACCTCCTATAAAGGCAGACAGTGTGCCTGCCAGCGCCTAAACACCGAACATCAAGAACTGTCGGCCTCCGGACCTGGCAGAGAACAAATGTCCTCCATAAATTACCTATCTTAAAGAACATTAAGCAGATAACCAAATAAATAAATTATCTAGTCTTATTTACTCTGTAATCATAGCACAAATGTACTAAGACATCTACTTTATGAAATTCTACATCTTATAAGACTTTGGATTTTTCATTATAATAAATTTGCATCATGGGTAGTTTATCCTGCATGTGAAAGAGACTTAATGCTACTTAATTATTAGACAGGAATAAACATTAGTCTTTTTTTTTTTTTTTTTTTTTTTGCAGTACTGGGGATGGAACCTAGAGACATTCTACCTCCAAGCTACACTGCCCGTCCTATTTTTTATTCTTTTTATTTTTTGAAACAGGGTCTCACTGAGTTGTGAAGGGCCTTGCTAAGGAGCCGAGGTTGTCCGCGAACCAGGATTCCCTTGTCTCTGCCTCCCGAGTGCTCGGATTACAAGCGTGTGCCACCACGCCCGGCTAAACATTGGTCTTAAATGGAGAATGATGTCTGAATGTGTTAATTTTGCACATGGCTAGTTCATCAGTGAATACTGTGAGAGGATGAATTTTATTTCCTTACACAGCCTATATTTTGGGGACTGCATATATTTTATAAGTTAACTCTTATATTGTCTATCATAAACCTCCAAGTGTTATTATTTATTGCCCTCTTACAGATGATGAACATGAGGCTTACAGAGGTTGAGACTGAGGTTACAGAGCTACAAAGTGACAGAGCTGAGCTTTGGAGCCAGCAGTCACTTGAGAATCTAAACTTGTAAGGAATAGCAGTGTTGCAGTAAAACACAGCCCATCTCATTCTTACACTCACCACATACAATTCTGCTTGCTTACGGCAACAGGGAGCTGGACGGAAACCCAAAGCCGCCACACTGGCGCCTACCTGTGTCTGCCTCATGGCCCGCTCCACTCGCCGGGTGCTTCCCCTCTCAAGCTTTGTCCGGAGGATCAAGGCTGATGTCTGAATGGCCCAGAACTTTGGTTGTGAAAGCAGATACTGATGGAAGAGGATGGGGGAGAAAATAGGAAGAAAGGATAAGATGGAGAGCACACTCTGAATAGGGCAAAATTAATTCTTACAAAAGTATCAGGATACAGCTAAATGTAGATTTGACAACACAAGCAAAGGCAGAAGACTCACCTTTCTTCAATTTACATCACAAGAAATCATGCTAAAACATATGGGAATGCTTTCTGGCCTTGGTGAGAGTCAGGAATCTCTAATTTTAGCTAAAATACTTCCCTAGAAGGGGCATCTTAAGAAAGACTGGCCTACAAGAGCCAGGCATGGTGGCACATGCCTATAATCCCAGTACTTGGGAGGTTCAGACAAGAAGATTACAGGTTCAAGGCTAGCCTCAGCAACTTAGACCCTGTTTCAAATTAAAAAACAAAAAGGACTGGGTGGGAGTATAGCTCTGAGGTAAAACACCCTAGTTTTAATCCCCAGTACAAAAAAAGAAAAAAAAGAAAGAAAGACTAGCCTACAAGAAACTTCGGATATGGACATACTGAAACCTAACCCCAAAGAAAAGCTGTGATAATCATCAATTCAGAAGACATGGTTGGAACCATTAAATATGACAAGCAGTGGGAAATCATGTTGAAAGTTTTTGGTGAAACAAAATGTACTCTGATAAACAGGGACAATTTACACTCTCTTTAATGGTGACTTGGAATCCAGTACTGCCCCTGGGTGGTCATGTCCAATAATGACTTCCATTAAATCTTACTGCAAAGAAAGAAAAAGACTTGCCTGTCTCAAAATTGACACCATACTTCAACATCACTTTATTGCCTATTTCTAAACAAGTGTTGGCTTGTTTCTAAAAGTCAAGTGTAGAAAACACCCACCAGTCCAATTAATCATTCCAACCCTATCTGCTCCTCAGAAGCACCTAGAAAGCTCTTATTTATGTATTTTTTTTTTCTTAAAGTAAATGGGATCTCTGAAAGAAGATTAAAAATATTCCCCAGGTAATTCTTCTTTTTTTTTTTTTTTTTTTTTTTTTTTTTTTTTGGTGGTACTGGGGTCCTGGAAACCCTTCTACCTCCGGGCTACACTCCCAGACCTCTTTTATATTTTTATTTGGAAACAGGATCTCTTAAACCAGCAAAGCTGGCTTCGAACCTGCGCAATCCTCCTGTCTCTGCCTGCCAAGCGCGGGGATTACAAGCGTGCGCCACCACGCCCGGCCTATTTCATATTTCTCTGAATGAAACTGCTCTTGTTCTGATATGATTACCTCTCATAAAAGAATAATAACAAGAAAAAAATAGAAAGTAGTATAAGAACATTCAGGAAAGAATCTTGAGACAGTGCAAGAACAGTCGGCAGAGAATCTGCAAATAAAAGAGGAAAATCAAAAGAACGAGGCCTTATATAAGTTTGTTGATGAGTTTACTAAGTTCAAGGCAGCATGCACTAGACACCAGGAACAGAGTACGCACAAGGAGATAAGGCCCGCACAGAACGTCCACTCTAATGCAATGAAGTCTAATACAACTTTGAAATTTTTAATATTTTATCCTCTTGGAATATAGTTGTTAAGATTAAATACCCAACTTTATTTTGTTAGTGTCTCTTAACTTAATCCTACAAAAATAATGCATTTGCCAATATAAATAGGAGTATATGGCACTTCAGAAATATGAATGATGAGACAGAAGACATTAAAACTAATTGTCTAAAATGTGCAATATGGATTTGGGAGGCTGAAATAAGAGGATTGTGGTTTGCGGACATCCTCAGCTACTTAGTGAGACCCTTTGCAACGCAGTGAGACCCTGTTTCAAAAAAAAGAATAAAAAATAAGGCTGAGGGTGTCACTCAGAGGTAGAATGCCCCTGGGTTCCATCCCCAGTACCACAATGGCCAGGCATGATGGTGCATGCTTATAATCCCAGTACTTGGGAAACTGAGGCAGTAGGACCGCAGGTTCAAAGCCAGCCTTGACAAGCTAAGCATGGTGGCGCAGGCTTGTAATCCCAACATTCAGGTGGCAGAGATTGGAGGATCGCGCCTTGCAAATAGCCTCAGGTATTTAGCAAGTGAGACCCTATTTTAAAAATAAAAAGACTGCCAGGTGTGGTGGCACATGCTTGTAATCCCAGAATTCGGGAGGCTGAGACAGGAGGATCACGGTTCACAGACAGCCTCAGCTACTAAATGAGGCTCTCTGTAACTTAGTGAGACCCTGTTTCAAAATAAAGAATAAAAAATAGGGCAGGGGGTGTAGTTCAGAGGTCAAATGCCTCTGGGTTCCATCCCCAGACCCACAAAAATAAATAAATAAAATTTAAAAATAAATAAAAAATAAAAAGACTAATGCTGGGCGTGGTGGTGCATGCTTGTAATCCCCGCACTTGGGAGGCGGAGACAGGAGGATCGCACAGGTTCGCAGCCAGCCTTGCTGGCTTAAGAGACCCTGTTCCCAAATAAAATATAAAATAGGTCTGGGGGCGACAGAGAAAAGTGGGGCTTAAGAGCCCCACTAACAACCAATCTCCATTACCACAAAATCAGAGCCTTTCATAGCCAGAAAACACCATCACCAGAGAAACAAAAAAATCACCAGGCTCCAGAGAGAAAGCTGACTGAGAACATAGCTCAGAGCCACAGAGGAGATACACCGGCCTCATGCCCGAGGACGCGGCAGCAGCGCCATACTGCCGGCGGCAGCGGCGAATTCACCGGACGGTTACAGCAAGCCAGGTGAGCCGCTGCAGAACAGCCAGGCGGGATTTTTCAGCGCAGGGAACATCTAAAGCTCCCAGTGGCTGAGCTCAGCACGTGCTGCAGGGACTCAGAGTGGATGGAACTCAAAACCAAGAAGAAATAAGCCAGCCTCACGGCCGAGGGCGTAACAGCGGCGCCATATTGCCACTGGCGGCAGCAGCAGCAGCAGCAGCAGCAGCGAATTCAGCGAGTCCAGTACAGCTACATCTGCGAACTCAAGAACAGTGAGTCAAATTGCGGGCCACAGAGGAGAAATCCCAGTACTGTACTCCCTGGGACTTGACCCAGTGGGGGAGTGGGAGTGGCAGAGATATCACACCATAGGAGAATGTGCAACCTGGCACCCCCCCATAGTTTAAAGCAGCCTCTATCGACTCCCTGGGTCAGAGACTCTGTGATACAACCCAGTAAAGGAGTAGTGGGGTCAGAGATACTACAGACTCGAGATCCAGAGCACCTTAAGCGAAGTCATAGTGACCCAAGGGAAGAACCCAGAGAAGGCACAAACTTCCGAAATCATGGGAAAGAGGAATAACACGGGAGCAATGAATGCCCACAACCCCACAACATCAGAACCCGATAAAACAGAAAACCAGAGATTTCTAGAAGATCAAATCAGGAAAATAACTGTAGAAATAATAGAGGTGCTTCAAAAAGAACTCAGAGAGAGCCAAAAAGAGATAAAGGATGCAATTAATGAAGTAAAGGCCTCAATTCAAAGCACAAACAACCGATTAGACCACATGGAGAACAGAATCTCACTCTTAGAAGATGATCATTCCAAAAATGAATGCATAGTTTCTAATCTAGAAAGTGATACCAAAAGGATTAACAATCTCTTCAAGGAAGTAATAGAAAATTTTCCAAACAGAGCAAGAGGTTGATACACAGGTCCAGGAAACTTATAGAACTCCCTTTAGACAGGATCAGAGAAGAGGATCCCCACGCCACATAATTGTCAAAATGACCAATGTGGAAGCCAAGCAGAGAATCTTAAAGGCAACAAAAACAAAGGGCCAAGTGACATTCAGAGGCAAACCAATTAGAATCACTCCAGACTTCCCAAACCAAGTCATGAGAGCCAGAAGGGCTTGGAGTAACATATTCCAAACTCTGAAAGAAAACAACTTCCAGCCAAAAATTTTCTATCCAGCAAAACTTTCTATCAAATTTGATGGGGAAATAAGAAGCTTCCATGACAAACAGAAACTGAAGGAATTTATGTCTTCAAAACCAGCACTAGAGAAAATACTCAAAGAGATTAACTACAAAGAAGAAATAGGTAACACACACCAGAACCAGAGAAATAAGATTTTCCATCCAACAGACAACTAAGATTGGTTATCTGTGGAGATTCATTATTTATGTTAGTCTTTTACCTATCTCTAAATTGTATTTTTTGCCTTTATTGTTGTTAATTTTTAGGATTTCTAGTTGGAATATTAATATACCTTCAGATATAGCATTTGGAAATATTTTATCCCATTCTATCAGTAACTTTTAACTCTGTTTACATTGTCTTTGGATAGACAATATTTTTTTATTTTTTAGGGAGTTTGTATACTCTTCTGTTGCCTGTACCATTGAAATCATATCCAAGAAATCACTGCCAATTTCAATGTTGTGAGGTTTTATGACCCAGATTTTCTTCTAAAAGTTTATAGTCTTAAGATTTATATTTAGGTTTTTTATCTATTTTGAGTTAATACTTGTATATGGGATTAGGTAAGGGTCCAATTTTATTCTTTTCCATGTAATTATTATTTTTCAACAATATTTAGTTAAAAGATTATTATTTCCACCACCAAATGTTTGTGGAAACCTTGTCAAAAATAACTTGATAATAAAGGGAAGAATTTAGCTCTAGGCTTGTATTTAACTCCAATGGTGTATATATCTGCCTTTAGAACAGTACTACACTGTTTCAATTATTGTAGCTCTATATGGTTTGAAATCAGAAAACATATATCTTCTAGCTTTGTTCTTTTTCAAGATCGTTTTGGGTATCTAGAATCCATATTCCATATTAGGATAGATTTTTTTCTGAAAAATAAATATATAAATATATGATAGTTTCACCTAAAAAATAGAAAAAAAATATTCTCTGGTAAGAAAGAAAGCAAAAAGAAATATTGAAATGTTATCTTTAAGTCATCAAAAGCTTGGTATCAGACAAATGAAACTGTTATGTGAGATTATCATTTTTAATTTTGGATAAATTGCTATAATACTAGATGTCAACCACTAAGCCAAGCATGGGAAGGAGGGATGGGGAGAGAATGGGTGGGGATCGGGTGGGGGCTGACTGGGTGATGTGTGCATGTATGTCTACAAAAGTTTGTATCCCACTATGATGTATGAATACAGTGCACCAATAAAAAATTAATTAAAATAAATAAATAAATAAATAAAATAAAATAAAATAAAATAGGTCTGGGAGTGTAGCCCGGAGAAGGGTTCCATCCCCACTATCACCAAAATAATAATAATAAGAAGAAATAATAATAATAATTTTTAAAATAATAAAAAGACGCCGGGCGTGGTGGCGCATGCTTGTAATCCCTGCGCTTGGGAGGCAGAGACAGGAGGATCGCGCAGGTTCGAAGCCAGCCGCGCGCGCTGGCTTAGGAGACCCTGTTTCCAAAAATGAAAATGTAAAAAATAGGTCTGGGAGTGTAGCCCGGAGGTAGAAGGGCTTCCAGGAACCCCAGTACCACCATAATAATAATAATAATAATAATAATAATAATAATAATAATAATAATAATACTAAAAATAGAGCTGGGGGTATAGCTCAGAGGTAAAATGCCCCTGGGTTCCATCCCTGGTACTGAAAAAAAAAAAAAAAAAAAAAGCCAGCCTTGGCAATTTAGCAAGGCTCTCAGCAACCTAGTGAGACTCTATTTCCAAATAAGAAATAAAATCAGACTGGGGATGTAGCTTGGAGGTAGAATGCTTCTGAGTTCAATACCCAGTACCAAAATATTAATTAATTAATTAATTTAAATTTAATGTGCAAGCCAGACATGGTGGCACTCGTTTGTAATCCCAGCATTTGGGAGGCCGAGATAGGAGGATCGTGGTTCACGGACAGTCCCAGCTACTTAGTGAGACTGGTTCAAAATAAAGAATAAAAACAGGGATGAGGGTGTAGCTCAGAGGTAGAATGCCCCTGGGTTCCATCCCCAGTACTGCAAAAAATAAAAATAAAAAAATAAAGAAGTTGTGCTAAAGGCCTACACACCAAAGGGACGAGATGTTTCCTCCGAAAAGCAACAAAGTCCAACTGTTTTCTGTACTGGCATGAGAACAAGAGGTTTGCATAGACTTTTATGTGAAGGTTAAGCAAAACATTCTGGCTAAGCACTGAAAGGAAAAAGTCGGCCAGACATTTGAAGAGCTGCAGAGAAAGGCTGACTGGATAATGGGATCGCTAAAGGCTGTGAATGCCTTTTATCTGCTTGGCTAGGAGATAAAAAGACTGGAGAAAGTTTCTAAAAAGAGGTAACTGCAGATAGGCTATACTGTATAAATGCTTAAATCAATCATAATATAGAACATTAGGTTCTATATTATAAGAAAGAAACTAAATTATACTATAAGAAAGAAAACTAAACAGGCCAGGTGTGGTGGATCCAGGTTCGCAGGCAGCCTCCGCTACTTAGTGAGGTCCTTTGCAAATACACGAGACCCTGTTTCAAAATAAGGAATAAAAAATAGGGCTGGTGGCGTAGCTCGGAGGGAGAATGCCCCTGAGTTCCATCCTCAGTACCGAAAAAATAAAGAAAACTAAACAGGAGTTTTACATCTGTTCTACTAACTTCTGAAAAACTTTCAGACTAATAGTTCAGCAACCAAATTCAAAGGAGAGACACTAATCTCAGCTCCTGGGCCACCCGCTGGCCCTGCCAATGCGAGTGCCAGCCGCACACCACCTTCACACAGAGAGCCGACTCAGTGTTCACTGTGTCCCCAAAGGAGTCCGCTGCTCTCACTTCCACTCGGTCTAGAAGGTGAGACGTGGCCCACACCCACAGCTGGCTGGCCCGCTTCAGGTCGCAGATTGATGTCCCCTTGTCAGACAGCCTTCTCCACCACGCTACCACCCAACTCCATCTCTACCCGGTTTACCTAGTTTGCACAAATTTAACCTTAGCGTACTCATTTGTACAACGTTATGTTTGAACGACTTACCATATATCACAGACATCGATAGAAATTTTACTTAATTGCTATTTAATACTCCATTGCATAAATACACAATTTGTTGAACTATTCTACTGCTACTGAACACTTAGGAAATTCCAATCGGGAGCTGTTACAAATAGGACATGAATATTCCAGATGTGCTCTAAGGTGCAGCTATGAACATTCTAGGAAATGTCCACTAGTCAATGTGGACAAGTATTTCTATTGGGTATTTCCCTTGGAATGAAATCACTGGCTTATAGAGTATGAGTATATTCAGCTTTCACAGACACTACCTATTTTCTAAATGATTATTCTACTCTGTGCCTTTTTTTTTTTTTTTTTTTTTGTACTGGGTATTGAACCCAGGGGCCTTCTACCTCGGAGCTACAACCTCGGTACTATTTTATTTTACTTTGAAACAGGGCCTCACTAAGTTATGGAAGGCCTCGCTAAATTGCTGAGGCTGGTTCTCTTAGCAGAAATACTGTTCTTGTTGCTTCACAAATTGCAACTAGTGATATTGTCTATTTTTGCACTTAAAACTATTCTGAGGGGTATGTAGCAATATGATGGCTTAATTTCTCTCAGGACTAATAAATGTGACTGCCTTTTTTTTTTTTTTTTTTTTTGGTGGTACTGGGGTTCCTGGAAGCCCTTCTTCCTCCGGGCTACACTCCCAGACCTATTTTATATTTTTGAAACAGGGTCTCTTACGCCAGCGCGGCTGGCTTCGAACCTGCGCGATCCTCCTGTCTCCGCCTCCCAAGCGCGGGGATTACAAGCGTGCGCCACCACGCCCGGCTGTGACTGCCTTTTGGCACGTTAATAACCACTCGTACCGCTACAGTAAGCCCCTATTGAAGTCCTTTACTTGTTTTTGTTTTGCTTTAATAGGGCAATCCGAATTTTCCTTGTTAATTTATAGTTAATCCTTTCCTAGATATAAGTCCTGTCTTTTTGTTGGAGGAGGGCGCTATGGTTTGACTGTCCCCCAAGGCCTCAAATGTTGACATTCAGTTCCCATGTCAGGGTAGTAAGAGGGTGGAAACTTCATCTGACTGTGCTGCTTAGGGGTGGGGCCTTTGGGAAATTATTAGCACTGGATGAGGCCATTAGGTAAAGGCCCCAAATCAAATCGTGGTGGCTTAATAAGATGATGGAGAGCAGACACACATACACGCAAGCACGCTCTGTCTGCTGCGTGTGGTCTTCTGTGCCACCTTGTGACTCTGTGAGCAAAAGGCTATCACCAGATGCAGCCTCTGGTTCTTAGACTGAAACTGTAAACCAAAATAAATGCCTTTGCTTCATAAACTTACCATGCCATGGGTATTCATTACAGTAACAAAAAGGGACTGGTACAGAAGACACTATGCCATATTCGTATTTAACAAACACTTATATAACCTATTGTGTGCTAGCCAGGCACTGGTCTACGTGCTTTAGTTAATAGTAATAAGTATTCCATAAAAATAATGGTATACATTTATTTAATAAATATCAATACTATTTTTATAAAAATACTAAGCATTAGTAGTTCAATTATCACTTTTTATGTTTAGATCTTCATTATCCTGTTTCACTAAGTTCTCAAAGATGGTCTAAATTTTCCTTCTAAAAGCTATGGAGTATTGTTTTTTATTTTTACACATTATATCTGTCTGGAACCATTTTAACATAGTGTGATATATGTGATAAGCTACCTGTTTTCCATATGCATATATAAATGATCTAGTAGCATTTGCTGAGAAGCTTTTCTTTACTACAGAGCTCTTACTGGGGGAGGTGCAAAGAGTTCCTAGGAGGAGACCTCAACGCAGGACAAGTGGGTTTTGTTGTGGGAGGGATGGGGGAAGACTGGGGTTTGAACCCAGGGGCACTCTACCTCTAACCTATACCTCTAGTCTTTAAAAAAATAATAATTTAAAACAAATCCCCACTAATTTGCTGAGATGGGCCTCAAACCTGTGATCCTCCTGTCTCAGCCTCCCAAGTACATACTATAGGCGTGTGCCACCACACCTGGATGAGACTCTTCTTTGAAAGGAAACTTGAGAGGTAGGCATGGGAAGGGATGTGAGATGGCATCAGTCTGGTAACCGCAAGACACTCCGTGGTCATCCGGCCATTCTTGGAATGCTCGGGTGGACATGGCCTCCATTATATGCTCAGTAAATAAAGTTGGAAAGTACCCTAGATATTAGTTTTAAATACTGTATCTTTGTTTAATCTTTTATTACAAAGGATAATTAAGAATGCACAAGGCAATTTTCATAGTGTGTAAACTTATGAGAACCCTAAGATTTATAGATTTCCCAGAAAGTTTGGCGAGAGAGAGAGCTAGCTTAAGGGGGAAAGGTGCACACATTACCATAAGGCTTTCAGATTAAAGTTGCAGTTTCCTTGTTTCTTTCGTCTTCTTTCTTACCTGCCTTTTACGTTTATTCTATCCTACCTCAGTGTAAAGCCATCGTGTGTGTGTGTGTGTGTGTGTGTGTGTGTGTGTGTGTGTGTGTGTGTATTACTGGGAATGAAACTTAGGGGCATATGACCTCCGAGCTACAATCTCAGGTTTCTTTTTTTATTTAAATCTTTATTTTGAAACAGGGTCTCATTATGTCACAGAGGGCCTCATTAAATAGCTTAAAAAAAAATAGGGCCTGTATGCTGGCCGCGAACTTGGAATCCTCCTGTCTCAGCTTCCCAAGTATCGGGATTACAAGTGTGCAACACCACGCCTGGCTGGAAAGCCGTCTTCTGCCATAAATCTGGTGAGCTACGCACACCTGCATCTGTTTCTGGTCTGTTCCACTAGTTGGTTTGTATTTCTTTGTGGTAAAACATTTTAATTCGGTGTTTCTAAAAGTTTTAAACTGTATAAAAATAACCTAGAAAGCATGCTGAAACACAGAGCCCTTGGCCTCAACCCCAGAAATTCTGATTTAATAGGGTTTGGGGAGGAGCCAAAGGAACTCCCAGGTGATGCAAACACTGCTGCCCAGGCCCATAATGTGATAAGCACTGTCTCAATTAGTATAGTTTTATAACGAGTCTTGCTAACTGGAAATATAAGTCCTCCGGCTCTGCTTTTCTTCAAGACTGCCTGAACTATTCTTAGCCCTTTGCATTTCTATATGAATTTTATTTATTTATTTTATTTTTTGTGGTACTGAGGATGGAACCCAGGGGCTTTCTATCCCCAGGCTACACTCCCAGACCTATTTTATATTTTATTTGAAAACAGGGTCTCACTAAGTTGCTGAGAGCCTCACTAAGTGGCTGAGGCTGCCTTCGAACCTGTGTGATCCTCCTGTCTCAGCCTCCCAAGTACTGGGATTACAAGCGTGCGCCACCATGCCTGGCTTCTATATGAATTTTAAAGTCAGTGGTTTACACACACATACACTAGAAAAAAATAACAACAAAATCAAAGTGCTAGGATTTTCTCGGAGTGCAATAATAATGTAGTCTAATTTGGAGAAATCTAAAATTTTAAAATATTGAGTCTTTCATGAACAAAGCATACCTCTCCATTTATTTGGGTCTTCAATGATGTGTGTGTGTGTGTGTGTGTGTGTGTGTGTGTGTATGTGTGTGTGTGTGTGTTACCAGAATTGAACCTAGGCACATTCTACCTTCAAGCTATACCCCCAGCCCTATTTTATTTTTATGTGGAAACAGGATCTCAGCAGGTTAATGAGAGTCTCACTACTTGCTGAGGCTGTCCTCAAACCTGTGAGCCTCCTGTCTCAGCCTCCCAAGTACTGGGATTACAAGCCTGCGCCACCAACCTGGCTCAGTAATTTTCTTAATAATGCTTTGTAGATTTGTTCCTAGGAATTTCATGGTTTTTGACACTATTACAAATGCTATTTTTTCCTTTTAGTTTTTTACATATAAACAAAACATAAAAGTTACCATCTTTTTTTATATTTTTGGTGGTACTGGGGAGAAACCCAAGGGGATTCTACCTCCGAGCTACATTCTCCTACCTCCAAGCTACATCCTCAGCCCTATTTTTTTTTTTAATTCTTTATTTTGAAACAAGGTCTCACTGAGTTGCAAAGAGCCTCACTAAGTAGCTGAGGCTGGCCACAAACCATGATCCTCCTGTCTCAGCCTCCCAAATGCTGGGATTACATGCCCGGAAAAAGTTACCATCTTAACATTACTAAACTATGGGTTTAAAATTTTTTAAGTACATTCCTAGCTGGGCGTGGGGCGCACACTTTAATCCCAGCATTCGGGAGGCTCAGACCGGAGGATCACCATTCGCGGACAGCCTCAGCTACTTAGTGAGGCCCTCTGAAACTCATGAGACCCTGTTTCAAAATAAAGAATAAAAAATAGGGCTGGGGGTGTAGTTCGGAGGTCGAGTGCCCCTGGGTTCCATCCCCAGTACCGAAAAAAAAAAAAAGTTTAAGTACATTGCTTTGCTGTACAATTCTTCTAGAATCCTTTTCTTTTGCAACTCAAACTGTACCCATTAAACAACAGTTCTCCATCTTTCTCCTTCCTCAGGCCCTAGAAACCAATATTCTACTTACCTCTCTAGGAAATCTGACTACTCTCATGTAAGTGGAATTGCTAAGTAGTTAAACTCATACAAGCAAGTGGTGGGGGAATATATACATCTAATATATATCACATTATACATATATAATTTAAATGTATAATAAAATATATAATTATATAAATATTCAGGTAATAATTTTATTTTATTCAGATAACAATTTCCCACTGTCTGCAAAACTCCCCTCACTTTTCAGAAAAGTAGCATGAACATTTTACAACACCATCCAAGAGAATCTGGAGTGTTGTTTCTATTAAAAACAAGTTTCCTTTTTATTCTCATCACTGCGTTTCACGTAACCTTCCAAAGGTGACAAGGGTCCCTTTATATGACACGCAGTCCACTCCGTTAAACATGAAGGCGCTTTCAGATAACTGCTTTTCCACATTTAAAACTCCAAGCCCGCTCAGAGCTCTCTGTGAGTACTTAACTGTCTTAACTAAACCCAAACTGGATAATGCTCACCCAGGTCAGGTTGACCTTATAGAGAAAGGAACAAAGAAATACTATGACAGGTAGAATTATTCCTCTTTTTAAGAGGGGCACTTAAGAGAGCACTTGTTTTTAAATCAGTACCAAGTGACAATACATTAAAATTCCAAGATTAAGCTATAAATTATTCTCAGTAGAAGTAGAACATGGGTCCAAATCCCCATCCTTGCTCTACAGACCATTTCAAATCTGGGCCAAACCTGTCTTCCCTAAGTGTCGCTGCTACTATGCGAGCACCTCTCCCACCGTGGCTGAGGGACCCAGAGGAGCTTGCCTCGCCATCCCCTTGCCTGGGCTCCTGCGAATGGCTCCATCCAAACCCCATCCCGCTTTCCCGGCCTGACTCATATCCTCTCCTGGGAACAAAGCCTTCTTTGACTGCTTGGCCCTAAATATTTTCTTCCTTTCTTAGCAACTAGGGGATTTATGATCAATTAGTTCAAACTACATAGTCCTGGTAATTACACTATAAATTTATCTGATCTGGGCTCAACTAAAAATTCCATGAAGGCAAGTTCATGTCTTATACAATTTCTTCCACATCACCCAGTGGCATACTGGCCTGGCAAATCCTGAGATGCTGGATCTTCTGTTATCACAATGCTTTTGTGATCTTTTCTCTGCTATGTGTACTTTCACACAGAAAGCAAGGTCAACAGTCAATCTGTTGATCACTTGGCTGCCTCAAAAGCAAAGGCCTATCCAGGCATGGTGGCCCACACTTGTAATCCCAGTACTTGGGAGGCTGAGACAGGAGGCTTTCAGGTTCGTGACCAGTCTTCGCCACTTAGTGAGGCCTTCCACAACTTAGTGAGACCCTGTTTCAAAATAAGGAGTCAAAAATCAGGCTAAGGTGAAACTTGGAGAAAGAATACCCCTGGGTTCAATCCCTAGCACAATAAATAAATAAATAAATAAATAAATAAATAAATAAATAAATAAATAAATAAATAGAAAGGGCTAGGGGTATAACTCAGTGGTAGAACACCCTTGCATTAAATCCCCAGCATAACAACAACAACAAAAGTTTATAATGAAGTCCAATTTATCACTTAATTTCTTTACTGGCTCATGTATGTCTTTTCTACCACACCAATGTGGTAGAGTAAATTTTACTCAGAAAAAGAAAATTCTCTAACATGATTTAAGTTGATGATTGATTTTACACATAAATTTCCTTTGTAATTTCTTCACTGATCTATGGACAACATATATGCATTAACTGCGTGGTTTACAAATATTTGTGGGTTTTGTAGGTAATCTACTTGTGTCATTTAATTCCATGTGGACAGATATACACTTCTTATGATGTCAAACTTCATTTATACATTCATTGAGATTTGTTTTACTGTCACAGTATGCTGAACACACCATGTAAGTTTGAAAACACCATGTATTCTGGGTGTATTGTTCTACAAACATCCAGTAGATCAGTGTGGTTGATAGTGTTGTCCAAATTACTTATAAATTTGCTCACTGTTCTTGCTAATTAGACCATCAGTTACCCAGAGAGGAATGTTGATATCTTTAAAAATAATTGACATTACCTATTTTTCAGCTTAATTCTGTTAATATTTGTTTCATTTACGTGTAGCTATTATTATGACTATTCTGCCCTCCTGGTAAATTTACTCTTTAAATTATGAAATAGTTCACTTTGTCTCTAGAAATATTCTTGAGATGAAATCCATTTTATCTGATATTAAATTAAAAATTCAAGCTGGGCATGGTGGCGCACACTTGTTATCCCAGTATTCAGGAGGCTGAGACTGGAGGATCAAGGTTTGTGACCAGCCTCAGCTATTTAGTGAGGTACTTTGCAACTCAGTGAGACCCTGTTTCCATATAAAGAAAAAAAAAAAAAAAAAGGAATATGGGTGCAGTTTTGAGGTAGAATGGCCCTGGATTCAATTCTCAGTACTACAAAAAAAAAAAAAAAAAAATGACATTCAGTCTTTTTATGCTTACTATTTTTATGAAATACTTTTCATCCAATTATCTTCAACCTGAGTCTTTATGTTTACAATACGTCTCCGTTAGGGCACAGAGTTGCATCTTACTTTTTTCTCTCAAATTATGACAATCTTTGACTTCTTTGGGGGGCATATATCCTTTAATATTTAATATCATTCATGCCAGGCGTGGTGGCGCACACTTGTAATTCCAACTCTTGAGAGGCTGAGACAGGAGGATCACACAGGTTCAAAGCCAGCCTCAGCTACTTAGTGAGGCTCTCAGCAACTTAGTGAGACCCTGTTTCCAAATAAAGTATAAAATAGGTCTGGGAGTATAGCCCGGAGGTAGAAAAGCCCCTGGGTTCCACCCTCAGTACCCCCCCACAAACATATATATATATATTTCATGAAGTTGGGCTTATTTTTTCTCCTTCACTATACTAATAAAGTGAATTGCACTGTTTCATATTTAGTTGGTTTTGGATTCCAAAGATAAACATTAGTTAGTCATAACACTGTCCTTATTATATATTGCTATTTCATATCTTTTGTCCAGTCCAGTTACTCTAACATGACTGGAAAGGAACTCATGAATAAGCATTAGCTTTATGAATTGTTTAACTGAGGAGAAAAGAAAGACCAGTCCCCAGATCAGATTAGAATTGGGAGAAAAATAATAGAAGAGAGAAGACAGAGTGGAGAAATTATGCAGCACACATTTTCTGGTGAGAAGGCAAACGTCTTTGTGATGACTGTAACCCTCACGTAAGCTGTCACTATTCTATTTGCTGTCAAGACACTCATGTTTCACCGCCCCACCAGCTTGACTTAGCCGTGCATAAGCGTGGTTTTCTTTGTTTTTTCTTGATGAGGTTTTGCTGTGTTTATTCCTCTATACACAGTATACACAGAAGTACTTCTGAAGTGTGTAACTCTAGTAATACAAACTATCAGAAATACTATTGCCAACTCACAAAGTTAAATTGACTATCTTAACAAATTAAAATTTAAAAATGAGTATTCCAAGACGGGCATGATGACACACACTTGTAATCCCCACACTTGGGAGGCTGAGACAGGAGGATCGCACAGGTTCAAAGCCAGCCTCCGCTACTTAGTGGGGCTCTCAGCAATCTAGTGAGACCCTGTTTCCGAATAAAATATAAAATATAGGTCTGGGAGTAGAGCCCAGAGGTAGAAAGCCTCAGGGTTCCACCCCCAGTACCACCAAAAAAAAAAAAAGAGTATTCCTGATGGGCACAATGGCACACATTTTTAATGCCAGTACTTGGGAGGCTATGACAGGAGAACCACAGGTTTGAGGCCAGCCTCAGCAATTTAGGAAGAACCTGTTTCAAAACATTTTTTTAAAAAGCCGGGCATGGTGGCGCACGCTTGTAATCCCTGCGCTTGAGAGGCTGAGACAGGAGAATCGCACAGGTTCAAAGCCAGCCTCAGCTACTTAGTGAGGCTCTCAGCAACTTAGTGAGACCCTGTTTCCAAATAAAATAGAAAATAGGTCTGGGAGTATAGCCCGGAGGAGGTAGAAAAGCCCCTGGGTTCCACCCCAAGTACCACCAAAAAAAAAAAAAAAAAAAATTAAATTAAAATTAAATAAAAATAAAAGAGCTAGAAGTACAGCTCAGAGGTAGAATGCTCTTAAGTTCAATCCCTAGTACCAAAAAAAGAGAAAGAAAGAAAGAGGGAGAGAGATGAGTATTCACAAGAAGAAAAACAGGTAATCATTTAAGGTAATCATTTAAATCTGTAAAAAGAGTTAGCTAACTAGTTTATGTCCACAGATAAGTATGTGTGTGTGTGTGTGTGTGTGTGTGTGTGTATATATATATATATATATATATATATATATATATATATATATATATATATATATATATTTTCCCCCCCAGGTCTGGGGATGGAACCCAGGGGCATTCTACTTCCAAGCTACACCCCCTGCCCTATTTTTTATTCTTTATTTTGAAACAGGGTCTCACTGAGTTGCAGCGGGCCTCACTAAGTAGCTGAGGCTGTCCGCGAACCGCGATCCTCCTGTCTCAGCCTTCCGAACGCTGGATTAAAAGCGTGTACCACCATGCCCAGCTACATAAGTATATGTTAAGTAGCTTTAAAATCAATATCAGAGCTGGGTATAGCAGCTCGGTTAACAAAAAGAAACCAATGAGAGAAGTGGAGAGGAGAGGCAAGGCAGAGGATAAAATACATACAATAATAAAAAAAACTTCCAAAAAACTCTTTCCTTCTTTCATTTATAGAGACACTGAGGCTCCAGCAGTCAGTAAGGGGCAAGCTGCCAGTGTCAATTCACACTTAAATAGAATTTTTGCCAATGAAAACTGTATTAATTAACTAAATTGTTCCCATTTTCAACAATGAAAGGAAATTAAAAACATTACTGAATATCACTGACTTGGCTCATTTGAAAGGAAATAACGTAGCTATCACAGTTAATTTTAAGTCATCAAGCTAATACAACATGAATAGTTCTCTAAAACAATATGGGTGATTCTTAACATGACTCAGTCAATTTTCCTGAAACATTAGATATCATTTCTCATGAACAGTACCACATAATGACAAGTTTAAAAAAAAAGGTTTTCCTCTTCAGACAAGCTTCTGACTTTGCCAAATTAAAACTTTTCCCAATGTATCTCATATATATTTCAATGTGCTGAACCAATATGAAAACACTGGCAAAACATCTTTAAAAGAAAAAAGAGAGATGTCGTGCCGGGCGCAATGCTTGTAATCCAAGCATTTGGGAGGCTGAGACCGGAGGATCGTGGTTCGCGGAAAGCCTCAACTATTTAGTGAGGCTTAGTGAGATCTTGTTTCAAAATAAAGAATAAAAAATAGAACAGGGAGTGTAGCTCAGAGGTTGAATGTCCCTGGGTTCCATCCCAGACCCATAAATAAATAAATAAATAAATAAATAAATAAATAAATAAATAAATAAATAAATAAATGTCAACCGGGTATGGTGGCACACACTTGTTGTAATCCCAGTTCTTTGGGAGGCTGAGACAAGAGGATCACAGGTTTAAAGCCAGCCTCAGCAATCTAGTGAGGCTCTCAACAAACTAGTGAGACTCTATTTCCAAATAAGATATAAATAAAAAAATCAGGCTAGGATTGTAGCTTGAAGGTAGAATACCTCTGGGCATTCACCATCATTTTAGTAAACTTTTGCATAGTTCACTGAAACTGAGCAAAATCCAGGACCAATAAGTCATTCATCTACTTATTCAATAAATAATTTACCAATCCCTCCAAGGGCTTAAAATCTTTTGGCGAGAAAATTAAGACTAATATTGTACTTACTCTTCTATCAACACAGGAAGACGCCTCCTGGTCCCAGTGGTTCACAACCCCAACCCCAGATCACCATGCCAGAGCCGGGACACAAATGCATGGCAAGAAAGAGCATGCTGTCCCCATCCTCTCTCTTGTCTTCTCTTCCATATACATGGCCAATTCCAAACTGGTCTCACACATTCAGACTACTGGAAAATAGGAGTGTTCTCCTACAAACCTAGGGCCAGCTAGCCTGCACATCGCTGAAGGCCGAGTGCACCAGCCTTCACCTGATACAGTGTACTTGTATTTATACTGTGCCATTTGATCCTTAAAACCAGTTTTCAGTGTGTGGCGAGGGACACATCACCCCTTCCCACATTTGCGAGAAGAGGAAGATGAACTAAGTGGCCATCCTCGTCACCATGCAGGGCTAGGGCAAATGATGGGACTAATGGAGCCGTGCAGCTGCAGATTAGAGACTGGTCCTTTCCAAGGGTTGTAGTGCATTGTGTGCATTCTCTTACTCTGCATACACTGACTGAATGATAGCCAGAGGAAAGCATGGAGGCACTGAACCAGGCAGTGTGAAACACCCAGAAAAGAAGAGCTCCATCGCTAAAGCTGAAGTTTAGAGTCTGGTAAAGGAAAGACATATGCATAATTTGTTATAAAATATGCAAAAATAGGACTCTTGCCAAAAGAGATGAACATACCAAAGTTCAGGACTACGGAACTGGGCCAGGTATGGTAGTGTACGCCTGTAATCCCAGTACTTGGGAGGAGGATTTCGGGTTCAAAGACAGACTCAGCATTTTGGTGAGACTCTCAAAAACCCGTCCAGATCTTGTTTTGTTTTTTTCGTTTTGGGGGGTTTTTTTTGGTGGTACCAGGGATGGAACTCAGGGGCTTCTACCTCCGGGCTAAACGCCCAGACCCATTTTTAAAATATTTTATTTGGAAACAGGGTCTCGCTAAGTTGCTAAGAGCCTCACTGAGTAGCTGAGGCTGGCTTTGAACCTGTGCGATCCTCCTGTCGCAGCCTCCCAAGCGTGGGGATTACAAGCTTGCGCCACCACGCTCGGCCCCAGACCTTGTTTAAAAGCAAAACATAAGAGGGGCTGAGAGTACAGCTCAGAGATAGAATATTCATGGGTTCAATTCCCAGTACCACCAAAAAAGAGAGAGAGAGAGAGAGAGAGAGAACATAAGTGGTTGGGCACTATAATGCCCTCGAGAGGCTTAGGCAGGAGGGTCAAAAAATCAAAACCAGCCTCGCAACTTAGCAAGCCCCTATCTCAAAAAATAAAAAATAAATTGATAATAAAAACAAAAATCTCAGTGGTAGAGCACTCCTTAGTTCAATCTTCAGTACTACAAAAAAAATGTACAGAAGTGGGGTAGGTAGCACATAAAAGTGGTCCTTCTGGTCCCAAATACTCTTAGAGTTATATATGATACAGCTGTCTCTCAGTTCTCCCTGGGGTTGATTCCAGGGCCCCCTGAAAATACCAGAATCTAAGGATGCTCAAGTCCCTTATATAAAATGGTAGAGTACTACACATAAGCTACACATCCTCCGTGCACTGTAAATCTTCTCTAGTTATAGCACCTAATACAATGTAAATGTTATGCAAATAATTATTATACAGTATTGTTAAGGAAATGATAAGAGTGTTTATGGAGCTGGAAACTGAACTCTGGGCATTCTACCCCTAAGCTGCACCCCAGGCCTATGTGGCTATTTATTTTGAAACAGGGCCTTACTCAATTGCTGACAGCCTCACTAACTTGCTGGGGCTGGCTTCGAACTTCCTATCTCAGTCTCCCAAGTACAGGCAACTCCCACAATGTCCAGCTAAAATTAAAAAAAAAAAAACTGTACATATTTATTACAGAGGAAATTTTTTCCCAAATATTTTCAATCCATGGTTGGCTGAATGTGTGGATGCCCTGAGGATGCAAAGAAAGGGTCAACTATATAAATTCTCTTTCTTTGTTGAAACCAGAAGCCACTTCTAATTTTTCATCTTATTCACTTCTATATTATGTACAAAAAAGGGGTAAGAGGAAGGACTAATATATGAAAGGAAGAGTTGACGAGGGCAGATTTAGATTTATCTGATGTAGTGTCTACTCCACTCAATATAGAAAAATAGCAGAACCCAACACATGCATGGGGCTCTACAAAGCCCTCTTTGTTCTCGCCCTGCATCTTAAGAATTAAAGATTTACTCAAGATCACCAAACTTAGCTCTCAGAAACATTAAGCTCACACTGTGAGTCTGTGGAACCCAAAAGCTCTCCCCAAACAGAAGTCTATGCTCAGGCCAGCTCTGACTGGGAGGAGACGCAAGCAGATGCAGTAGGCAGCACAAAGCCCTGCGGGAAGTGTGGGACTGGAGTTGACCTTTGCTGCAAGCAAGGTGTGAAGAGGTGCCCGCCATCAGAATCCCCAGAGCTAAGTGCTGCAAAAGCCCCTCGCAATGAGAGGAACGAGAATGGGGAAAGAAAGGGAAAAGTTTAAAGAAAGAAAAACAACCTCATCCACAAAAAGTGCTGGAAAAGTAACTGGATGTGGAATGTCTGGGTGTCTTTTCAAGGTAACTGGATAACCTAGAAACTGTGAAGAACTGCTTATGAGACCAGTGACAAGAAGATGCTCACTGATGGCAGCCCATGGAGACCAGCAGAAACATTTCCTGTTACAGACCCTGTGCTCATTTATCTCGTCATCAGAAGCCCAAGCCTCCAGGTCATTTGTCACCTAGACACTTACCCTCCTTCAGCTCTACGCTTCCCTACAATGACTCAAGCTCAGGGCCAGCCCAGACCTTCTGTACGCTTCCTGCACCCCACTTCAGAGATGTGTCCAATACCCAGGCCACCTGCCTAAAACAACCACATGCATCCCACTCTTAGTTCCTTACCTTGATTTATATTCCTCCTCAGCACTTCGATTAAATATGTTTCTCTCTTTACCTATTATACATTTTCCCCATTTAAAATGTAAGTTCTGGAAGAGATTGTTTATTGCTGTTAATCCCAATGTCCGTTACAATGCCTGTATATATTGAGTATTTAATAGATATTAACAAAATTAATAAATCGAAGGTACATACTCCTTACCACATTTTTTTTCCAGTACTGGGGATGGAATCCAGGGGCATTCTACCTTCAAGCTATACCCTCAGCCCTATTTTTTATCTTTTTGTTTTGAAACAGGGTCTCCAGTCCACATCCCCTGTGCACTGCGCACTGTGAATGCTGAGGAGCACCCCGTCTGCGTGTGCTCCTGCCCTTGCTCCCAGCTCCTTCTCCCACACCCATGCAGGTATCACCTTCAGTTTAGGTATGAGAGGAATAGATTACAGTGGCACCAGCTCTGGTATGTACAGCATTAACTCATTCCACAAGTATTTATTGAGCACCTATTATGTACAAGATAACAGAATAGGACCAAAACAAAAAGAACAAGAACTATTTGGTCACTATGGTTTTTTTCTGTTATTTTGTTTGTTTGTTTTTGCGGGTCTGGGGATGGAACCCAGGGGCATTTGACCTCTGAGCTACACCCCCTGCCCTATTTTTTATTCTTTATTTTGAAACTGGGTCTCACTGAGTTGCAGAGGGCCTCACTAAGTAGCTGAACCTGTCATCGAACCGTGATCCTCCAGTCTCAGCCTCCCGAATGCTGGGATTACAAGCGTGTGCCACCACACCTGGCTTGGTCACTGCCTTTAAATAAAGCAAGTAAAAAAGAAAAATGGCTACACTTAGGCTAGCAGCCGGAAACCTGTGTCTTGGAAACCAAATTGAGGAGGGACTTTTTTCTTAAACTCCTTAGGTGGCAGTGTTTCAACATGAGCAAGCTGAAGCAAGAACATACCAGAGGAAAATTACAAGGAAAAAGAATGAAATGCAAAGGAAAGAGCCATTACTCACTGATGTAAATGCCAGCAGCTCCTCTTCAGTTAGCTTATGAACTGGGTTGTTCTTTTGAAAATTTGTGCTTTGAATTTAAAAAGAAAGTACATTAATTCTAAAATGCATGTTGTAGCCAGTGAAATACAATTTTATAAAGCAAAATAAACTGCTATATTTTATATATTTGAATGCACATACTGTAATATTATGCCATTAGACATACGTGTAGAAATGAGCTGACCAAAGGTAAGTATGAAAAATAATATAATGCTGACAAAATGTGGTTGGCATACCAATCTGTACCACTCAGGAAAGAAGATGAGAAAGAATTAATATGGCACCACCTTCTACTTACTAAACATATTCCATAAAAGATTACCTTAAATACTAGATGAATAAAAATTAAAAAGTCAAAGAGGCAGAACAATGGGAATCCTGAGATTCTGTTGATACAAGTATAATTAGTAAAATCATTTTTTTATTTTTGGTGGTACTGGGGGTGGAGCCCAGGGGCTTTCTACTTCAAGGCTATATTCCCAAACCTATTTTATATTTTATTTGGAAACAGGGTCTCACTGAGTTGCTGAGAGCCTCACTAACTAAGTAGCTGAGGCTAGCTTCAAACCTGTGTGATCCTCCTGTCTCAGCCTCCCAAGCACGGGGATTACAAGTGTGCACCACCACTCCTGGCCTTAGTAAAATCATTTTAAGAAAATTTGGCATAATTACTATCTTATAAAGTGAACATTCACTTATCCTCAACTCAGTAACCCCATCATAGATATAGTGTTCAGATGGGTGGGTGAGGAATGCCATATATAAAAATGCGCAGCAATATTGTGTGCAACAGTAAAAATCTGGAACCATCCAAATGACCAAAAGGAAGATCACCCTTTGTGATACATCATCCACAGGAATGCTGTACTGCAAATTAAATTGTAGCTCACATCACAACATGAATAATACAGAATAATAAGAGGAAAAAAGTAAACTACTAAGAACTAAATGTCACAAAATATCACTTTTATAAACCTCAAAAATAAGCAAAATGAAGTAGTGACTTGCAGGCATACAATATATGAGATTAAATATAGTTTGTTCAAGGCAAGAAAATTATAAACACAAAATCTAAGATACCGAAACGGTTCCTTTTGAAAAGGAGCAGAAGGGTGAGATGCAGAAGGAGCACCCAGGTTGTACATCTGGTGTTTGTAATCTGATTCTTAGTGTTTTATTTGGAAACAGTTTTGCTAAATTGCTGAGTCTAACTTTAAATCTGCGATACTCTCAGCCTCCCAAGTACTGGGATTAAAGGCATGTGCCACCACATCCAGCACACCAATTCATTTTAGATGAGATTCTTAGGTTGGAATGACTTTTATTCTCTGTTCACTCATTTAGAAACATAAAAACACTCAGGTATAGGCCGGGATCAGAGCCTGCTGAGGAGTGAGGCCGGTGCTGGGGCCAGCAAGGCCAGGATCAAAGCCTGCCGTGAGGCAAGGCCGGTGCCGGGGCCTCCGAAGCCAGGATCGGAGCCTGCCAAGGGGTGAGGCCAGTGCAGGGGCCAGCGAGGCGGGGAACAGAAACTGCCAGATGACGAGGCCGGTGTTGGGGCCTTTGCAAGTGGGATCAGAACTTGCAATGTGGCATATACAGAGAAGTATCAAAGAAAAATAAAAAATCAGATGCTCTCTCTAATATGCAAAAACTAGGAAGAAATGGGTAATAGGAGGGAATCTAGTGGAAGAAAGGGCCCTATGGAGGAGCAATTAAGGTGACCAATCAGAGGGGATGGGAAGGGGTAAGATGGAATCTCATTAAAACATAAGTACGTAAACAAATATATCAATGTTAAACACTAAATCAAGCATGGGATTTAGGGAGTGGAAGGGAATGGGATGGGTATTGGACAAAGGCTAATTGGATGATGCATATTTAGACATCCACACAAGTCTTGTATTCCAGTGTGATGTTTGATTACAATGCACCAATAAAAATTTATAAAAATAAAATAAAATAAATAGAATTTATTTAAAAAAAAAACACTCAGGTATAATGAGGAATTAATACACATGTGGCAAGTCCCAGGATTTGGTGTTCAGGTAAAAATCAAACTGAAAACCAGGTGTGGTGGTGCACACTTGTAATCCCAGCATTTGGGAGGCTGAGACAGGAAGATCATGGTTCGCAGACAGCCTCAGCTACTTACTGAGGCCCTTTGTGACTCAGTGAGACCCAGTTTCAAAAGTAAAGAATAAAAAAAAAAAAAAAACGGTTAGGGGTGTAGCTCGGAGGTCAAATGCCCCTGGGTTCCATCCCCAGTACTGCAAAAAATAAAATGAAATGAAATAAAATAAAATAAAACTGAAGCAGGAGGCCAGTGACAGGCAAAAAACTGAGCATGACATGCTTCTGCTGCTGAGCCCATCCATGACCTGTGACTTCTCTGAGTCTCCTTTCCAAACCAACCCAAGCCACATCTTAGTCACCTCTTCACAGGGTTTGGTGGTCACAGGGATCAGACAGGTCAGGCAGACATCCTAACAAAAACATTGTTTAAAACCCCATAGTAACTCTATTCATAGGAATCACCAGTTTACTGATGCCCTAACCCAAAAGAGTATAAACTGTATCAGATGTTCTAAGATTCCAAAAAGGCCCAAGTAGTTTGTACAAAACAATGAAATTTAAACTGCCCATAAAATCCATTCAGCACTTTTATCTGTCCAGTATACTGAGACTCCATCAAGATTCCATTTAGAGCTAGAGGTGGTGGCGGACACCTATAATCCCAGTGTTTGAGAAACTGAGACAGGAGGATCACAGGTTCGCAGCCAGCCTAAGCTACTTAGTGAGGCCCTCTGCAACTTAGTGAGACCCTGTTTTAAAAAACATTTTTGGGGGGTGGTACTAGGGGTGGAGCCCAGGGGCTTTTCCTCCGGGCTATATTCCCAGACCTATTTTATATTTTGTTTGGAAACAGGGTCTCACTAAGTTGCTGAGAGCCTCACTAAGTATCTGAGGCTGGCTTCGAACCTGCGCGATCCTCCTGTCAAAGCCTCCCAAGCACGGGGATTACAAGCGTGCACCACGCCCAGTGAGTGAGACCCTGTTTTAAAATAAATAAAAATAAAGATGTGATTATAGCTCAGAGACAGAACACCTGGATTCAATAACTCAAAACACAAATACACACACACACACACACACACACACACACACACGTTTCTATTTGAAGGGGAAAAAACAATGATTGAAGACAAGCATTTTCCCAGTTTTTACAAGACTCTCAACTATTAAGTTTAACTCAATATACCTAAAGTTTAATTAACAGAATACATTTATTTTGTTTGATTTAATTTCCTGAGGAGTTGACAATTTTTTTTCATAAAGGCAAGATCTATTAACAGGGCATGGTGGCGTACACTTGTAATCCCAACACTTGGGAGGCTGAGACAGGAGAATCGCACAGGTTCAAAGACAGCCTCAGCTACTTAGTGAGGCTCTCAGCAACTTAGTGAGACCCTGTTTCCAAATAAAATATAAAATAGGTCTGGGAGTGTAGCCTGGAAGTAGAAAGTCCCTGGGTTCCATCTCTAGTACCACCAAAAAAGGGAAAGAATTACTTATTTCCTTTTGATTTTTTTGGTACTAAGGATTAAACCCAGAGGCATTCAACCTCCAAAGTACACCCCCAGCCCGATTTTTATTTCTTATTTGGAAACAGGGTCTCATTAGGTTGCTGAGAGCCTTGCTAAGTTGCTGAGGCTAGCTTTGAACCTGCTATCCTCCTGTCTCCACCTCCCAAGTACTAGAATTATAAGCATATGCCACCACACACAGGCCAAGATTTATTTAATAAATGGTATATTGGAACAACTGGTCTACATGCAAAAATAATTCTTCTGAAAGAATTAGCAGTAAATTCCTGCTTCAAACCAATTTCAAATTATATTACAGTTGGATAAAAGACTATATATGAAAATAAATCCTTTGACAAGAGTGTATCTTTACAATCTAATAATAAAAGAGGACAAAAGGTATTTTAGAAATAAAACCAACATCGGAGTTAGGCATGATAGGGCCTGCTTGTACTCCTTAGCAAAACAGCAAGACTCAGCAACCTAGTAAGACAGTGTTTCAAAAACAAATAAATAGGGAGACAGGCATGCTTGTAATCCCAGCATTCAGGAGACTGAAACCAGAAAATCATGGTTCTCAGACAGCCTAAACTACTTAGTAAGGCTCTCTTCAAATTGGTGAGACTTTGTTTCAAAATAAAGAATAGAGCCGGGCGTGTTGGTGCACACTTGTAATCCCAGCGCTTGGGAGACTGAGACAGGAGGATCACACAGGTTCTAACAAGCCTCAGCTACTTAGTGAGGCTCTCAGCAACTTAGTGAGACCCTGTTTCCAAATCAAATAGAAAATAGGTCTGGGAGTATAGCCCAGAGGTAGAAGGCCTCTGGGTTCCATCCCCAGTACCAACAAACAAACAAACAAACAAACAAACAAACAAACAGACAATGCCCCTGGGTTCCATTCCCAGTACTGTTAAAAAAAAAAAGAAAAAGAAAAAAAGAGGGGGAAAAAACAAAATAAAGAATAAAAAATAAGGCAGGGGGGTATAGCTTGGAAGTCAAATGCCCCTGGGTTCTATCCCTAGTACCGCAAAAACAAACAAAAAAAATTTAAAAATAGGGTTGGGATGTAGCCTGGAGGCAGAATAGTGTTGGGTTCAATTCCCACAAACATACATAAACACAGACCAAAAAAAAAACCAACAGTGGAAACTCATAAAAAAGGTATTAAATATTGATATTCTACATTTTGACTGAATTTTCTTACAAGTATATATTAATCATAATACTAAAGCTGGGTGTGGTGGCACATGCTTGTAATCTCAGTACTTGGAAGGCTGAGACAGGAGGATCGCAGGTTCGCAGCCAGCCTCAGCTACCCAGTGAGACCCTTTACAAACTAGAGAGACCCTGTTTCAAAACAAAGAATACAAAATAGAGCTGAGGTGTAGCTTGGAGGTAGAATGCCACTGGGTTAAATTCTCAATACCACACACACACAAAAATCATATGTTAAATTTAACTCTCCAAATTCAAGTGTTTATGTAACGAAAGATAAATTGTAACATAAAAATGATAGAGAAAATACTTCCATAAATCCTAAAACTGCAGGGATAGTGGGGGGGGGGATACTGGGGAGGGACATTCTACCTCTGAGCTACACCAGCCCTATTTCAATTTGAAACAGGGTCTTACTGCAGAAGACCCCACAAAGTTGCTGAAGCTGGCCACGAATGTGTGATCTTCCTGTCTTAGCCTCTCAAGCACTGGAATTACAGGAGCGCACAACCACATCCTGCCGTTTGCTTTTTGTTTGGTTGGTTTTTGTGATACTATGGATTAAACCCAGAACTATACCTCCAGCCCTTATTATTTTTTTAATTTTTTATTTATTTTGGTGCTGGGGTTGAAACCAACAGCATTCTACCTGTAGGAGTTGACAATTATGTTTACCAAGATAACATGTTTTAAAATAGCATAAAGGCCGGGCCTGGTGGCCCACACCTATAATCCCAGTACTTGGGAGGCTCAGACAGGAGGATCACAGGTTTGAACAAGGACAGCCTGAGCATGTAGTAAGACTCATCAACCTGGCAAGACACCGTTTCAAAAGAAAAATAAAATTGGGCTGGGATGTAGCTTGGAGGTAGAACGTTCCTGAGTTCAATCCTCAGGACCTGTCTCAAAATAAAAAGGGCAAATGGTGTAATTCAGTAGTAAAGTGCCCAGGGTTCAATTCCCAGCACTGGGGGGAGGGAGGCAAAGATTGGAATCAGAGTTGCCACTTTGTAATTCTGAGAAAGTAGCTTAGCCATGTGAACCCTGTTTTCCCATCTGAAAAATGAAGAAAAATATGAGCCTCTAGTGTTAGAATATTTATGAGATAAGATAAAAGTAGCCAATAAAATGCCTACTACACAGTACTGCTTATAAATTATTGTTATTCGTGTTGCTATAGTAACCATCATTATAAATTGAACAAATAATTTGTAATAGTAAATATAAATTCTGTCACTGGAATCAGATGTGACAGGAAACGTGCCTTGGACTTAAATCCCCATATGAGAGATCCCTTTTAATTAAGTCAAAGGAGACTGGAGAGATGAATTTTACTTTTGCATAAATGAAAACCTACTTATAGTATGAAGGAAGAAAACGCTATTGAGGTGAGCATTAAAAGATGACTACTAGGCAATGAGAAGAACAAAGTCTGTAGCCGGGCGCGGTGGCGCACGCCTGTAATCCCAGTATGTAGGAGGGTGTGACGGGAAGATCTCAGGTTAGCGGCCAGCCTCAGCTACTTAGTGAGGCCCTCCGTAACTGAGAGACACCCTGTTTCAAAATAAAGAATAAAAAAATAGGACTGGGGGTATAGCTCAGAAATAGAATGCCCCTGGTCTATCCCCAGTACCACAAAAAAAAAAAAAAAAAAAAAAAACCTTTGGGAGATTTCAAATCTCTAGCCCTTTAACTGGCTGCCTAAGAATTCTCCCTCTATCTTTATAAGTACTACAAAATTCCCTACTCATTCAGAATTTCTGGAACTTTATTTGTGTGTGTGTGCGTGCGTGCGTGTGTGTGTGTGTGTGTGTGTGTGTGTCTGTCTGTCTGTCTGTCTGTCTGTCTGGTGGTACTGAGAATTGAACCCAGAGGCATTCTACTTCTGAACTATTTTACTTTATTTTTCATTTTTGAAACACGGTCTCAGTTGCTGAGGCTGGCTGAAAACCCGTGATTCTCTTGCCTAAGCCTCCCAAGTACTGCAGGGTTCCAGGCATGTACTTCCACACCCAGCTTCCTGAGACATACTTTTTTGTGGCAGATAATTTTTATATGCTTTTATTAGTGAATAATAATCTCCCATCATAATATAAATCATGTTGACAGTGCTAAAACCTTCTTAAATAAAGATTTCCTCAAACACAAGAGAGCCAGCATTGGAGGAAGCCAAGCCAGTCACCAACCTACCAGACTCCGAGGATAACAGCCAGCTCCTCAGCACACAGGTCAGGCATCTGAAACTGCTCACTGTCAGCCAACTTCACCTCATTCAGAACAGTGTCATCATCAAGCTCAAGATTCTAGTGGAAGACATCAGAAAATACTTAGACCAAATATTAAGTGTGCTTCACGCAACAGAATATGTCATAGATGGCTAGGAGGTATACCTTTTTAAAAAAATTATATAATGTCTACATATGGCCAATAGGCTGTTTCTTGTGAAATACACATTTGGGGGCAATTTACTTTGTAGAAATGGAAGACATTCCATCCACACCTCATGAATGCACTGAAAATGACAACAGGGAGCAGTCAGGCACAGTGGCATTGTACCGCAGTTCTAGCTACTAGGGAAGCTGAAGCAGGAGAAGCACATGAGCCCAGGAGTTTAAGACCAGCCTGGGTACATAATGAGACCTGTCCTATAAAGACTAGCAAAAAACCCAACAGGGAATCGCAGCTATCACTGACTGAGCCTAGCAGGCAAAAGCCTCTCTGCTGCTAATTTCAAATACCTTTCCTTATTCATCCTCACAATAATCATAGGCAATAGGTATTTCTATTCTACACTTGTAATCCCAGCATTTGGGAGGCTGAGACAGGAGGATCGATGTTCAAGGAGAGCCTCAGCTACTTAGTGAGGCCCTTTGCAACTCAGTGAGACCCTGTTTCAAAAATAAAGAATAAAAAAATAGGGCTGGGAGTGTCGCTCAGAGGTAGAATGCCCCTGGGTTCCATCCCTAGTTCTTCAAAAAAAGAAAAAAACACACACAATGAATAAGGAGCGAGAAAGAGAAAGAATGAATGAATATTACTAAGGATTAAACCCAAGGGCTGGCCTCAAACCTCCAGTCCTCCTGACTCAGCCTCCCAAGTACTGAGATAACAAGAATGGGCCACCATGCCCAGCTATGAGAAATTTTAAAAGATGATCCAAAGTCATATTCAAATGTAGAATCAGGATTCAAAAACCTAATCTTTCTCTTCACTTCTAAATTCCAATCTAAGCCGGATGTAGTGGTGCATCCCTGTAATCCCAGTTCTTAGGAGTCTGAGACAGGAGGACCAGAGGTTCGCGGCCAGCCTCAGTGAGTGAGGCCCTCTGCAACTTGGTGAGACCCTGTTTCAAAATGAAGAAAAAAAAATAGGGCTGCGGGTGAAGCTCGGAGGTAGAATACCCTGATTTCAATCCCTAGTACCGCAAAACAAAATAAAATAAATCCCAATCTAAAACATCAATTCCATGTCTTAACCGTATAGTGTGGCCAGTTTATGATATAGATTATAAATACTTGCTTCTTAACAATAGAAACACCAAATTGACAAGTTGATTTTACATAGAATCAACAAATTGACTTTACATAAAAGCTGGGCGCGATGGCACCCACTTGTAATCCTAGTACTCAGGAGGCTGAGACAGGGGGATCACAGGCTCAAGGAAAGTCTCAACGAGGAGTTAAGCGCTCATCAACCTAGCAAGGCCCTGTCTCCAAATAAAATGGCGCTGGAGGTGTACCCCTAGAATGCCGCTGGTTTCAATCCCCAATGCCATGAAACATTAAATTTGATATAAAAGGAAAGGTACCTACAATAGCAAAACAATTTGAAAAGGAGTACCATTTAAGAGTTTGTTAGGACCACAGGTGTGTGCCACCACACGCTGCCATGAGGCTGTCTTTGATTTGCACGGGGGGTGCTCATAATTGTTGGCTTACTGAATTCCAATATCCATGTAATTCTCCGCTAATAATAGATTACAAATCTAGGAAGTCTCAAAGAGAAAATATTACGTTCCTCGTTGGCAATAAATTATTATACACCCCCAATTCTTTTTTTTTCTTTTTTTTTTTTTTTTGTGGTACTAGGGGTGGAATCCAGAGCCTCTTTACTTCAGGATTCAAAAACCTCATCTTTCTATATACTAATCTTTCTATACTCCCAAACCTATTCTATATTTTATTTGGAAACAGGGTCTCACTAAGTTGCTGAGAGCCTCACTCAGTAGCTGAGGCTGGCTTCGAACCTGTGCAATCCTCCTGTCTCAGCCTCCCAAGTGCAGGGATTATAAAAGTGCACCACCATGCCCAGCTGTACATCCCCAATTCTAAAACATACACTGTCACACTGTCACATTTCTATTTAGGATATTTTACAATCACTATAATTGATGTAATAGTGCTTCTTTTTCCCCCTGAAGAATAATTATTAAATATGTACTTTTATAATTTAAAAGTATCATAGGGAAATATGACATACATCTAATTTAACAAACAATTCTATCTTTCACTCATGAGAATAAAGTTATGTTTCTATCTAATCCACACCTGTATCACACAACTTATACTTTCCAACTTTAAGCTGTACTTAAAAAAGGTCATAAGATTATATAAATGTATTTTATTTTGAACATGAAAATATTAAATTCTATATTAAATTGTGCATCATATTTTATACAATCCTTTAACTGTCACCATATCTTTCATCACAGGATACAATTTTCTATAGAAGAACATTTAAAAGACAAGCTATACTGTATCACTGAATAAAATGCTTAAATTTCAAAATTAACTCTCTCCTCCAAGAAGCTGCGCTATGGCGTAAAAGCTGGACGTATGGCTGTTAACTGAAGCATCAGGGTGGCATCTTAGGAAAGGCCCTGTACCTATGAGGAAGAAACCAAGGATGGGAGCTGGTTTCGCGCAGTTCTCGGGCTAGCACTGTCACAGCGGTGCGCTGGCTCAGTCACAGCACTGCATCTTTCAGGTGGGGCACTGTGTGTCCTGTGTGGTCTGACCCCTGCCTGGGTTTCCACAATTCTCCCTCGTTCATTTTCTTAGAATCAAGAGCTGTAGCCGGGCGTGGTGGCGCACGCTTGTAATCCCCGCACTTGGGAGGCGGAGACAAGAGGATCACACAGGTCCATGCTGACTTAAAGAGACCCTGTTTCCAAATATAAAAAAGTATAAAATAGGTCTGGGAGTGTAGCCCAGAGGTAGAAGGGCTTCCAGGAACCCCAGTACCACAAAAAAAAAAAAAAAAAAAAAAAAAAGAATCAAGAGCTGTTCCTCAGTGAAGTTACCACAAAAGCCTGCTGTGTCCTGGAGCTCGCAGGAGAGACGTAATGCTCCCACGTGGCCAGTCATCTCATCCTTGGCTGGGGGCCGCGGCCACTCGTCTCACTCACCCCTAGCCTCCCCTTGCTTGATCATGCTCAGCACGGAACAGAATGTTAGTGTTCCCTGAACTCAAGGTAAGTTTGCTTGCAAGCTCTGGGAGGAAGAGTAGAATAGCATAAACTTTGAGGGTAAATTTAATCAAGGGACAATTGAAAATGTAGGTACAGCCGGGCGTGGTGGCGCACACTTGTAATCCCCGCGCTTGGGAGGCTGAGACAGGAGGATCGCACGGGTTCGAAGCCAGCCTCAGCTACTTAGTGAGGCTCTCAGCAACTCAGTGAGCCCCTGTTTCCAAATAAAATATAAAAAGGTCTGGGAGTATAGCCCGGAGATAGAAAGCCTCTGGGTTCTACCTGCAAGTACCAAAAAAAAAATGTAGGTACAGGGTCTCTGGAATTAAAACTTATAAATGTTAATGATCTTCAAGGAAGCAGCTAGAGGCCTATAAATAGGTCTGACCTAGAGTCCTAAATTCAAACTATAAGAAAAGAATTCACTGGAGCTGTCAAAAAAGGTTCATTAAAGCAGCAATCAACCCAATCTTGACAGAGTAACAAAAGGAAGAACAAAACCTGATGAAAAGAAATTCTCACGATTGGTATACATGCCCATTGTGTGTGTGTGTGGTGCTAGGGATTGAACCCAGGGGCAGTCTAACTCAGAGCTATGCTCCTTGCATTTCTCATTTTTTGTTTTGAAACAGGGTCTCACTAGGTTACTGAGACTGGCCATGAACCTGAGATCCCCCTGTCTCAGCCTCCCAAGTACTGGGATTACAGGTATGCACCATAATGCCAACTGGTTTATATATTTAGAAAAAGTCAAAGAAACTTCGAGTCTCTGAATGTTAAAAAATATACATACAAGGCTGGGTGTGGTGGCGTACTTAACAAGGCCCTTCACAATTCAGTGAGACCCTGTTTCAAAATAAAGAATAAAAAATAGGGCAGGGGGGCCGGGCGTGGTGGCGCACACTTGTAATCCCTGCGCTTGGGAGGCAGAGACAGGAGGATTGCGCAGGTTCGAAGCCAGCCGCGCGTGCTGGCTTAGGAGACCCTGTTTCCAAAATAAAAATGTAAAAAATAGGTCTGGGAGTGTAGCCCGGAGGTAGAAGGGCTTCCAGGAACCCCAGTACCACCAAAAAAAAAAAAAAAAAATAGGGCAGGGGGTGTAGCTCAAAGGTACAATGCCCCAATTAAAAAAGAAAAATATATACACAGAAGACAAAAGAGACAAATACGGTAGCAACTAGATAATTTATTCTCTCTTCAGTGTGCTCTATGCATGTCTTCAAGGGGATAACACATAACTGACTGCACTACTAATTCACAATTATTGAATTCTAAATAATACCATTTACCCCCTACTTATGGGTAAAAAAATAACAAAGGTTTCAAAACAGGGTTAATGCAGCTAGTTTGAAAAGGCTCCAGAAGGAACAAAATAAGCTATTCCCAGCCAACAGTGTCAGCACATGCCCGTAATCCCAGTACTTGGGAGGCTCAGACAGTAGGATTGCAGGTTTGAAACCAGCTTCAGCAACCTAGAGACCCTGTTTCAGAAATTAAAAAAGGGCTGGGGTTGTAGCTTGGAGATAAGAGTGCCCCTGAGTTCAATCTCCAGTACCACAAAAACAAAACAAAATTGTGCCCTTCCCATTCAGTGTTTGTATGGTACATACCTATTGGAACTGCTAAACTTGGGCATTAGTTGAATGAAACAGCTTATAATCCAATTACCTTGGGTAAGTGCTCCTGAGGAGTGGGTACTGGACTGAATTCACAGTTCCAAAGGACATCACCTTCCTTTCTGACATCCAGAATCAGTTGTGCCACGTAATTTTCCTGAAATCGTGTTCTCTTTCCCAAAGCACCTGAAAAGATAAATTGAAAATATATTTAAAGATTTGCCAATCACATATACAGTACAATCATGAAGATTATGTTCTCAGAGTACTTTAGAGTTTATAAGGTGTTTTCTCTGTTTCATGTAAGAGAAACCTGAGACCCAGTGATGTTGGAATGACTTACAAAATTATAAAGCCAATGAACTATGGAGCCATGACTCAGACCCAAGATTCCTGCCACTGGATTCCCCACACTAATTTTTACATCAAACTAAAGTAACTTATTAAGCATTGTAGACAGAAGATCTATTACTCTCTCTATATAAAGATGAAAAGACAGAGATTCTGAGGTTTATTTACTTGTTCAAGCTCACAGGGCTTCTCCCTATCAGAGCCAGAGCTCAAAGCCCGGGTCTTCAGGTTCTAAATCCCACAGGCTAGTATTCTATCTGGCTTCATATAACATCAAATTTTTTTATGTTCTCAAACAATGTGCTGCAGATTAGCTATTTTCAGACCACTTTAAGAGAAACACAAGTTCCAATAACCATTCTCTGGAAAATGTCAGATTACAGAGACCAGTCTAAGAAGTCTGGAATTTATCCTGTGATGAATCTGGCTCTAAGTAATGTATCAACATTTTAAACATGTTATGCCAAAGATAGCCACTGAAATCATTTAACACAGCTTTCTGTTTAATAGTAAGGCTATATGTGAGTGGAAAAATAATAAACTGATTCTCATTTTATATTTTGAGCACCACATTTATATTTTTAATTCTTTACCCCTAACTTGGAAAAAATAACAAAAACTAGCTAATAAATATAACAACAGTTAAAGCTGAATATATAGAGTACAGGGCCATTAATCTTTGAATAGTCCCCCAAAATTCTCCTTAGGACCAATATATTTAAAAACAGTATCTGTAACCTAACCTCACAAGTTATATTACATATGACTATATTTTCAAACACAGACAAGATTCCAACTTATACATGGCATTGTGCCAAAAGCTATATGCTGGATATTAAATAACTTTCCTCATACAAACAATGTAATAAAAGGTGTCTTAGGTCCTAGACCAGCCGCAAAGTCACATTTTGCTCATAAAATCTAAGGCATCTTATTGATAAGTACTAGCTCAACAAGAAGCCCAGAATTTGGGAACTCAGAATGGGCCTCAGAACCAAGAGCTCGCCTAGGGAGGCTATGCAGGTCAATCATTTCTTTTTTTTTTTTTTTTCCTTTTTTTTTTCCTTTTTTTGGTACTGGGGATTGAACCCAGGAGCATTCTACCTCTGAGCTACACTCCCAGACCAATTTTTTATTACTTATTTTGAAACAGGTCTCACTAAGTTGCAGAGTCTCACAAATTGCTAAGGATTGCCTCAAACCTGCGACCCTCCTGTTTCAACTTTCTAAAAACTGGGATTACATGCGCCACTACACCTGGCTCAGGTAAAGCACTTCAACATTCATGGGCAGGTAGTCACATCATGAGATGCTCAGGCCAGGTTCAACAGGTATAAATGGGGTAATCAATTGATGATGTCTGCCTCCCATTTATTTATTTAACACTGAATGCCAATTATATTGTCATACATTAAGGGTAGAAAAGTACATATAAAGAAAACAATGTTTTTACCCAGCATTCAGAAGAGACAAATGTTTTGGGAGAAATTCTGTAATTCAATGTATTTATAAAACACATATTAATTGAATGCCTGTTATATGCCGACACATGTGCTAAAAGAATACAAAACAAGCCAGGTGTGGTGGTGCACACTTGCAATCCCAGGACTTGGGAGGCAGAGACAGGAGGATCACAGGTTCGTAGCCAGCCTAAGCAACTTATGAGGCCCTCCACAACTTAGTGGGACCCTGTTTCAAAATAAAGAAAAAAATAGGCCTGGGATGTAGTTCAAAGGTAGAATGCCTCTGGGTCCAATAGCCAGTACTGCCAAAAATAAAATAAAAGAATACAAAATGGAATACAAAACAAGCAGGGTGGAACCAATAGGTGCGCAATTATAAGAAAGAACTGGGCAGACAGTCTTAAAAGAACGGAAAGTCAGAAGAGGCCTTTGGAGGCTCACACCCAGAACCAATTGACCAAAAGTTTGCCACCTGGCTGCTATCTATTACTAACATGTGTCTAACAAGATTAGAATACATGGGAATCTCTAGGAATAAAGAAAACATTTTGTCCTAAAAAAAAAAACTTTTAAAGAACATCTTTAAAATCTATTTTTGTAAAGCAAAGAATAGGCTACAGAAAATTAAATACTAGCAGACAGTAAAACTGCCAGTGTTTACATTGATTTTATTACAAAATCAATTATTCATAAAATGTAAAGTCCTACCTGTCAAATCAATGTGCAATCTGCTGACCTCTTTAGCAATATTGAACTGCTCTTTTGCTTTTTTATATTCATAGTAATATAAAAATATATGAGCGCATTCCAGATGGAATTGAATAGCCAAATAGCGACCTGAATCACCAATGAACAGATCCTCTAGTTTCATCACTGCAAGACAAAAGATGATACATTAAAAACTAGGAGTAAAATGTAGAGTCTATAATATTGAAGTATCTATTAGATAGTCTCTGTAGAGTCTTTACTATTGGAGTGTACATTTTGTAGCCTTGAAGAATTTCCAATGCACAAAGTAAGGACGACAAAGATAACACTAGTTAACAGCTGGCCTGCTCTGAGCATTGATATGCTCCAAACATGAGCTGAGAATGTTAGACAAGTCACCTCCTTTGTTCCACACAAAGGAGGATTCACACACCTGCTCTTTTTTTTTTTTTTTTTTTAATGTTTTGGTACTGGAGCTTAAAGCTATACCCTCTGTGGAGAGCCATTAAGGTTTTCCCCTTATCTGTACTAAAAGAATACTTCTGACTGTCCTTCACTCAGCTGACTGTCCTTTGCCCAGAGTCAACAAGGTTTGGGGTCATGGAAGGTTCAAAGTAATTAAGGTCTGAGAGAAGATTAGGTTCGTGTTGTTTGTGATGGCACGAGAGTATTGATTGACCTGCCCATGATGTAGGGTACTTTGGATATGTCATTATTGTATTCCGGTGTAAGAAACTGTATAAATACCACAAGAGAAATAAACCCAGGGTTGGCCCAATAGAGATTGGCGACCCTCCCATGCTTTAAGAGAAATAAACCCGGGATCAGCCAGTAGAGATATTGACCCAGGAGTGGACTGGTGATCCTTCCAAGCTTGAATTAAATTCTTTGAATTAAATTCTTTGAATTAAATTCTTTAATCCTCACTCCTCTATTCAGAACCTGTACTTTTGCCAGCTGGCTCCGGCAACCCTCATCCCCATTTTATTTTTATTCTGAATCAGGATCTCACTAAATTGCAGAGAGCCTCACTAAATTGCTAAGGCTGGCCTCAAATCTGCGATCCTCCTGTCTCAGCCTTCCAAGCACTGCAACTACCAGTGTCCTCCATGCCCATCTCCCTGCTCTTGAGTGTTTGTCTTAATCATACTATAAAAAAATATGGCAATGAGAGCTGAGCGTGGTGGCGCACACTTGTAATCTCCGCGCTTGAGAAGCAGAGACAGGAGGATCCCACAGGTTCGAAGCCAGCCTCAGCTACTGAGTGAGGCTCTCAGCAACTTAGTGAGACTCTGTTTCCAAATAAAATATATAGACCAGAGGTAGAAAGCCTCTGGGTTCCACCCCTAGTACCACACACACACACACAAAAAAAAAAAAAAAAAGAAAAAGAAAAAAAACTATGGCATGGTGTCACTCACCTATAATCCCAGTACTTGGGAGACTGAGACAGGAGGAACACAGGCTCAAAGTCAGCTTCAGCAACTTACTGAGACCATTTCCAAATAAAAAATTAAAATTAAAATTAAAATTAAAAAACAGAACCAGGTGTAGTGGTCCATACTTGTAATCCCAGTACTTGGGAGGCTGAGACAGGAGGATCCAGGTTCATGGCCAGCCTCAGCACTTATGAGCCCTCTACAACTTAATGAGACCCTGATTCAAAATAAAGAATAGAAAATAGGGCTGGTGAAGGTAGAATGCCCCTGGGCTCAATCCCCAATACTGCAAAAATTAAAAAATTGCCAGTCATGGTGGCACACACTTGTAATCCCCACATTTGGGAGGCTGAGACAGGAGGACTGCACAGGTTCGAAGCCAGCCTCAGCTACTTAGTGAGGCTCTCAGCAACTTAGTGAGACCCTATTTCCAAATAAAGTATAAAACAGATCTGGAAGTATAGCCCAGAGGTAGAAGGCCCCTGGGTTCTACTCCCAGTACCACAAAAAAAAAAAATTAAAAATTAAAACAAAATAGGGCTGGGGGCGGGCATGATGGCGCATGCTTGTAATCCCCGCGCTTGGGAGGCTGAGACAGGAGGATCGCATGGGTTCGAAGCCAGCCTCAGCTACTTAGTGAGGCTCTCAGAAACTTAGTGAGACCCTGTTTCCAAATAAAATATAAAAAGGTCTGGGAGTATAGTCCAGAGGTAGAAAGCCTCTGGGTTCTACCCCCAGTACCACCAAAAAAAAAAAAAAAAGGGCTGGGGGTGTTGTAGCTCAGAGGTAGATTGACCCTAGGTTTAATCACCAGTACCACAAAAACAAGTAAGTAAACAAACAAATATATGGCAACAGAAAATGTTGATAAAAAATACCAAATGAATATTTTGTGTGTGTGTGTGTGTGTGTGTGTGTGTGTGTGTGTGTGTGGTACTGGGAGTGGAACCCAGAGGCTTTCTACCTCCGGGCTATACTCCCAGACCTATTTTCTATTTTATTTGGAAACAGGGTCTCACTAAGTTGCTGAGAGCCTCACTAAGTAGCTGAGGCTGGCTTCGAACCTGTGTGATCCTCCTATCTCAGCCTCCCCAGCGCAGGGATTACAAGTGTGTGCCACCACGCTCGGCCAAATGAATCTTTAGTTAAACAATACAGAAAATCTGATGAAGGGGAAATTACGTTAGTATCTTTAGACAACGTAGAATTTCTCCCTTAAAAGAAAAGAGGAAACAGATATACATCCATATATATCTAAAATAACATGAATTTCAAATAAAAAGATGGGTGTAATGGCGCATGCTTATAATCCCAGTATTTGGGAAGCTGAGACAGGAGGATGGCAGGTTAACAGCCAACCCCAGCAACTTAGCAAGGCCTTCCTCTCTATTTCAAAAATGAAAAATAAAATGTGGCTGAGTGCAGAGGTGTAGCTTGGAGGTAGAATGCCTGTGTTCGATCCCCAGTACCATAAAAAAAAAAATAGAGATTAATGTATATTGGCTTGGCAACTGAATTATTAGTTTGTTTATTTATTTATTTATTTATTTATTTATTTATTTATTGGTGGTACTGGGGTTCCTGGAAGCCCTTCTATCTCCAGGCTACACTCCCAGACCTATTTTTATATTTTTATTGGAAACAGGGTCTCTTAAGCCAGCGTGCGTGGCTGGCTTCGAACCAGCGCGATCCTCCTGTCTCCGCCTCCCAAGCGCGGGGATTACAAGCGTGTGCCACCACGCCCAGCTGAATTATTAGTTTATTTAAATTAGCGTATTTCTCTAAATATTGTGGATGAAGTGATGGGAAGATAATAACCTACTGACATAGGTATCTGAAATAAAATGGCTGTCAAAATTAAATATATGTAATAAAGAAACTAGTAATATGACAAATGCCACTTTATAAGGGTGTTAAACAAGAGGGCTTATTCAATTGGACTCCCCAAATAAAACTCCCTACAACAATATTACGACAAGCTACCCTTTACATTGTTTTCAGTAATGGGTTAGTCAACATTTCACAAAGCAGTTTACAAAAAAAGAAAAAAAAAGGCGCAGCCAGGAGCTGTGCACACCTACGATCCCAGTACTCAGGACGGCTTTTGAGAAAGGAGGTCTCAGGTTCAAAACCAGAAACCCAGCAATACTCTGTTTCAAAATAAAAATAAAATAGAACTAGGGATATAGTTCAGAGGTAGAATGCCCCTGGGTTCAATCCTCAGAATGACACACCAAAAAGAATAAATAAATAAAAAGAAAGAAAAGAAAAGAAAAAGGAAAAAGGAATCCTCCAAGATTGAAAATAAATAGAATGCTGGGCATGATGGCACATGCTGTACAACTCTGTACAAGCATGGGCCACCGCACTGGATATACACATATGTCTGTACAGACATACTTTGTTTGTTTATGTAATAATGCAGATTGAGCCAGGGGCATTCTATCTCTGAGCTATAGCTCTGGCTCCTTTTAATTTTTTGTTTTTGTTTGTTTGTTTCTGTGATAACAGGGATTGGACCCAGGGGCACTCTACCACTGAGCTACACTCACAGCTCTATTTTTTATTCTTTATTTATTTTATTTGTTTATTTTATTTATTTTTTTTTGTGTGTGTGTGGTACTGAGGGTGGAACCCAGGGACTTTTCTACCTCTGGGCTATACTCCCAGACCTACTGTTTATACTTTATTTGGAAACAAGGTCTCACTAAGTTGCTGAGAGCCTCACTAAGTAGCTGAGGCTGTCTTCGAACCTGTGTGATCCTCCTGTCTCAGCCTCCCAAGCGCTGGGATTACAAACATGCACCACCACTCCTGGTTATCCTTTATTTTGAAACAGGGAGTCACTAAGTTGTGGAGGACCTCACTAAGTAGCTGAAGCTGGCCGCAAATCTGTGATCTTCCTGTCTCAGCCTCCCAAGTACTGTGATTACAAGCGTACACCACCACGCCTGGTTTACTTTTTGTTTTGAAATAGGGTCTCTCTTAAGCCGGATGTGGTGGTGCACGCTTATAATCCCAGTGCTTGGGAGGCTGAGACAGGAGGATCACACGGGTTCGAAGTCAGCCTCAGCTGACTTTGAGTTCAATCCTCAGTAAAATACACACACACACACACACACACACACACACACACACACACACACAGCAAGCCAGGCTAAGTGACCCACACATGCTAATTCCAGTTACTTGGGACACTGAGGCAAGAAGACTGCAAATTCAGTCAGGCCCTGTAATCTTAGTACTTCCTATTGGGAGGCTGCAACAGGAAGATCATAGGTTCAGAGTAAGCCTCAGCTACTTCATGAAACCCTATTTTGAAATAAATATTTCAAGTTCAAGGTCAGCCTAGATAATACAGCAAGATCCCAATATAAAAAAAAAAATTAAACTACACCCACCACTATGACATCTTCAGTTGTACCTGATAGAGTCCTTGTGAGGAAAGAACTGGGTACAGCTTAGAACAGTCATGCAGGTCACAGGAATGTTCGCTGCACCGTCACGACTGTTACTCCATGGCTGACCAGCTTGAGCATGGTAATGGAAAGAGTGAGCAGGACTTGGAGCCTGAACGACAGGTCAGAGTCCTGGCTCTTGGGCAACTTCTCTGAGTCTCAATTTTTTGTCAAATGTGTTAGCTAGACAAGATGAATTCTAAAGGGCCTTTCCATGAGCCAGGCGTGGTGGCGCACACTTGTTATCCCAGCATTCGGGAGGCTGAGACCTGGAGGATCGCGGTTCGCGGACAGCCTCAGCTAATTAGTGAGGCCCTCTGCAACTCAGTGAGACCCGGTTTCAAAATAAAAAGAATAAAAAAAGTCAAATAAAATAAAAAAATAAAATAAAGGGCCTTTCCAAGCCAAAGATTTCAGACCAGGATAAGAGTTGTAGGAATGGAAAAAGGGAGAAAGATGGACCCCTTAGGGAAGAACTAGCAAGATTTAAGAACTGGCCAGATATGCAGAATAACTGAAAACAATGAGTCAACTAGGAACACAAAGTTTTAGGCTTTGGGTGACTCAGGGTCTATATTTGAGGACCATGTTGACCCAAAGGACATATTAATTATTCTAATAAATCTGAGATTCTCAATGTAAATTAATATTCATGAACTTCTGCATCGAAATGCCAGCCAGTACATTTAAAATGCATGCTAAAGCTGGGCGTGGTGGCACACGCTTGTAATACCAGCATTTGGGAGGCAGAGACCAGAGGATCGCGGTTCGTGGACAGCCTCAGCTACTTAGTGACTTGTGGACAGCCTCAGCTACCCTTCCCAGCTCAGTGAGACCCTGTTTCAAAAATAAAGAGATTAAAAAAATAGGGCTCGGGTGTAGCTCAGAGGTACAATGCCCCTGGGTTCCATTCCCAGTACCGCAAAAATAAAACAAAATAAAATGCATGCTAAAGAGCCAGGCATGGTAGCGCATGCTTGTAATCCCAACATTTGAGAAGATAAGACAGGTGGATCACATTCATGGCCTGCCTCAGCTACTATTAAGTGAGGCCCTTTGCAATTCAGTGAGACCCTGTTTCAAAATACAGAATAAAAAAATAGGGCTGGGGGAGTAGGTTGGAGGTAGAATGCCCCTGGGTTCCATCCCCAGTACCATCAAAAATAAATAAATAAAATAAAATGCATGCTAAAACCAAAATCTCTTCTCATCAGATTATTTAAATGTCATGTTAAAATAAAATACCTATGAATAATTATAATTAGTCATATTTAGTGCAGTTAATAATATTTATTCCTAAGTATCTAATTTAGGGGGGAAAGTCAATGTAAACATCATTCACCAAGAGACTAATCCCTTTGAACAATTCTTTCAACATGGAAAGATTCTAACCCCAGAGTCATAGAGCTGCCTGCAGATGTCAAAGCAGAACTCACTGACAAAATATTTTAAGCTGCTTTCTCTTAGACAGTGACCTCATGAGTTCATCTGCAAATAGCTGAACCGCAACATTCTACCTCATGCGCTGTATGGAACACGTTTCAGTACCAGATCCCACAATAAATTGTTGTGGACCCTTAAGTAGTCTCTAGTGAATTGTAGTTTCATTTAGTATGACATTCAAAAGAAAGCCCTAGACTGGTCCTAGGAACATATTTTTCAAGATTCCAACTGACTCTTTCAATGATGCGATCCACCCAGCAGTTAATGCTAATATCCTGATAGGTGCTATTTCACTATATTACACTGACATAACATTCCTGGATGAAAACATAGAGATCACAGTTCTTCATAAAATCTGTTGCTTGTGTTTCATATACTGAAAAATTCCTGCCAACTCTTTGATGATCCTTCTAGGGAAGCATTTCAAATACAATATTCTTCTCTGGACACTGAACAGTATTTCAGTTTTAACCAACTGGTCAACATTTGGGTCAACTCCCAGAACAAAACAGTTTAAAAATAAGATTGTTCATGAAATATCATAGTTTAATACTATCTACAGACCTATTCAGACATAGGCAAGATGTCTAATTATGTCTAGGCACCAATTTATGACTAGATAAAATTTAAAAATTGATTAGCTAGAACAGTAATATAAATTATTCTTTATTGCAAAGCAAAGCAATGATATGCTGGAATCTCCTGCAGAAAAAAACTGAGCCCACTTGGGGGATGAGTCACTTACTATCATATTTTCCAGATATGTTAGTTAATAATTTATTTTAGAACTTTTTACTTTTAGAATAAAATTCTCTCTAAACTATAAAGATGATGTTTTTCTTTTCTTTTCATAGTAAGTAAGGGTCATTGTTATAAAGATTAGTCACTGAGATGTGGTTAAAATGTGGCCATAAATGCAGATTTATATAAGATAATATGAAAAGGGAAGAAATGTAACATTAGAGTAATCACACCAAATTTGATTTCCTTAAAAAACTCCCAGTTAGACCTTGCTTGTTTGGTCAATAACCAATT
This sequence comes from Muscardinus avellanarius, assembly GCF_963383645.1. NCBI lineage: Eukaryota > Metazoa > Chordata > Mammalia > Rodentia > Gliridae > Muscardinus > Muscardinus avellanarius. Next base: position 26,671,848 of record NC_137801.1, on the reverse strand, counting down.
TTCCATTAAAAAATTACAGGTAGTTATGCAATATTCTATACAATATAACTGCCTTTTTATAAAATTAACTACAGAAATGAATCATATGTCATCTTGTCATCTTTTTCCAAATGCTGCCACCGCCTCCTCCTCCTTCTCCTCCTCCTCCTCCTTCTTGAGGTACTCGGGGGCACAGGGGTATTCTACCTCCAAGCTACACCCACAGCCCTACATTTTGTTCTTTATTTTGAAACAGGGTCTCAATGAGTTGCAAAGGGCCTCACTAAGTAGATGAGGCTGTCCTTGAACCACGAGCAATCCTCCGGTCTCAGACTCCCAAATGCGGGGATTATAAGCGTGCGCCACCGCGCCTGACTATATTACTTCACTTTAAAAATATGAAATAGGCTGGGTGTGGTGGCGCACGCTTGTAATCCCCGCGCTTGGGAGGCAGAGACAGGAGGATTGCGTAGGTTCGAAGCCAGCCAAGCTAGCTAAAGAGACCCTGTTTCCAAATTTAAAAAAAGTATAAAATAGGTCAGGGAGTATAGCCTGGAGGTAGAAGGGCTTCCAGGAACCTCAATACCACTAAAAAAAAAAATAGTAGTAATAAAAAATAAAAATATGAAATAGTATAAATGGAGAAAAACAAACTATACACACATAAACATGTATAATATATATGTATAAATGTACATATATGTGTGTATATATATTTTTTTTATAAAAATAGATAGAAGAGTCAGGTGTGCATGCCTATAATCCGAGTACTAGGAATGCTGAGAGAGGAGGTTGGTGGCCAGCCTCAGCAACTTAGCCAGACCCTCCACAACTTAGTAAGATTCTGTTTAAAATTAAAGAATAAACAATAGGGCTGGGATGTAGTAGCTCAGAAGCAGTAGCCACTGGGCTCTATCCCCAATACCACAAAAAGAAAGAAAAAGAAAGAGGAAGGAAGGAAGGAAGGAGGGAGGGAGGGAGGGAGGAAGGGAAGGAAGGAAGGAAGGACGGACGGATGGACAACAACATATCTGCTAAATGGAACATCTGATTTTAATTTTCATTCGGAAGGGAATGGCACCTAAGCAGCACTGTTAGAAAAAGATTCAAAGTCCCATATATATTTCACTCTTTGGAAAACCTTTGGTGAAAAGTTAAACAGAAACTGCTATCAAGATAGAGGACAAATATTCCTAGGTACAAGCATGGTTCCTTAGAGGGAGTTCTACAATTTCTCTCCTAAAAGTTACACATACTAAAAACTGAATATAGGTTATCTGTTATTATACAATAAGTATGTACTAAATATTTACTTTTTTCTACACATTATGCTAAGAAGAAACAAATTTTTAAAAAGCTCAACCTAAACAACCTACAGCAGTCTACAGCCTTAATGGAAATATACATAGTTCAGTAGGCTAAATTTGCTAATTAAAATGTTTTACAATCCAAAAGCATTAAGTCAAAATGTCTTGCAAGGAAAAGATAAGTATTTTTTCATTTCTGTTACCTAAAAAATATCATTATATAGGCTGAGACAGGAGGATTGTGCAGGTTCAAAGCCAGCCTCAGCTACTTAGTGAGGCTCTCAGCAACTTAGAACCTGTTTCCAAACAAAACATAAAATAGATCTGGGAGTATAACCCAGAGGTAGAAGGCCCCTGGGTTCCATCCCCAGTACCACACAACACACACACACACACACACACACACACACACACACACACACACACACACAGACTGAAATATCAATATATAAAAAGTAATAAACTAGCAGGGCATGGTGGTATACACTCCACTCCTATAATAGTGTGTGTGTGTGTGTGTGTGTGTGTGTGTGTGTGTGTGTGTGTGTGTTTATAAAAATAGAAAGAGAAGTCAGGCGTGGTAGTACATGCCTGTAATCTGAGCACTTAGGAGGCTGAGACGGGGATAGCAGGTTCAAGGACAGCCTCAGCAACATAGCAAGACTCTCAAGACTCTGTTTTGAAACAAAAAATAAAAAGGGCTAGGGGTGTAGCTCAGCAGTAGAATGCTCCTGAGTTCAATATCCAATACCACATACACATATACACTAATAATAATAATAATAATAATAATAATAATAATCTCCTTAAATTTAATGAATCTAGCATACACAAGGCCCCCAGTTCAAATCTCAGCTCCATAATAAACAAATAAATAAACCAGGCATGGTGGCACATGCCTACAATCCTAATATTTAGGAGATTGAGACAGGAGGATCACAGGTTCAAGGCCAGCCTAAGCAACTTAATGAAACCCTGTTTCAAAATAAAGAATAAATAGGACTGGAGCAACTTAATGAAACCCTGTTTCAAAATAAAGAATAAATAGAGCTGGAGCCAGGCATAGTAGTGTATACCTGTAATCCCAGTACTTGGAAAGCTGAGACAGGAGGACCATAAGTTCAAGGCCAGCATCAGCAACTTAGTGAGGCCCTCAACAACTGAGTGAGACCATGTGTCCAAATAAAAAAAACAAAATAGGGCTAGGAATGTAGCTCAGAGGTAAAATGCCCCTTGGTCCAATTCCAGCACCACAAAAAAATATTAAAAATAAATAAAATAGGGCTGGGGCAGTAGCTTGGAGGTAGACTACTACTGGGTTCAATACCACATACAAATAAACAAATAAGGAATCTACTATCTTGTTTTTGCAGTACTGAGGATTCAACCGAGGCATGATAGGCAAGCCCTCTACCACTGAGTTTTATCCCCAGCCCCCAAGTCTGCCATTTTAAGTCAGGTATAAATTCCAGGACATGACAAATGTTTTTTTTTAATATAATAATTGAGTGGTCTAACATTCCCCAGCTTTTTCTACAGCTTTACATCACCTAAAATCTTGATGGCATATAAAATATAGGTATCAACATCAATGAATGAATTACTTACTAATGGAATGTTTTCCTTACTTTCTTTTATTTAACTATGTATAAATGTCCACTTTCTCCAGACTAGTGTGTGTATACGTGCGTGTGTGCATATGTGAATATGTGTGCATGTGTGCATGTGTGTGTGTATATGCGTGCGTGTGTGTGCATGTGTGTATCTGTTCTAGAATAAGTCAGTGTCAAGCCATCACCTCACTTAGCAATATTAGTACCAGGCTACATCCTCCCTACTGCATCCTAATATACCTGTTGCCATGAAGAAAAGGATCCTAGAAAGGTTCAGGAGCTTCTCCCAGTTGCAAATGCACCTTCATGAAGAAGCTACCTCCTTCATTTACAAACCAGTGCTTCTCCTCACAGTGATGCTAACCACTACACCCCCACCCAATACACACAGGCGCGCGCACACACACACTCATACTATATACTCTTGGGATGTGAAAAGAGAATGGGGTCTGGACTTAGACAGATATAAAGTCAAATCCCATTTCTGTAACCTAGAAACTCATTACAAAATCCAAGTTCCTTAGTGTTCAAGTATTCCCTCACTACAGGAGAATTTGTTTTGTTTAGGCAAGTTTTGCCAAGAAAAATGATTCCAAGCCAGGTGTGGTGGCGCACACTTGTAACCCCAGCATTTGGGAGGCTAAGACAGGAGGACCACGATTCACAGACAGCCTCAGCTACTTAGTGAGGTACTTTGCAACTCAGTGAGACTCTGTTTCAAAATAAAGAATTTTTAAAAAAGTAATAGGGCCGGGGATGTAGCTCAAAAGTAGAATGCCTCTGAGTTCCATCCCCAGTAACCACCCCCCAAAAAAAGAAAGATGACTCCAAGTCCAGGGACAGCCAGGTGTGGTGGCGCACACTTGTAATTCCAGTACTTGGGAGGCTAAGACAGGAGGATTGCAGGTTCGTGGCCAGCCTCAGCTATTTAGTGAGGCCCTCTGCAATTTGGTGAACTCTGTTTCAAAATAAAGAATAGAAAATAGGACTTGGGGTGTAATTCAGAGGTAGAATGAATGCCCCTGGGTTTAATTCCAAGTACTGCAAAAAATAATTTTATTAATTAATTAATTTAATTTAATAAAAAATAAAAGCCCAGCTAGGAGTGTTGGCACAGGCTTGTAATCCCAGTACTTGGAAGGCGGAGACAGGAGGATCATGCAAGTTCGAAGCCAGCCTCCGCTACTTAGTGAGGCTCTCAGCAACTTAGTGAGACCCTGTTTCCAAATAAAATATAAAATAAGTCGAGGGTGTAGCCTGTAGGTAGAAGGCCCCTGGATTTTTTTTTTTTTTAAAAGGGACAATAAAAACCAAGTAAAAAGTACTTCCTTAGGAAATATCAGAGGACCTGCAACAGAGACAGCAGGACGCACTGACATGCATGTTTTGTTTGTAATTACTTGGCAAATTTTCATTTGTTTTTAAGCATTTTGTTATTGTTGTTCATTTTTCAATGGTACAGAGGAATGAACCCAGAAGCATTTTATCTCTGAACTATATCCCAGCATTAATTTTTATATATTTTTAAACCCTTTCCTAAGAAGAAGAAGAAGAAAAAGAAGAGGAGGAGGAGGAGGGAAATAAATAAAGAAGAGGTGAAGGAGCAGGAGGAGGAGGATGAAGAAAGAAGAAGCAGGTAAGGTGGTAGAACTTAGTGATGAGCTTTTTTTTGGTGCTGGAGATTGAACCCAGGGGTCTTCTATCTCCAAGCTACACCTCCAGCCTTATTTTTCATTCTTTATTTTGAAACAGGGTCTCACTAAATTGCAAAGAACTTCACTAAGTAGTAACTGAAGCTGGCCCCAAAACTGTGATCCTCCTGTCTCAGCCTACCAAGTACCTGGATTATAAATGTATGCGACCACGCCCAGCTCTGATTAGCTATTTTTTAATCTGAAATTCTAAGATCTATGTGCTCTTGAAACTGTTTTTTTTTAAATCAGTTCCTTTTTTCTTTGAAATATCTTATGGGTTTGGCTATTTATATAATTCACTGATATTCTCCACTAAGACTTCTGCTAAGTTTTATCTTTTTTCCGTCATTCTGAGTCAGTTACTGTTGTTTATAAACTAATATACCTTAAATGATGATGCACATTCGCTGTAAGAATGTAATTGCTTCCATTTTAATGAACTGAACTGATAAATCCCATAGTGTCCTTGCACATTATATCTCTCAGACTTTACACTGAATCAATAAAGGATATACATAATCTAAGTGGATGCAATATGCCCTTTTTAGGAAGATGCATTAAGAATGTTAACAATCAGCTGGGCGTGGTGGCACACGCTTGTAATCCCAGCATTTGGGAGGCTGAGACAGGAGGATCGTGGTTGACACTGTTTCAAAATAGAGAATAAAAAATAGGGCTGGGGGTGTCTCTTGGAGGTAGAATGCCGCTGGGTTCCATCCACAGACACACACACACACACACACACACACACACACACACACACACACCAAAAAAGAACAATCAGGTAAATGCAAACAAAGCGACACTGAAATTCCATCTAACCCCAGTTGAGATGACAATCACCAAGAATGCCATGGTAGCATGAATCCATCAGACCAGTAATTGGGAGGCTGAGACCGGAGGGCTGCAGGTCAAGGAGAGCCGCAGTAATGTAGTAGGACCCTCAGCAGCTTACTGAGATCCTACTCGAAACCTAAAAACTCTAAAGGCCCCAGCACTCTTTTTCATTTTAAAACAGGGTCTCACTAAGTTGCTGAGGGTCTTCCTAAGTTTCTGAGGCTGGCCTCAAACCTGCAATCCTGCTGTCTCGGTCTCCCAAATCCTGAGATTTTACATATGTGCCACCACAAGTGGCTCTAGGCATTTTTCCATTTAACATTATAGGTTACCAAAAAAATAATAAGACAAAATGTACAACTGCCTCCCTACTCCTTGTCCACTGTCACCCTCAGTAGAATATATTTTCTATCTAATGTTAAAATGAAGACTTTCTTCTTGTTCACAATAGGATACTGGATAAAGAATTTCCTAATATATATATATATATATATATATTTTTTGTTTGTTTGTTTTGTTTTGTTTTGTTTTGTTTTTTGTTTTTTGTTTTTTGTTTTTTTTTTGGCGGTACTGAGGATGGAACACAGGGGCATTCTACCTCTGAATTACACCCCCAGCCCTATTTTTTATTCTTTATTTTGAAACAGGGTCTCACTGAGTTTCAGAGGCCCTCACTAAGTAGCTGAGGCTGTCCAAGAAACAAGATCCTCCTGTTTCAGCCTCACAAATGCTGGGATGACAAGCGTGTGCCACCATGCCCAGCTCTTCTATGTGTAATTCAATTCAATTTATTCTAGTTTAAATTAATTAGGCCTTTTTGTTTTGTTTTGTTTTGTTTGTATGGTGCTGGGGATGGAACCTAGGGGCATTCTATGTCTGACCTATTTTTATTTTGAAACAGTATCTCACTAAGTTTAGAGAACCTTGCTAAGTTGCTTAGGCTAGTACCAAACCTATAATTTTCCTGTTTCAGCCTCCCAAGTACTAGGATTACAAAAAAAAAAAAAATGCCAGACATGATGGTGCATGCATACACTCTCAGTACTTGGGAGGCTAAGACAGGAGGATCATAGGTTTGAAGACAGCCTATGAAATTTAGTGAGGCTTTCATCAACTTAACGAGACCCTGTTTCAAAAATAAAAAATAAAATAGGGCTGGGGGTGTAGCTTAGAGGTAGAATGTTCTTGAGTTCAATTCCCAATACCAAAAGAAAAAAGAAAAAAGGAAGTCTATATTTGTTTCCAATGAAGCCTCTTAAACTAATATACAGCCGGGCGTGGTGGCGCACGCTTGTAATCCCCGCGCTTGGGAGGCAGAGACAGGAGGATCGCGCAGGTTCAAAGCCAGCCCCGCGCGCTGGCTTAGGAGACCCTGTTTCCAAATACAAATGTAAAAATGGGTCTGGGAGTGTAGCCCGGAGGTAGAAGGGCTTCCAGGAACCCCAGTACCACCAAAAAAAAAAACAAAAAACAAAAAACTAATATACAGAGAAAATATGAAAATACCCTTAAGCAATTTGTGGTAAAATCATGGTGACCTACACAGAGAAAATTACCTTTGTAAGTGGGTGATACAAATGATTGTCTTTTTTAAAACTCAGAGACCACTGGGTGTGTTAACACACACCTGAATACTGAGACAGGAAGATCACAGGTTCAAGGACAGCCTCAGCTACTTAAGTGAGGCCTTCTGCAACTCAGTGAGACCTCGTTTCAAAATAAAAAATAAAAAATAGGGCTGGAGATGTGGCTTGGAAGTAGAATGCCCCTGGGTTCCATCCTCGGTACTCCCCGCAAAAATAAAAAAAGGATGGGAATGTAGCACAGAGGTAGAAAGCCCCTAAATTCAATCCCAAGTACTTGTGCGCACGTGTGTGTGTGTGTGCGTGCGCACACACACACACACATACACACACACATACACACACACCCCTCAAAGAGGAATTCCATACTCTAAAACCTAATAATTTGTGACCATTCACATCCAGAAAACAAAGAAAACACTTCAAGCACTTCAAGCTACACCTCATTATTGTTGAAGAATAAGCTAACGAGGAGTGCCTCAGCTCAGCCAAGAATTCTGAATGTCCACACCAAACAATGACCCGCTACAAACCTTGATCGATACAGTTCTGAACGAGAGCAAAAAGCTGGGGTGAGCGCTCCTCAAGCAACTGTTGGTGAAGAGTCGCACATCTCAAAGTCCACCAGGGCAAAGTCTAGGGGGAAAAAAGGTAAGCTGAAATAAAAGGTCACTTTGGGGAGGAGAAAAAACTACACAATTGAGATTTTTAGAATAACTTTTTACATTCATAAAATGGATTCCTCAGTAAGTTTACCCCCACCCCACCCCTGCTCCTTTTTCAGTAATACCAAAACCCACATCTGTGACTTGGACTAGAATCACACCCAACTCCACTTGGGCTTCATGAAACTCTTTCAAATTCACCATCTCTTACAATTTGGATATCAAGTGTCACAAGGACTCAAGTGTGGAAGGCTTGCTCCCAAGGTAGCAATGGTCAGAGGTGAGGCCTGTGGGAAGTGACTGGACCATGAGGGCTCCAACCCATCAGTGGACTAACTCACTGATAGACTGATAGTTAAGATGGCACTGGGAGGTGGAAGATGGCTCCGCTTGGAGGAAGGAGGTCACTGGGGCCATGCCTTGGAAAGGTCTCTCTTGTATCCAGTGCCTTTCTTTCTCTCTCTCCAAATGATGTGTACATGTACTAATATATTAATGTATCACTTTGAAGCTCACCATAAGATTACACTCTGCCAATAAAAATATAAAAATAATGCCAGGTGTGGTGGCGCATGCTTGTAATCCCTGCACTTGGGAGGCTGAAACAGGAGGATCACACAGGTTTGAAGACAGCCTCAGCACTTAGTGAGGCTCTAAGAAACTTAGTGAGACCCTGTTTCCAAATAAAGTATAAAATAGGTCTGGGAGTATAGCCCGGAGGTAGAAAAGCCCCTGGGTTCCACCCCTAGTATCACAAAAAATTAATTAATTAATTATAATTAAAATATCTGTTGCATCTGGGCATGGTGGCACACACTTGTAATCCCAGCATTTGGGAGGCTGAGACTGGAGGATAGCAGTTCACGGACAGCCTCAGCTACTTAGTGAGGCCCTCCGCAACTTAATGAGACCCTGTTTCAAAAAAGAATAAAAAATAAGGTAGGGGGTGTAGCTTGGAGGTCGAATGCTCCTGAGCTCTATCCCTAGACCTGCAAAAAATAACAATAATAATAATAATAAGCCGGGCGTGGTGGTGTATGCTTGTAATCCCAGCATTTGGGAGGCTGAAACAAGAGGATCACAGTTCACAAACAGCCTCAGCTACTTAGTGAGGCCCTTTGCAACTTAGTGAAACCCTGTTTCAAAATAAAGAATAAATGATAGGGCAGGGGGTGTAACTCAGAGGTCAAATGCCCCTGGGTTCCATCCCCAGACCCACAAAAAAAATAAAATAAATAAAATAAAATAAAATAAAACGGGCTAGGGATATAGCTCAGTGGCAGAATGTTTGCTTAGCATGCATAAGACCATGAGCTTAATCCCCTGTACCACTGAAAAAATAAAATAAATGTCTGTTGTATGAGCCAGTGTGGTGGTGGACACCTTTTTTAATTTAAAACAAAATTTTAATTTTTTTTTTTTTTTTTTTTTTTTTTTTGCGGGTTTGGAGATGGAACCCAGGGGCATTCGACCTCCGAGATACACCCCCTGCCCTATTTTGTATTCTTTATTTTGAAATCAGGTCTCACTGAGTTGCAGAGGGCCTAAGTAGTTGAGGCTGTCCATGAACCGCGATCCTCTGATCTCAGCCTCCCAAATGCTGGGATTACAAGCAAGCGCCACCACGCCCGGCTTCTAATTTTTTTAATTTTAAAACATTATAAACTTTAAAACAACTAAAATATAATTAAATTTTAATTTTAAAACAATTCTTTAATTTTAAATCTCACTAAGTTGCTAAGGGTTCATTAAATTGCTGAAGCTGGCCTTGAACCTGCACTCCTCCTGTCCTTGCCTCTCAGGTACTACTAGGATTACAAACAAACCCCACCACAGCTGGTTCCAAAAGCATTTTTTAACTTGAACTTAATTTTTCATTTGACTAAGGGAATCCCCTTCTAAATTCGACGTGCCACAACTACCATGACAGTGATATGGTCACAAATAAATGCTGATTCTATGCCAACATTCTTTCTAGTTACTAATGCTGTTTGTTTCATCCATTTAAGGAAAGGCACAATCATCTAGTAGAAAGGACATTTCAAATCAGTTTTCTTTTTTTTTTTTTAAATATGGAATGCAGCTGGGCATGGTGGCGCATGCTTGTAATCCCAGTGCTTGGGAGGCTAAGACAGGAGGATCACATGGGTTTGAAGCCAGCCTCAACTACTTAGTGAGGCTCTCAGCAACTTAGACCCTGTTTCCAAATAAAGCATAAAATAGGTCTGGGAGTATAGCCCGGAGGCAGAAAAAGCCCCTGGGTTCCACCCGCAATACCACTAAAAATAAAATAAAAAATCCTTTACACTGGACATGGTAGTGCTAGCCTATAATCCCAGTACTTGAAGGTTTGAGGACAGTCTCAGTAATTTAGCAAGACTCTCAACAACCTAGTGACACCCTGTCCCAAAACAAAAAATAGAAAGGGTTGAGGTATACATCAGAAGTAGAGCACCCCTAGTTTCAATCCCTAGTACCACACACACAAAAAGAAAAATCCTCTGGCTCTCAAGAGTTGCCAATAGAGACATCACTTCTCTTCTTATTTCTTCTTTAAGACAAAGTCAATGGAGCCAGGCATGGTGGCACACACTTGTAATATCAGTATTTGGGAGGCTGAGATAGGAGGATTGCAGATTCGTAGACAGCCTCAGCTACTTAGGCCCTCTGCAACTTAGTGACATCTTGTTTCAAAATAAAGAATAAAAAATAGGGCTGGGGGTGTAGCTCAGAGTAAATGCCCTTGGGTTCCATCCCCAGTATTGTACCGCAAAAGAAACAAAGTCAGTATCTAAACTTAAATGCTTAGAAAAGTAACCCCTTCCTGGGAGTGGTGACCACACATGTAATCCTAGTACTTGAGAGGCTGAGATAGAAGAATCACAGATTCAAGGAAAGCCTCAGCAAGTAGTAAGACTCTCGTCAGCCTAGTGAGACCCTGCTTCAAATAAAAATAAAAATAAATCTAGGAATGTAGCTCAGAGGTAGAATGCTTATGGGTTCAATCGGCACCACACACACGCAAGAAAAAGGTAAGCCCCTACACAGCACAGACCATATCTATATGTTGCTTCTAAAGGCAGTATGTGTTTCTGGATTTTGTTGTTGCAGTTGTCTGAGACAGGGTCTTGCCATGTTTTTCAGGCTGGCCTTGAACTCCCGGGCTCAAGTGATCTTCCTGCCTCTGCCTCCCAAGGAGCTAGGACTATAGTCACATTCCCCCGTGACCAGTTAAAATACGGTGTTTGTTAAAAATTTTCAGCCAACATTTACAAACTGAAAGACTTCACATAAAGTTTACAAATTGAAAGATTTCCACATAAAACAGGAGTGGTAGTGCATGCCTATAATTCCAGTACTTGGAAGGCTGGGACAGGAGGGTCTCAGATCCAAGACCAACTTCAGCAAGTACAAAGACTCTCATTAACCTAGTGAGTCCCTGTTTCAAAATAGAAATAAAAATAAGCCGGGCGTGGTGGCGCACGCTTGTAATCCCCGCGCTTGGGAGGCGGAGACAGGAGGGTCGCGCAGGTTCGAAGCCAGCCACGCTGGCTTAAGAGACCCTGTTTCCAAATAAAAAGTATAAAAATAGTTCTGGGAGTGTAGCCTGGAGGTGGAAGGGTTTCCAGGAACCCCAGTACCACGAAAAAAAAAAAAAAATAGAAATAAAAATAGGGCTGGAGAGTAGCTCAGAGGTAGAAAATCCCTGGGTACAATCCTCAGTACTGCAAAGAAAAAATAAAATGTGAAAAATAAAATAAAATCGACACTCAAGAAAGACTTAGCGAGGCCCTCCTCAACTTAGAGAGACCCTGTTTCCAAGTAAGAAATAAAACCAGGCAGGGGTTTAACTCAGAGGTAAAATGCCTCTGAGTTCAATCCCTGGTGTTAAAAAAAAAAAAAATCCAACCCAAATAAGGTAGGATGCGAGCCAGGAGCAAATCACTGTGAGCCTTTATTACTGGCTATTGCTCATTATTCTTACATGGAATTTCTGAAAAACTACAAATGATGTTTTTAAGTCTATACTTAAGATTCTAAGAATGAACATTTATATATATACACACATACACAAAATACTGTTAAAGAGGATCAGTATGAGACATTCTATACCGATGAATACCACAAAGGGAGAAAAGTTCTTGCTTATTTCCATCAGATCTTAAAGTGAAATATCTTGAAAAAGACTTAGAAAATAAAATATACCGAGGCATCAGCAGCATCTTGCCTAGCTTGATACTAAGAAGCACAAAAGTCAAATCTGCTATGAACCTTACAGATCCTTTTCTTGCTTTACCTGAACAGCTGTCAGCTTATGTCTGACGTTCACTAGGATAATGCGTGCTAGTAACAGCAGTATGGGCTTCGAGGTCAGGCTGTAGATAGATTCACCATCTAGAATGAGTAGGCTAAGAACAGCTGCATCCAGTCCTCTGACCTGAAAAAAAAGTTTGTAAGCTAAGATGATACAACTTAACAAAATAGTCATCTTGTTTTATACATTTCCAGCTAATTCTGTCTTAAATAACAACATCAGCCAGGCATGGTGGCACATGCTTGTAATTCCAGAATTTGGGAGGCTGAGACAGGAGGATCACAGTGCAAAGACAGCCTCAGCTACTACTTAGTGAGGCCCTTTGCAACTCAGTAAGACCTTGTTTCAAAATATAGAATAAAGAGCCAGGCATAGTGGCGCATACTTGTAATCCCAGCATTCGGGAAGCTGAGATGGGAGGATCACGGTTCGCAGCCAGCCTCAGCTATTTAGTGAGGCCCTCTGCAAGTTAGTGACACCCTGTTTCAAAATAAAGAATAAAATAGGGCAGGGGGTATAGCTCGGAGGTCGAATGCCCCTGGGTCCCATCTCCAGACCCACCAAAAAAAAAAAAAAAATATATATATATATATATATATAATAAAAAATAGGGCTGGGGGTTATAGCTTGGAGGTAGAATGCCCCTGGGTTCCATAAAAAAAAGTAAAATAAATAAATAAATAACATTCTGTTATGCAGCAATTGAGAGCAGACAGAATTATACTATTACAAATGCCCATAGATAGCTACAAATTTGGCCTGCACTGACAGATACAATCCATGTGCTTGAACTTTGGAAAAATAGGAAACTCAACCAAACAGCAAAAACTTTTTAAAATTAGCTGGTAGGTGACATCCATGAACAGATCCAGCTACTGGGGAGGCTGAGAGGATCACTGGAACCCAGGAGTTCAAGGCCAGCTAAACAACATAGCAAATCTTTAGCTCGAAAACTTATTTAAATTTAAGGCCCTCTACAACTTAGTGAGACCCTATTTCAAAATTAAAAATTAAAAAATAAGATAAGCTTGTAATCCCAGTACTTGGGAGGCTAAGACAAGAGAATCACAGGTTCACAGCCAGCCTCAGAAACTTAGTAAGGCCCTCTACAACTTAGTGAGACCTGTTTCAAAAATATAATATATAGGCCGGGTGTGGTGGCACATGCTTGTAATCCCAGCGCTTAGGAGGCTGAGACAGAAGGATTGTACAGGTTCAAAGCCAGCCTCAGCTACTTAGTGAGGCTCTCACCAATTTAGTGAGACCTTGTCTCCAAATAAAGTATAAAATAGGTCCGGGAGTGTAGCCCAGAAGTAGAAAAGCCCCTGGGTTCCACCCCCAGTACTGCCAATAATAATAATAATAATAATAATAATAATAATAATAATAATAATATAGCCAGGCATGGTAACACATGCTTGTAATCCCAGCATTTAGGAGGCTGAGACAGGAAGATTGCACATAGGTTCAAAGCCAGCCTCTGCTACTTAGTAAGGCCCTTTGCAATCCAATGAAACCATGTTTCAAAATAAAGAATAAAAAATAGGGGATGTCACTTGGAAGTAGAATAAGTAGAATGGCCCTAGTTTCCATCCCCAGTAGCACAAATATATTAAATATTATATATATAGTATTAATATATATTAATAAAAATATATTGATGAAAATATATTATACATATATATGTGTATATATGTGTGTGTGTGTGTGTGTGTGTGTGTGTGTGTGTGTGTGTGTGTGTATATTATGATTGGGGGCATAGCTCAGAGATAGAATGGCCTTAGCTTCAATCCCCAGTACTAAAAAATTTTTAAAAATTAAAAAAATTTAAGCCAGGTGTGGTGGCGCATGCTTGTAATCCCAGCACTTGGGAGGCTGAGACAGGAGGATAACACAGGTTCAAAGGTAGCCTCAGCTACTTAGGCTCTCAGCAACTTAGTGAGACCCTGTTTCCAAATAAAGTATAAACTAGGTCTGAGAGTATAGCCCAGAAGTAGAAAAGCCCCTGGGTTCTACCCACAGTACCACTAAATAAATAAATAAATAAATAAATAAATAAATAAATATTTTAAAAATTTAGTTGGGCATGGTGGCACACGCTTGTAGTCCCAGCACTTGAGAGGAGGATCGCACAGTTTCGAAGCCTCAGCTACTTAGTGAGGCACTCAGCAACTTAGTGAGACCCTGTTTCCAAATAAATGATAAAAAATAGGGCTGAAGGTGTAGCCCAGAGGTAGAATCCCTCTGGGTTCCATCCCCAATATCCTAAAAATATTTTTAAAATATTGGGAAAAAAAAGAAAAAAATTTGCCAGGCATGGTGGTACATGCTTATAATCCCAGTATTTGGGAGGTAGAAACAGGAAGATTGCAGATTGAAGGACAGCCTCAGCAAGTTATGAGGCTCTAATCAACTACTAAGACCCAATTTCAAAATAAATATTTTTTAAAAATAAGAGAGGGGGTGTAGCTCAGAGGTAGAATTTCCCTGGCCAAAATCCCTAATACAATAGGAAAAAAAAATTTATTTTTAATTTAAAAAGCAGCTAAGCCATGAGGAGTGGCACACACTTATATTCCTAGCATTTGGGAGGCTGAGACAGGAGGATCACGGTTCACGGACAGCCTTGGCTACTTAGTGAGGCCCCTTGCAACTCAATAAGACCCTGTTTCAAAATAAAGAATAAAAAAATAGGACTAGGGTTGTAGCTTGGAGGTAGAATGCCCCTGGGTTCCATCCCCAGTACAGGGAAAAAAAAAAAAAAAAACAGAGAGGGTCTAAAGAGGAGCTTGAGGCTGACAGTAGAAATTCCAGAAATATTTGAAAATCTGATCAGCGAACAAGCATTCTGAGTAATTATTTTCCAGCCACAAGGTCACGTTTCTTTCCTATCCACTGTTTACTCCAGTTTATAAGAACCTCTTGTAATGAACAAATAACACAATAACTACATGTGACATTTTCTGTTTACTGTTTTATTGCTGCATTGTATTCATACATCTTAGTGGGAGGCAAGATGGTGGAGACATACATGCACACATCACCCTACATGTGACATTTTCAAGACGCATACCTCACTGAACTGCTGCAGCAGAAGAGATGGCAAAAGGTCCTGAGGCTGCAAGTCCATTAGAGGCCCCGTCCAGTTACTCTGAACAAAGAGCTGCAAGCTGCTCACAC
This sequence comes from Muscardinus avellanarius, assembly GCF_963383645.1. Taxonomy (NCBI): domain Eukaryota; kingdom Metazoa; phylum Chordata; class Mammalia; order Rodentia; family Gliridae; genus Muscardinus; species Muscardinus avellanarius. The sequence continues at coordinate 26,656,675 of NC_137801.1, read as the reverse complement.
CCAGGAGGAACACCAGCTGCTCTCTGCAGATAAGAAGATTCAAGAAACCATATGAACCACCGTTACCATAAATCTCAACACAATATTTCCCTCCAGGTTTGTTTGCTTGGGGCTTTTTTTTTTTTTTTTGTACTAAGGACTGAAACCTATCAGACCTACGATTCAGCAGCTCAGTGGAGCAGTCACCACCCAACTATGTGCCAGACTCATAATTTTACTACATCACTTTTTTGTTTGGATGGTTTCTGGACTCAATACCTTACAAAGATTACTTAGAAGCCAGGCCTAGCGGCACATGCCTGTAATTCCAGTACTTAGGAAACTGAGACAGGAAGATCACAGGTTCAAGGACAGCCTCAGGAACTTGGCAAAGCTCTCAACAACCTAGCAAAACTTTGTTTCAAAGTTCAAAAACTTTGTTTCAAAAGGGCTAGGGTGTAGCTCAGAGATAGAATGCCCTAGGGTTCATTCCCCAGTACCAAAAAATAGAAATTTTTTAAACTAAAAATAAAATAGAAGCCGGGCATGGCAGTGCACGCTTATAATCCCAATACTTGGGAGACTGAGTCAGGAAGATCACAGGTTCACAGCCAACCTCAGCTACTTAGTTAGACCTTGTTTTAAAATAAAGAATAAAAAATAGGGCTGGGGGTGTAACTCGGAGGTAAAATGCCCCCAGGTTCAATCCCTAGTATCAAAAAATTAAAATAAAATAAAATAGAGCTGGGAGTACAGCTCGGAGGTAGATGCCTCTGGGTTTAATTCCAAATACCAGATAAGAAGAGAAGAAAGAAAAGAGGGAGAAAAGAAGAAACAAAATTTACACCAAACTGCTGAAAACAGTGCCTATATCAAGGCTCTATTGCATGTATTCTAAGTCATTTCTCTAAGAAAATTTCAAACAAAAGTCTACCTTTCTGTTTTTTCCAAATCTGCAGAGCAATCCAGGAATGTTACAATCTGCTTCTCCAAATAGCTGTCAATCTTTTCTTCAGCCATGGTAGTTGAATTTAAAATATTTTGAGTCAATGAATGTAAGAAAATGGCTTCATAGCTCCCTTCTAAAAGGAATTGTAAGAAAGATCCGCTCTCTGTAATATAAAAAAAAGTAGTTCAGTAATTCGACAGAAAAAAAAAATTTCATACAATAAAGGATAACTCATTAGGCAAATGACCTTTTTTTTTTGGTGGTACTGGGGGTGGAACCCTGAGACTTTCTACCTTCAGGCTATACCCCCAACCTATTTTATATTTTATTTGGAAACAGGATCTCACTAAGTTGCTGAGAGCCTCACTAAGTAGCTGAGGCTGGCTTCAAACCTGTGCGATCCTCTTGTCTCAGCCTCCCAAGCGCGGGAATTACAAGCGTGCGCCACCACGCCCAGCGGTAAATGATATTTTAATATGCAAAAAGGTATATACTTAGAATGCTTGCTGTACACTAATCACGAAGCAATGAGCAAACCTCCTTCATTCTACAAACATCAACTCTCCTAAAACTAGAGGCTCATCCACACTGACTCTGAACAGAGAAGTGCAGGTCACACTAAGAAATAATATTCCTCACTAAGAGGTGACAACAGAAAAGTTTCCTTAGACTTTAGTCCCTAGGACGTTTCACTCTCTGGCTGCTCCTACACCCACTATCGTCCCCCATGAAATCACTCCATACTGGTTTCCTCAATGTTCCCTAACACTCCCCAGACACATTCCTGCCGCAACACTTTTGCGCTTGTGATATTTCCTTTTGAACTCTTTTCCACTTGTCAGTACTAAATCAAAAATCAGCTCAAAGCCGGGCTGGTGGCACAAGCTTGTAATTCCAGCATTTGGGAGGATGAGACAGGAGGATTCGGGTTCACAGACAGCCTTGGCTACTTAGTGAGGCCCCTTGCAACTCAATAAGACCCTGTTTCAAAATAAAGAATAAAGAATAAGGCTGGGAGTGTAGCTTGAAGGCTGACTGCCCCTGGGTTCCATCCGCAGTACGGGGTGGTGGTGTCAGCCCAAGTCTGACTATCCCAAAAACTTTCCAAACCACCAAATTTCAGACCATCAGAATTCAAACTCCCCTCCTGACACCTCCTATATGTACACACACACACACACACACACACACACACACACACACACACACACTATGTAGCATGCTTCTAGATCCAGCCTAAATCCCACAACCAGAAGTGCCTACATGCCACTAATAAATATGCCTGCCCTTTCTCTTTTGTTGGTACTGGGGATGTAACCCAGGGGCATTCTACCTCCCTGCTACACTCCCAGCCCTATTTTTTTTTTTTAATTTTGAAACAGGGTTTCACTGAGTTGCGGAGAGCCTCGCTAAGTAGCTGAGGCTGTCTGAGAACCGCAATCCTCTTGTCTCAGCCTCCCGAATCCCGGGATTACAAGCGTGCGCCCGGCTGCCTGCTAACTCTTTATCTACCCGATAAATGTGCATAGCTCACAGAATTACATCTTTGTTGTCCCGTTTCAGCTTTTCTGCTTACCTGGGTGCAACTCTGAATAAATTACTTAACTAATCTATACGTGTAGTATCTGTCTACCTTACATGTCTATTAAAGGAATTAAATGACTTAATAAATGTAAGAGAACAAAGAAGTAATTGGCAATGCCACTGTTATTATTACCGCACCTGGAAGATGAGAACTTTTGGGTAAAGACGCTCGGAGCCTGAGGACCTCGTCCACCGCGCCAAGGGCTCAGCAACCCCAGGCCTTGATTTGGAGGTGGGGAGTGGGGATGGGACCCCAGCGTGGCACCCCCCGCCCTCGATGACCCGGCTGGCCTAAGTCCCTGCAGGCGCGCCCCTCTCACCTGAGCCAGAGATCCCTTCCTGCTTCCACTGCTGCCGCTCAGCCTCAGTGGGGAAGCCCCTCAGAACCGCCAGCTCCGGGGTCCACATCGCCCCGGACACAGCTGCAGCCAAAACGGGGGGGTCACACGGGAGAGAGTGAACAGAAAAATGAAAAGGGTCCAAAGTCGCAAAAGTCAGGCGGCGACAAGTACTGTAAAGACAGCCACAGAGCTAGAACTCCATGTGCGGATATTGACATCAGGAGGCGGCCATGACAGCAGCGCAGGGAACCCCGGGAAAAACACACACCCGCTTCCGCCTCAGCGACCAACCAGAGCCTGAGTGCTGAGCATGCGCAGTTGGTGCCCCCGCCCTGAGGCGGGTGGGCGGGGCTGGAGGCTTGGTCGTCGGTCACGCCCCCTAGAGGGCGTTCCCACGGGTGGCGAAAGTGAAAGAGGCGGAAAGAGAACTGTGCAACCTGCGCACTGAGGCCAAAGTGCAGTGGTGGTAGCCAGGCCGAGTGGGCTCCGCTTGTAATCCAGTACTTGTGAGGCTGAGACGGAAGGAGTGGGGGTTCGCAGCCAGACTCTGCTATTTAGCGTGGCCCTCTGCAATTTAGGGAGACCCTGTTTCAAAATAAAGAATAAAAGCCGGGCGTGATGGCTCAAGCTTGTAATCCCAGCATTCGGAAGGCTGAGACTGGAGGATCATGGTTCACAGACAGCCTCAGCTACTTAGTGACGCCCTTCGCAACTCAGTGAGACCCTGTTTCAAAAAATAAAAGGAATGCCGGGCGTGGTGGCGCACGCTTGTAATCCCCGCGCTTGGGAGGCAGAGACAGGAGGATCGCGCAGGTTCAAAGCCAGCCGCGCTCGCTGGCTTAGGAGACCCTGTTTCCAAATAAAAATGTAAAAATAGGTCTGGGGGTGTAGCCCAGAGGTAGAAGGGCTTCCAGGAACCCCAGTACCACCAAAAAATAAATAAATAAATAAATAAATAAATAAATAAATAAAAGGAATAAAAATTAGCACCGGGTGTAGGTCAGAGGTACAATGCCTTTGGGTTCCATCCGCAGTACTGCAAAAAATAATAATAAAAATAAAATAAAATAAAATAAAGAATAAAAAATAGTAATGGGCCGGGCGTGGTGGCACACACTTGTAATCCCAGCATTCGGGAGGCTGTGATAGGAGGATTTTGGTTCGTGGACAGCCTCAGCTACTTAGTGAGGCCCTTTGCTTTCTACCTCTGGGCTATACTCCCAGACCTATTTTATATTTTATTTGGAAACAGGGTCTCACTAAGTTGCTGAGAGCATCGCTAAGTAGCTGAGGCTGGCTTCAAACCTATGCTATCCTCCTGTCTCAGCCTCCCAAGGGCTAGGATTACAAACGTGCGCCACCATGCCTGGCTGACCCTGATTCAAAATGAAGAGTAAAATATAGGGCTGGAATCTAACTTGAAGGTAAAATGTTCCTGGGTTCAAACCCCAGTAACAAACATAAAAATTTTTTTAAGGATGGGGCCAGACTTGGTGGTGCAAGCTTGTAATCATAATCCCAGCATTCTGGAGGCAGAGATCTGAGGATCTTGGTTCGCAGACAACCTCAGCTACTTAGCAAGGCCCTCTGCAACTTAGTGAGACACAGTTTCAAACAATAAAAAGACTAAAAAGTAGGGCTGGGGGTGTAGCTCAGAGGTACAATGTCCCTAGGTTCCATCCCTAGTACCGAAAAAAAAAAAAAATAGGGTTGTAGAGGTAACTCGGAGGTAGAATGCACCTGGGTTTTTGTTTGCTTGCTTGTTTGTATGTTTGGTACTGGGGATTAAACCTAGGGGATTCTACCTCCCAGCTACACCCCCAGCCTTTTTTTTTTTAAACAGAGTCTCACTAGGTTGCTGAGTCTTGTTAAAATGCTAAGGCTGGAGGGAACATGATGGCCCATGCTTGCAATCCCAGCAGTTGGAAGGCTGAGACTGGAGGATTGCGGTTCCCCTACAGCCTTAGCTACTTAGTGAGGACATTTGCAATTCAGTGAGACCCTGATTCAAAATAAAGAATAAAAAATAGGGCTGGGTGTAACTCAGAGACAGAATGATCCTGGGTTCCATCCCCACTAACTCAAAGAAAAAAAAAATTCTGAGACTGGTCTCAAAGCTGTGGTCCTCCAGTCTCAGCCTCCAACATACTGAATTACAGGTGTGCGCCACCACACCCCACTGAAGCTTTTTTGTGTGAGAACCCTCTTGACCACCTGATGAAAAGCATACACCTTTGAGGCAAAGGCACACAGGCCCTTTTCCTACCATGTGGACACCATTTCAGGGGCTGGAGACCTTTTGAAGTGGAATGGGTAAACCCATCCATGAGGCTAGAACACCCTCAGCATACAATAGGTCTTTATTCATTGAGTGAATGAAAATATAAGAAAAGTATCTGGAACCAGGCGTGGTGGCGCACACTTGTGATCCCAGCATTCGGGAGGATGAGACCGGAGGATCGTGGTTCGCGGACAGCCTCAGCTACTTAGTGAGACCCTGTTTCAAAATAAATAATAAAAATATAGGGCCAGGGGTGTAGCTTGGAGGTTGAATGCCCCTGGTTCCATCCTTAGACCCCCCCCCCAAAAAAAATAAAGAATTTTTTTAAATTGCCGCTACATAAATCATGAGTGGGAAGTCTGTTCCGCTGGTGCCAGGAAGCTTTGGGAGGCCACCTCTGATTGCTACAAACAGTCAGCCCTAGGTGGAACTGCAGATGCTGCAAGACCTATTCACCCCTGCCTGCCTGCAGCAAGTAAGGAATGAGCTTTCAAGACAATACCAAGGCCAGATTGCGAGGACCAGCCAGTGCCCGGCTCTGCCCAGTAGCTTGATGCCAGCATTGGGCTTGTCCTGCCGGATCCAGGGGAGAGCTGCAGGGCCACGGTGTCCACCAAGGCTTCTTGGAGGAATTAGGTGCGACAGCACTCAGAAAAGGCCTGGCCCAGGACCCTGCTTCCAGGAGGATGCTACCTCATTCTCTGTCTGTCTGTCTCTCTGTCTCTCTGTCTTTCTCTCTCATACTGAAGATTGAAGCCAGAGGCATTATACCTCTGAGCTGTATGCACCCAGCCTTATTTTATTTATTTTTATCTAGAAACAGTATCTGGCTAAATTGCTGAGGCAGGCCTCAAACGGCTATTTATTATGTGTGGGGGGGGGCCGTTGGGAGGTGCTGGGGATTGAACCCAGGGATACACTCTCAGCCCTATTTTATTTTTTATTTGGAAATGGTTTTGCTAAGTTATTGAGAGCCTTTCTAAGTTGCTAAGGATGGCCTCAAGCCTGAGATCCAACTATATCAGCCTCCCAAGTACTGAGATTGCAGGCATTCACCACCATGCCCGGCTATATTATCATTTTGATCATCTGTATTTCTTTTTGTAGTACTGAAGATGGAACCAAGGGGCATTCTACCACCAAGCTACACCCCCAGGCCTATTTTTTATTCTTTATTTTGAAACAGGGTCTCACTGAGTAGGAAAGGGCTTCACTAAGTAGCTGAGGCTGTCTGAGAACTGTGATCCTCCTGTTTCAGCCTCCCAAATGCTGGGATTGCAAGCTTGCACCACCACACCCGACTTGGTAATCCTGTCTTTTACTCATTCAGAGCTATGACTTTTAATGTGCCCTATCATGTTTTCGTTATTTTCTTTTGTGTGTGTGTGTGTGTGTGTGTGTGTGTGTGTGTGTGTGTGTGTGGTACTGGGGATGGAACCTAGGGACATTCTACCTCAGAGATACACCCCCAGCTCTATTTTTTTTAAATTCTTTATTTTGAAACAGGGTCTCACTGAGTTACAAAGAGCCTCACTAAGTAGCTGAGGCTAATCCTCCTATTTCAGCTTCCCCAATACTGGGATTACAAGTGTGTACCACATGCCCAGCTTTCATGCTTTCGTTATTAAAGAATCATAAATTCTGGAGACGGGTGTGGTGGCACATACTTGTAATTCCAGCACTTGGGAGGCTGAGACAGGAGGATCACACAAGTTCGAAGCCAGCCTCAGCTACTTAGTGAGGCTCTCAGCAATTTAATGAGAACCTGTTTCCAAATAAAATATAAAATAGGCTGGGTGTGGTGGTGCACGCTTGTAATTCCCGCGCTTGGGAGGCGGAGACAGGATGATCACACAGGTTCGAAGCCAGCCTCAGCCTCTCTGGCTTAAGAGAACCTGTTTCCAAATAAAATATAAAATAGATCTGGGAGTGTAGCCCGGAGGTAGAAGGGTTTCCAGGAACCCCAATACCACATATATATATATATATATATATATATATATATATATATATATATATATATATGGTCTGAAAGTATAGCCCAGAGATAGAAAAGCCCCTGGGTTCCACCCCCAGTACTAAAATGATAATAATAATAATAATAATAATAATAAATTCTCTAATTTTAGCCTTCCATGAAGACAACAATCACACTAATTCTGTTTCTCCAGGTATTGCTACTTGAAAAAATAATAAAGCATGCTGGCGCAGGCTTGTAATCCCAGCATTTGGGAGGCTGAGACCGGAGGATCACAGTTCACGGACAGCCTCAGCTACTTAGTGAGGCCCTGTGCAACTCAGTGAGACCCTGTTTCAAAATAAAGAATAAAATATTGGGCCGGGCTGGGTGGTGCACGCTTGTAATCCCCGTGCTTGGGAGGCGGAGACAGGAGGATCGCACAGGTTCGAAGCCAGCCACGCTGGCGTAAGAGACCCTGTTTCCAAAAATAAAAAATAGGTCTGGGAGTGTAGCCTGGAGGTAGAAAGGGAGGTAGAAAGGCTTCCAGGAACCCCAGTACCACCAATATATATATATATATATATATATATATATATATATATATATATATATATATATATATATATTGGGCAGGGGGTGTAGCTTGGAGGTCAAATGCCTCTGGGTTCCATCCCCAGACCCGCAAAAAAAAAAAAAAATTACTACCTTGAACACAAAAATTAATAGAGGCTGGGGTATAGCTAAGTGATACAGAACATACTTAACATGTGCAAAACCCTCGGTTTAATCCCCAACACCACACACAAAAAATAATAATAGAGCCTGGCATGGTGGCACACACTTGTAGTCCCAGTACTTGGGAGGCTGTGACAGGAGAACTTAAGGTTGGCAACCAGTCTCAGCAATTTATTGAGATCCTGTTTCAAAAGAAAAAGAAAAGAAAACGGTCTTGGCTATAACTTGAAGGTAGACTTACTCTGGATTCAATCCCCAGTGCCTTTCCCCCCAAGTTTTTAAAATAATAATTAAAAGCGGGATACACACTTGTGATCCTAGTACTTGGGAGGCTGAGATAGGCAGATCACAGGTTTGAGGACAATCTCAGCAATTCAGGGAAGTTTTCAGCAACCTAATGAGACCCTGTTTCCAAATAAGAAATAAAGTCGGTCTGGGAGTGTAGCTCAGAGGTAGAATGCCTTTGAGTTCAATTCCCAGTACCACAGAAAAGAAAAAAGTAAATAATGATGAGTGTTAAAAAGTTTTTATATACTGAACGTGGTGGCACATGCTTATAACCCCAATGCGTGGGAGGCTGAGACAAGAGGATGGTAGGTTCACAGTCAGCCTCAGCTACTTACATCCTCTGCAACTTAGTGAGAACCTGTTTCAAGACAAAAAAAATCAGGCTGGGGGTGAAACCCAGAGGTAGAATGCTACTGGGTTCAATCCCCAGTACGGGGGGGAAAAAAGTCTTTATAAACTGGGCATGATGATGTATACCTATAATCCCGGTACTTGGGAGGCTGAGACAAAAGGATCTTAGGTTCGCCGGGCGTGGTGGCGCACACTTGTAATCCCCGTGCTTGGGAGGCGGAGACAGGAGGATCGCACAGGTTCAAAGCCAGCCTCAGCTACTTAGTGAGGCTCTCAGCAACTTAGTGGGACCCTGTTTCAAGGGGGAAAAAATCAGACTGGGGATGAAACCCAGACATAGAATGCTACTGGGTTCAATACCCGGTACTGAGAAAAATAAAGTCTTTATAAACTGGGCATGATGATGTATACCTTTAATCCAGGTACTTGGGAGGCTGAGACAAAAGGATCTTAGGTTCAAGGTCAGCCTCAACTATTTAGTGAGGCTCTTTGCAACTCAGTGAGACTCTGTTTCAAAAATAAAGAATAAAAAATCGGGCTGAAGGTGTAGCTCAGAGGTAGAATGCATCTGGGTTCCATCCCTAATAACACACACACACACACACACACACACACACACACACACACACACACAAAGTAACTGAAGCTGGCTGTAAAATGTGATCATCCTGTCTCAGTCTGTCAAGTGCTGGGATTAGAAGTTTGTGCCACCATGCCCGGCTCCTGCTAGGTTCTTAAAAATACAAACTAAAGCCAGGCTTAATGGCACACACTTGTAATCCTAGCATTTGGAGGCTGAGATAGGAGGATCACACAGGTTCGAAGCCAGCCTCAGATACTTAGTGAGGCTCTCAGCAACTTAGTAAGACCCTGTTTCCAAATAAAGCATAAAATAGATCTGGGAGTGTAGATCCCTAACAGCGCCACAACCCTGGTGGAGCCATGACAGGCTCCACAGTTGAAGAAAACATGCTAGTCCCAAGTTTCGGTTTCCCAGAACTGGTCAGTCTTAAAACCTGGGGCTGGGGTGGAAAATTCCTAACTACCCCAGGGGCCATAAACCAATCAAGGCTCACTAAGCCCTCCTCTGTTACTCAAGATAACCACTGTGGTAAATTCCTTTAGGATAAGATAATTTCTTCGAAAGCCACAACCCCTGTGACCAAACTGTATAAAACCGACTTTGGGACACGGGCTCAAGGTCTTTGTCAAGACTCCATTGCATTGGAGGGGACTCGGACCCTAGCTCGAGCTAGTTCCCCAATAAACCCCTTCCTGTTTTTGCATTATTGTGTGTGGTGGTGGTCTCTCTCACCCTGGGGTCCCGGACTTTGAGTACAACATTTGGGGGCTCGTCCAGCTAATTCGGGGTGCAGAGACCCCTCTCACCAATAGAAGGGAACAGAAACCTCCTGGGAGTATAGGAAAGAGCTGGCTTTAGTCAGGATAGCCCCTTTGCATAAGGGACCTGATAGGAAAGTCAGGCCAGGATAGCCCCCCTTTGCATAAGGGACCTGGCGACAGGGAGATCGGATGATACTGATCTCAGCAGGGCCTAAGACCTCTCCTGGAGGAATTGGAGGCTGCCAATTCCTGAAAATCCTGCACTGTCAAAAACAGGTACCTGTGTTTTTGGTTGACCACTGTCTGTCCTTTGTTTGTACTCAGTAATTTATGTTGTGTGTTTCCTTTGACTTGTGTTTGTTTTTAACCCCATTTCTGTATCCATATTTGTTACTAACCTTGATTTTCTCCATAGGATTAGGTTCAGTTACCCCACCAGATTGGACACGAACCTAAAGCATTTTGTTATGTGTCTGCTTTATTGGTATTTGCTTACTACTTATGGCCATTCCTTGCATAAAATTCTGAAATAAGGGTAGGACAGCAGCTTTTCCCGAACTCTGGTGAAAGAATGGTGTGTTCTGTTCTTTGGATGTGCGAACATCGGGCTTGATTTTGTTTAGCTGGTTTTCATGTCTTTGCATGTTAGTGGCTGGTTTCTTTGGGTACTTATAGCTTTTGCTATGTTCAAAATATGATAGTGATGGCAAACTGCTGGTAGACAGGAAAGGTTGCAGGAAGCTCATTTGACTCTTAGTGTGTTAAAGTTAGGAGCAGTCGGATTAACTTCTGGAGAGAACACACCCCCCGCCGGGTCAGAAGGGAAAAAAAGGACAGTTCATCCAGGTGGGTGCACATAAGGGGTTGGTCACCTCAGCACTCTGAACTGGCCCTCCTCACCCCTGCTGGGAGCGGGTTAGCCTGAGACATAGTGGAGGCATACGGCCCTGATGTAAAACTCAGGGAAGTCCCCTCTGAAATCAGCATTTACTACGACCTGAAACACTAGACCCCTCCCCAGACCTCAGATCAGGCGTGCGGACTTCAGGAGGCCTCTCTGCCAAGCTTGCTCAGGTGGTGAGGCCTGGGGGAGCATTCCTACGGCAGAAGCCAGGTCGGGGGCTTATACCCACCCTCTGCATTCCAAGCCCAACTTGAGGTCCACCCTTATTTCACCATGGGAAAAATTTAGTCGTCTCTCCAGTCATGTCTGACCATCCTACAGTGTTTTTTTGTTTTTGTTTTTGTTTTTAAGGGGAGTAAAAGGTTTATTGGAAGCAGCAGGGAATGGGGGCAAGGGTGGCTGAACACCCCCAAAGGGGCTGGAACTCTGGGTTCAGCAGCTGCCTTTAGGACAATACTTGAGAGTAGCCCAAGCCGAATTGCCTTCAGGTGCAGGCTGCTTTCTTCCAGGGTCCACACGATCTGCCAGAAGGGAATAGAGAAAAGTGGCCGAACACCCCATAGGGGCGGTTGGAACTCCGGGGTCCAGTAGCTGCCTTCAGGATCACTACCTGAGTGTCGCCCGAGCCAAGTGCCCATCAGTTGCAAACTACTTTCTCCCAGAGTCCACGCGATCTGCCAGAAAAGAGGTACAGGTCACCCCTAGGGGCCTGGTCAGCCATGATGTCCAGCAGAGGCCTTCAGGTCACTACTTGAGAGTCGCCTGAGCCACGTGCCCTCAGATGCACTCTGCCTTCTCTCAGGGCCAACATGACCTGCGAGAGAGAGAACAGCTCCCCAAAAGAGGAGAGGGGTCCCGAGCGGGAAGTCCCCACTTTTGCCATCTGACTGGCCGATGCCTGACCACTTGTAAGTCCGTTTGTGGTTAGGGTGACTTTTGGGATTCCAAGGAGAATTTGCATAGGGCATTTGCAAGTCCTTTGAAGGGTCTCCTTTCCAGACTTGTTCGGTGGGTTTGTTGGTTAGAAAAACTCAGGATGACTTTGTGAAGCTTTGACCTTCTTATCTCTGAACCTTTGGAGTTTCAGGTATCTGTTGTCTCTCAGGAACCTCAGGATGGCTTTGTGAAGCTCTGGCCTTCTTATCTCTGAGCCTTTTGGAGTTTCAGGCATTTGTTGCCCCTCAGGGAACTCAGGAAATTAACTTTTTTCTACCAAGGCCTTTTCCCTATCTGCCTATTTCCTTTCTATCTCCTCAATCCCCCCTTCTGAATAGGAAACCCTAACTGCTGTTAGGGAAACGGGGCAATGACCGCTCTTAGCGACTTCCTGCTGTAAAGGGGCGTCGTGGGGCAGCAGCAGTTAGGACCCCATCGGAGGTGGGCAATCTAGACGGCCATGATAGACTGGGGCTTGGAAATTCATGTGAGGCTCCATTTGAAGGATCATTTGTAGCTTGAATTTTTCTAAATGAGAAGAGATGAACTGGTTAGCATGTTAAGAAGACATGAACCGAAGATGAGAATGACAATTAACCTGATTAAAGAGCCCAGAAAGGGCAGCAGCCATGAGGTAATAGATGGAAACCTATTTTGGATCTGTTTCCATATTTGGGTGACAGAGATTTTGCAGCTCGTTCTTATAGCTTGAGCTTGTCTTAGAATGTCCTCAGTTTTAGTTTTTATTGTTCCTGAGGAGTTACATATATGTAGCACAAATTACTCCTTGGTCAGCTAGCAAATAATCGAGGGCTAGTCTGTGATCTAAAATCATGTGTACCAATGAGTCTAAGGATCTTTGCATCTCCCTAAAATTTAGACTAGAGTCATTGGCCACTCAAGTCATTGAGATAGTTAAATTAGTCACGGAGGCTGCTTTTAGGGCAATTCCTGCTCCTAAACCAGCAACAAGGATATCTTATTTGTCCACATATCTTAAAAACTGTATCACAGTATATTCTGTTGTTGAACTCTTCTTTTGGGAATATACAAACAGTAGGTTTATTAGAAACCTCCATCCTGTTAATAATCCATCTTCATCACATATGCAAGTAAACATTTTACAGACATTTTTGCAACCTATCATACCCCTTCTGCAACTTACTTTATTCTTTCTGTCTTATTTTGGTCCTTTCTTTCCCATATGGGACAATCTTAGGATAAAACTTACAATTAAACAAATATTCCATCAATATTTTATAATTAGCTTGAACCCTCTGACTTTTATCTGGTCCTTTATTTCTCCTTTGGGACAACCAGGATAAACTTTACAATATGCTTTTTTAGTCTCACAAAATTTTTTTTCTCTGTATTCATCAACATATAAAGAAATACATCTATAGACTGTCTATATCTGTCCTTTTGTTGTTATATATAAGCAAACCCAAAAGAAGCATATCATTTAATGTTGTTTATATATCAGCAACTAAAAATCATTTAAAAGACTTAGGAGTCACTTTAAACCTTATGTATTTAAGAACACTTTAAAGCATTGTATTCTCCATGAAGACTTATTATTTTTTGATGTGGGGGGGGAGATACTGGTGACTGAGTGCTGGGTTTATTGGTTTAGATCCCCCTTGGTGTCTGGGTAAGAGATAATTAGTAAGACATTACAAATTTCTTTGGCCTTGGGGTGCTGTCAACCCCAGATACAAAACAGAAGAGCAAGCAGAGGACTAAGCCTTGTATTAAAAAAAAAACCAATATTTTTCCGGTCACCTCAAGAGCTACCCAGGCTTTTTCCAAGCTGGTCAGAGGGCTGATCAGAGGGGCCTTGCCGAGCCTTGGGCATCCTTAGTCCTCAGCTTTGAGGGTAGCCACGTTCCGGAAGCATAGCCCAGATGCAGACAGACTCTTTGGGCAGTCTTCGACACAACACCCAGGCACCTTTGCCATGCCGGCAGGTATAAGGCCTTTAGCTCCTTCCCTCTCTGTAAAAGAAGCCATTGGTATCTTGAGGGGGCAAAGACTTATTACCCAATGCAGGGCTATTAAATGAGCTTGTCTCCGTGTCTGCAATTGTCTCCTTATTTCTGTTGTTGAGACATCCCAAAGGTCAAACTTTAAAGCTGATTAATGGGACCATTCATTCCAGAGACAAGATATGCATCTCATTTTTGTTAGATCAAACATAATATCCAGGTCTATATATCTATAAAGGTTTTTTGTACATTGCCCCATTTTTTACACTGGCCTTGCTCTGGTAGTCCATTGACCCATATTGGACTACATTGGTAACTATAAGTCTATGTGAGCTAACAGTATTGAGAAAAATCAGATAGCTCTATCTTTTAGATGACAACATTAACAATTTTATAATTTTAGAGAATAACCTTAACAATTAAAATAAATGTGTTACCTGACCGACCATCAGCTGTATTTTTTTATACAAGAAGACATTTACTCAATCAGGACACACAGATGTAAACCAGGTCTTAAGGCTAAAATCACTGAATTAAAGACAAAAATCTTATTGGTCAGTTTACATACAAATAAAACTTATACCTTTAACCTTTAACTTTTGATTTCTGAAATCTTTTAGCACATTTAGATGACTCTAGTTCATAGACATAATTTGTTTACTTATATTTACCCACTAATTTATCCCTTCTAATAACCAGCCGGTGGATTAAACCATCATTTTAACAGAACAAATCTTTAGAGTGACAATTTTGAAATTAACAAACTTAAACTGTTAGCAATTTAAGCAACATGAACTGAACTAAGGTGTTTTCTTAGTTTTGTTTTACTCACTTAAGAAACATTTAACAAAGTTTTCCTTTAAGAACAAAAGCTGCTGGAGACTGAGCCTCCAGGATTGAACCAGTATCAAGAATAAGCCTTCAGATGTAGGCCAAACAAAAATCTTTTTCTGTGTCTCTGAGCCATCAGGCTAGAGTTATAATTTTGTTTTAAACATTGACCTTGGTTAGACAAATCCAACCCTTAGTCTAGTTAACACCAAGTGTTAAAACACAAACCCCTGCACTTAGAAAATCTATCATATAAATTATTATAACAGTTTAGGCTAAAGATAAAAACAAGCTGTATTAGTCCAATGTTAATTACCAATTACACAAAGGAATCTTAAAGTCTCTATATCTTGTAGGACCATATCTCTGTATTTGAAATTTCCATTTAAGTCAAACATAAACAATTTTTAATAGATTTAAACCTTTAACAATTTTGAGCAGCATCTAAAATTGCCCTTCTCTCACTAGTTGGGAGAATCTGATCCTTTATTAATCTCACATCCCTCCAGGAAAGATCAAAGGTCTGATTAAGTTTCTGAAACTTCCCAATATATTTATCTGGACCACCTGAAAATTCTCCTAGATCTGCCTTAATCTGTCTCATATCTTTAAGGGAAAAGGGGACCTGTACCCAAATAGTTCCTCCAAGTTTATCCCCAACAGGTACAGCTTGGAGGGTGTAAAGGATGTCTGCGCGCGCCCTGAGCATCCAATACAATGGGGTACAGGCCTTCTCTGATCTAGAGACCCTGAGTAAGGTGCTGAAGGAACATTGGGTATATCTTTTCCTCTGGAGTTTCTGGGGGAGTCACTGGCATTTGAGTTGTTCCAACCAATGTATTTACACGCTGTTAATCTTCCCTTAAAGCCAGGAATAGTTGTACATAAGGCAGTTCACCCCACTTACCCTCCTGCCTGCAAAAGGCATCTAAGATGGTATCACAATTTGTACTTTCCTGGCGGGGAGAGCAGCTTCTACCAACTCCCACCTGATAGAGGCCAGGCATGACTGGAGAAGAAGGCCAAACGCTTCTTCCTCAATATCTGGGGATAAGGATCCCCAGTTGTTCCGTACGCAATCTACTGGGGGTGCTGGTGAGCTTTGGAGATGGGCGATTTCCCATCGGAAAGACAGGGGAAAAAATAATGGCATCCCATAATTTCTCCCACTATCGCAACCTTCCCAGAGCGTCCTCTGGGCTCGCATATCGTTTCATGCATGGCCATAAACGATGATGCTTTAGCCTACCGGGTTCTATCCATGCTCTACCGGCGTGGCTGGAACTGGCATCCGTCGCCACCATTAGACGCCCGGGTCTAATGGCCGAATGTCAGCAAGCTGTGCCCAGCACCCTGACAACCGTCGGCACATGCCGCTGTGCATGTGCCCCTAGTGCCTGTCTGTGGGCCCTAAATTCCCAAGAGAAGTTTTAGCTGAATAAGCCTGGTTCCGCCCTAGCTGAATAAACCCAGAACCTTTGTTAGATGAGGAGAGGGCTCTGGAGGGAATCCTGGAGAGAGTCTGCTACATTTGCGTCCCCAGCTTCAAACTTTGTTCCTTCTAAAGTAAGCCTGATGTTAAAGCACATTTTAAGTTACCGATCTTTCCCTTTTCTATTTCTCTGGAAAGGGATTTCTGATATTATCTGCGAACTACATTTCATTCCAAAAGTACAAGACATCTCCACTAGGATCAAGTAAAGGCACAACTAGTTAATCTCCACTCAGATCAAATATCACTGAAATTTTGAGCAGCTACAGAAAACATCCTACAGAAAAACACTAGGAAACCGGGAGATTCACGCAATTACTCACCCTTCCATAGATGATATCGCATAGATGATATCTCGGTGGAAAATGATATCTCGGTGGGACCTCCAAAATGAAACGGGGGTTTCTTTGAGAGAAAACCCTGGCGAGTTCTTGTCTACGGAGAGCGAAGAATGACACCCGCAGACCTCAGGAAGGGGAGTAAAAGGTTTATTGGAAGCAGCAGGGAATGGGGGCAAGGGTGGCTGAACACCCCCAAAGGGGCTGGAACTCTGGGTTCAGCAGCTGCCTTTAGGACAATACTTGAGAGTAGCCCAAGCCGAATTGCCTTCAGGTGCAGGCTGCTTTCTTCCAGGGTCCACACGATCTGCCAGAAGGGAATAGAGAAAAGTGGCCGAACACCCCATAGGGGCGGTCGGAACTCCGGGGTCCAGTAGCTGCCTTCAGGGTCACTACCCGAGTGTCGCCCGAGCCAAGTGCCCATCAGTTGCAAACTACTTTCTCCCAGAGTCCACGTGATCTGCCAGAAAAGAGGTACAGGTCACCCCTAGGGGCCTGGTCAGCCATAATGTCCAGCAGAGGCCTTCAGGTCACTACTCGAGAGTCGCCCAAGCCACGTGCCCTCAGATGCACTCTGCCTTCTCTCAGGGCCAACATGACCTGCGAGAGAGAGAACAGCTCCCCAAAAGGGAAGGGGGGTCCCAAGCGGGAAGTCCCTGCTACAGTGTTTTTTTATTTCAAAAGGAGCTGAGAGCTATGAAGCCTGGCATAGTGGCGCATGCTTGTAATCCCCACGCTTGGAAGGCTGCGACAGGAGGATCGCACAAGTTCGAAGCCAGCCCCGCTGGCTTAAGAGACCCTGTTTTCAAATATAAAAAACTATAAAATAGGTCTGGGAGTGTAGCCGAAGGTAGAAGGGCTTCCAGGAACCCCAGTACAACCAAAAAAAAAAAGAAAGAAAGAAATAGATTAGCTTCTTTTAGATACAGAAGGCACTACAGACAGGTGGTTCCTCAGTTGTCATGGAGGGTGTACAGACAGGTGTTTGTGTTTTAATACATGGTGTTCAGTTGGACTAATAGTTTCTGGCTGACCAAGGTCAATGTTGGTTAGAGCTCTAGCGTGACAGCTTGGAGACAAAGATTATATTGTTTGGCCTATGTAAGAAGACTTATTCTTGTTACTGGATCAATCCCCAGCAGCTTTCTGTGTTTTTTTTTTAACTTTTATGTTTGTTAAATAAATATAAAAAAAGACAAAAGTAAGAGAACACCTTAGTTCATGTGGCTTAAATTGTTAAAGGCTTAAGTTGGTCGGAAATTTCAAAATTGTACTGTCACTCTGAGAATTTATGGTTTAAGCTACTGGCTACTTATTAAAGTAGAAAAATTAGTATATAAACAAAGGTTGTCAGCATAGAAACTCAAAATAATGGGACAAGGTCGCTCAATGCCTCTGTCTATAATGACAGATCATTTTTCAGATTTCAAAAAGCATGGTCAAGATCTGTCATTGGAGGTTAAAAAGGGGAAATTAATAGCTCTTTGTTCTACAGAATGGCCCACCTTTGATATGGGATGGCCCCAAGAAGGCACTTTTGACGTAAGACACATATCAGCAGTGTGGGGAAAAATCATGACGCCTGGACCAAGGGGCCATCCGGATCAGATTCCATATATCATAATCTGACAGGACTTAGTAACTAACCCCCTCTATGGCTAAAACCTTTAGCCCAGTCTCCCTTACCCCTTTTAGCCACAGCAACGATGCCGGGAGAAAAGAAAAAGATGAAGCCTCACAATCAAACAAGTCGGCTGGTACTAACTGATTCTCACCCATACCCAAATCCCATCGACGTCGAGCTAGATCCCCCTCCTAATCCGTATGTTCCTCAGCCCTCCCCTTCCTCTGAACCGGCTCCCCAGGTAGAAGGAGGCTTCGGGTCCCAGACCCACTGCCCCGATAGTCTCAACCATATCGGGGAGATGGGGGAATAAGCCTGCTTACAGCACTGGATCTCAGAAGGCTATGAAATATGAGGTATCTTCCTCTTCTCACCCTTCTCCTGCAGTCCCCACATCCCCCTTGCGGGCCATGGGGCCCCCACAGGAGGATGGGACCCGATCCTTCCAATATTGGCCCTTCTCATCGTCTGATCTCTACAATTGGAAAACCCAAAATGCTCCTTTTTCTGAGAAACCCCAAGGACTGATAGCTCTTCTGGACTCAATTCTGTTTCCTCATAATCCAACTTGGGATGATTGCCAACAGCTATTACAGGTTTCATTTACAACAGAAGAAAGAGAACAGATTGTTCTTGAGGCGCGGAAAAATGTGCCCAGGACAGATGGGAGACCCACTGCTCAACTGAACTTGATAGATGCTGGATTCCCTCTAACTCACCCCAATTGGGACCATGAGATGCTGGAAGTTAGGGAGTGTCTCCGAATCTATTGCCAGACTCTAATAGCCAGTCTCTGCACAGCGGCTAGAAAGCCGACTAATTTGACCAAGGTAAATTCAGTAAGGCAGGAATATTCTGAGAGTCTGGCAGCTTTCTTAGAACGAATTATGGAAGCTTTTAGGCAGTACACCCCCATGGATCCTGAAAAAGCTGAGACTAAGGCAGCAGTTATCTTAGCTTTTGTTAACCAGTCAGCACCAGATATTAGAAAGAAATTACAAAAGATAGACTAGGAGAACAAACGATCCAAGACCTTCTGAGGGTGGCAGAAAGGGTATATAATACAAGGGAGACCCCGGAAGAGCGAGAAGAGAGGTTAAGACAAGAAGACAGGGAGTATTGAGCTGATGGGGTATGTCCATACAGCGCCTAAGGAGATTCGGCCTGAGCGGCCTATGGCCTAAGGCAAAACTTTAAGTAAAGTGATTCAGCAAAAAAGGGGCAAAGATGACTTCCGGGAAGATGGCGACGGAGGAAAGCGGGGCTTACGAGCCCCGCTAACAACCAATCTCTATTACCACAAAATCAGCGCCTTTCATAGCCAGAAAACACCATCAGCAGAGAAACAAAAAATGTAATTACAAGGGACGGAGAAAAAAAGGGCTGGAAAAACAAGACACCAGAAACCAGACCGCAGTGCTGCAGCCGGAGCCGCGGCGCTGAACGGCATGGGCGCCATATTTTCTTGCAGCACCAGACCCCAGAGAGGAGGGGAACTCAGAACAGAGCCCAGAGCCACAGAGGAGATATGCCGGCCTCATGGCGGAGGACGCAGCAGCAGCGCCATACTGCCGGCGGCAGTGGTGAACTCACCAGACGGCTCCAGACCAAGGCACTCAACAGCCCACCAGGCTCCAGAGAGGAGTGGCGGGCAGCGAGCCGAGGTGAGCCACTGCGGAACAGCCGGGAGGAATTTGGCAGATTTCTCAGCGCAGGGAGCATCTAAAGCTCCCAGGGGCTGGGCTCAGCACACCTTGCAGGGACTCAGAGCGGAGTTCAAAAACAGAAGAAATACACCAGCCTCACGGCCGAGGGCATGGCAGCGGCGCCATATTGCCACCGGTGGCAGCAGCAGCAAATTCACCGAGTTCATTACAGCTCCATCTGCGTACTCAAAAACAGTGAGTCAAATTGCGGGCCCTGGAGGAGAAATCTCAGTACTGTACCACCAGGGACTTGACCCAGTGGGGGAGTGGCGGTGGCAGAGATATCACACTATAGGAGAACGCCCAACCTGGCACCCCCCATGGTCTAAAGCAGCCTCAATTGACTCCCTGGGTCTGAGACTCTGCGATACAACCCAGTACAGGAGTAGTGGGGACCGAGATACCACAGACTCGAGATCCAGAGCACCTTAAGTGAATTCGTAGTGACCCAAGGGAAGAACCCAGAGAAGGCACAAACTTCCGAAATCATGGGAAAGAGGAATAACAATGGAGCAATGAATGCCCACAACCCCACAACATCAGAACCCGTTAAAACAGAAATTCAGAGATTTCTAGAAGATCAAATCAGGAAAATAACTGTAGAAATAATAGAGGTGGCCGGGCGTGGTGGCGCACGCTTGTAATCCCCGCGCTTGGGAGGCAGAGACAGGAGGATCGCGCAGGTTCGAAGCCAGCCGCCTGTGCTGGCTTAAGAACCCTGTTTCCAAATAAAAAAATGTAAAAGATAGGTCTGGGAGTGTAGCCCGGAGGTAGAAGGGCTTCCAGGAACCCCAGTACCACCAAAAATAAAAAATAAAAAAAATAATAGAGGTGTTTCGAAAAGAATTCAGAGAGAGTCAAAAAGAGATAAAGGATGCAATTAATGAAGTAAAGGCCTCAATTCAAAATACAAACAAACGACTAGACCACATGGAGAATAGAATCTCACTCCTAGAAGATGATCACTCCAAAAATGAACGCATAGTTTCTAATTTAGAAAAAAAAATCCAACAGCAGGAATCTGACATTGAAGAAATATGGGCCCATTTTAAGAGAGCTAACCTAAGAATAATTGGAATAGAAGAGGGAAAAGAAGGTGAAACCAAAGGGATAAGTAATATCTTCAAAGAAATAATAGCAGAAAATTTTCCAAACATAGAGCAAGAGGTCGATACACAGGTCCAGGAAACTTATAGAACTCCCTTTAGACAGGATCGGAGAAGAGGATCCCCACGCCACATAATTGTCAAAATGACCAATGTGGAAGCCAAGCAGAGAATCTTAAAGGCAACAAAAACAAAGGGCCAAGTGACATTCAGAGGCAAACCGATTAGAATCACTCCAGACTTCCCAAACCAAGTCATGAGAGACAGAAGGGCTTGGAGTCACATATTCCAAACTCTGAAAGAAAACAACTTCCAGCCAAAAATTTCCTACCCAGCAAAACTTTCTATCAAATTAGATGGGGAAATAAGAAACTTCCACGACAAACAGAAACTGAAGGAATTTATGTCTTCAAAACCAGCGCTAGAGAAAACACTCAAAGAGATTAACTACAAAGAAGAAATAGGTAACACACACCAGAACCAGAGAAACAAGATTTTCTATCCAACAGACAACTAAGATTGGTTATCTGTGGAGATTCATTATTTATGTTAGTCTTTTACCTATCACTAAATTGTATTGTTTGCTTTTATTGTTGCTAATTTTTAGGATTTCTAGTTGGAATACTAATATACCTTCAGATATAGCATTTGGAAATATTTTATCCCATTCTATCAGTAACTTTTAACTCTGTTTACATTGTCTTTGGATAGACAATATGTTTTTATTTTTTAGGGAGTTTGTTTACCCTTTTGTTGCCTGTGCCATTGAAATCATATCCAAGAAATCTCTGCCAATTTCAATGTTGTGAGGTTTTATGACCCAGATTTTCTTCTAAAAGTTTATAGTCTTAAGATTTATATTTAGGTCTTTTATATATTTTGAGTTAATATTTGTATATGGTGTTAAGTAAGGGTCCAATTTTATTCTTTTTCATGTAATTATTATTTTTCAACAATATTAAGTTAAAAGATAATTATTTCCTCCACCAAATGTTCGTGGAAACCTTCTCAAAAATAACTTGACCATATATGGAAGAATTTATTTCTAGGCTTTTTATTTTACTCCACTAATTTATATATCTGCCTTTATAGCAGTACTACACTGTTTCAATTATTGTAGCTTTATATGGTTTGAAATCAGAAAATATACATATTCTAGCTTTGTTCTTTTTCGAGATCGTTTTGGGTATCTAGAGTCCATATTCCATATTAGGATAGATTTTTTGTGAAAAATAAATAAATAAATATATGATAGTTTCACCTTAAAAAAATAAAAAGAAAGAAATATTCTCTGGTAAGAAAGAAAGCAAAAAGAAACATTGAAATGTTATCTTTAAGTCATCAAAAGCTTGGTATCAGACAAATGAAACTGTTATATGAGATTATCAACGTTAATATTGGATAAATTGCTATAATACTAGATATCAACCACTAAGCCAAGCATGGGAAGGAGGGATGGGGAGGAAACGGGGTGGGGATCGGGTAGGGGCTAACTGGGCGATGTGTGCATGTATGTCTACAAAAGTATTATTTTTTATCCCATTATGATGTATGAATACAGTGCACCAATAAAAAACTTTTAAAAAGGGGGGGGGCAAAGATGGCGCCTGGAGGAAGCTAGGAAGGCGTGGTTTCCCCATTCATTATGGGTGGGGAGACTGAGCGGTTTTTCCCTTTCTACCTTTAAAGGAGCTTTCCGCACACACGAATGGCTCATGTACTGGCCTGGGATTGGCTGTAAACTACGTGCTAGTGATCTTTATCCCGGATAGGATAGGCTATTTCTCATGGAAATTCCCCTCGTGGCTTGGTGCTATATATAGGACTGCTTGGAGAGAAATAAATGAGATCTTGCTTGACTTGACTCCCGGCTCGTGGGTTTGTGTTCGAGTCGTTGGTACTCATCATCTCGCCAAGCCCCGACAGCTGTCGGGCTGGATTCCCGACATAGAGCAAAATAAAATAGAAGGAATCAGAAGGAGTTAGCTAAGATATTTTTTTGCTGGAGTCAGAGAGGAAGCGGGAGGTCGACAGGCAGGCTTGGACAAGCAATATAAGCCACGCAGAGGAGTGCCACACGCAAAAGATCAGTGTGCATGCTGCAAAGAAAAGGGACATTGGAGAAATGAATGTTCAAAGAAGGAGGAAAAGGTAAAACAGAATCCCACCACCCCCAAGTCTTGCTGGTCGGAGAAGATAGTGAATAGGGGGGAAGGGGCTCAGATCACCTCCCCGAGTCTTGGGTAACAATTAAAGTGGAGGGGAAACCTCTGGACTTTCTGGTGGACACGGGAGCTCAACATTCTACACTGAACCAAAAGGAAGGAACCAAAAGGAAGGTCCAATGTCAGCCAAAACTAGCTGGGTACAAGGGGCCACCAGAACCAAGCAATATCATTGGACTAAGTGCCGATGGATCTTGGATCGAAGTGTATAACTCATTCCTTCCTGGTAATACCAGACTGCCCTGCCCCTCTGCTGGGTCGCGACCTGTTAACAAAAGTTAAAGCCCAGATACATTTCAAAGAAAAAGAAACAGAGGTGACAGATGGGGATGGATGCCCCATCCAGGTATTAACTGTAGCCCTGCAGGACAAGTACCGGTTTTACCAAAGTCAGTAAGATCCATTGGTAATTTCCCCAGAAATGGGCCCTTGGTTGAAGGAGTTCCCTCAAGCTTGGGCAGAAACGGCAGGAGTAGGGCTGGCTGAACATCGGCCGCCCTTAACTATAGAACTCAAGCCAGGAGCCATCCAGGTCCAAGTCAAACAGTACCCCATGCCTAGCCAAGGAAAGAAAAGGATAGCCCCTCAAGTATAGAGATTGCTCCAGGAAGGGATTCTCTAGAAAAGCCAGTCTCCTTGGAGTATGTCACTACTGCCAGTCAAAAAGCCAGGAGGCAAGGACTACTGGCCGGTACAAGACGTACAAGAGGTGAACAAGAGGGTCGAGGACATACATCCCATAGTCCCCAACCCTATACTCTTTTGAGCAATTTGGTCCCTGAGCATGTCTGGTATACGACCTTGGACCTCAAGGACATTTTCTTTGGCCTGGCACTAGCCCCCCAGAGTCAGGATATCTTTGCTTTCAAATGGTGGGACGAAGCCGGGCGTGGTGGCGCACGCTTGTAATCCCCGCGCTTGGGAGGCGGAGACAGGAGGATCGCGCAGGTTCGAAGCCAGCCGCGCGCGCTGGCTTAGGAGACCCTGTTTCCAAAAATGAAAAATGTAAAAATAGGTCTGGGAGTGTAGCCCGGAGGTAGAAGGGCTTCCAGGAACCCCAGTACCACCAAAAAAAAAAAAAAAAAAAAAAAATGGTGGGACAAAGACGAACAAGTCTTAGAACAATTGACCTGGACCAGGTTGACGCAAGGATTCAAGAACTCCCCTACCAGCCGGGCATGGTGGCGCACACTTGTAATCCCAGGATTTGGGAGGCTGAGACCAGAGGATTGCGGTTCACAGACAGCCTCAGCTACTTAGTGAGGCCCTCTGCAACTCAGTGAGACCCTATTTCAAAATAAAGAATAAAAAACAGGGCAGGGGGTATAGCTCAGAGGTCAAATGCCCTTGGGTTCTATCACCAGACCCTACCAAAAAATAAAGAACTCCCTTACCCTATTCAATAAGGCCTTGAGTGAATATCTCCGTGAGTACTGGACCTCCCACCCGGGAGTTACTTTATTACAATATGTACATGACTTATTGCTAGCAACCCAGACTCAAAATGAGTGCTTACAGGGAACTAGATATTTGCTAAAAACTCTTGGAACTTTGGGCTATCGTGCCAGTGCTAAGAAAGTACAAATAGTCAAACCAGAAGTCACCTACTTGGGGTACAAACTAAAAGATGGCCGAAGGTGGCTAACGGAGGCCATGAAAGAGTCTGTGTTAAAGATCCCAGAACCAACTAACCCTAAACAGGTTCAGGAATTCCTGGGAACTGTGGGATATTGCCGATTATGGATACTGAATTTTGCAGAAAAAGCTGTGCCTTTATATGAAGGCAGTAAAGAAACAAAAAACTGGACTTGGACTCTTGAAATCCGACCCCACTAAAACTTTCTACTTATTTGTCGATGAAAGAAAAGGAGTGGCCAAAGGGGTGCTGACTCAATATTGGGGACCCTGGAAAAGGCCAGTAACATACCTCTTGCAACGGCTAGATCCCGTAGCGGCGGGACGGCCAGCTTGTCTGAGGATCACAGCTGGCACTGCCTTGATGGTCAAAGATGCTGACAAACAAACCTATGGGCAAGATGTGAAGGTCATCACTCCCCATGCCATTGAAGGGGTGCTAAAACAGCCCCCCGGGAAATGGATCACTATTGCTAGACTAACACATTATCAGGAGTTGCTTTTGGATGCCCCTTGGGTACAGTTTCAGCCCCCTAGCTCCCCTGAATCCGGCTACCCTCTTGCCTAACCCGGAGTCGGATGGCCCCCTCCATGACTGTTCTGAAATTCTGGCTGAAACCACGGCAGTCAGGCGAGACTTGCAAGATCAGCCACTGGCCAACAGCAACCTCGTGTGGTTCACTGACGGAAGCAGCTTTGTGCAAGATGGACAGAGGTATGCTGGTGCCGCAGTAGCCGATGATCAGGAGCAGACTGTTTGGGCAGAGGCCCTACCCCCTGGGACCTCGGCACAAAAGGCTGAACTAACGGCACTGGCTGAGGCCTTGGAACAGGCAAAGGGGAAGAGGGTTACCGTATACACGGAGAGTGGTTATGCCTTTGCTATGATCCATATTCATGGATTGATATATAAGGAGTGGGGGTTCAAAACGGCAAAGGAAGAGAGAAATAAAAAATATGCCTGAGATCATCAGACTGCTCGCAGCAGTCCTTTTTCCTCGTAAAGTGGCCGTGGTCCATATTCCTGGACATCAACAGGGAAATTCCCTGGACGTGCTGAGTGGCGGACAAAGCAGACCAGGAGGTGGCAGCACCGGCTAAGGGCTCACAACTCTTGGTAGCCAGACTGCCTTCACCGAGCAGGGAGCCGTTGCCCTCCTCCCCGACGTATACACAAGAGGACTTGGAGTGGATCCAATGACATGCCCAGGGCCGAATGGATAGCAGCGGATGGTACTGAGACCAGAAAAATAAATTGATACTACCTAAGCAGCTAAGAATAACCCTTCTGGAAAATATACATCGGACAACTCACCTCGGGGGAATGGAAAATGCAACAGCTCCTAGAAGCACCTGAGTTCTGGTTCCAGCACCAGAACCAGACGGCTGCGGACCTCATTGATCAGTGCCGAGCCTGTCAGGTCATGAGGCCAGGAAAAGTATCAGTGCAGCATACAGGTACTAGGGTGCAGCGGGAGGAGGCCAGGACGAGCCTGGAAAATGGACTTCACTGAAGTTAAGCCAGGAAAGTTCGGTTACAGGTACCTCTTAGTCTTAATAGATACTTGTTTGGGGTGGGTAGAGGCTTTTCCTACCATGAGAGAAACGGCTGGGGTGGTGGCTAAAAAGCTGTTTAGAAGAAATAGTCCCCAGATACGGGATGCCGGAATATATTGGCTTGGATAATGGACCAGCTTTTATCAGTAAAATTGTTCAGGATGTAGCTGCTACACTGGGGGTGAATTGGAAATTACACTGTGAATATAACCCCCAAAGCTCAGGGCAGGTAGAAAGGATGAAGAGAACTATAAAGGAGACTCTTACCAAATTGGCAATAGAGACTGGCGGAGACTGGGTGACCCTCCTACCCTTGGCTCTTTCGAGCCCAAAACACTCCATATGTTTTAAACCTAACCTCATTTGAAATAATGCATGGCTCCCCACCTCCAATACTCCCAAAACACGTGAGCTGACAGACACCTCCTCAAAAGACCTAACACAGGTCATAAGGGCGCTAAACAATGTACAGAAAGAGATGTGGCCTCAGATAAGGGCTGTATATGAGACCACGGAAACATCAGGCTCCGGTCATGATTTCGAACCTGGAGACTGGGTCTGGATAAAAAGACATAACTGTAAGACGTTAGTGCCCCGTTGGAAAAGGCCTTACATTGTTGTTCTTACGACCCCTACCACCCTAAAGGTCGATGGGGTCGGCCCTTGGATACATCACTCACACGTCCGCCGAGCCAAAGAACAGGAACAGCAAGAGGCAGAAGCTGACTGGCAGGTGACTACAGATCCGCAGAATCCGCTAGAGCTGAAGCTGACTCAACTAAAATGAATCAAATGCTGGAGATAGTGGTAGGACTACAAACCCTGGTCTACGGCGACCCCCACCAGCCCTACCAGATAACCCAGAGACTCCGAAATGGGGAGACCTTTGAGGAATTAACTTCTAAAACTGAAATCAGGGCACCTAACACTTGGTGGCTGGATCTGGATTTCTCCCTGGCTCAGCTCACAGGAACTCCAATGGACCCGGGGTTCATCAGTAGAATGGGTTAATTTTTTTTCTATTTTTTTCTTTTTTTGGTGGTACTGGGGTTCCTGGAAGCCCTTTTACCTCTGGGCTGCACTCCCAGACCTATTTTATATTTTTATTTGGAAACAGGGTCTCTTAAGCCAGCGAGGCTGGCTCCGAACCAGCGCAATCCTCCTGTCTCTGCCTCCCAAGTGCGGGGATTACAAGCGTGCACCACCACACCCGGCAGGAGAATGGGTTTCTTTGCGTGCCCGGGACACCAAAAAGGAAACCTCGGGAACTGTGGGGGAGGTCGCTATTATTTTTGTAAAAATTGGGACTGTGTAACATCAAAGGATGGGTGGTGGAAATGGGAAGTTAATAAGGAAGGTTTATGATAAGTTGGGTCCTGCACTCATGTGACTTTGTGTCACATGACCTCTGCAGGGCAAGGGAGGGGCTGAAACCCCCGCGAGAATTGGGCGTTCCCGCGAGTAAAACCCCCATCTCGCGAGATGATGCATACCTTGAAAAGGAGAGCCCGCGTCCTCTAGCTTCGGACAGGCGCGCGGGCCCCACGGTGCCTCGCCCTGATCCCCGGGAGAGCCGTGCCATTAAAACTTTACATGCCACGTGTACCGGACCTCTCTCGTGTTTTTCACACTCCGCCGTACTCACTTATTTTTATTTTACTCGCATTTAATTTTTTATTTTACTTATCATTTGGTGCCGAACCGGGAGAACTCTTGGGTCCCTCCCCATTTTTTTCTTTTTTTTTTTCTTTTTTTCTCTTTTTCTTTTTACTCTCTTTTTGAGCCCTGGACTCTCCGACCCGCCAGCAGCTCGACTGTGAGGTCCCACACCAGCGCTCCACTTGCAGGCGTTGCTCCCGCCACTGCCGCCACTGCTGCCCCGTGCCTGCCTGGACCGTAAGCCATCTTTCCGGCCCGAGACAGGCAGCTTGGCACTTGCTCTGCCTGCCAACTGCCTGCGCGGGCCAGGACCTCTGCCTGCCGCTTGGACCTCCTAAAGCACCGTTCCAGCTTGGTTCTCTGGTCACCGCCGGGACCTCTGGCCGGTTTGCCCCGCCCGCCCCGAGCCAGGCTCATTGGGCGGCGCACAGCCGGCTTCGGTGTCCGCCACAGTCACCCGCGCCAGGCGTAGCTCTACTCGCTGCTGCTGCTCCGTTCCGCCTGCCCAAGCCAGGCTCACTGGCGGTGCTCCTCGGGGCCCAGCCTCAGCGTCTGCCGCGTGCCTGGAAGCCATTTTGTCTCCACGCCGCGGGCCCGGCAAGCCATGCCGCCTGCGCACCCCCACTGATCCCACCTGCGCCAGCCGCCAGTGCCGTCCACACCAGCCACCGGCATCCGCGCGCCCTGGCTCCACCGCGCCCCCAGCAGCTTCTCAGCGCTTCTGTCACAGCCAGCGCTGGCCGACATCACTATACTCCGGTAAACTGCCTCCTTCCCTTGGTTAGCGGGTTCTGGACTTGGGTCTTCCGGTCCACTGGGACCCAAAAATCCAAGCGCTTGGTGACCCATTGTCCCCCGGTCCACTGGGACCACGCTGCGGATGACCAGGTCATCCTCCGGTTTTGAGAAGGAATGAAGACGTTCTTCCCTATCTCTTAACCTCTGTTTCCGAACGATTGAGCAGGGAAATCGGGGACGCCCATTTCCTGTTCTTCGTTTCCGCCCGCGAACCAATTATGGGGAGTCGAACCTTTATACTAGCAGATGCCCTGAGAGCCTGTCTGCCTTGATACAAGTTGGGAAATAGGTTGCGGTGGCCCAGGAATAGTTAGGAACTTTTATAAGCGGTCTGGTATCCTTCCAAATGCTCTCCCCCATCAGCTTCCATTTATTTTCCTGCCAGCTGCCATTTTGTGATGGCGCATAGTCACTGCCTGGTGATGTCACAGTCACTATCTTGGCCTGCGCCAGACTGCAATTTTGCTGGGCGGCCCGCTCGGGCGCGCCCTAGGTGCTGCGGGAAACGACAGGCCGGGGCTGGGGCGACACTCTCTGTCTGCCCGTGCGGAGTCCGCGTTGCCATTCTTGCTGGACACCCGTCTCGGGACATGCTCTTTGTGAGTATAGGTCCGTCGCAGCTGACAGAACCTTAACATAGCATCTAAGTTTTAATTCCAGAGAGAAACAGGCGAAAATGGAGCGTACACTCCGACTTTGCCAAAAAGCAGATCCCTGGTAGCTGCCCTTCGGCTGGCGGTGGCGGCTCAGCCCTCTGGAGCGCCACCTAGGTGTGGAGGACTGCAATGACGACTACCTCCAGTAGCCTGCCTGAAGTGGGGCGAAGCCACGCCCACCAATCAGACTGTGCCCGGCATGCGGCCAGGAGGGCCACTGGAACAGTGCCCTTGGAAAAGGATGAGCCGCAGCCCTTGCCTGTTCAAGCCTCCTCGAGCGCACATCACTAAGCTGTCCAGGGTAACCTCCAATTCGCACTGCAGCTATGCACCCACCTGCACCCCCTTCTGGGGGACTGGACTCCCAACTCCTCCCGGCCTGGGGCCCCTGACGACGCCCCTTGACAGCAGGAAGAAGCTAGAGGGTCCAACGTCATCCATTATCCCTACCATCAAAAGGCCGGGATGATAAGTTGGGTCCTGCACTCATGTGACTTTGTGTCACATGACCTCTGCAGGGCAAGGGAGGGGCTGAAACCCCCGCGAGAATTGGGCGCTCCCGCGAGTAAAACCCCCATCTCGCGAGATGATGCATACCTTGAAAAGGAGAGCCCGCGTCCTCTAGCTTCGGACAGGCGCGCGGGCCCCACGGTGCCTCGCCCTGATCCCCGGGAGAGCCGTGCCATTAAAACTTTACATGCCATGTGTACCGGACCTCTCTCGTGTTTTTCACACTCCGCCGTACTCACTTATTTTTATTTTACTCGCATTTAATTTTTTATTTTACTTATCAGTTTAGTCACCGTGACCTTCAAAGGGAGTTTGCCAGATCCAGATTGGTATGCTCTGGGGAGTTGTCCTACCTGTGACACCGTAATAGTCAAATTCACTGAGAAGGGGAAAAGGAACAACCAGTGGATATCGGGTCTTAGATGGGGAGTACAGATCTAGAGTACTTATCATCCCTCTGGACTCTTGGTAATCAGTCAGGAAATTCAACCCCTCGCAGAACAGGGAATAGGACCCAACCTCGTCCTGCAACCTCCACAGAGTGTCCCTGCCCAACACAGCTGTGACAAACCTGCAGAGCCCACAGGACCCACTGTGGAATCTGATACAGCATGCACCACCACACCGGCTCAAGACCCTGTTTTTAAATAAAAAACAAAATAGGTCTGGGGGTGTAGCCAGAGGTAGAAGGCCTGAGTTCCATCCCCAGTACCGCACACACACATAAATACAACCTAAATAATTTTTTTTGGTACTGGGGATGGAACCCAGGGGCATTGTACCTCTGAGCTACATCCCCAGCCCTATTTTTTAGGCCTTTTATTTTTTATTTATATTTATTTATTTATTTATTTATTTATTATTTATTTATTTATTTATTTATTTATTTATTTATTTTTGGTGGTACTGGGGTAACTGGAAACCCTTCTACCTCCGGGCTACACTCCCAGACCTATTTTATACTTTTTTATTTGGAAACAGGGTCTCTTAAGCCAGCACGGCTGGCTTCGAACCTGCGCGATCCTCCTGTCTCTGCCTCCCAAGCGTGGGGATTACAAGTGTGTGCCACTACACCTTGTTACGGATTGGGAAACTGTCCCCAGCGATCTTTGTTAGATCCCTGGGAATAATTTCCCCCCCAAATCCCCAAAGAAACAAAAAAACAGAAAAAGAGGAAAAGATAGAAATACAGAAGATAGAAATACAGCTCCATACCAGACTGGCATGGAGGAGTGACTCGAATGAGTACACCAAAGGTCTTACACGTGGGCTGAACTTTTATACCCATGACCTCCATCTTTGCATGACTCTGTCATAGTAAATGTCCCTGTAAGGTACCTCCTCCAAAGGTGTGGCAAGGTGTCTTCTTTCATGAAGGGCAAGGTCAAACCCTGCTCCATCCTCCCTAGATCATCATGTAGATCTGTCTTTAGATAAAAGCCTAGTTCTCCTCTCTTAAGATCTGTCTTTAGATAGAGACAGGCCTAGTTCTCCTCTCCTATTGACTGGTTTACTTTGAGCTAGGTTAATTTACATTGGAATAGCTGCCTGTTTTAGGCAGAAATCAAGTCCTTTCTTTACCCATGTCTGCCGCCATTTTGACACAACTATTTTGAAATATATCAATTATTTTCTTTTGAAATATATTAATAATCAGAGCTTTCCCAAATCTTCCCAGGCCATTCCAATACTGGTACACACCTGGCAGGCCTTTTATTTTTGAAACAAGGTCTCACTGAGTTGCAAAGGGTCTCGCTTGTAGGGGTGCTGGAAAGCAGGCTGGAAGAAGTGCTTTCCCCCCCTATATGAGAAGTTAACTAGAGAAGTCTTCTCCCATATTAGGATTAGAAATAAGGTATTAAAATATAGTTAAGATAGAAGTAGGGTAGGATTGGAAATAAAATCAAGATCCATCCAAGGACAAGGGTAGGGGACCCACAAGGTCAAAGCCTCTAATCTCCAGCTTGCCGGCCAAGGTCTTTGTAAACGGGACCCCATCCCCATATCTCTGAGCTAGATCAGCAAACAAGGCCAGGCTAATCTGCTCTCCAGTGCAGAGATAATCTGTTCTTCAGTGCAGAGATAAGCCTGGCCCAGCCAAGGTGGGTGGGAAAGGCAGAGCAGGCTCTGACGTGTGTGGATGCATGTTTTAAAATTATTGGTTGTACTTGTTTGTCCTTGTATCTGATTGGTTGTATTCTAAGGTTGGCGGGCTCTGTGTGTAACCACTCCCTCGTGTGTAACCACTCCCTCCTAGGGTTATAAAATTCAGAGCGTGGAGTGGGGAGGGGTCGAACCTCGGCCATGGTGTCTTGGTCTCGACCCCTGGCTAGCCGGGACAATAAACCTCGCTTGCATTCTTACATCTCTTGTGAGTCCTTCGATATTTGGGTTGGTGGGCAATTCTTGGACCCTTCAGCTAAGTAAAACCGAAATAATTTTATTTATTTGTTTATTTATTTATTTATTTATTTATTTATTTATTTATTTATTTATTTATTGTGGGTCTGGGGATGGAACCTGTACCAGTATTGGGAACGGCCTAGGAAGATTTGGGAAAGTTCTGATATTGATATATTTCAAAAGAAGATGATTGATATTTCAAAAATAGTTGTATCAACATGGCGGCAGACATGGGTGAGGGGCAGATCTGTGCAAGGATTGATCTCTGTCTAACAGGCAGTTATTCCAATGTAAATTAACCTAGCTCAAGATAATTAACAAGTCAATAGAGGAGAGCTAGGACTTCTGCTTTCTAAAGAGATCTACATGATCTAGGGAGGATAGGGCAGGGTTTGACCTTGTCCTTCAGGAAAGGAGACTCAGGGTGGCCTGGGCCAACTCACCACTTTCCAGATACAGCACGTGGACCGGAATTTTTATACCCATGACCTCCATCTTGTTAACGAACGTCACTGTAAGTTACCTCCCCTTACCCTGTAAGGTACCTCCCCCAGCAAGGTGTGGCAAAGTGTCTCCTTTCATGAAGGTCGACCCCTCCTCCCATCCTAGCTGGCTTATCATGTAGATCTGTCTTTAGATAGAGACAGGCCTAGTTCTCTCCTATTGACTTGTTCATTACTTTTAGCTAGGTGTATTTACATTGGAATAGTTGCCTGCTTTTAGGCAGAAACCAAGTCCTTGCACAGATTTGCCCCTCACCCAGCTTTTGAAATATATTAATAATCATAGCTTTCTCAAATCTTCCTAGGCCATTCCCAATACTGGTATGCTTTTACTAATCAAAATTAAGGGTAGGTGAGCTCCAGGCCTGTATCAGTATTGGGAATAGCCTAGGAAGATTTGGGAAAGCTCTGATTATTAATAAATATATTTCAAAAATTGGGTGAGGGGCAGATCTGTGAAAGGACTTGGTTTCTTCCAAGAAGCAGGCAACTATTCCAATGTAAATTAACCTAGCTAAAGGTAATTGGCAAGTCTATAGGAGAGGGGAACTAGGACTTCCTCTTCCTCATTCTAAAGGCAGGTTTACATACTAATTGGATAATCTAGCTAGGATGGGAGGAGGGGGTCGACCTTCCGGAAAGGAGAAAAATGGGCGTAAACTCAGTTCGGCTGGGAGGAGCTTTACAGGGACTTTTACTACGTCAGAATTACGTGAAACAAGATGGAAGACGTCATGTCTATAAAAAGGCTGTTCTGTGTTTTGTACTTTGGTGATTTCATTTGAAGCACCCCTTCATGATAACCTTGGGTAACATGAGGCTGTAACTGTCTTCTTTATTTCTATCTTTTTAATAAACTTCTTTAAATCCTCTTCAGCAAGAGTCCGGGCTATTGCATATTTATCCTTAGCTCAGTACAAGGACCCGCGTTTTTTCTGTGCTTTTGTGTTTTTCGGGGAATTATTCCCAGGGGTCTAACAAAGATCGCTGGGGACAGTCCCCTAAACAGTAACATTCATCTTTCACCGCAACATCTCTTCTTTAACCATAACAAGGCCTTTTTGAGCTCTGAGCTCTCCCTTGCTAAACTCTATTGGGAGATTAATTGGTGTCTTGGATTAAAGGGAAGACCCACTGATCTCTCCATACCTGCTTCTGGGAGAGAGAGCTGGTGGGTTTTTTACCCAAGCCATCAGAGATGTGACAGATCTAGGTCTTAAAAATGACATTTTTAAGTCGGGCATGGTGGCGCACGCTTGTAATCTCAACATTTGGGAGGCTGAGACAGGAGGATCGCGGTTTGCGGAAGGCCTCAGCTACTTAGTGAGGCCCTTTGCAACTCAGTGAAACCTGGTTTCAAAATAAAGAATAAAAAATAGGGTAGGGGATGTAGCTCAGAGGTAGAATGCCCCTGGGTTCTATCCCCAAACCTGCAAAAAAAAATAAATAAATAAATAAATAAATCACATTTTTTCCATTTGTGACTTTAGGTTCAAAACAAAAATCAATGGGACAAACTTGAAAATCGGTCAAGTTTAGGAAATCTCATGTTTATATAGCTAGAGGAGATAATAAGGATAGTAGTTACTGGAAGAGCACAAACAAGTCAATGGAGCCCCAGCAGGTTCCTCTAAAAATGGAAAATGTTGCTTGGCATGATGTCCATAATCCTGGTACTTGGGAGGCTGAGAAAGGAGGACCAGGGGTTTGAGGAAAGCCTCAGTAGGCAACAAGACTTTCCAGCAAGCTAGCGCAACAGTTTCAAAATAAAAACATTAAACAGGGGATGGGCATGGTGGCTCACGCTTGTAATCCCAGCATTTGGGAGGCGGAGACAGGAAGACTGTGGTTCACAGCCAGCCTCAGCTACTTAGTGAGGCCCTCTGCAACTCAGTGAGACCCCGTTTCAAAATAAAGAATAAAAAAGAGGGCTGAGGTGGAGCGTGGAGGTAGAATGCCCCTGGGTTCCATCCCCAGTATTGCCAAAAATTAAAAAATAATAAAAATAAAATAGGGCTGAGGGTGTAGCTCAGAGTTGGAAAGCCCCTGGGTTCAATCAGAAGGGAGGAAGGAAGGAAGGAAGGAAGGATTGGTCCTAGAGGAGGGAGGCTGGGTTTGCTGACTTTGCAGATGGCAGGCTTACAAGAAAGGATAAACCAAGTAAGCAAGCCTCTAGAAAGGCTGAGTGCAGGGGCAAGGATGCGGAAGGACCTGGGAATAGAGAAAGTGCCAGAGGTGTAGAGATCCTGGGGACCTTGGGCTGGGGCCCGGGTGCTTAACCGAGGCCTCTCCCAGCAGCACAGGCGGCCAGCACCTGACTCGGCCTTGCTGGCCATCCCCTCTCTGGAGAAATGAGAAGGGAACTAGGCACACTTACCAGGGTGGCATGGAGCGAGCTCTTCCTCAAGAGAAAATGCAGCTGGTGCGACCCCAGGAGGTGTACATGAAGGAACAAACACAGGCACCTGGAAAGCCCTGTGGAGCACTGTGCAGGAGAAACCAGAGGCCACCACTGCTAGCTAGGAAATGGAGATGAGGAGGCCAGCGGCTTAGACCTGGGCTGATACTGAAAGGGAAAAGGAAGGCAGGTTGGAGAGTCCATGCAACAGTCACCACCCTGTGCAGTGCAGTCTCTGCATTCTTTTGGTTGTTTGCTTTTGTGGTGATGGAGATTGATCCTGTGGGTGTTCTACCTCCCAGCGACACTCCCAGCCCTTTTTTTTATTTTGAAACAGGATCTTGCTAAGTTGCTGAGGCTGGCCTTGAACTTGTAATCCTCCTGACTCTGCCTCCCAAGTACAGGGTTTACAGGCATAAGCAAGTCTGTGTGTGCAGAAGGTCTCTGCATTCTTACCCACAAGCTGGGTTCTCAGGAGTGGGAGCTGGGAAAAGAGTCAAGATTGGACCAGTTAGGCCAGGCATAGTGGCACACACTTGTAGTCCCAATACTTGGGAGGATGAGACAGGAGGATTATGGGTTCACAAACAGCCTCAGCTACTGAGGCCCTCTGCAACTTAGTGAGACCTTGTTTCAAAATAAAGAATAAACAGTAGGGCTGGGGGGTATAGCTCAGAGGTAGAATGCCCCTGGGTTCCATTCACCCCCAGTAACACACACACACACACACACACACACACACACACACACACGACTGTACCAGTTCAAAACTGAGGATGCAGCTCAGTGGTAAAGCGGCTTACTTAGCATGTGGGAGGTCCTCAGTTCAATTTCTACCCTAGTACTGCCACTAGAAAAAAAAAATAAAAATAAAAAATAAAACAACAACAAAAAAAAACCTGTCACAGTCTGCTTTACCAGGTGTGTTGGTGCACACCTGTAATCCCAGTACTTGGGAGGCTGAGATAGGAGGATCAAAGATTCAAATTCAGCCTCAGCAATTTAGCAAGATTCTCAGAAACTTAGGGAGACCCTGTTTCCAAATAAAAAGTAAAATAGGGCTGGGGTTATAGCTAGGAGCTGGAGCAAGGCATGGTGGTGACACTTGTAATCCCAGCATTCTGAAGGCAGAGACAGAAGTATCGCCTTTCGAGGCCAGCCTCAGCTACTTAGGCCCTTTGCAATTCAGTGAGTCCCTGTTTCACAATAAAAATTAAAAATAGGGCTGCAGGTTAGCTTGGAGGTAGAATGCCCCTGGGTTCCATTCCCCAGTACCGCAAAACAAAAAACAATTATAATCACAAAGAATCCAGGCATGGTACACAAGCTTGTAATCTCAGTACCTTGGAGGCTGAGACTGGAGGATGGCAGACTTCCAGCCAGCTTTGACAATTTAGTGAGACTATTTCAAAATAATCAGAAAAAAAGCCAGGCGTGATGGCGCATGCGTGTAATCCCAGAATGTGGGAGGCTGAGACTGGAGAATCAAGGTTCACTGACAGCCTCAGCAATGTAGCGAGGCCCTTTGAAACTCAGTGAGACCCTGTCTCAAAAATAAAAAGACTAATGCAGGGCGTGGTGGTGCACACTCGTAATCCCTGCGCTTGGGAGGCGGAGACAGGAGTTTCATACAGGTTCGAAGCTTACGAAACACTGTTTCCAAGTAAAAATATAAAAAATAGGTGTCTGGGAGTGTAGCCCGGAGGTAGAAGGGTTTCCAGAAACGCCAGTACCAACACCAAATAAATAAATAAATAAATAAAATAATAATAAAATAATAAAATAAAAAGACTACTGTTGGATCCGGGCGTGGCGGCGCACACTTGTAATCCCACATTTGGGAGGCTGAGACTGTAGGACCCCAGCACCCCAACAGCTCGACATTCAGGACTTTCCGCCCCAGTGCCCCTGTTTACAGGTACTGGGACTGTCGTTGCTGGGACTTGACTTCCCTGTGTTCCAGGAACTGGCCCACCGAAGAAACTGTTGCTAGCTGCAACTGTTGCTAAGTGCCAAAAAGAATAATACCTGATAAACTATCCAATCCTAGTAAAGGTCAGAAGTAAGAACCAATGACAATGAGACACCTAATGTTTAATGTCAACCGTACTTTTGTGTTTTAAGAGTATAAAAGCTGCAAGCTTCTGTTACCAGGGGTCGATTCCTCAACTTGCGAGGCGACCCCAGCGCTGGATGAAATAAACCTCTTGCCAAATTGCATCGATCTCTGCCTGTGAGTGATTCCTGGGGGGGTGCGTGCTTCCTGGGGACCGTCTGGTCCAACAAGGCCAGAGGATCGCGGTTCGTGGACAGCCTCAGTTACTTAGTGAGGCCCTCTGTAACTCATTGAGACCTTGTTTCAAATTAAGAATAAAAAATTGGGCAGGGGGTATAGCTCGGAGGTCAAATGCCTCTGGGCCCCATCCCCAGACCTGCACCAAACAAACAAACAAACAAACAAACAAACAAACAAACTAATCTTGGGCATGGTGGCGCAAACTTGTAATCCCAGTGCTTGGGAG
Organism: Muscardinus avellanarius; assembly: GCF_963383645.1. NCBI lineage: Eukaryota > Metazoa > Chordata > Mammalia > Rodentia > Gliridae > Muscardinus > Muscardinus avellanarius. The sequence continues at coordinate 26,619,075 of NC_137801.1, read as the reverse complement.
GCTGAGACAGGAGGATTGCACAGATTCGAAGCCAGCCTCAGCTACTGAGTGAGGCTCTCAGCAACTTAGTGAGACTCTGTTTCCAAATAAAGTATAAAATAGGTCTGGAGTATAGCCTGGAGGTAGAAAAGCCCCTGGGTTCCACCCCCAGTACCACCAAAAAAAAAAAAAAAAAAAAAGACTAAAAAATAGGGCTGAGGGTGTAGCTCCAGGAGGTAAAATGTCCTTGGATTCCATCCCCAGTACAGCGAAAGAAAGAAAGAAAGAGAAAGAAAGAAAGAAAGAAAGAAAGAAAGAAAGAAAGAAAGAAAGAAAGAAAGAAAGAAAGAGTAGAGAGTTAACTTTCCACCCTGGGGTGGTGGCTGAGACAGGAGGATCTCGGGTTTGAGACCAGCCTCAGCAACTGAGAACTTGTTCAGAATAAAAAGGGGATGAGCATGTAGCTCAGAGGTAATTCTCCTGGGTTCAATCCCCAGTACTGATCAATACGTAAACGAAGGTAATTTTACAGTTCCGTGAACAGACCGATTGGCCTTACTGGCTTCCCTGTTTCCTCAAGTTCTCAGCACATGCTTTTGGGCAAAGGCCATCGCGTCCGCTGGGCTTTGTGCCATTCTCTGAAGCTTCCACACACTCTCTTCTTCCCACTCTCAGCTGGTGAACACCCTGGGTATTCCTGAACCTAGGAGAAATCCCCCCGAGCTGTCGGCCTTTCTTCCCCTCCCCCCTCTGGTTGCCCGAGCCTATGATCTCCCCTCAGGAAACTATGGTTGGCTCTTCACTCTTAGCTGTGGGGAGCTAGGAAATGATCTTCTGGAAGTCAGCGGCTCGCCTAAGTAAAGCTCCCCGGCCTCTCTCCATCTTCTACAGGATGTCAAAGCTTCTTAACAGGGCAACCAGGGGCTTCGAAGACCTAACACCTCCATTTTGCCAACACTACAGGCCCGCTGTCCCACTCCACTGCTCCCACTGCGGCTCCCAAAATACAGAGGTATCCAACATGGCGCCACTAGCTTGAGCTCCCCTTTTGTTCTCCCATGTTGAGGATAACTTCTGCTTGGTACATGTGCACACACACACACACACACACACACACACACGTGTGTGTGTATGTTGTTGAGGACTGAGCTACATTTTTTTGTGTGTGTGGGTCTGGGGATGGAACCCAGAGGCATTTAACCTCCGAGCTACACCCCCAGCCCTATATTTTATTCTTTATCTTCAAACAGGGTCTCACTGAGTTGTGGAGGGCCTAAGTACTGAGGCTGTCCACAGACCAAGATCCTCTGGTCTCAGCTTCCCAAATGCTGGGATTACAAGCGTGCACCACCACGCTTGGCACTAGAATCAATATTAAATTAAGACCGTCTTGTGTGTGTGTGTGTGGGGGTACTGGGAATTGCACCCAGGAGCATTTTACCTGAGTTATACCCCCATCCCTATTTTATTTTTTTTTAAACAGAGTCTCACTGAGTTGTAGAGGGCGTAAATGCTGAGGCTGTCCTCGAATTGCGATCCTCCCTTCTCAGCCTCCCAAATGCTGGGATTGCAAGCGTGCGCCACTCCCTATTTTTTGAACCAAGGTCTAACTAAGTTGCAGAGGGCCTACGTTCTAAGTTGCTGAGGCTGGCTGTTAACCTGTGATCCTACTGTCTCATCTAACCAAGTAGTAGGGTTACAGGTGTGCACCACCACACCCTGCTGGCTTACTTTTTTTTTTTTTTTGGTGGTACTAGGATTGAACCTAGGGTATTCTACTTCTGAGCTACAGCCCAAACAGATTTTTTATTCCTTATTTCAAAACATTGTGGAGGGTTTAAATAGATGTGGCTGGCCACCAACCAACCCAGATCCTCCCAAGTACTGGGATTGCAAGCATGCACCACCATCCACCATGCCGGGCTCTTGGCCTTGTTTTTTTTTTTTTTTCCCCCAGTACTAGGGATGGAACCCAGGGACGTTCTACTTCTGAGCCATACCCTTAGCCCTATTTTTTATTCTTTATTTTGAAACAGGTCTCACTGAGTTGCAAAGGGCCTAAGTGGCTGATGCTAGTTGCTAACCAGAATCCTCCTGTCTCAACCTCCCAAATGCTGGGATTACAAGCCTGCGCCACCACGCCTGACCTGGCCTTGGTTTTTAAACAAGAAATGGAATGTGAGCCAGGTGTGAAGTGGTGATGAACATCTGTAATCCCAGGAATTTGGGAGGCTGGGACAGGGGGATAGCAGATTTGAGGACAGCCTCTGAGTTACAGTGAAACTTAGCAACCTAGCAAGACTATTTCAAAAACAAAGTTTAAGTCGGGCATAATGAGACCCTGCTTCAAAATAAAAGAACAAAAAATAGGGCTGAGGTGTAACTCAAGAGTTAGAATGCCCTTCGGTTCAATTCCCAGTACCTCTCTACACACAAATTAAAAAGCAAAACAAAACAAAACAAAAAACACAGGTCTGGGGGTCTATCTCAGAATGCCTCTGGGTTCAGTCCCCAGTGCCACCAAGAGTTTAAGCTGGGCAAGGTTGCATACACTTATAAACCCAATATTGGGCGGCGGAGACCAGGGGATGACAGTTCTGTGGACAGCCTCAGCAACTTGGTGAGACCCCTGCAACTTAGTGAGATTTCGTTTCAAAATAAAAATAAAATTAAAGCTGGGGGTGGTCCAGAGGTAAAATGCCTTTGGCTTAACCGCCGGTACCCCCCACCCTCAGATCTGCTAGAGCTGGTATTGTTACTTCCAATTCATACAGCTTTCCTTTTTTCCTTTTTTTTATGGTACTGGGGTGGAACCCAGAGGCTTTCTACCTCCGGGCTACACTCCCAGACCTTTTTTATATTTTATTTGGAAACAGGGTCTCACTAAGTTGCTGAGAGCCTCACTAAGTAGCTGAGACTGGCTTCGAACCTGTGCGATGCTCCTGTCTCAGCCTCCCAAGCGCGGGGATTACAAGCGTGCGCCACCACGCCCGGCTAATTCATACAGCTTTCTGAAGTCCAGTGGTGAGGGGTAGAGAAAACGATTCCTCCATATTCGAATGAGTTTTTAAAATCCACAACTGGAGAGCTGGCCATGGTGGCACACACTTGTAATCCAGTACTGTGGAGGCTGAGACAGGAGGATCACAGGTTCGTGGCCACCCTCAGCTACTTAGTGAGGCCCTCTGCAATTTAGTGAGACCCTATTTCAAAATAATGCATAAATATAGGGCTGGGGGTATAGCTCAGAGGTAGAATGCCCCTGGGTTTCATCCCCAGCACCACAAACAAACAAATACAAAGCAAACAACACACACACACACACACACACACACACACACACACACACACACACACACACACCTTTGATTTCTCCCTTATCCGTGTTTAAATAGATCTGGAGATATGTAACTTGTGCACAGGAGATTGTGTTTTCTGGTTTCCCTTTTGCTTGAGAGCAACACGCTGCTCAGAACACAGCTTTTCTTGGTCAGCTACAGAGTCAGGGTTCCCACACACCACTTTATTTTATATAAATACTCCACGTTTCCTTTGTAGAAATTGGTCTTGGAGAAACATCCTTTGTTCCCCATGCTTAGGTCTTGAAAGCATCCAATTCTTTACAGAAACAGCATTCCACACCATGGCAGCCCGTTTTAGAAACAAGACATACTAATTCACCTAAGTCTTTATTTATTTGGCTCTAGGAATAATTCGCATGAAAATGAGCCTGGATGGCAGGTACAGAATGTACTGGAACAGCACCAGAGAGGTACAGCCTCTCTACTCTACAGAGCCTCTGTTAATACATACATGTGACTTCAGCGATAAAACCACAGTCCAGGAAAAGGAGCCCTTGAGGAAAAAAATCAGTTTAGAGTGACTTTTCAAATCCACCATTCCTTTCAATATTCTTAAATTAAAATAATGGATACATTCAGAGGCCCAAATCTTGGCATAGAATAAAATCATGTTCATTTATTTTTTCTGCATCTTAGAAGGCATAAAATTAAATATGTTGAATGTAATAAATTCATCCATACAAGTGCAATTCTCCAGCTATAATGAATTTATGGCAGATTTTTTATTTAAAAAATGTACCAGTAAATCAAAAAGGAGGGAGTATGTCCATTAAACTTTTATTGAAGTGTAGGCAGGAGGTCTTCAGAAATCAAATATGAGCATGTGAAGATATGGCCAAACATAAAATCTATCAAATTCAGTGAAAAGTTGCTGACTTTAAATAGTTTAAGTAGTTGTAAGAATGACCAATATATATTCTTTGTTAACAATCCCTCACTCTAAAGTAAAAAATAAAAATAAAATAAACATTCGGTAAACATTCTTTCCTAAGGTAGTTTCCCTTATATATCAGTGATTTATCCATTTCTTTGTATACACAAATTTGTTGAACATACCAATCAGTGGTTCTCACAATTGAAAAATAAAAGCACAAAAAGTTTACACTCTTGTACAGGTAAATAAAAGATCACCTTGAATTAAACTGGATCTCCTTAAGGGCATAGTATAGCTTCAGTTTCATTACCTATTACATAATTAGTTTCTTACATACAAATATTGACATATTTGGCTTGTGCTTCAAAGCCTGTGTGTCTATGAAATCCACGTCAGTGCAGCTCATAATTGGAAGTCACTGGGGAGGTCTTTGCTGCTGCTGGGTTTGGCCTGATCGTGCGTTCGAATGTCCTCAGCACCTGCTGTGGCCCTGCAGACCTCTGAGGCGTCGTCGGCATCAGGGTCCAAGCCGTCAGGGCAGGGAAGTTTCAGCAGCTCTTCTCGGAGCTGAGCAGTGTGACGCTAGATGGAAGGAATTCCTAATGTTAGAGCTGTTAACTCTGGGTTCTAGCAGACCAAGGAAGGACTTCACTGAAGAAGAAACTTGAGAGGGGGGGGGGTTGTGTGTGTGTGTGTGTGTGTGTGTGTGTGTGTGTGTGTGTGTGTGTGTGGTGTACTGGGATGGAACCCAGGAACCTTCTACCTCCGAGCTACACCCCAATCCCTATTTTCTAGTCTTTATTTTGAAACAGGGTCTCACTGAGTTGCAAAGGGCCTCAGTAAGTAGCTGAGGCTGTCTGTGAATCCGGATCCTCCTGTCTCACTAAGTTACAGCCGGCTTGCGAGGTTGCTGTGGCTGACCACAAACCTGCGATCCCCTCCTGTCTCAGCCTTGCGAGTACTGGGATTCCGAGCATGCACCTCCACGCCCAGCTAGGAACATTAGGCTAACGAATACTAAGTGTCTCCTTGTGCTAGCCACTGTTACTGGCACTTTATACAGCAGGTAATAAACCTGGCCAGAGTTGCATGCCCACAGATTCTACCCAGGTCCCAATCCTGTAACAGATACTACAGTACTGATGACTTTTTTAGGAAGCTCAGACAGGAAGATCGCAGGTTCAAGGTTAGCGTACGCTAACACAGTGAGACCTTGTTTCAAAAATAAAAAATAAGCCGGGCACAGTGGCGCACGCTTGTAATCCCAGCATTTGGGAGGCTGAGACAGGAGGATCTGGGTTCACAGACAGCCTCAGCTACTACTTAGTGAGCCCCTTTGCAACTCAGCGAGACCCTGCTTCAAAATAAAGAATAAAAAACAGGGCTGGGGGTGTAGCTCAGAGGTAGAATGCCCTTGGGTTCCATCCCCAGTATTGCAAAAAACAAACAAAAGTATGTAAAAATAAAATATAAAGTAGGGCTAGAGGTAGAGCTCAGAGGTAACTCTCCTGGATTCAATCCCCAATACCATAACTAAAATAAAATATACAATGGCTAGGGATGTGAATTTGGCTCAGTTATAAAGCACCCTCCTAGTATGCTTGAGAGTCCTGGGTTAGATACTTAGAATTGAAAAAATAAAGTAAACCCATTGCTACTTTAGCAAATGAAAACAAATTGTCATCAAGTACTGGGTCCTATTTACTTGGAACTGGGGACTAAACCCAAAGGCCTTCTACCTCCAAGCTACACATCTTACAGCCTGATTTCATTTCCTTCCTTCCTTCCTTCCTTCCTTCCTTCCTTCCTTCCTTCCTTCCTTCCTTCCTTCCCTTTCTTTCTTTCTTTTTTTTTTTTTTTTTTTTGTAGGTCTAGGGGTGGAACCAGGGGCATTCGACCTCCGAGCTATACCCCCTGCCCTATTTTTTACTCTTTATTTTGACACAGGGTCTCACTAAGTTGTGAGGGCCTCACTAAGTAGCTGAGGCTGTCCGCGAACCCTGATCCTCCAGTCTCAGCCTCCCGAATGCCGGGATTACAAGCATGCGCCACCATGCCTGGCTTGATTTCATTTCTTATACGAAAACAGAATGTCAATAGGTTGTTGAGAACCTCTTCACTAAGCTGTCGAGGCTGGCTTTGAACCTGGGACCCTCGGCTATCTTGGCTGCCAAGTACTAGGATCACGAGCCTGCACCATCACGCCTGGCTTACTGGGTCCTATTTAAAATGTTTGAAAACTATTTCACATTACTAGTCTCAATGCTCAGAGCAAACCTTCCAGACAATTTTATCACTAGATTTTATTTTTTTTATATATTTATTTATTTTATTTTTTATATTTTTGGTGGTACTGGGGTTCCTGGAAGCCCTTCTACCTCCGGGCTACACTCCCAGACCTATTTTTTTTTATATTTTTACTCAGAAACAGGGTCTCCTAAGCCAGCGCGCGCGGCTGGCTTTGATCCTGCGCGATCCTCTTGTCTCTGCCTCCCAAGCGCGGGGATTACAAGCGTGTGCCACCACGCCCAGCCTAGATTTTATTTTTAAAAAATTGAACAAAGCCAGGCATGGTACCATGGGATCTGGGTTCGCGGCCAGCCTCAGCTACTTGGTGAGGCCCTTTGCAACTCAGTGAGACCCTGTTTCAAAATATGGAATAAAAAATAGGGCTGGGGATGTAGCTCGGAGATAGAATGCCCCTGGGTTCAATCCCCAGGGCTGCAAAATAATAAATAAATAAATAATAAAAAAATTAAACCGGGCCGGGGGTACAACTTGGAGGCAGAATGCCCCTGGGCACCATACACATATACACCAAAAAAAAAAAAAAAAAAAAAAAAAAAAAAAAGAACAAATGGGCTGAGACAGGAGAATCACAGTTTCATGGCCAGACTCACCAACGTAGTGAGACTCTTAGCAACTTAGTGAGACCCTATTTCACAATAAAAAATAAGGCCAGGCATGGTTGCACATGCTTGTAATCCCAGTACTTGGGAGGCTAAGACAGGAGAATCATAGGTTCAAAGCCATCCTCTGCTACTTAGTGAGACCATGTTTCAAAATAAAGAATAAAAATAGAGCTGACGGTGCAGCTCAGAGGTAGAATGCCCTTGGGTTCAATCTCCAGCACCAAAAATAAATAAATAAATAAATAAATAAATAAATAAATAAATAAATAAAGGGGTTGGGGGTATAGCTCAAAATGGCCCTGGGTTCAATCCCCAGTACAAAAAAAAAAAAAAAAAAAAAAAAAAAGGTGAACAAATGGAAAAGAACATATTGCCAGGCATGGTGGCGCATACCTGTAATCTTAGTGCTTGGAGGCTGTGACAGGAGGACTGCAAGTTCAAAATCAGCCTAGCAACTTAGCAAGATCCTGCTTCCAAATGAGAAATAAAATAAAAAGGCTAGGGGTACACCTTGGAGATAATATGCCCCTGGGTTTAATCCCCAGTACTGGGGAAGGGGAAAGTATACTAGAAAAGACAAACATTGGGCTGGGGATGAGGTTCAGTGGTGTAGTGCCCAGTAAACACACACACACACACACAGTGTTACAAGTGAAAGGCAGAAGTGAGTAGAAACAGGTACTCGGAGGTGGTAACTCCAGGGAACTATTCCCATATGTGGAAAAAAAAAGTCTCCCAAACAACCACTCTCTACATCCGTTCTCTGAACACAGAAGCCAGCAATGCCTGCTGGCCTCCCCCAAACAGCCTTGTCCTCCAATCAGCTGCTGGAGACTCTGAATCTCACATCTCCATCGTTATTCCAAGTCATGCAATTCTGGAAGGTGAGAGGTCCAGGGAAAGGCTAAGGTTCAGATTCCCGGTGGGCAATACTGCTCACAGGGAACTGCTCAAGAGCCCGGGGGAGCAGTCGCAACGGGAGCAATCTGGGGCAGTGGAAGCAGCCAGGGTGCACTGAGTACTTTTTTTTTTTTTCCTGAAAAGAGGCAGTAAGCCAGTAAGTTGCAGAATCGGTGGGCTAAAGGAATAAAAAGGTCATTCATGGGGGAGTAGGGAGGGCACCAAGCACAATCTAAATGTATACCATTTTTGATATGTTACACATATAAATAAAATGAAAAAAAATCAAAAGTAAATGGGCGGGGGGAAAGGTCATTCATGGTGTGTACTTTGTTGTTATCATCTTTGAAGAACTATTTTGTTTTTGTGAGCGTGATCCTGGGCATGAAACCCAGGGGCATTCTACTTCCAACCTATACCCCTCACCCTATTTTTTTTTTTTTGTGGTACTGGGGTTCCTGGAAGCCCTTCTACCTCCAGGCTACACTCCCAGGGGCTACACTCCCAGACCTATTTTTTTTGCCTTTTTATGTGGAAACAGGGTCTTTTAAGCCGGCAAGGCTGGCTCCAAACCAGCGCGATCCTCCTGTCTCCGCCTCCCAAGTGCGGGGATTACAAGCGTAGGCCACCACGCGCGGCCCCCTCGCCCTATTTTATCTTTTATTTGAAAACAGGGTCTTGCTAACTTGCTGAAACTGACTTCAAACCTGCGATCCTCCTGATTTAGCCTTCCTGGGATTACAAATGTGTGCCACCACGCCCCACTCTTTGAAAAATTCTTTACAAAACTCTGTTGGCTTAGTAGCTGTACTGACATTTTTAACCCTAGGAACTGTCAATTCATTGTAAAAAGGATTATATCTTGTGTAGACTTTTGGGTAGCAATTTAGTGTTCTGAACTTAAGGAAACATTGATCCCCGCCTTCCCTTCCACTCCTGGTGGGCACGGTTCCCTTCTTGGAAGTCACTATGGCGGCTCATGCAGGCAGGCTGACTCACCTTGAGAGCTGCTGCGTGGTGAGACATGGTCCTGCCCACCCGCTTGTCACTGCTGTACTGCTGGATATCCGCAATCCACTCCTCACACTGGGCCATGATCTCAACTCTTTTCAAGTAAAAATGTTTGTGTATAACCTGGGGTGGGGGAATGCAACAGAACAAAATGTGTTTACAATCAGAATTTGAATGGCAAAGTATAAAACCATTAAAAAAATGAAATTTTAGACACTGCAGTTTCTCTGCCCATAAAAATTTCATTTCATGAACATGCATCATCAGCAGGGAAGAATTAGTCTCAAGGCTGAAATATCAAGTTCTAGAGCAAAAATGATCCAATCCCATAATCCTACCCAGGGAGCACAAGCCATACACCACACAACATAAGTGAACTCAAATAAATACGTCATCAGGAGAATTGAATTTGCAAACAGAAATATTGGTCTTTAAAAGATAACTCAAAGCCACGCGTGGTGGCACACACGTGTAATCCCAGCATTCAGGAGGCCGAGACTGGAGGATCATGGCTTGCAGGCAGTGAGGCCCTCTGCAATTCAGTGAGACCCTCTTTCAAAATAAAGAATAAAATTAGGGGAGGGGGTGTAGCTCAGAGGTAGAATGCCCCTGGGTTCAATCCCCGGTAGAGCACAAGAAAATAAATAAATAAATAAAAAAGACCCAGGTCTACAAAATATAAAATCAATGTTCTTTTTACATTCCTATAAAGCATATTTATCAGGGCTATCTGAAGAAGGGGGTGGGCTTCCATTACAATGGCATAGCACTAATACATAATCACTTAAATTATATTAAGAGATTAATTTTCTGTCAGGTAAATATGCCATTTTTTTTTCCTGAAATGTTCAAATTTTAGCCAATCTGAGAAACTGATGAAGGAAAAAAAAATTTTTTTTTGCAGTACTGAGAATGAAACCCAGGGGCATTATATCTCCGAGGTACACTCCCAGCCTTATTTTTGTTAGTTAGTTACTTTGTTTGTTTGTTTATTTATTTATCCATTACTGGGGATGAAACTCCGGGGCATTCTACCTCTGAGCTACACACACAACCCTATGATTTATTCTTTATTTTTATTTATTTATTTTTGCGGGTCTGGGGATGGAGCTCAGGGCCATTCTATTGCTGAGCCACCCTCCCCCTCTATTTTTTATTCTTTATTTTGAAACAGTGTCTCACTAAGTTGGGGAGGGCCTCACTAAGTAGCTAAGGCTGTCTGCAAACAGTGATCCTCTGCAGTCTCCCAATATCTGGGATTATTTATTTCTTTATTTTTTGTGGTACTGGGGATGGAACCCAGGGGCTTTCTACCCCCAGGCTACACTCCCAGACCTATTTTATATATTTTTGGAAACAGGGTCTTACTAAGTTGCTGAGAGCCTCACTAAGTAGCTGAGATTACAAGCGTGCCCCACCATGCCCAGCTCTGAAAGCTATTCTTTATTTTGAAATAAGGTCTTACTGAGCCTCAAAGGGCCTAAAGAGCTGAGGCTGTTCACAAACCATGATCCTCAGGTTTCAGCCTATTGAATGCTGGGATTGTAAATGTGTGCCACCATGCCTGGCAGAGTCTTTTTATTTTATTTTTTTGCAGGTCTGGGGATGAAACCAAGGGACATTTGACCTCTGAGCTATACCCGCTGCCCTATTTTTTATTCTTTATTTTGAAACAGGGTCTCACTGAGTTGCAGAGGGCCTCACTAAGTAGTAGCTGAGGCTGTCTACAAACCACGATCCTCCAGTCTCAGCCTCCTAAATACTGCCTGTTAATTATTCTTTATTTTGAAGCAGGTTCTTAATAAGTTGTGGAGGACCTCATTAAGTAGCTGAGGCTGGCTGCGAACCTGCCATCCTCCTGTCTCAGCCTCTCAAGTACTGGAATTATAAGCATGCCCGGCTTTAATGTCTTTCTTTTGATAATGGGGATTGAATCCAGACGCTTTCAACCTCTGAGTTACACCCCCAGCCCTTTTATTTATTTTGAAACAGCGTTTCACTAAGTTGCAGAGAGCCAGGCTAAGTTAAGAGGCTGCCTTAGAACCTGAGATCTTGCTGTCTTAGTCTTCCAAGTACACAGATTACAAGCATGCACCACCATGCCTGGCTTTCTGATATATTTAATAAAGCATTTCATTAATTTTATTGAACATATTCCTTTTTTCTGGTGATATTGAGAATGGAACCGAGGTGGGTACCATTAAGACACCCTTCAACCCTCTTTATTGTGAAACAAGGTCTTGCTAAGTTAACACGGTTGGTCTCTAGCTTTCTATCCTCCTATCCCAGCCTCCCAAGTACTGGCATTCCGAGCGTGTGTCACTGCAACAGGCTGAACATACCTCTTTAAAGCAAGGCGAAGGGTTTCTGATTTGTTCTAGCATTGCCCATTTAACCGTTGCTTGTCGAATGTTTCCATCATATTCTCGAGAACTCTGTGTGCCACTGGGAGTGCCTCTGGACCGTTCATATCCCGGTTCATTAAAATAAGGCTCAGCTACTAAGATAAGGGACTGAACAGATACTAACACCTAAGTAAAAAAGGACATACAGAGAAGTTAGAATGGAACATTTCATTACCAGTAAACTGATGGCTTGCTGTATTCACTAGGAGTCTCTTTTATTATGTATTTCCACATATTTCTACTCCTATGAAATTGAGGTTCATGATTATGACATTGAAAAACTATTAAAGAGAAATTAAGTTATATATTTTGTTTAAATTCTTGAATCTCTGAATAATAAAAACAGAATCCTATTTCAAGAAAGTACTAAAAAAATTTATGAACAAGCTACACTTTTTTTGAGGCAGGTTCTCACTATGTTACTCGGGCTGGCCTTAAGGGCTCCCCCTGCCTCAGCTTTGTCCCAAGGAGTTGGGCCTATAGGTATATGTTACCTGGCTCCCAAACCAATTTAAACAATATACTCAAATTGTCCTTACTTTTTTGGGGGTGGGTCTGGAGATAAAGACCAGGGGCATTCGATCTTGTAACTACACCCCCTGCCCTATTTTTTATTCTTTAGTTTGAAACAGGGCCTCACTAAGTAGCTGAGGCTGTCCGCAAACCGTGAATGCTTTGGTCTCAGCCTCCCGAATGCTGTGTGTCACCATGCCCGGCGTGTCCTTTTTTTTTTTTTTTTGGTGGTACTGGGGGTGGAACCCAGGGGCTTTCTACCTCTGGGCTATACTCCCAGACCTTTTTTATATTTTATTTGGAAACAGGGTCTCACTAAGTTGCTGAGCACCTTACTCGGTAGCTGAGGCTGGCTTCGAACTTGTGCAATCCTCTTGTCTCAGGCTCCCAAGCACGAGGATTACAGGCATATGCCACCACGCCCGGCTTTGTCCTTACTCTTAAAGAGCGTAAAACTAGACAATACTCACCACCAAGAAAAACTGCCACAGTATCAAAAAATCCCCACAACTTATTAGAAGTTCTCATTGGTAAGACGCTGTTATGGTTCTAAAATAACCTCCAACCAAACTTAGTTAGGAGCTTGGTTCTCTAGGAGTAATACTCAGAAAGCTTACTCCTAGCTAATATGATAATTCGAACTAGTACACCTATATATCTATTTAATTCAACATCTTTTTTTTTTTTAATCTACTGGGGATCAAAACCAGGGCTTTGCACATACACTATAGGCAAATGCTCTACCTCTGAGCTCCAACTCCAACCCATAGTTAAGAACCCCAAATATCTGAAATATATATGATACAATGTTTTATTTAGGCTAAAATTAACACAAAAAACTTAAACTGTATAATTATGAGACAAAAGTCCCATATTTTTAAAACTACCTGAAACAAAATAGATCACTGAAGGAACCTGGTTTTCTTTTGGCTAATTAGTTACCTCTAATTCTAATCGGACAATTCTTTTTAGTTGCTATTGTTATCTGGTGGTACCAAGATGAACTATACTTCAAGGCCTTTCTTATTTGAGACGGGTCTCACTAGCATGGTAGGCTGGCCTCGACCTTTCAATCCTCCTGCCTCAGTATTCCTGTGGCTGGGATTATAAGTGTGGGCCACTGTGCCCTGACAAATCTGACACTTCTGACATGGCCTTCTAGGGCGTAATTATTAGTCTCTGTCACTTGCCCTCTTACTCCTCTGCTTTTACTAACACCAATAGAATAAAATTCTAATTTTTCTACAAAAGCAAAGAAAAAAATTAATACTTATGATAAATCCTTAAACTTTTTTTTTTTTGGGGGTGGTACTGGGGTTCCTGGAAACCTTTCTACCTCTGGGCTACACTCCCAGACACCTATTTTTTTATATTTTTATTTGGAAACAGGGTCTCTTAAGCCAGCATGGCTGGCTCTGAACCTGCGCGATCCAAGTGCGGGGATTACAAGCGTGCGCCACCACGCCCGGCTAACCCTTAAACTCTTTACAACTTGGATTGAACTCAGGCACGCCACCTTCCACTAGGCTGCTGAGTCTTGCCAAGTTAGTGAAGCTGACTTTGAACCCGCGACTCTCCATGTACGGGAATTACAAGCATATACTACCACACTTGGCTGACAAAATCCAATTTTTGTCTTATACCCTTGAGAGTTTAAACTTCAAGTAAAATAAGACTCCATTTTACAAATTACTCATGTATAAGCTATTATGTATAACTATATTTAATATTTTTTTGGGGGGGTGGGGTGGGTCTAGGGATGAAATCCAGGGGTATTCTACCTCTGAGCTACACTCCCAGCCAGATTTTTTTTGAAACAGGGTCTTACTGAGTTGCAAAGGGCCTCACCACGTATCTGAGGCTGTCCTGACCCAGATCCTGCTGTCTCAGTCGCCCAAATGCTGGGATTACAAACATGTGCCACCACGCCCGGCTTCATAAGATATTTAATATGTATGTCCTACCATTCTACCTGTTTCGGTTTACTGTTTACTCAATCACTACATCCCCCCATAAAAAATGTACACAGTTCTTTATTTTGTGAGACTATCAGAAAAATTTTGTTTACTTGCAAAAAGCTTGAGGTCTGAGGGTTCCACTTCTCTTCAGGTCTTCCATGCCATGTGTTTAAGATGCTTAAACAAACCTGAAAAGAGGTTAAAAAAAAAAAAAAGAAAAGAAAATTATAAAGACTGGCTAAAGGCAAACAGCCACACCTACAAGTAAAAAAGAAAATACTTTCATGTCAAATTTTCTGTTTTATGTCCCAAACATACCCACCTACTGGTTAGTCTGTGAAAATAAACTGGTACCAGTGATATAACCCAGGGGGGGTTCTGTCACTGATTATATTCCCAGCCCTTTTTATTTTTAATTTTAATAAATATACTGGTCCAAGCTGGCTTCAAACTTGTGATTCTCCTGCCTCAGTCTGTTGAATAACTGGAATTACAGGTGTATGCCACTGCACCCAGACCAGACTATAAGTTTACACTGCTTTTGTTTTTTCAGGTGTAGAGATGGGACCCAGAGGCATTCGACCTCTGAGCTACACCCCCTGCCCTATGTTTTATTCTTTATTTTGAAATCTGGGCCTCAGTAAGTAGCTGAGGCTGCCTGTGAACCACAATCCTGTGGTCTCAGCCTCCTGAAAGCTGGGATTACAAGCGTGTGCCACCACACCCGGCTAAGTTTATACTTCTTAACAATGTAGAATTTCTGCCTTTCCAGTTTCTTTTTTTCTTTCTTTGTCCCTTCCTCCCTTCCTTCTTTTTTTTGAGGGTCTGGGGCTGGAACCCAGAGGCATTTGACCTCTGAGCTACAACCCCTGCCCAATTTTTTATTCTTTATTTTGAAACTGGGTCTCACTAAGTTGCGGAGGGCCTCACTAAGTAGCTGAGCCTGTCCACGAACCGCGATCCTCCAATCTCAGCCTCCCAAATGCTGGGATTACAAGCGTGCGCCACCATGCCCGGCTTCTTATCTTTCGACTAATCTGTGCATATATAGGCATTAAAGCATAAAAAAATTCTCTTAGAACAAAGATAATTTTTAAAAATTTTTTTCAAGTCACAAAGAACCTTTAGAACCAATATTGGCATTAAAAACAAATGACTGCAATTATATTACCTTGCCATCATTGTACAAGTTTGGGTTGAACCGCACACTGTGACCACCAGTTGTCTCCAGATTCACAAGAGGGGGCGAACTGGGATAATCTTGAGGGAAATAAACATCAAATTCAAAGCATCCATTTGCATAGGGGGTGTCGGCTGGCCCAGTTATCAGAACCTAGTATGTACACAAACAAAGAAAGGCCTGTCATACTCTTCTAGACACACATATTTTTTGTTTATTTGTGGCACTTGGGGTGGAACCCAGGGGCTTTTCTACCTCTGGGTTACACTCCCAGATCTATTTTCTATTTTATTTGGAAACAGGGTCTCATTAAGTTGCTTAGAGCCTCACTCAGTAGCTGAGGCTGGCTTCAAACCTGTGCGATCCTCCTGTCTCAGCCTCCCAAGCGCTGGGATTATAAGCGTGTGCCACCAAGCCTGGCTGTTTATTTATTTTTGTGGTGATGAGGATGGAGCCCAGGGATATTCTCTACTTCTGAGCTAGACCCTGAGCCTAATTTTATTTTTTATTTGGAAACAGAGTCTCACTAAGTTGCTAACAGCCTCACTAAATTGGTGAGGCTGACTTGAAACTTACAATCCTCCTGACTCAGCCTCCCAAGTCCTGGGATTACAAGTGTGTGCCACCATACCTGGCTTAGACAATGATATTTAAAACAGCACAACCTGATGAAAAATAAGAACCCTCTCCTGACAGCTTGTATACATCTCTACCATAATATGATAAAGAAGTTAAAAATAAACATAGGACTAAAACATTATTTTGGATTAGAATTATAGTGATTTGCTTTTGCTGAAAATAGGCCATTAAGAGAAAGATGTATTACTGGTGGCAAGAAAGTATACCTTAAAATCAAATACTTCTAAAAATAGTAAATTCCTTTGTTTTCCCCTAAAAACTGTCATGGCTTTCTCTAAAGTTCTTTCTTCCTTTTTTTTTTTTTTTTTTGTAGTACTGGGGATGAAACCCAGGGGCATTTCTGCCTCTGAGCTATAACCCAAGCATTATTTTTTATTTCTTTCTTTCATTTTTTGTAGTACTGGGGATGGAACCCAAGGGCATTCTACCACCAAGCTACATACCCAGCCCTATTTTTTATTCTTTATTTTAAAATAGGGTCTGAGTTGCAAAGGGCCTCTCTAAGTAGCTGAGGCTGTCCTCAAACCCAGATCCTCCTGTCTAGACCTCCCAAATGCTGAGGTTACAAGTGTGTATACCACCATGCCCAGCTCCTATTCTTTATTTTGAAACAGGGTCTTCCTAAGTTGCGAAGGGCTGATTGTGAACCTGTGATCCTCTTGTCTCAGCCTCCCAAGTACTGGGATTACAAGTGTGTGCCACCACACCCGCTTGTCTATAGTTTTCAAAAATTTGAGATTCTATATACATTCACTATGGTATCTCAAGGTATAAAGTTAAATGTCTGCTTTAAATCTTCATGTAAGTTACTGCTATAAGACATAGTATTTTTATATTCTTCTCTAGGATAATGACAACAAGATAACAGAAAAAAAAAAAGTTCTCATATGCTATGACTAAAAGGCTTGGAGAGAACAGCAGGTGTTTCCCTCAGAGTTACTGGCAGTGCAGAAAACAGCAGAGAGCCGGGCGTAGTGGCGCATGCTGTGGTCTCAATACCAGGGAGGCTGAAAGAGGAGGACTGCAGGCTCATGACCAGCCTCAGCGACTTAGTGAGGCCCTCCACAAAAAACAAACTTCCAAGTTTCAACTTATTGAACCAGTTAGAGATAACCTAATTCCTTCCTTCCTTCCCTCTTTCCCTCCCTCCCTCCCTCCCTCCCTCCCTCCTTACTTATGGTAGAGGGAATGGGACCCAGGGACATTCTACCTCCAAGCTGCACTCCCGGCCCTAATTTTTAGTCTTTTTTTTTTATTTTTTGAAACAAGGTCTCACTTGAGTTGCGAAGGGCCTAAATATCTGAGGCTGTCCGTGAATTGTGATTTTCCGGTCTCAGCCTCCTGAATGCTGGGATTACAAGCGTGCATGACCACTCCTGGCAACATGAGAGATTGAGATGTGTCCACATAGCCAACATGGTGGAGCACGCTTGTAATCCCAGCATTTGCAAGGCCGAGAAAGAAGAATCGCGGTTCACGAACAGCCTCGGTTACTTAGCGAGGCATTTTGCAACTCAGTGAGACCCTGTTTCAAAAATAAAGAATAAAAATTAGGGATGGGGCAAGTCACTTGGAGGTAGAATGTCCCCGGGTTTCATCATCAGTACCACAAAAAACAAAACAAAAAAAAGTATGCAAAAAGACAAAGGTTGGATGCGGTGGCGCACACCTGTAATCCTGGTACTTGAAGATTGAGACAGAGCGCTGCAGGCTTGAGACCAGCCTCGGCCACTTAGTGAGGCCATCTGCAACTTAGTGAGACCCTGTTTCCAAATAAAATGTAAACTGGGTCTAGGGGTAGAGCCGGGAGGTAGAAGACCCATGGGTTCCATCCTTAGTATCAAGAAGAAGCCCCCCCCCCCCACCACCAGCACACTCACACCAAAAAAAAAAAAAAAAAAAAAAAAGCAGTACCTTTCCACAACAAGAAATTCTTTTTCCTGGTCATTAGAATTAAATCATTTGAAATGGTGCTCTAAAACTGTGACAAGGCTACACACAACGAAGGTGGCTCTTTTGGTATTTTTTCTAGCTTTTCATTTATTGATTCATTCATTTATTCATGGTACTGGGGTGGAACCCAGGGGCTTTCAACCTCCAGGCTATACTCTGAGACCTATTTTATATTTTATTTGGAAACAGGGTCTCACTAAATTGCTGAGAGCCTCACTAAGTAGTTGAGGCTGGTTTCGAACCTGTGCGATCCTCCTATCTCAGCCTCCCAAGCACTGAGATTACAAGTGTGCACCACCACACCTAGCCACTTGTTTTTTAATTTTTTATTTTGAAACAGGGTCTCACTAGGTTGCTGAGAATCTCACTATTTGCTGAGGTTGTCTTCGAATCTATGACCCTCCTGTCTCAGCTTCCCAAGTACTAGGATTACAGTCCTGCACCACCACACTCAGCTAACTTTTTATTATTTATTTATTTATTTATTTATTTATTTATTTATTTATTTATTTTTGGTGGTACTGGGGATGGAACCCTTCTACCTCCAGGCTACACTCCCAGACCTATTTTATATTTTTATTTGGAAACAGGGTCTCTTAAGCCAGGGCGGCTGGCTTCGAACCAGCGCGATCCTCTTGTCTCTGCCTCCCAAGCACGGGGATTACAAATGTGCGCCACCACGCCTGGCTAACTTTTTATTTTGAACATCAGTCTGACCTACATATCCTGAACTGACATTATAAACAGACTTCTTTTACTGACATTCAAAGTGGTCAACAAAATTATTACTAGATTTTTAAAATTCATACTTTTGTCTACGGCTCCAAACGAGCAGCTGCGTAACTGAGGTGTGGAGATAGGGACAAGCTGCACTTCCTACCTTCATGATGTCCAGCCGCTCCTCATCACAGCGCACAAACACGCTGGAGGAGGAGGACAGAGGCAGGGAGGTGGAGAGCGTGACGGCCTCCTGGGCCAGGCGGCGGGCTCGGGCAGCGCTGTTGGCATCATTTGCATTTTTCACCTGAGACATGTAGTGGTAATTTACTTTAAAACCCAATTTCCCATCTTCATCTTCAGAAACCATCTCAAATGTATCTATAAGAAGGCAGGCAAAGAAAAGAATACTCAGCAAAAGAAAACCAGAGTGGAAGACAGATGTTGTGATGACATATATAACACTAATAAATAATTAGCATCACTTCTACTCCAAGTAGCTAGGACTTTAATGTAGAAGAAAGCAACTAGAAATGCTCACAGAATGCCTGCCTACACACACCAACACTGTTAGCTGGAATAGAAAAGATGGATGGAGCGGGTGTGGTGACGCACGCTTGTAATCCCAGTACTTGAGAGGCTGAGACAGGATGATCGCAGGATCGAGGGCTGACTCAGTAAGTAGACTTTCATCAACCTACTGAGACTCTCTTTCAAAATAAAACTAAAATAGGGCTGGAGGTGTATCTCAGAGGTAGAATGCCTCTAGGTTCAATCTCCAGTACCACACACACACAGAGAAGTAGTGTATAGAGTTTGACATGATGGTGCATGCCTGTAGTCCTAGTACTTAAGAGGCTGAGAGAAAATAATTTGCAGGTTTGCAGTTACCCTTGGCAACTTAGCAAGGCTATACTGGGGATAGAACCCAGGGTCATTCTACCTCCCGGCTACCCCACTGGCCCTATTTTTTATTCTTTATTTTGAAACAGGGTCATACTAAGTCGAGGAGGGAGGGCCTAAGCAGCTGAAGCTAGCCACGAACCTGGATCTTCCTTTCTCAGCCTCCCAAATGCTGGGATTTCAAGCATGCGCCACCACGCCCAGCTTCCAGCCCTATTTTTATTATTGATTTTGAAACAGGGTCTCACTGAGTTGTAAAGGGCCTCATTAAGTCACAGGGCATGGTGGTGACGACCCTGTTTCCAAATAAATCATAAAATAGGTCTGGGAGTATAGCCTGGAGGTAGAAAGCACCTGGGTTCCACCCCCCAGTACCATAAAAAAAGGGGGCCTAAGTAGCTGGGGCTAGCCACGAATTGCGATCCTCCTGTCTCAGCCTCACAAATGCTGAGATTGCAAGTGCGCACCACCACGCCCAGCCTGCTCAGCACCTTTTTGAGATCCTGTTTCTAAATAAAAAATAAAATTGGGTTTGGGGTACAGCTCAAAGGATGAATGCCCCTGCCTGGATTCATTATCCAGAAAACACACACACACACACACACACACACACACACACACACACACACACACACAGTAGTGTAAGTTGGATATAATATTTTATGAAAGCAACTCAGAATATGAAACAGTACAAAGTACTCTCAATATATTTCATTTAAATATGAATTTTTTTTTTTTTTGGTGGTACAGAGGATGAAACCCAGGGGTCTTCTACCTCCAAGCTATACTCCTAACCCTATTTTATTTTTTGGTTTGACACAGGATCTCTCTAAATTGCAAAGAGCCTCACTAAGTTGCTGAGGCTGGCCTGGAATCTATGATCCTCCTGTCTCAGCCTCCCAAGTACAGAGATTATAAGTAAACGTCACCCCACCCAGCTGCAGGCTGGCATTTATGACTTCAGGAGAGGGGGGGAAAACCATTTTCCAAGTACTCTGACTTAATGTAATTAATAAGCTAATTCTAAATTATTTACTTGAGTAGACTTGAAAGGACTTAAAAAGTTGTCCTTTAGCAGGGTATAGTGGCACACTCCTATAATCCCAGTACTTGGGGAGGCTTAAAAAGGAAGATTGCAGGTTCCAGGCCAGCCTCAGCAACTCAGTGAGGCCCTCATCAACATAGCTTCTAGGTTAAACCTTCAGTACCAAAAAAGAAAAAAAAAAGTTATTCTTTGTAAGATATGAATACAGCAGAAAAAAATAGGCTTGAACTTTCATATTTGCTTCGTCCTTTGCTGATACATATAAAGCAAAGGTATTCAAATATATTATTATACTAAATTAAAACCACTTGTTAGCCTCAGCTACTTAGTGAGGCCTTTAGCACCCCTGTTTCAAAAATAAAGAATAAAAAACAGGGTTGGAGCCGGGTGTGGTGGCGCACGCTTGTAATCCCCGCGCTTGGGAGGCAGAGACAGGAGGATCGCACAGGTTCGAAGCCAGCCGCGCGCGCTGGCTTAGGAGACCCTGTTTCCAAATAAAAAAGTATAAAAAATAGGTCTGGGAGTGTAGCCCGGAGGTAGAAGGGCTTCCAGGAACCCCAGTACCACCTAAAAAACAGGGTTGGGGATAGAGCTCAGAGGTACCCCTGGGTTCAATCCCCAGTACCACAAAAAAAGAAAGAAAAAAATTTCCATGTATACATAAGTATAATTTATGTTATAAGCAAGTCTTAAAATTCTTTACAAAGAACTTGTTTCAATAGCACTATTAAAACAAACCCCCAAATAATATTAACAAATGAAAAGTTTCAACTTACCAAACTGTAGTTTCTTCATAACAACCACATATTTTTCTTCAAGTGATTTTAATACTGACAAAGGTTTTGGTTTCATAGCCACCTTCTTTGAGTATTCACCTAATTTCTTTTCTGTTATTTAAGAGTATAAGATAATGTAAGTATATATATTTTGAGGATGAAATTAAAAGCAATTTACTTTTATAGTATAAAATTCTAATTCCAAAAAATTGCCAAACTCTTCATAATTATCTTTTTTACCATGTTAAGATTTCTAAAAAAAATAAAGGAATTTTTAAATTTCAAATTATAATAGGACAAAAATATAATCAACTTTAAAAATCACAGAAGCAAGCCAAATGATAATAGTATCATTGTTCTCTTCTATTGCTAATATATGAAATGTCGATTTAAACTAAATTCTCATACATAGTCTTAATGGATGATTTCCTATCTAAGAAAATAGCATTTTTCAATTTCAGTGATAAGAATTTATGATGCACACTCTTAGTCCACTAAATTTAGTCTTAGCTGTCATATGTAATAGAGATAAATATTTTAAAATTAGGTAATATTTAGAACTGAAACCTGACAAGGAATAAAACCTGACAGACAACAAACTTTTTAAGTAAATGAGCTTGCCTAAAAACCATTACTGTAAAGCAGTAAGAAAAAGCCAGCCACTTTCAGCAGGCCCAACGGGAAGTCACAAAGAGGAAGAGCCTCATACCTTGATTAGCCTGCCGCAAGCTGGTGGTGGCCGCATAGACGATCTCAGCAGTCTTTTGGATGTCTGGAACCAAAAGAGTAAGCCCTTCTGGCTCTTGATCAGATGCATCTGCTTTTACTCCTGTCTTAACATTTTCCCTTTTAGATCTGAATATTTTTTAAATATGAAAAGAAATCCAAGAAAAATTAGGATTTTAGGACTTAAAGCAAACAGCTCCATTATAACAGCAGCTAAAAAAAAAAAAGAGTATGCACCACATTTATCTTATGTGATATGTAGTAGGCATAGTTTAAGTTATATTCATTATTTTTCAGAAGCCATAGGCTAATGCCTAGGCTAATAAAGTTATACCGACTTTAATCTTCTAATTAAAAACAGGATGGCTCTCTTCTGTACTTGAATTGGGATTCAAAGAACCACATATAAAGTACTATTTTATTTTCCTCAGAGTATATAATTTTCCAAGAATAAAAAAAAATATTATTTCAGAGTAAAATGTAGTTAACAATTGAATATCTTACCACATGTGCTTTTATACACTGTACCTTTAATGAAACACTAAGTCTAAGGACATGATCATTTTAAAGATATTACTTCTTATCAGGATCTAAAATGCACCCAAGCTTTGATCAAATAATTTATTTAATCAAATAATTCTAAAAGGATGGTTTCAGTGTCTCAGGCATAAATATGTTTCTTAAAATTTTCTAGATGAACGTAGTAGTAGGTTAAAATAAGATTCACTAAAAATCACATTTTCTATTTCAACTCTTAACACATCTTATTCACACAGCACTTCTGTTGCTTATATTCTAAAATATCTGCATCTTCATTAATTCTGAAAGAATTTTTTTTTTGGGGGTGGGTCTGGGGATGTAGAACACAGGGGCATTCAACCTCCAAGCTACACCCCCCGCCCTATTTTTTATTCTTTATTTTGAAACTGGGTCTCACTGAGTTGCTGAGGGCCTCACTAAGTAGCTGAGGCTGTCCACGAACCGCTATCTTCCAGTCTCAGCCTCCCAAATGCTGGGATTATAAGCGTGCACCACCACGCCCGACTCAGAAAGAAAATTTTAAAACAAAATCACATATATGTAAAGGCATTTAAAATATTTCTGCTAAACTATAACCTAAACTATTCAGCACTTATTTTATTAGTTGTATCTCTACCAACAAAAAATTTTTCCCATTGTATGTGTGCATTTGTATGTCTCTGAGGACTGAATCCAGGGGCATTCTTCCTCTGAGCTACATACACCCCTAGACCTTTTTATTTGTAAACAGGGTCTTACTAAGTTGCTGAGGACCTCACCAAATTGCTGACGCTGTCCTCAAACCTTTAATCATCCTGTTGCAGCCTCCCAAGTACTGGGGTTACATCTCACAAAGTGGCTATGGAGCTGTAGAGAACTATAAGGAGAACAAACTGGGGAGGAACCTTTAATCAAATAATAAGCCATCTATGTAAAAAGGAACCTTTATGACAAAGACAAAAATCTGCTCAGAAGCTACTCAATGCTTAACCACAGGCAGGTAGTAAGTAGTAAAGAAGCCATTCACTTGGGAAGCAAGAGCAAGTGGGTAAAATATGATGTGCGTGCTTTGAATGTGGTTCCCAAGGGGTGGAAAAACACTAGTGGCCACAAATGTTTCTAACAATAGAAGATATTATGCCATCTCCCCTGGTTAGATGACTTAACTAAAGAGGAACAATTTGTCACTGGATTAATGCCTTTCCTCTTGTGTTCTCACCTTATCTTTCTTGAGATACAAGAAACTAGAGAACACATACCTACTTTCCTTCGCCAGACAGTAGAACCACTAGGTATATATTGTACTGTCAACGTTTTGGCCATCAACCTCCTTTGGTGTGAGTGTGGTACTGGGGCTCAAACCCAGGAGCATTCTACTTCTGAGCTACATTACCAGTCCTTTTTTTATTCTTTATTTGAAAACAGGGTCTCACTAATTTGTGGAGGGCCTCACTAATGGCCATCAACTTTTTTTTTGGCAGTACTGGAGATGGAACCCAGGGGCATTCTACCCCCAAGCTATACCCTCAGCCCTTTTATTATTATTCTTTATTTTGAAACAGGGTCTCACTAATTTGCAGAAGGCCTCACTAAGTAGCTGAGGCTGTCCGCGAACCGTGATCCTCCTGTTGCAGCCTCTTGAATGCTAGGATTACTACCACGCCCAGCTGGCCATCAACTTCTATATGTGTATTGGCATGCATATGGAGAGTATAGTGCATGTTTTAAAACATAAAATACTAAACATTTTTATTGATAGAATCAACTAAGATACTGTATTTTTATGATTATTATATAAAAGTTACTATAAAGTTCAATAATCTAACAATTTCTTCCTCTTTTGTTTTTTTTCTCCTAAAGTACTGTGGATGGAATTCAGGGGCCTTCTATCTCTGGGATACAACCCCAGACCTATTTTTTGTTTTTTTATTTGGAAACAGGGTCTTGATAGGTTGCTGGGGTTGGCTTCAAACCTGTGATCCTCTTTACTGTCTCAGCCTCCCAAGTACTGGATTACAAGTGTGCACCACTATGCTGACGTGTGGCCATTTCTTAATACAGAAGCGATTCTGGTAGAGAAGCTGAGACAAATTCTCAATTCTATCTACCAAAAGCTATTAATAACCAGCGACAAACACTGAGAACCAAGAGAAGTACAAAACTCAACTGTATCTCCTTTGAAGTCATGGGAACTTTTCTCTCTCCGACTGTAAATGATTCTTCTACTGAGTTAAAAAAAAAACCTCTTAAGTACTTGAGCCATTGAATTATAAGAAAATATCAAGTTGTTTAAGAAAAGTTATGGTTATAGTTATAATAAAATATAGGTGACTTCCCAAGTATAGCACCAACCAGCTGATCCACTGTACTCTAAATAAAAATTTCACTTAAAGAAACATACCTAGGAAAGCAGAGAAGAAAGATATAAAATTGAAGCTTGTTTTCCCAGAAAAGATATTCTCCTTAAAGAAATAAGAACCTCAGGTGTGGAGGTGAACTGTGTTACTGCAATTGAGGATTTACTGCCTTCATCTTACTGATATACATGTTAGCCTGATTCTTAAAATTTTTAAAGCCCTATTCATGAATACCAATTCCTAAGTTCAGTTTTAAAAAGAAAATTAGGAAGTTGGTTATTAATGTAAACAGGATGGTACATTTTGTGTATTTTTTAATTTTAAAATTCAGTAAAAAAAAAGTACAAGAGTTCAGAGAAGCTTTAAAAACTTTTGTACACCAAATGCATAAAATAAATCATATATATCTTAGACTTTTATACAGGATCTAATCAGAATTTTATTTGAATAGGGTCTCTGACAAAAACATAAAGAAAAAAGGGGATAATCTCCCCCAAAGTGACAGTATTTCAAATATATAGAGAACACACACTATCTGCCTATCCGTGATTGCAACTGAAGTTGCAGGTTACTGTCAACCCATATGTAGGCCCAGCTCACGAAAAAAGGCCATACCTTAGCTCACATCCTGAAGTCTGTGTGAAAAGCTATTTGAGTTCAAGGCACCTAGCTGGAAGTAGGTCTCTGAGACTGACAATGGATCCAACATGGTAAAAGCAATCAGCGACGGCCGCTACCATGGTATCCGCTGCATTGTGATACGTTGAATCTGGTTGTGATCACTGCCCTGAAGAAATATGAGGAAGCAACTGAAGTTTCTACTATTTCACAGAATTATCTGCAAGCATTTTCCACTATGCTGTGAATTCCAACTAGAGACCTAAGAAGTTAAGCAAATGCTGGCTCTGAAATATCTAAACTAGGATGTGAGCAAAATGGGCAAATCTTTCTTCCCAAAACAAGAGGGGACAAAACCCCATGCCTCAACATTCACTTATACTCAATTAAGCTGGATATTATTAAGGATATACCACACTTTGTTCTTATAATCTGTAAACTGAGAACAGAGTAATATAGCTATTCTTGGTAGATCATTAGGCAAGACATCTTTAACCTCCTACCCTCCTAATTCGAAAGCTGAAAGTATCACATAATTCAAATAAACACTAAAAAGGTAGTCACTTGAAGAAATTACTCAGGGCTCTATGCTGAAATATCTATATCCAGAACTATTAAGAATTAGCAGATAAGAAGATTGAGAAAAACATAAGAGAATGAAGCTTATTTGTTTACAAACAATTGTTATACTTGTCCTTATTTCTAAAATTCATTGCCAGGGACTACAGTTTAGAAAACATTAACATTAGAGGTAAACTGAAGGATTTAAAAAAAATTTATTGCTGTGGAGCCAGGCTTATAATCCCAGCATTTGGGAGGCTGAGACCGGAGGATCGTGATTCGCAGACAGCCTCAGGTACTTACTAAAACCCTTTGCAAAGTTTCAAAATAAAGAATAAAAAAATAAAAAGTAGGGCAGGAGGTGTAGCTCAGAGGTTGAATGCCTCTGAGTTCCATCCCCAGACCCGGAAAAAAAAAAATCTCTGTGGAGAATTATTTGCTTTTACTGTCTCCAGAAAGCATGAAAATAATTGGTGAAATACACCAATAAATGAGGCAAAGACCTCTGTAAAATATTTTCCATGATTCTTTTTCTTTCTTTCTTTTTTTTTTTTTTGTGGTACTGGGGGTGGAACCCAGAGGCTTTCTACCTCTGGGCTATACTCCCAGACCTACTTTTGGAAACAGGGTCTCACTAAGTTACTGAGAGCCTCACTAAGTAGCTGAGGCTGGCTTCGAATCTGTGTGATCCTCCTGTCTCAGCCTCCCAAGTGCGGGGATTACAAGCGTGCACCACCACGTCTGGCTTCCATGATTATTTTAAAGTTTAACTTTTTATTTATTTATTTATTTTTTGTGTGGGTCTGGGGATGGAACCCAGGGGCATTCAACCTCCGAGCTACACCCCCTGCCCTATTTTTTATTCTTTATTTTGAAACAGGGTCTCACTGAGTTGCAGAGGGCCTCACTAAGTAGCTGAGGCTGTCCACGAACTGCGATCCTCCTGTCTCAGCCTCCCAAATGCTGGGATTACAAGCATGCGCCACCACGCCCAGCTCAAGTTTAACTTTTAATTACAGAGCTTTAATCTTTTTTTTTTTTTTTTTTGTGGTACTGGGGTTCCTGGGAGCCCTTCTACCTCCGGGCTACACTCCCAGGCCTATTTTATATTTTTATTTGGAAACAGGGTCTCTTAAGCCAGCGCGGCTGGCTTCGAACCTGCGCGATCCTCCTGTCTCCGCCTTTCAAGGGCGGGGATTACAAACGTGCGCCACCATGCCCTGCTCCAGAGCTTTAATTTTTATGTAAGCTCTTTTTTGGGGGGGATGGGTGATACTGGCAATTGGCAATCAAACTCAGGGACATTCTACCTCTGAGCTACAACCACAGCCCTATTATTTATTTATTTATTTACTTATTTATTGCAGATCTGGGGGTAGAACCCAGGGGCATTTGACCACAGAGTTACACCCCCTGCCCTGTTTTATTCTTTATTTTCAAACTGGGTCTCACTGAGTTGCAGAGTAGCTGAGGCTGTCCACAAACCACGATTCTTCGGTCTCAGCCTCCCGAATGCTGGGATACAAGCATGTGCCACCACGCAAGGCTTTATTTTTTTATTTTGAAACAGGGTCTCCTAAATTACCACACACCATCTCCAAACCAGCAATCCTGCCAAGTACTGGGATCACAGTTTTGTTATCACCATACCCAGCATTTAAATTCTTTCTAAATGAAAGTATCATCTTCAGCCTAGCGTGGTGGTACACGCTTGTAATCCCAGCACTTGGGAGGCTGAAACAGGAAGATCACACAGGTTCGAAGCTAGCCTTGGCTACTTAGTGAGACTCTCTGCAACTTTGTGAGACCTTATTTCAAAATAAAGAATAAAAAATAGGGAAGGGGGTGTAGCAAGGAGGTCAATTGCCCCTGGGTTCCATCCCCACTCTCATAAATATAAAAAATAAACAATAAAAACTGGGGGTGAGGGTGTCAGAGGTAGAATGCCCCTGGATTCCATTCCCAGGACCGCAGATAAATAAATAAATAAATAAATAAATAGCCTTGATTTCTGTATTAGATTATAATAAATTTTAGGCTAGATCAAACATCACTAACATAATGATGGTATTAGGTAATGTGGAAGAAGGTAGTTGCCAAAAATTTCATGCTTCATCAGTTACCAAGACAACCTAACTGAGACAAAGAAATTAAAGAAAATGCTGGCTCCTGTCTCTAGAACAAAGTAAAACGTCTAATGAGCAACTGAACTTAAGGTCATCGATAAATAAACTTTTCAAGAAATGTCTGGGTAGGAACATTTTGTAGGTACGAGAGGGAGAGGTAAAAGAGGAGACACTACAAAAGATTTTCCCAAAGAAACCAAAATAGAACTGAAACTAAAATTCTTTAACTGACTCAAGTCCTACAAGATCCACCTTGAGGAGGTTAAAATAAGATAATCTGATATAAAACAAGTCTTGCAAGAAGTGGGCCACGTGGTAAATAAATAGAAGGCAGGGCATTTCTACAAAAGAACCGAGTGACCCACCAGCAAGGAACTCTGAGATACCTCAGATGGCAACCAAAGGTCATTGTTTCAATGCTGCTGAAGAGAAGTTTCAGGTCCAGAACACCTTACAATGAACGTTATACGCTGTCTTACTAGAAATTAAGACTTCTCGACTAGCAATAAGTCTCTTAATATTTTTTGGAAAACCACAAAACTGAGTATTCTAAAATATGTTTTGTTTCTGGAGTCGAGCAGGAAAGGTCTGCACATAGATCAGAGATAATCGCTTTGGTTCTGCTTCTGAGGAAGTTATTTGGTGTCACATTTATTCAAAAGTAAAGCCAAACTGCCACGGCTAAACTTTGACTACAGTGACCAGCTGACTCCATCCTGAGACATGCAGGCTGTGGTAACCGGCAAGGGACAGATTTCACCAAGACCACTGGGTAAAGGCTGAAGGGGTCACATCTTCACATGATTATTTTGTAGGCAACAGAATATATTTCACATTAGGCAATTATATTTAAATTCTTGAGAAAAGTATATGTAAAAGTACTGTATTATCTATTATTCAAAACGAGTGAATATGGTCACCCTGAGAGCATCCAAAAAATATAGTAATAAAAGTTTCAAACTCTAGTCAAGGAAGTGAATTTCACCTAGCATTTAAGTCCTTGGCATGTGAATTCTAACCTTTTTTGTTCTAAGTAAGTGCCTAGTATGGTAGTAGGTAAGTAAAAAAAAAAAAAAAAT
Organism: Muscardinus avellanarius; assembly: GCF_963383645.1. Lineage (NCBI taxonomy): Eukaryota > Metazoa > Chordata > Mammalia > Rodentia > Gliridae > Muscardinus > Muscardinus avellanarius. Next base: position 26,589,962 of record NC_137801.1, on the reverse strand, counting down.
TTTTTTTTTTTTTTAATTTGGAAGCCCCTTTGATCTGTGAGTGTGGTAGTGGGAGGTACTGGGGACTGAATGTGGGGGTATACTACCACTGAGCCACACTCCTTGCTCCTGTAATTTTGTTTTTTTGGTGGCACTAGAGAAGCCAGGGGCCTTTCTACCTCCGGGCTATACTCCAAGCCCTATTTTATATTTTATTTGGAAACGGGATCTCACTAAGTTGCTGAGAGCCTCACTAAGAGCTGAGGCTGGCTTCGAACCTGTGCGATCCTGTCTCAGCCTCCCAAGCACTGGGATTACAACTATGCCTGGCCCTCCTGCATTCTATAAAATTTGAAATACTCTCACTAAATTCTCCTGCCTCAGCTTCCCAAGTACTGAGATTATAGGCATGTACCACCACACCTGGCTCTTTGATCTTTTTTGATAACTCAGGTCTCAGCCTCCCAAATGCTGGGATGATAAGCATGCACCACCACGCCCGGCATAATCATAAATGTAAGGCAAGTGATCTTCACTTCAATCATCTTCATACTTCTCCATCTCTTCTTACACAACATTTAGATGTAAGAAAATGCTAACCCATAAAATTTTCTTCATTCTTATTCTTTGAATTATCAGATCAAAATCAGGTTTAAGCATGGTATTAAGATAGGATAATCGCAATTAAGTTATCCCAACAGCAGTAGCAAATTTCTTTCTTGTACCTTGCCAAAATTATCCTTTAAATTTTCTCATCTCCAAAAGGAAGGTAAAAATCATAAATAAAACATACAAAAGATAATAAACAAGTCATTTCAATGAAAATATATGTAGTAATCACATTCATCACACAAAGATCTGCAAAGTACTTTAATTAACATACTTTTTCTTTTAAGATAACCAGAGTGAAAAACAATAAACCTTCATTTGAAGAGGAGAAAAATTGCATCCCTTCTCTTTGTTAAAAAAAGAAAACTGTGCCGGGCGTGGTGGCACACGCTTGTAATCCCCGCGCTTGGGAGGCAGAGACAGGAGGATCGCGCAGGTTCGAAGCCAGCCGCGCGCGCTGGCTTAGGAGACCCTGTTTCCAAATAAAAATGTAAAAATAGGTCTGGGAGTGTAGCCCGGAGGTTGAAGGGCTTCCAGGAACCCCAGAAAGCTGGGCGTGGTGGTGCACGCTTATAATCCCAGTACTTGGGGAGGCTGAGACAGGAGGATTGTGGTTCATGGACAGTATCAGCTACTTAGTGAGGACCTCAGCAACTTAGGGAAATCCTGTTTCAAAATACAGACTAAAAAATAGGGCTGGGGATGTAGCTCAGAGGTAGGATGCCCCTGGCCCCTGGCTGCCATCTCCAGTACTGAAAAAAAGAAAAAAAGTATCTTGCCAGACTAATGTATTTTAAAAATAATGTATTTTACTCTTCCTCAATGTACCAGATCCTTGTAGGAAAGCAGGGACTTGGTAACACATGTGCTTCTGCTGGTTTCTTTTCTTAACAAAGGCTGCAATGTGATAGAGACCATGAGGGATCTTGCTAAGAGGCACATGCAAGTCTTAGTATCAAACCTACTAGAGTTTCTCTGTTAGTAAAATGAAGTTGCTAAAGATAGTTTTTGCATGGGATCAACAAAAAGGTAAAATAATATGAGTAAAATGAGTTCCTTTAACTGTTATTTTGATTTTGTGCCTTTGTTGGCACACATTTTAAAGTCTAAAGTACTTTTTTTTCTAACTGTAAAAAAAAAAGAACTGAAGAGTAATTTTTTTGAGGTAATCAAAGAGAAAAATAAAGAGCGTTAGTTAAGTGAAGTTAGTTAGTTAAGTTAGTTAGGTAGTTATCCACTACCTAAAAATTAAATTTTCAGCTGGAAGTGGCAGTGCACACTTGTAATCCCAATACTTGGAATGCGGAGACAGAAGGATCCGGGTTCGCGGCCTGCCTCAGCTACTTAGTGAGGCCTTCTGCAACTTAGTCAGACCCTGTTTCAAAGTAAAGAATAGAAAATCAGGCTGGGGGTGTTGCTCAGAGATAGAATGTCCCTGGGTTCAATCCCCAGCACCAAAACCTTTAACCAAAATAAATAAATAAAATAAAATAAAATAAAAATTTTAAATTTTCCTAGTGAGTTAATACATTCTATACAGAAGTCAATTTGTTTTTCAGAAAATTACACAACATATGTTACTAGAACAGAAAATAAGATTTAAGAAAGGCAAATTGATCAAAGAAGCATGACACATTTCCAGATTTCATTCACTGCAATAAGCAACTTCTATAATTATAATTAGGATTCAAATGATTATATATCCATTTTTGTAGGATCTACTGGAAATTATACCATAAAAATGCAGACTAAATAAAGATTTCCTTATTATACTTTCATATTTTTAACACTACAAATTTGTGTTACTGTCTTTGACCAAGACTAAACAACATTTCAAACTGCTATGTAACTTTCAATGCATTATACCTCTGATCTATGCCCCCAGACCCATTTTATTTTTTATTTGGAAACAGGGTCTCGCTAAGTTGATGTGAGCCTCAGAGTTGTTGAGGCTGGCTTCGAACCTGTGACCCTGGGCTGGGCGTGGTAGTTCTCCCTTGTAATCCCAGCATTCAGGAGGCAGAGACAGGAGGGTTTTGGTTTGCAGACAGCCTCAGCTACTTAGAGAGGCCCTTTGCAACTCAGTGAGAACCTATTTCAAAAAGGATATAAAAACTAAAAAATAGGAATGGTGGTGTAGTTCAGAGGTAGAATGCCCCTGGGTTCCATCCCCAGTACTGCAAAAACCAAAACCAAACCCAAATTAAAAAAACCCTGTGATTCTCCTGTCTCAGCCTCCCAACTACTGGGATTACAAAAGTGCAACACTACTCCTGGCTTTCAACTTTCAATTAAAAAAAAAAAAAAAAAAAAAATATATATATATATATATATATCCTTGAAGCCAGAAATGGTGGCATATGCTTGTAATCCCAGTACTTGGGAGGCTGAGACAGGAAGATCACAGTTTCAAAGTTAGCCTCGACAACTTAGAGGCTCTACACAAGTTAGTGAGACCCTGTTTACAAATAAATAAAATCGGGCTGGGGGTTTAGCTCAGAGGTACAGTGCCTCTGGGTTAAATTCCTACACACACACACACACACACACACACACACACACACACACACAGAAAAGAAAAAAAAATCCCTGGGTAAAAAACACCCAGGGCTTTCCAAACTTTCATTGTTTAGTTGTAAGGTAGTAGAGTTGTCTTAAAACGCAGTGACCTAAGTTACAGAAATGCAAGGCAAGATTCCGCCTAACACTACTGATTTCTTGTATAGGAGTAAGGGAGGCTGATGACCAGGGCAGAGGACAGGATGTTCAATTAGATGCTTCTTAAGGAGAAATGAGCTCAATTACAGAATTAAGATGTTCAGTTCAACTATGGTACCACCCTATTTTTGTATAATTACACTGGCTTCCCTCAGTTACCTTTACTTCATTCAGAAAGATTTTGGAATGCCACTGTAGAGTATGGGACCAAATACAACAGAACAAACACACTGTCAAAGAAAATACAACTTCACATATGCCTTCCTGAGTAACTGAGTATTAAGAACGTAGAGCTTTTATTTTTGAGATGAGGTATCACTACAGTGTTCACACTGATCTCAAGCAATCTTCCTGTTTCGGCTAGAACTACACATGCGAACCACCGTGCCTGGCAGAACCAGTAGTTCATTTCTCTATCAGGTGGTCCTTTTATTTTCTTCCCTCATCGATGACTCTTATGCCAAGCACTGATTCATTAGTTTCTAAAGTGATGGTAGCAAATTAAGCCAATTATGACAGAATGATCTGATAAACTGATTTTCCCTCAAAGATAAACCCTGACAAAATCTTTTTCTCTAGTATCCAGTTCTCTCTGCCAATCATTCAACATGTGCTGTTTTAAGTTGTGAACATAAACTGACTCAAAGGACCATAGACAAAAGAACAAACATCTACTAGCAGTACAAACACCCTCAAAGCTATAATGCCACCTGGGTTCAAACTGCAGTACCAAAAAAAGAAATAAAGTACCAAAAAAAGAAATAGCTTTTTCTAGGTTATTTAAAAACAGTTTTCAAGTACACTGGTGCATGCATGTAATCACAGGTACTTGGGAACCTGAGGCAGAAGGACTGCAAGTTTGAGATCATCCTAGGCAACTGAGTGAGACCCTGTTTCAAAAACGAAAAAAGGTGCAAACTAGCCAGGTATGACAGTGCATGCCTGTGATCCCAGTGCTTGGGAGGCTGAGACAGGAGGACACCAAATTGGAAGTTAATCTTAAGCAATTTAGTGAGACTCTCAGCAACTTAGACTTGTTTTTAAAAAAGTAAAAATTTAAAAAATGAAAGCCAGGCATAGTGTCCCACACTTAAATCCCAGGACTTGAAAGGTTGAGAAGGTTTAAGGCCAGCCTCAGCAACTCAGTGAGATAATTTCAAATTAAAAAGGGCTGGTATGGTGGCGCACGCTTGCAATCCCAGCATTTGGGAGGCTGAGACAGGAGGATCGCAGTCTGCAGGCAGCCTCAGCTACTACTTAGTGAGGCCCTATGCAGCTCAGTGAGATCCTGTTTCAAAATAAAGAATAAAAAATAGGGCTGGAGGTGTATCTCGGAGGTAGAATGCTCCTGGGGTTCTATCCCCAGTATTGCAAGGAAGAAAAAAAAAAAAAAAAAAAAGGCTAGGGGGTAGTTGGGCATTGTGGCACAATCCCAGGACTTGGCTTATAGTTTTGCAGCCAGCCTCAGCTATTTAGTGAGGCCTTCACAACTTAGTAAGATCCCATCAAAATAAAGAATAGCCAGGCATGGTGGTGCACACTTATAATCCCAGTACTTGGGAGGCTGAGACAGGAGGATCCCAGATTCGCTGCCAGCTTCAGCATAGTGAGGCCCTTTACAACTCAGTGAGAGCCTGTTTCAAAATAAAAAAATAAAAAATAGGGCTGGGGGTGTATCTTGGAGGTAGAGTAACCCTGGGTCCCATTCCCAGTACAGCAAAAACAACAACGAGCCGGGTGTGGTGGCACAGGCTTGTAATCCCAGCGCTTGGGAGGCTGAGGCAAGAGGGTTGCATAGGTTCTAAGCCAGCCTCAGCTACTTAGTGAGGCTCTCAGCAACTTAGTGAGACCCTGTTTCCAAATAAAGTATAAAAAATAGGTCTGGGAGTATAGCCCGGAGGTAGAAAAGCCCCTGAGTTCCATCCTCAGTACCACAAAAACCAAAAAACAAAAAGGAAGACAAATAAACAAACAAAAAACAAAATGAATAAAATATAGTGCTGAGGGTGTAGCTCGGAGGCAGAATGCCCAAGGTTCAATATCCAGTAATAAAAATCAAATTAAAAAATAAATAGTTATGCCGGGTGTGGTGGCGCACACTTGTAATCCCTACGCTTGGGAGGCGGAGACAGGAGGATCGCGCAGGTTCAAAGATAGCCGTGCTGGCTTAAGAGACCCTGTTTCCAAATTTAAAAAAATATATAAAATAGGTTTGGGAGCATAGCCCGGAGGTAGAAGGGATTCCAGAAACCCCAGTACCACCAAAATACTATAGGGGGCAAAGTGGGGTAGGGGGGAAGAACTTAGTGGTAAAGCATTTGCCTAGCATGCTCAAGGCCCTGAGTAACTAAATGTTGCAAGTGTTGCTGGGGATTGAACTCAGGGGTATTCTACCTCTGTTTTACACACTTGCCCTTTTTATATTTTGTGTTGAAACAGGATCTTTCTAGGTTGCGGACTGTCTTGCTAAGTTGCTGAGTCTGGCATCAAAATTCCTGTCTCAAGCTAGGCGTGGTGGCACATGCTTGTAATCCCAGCATTTGGGAGGCCGAGACAGGAGGATCGCAGTTTGTAGACAGCCTCAGCTACTTAGTGAGGCCCTTTGCAATTCAGTGAGACCCTGTTTCAAAATAGAGAATAAAAAATAGGGTTGGGGTGTAGCTCAGAGGTAGAATGCCCGAGTTCTACCCTCAGTATCACACACAAACAAAACAAAACAAAACAAAACAAAAAAACAAATCACCCTGTCTCAGCCTTACAAGTATTGAGATTATAGGTATACAACCACCATGCCTGGACAAAAAAAAAAAAAAAAAAACCCAAAACAAACACAGTTTGATAATACAATGTATGTTAATCTACTAAGGTACAAACTTAAACCAAAAATAATTTGAGAACTCAATTTGTTTTATAAAGATAAACAACTTCATTATAACTATGAAAAACAAACACTGACTTCTCCTGGCTTCTAAGAAAGGTTATACTATGAATTATAGCATGTATAAAACATTAAATAGGTATTGCCGGGCGTGGTGGCGCACGCTTATAATTCCAGCATTTGGGAGGCTGAGACAGGAAGATCATGGTTCGCAGACAACCTCAGCTACTTAGTGAGGCCCTCTGCAACTCAGTGAGACCCGGTTTCAAAATAAAGAATAAAAAATAGGGCAGGGGCTGTAGCTTGGAGGTAGAATGCACTGGGTTTCACCCTTAGACCAGCAAAAAACAAACAAACAAACAAACAAAAAAAACCCCGAAAAAAAAGAAAGAAAGAAAGAAAAAATAGGTGTAGCCCATAAATCCAGCAAATTTTCTTTCGTCTTTTCTTTGTGTGGTACTGGGGATATAAGCCCAAGGCATGCTACCTCTCTACTGTACCCTCAGCCTTTTTATTTATTTTGAAACAGGGTCTCACTCAGTTGCAGAGGCCCTTTTACCAAGTTCCTAAGGCTGTCCTCAAATCTGAGATTCTCTTATCTCAGCCTCCCAAGTACTGGGATTATAGATATACGCCATCATACCAAGCTCAACAATTCTGCCTCTAAGAATCTACCCTGCAGAACTTTCTATAAGACCCAAAAGACGTATATATGCAGTTATTAGAAATAGAAAAATACCCAAGTATTCACCAATAAATGAAGTAAAATACACCAACTACATGCAACGGAGAAATAAGAGTATTAAGACGGTGTCAGCACTGAGCATTTACCGACTGAAATGTGACTGCATCAGTACTCAGTGAGGATCAGCAGCTACTTGTGTAATCGGTACGACAGTGTGAAAGCATTAAAGAAAACTCCATTATCCACATCTATAAAATCACACAGGGAGATATATGATAAGCCACTGTGCAGAAACATATCTAAGTGTAGGATATAAGCACTTTTTCTTTATGTATTCATTAATATATTACTTAAGGTCGTATGTGCTCACAATATATGCCATTAAAAAAAAAAAGCCAAAAATGCCACAGAGCTATTTAAAAAATACTGTTAGAGGCAAGGTCGAGAGAAACAAACACAGTTTAGTACCTTAAACGGTTGGTATAGGTATCAACACAGGTCTTCATTTTGGCCAGTAATGTACCAACGGAAGTCTGACACTCAGACTGCTCTTCTTCCTCTTCACCATTCTCTGGAGAAAGAGGCAACAGCAGCGGCACCATGGTCGCACAAGAGGCGATGGCCCGGAGCAACTCCAGCAGAGCCCGGTACAGCGGCACGTGTCTTGCCATGTCCAGCACTTGGAGGAAGAGAGCGGGAAGTGCAAAGTGAGAACACACGCAACATACAAGTCTTCAGCAAGCCAGGCGCAGGCACCTGTAATCCCAGAACTTAGGCCGACACGGGAGGCTCGCTGGCTTGGGGAGGACCTCAGCAACACAGCAAGGCTCTCAGCAGCCCACAAAACCCTGTTTCCAAAGGTGATGTTAAAAGTGAGGGAGAAGTAGGCCTTCATTTATGCCTTCAAGGAACGATGCAGAGGAGAGGGTATTTCCTATTTACCAGGAATAAAATTTCTACATATACTTGCGTTTGTATTAAAGCCCCTTTCCCAGCCCATCTCCTAATGTTACAACAGTCTATCTGCTATAACTTCATAGTATGACAGTACTTTATTCACAAAAATTCAAATTAAACTGGAAAGCTACTAATCAACAAACATAAAACAAAAATAATACTCTGAAAGCTGGGCAAGGTGGTATATGCCTACAATCCCAGTACATGGAGGTTGAAATAGGAGTATCGTGGGTTTGAGAGGCCAGCTTCAGCAATTTAGTGAGGTGTGAAAGCTAGAGACATAGATAAAACTGAAGTGCAAATAATTTGGTAGAATTTGGAATTACCTATTAAAATTAAAAATACCATTGTTCCATGACTCAACAATATCACATGCTACTATGTTCTCTACAGACAAGGATGTCTGATTGGTAATATTTTCAGTACTGAAATAACCAAACAGTATCATATTCAAATGATTCTGCCCTATGTAACATTTGAAAAGGTAAGGTACAAATATCTCCCACAACAGCCAGGCGTGGTGGCTCAAGCTTGTAATCCCAGTACTTGGGAGGCTGAGACAGGAGAATCACGCAGGTTTGAAACTAGCCTCAGCTACTTAGTGAGGCTCTCAGCAACAGAGTGAGACCCTGTTTCCAAATAAAAATATAAAATAGGCCTGGTACAGCGGCATGTGTCTGGCCATGTCCAGCATTGGGAGTGTAGCCCAGAGGGTAGAAGGCCCCTGGGTTCCATCCCCAGTACCACAAAAACAAAACAAAAATCTCCCACACCAACACTTCAGTGGGATTACTTGCAAAAAGTACACACAGATGGTATTTATGTAAAAAAAAAAAATTTTTTTTTCTTTTTTGTGGTACCAGAGATAGAACCAAGGGACATCCCCAGTCCTATTTTATTCTTTATTTTGAAACAGGGTCTCATTAAGTTGCAGAGGACCTCACTAAGGTAGGTGAGGCTAGCCAAGAACCCAGATCCTCCTGTCTTACCCTCCCAAGTACTGGGATTACAAGCATGCACCACCAAGCCGGGCTGAAATGCTACTTTTCTAATGCATGGGGAACTACCTAAGAATACAAGGAAAATGGTGAATTGCTAAAAAGTAATTGCATATACATGAATACCATCTCCCACTGATTAGTCTGACAAAAGTATTTTTTCCTAGTCTTCATAAAGTAAATCACTTTGGTATGAATACTTCTAATTCTTTTTCTACACAAGCACTACTGTGAATGTGTTATTTTAAATAGTAGGCATTACTGTCAGGATTGTGTGAGAAACTAACATTTAGTGAGCTGCACAAGTTGCTGATGAAAGTAGATCAACACTGAAATCCACCCAACTACAGAGCTTTATCCCTCTCCTTGACTCTTCCTCACTGTCACACATGACCACTGAAACTTACTGAAAATATAAAAACAAAAGCAGCCCTAAAAATTCAGTTCCCTGGTTGCACTAGCTATACTCTATTGAAAAATAAAGAGATCCCACAGAAATAGTTATTAGAACAAAGACAAAAGTCTGAAGTTTGTGAATGCAAAGTTAACATGTATAAATACTATTAAAAAATTGTGAGCCAGTGTGGTGCACATGTGTGTAATCCCAGCATTCAGGAGGCTGAGACCGGAGGATTGTAGTTTGTGGACAGCCTCAGCTACTTAGTGAGGCCCTCCGCAACTTAGTGAGACCCTGTTTAAAAATAAAGAATACAAAATAGGGCAGGGGGTGTAGCTTAGAGATCGAATGCCCCCTGGGTTCCACCCCCAGACCAGCAAAAAAAAAAAAAAAAAAAAAAAAAAAAGTGTGTGTGTGTGTGTGTGTGTGTAGTACTTGGGACTGAACCCAAGGGTGTTCTACCTCTGAGCTACATCCCTATTTGAACTGTAATCCCTACTTATTTTTATTTTGGAACAGGGTCTCACTGGGTTGATGAGAGTCTCACTATTTGCCAAGGCTGTTTTTCAACCTGTGATCCTCCTGTCTCAGTCTCCGGTAGTGGGATTACAAGTATGCACCACCATGGCCAGCAAATGCTGTTAGTTTTATGTAATAAGTAATCAGGTGTATAATGCACTGGAAAAGATATTAATCATAATTGTAAATCCAATCCAAAATGAATAAAATCTTAAAAAAAATAGCCATGCTTTAGGACATGAGTGACATTCTCAATAAGGGACATTATTTTTATATAGAGACATACTCAACATCTAACATGCTGGCCATTTGTATTTCTTCTTTGAGAAGTGTCTATTCAGTTCAAACTGCCCATTTCATAATTAGGTTACTTGGTTTCTTGATGTTGAGTTTACTTTTAATTTTTACTTTTGTTTTTTGGTAGTAACAACTCAACTTAGGGGCAGTCTATATCCTAGTTATATCCCTAGCCCTTTTATTTTCTTTACTTTTTGTACTGGGGATTGAACCCAGGGGCATTCTACCTCCAAACTACACTCTGAGCTCTAGTTTTTATTCTTTATTCTTTTTTTTTTTTTGGTGGTACTGAGGTTCCTGGAAGCCCTTCTACCTCCGGGCTACACTCCCAGACCTATTTTTACATTTTTTATTTGGAAACTGGGTCTCCTAAGCCAGCGCGCGTGGCTGGCTTCGAACCTGCGCGATCCTCCTGTCTCTGCCTCCCAAGTGCGGGGATTACAAGTGTGCGCCACCACGCCTGGCTTATTCTTTATTTTGAAAAAGGGTCTCACTAAGTTGCAGAGGGCCTCACTAAGTAGCTATGGCTGACCGCAAACCACGATCCTCCAGTTTCAGCCTCCCAAATGTTGGGATTACAAGTGTGTGCCACCACATCCAGCTCTATAGTGTTTTATTTAACCAAAACAAACAAACAAACAAAGAAACAAACAAAAAACTATACTTATTTATGTATTTATTTACTCATTTATTTTGGAACTGGGGGTGGAACCCAGGGGCTTTTCTACCTCCAGGCAATACCCCAGACCTATTTTTATATTTTATTTGGAAACAGGGTCTCACTAAATAGCTGGTACCTGTGCAATCCTCCTGTCTCAGCCTCCCAAGCACTGGGATTATAAGTGTGCACCACCATGCCTGGCCTTGTCATCTACTTTAAAATAAAAAGGAATAATCTGATCACTTGAACTGTTTCTACCATCAGTCCTACCTTTTCACCTCCCCACCTCGTTCTTTATCATCAAGTGCTTGGGGACTAAAAGATTTATGTGCCTTTCTTCAGAAATAACTATTGTCAGCGAGATGTGGCAGCGCACGCTTGTAATTCCAGCATTTGGGAGGCTGAGACAGGAGGATTGCGGTTCGCAGCCAGCCTCAGCTACTTTGTGAGGCACTTTACAACTCAGTGAGACCCTATTTCAAAATTAAGAATAAAAAATAGGGCTGGGGGTGTAGCTTGAAGGCAGAATGCCCCTGGGTTCCATTCCCAGTAATGCAAAAAAGAAAAAGAAGAAAAAAAAAAAGAGAGAGAGAGAGAAATAACTATTATCTATAACTGTATAGTTTGATATGTAGATAGAATACTGCCATGAAGCCATGCGCCTTCGTTTTGTTATTCTCTGTTATAGGGTTGATATTTCTGGGGGAGGTGCTACTAGATATTGCACCCAAGCTATACGCACAGCCTGATTTCATTTCTTATTTGGAATCTGGTTCTCCCGAGGCTGCTGAGAACCTTGCTCAACTGCCGAAGCTGGCCTCCATCTCTGATCTTCCAGTCTCAGTCTCTCAAGTACTGGGATTATAAGCATGCACCACCATGCCTGGTAACCGGTTACACGTTAATAAAAGAAAGAAATGTACTTTCACAGGTAAAAATAAAGGAATCATAACTTTTATTCCATCCTATAGAAGACAGTACTAAACTAAGGGCACTAAAGCTGAACATTTTCAGAGTAATTTTTTTTGTGTGTGTGGTTCAGGGGGTGGCACCCAGGCATATTCTACCTCCGAGTTACATCCCCAGCCCTATTTTTTATTCCTTTTATTTTTAAAACAGGGTCTCACTAAGTTAGAGGGTCTCACTGAGTAGCTGAGGCTGTCCGCAAGCTGTGATCCTCCAGTCTCAGCCTTTCGAATGCTGGGATTACAAGCGTGAACCACCATGCCCAGCTTTTTAGAATAATTTTTAAGAAATTCATTGGCAGTATCAATTAAACCTTATTCTTTTTGAGCCAGGCGTGGTGGCGCACACTTGTAATCCCAGTGCTTGTGAGGCTGAGACAGGAGGATCGCGGTTCGCACACAGCCTCGGTTTCTTAGTGAGACCTTTTGCAACTCAGTGAGACCCTGTTTCCAAAAAATTATAAAATAGGGCTGGGAGTCTAGCCCAGAGGTAGAAAAGCTTTTGGGTTCCACCCCCACTACCACAAAAAACAAACAAACAAAAAAACCAAGAAAACAAACAAAATACTGACAACAAAAAACCCTTATTCTTTTTACAGTGCTGATGAAAAAAGAAGTGTTCACCCACAAAGATATTTCAAAGGGATAATCACAAGTGCTTTACCCGAGTCATTTCGTAGGTAAGACGACATGGCTGGCACGAGGCAGGACTGACTGAGAAGTTCCAGGAGCACAGAAGGCAGCGCGTGGCTGTTGTGTCCTCTGCTCTCATGACATGGCTGGGCCTCTCCATTTACAGCACCACTCACGGGATTTATGTAACTTGCAAGGACCTAACAATTACAGTTATTGAAATTACACTGGATTTTACTTTCACATACTTCAAAGGCTTATATTTTGTTAAACATTCATTCCAAATATTCAGAGAGTATATATTTTTACTCAACGTCTCACACTATATGTTTTAAAAAGAAGACATTTTCTGTTTAAATTTTCAAAAGAGAAGGATCTGTTTTGCCTTGTGATAGTGTTGCTTATAAAGAATGGTGCACCATTTGACTTAAGGAAAAACTGAAAAACATAGTACTGACTCTGACACTACTTTTAATACTTTATTGAATAGATTCAGCTCAAGTGTTATCCTAGAATTGCAGAAAGCAACTCTTAACAACTTGATGAAGGACCTAAAACTATTTTTTTAGTATGTCTTCCAATCTTTCTGTTCTATAAAGGCCTTCTGTACTAGTTCAATTTGTGTGATTCTAGAAACATTACAGAAAATTTTGGAAATTTAAATTTAAGGGTTTTGGGAATGTAGTTCAGTGGCAGAGCAAGCACAAAGCCACGAGTACATTCCCCAGCAAAAACAAACAATTAATTTTTTTTTGTATGTGTGTATGTGGCACTGGAGATGGAATTCAGGAGCATTCTACCTCTGAGCTCTATCATCAGTCCTATTTTACTCTTTTATTTTGAAACAGGGTCTAAGTTGCTGAGGCTGGGCTACAACCTTTGATCCTCTTGTCTAGGCTTCCCAGGTACTGAGATTAACAAGCGTGCGCCACCACTCATGGCAAAAATTAACTTTTAATACAAGAGTCCAAGTCGGGGATGGTGGTGCATTCTTGTAATCCCCGCGCTTGGGAGGCTGAGACAGAAGGATTGTGAGGATACAAAGCCAGCCTTAGTTACTTAGTGAGGCTCTTAGCACCTTAGTGGGACCCTGTTTCCAAATAAAAACATAAAATAGGTCTGGGAGTGTAGTCCAGAGGTAGAAGGCCCATGGGTTCCATCCCTAGTACAAAAAAAAAAAAAAAAAAAAAAAAAAAAAAGTCCAGATAAAACAAATTAAGAGGAGAAAATGATTAGAGGGTAGAAATCTAAGCCGGGTGTGGTGGCACACACTTGTAATACCAGCATTTGGGAGACTGAGACAAGAGGATTGTGGTTTGAGGACAGTCTCAGCAAGTAGTGAGCTTCGAATCAACCTCGCGAGACCCCTTTTCCAAATAAGAAGTAAAATTGGGCTGGGGGTGTAGATTGAAGGTAGAATGCCTCTAGGTTCAATATGGTCTTTACAAATAATACCTGCAGAAGACAGGTTACATGTTCCTCTTCCAGTCTTTGTTTAGTTAAGGCTTGTTCCACATCCCACCCGGAAGCTGTAGAACCTGTTCCAAAGCCAGTTCCTTTGGCCCAATAAAGCTGCTGCTCTTCTGTTGATGTAGGGTTATGGGAGCTTGACACCTGAGGCTAAGGGCAAAAAGTAAAATTTTATTAGGATGTGGTTTTATTATTCAGAAAATACTTACTACTGGCAATGGAAAACAGTTCAGCAACTAAGAATAGTTTAGCAGCTCATCAAAAAATTAAATATTGAATTATTGACTCAGGTATGTCCTCTGCCCACACCAAATGAAAACTGGTCTAAAACAAAGACATATGGCACATATGTTCATAGCAAAATTATTTGTAATAGTATATATGTCCAGTGGGAAAACAGATAAATAATACTAAGAAATACTATTAGCTATAAAAGGGAACAAGGTACTAATGCACGCTACGTGCAAAAACCTTGAAAACCTTATGCCAGCTGGGCATGGTGGCACACGCTTGTAATCCCAGTACTTGGGAGGCTGTGATAGGAAGATCGCAGGTTCACAGTCAGCCTCAGCTACTGGGAGGCCCTCCACAACTTAGCAAGACCCTGTTCCAGAAATAAAGAATAAAAAAATAGAGATGGAGATGTAGCTTGGAGGTAGAATGCCCCTGGGTTCAATCCCCAGTACTACCAAACAAACAAACAAACAAACAAACAAACAAAAACCCCAAAAACACCTTATGCTAGGTGTGAAACACTGTATGATTCAATTTATATAAAATATCCATTACAGATAAATGCATAGAGGCAGAATACAAACTGGCATGTGCCAGGGAATATGAGAAAGGATAGAGAGCAATTGTTTATACTTAAGAGTAGCAAAATTTTAAAAGCTATCAGGAGGTGGGTGCGGTGGCATATGCCTGTAATTCTATTATTTGGAAGGCTGAGACAGAAGGATCATAGGTTCCAGGCAAACCTCAGCAATTTAGTGAGATCTTCTTTGATATAAAACAAAAGCTAGACATGGTGATACACACCTATAATCCTACTTGGGGGGCTGAGACAGGAGGATCGCAGGTTCACAGCCAGCAATTTAGCAAGGACCTCCACAACTGAGTAAAATCCTGTCTCAAAATAAATGAGGCAGAATTTCCCAGATTCAATCCTCAGTACTTAAAAAATTGAAAATAAACATAAATAAAAAGGGCTGAGGTATGTGTAGCTCTGAGGTAGACTGTCCGGGGGTTCAATTCTCAGCACCACTAAAAAACAATAAAAACCTATCAGGAGCTGGGTGTGGTGGTGCAAACATGTAATCACAGTACTCAAAATCGAATAGAGAAAACAGAAAGTGAAAAGAAATGTGAGCCTGATCCTTTTAGGATAAATAGTACAAGACTGTATCAGAAGAACTGCGTCAAAGCAATATTTTCATAGTGCTGAGTTTCTTGAGTTCTCTGTATATTCTAGATTAGTCTTCTATCGGAGGAGTAGGAGGCAAAATTTTTCTCCCATTCTGTTAAAGTTCTTGATAGTTTCCCTTGCTGTACAGAAGCTTTCAGTTTAATGCAATCCCAATGTACTGATTCACCTTTTAGTTTCTTGTGCCTTCGGGGTCTTGTTGAGAAAGTTTTTGCTTGTGCCTCTGGACTGTAGTGTTGGACCTATTCCCTCAAGGAGCCTCAAGATCTCTGGTTTAATTCTCAGAAGGTCTTTGATCCATCTTGAATTGACTCTTGTGCAGGGTGAGAAAGTGGAGTTTATTTCCATTTTTCTTCATGTGGTTTAATTTTGAAAACACCATTTGGTGAACAGGCTATCTTTTTATCAGTGTATGTTTTTGGTTCCTTAGTAAAAAATCTTGGCTGTAAGTATGCGGATTTGTTTCGCAGTCTTCTATTCTGCTCCATTTGTCTATGTATCTGTTTTTGTGCCAGTACCATGCTGTTTTTATTACTACTGCTTTGTAGTATAATTTTTTGGGGGGGACAGTCTGGAGCTAGAATCCAGGGGTACTCTACCTCCGAGCTACAAGCCCAGCCCGATTCTTTCTTTCTTTCTTTCCTTCTTTCTTTCCTTCCTTCCTTCCTTCCGGCTGGCTTCAAACCTGCACGATCCTCCTGTCTCCGCCTCCCAAGCGCCGGGATCACAAGCGTGCACCACCATGCCCAGCTGTTTTTATTTTTTTGTGGTACTGGGGGTAAAACCCAGAGGCTCTTCTACCTCTGGGCTATAATCCCAGACCCATTTTTTATATTTTATTTGGAAACAGGGTTTCATTAAGTTGCTGAGAGCCTCACTAAGTAGCTGAGGTTGGCTTCAAATCTGTGTGATCCTCCTGTCTCAGCCTCCAAAGCACTGGGATTACAAGTGTGCACCACCACGCCCAGCTCTTTTATTCTTTATGTTGAAACAGGGTCTCACTGAGTTCCAAAGGGCCTCACTGAGTATCTGCGACTGTCTTCTGAACCAGGATCCTCCAGTCTCAGCCTCCCAAAAGTGGGGATTACAAGCGTGTGCCACCATGTCAGGCTCTCTTTTTTAGTAGTATAATTTAAAAGTCAGAGAACTCAATAAACTCAGCACAAAGAAAATGAATAATCCAGCTGGGCATGGCAGCACATCTTGTAATCCCAGCACTTGGGAGGCTGAGACAGGAGGATCGCATAGGTTGGAAGCCAGAAGCCATTCTCAGCTACTTAGTGAGGCTCTCAGCAACTTAGTGGGACCCTGTTTCCAAATAAAGTATAAATAAAATAGGTCTGGGAGGAGAGCCTGGAGGTAGAAAACCCCCTGTGTTCCACCCTCAGTATCACACACACACACAAAAGAAAGAAAATGAATAACCCAATAAAAAAAATGGCAAGTGAACTAAATAGACACTTCACAAAAAAAGAAATTCAAATGGCTAATAAACTCTAATGCATTATTGGTAGGATTGAAAATTAGTGCAACCACTCTGAAAAACAGCATGAAGGATCCTCAGAAATATGGGAACGAATTTATCATATGATCCAGTAATACCAAATACCACTTCTGGGTATCTACCCCCCAAAATGGAAACCAAACTACCAAACTAATGTATCCGTATCTATGTTCATAGCTGCACAATTCACCATTGCCAAACTATGGAACCAGCCAAGTTGTCCATCAACAGATGAATGGATTACACAACTATGGGCTATGTACTCAATAAAATTTTACTCATAAAGAAAAATATAGTTACGTCATTTACAGGGAAATGGACTGAACTGGAGAAAATTATGCTAAGTGAGTCACAAAAAATAAGAAACTGGATGTTCCCCCTAATAAGCAGAAGCTAGGGAAAAATGGGTCAGAGTATAAACTCGAGATGAAGGAGGAGAAACTATAAATGAGCAAATGAGGTGACCAATTGAGGGGAATGGGACGGGGGGGCGGGGGGATTCCCTAATGTACAGGATGTACAAACATGTCAAAGTCAATTGCTAAGCCAAACAAAAGAAGGAGGGAGGAAGGAAGGAATAAGGTGGGAATTGGGTAATGGCTAGTTGGTGATGTGTGCATGTATGCCTCTACTAGCATCTTGTACGACTACAATGCACCAGTAAAAAAAAATAAAAAAAATATTCTCAATCATAATAAGAAAATCTGCTTGAATTTACACAGCAGTTCTTAATGTCTTCCCTCCTTCCTTCCTTCCTCCCTTCCTTCCTTCCTTTCGTTGGTCTGGGGATGAAACCCAAGAGCATGTGACCTCTGAGCTATACCCCCTGCCCTATTTTATTCTTTATTTTGAAGCAGGGTTTCACTAAGTTGCAGAGGCCTCACTAAGTAGCTGAGGCTGTTCATGAACCGCGATCCTCTGGTCTCAGCCTCCCGAGTGCTGGGATTACAAGTGTGCGCCACCACACCCGGCTTTATCCTCATTTTAAATATTTGAGATAATTTTACTTTACATTCTGAGCAAGAAAGACATTAAAGAGCTTCACTAAGTAGCTGAGGCTGTTCTTGAACCACGATCCTCCTGTCTCATCCTCCCAAATGCTGGGATTACAAGCATGCACCACCATGCCCGGCTAGAATTTTCATTAAATTTGACATCTTATATATATCCTCGACATTTACAATTAAATTTTTTCTTTCTTTTTTCTTTTTGTGGTACCAAGGATTGAACCCAGGGGGCATTATACATCTGAGCTACACTCCTAGCCCTACTTTCTATTCTTTATTTTAAAACAAAGACTCTCTAAATTGAGGCTGATTGTGAACCTGCGATCCTCCTGTCTCACCCTGCCAAGTAGTAGGATAACAGGTATGTGCCACCATGCCTGGCTCTACAATTAAATTCCAACAGAAACACACAAGCAAAATCAATTGTGTATTTCTTTTTACTGAAATATTTTCTAAGAATAAACATACTGAAATAATATTTCCATAAGATGATATGTACAGTATGTGAATATATGGTTGAGGAATTCCCTCTTTCACATAAGATAAGCTGTTATGTCATTAAGTTCCATTACTGTAGAAACATTTACTAGAATAAACGATGTCAATGATTAAAAATAGCTATTTATTAAAAAATAAAAGTAATGTATTAAGCAGGGCAAAGTGACACACATCCAATCCAGCCTGTGGGAGGCTCACTTGAGCCCAGGAGTTTAATACAAGCTCAGGCTGTGAGCCTACCTCAGAAATACAACAAAAACCAGGCACTGTGGCGCAAGCTTGTAATACCAGTACTTGGGAGGCTGAGACAGGAGGATTGCACAGGTTCAAAACCAGCCTCAGCTACTTAGTGAGGCTCTCAACAACTTAGTTTCCAAATAAAATACAAAATAGGTCTGGGAGCCTGAAGGTAGAAATCCTCTGGGTTCCATCCCCAGCACCATAAAAAAATAAAAAACAAATAAAAAAAATAATAAAAGAATGCTTCAAGCCAGGCGTGGTGGCGCACGCTTGTAATCCCAGCATTCAGGAGGCTGACACTGGAGGATCATGGTTCGCGGACAGCCTCAGCTATTTAGTGAGGCCTTCTGCAACTCAGTGAGACCTGGTTTCAAAGTAAAGAATAAAAAATAGGGCAGGGGCTGTAGCTCAGAGGTCGAATGCCCCTGGGTTCCATCCCCAGACCCACAAAAAAAAAAAAAAGAATGCTTCTGGGTTCCAGTCCCCCCCCCCAAAAAAGTTTTAAAGTATTTTTTCAAAGTGTTTCATATATTTTATAGTTTTTAAATATTTTTTACTCTTATTTTCTATGTTTGATGCCATTCTAAAAAATCTTTAAAAAGCTCATTTATTGATCCTACACATAAAAAAAAAATCCTTATTAAATTTAGTTGAGCCATCAATCACTTTTGAGTAATTAATGACTTAATCTAAACATGATCATCTGAAAACAATGAGCTCCCTCCCAATTTCTTTTTCTTGTCTTACTACTACATTGGACAGCACCTACCATTCAATAATGATTCCCTAAAAGTTTAGGAGGAAAAAAGGAAAAAGATTATAGCATAAATTTGAATATCTTGGCAAAAGGGAAAGCTTATTAAGCTCTTAAATCTTTTAATTTTCAAATAGATGTGTTAACTTGTCATTTTTCTGAAAAAGCCTACAATTATAGTTTTTAAAATATCTTTTACTTTAGGTACTGAAAGGAACACCCAAGTCTCTCCGAATAATTAAAATTAAACCTACCTCTGTTTGATTGAGGCTTGAGTTAGGAACTCGTGGGGCATGGTGGCTCAGAGCAGACAGACAGACAAGAATGAGGTGTAGTGCTCCAATTTCTAGTGCCATCCTCCTTAGAAGCACGCCATCATCAGTTGTCAAGGGTGTAGTGCTGAACAAGCTACGAAGGACGTGGAAAGGAAGAGTTGGGAGCACATTGGCTGATGGAGATTGCAGAATATGACCTAGATAGAGAAGAGAAGAGGACTCAAGATAAAAAATATTTAAAAACTCAATAAGGAGAAGCTATATACATGGTCACAAATTAATAATGTCAATGTAATATAAAATTACCCAATTTATTATAAAACTATTTAAATACCAGATAGAACCGTAATATTTTCAAATTTAATTATAGTGTTAGGAAAAGCTCTCCAAAACACAGTATACACAAAGTGTAAAAAAAAACCTTGAGGCTGGGCATGATGGCGCATGCTGCTTGCAATCCCAGTACTTGGGAAGCTGAGAGAGAAGAATTTTAAGTTCACACCCAGCCTCAGCTACTTAGTGGGACCCTGTTTCAAAATAAACCATAAAAAATAGGGCTAGGGGTATAGCTTAGAGTAGAATGCCCCTGGGTTCCATCCCCAGTATCGACCAAAAAAAAAAAAAAAAAAAAACCAAAAACAAAAAAACCCCCAAATAACAACAACAACAAAAACTCAACCAATCAAACAAACATTTTCATACATATGATAATTACTATCTACAGATGATATAAAAATTATTAAACAAGAATTCAAATTAAAATCTGAATATTAAATAAGATTTAAAATTAAAAATTGATTACAATAGTAAAAACTAATTGCTTACTCTGAGAGTGTTTGCACCATGAACAGATAATGAATTAATGGAATCACCTGCTTTTTGCAATACATTTTTCTATTATGTTTCAGCTAGAAAAAAAGCTTACATACAAAGAAAGCAATGCCAGCTTCAGCTACTTAGTAAGGCCCTCTGAAAATTAATGAGACCTTGCTTAAAAATAAAAAATAGGCTGGGGGTATAGCTCAGAGGTAGAATGCCCCTGGGTTCCATCTCTAGTACCGCAAAAAAAAAAAAAAAAAAAAAAAAAAAAAAAAAAAAAAAAAAAAGAGAGAGAGAGAGAGAGAAATAGAAGAAAAATATTGTTTATTAATATTATTGAGTTAACAATTAGAGATAAACCAGATAAAAATCAACTTTACTAGGCTACCCTGTGATCACCTGATCTTTTCCTTCCTCCTTCCTTTTCTCTTTTCATTCTAATAATGCCAAATCAATGGAAATACCCACAACAGCTTTCTATAATTACTCTGTATTATTATATAATACATATAACTCTTGCTGGCCAGGATGTGGGGAAAGAGAAACTCTTTTACACTGTTGGTGGGAGTGCGGTGTAGTTCAGCCACTGTGGAAATCAGTATGGAGAGTCCTTAGAAAACTGGGAATAGATCCACCATTTGATCGGGCTATACCACTCCTGGGTATCTTTCCAAACGGGTTGAAATCAGAGAACTACGTTAACATATGCATACCCATGTTCATAGCAGCACAGTTTGTAATAGCCAAAATATGGAACCAACCTAGATCTCCATCAGCAGATGAATGGATTGCAAAATTATGGAAAATACACACAATGGAATTCTACTCAGCAATAAAGAAGAACAATATAATAGCATTTGCAAGAAGATGGAAGGAACTGGAGAACATTATGTTAAGTGAGATTAGTCAAACACAGAAAGAGAAGGGACATATGTTTTTCAAAATATGTTCAAGCTAGGGAGGAGTGGTAATACCAGAGGGATTCCAGATGATGGAGGGGAAATCTCAGCAAAGCTTGAACGGAAGGATAGGAGAGGAAGAAAGCTGAGGTTGTTCAATGAAGGAGCTACATACGAATGTGTGTAATAGTATAAATGTAACATGATTAACCTGGACACTCTCTACTTGGGGGGGAGGAAGTGGAGGGGGAAGGGCAGGAAACACAATCTAAATGTATATCACTTACAATATGTTCCACTTATACATAACTCTTCTTAATTTTTTCTAATATTAAGAAATATTAAGAATGTTAGAAATTAAATAATTTCTAATATTAAGTCTAAATATTGCTATTAGCGTCGACACTTTTTTTTTTGGAGATCTGGGGATGGAACCCAGGGCATTCAATGTCTGAGCTACAGCCCCCTGCCCTATTTTTTATTCTTTGCTTTGAAACCGGGTCTCACTAAGTTGCAAGGGCCTCACTAAGTAGCTGAGGCTGTCCGCAAACTGCGATCCTCTGGTCTCAGCTTCCCGAATGCAAGGATTACAAGCGTGTGCCACCATGCCCAGGTAACTTTTTAAAATAAAATTGTCATATTGTAAGCCAGGTGCAGTGGCACACATTTGTCATCTCAGTACTTAAGAGTTGTGACAGGAAGATCTCAGGTTCACCACCAGCTGTAGCAACTTTTAGTGAGTCTCTGTTTCCAAATAAAATAATAAAATAGGAACCAGCATATAGCTCAGAGGTAGAATGCCTCTGAGAAAATATCATATTGTTACTTTGTTTAATACATGTTAACAAATCTTCACTGCTACTCAAAATAAAATCAAGCTTGTAATCCCCACGCTTGTAATCCCCACGCTTGGGAGGCGGAGACAGGAGGATCCTGCAGGTTTGAAGCCAGCTGCACTGGCTTAAGAGACCCTGTTTCAAAATTAAAAATTTAAAATGGGTCTGGGAGTGTAGCCCTGAGGTAGAAGGGTTTCCAGGAACTCCAGTATCACCCCCCCCCAAAAAAAAATCTCAAGCTCTTTTTGAGGGTCTGGGGATGGAACCCAGGGGTATTCAACATCCTAACTAAACGTCCTGCCCTATTTTTATTCTTTATTTTAAAACAGGGCCTCACTAAGTTGCAGAGGGCCTCACTAAGTAGCTGAAGCTGTCCTCGAACCACAATCATCTGGTCTCAGCTTCCCGAATGCTGGGATTGCAAGCGTGCGCCACTATGCCTGGCTAAGTCTCAAGTTCTTAATAAGGTTTTTTTTTTTTTGATGATCTGTTACCAATAGCACCTTTTAAAGTGAGCTGGCAAGTCTGGCGTGGTAACGGATGCTTGTAGTCCCAGTGCTTGGGAGGCTGAGACAGGAGGATCGGGGAGGCTGAGACAGGAGGATCACACAGGTTCAAAGCCAGACTCAGCTACTGAGTGAGGCTCTCAGCAACTTAGTGAGACCCTGTTTCCAAATAAAATATAAAATAGGTCTGGGAGTGTAGCCCGGAGGTAAAAAGCACCTGAGTTCCACCCCCACTACCATAAAAAAAAAAAAAGAATGAATAAATAGAGCTGTCAATACTGCCATTTGCACAAATTTTCATCAGTTAACTTATCTCCTCTCCTATATTTTGAACTTCTAAACACTGCTCAAAACATTTTTTCTTTCTGAAATAACTCATTCCCACCTAAATGTCTTCTATTCCTCAAGGCCCACAAAAATTACTATGTAGCTTCATTCACCCTTTGTTGCCCTGTGAAAAAATGACCTCATACCTGGGAGCTTCCACAATACTATGCTTGCAGGTAGTCAAGGCTTATTATAACTTGTTAAGTCTGTACATTTATGTAACTCCCTACCGCTAGGACTGGAGACCATTAGCTATAGGACAATAGATCGACCTAAATACTCACTGCATGTTTAAGTCACTCCAGTGATACCCAGCAGTTGTATATGTATTCACTAATTTTTTTTTTCTTGTACTGGGGATGGAACCCAGAGGCTTTCCACCTCCGGCCTACATTTTCAGACCTATTTTTATATTTTATTTGGAAACAGGGTCTCACTAAGTAGCTGAGGCTGGCTTCAAACCTGCACGATCCTCCTGACTCCCAAGTACGGGGATTACAAGTGTGCACCACCATGCCTGGCTCACTAAATATTTTTTAAATAAACAGAAATGAAAGTTCTTTAGAGTTTACTTTATTTAATCTTGAAACTGAACTACCAACAAGCAAATGTCATAGTTTAACTATGAAATAAGTAATAACGAGTAATGATTTGTGTAAATTTACCCAACCTACATATGTATGCATTGATGAATTTTACTAATAATGCTAAACACTCACTTCCTTCTCCATCGTCTGTGACTCCCAATACCAATCGAAGAAGGCACTGGGCATGTTTCCTCTCTTTCAAGAGCACTTCAGCATAGCCCGGAAGACGAAGAAACAATCCAAAAGCAGCCAAAGAATGGGCAGGTATGGGAGACATGGTCTGTACTGCAGACTTGATAGGTGGAGGTTCAGCTGCGATAGTTTCTGGAGCTTCATAAACTAATTCTCCCGACTGCTCAATGGTCACCCACTCAAACTGATCGCTATCCTTCGGCTTTTCCTGAGTGGTAGATGTTACCACTGGAGCACTCACCTAAATGGGAAAAAGAAAAAAAAAAGTTTGGCTATGTTTCAACATCAGGTTCAAATTAAAGACTTCACATCAAATCATCAGGTGCTCCAATACCACACACAAAAAATAAAGATACAAACAAAAACAAAGGCAGGCGTGGTGGGGCACATTTGGGAGACGGAGATAGGGGCATAGTGTCTTGCAAAGAGCCTCAGATACTTAGTGAGACCTGTTGCAACTCGCAGAGACCCTGTTTCAAAACAAAAGACTAAAAAATAGGACTGGGGGTGTAGCTCAGAGGTGCAATGCCCTTGGGTTCCAACCCCAGTGCCGCAAAACAAACAAACAAAAACAACTGTCTAAACATCAGAAAGTACATCATAAGTATGCTGTTGTCTATCCAGTGACTCTAAAGTTATATTTTCTCCTTTGTAATTAAGTATATATAGATGGATTTTGTTTATTTTGGTTCTCGGGATTGAACTCAGAGGCATTCTACTTGAGTTCAATACATACATACATACATACATACATACATACATACATATATACATATTTCTTTATTTTGAAACAGGATCTCTAAGTGGTGAAAGGCCTCACTAAGTAGGTGAGGTTGGCCAGGAACCTGCTATCTCTTGTCTCTGCCTATCAAGTACTGGAATTACAAGTGTGTGCCACCACTCCCGGCTTATTTTTTATTTTGAATTAGGGTTTAACTGAATTGCAGAGGGCCTCCCTACGTTGCTGATGCAGGCTATGAACCTGTGATACTCCTGTTTCAGCCTCCCAAGTACTAAGATTACAAGTGTGCACTACCACACCTGGTTCTTTCTCTTTCTTTCTGGTTGGAGATTGAACACAGGGATGTTCTACCTCTGAGTTATACCTCCAGTCCTATTTTTCTTTGCTTGTTTATTTTGAAAGAGAGTCTTGCTAAGTTGCTGAGGCTGGTTTCCACATGAGGATCATTTTTGTCTCAGCCTTCCAAGTAATAGGATCACAGGCAGACACTAACACGCCCAGCTATTTATAACCCTCAATACCACACACTCCCTTCATTAATTAAGAACACGAAAAGCCAGCAACATTAATGAACATAATAGGCTGAACTCATATTTTTTAAAATTAAACTTGGAAATGGCATAGCACCCAAAAGGGAAATATAAGTTAAAAAGAATAGGCCTGTATTGGGAGCAGCTCACACTATTTTACTCTTCCATTTCCAGTAATAACCATAATTAATATCACATCTAAAAGAAGCATAAGAATGAGAACATTAGTGTAAACATGCAATCAAGATAAATGCAACAGCGATGGGTTGGACAAATGTGCTGTCCTCAACATTTCTCCATTTTTTTTCTTTTCTTTTTTTTGATACTGGGGATGGAACCCAGGGGCATTCTACTTCCGAGGTACACCCCCAGCCCTATTTTTCAGTCTTAATTTTCAAACAGGGTCGCACTGAGTTGCAAAGGGCCTCACTAAATATGTGAGGCTGTCCGTGAACCGCGATCCTCCTATCTCAGCCTCCTGATGCTGGGATTACAAGCGTGCGCCATCTTGCCCAGCTCAAAATTTCCCCATTATTAATTCTCATGAAGCTCTATAAAGGCTGACCTTTGAAACACTTATACAGTGTTCAAAGAGTATAAGGAAAAGGGTACTTTTAAAGGGTTAATGTATGCCGGGCGTAGTGGCGCATGCTTGTAATCCCAGCATTTGGGAGGCTGAGACGGGAGGATCGCAGTTTGCGGACAGCCTCAGCTCTTTAGTGAGGCCCTCTGCAACTCAGTGAGGCCCTGTTTCAAAATAAAGAATAAAAAATAGGGCAGGGGGTATAGCTCGGAGGTCGAATGCCTCTGGGTTCCATCTCCAGACCTGCAAAAAAAAAAAGGGGGGGGGTTAATGTAAATTAAGCTAAAAACAGAAACAAAAACAATAAAAAAGAAAAATGAGAAGATGGTATTGGATTAAGAACTTTGTCTTACCTGTTGAATTACTTCTGGATAGAGCATAGGTAATCTTTCTGCAATAAGAGCCAATCCACCCATTCCTGCAAAAACTTGTAATGGTGACTGAATTGGACAGGTTTCCAGTAAAGATTCATCCAGTATCCCATCCATGCACTCATCACTTGGCGTGAGAGCCTCATCTTCTGCACAGCTACCAAGTAAGTCTCCATGATCTATGCAATAAATTATTAACATTTTCAATAGATAAGATTTATTTTTATAATATACTTTCATTTACAAAATATGGGTGCCTTCTTTCAACACAAGAGCTTATATAAAGAGCATTAGTTACTCAGATGTATTATATTAAGGCTACATAATATAAGAAACTTTTCTGTTTTGGGTACCGTGGATTAAACCCAGAGGCGTCTGGCCTCTGAGCTACAACCCAGCCCTTTTTTCCTGGTGGTACTGGGGATGGAACCCTTTTACCTCCAGGCTACACTCACAGACACATTTTATATATTTTTATTTGGAAATAGGGATTACGAGCGTGTACCACCACACCCGGCAACCCGGCCCTTTTTTACAATTGTTTTTGTTTTGAAACAGGGTCTTGCTAAGTTGCAGAGGATCTTGAACCTATAATCCTCCTTCCTCAGCCACCATCATATCCAGATTACAGTAACCTTTAAATGACTTCAGATACTGCCCTCTATGATCTTTTGTCTCAAAGAATTGTTCATGGACTACCAGCTTGGGCATCACCTGGAACGTACTTGAAATGCAGAATCTCAGGTTCATTCCAGACCCACTGAATCAAAGCCTGTATTTAACTTAGTCCTATCACTGGGGGGGTTAATATTACAGATTGAATGGAGAGGCAGTCTACCTCCAAGCTACATCCCCAGCCCTATTTTTTAATTCTTTATTTTGAAACAGAGCCTCATTAAATAGCTGAGGGTGTCCTCGAACCTGCGCTCCTCCTGTCTCAGTCTCTCCAGTGCTGGGATTACAAGCGTGCGCCACCATGCCCAGCTTCTTGGTTCTGTAAGTAATCTTTAAGTGTATTAAAGTTTGAAACGCAATCTCCTTTAGGGCATAGTTGTAAGTTACATTTTATTTTTTTTTTAAGTCCCTGAAAAAGACTCAACAAATAATATGCATACATTGTGCTTTTAAAATCTTTTTTAAATTTTTCTTTATTTTTTTGTGGTGGTGGTAATACTGGTGATTGAACTCAGGGTGAGCTACACTCCCACCTCTTTTTATTTTTTATTTTTTTTGAAATAGGGCCTCACTAGGTTGCTGAGAGTATCTCTAGTCTTGAACTTGTGATCCGCCTGTATTAGACTCCCATGGACTGGAATTACATACCGGGGCTTACATTATGTTTTAAAGTATCCAATTAGGCCAGGCATGGTGGCGCACACTTGTAATCACTGTAATTGGGAGGTGGAGACAGAAGAATCGCCCTGGTTCAAAACCAGCCTCACTGGCTTAAGAGACCCTTTTTCCAAATAAAAAATATAAAATAGGTCTGGGAATGTAGCCCGGAGGTAGAAGGGTTTCCAAGAACCACAGTACCACCAAAAATAAATAAAAAAATAAAAAAAATTAAAAATAAATAAATATCCAATTAAGGATCTGCAGTGGTGGCTTATAATATAACTGTATTCTCTGCTACTCTGATGGCTAAGGCAAGAGGATCCCAAACTCAATGTCAATCTCAGTAATTTAGCAAGAATGTCTCAAAATAGTAAGTAAAAGGGGGTAGAAATGTAGTTCAGTGGTAGTGTACCACTGTGAACTCAGTGGCTAAAAGGAAAAAAAAAGTATCCAATTAGGAAACACTGAATAATGTAAAATTTTCTCTAACTGAAAACTAAAAACTTTAACAACTGGTATAACTTTGATTTACTTGCTAGGAAACTAAAACTTTAGTAAGTTCAATACATAACCAGATGTTATAAACTTTTTTTTTGGTGTGGTCCTGGAGATGGAAATACCACTCAATAGAAATGATCATCAAATGGTACAATGGGATCCTGACTTCAACCATGAAGTGACAACTCACATATTTCTCAACTAAGTTAAATCACATGTGCTCATACAGAAGGGAGGAGATAAGAGGAATTAACACAACTTTCAAATAAAATAATGGCGGTTTCTTAATATTTACAAATAACTCAGCTGAAAGAAAAACACTGTTAAGGTGACATAATGGAAACAAGTCAATTCAGTAATTGGCTGTATAAACACCGGGCTTGTGTATGAGAGACAATTTTTTTTTTTGGTGCTGCAGATTGAAACCAGGGGTATTCTACCTTAGAGCCACACTGTCAACCCTATCTTTTCTTCTTCTTCTTCTTTTTTTTTTTTTGACAGTTGCTGAAGATAAAGAAGTTTATTAAAAGACAGAAATACAGAAAATAGAAATACAAAAACAGAAAAACAGAAAAAGAGGAAAAGATAGAAATACAGGAGATAGAAATACAGCTCCATACCAGACTGGCATGGAGGGGTGACTCGAATGAGTACACCCCTATCTTTTTTTCTTTATTTTGAAACAAGGTGTCACTAAGTGGCAGAGGGCCTCACAAGGTAGGTGAGGCTGGCCTCCAACTTTCAATCCTCCTGTCTCTGCCTCCCACATACTGGGATTACAAACTTGTGCCACCATGTCTGGCTTAGAGGCAGAAATTTTAAAGTAATATAAAGCACCTACCTTTTTCAGGGTGTAGTCTTTTAAAAGAATCCGTTTTTGATAGACTTGGGTCTGTGATAACTCTTGATCCCAATTTAACAGTCAGATCTATTGAACGGTAACCTTGAGGAAGTTTTCGGTCATAGAGGAGAGTTAAAAGCTGGGCAAGTGTCATTTCAGCTGGCAAAGGCTGACCTAAAAATGATACAATTCAGTTAAACTGTAATCCAAAAGGGAGACATTTATTTAGATTGATTTACTCAATTTCACATTATTTCTCTAGACAACAAGCAAGAGTTTGATTCTAATACCAACACTGAAAGGATTTAAAAATTGCTGTGAAAGCCAGGTGTGGTGGCGCACACAGGGAGGCTGAGACAGGAGGACCGCACAGGTTCCAAGCCAGCCTCAGCTACTGAGTGAGGCTCTCAGGAACTTAGTGACCCTGTTTCCAAATAAAGTATAAAATAGGTCTGGAAGTATAGCCCAGAGGTAGAAAAGCCCCTGGTAGAAAAGCCCCTGGGTTCCCTGGGATCCACCCTCAGTAACACACACACACACACACACACACACACACACACAGCTGCAAAATCTACAAAAATTGAATTTACCTTTAGACATGTTTGAACAATGTCTAAAGTAGAACATCATGAGCAAAATAAAAACAAAGAGACAGACATTCTAAAAAATTTATGGTTGAGTTTTGATGTGGAGGCACATGCCTATAATCCTGGTACTTGGGAGACTGAGACAGGGGAATTGCAGGTTTGAGAACAGCCTCAGCAACTTAGTGAGTGAGGCCTTCTGCAACTTGTTTTAAAATAAAAAAATAAAAAAGGGCTGGGGGTGTAGCTCAGAGGTAGAATGCCTCTGGATTCCATCCCTAGTATCACACACAAAAAATAAATAATAATAATAATAATAATAATAATAATAATAATAATAAATAAAATAAATAAATTTAGGGCTGGTAACTTTTTCACAAAGAGCCAGATTACAAATATGGCCTATTGCAACTATTAATTCAATGTTTTAGCAGAAAAATAACTAAGGATAACACATTAATAAATGGGCATAACTGTAATCTAATAAATGTTTATAAAAGAGGCATCCAACCCACAAATCACAATTTGTTGACCTCGGCTATGAATGATAATGTTAAGCTGAAGAGGAAATATTTAGTGGCAGCTTGACTGTGATAGTGCACAACAATGGTGATAAAATGGTGTTACTTTGCTAAAGTAACATATATTGCTCAACACATCTGTTTTAGCTGAGAAGAATATACTGTTGCCCAGTGACGTATCTAAGAATCCACTACAAGAACTAAATTTTGCTTCACATTGCTTTCTATATGACTGATTTTATAACACACCAACAGCAAAGGTTAGAAAGCCAGTAAAGTCAAAGTATGTTTAACTTGATGGGGTTAAAAAGGACATATCGTAAACCATCCCCCTAAGAGCGGGGTGGTGCTCGCTTGTAATCCCAGTACCTGGGAAGCTGAGACAGGAGGATCATAGATTTGCGGCCAGCCTCAGCTACTTAATGAGGCTGTCAGCGACTTAGTGAGACCCTGTTTCAAAATAAAAAGAATAAAAGAAACAGGGCTGGGGGTGTAGATTGAAGGCAGAATGCCCCTGAACTCCATCCCTACTACCGCAAACAAAACAAAACACAAAAAACCATCCCTCTGCATTGTGGTACCTCCAGATTCTACCACTGAGCTATCACCCAGATCTATTTCTCTATTCATTTCCTTATAAAAGGGTTTCCCTAAATTGAGGATGGCCTTGAAGTCATGATCCTCCTGTCTCAGCCTCTCAAGTACTGGGATTACAGAAGTTCACCACCACTCCTGGTTTACTGTACCCTTTTTCTTCTTTCTTTTCTTGAAAGAATTGTATGGAAAGTCTCATTATTTCATTACAAAAACCTGATAAAAATAATTCTGTTGATTACACATGTGGGTTTCTATAGTTGGAAGAATATTAAAGTTTGCTTTCATGTTTATCCATTTGGAATATTACCTGCCAAGAGCTTGTGAAATAGATGAAACACTGGGACAGTAATTATTTTGCTGGCAGTATCTGCACCTGAGGAAGTAGCTCCTATTTTATCAGGTATTGTCCTCCCCCTCCTAGACGGTGGACGAGGTGGTGTAGCTGAAACAGCACGTTTAGATTGGGATTTCAGTCCTAAAAGAAAATAATAAGAATCTATGTAGGAGAACACCAAAATAAAATTGTGTTTCTAAAAATTTTAATAAAAACCATATTCCTAGCTAAGTAAAAATATAGGAATGTTTCTTTTAATCCAATAGCTAATCTCCTAATTCTATTTTAACTTTGGGGCATACTACAAATATCTTCGTTATTTATAACTATTTCCAATAAAGTAAAAAATACTGTTAGCTTTCATAATCTATGCGGTGCAGATGACTCTTAATGTAGTAGAATGCAGCTTTGTAGTAATATGGGTAAGAAATCCTAGGTTAGTTTTCTTCTGAAGCAGGGTAAATACACCACTAGGGGTTTCCTACTCAAAGAGTAAACTAATGCTGCACCTTCTGGTGTGCACTACAACCAGCTCACTTACATTAAAGACTCTCTGAAATTATCAGTTACCCTTGCTAATTTTCATCTTCCTTAATTTAATGCTAAGAATGAGTATTTAACTTATTTTTAGTTGTACTTTCTATTTTTATGTGATGAACATATTGTAAGTGAAAACTAGTACCTTTTCTTTTTTATTAAAAAAAGAAATTATATAAAATTCTGGAACTTCTTGGACTTGAACGGGTAGGACTCACCCTGAGATAAGGGTACAATATCAACTTTCAATGGAATATCTAAGCTAATCATTAATTTCGGCACCTGATGAAATACAATAAGCTTAAGGCATAAAGTAAGCTTAATAATTCCCCTGCCAAAGAATAACAGACTTCTGGTAAAATATTTTCTAACAAGTAATAAGAGTTTAAGCCAGCTTTTTACACTAATATATTTTATCATAAGAAATCCCTACAAATACAAACCATTTTATCTTATAGAAACCCAAACAAAATAAAGAATATAAAGTGGAAAGCATACCAGAGGCAACAACAACACTGTAATTGTCCTGAAATCCATTTTCCGCCTTAACTTTTTCTTTCTCTTCATGGTTTTTCTTTTCTTTGTCATCTTTTTGTTCACTAATTAGTTTAGCTGTGATACTCGGAGTATCTGTAAGAAAATATTATCTAAACTATTGCTTTTCCAAAGTATTAAGAAGGGAAGCAATAGATATTTCAGAAGATTAAAGCAAGAATTTAGATGAAATGTTTTAAGTTAAAAAGCCTTATGTTCAGTATTTAATGACAACAATGCAAAGAACTCATTACTGGTTTAAAGCAAGGCCAAGTTCTGAGACCTGGCCTCTCCTGGTCCACCTTGGCCAATCAGTGAAAAGGACATTCCCCGCTGACCCCAGCCCAAACACCTGGCCACACGGCCCCTCCTCCCCATGGGACCCCAGCCAATTAGTTCAAAAGGCATTTATCCTAGACTATTAGCCCCAACACATAACACCAGCTGGTTTATAACGCTGACCCCGGCCCGTTCTCTCTCTTTCCCTTTGTTTCTTCCGTTCATGTCAGCCACTTCCCCAATAAATCTCTTGGCTATGAGGAGGTCTCTGATGTGGTCAAACTTAATTTTGCCTTTCAGGTTCCATTCCCAGTGTAACCACACACACAAAGAAATAAAAATAAAAGTAAACAAAAAACCAAAGATAGCTATTACTATCTAAATTAATATCCTTTCATTACACTGGCTAAACCCGGCATGGTGGTGTACTCTTCTAATCCCAGTACTTGGGAGGCTGAGACAGGAGGATCACGCAGGTTCAAAACCAGCCTCACAGCCGGGCGTGGTGGCGCACGCTTGTAATCCCCGCACTTGGGAGGCAGAGACAGGAGGATCGCGCAGGTTCGAAGCTAGCCGCGCGCGCTGGCTTAGGAGACCCTGTTTCCAAATAAAAATGTAAAAATAGGTCTGGGAGTGTAGCCCAGAGATAGAAGGGCTTCCAGGAACCCCAGTACCACTTAGTGAGGCTCTCAGTAACTCAGTGACACCCTGTTTCCAAACAAATATAAAGTAGGTCTGGGAGTGTAGCCCAAAGGTAGAAGGGCCTGGGTTCCAAACCCAGTACCCCCTGCCCAAAAACAAAGCTAAGAGTGTAGCTCACAGGTAGGATGCTCTGGGCTCAATCCCCAGTACTGCGAAAAAGGAGGGTGTCTTTATATAGTGACATGAAATGCAAAGAGTGACTGTTTTGATATTATTAAGATTATTTTTCACAATGTGCTTAGGATTGATATAGATTGTCACCTTAATTCTCTAACTTAACGTAATTATAATCCAAAGTGTTTTATTGTGTTAAAACATTGAAGTAATCACATTAGATGAAAGTATTATTCCTAATATGTCATGTGTGTGTGTTGGTGGTGGTAGTAATGGTGTGTGTGTGTGTGTGTGTGTGTGTGTGTGTGTGTATAGGCGGGTACTGGAGATTGAACCCAAGGGCAATCTGAGCTAAATTCCCAGCCCTATTTTTATTTTGAAACAAGGTATTGTTAGGTTGATGAGTGTTTCATTACTTGCTCAGGCTGTACTTGAACCTCCAAACCTCCTGCCTCAACCTCTCAGGAACTAGGATTACAAGCATGTACCACTACGTCTGTCTCCAACATTTCCTATTTTATAGTTTTTTTTTTTTTTTGGTGGTACTGGGGTTCCTGGAAGCCCTTCTACCTCTGGGCTACACTCCCAGACCTATTTTATATTTTTGAAACAGGGTCTCTTACGCCAGCGCAACTGGCTTCGAACCAGCGCGATCCTCCTGTCTCCGCCTCCCAAGCGCGGGGATTACAAGCGTGCGCCACCACGCCCGGCTATAGTTTTTCTTTAAATACATAAAAAAATACCAGAGATTTTCTTATTATTAAGCTGTTGTCTAAAGGTTCTTAATAGTAACTGGTGACTGCCTTTAGTTTCCACTATTTTGTGTGTAAAATTAAAACAAACAAACAATTCCAAATGGCAAAAATATTAACATGAGTCTGACTGAAAAACACTTAAGTAATTTTTTAAAATTCACAAAAGTAGCTGGGCATGGTGGCGCGCAGTAGGAAACCCAGCATTTGGGAGGGAGAGACTGGAGGATCTCAGTTTGCAGACAGCCTTAGCTACTTAGTGAGGCCCTTTGCAACTCAGTGAGACAGTTTCAAAATAAAGAATAAAAAATAGGGCAGAGGATGTAACTCTGAGGTAGAATGCCCCTGCGTTCCATCCCCAGACCCACCCCCCCAAAAAAAAAATCACAAGAGTAACTCAAAGTACAAAAACCATGTGAAAAACACTAGCTAATTAGAATTTATATAGTACAATCAGAAGGTCAACTAATTTCTCAAAATCAACTGTGTCTCAAAAATAAACCAGGCATGGTGAACCTAGCTGCCTTGAAGGCTGAGACAGAAGAATCACTGGTTTGAGGCCAGCCTCAGCAAGTAATGTTGTGAGACCCTTAGCACCTTAGTGAGAGCCTGTTTAAAAATAAACAAAATTTATGGGCTGGTGGCTTAGGTCACAGGTAAAATGCCCCTAGGTTTTGCCTCAAGTACTCCTGCCCCATCCTAAAAAAACAAGTGGCACTTAAATACTGAAAAGATATGGCTGCCATAAAAAATTTTTCTCAAACTCCTTCTTTGAAGTGGCTCCAGTTTAGAATTTCACTTCTGTCCAAGGTGAGATGATAAGAATCAAAATTATGCTCACTGGAAATAACTAATAATTGAGAAAATACATGAAATAATAGTTCGTACACCCGGAGCACCAGGTTAAGGCAGGGCAGCCATGCCCGGGTATGTGCACTTAAACAAAGGTGCTGAGCTCTCCCTTCATTCTGGCTTACTGTCTGAAGGAAGTTTCCCAGGCCACACCTCAGAACAGCTCCTGTGCCCTAGGGTGAGGATACAGAGCTGGGACTCCAAAAGGATAAAGGCAACTGGCTGTAGTTCACAGGACACATTCCAGGGAGGACAGATTTGTGAAGAAATCTCTAGAGATCTGTGAGTGGGGTCTCCTTCAAGGTTCCAGTGTGTAATAACAAACACATACATGTAAGGAAACAATTCAAGGTCTGGGAAGGTGTCAGAAGAAAGCAAGGGGCCGGCCGTAGTGGTGCTCTTAAAATCCCAGTACTTGGGAGGCTGGAATGGGAGGATCACAGGACAGGTCACTGCAGCCTCAGCTACTTACTTTAGGCCTTCTGCAATTAACCCTGTTTCAAAATAAAGGTTGAAGGCAGAATGCCTCTGGGGGTTCAATCTCTAGTACCAAAATACAAAACAAAACAAAACAACAACAAAAACAACCAGGGAAACAGCCGCAGAGCCTCAAATGAGAGGCCAATGAATTCCTAAAAGCAGAAAAGTATGGCTTCAGGAATTGGGGTCAAATAAGCCTTAGACCTGTACTTTCAAATCTATTAAACTATTTTTACTAATTAATACAGCATGTTTATTTAAAGTTAAATTAAGATTTAAAAAACTTTAGTTTCTTAGTCAACCAGTCACATTTAATGTATTCAAATTACCAAACTAGGTAACATATGTTTACAAAAAATTTCCACCATCATACTAAGTTTCGCCTGAGATTAAAACCTACTATAACCAAGCCGGGCATGGTGGCACATGCTTGTAACCCCAGTATTCAGGAGGCTGAGACTGGAGGATCACAGTTCACGGACAGCCTCAGCTACTTAATGAGGCCCTCTGCAACTTAGTGAGACCCTGTTTCAAAATAATGAATAAAGAGAAGGCAGGTGTGGTGGCACACGCTTGTAATCCCAGCATTTGGGAGACTGAGACCAGAGGATTGCGGTTTACTGACAGCCTCAGCTACTTAGTGAGGCCCTCTGCAACTTACTGAGACCCTGTTTCAAAATAAAGAATAAAAAACAGGGCAGAGGGTGTAGCTCAGAGGTCAAATGCTCCTGGGTTCCATCCCCAGACCCGAAAGAAAAAACAAACAAACAAACAAACAAACACCCTGCCATAACCTAACAAAGCTTAAACGCAGGGCCTAAAAGCAACTATTTTAAGTAACTTAACTATATTTCTGACAACAACAAGATACAAAATAAATATCAAATAGTATTCATATTTTTCTGGCAAACAAAAATAATGTCACAAAAATAAAAAGACAAGAACATAACATTCATAGTGAATAAAATAAATAACACAAATAGACTATATGTTCAAGAAAGCTTGTATATGTTTTTTTTGGTGGTACTGGGGATAAAACTCAGGGGCATGCTACCTCTGAGCCACATTCCCAGCCTTCTTTTTCATTCTTTATTTTGAAACAGGGTCTCACTAAGTTGCAGAGGGCCTCATTAGGTAGCTGAGGCTGGCAGCAAACCCGCGATCCTCTTGTCTCAACCTCCCAAAAGCTGGGATTACAAGTGTGTACCACCACACCCCGCTAAGCCTGTACACTTTAAAAATAAGAACACTGACAAGCACCAAAGTATTTTGAAAATGTATGAATAAAAATTATCCAAAAATTTAAAATCAGAGGGAAAAATAAAAAGAGCTTGGGTGAGCTGTGCAACAACCCCAAGCTTCTGAGGCTGGCCACAGACCTGTGCTTCTCCTGCCTCGGCCTCCCAAATGCTAAAATTACAACTGTGTGTCACCACAACAGCTTCAGATTATTTTTATATCCAACACACATTAAACCATAATTACTTAAAAAGGCAGGATATGTGTTCTGCTCAGTTTTACATCCCTAGGATAAATTATAGTGCTGCACACAGATACTCAATGGCTTCATTCAAGAGGCAATCATCTCCAACTATCTAAAGTTGGTGATGTTTTCTGCCAGTAAAAACTGATGTTTTAGAGCTGGGTGTGGTGACACACACACTTGCAATCCCAGCATTCAGGAGGCTGAAACCGAAGGGTCACGGTTCACAGCCTCAGCTACTTAGTGAGGTCCCCCGCAACTTAGTGAGACCCTGTTTCAAAATAAAGAATAAAGAGCCGGGCATGGTGGCACATGCTTGTAAACCCGCGCTTGGGAGGTGGAGACAGGAGGATCGCGCAGGTTCGAAGCCAGCTGAGCTGGCTTAGGAGACCCTGTTTCCAAATTTTTAAAAAAAGTATAAAAATTGGTCCGGGAGTGTGTAGTCTGGAGGTAGAAGGGTTTCCAGGAACCCCAGTACCACCACAAAAAAAAAAAAAAAAAGAAAAAAAAAAAAAGAAAAAGAAGAAGAAAAAAAAGAAAAGAATAAAAATGAATAAAAATGAAGGCTGGGGGTGTAGCTCGGAAATTGAATGCTCCTGGGTTCCAGCCCCAGACACGCAAAAAACAAAAAACAAAACAAAACAAAAAAACCTGCATTTTAAAATTAGCTTGTATCTTTTTTTCTCTTTTGCAGTACTAGAGATTGAAACCTGGGGCATTCTATCTTCAAGCTACACCCCACATTATTTTTGAAGTAGGGTCTAAGTTGCAGAGGGCCTTAGTAAGTAGCTGGGGCTGGCTGCGAACCTGGGATCCTCCTGTCTCAACCTCCTATGTACTAGGCTTACAAGCGTGCATTACCATACCCAACTTAGCCTGTATCTTGTTTAAAAGCCTCATCCAGTAATACAGTACAATGTACTAGAGAAAGTGTTTTCTCTGCTCTCTTGACTAACTATAAATGATAAGACTATTCAAGTCTACCAATTTCATTGTTTCTTCATCATTCATTTTGTCTCTAGATTTGCAAAACGTTTACTAATTAGAATTATTTCATCCAATCTAATATCCTGCGATTCATTAACTATAAATGACCAAATGGTTTACTATGGGAAAATTCCATCAATAATTTCCAATGGCTGTCTGCATTTCTAGTTGCCCATTTTGTCATTACTGCACACAATATTTCACATTCAGAAAGAACTACTGATGTCTGAAGGTATTACATATTTTGTCTGTATGATTGGCTTCTCATTCATGTCTCAAGATATTTTGACCATTTTTAGTCATTAAATGGCTGCTGAGTAGAAGCTGTAAAGTTATAAAACTAATAAAAATTCACATGCATTTAGCATAGAGTAAAATAAAAATTAATATTAAATCTAACTTGCCTGACACTCGGTCAAGAACGTCTGATAATGTTGTTGAGACTGGTAAGTGAAGAGTACGAAACTTGTGGCCTGCTCCATACATTGGATGCTGGATCACATGGCTAGTTGCATTAATTCTACCTTTGTACAGCTGAAAAATGAAATCAAGAGGCCAACATTTTAGAAAATATATCATACAAATTAAACTGAAAAGCAAGAATAAAAAGTTAAAGTATACAAAGTATTTAAAAGCTTATCCTATGTTTCTTATGTGATGTGTTTATCACATGGCTTGTTGGTGAACTTTGGCAAGAGTAGCATTTTACTTAATATTCGGTGATGTTTTCCCAAAGTCAAATCATACTACACAAGGTACAGCAAATTATGTTCTTCTAGGCAAGAGATAGTGGTAGGTTATTCTAAAGAGATTTAGGTTCTATAAATAAATATTAAGTTTGTTCTAGTTACGGTTTACTGTATTAGAAATTAGAATAACATAGGAGATAACTGCACGCTCTCAGATAAAGCTATAGGATCATATTTACAAACATGCTACCTTTAAGATTAAGTGTTAAATACTCACTGGACAGGGAGACTGAAGAAACATTGTCACTTTCTCATCTTCCAGCATCAACTGTAAAAATAGTCTTCGAATAAACCCTGATATGTTCCCAGATGTTGGAAGGCTCCCTCTCTGAGGAGATGTCTGAAAAAGTTCACAGAGTACCTGGCAAGGCAAGAAATTCAAAAAAGTTTTTGTACTAAGCATCAAAGTCAGGGGTATTCTACCTCTGAGCTCCAACCCTAGCTATATTTTCTATTTTTTACATTGAAACAGTCTTGCAAAGTTGCTGAAGCTGACCTGAAACCTGTGATCCTCCTGTGTCAGCCTGTTAAAGTATGTGCCACCATGCCTGGCTTCAGCTTATTATTTTGAAGAATATATTAAAAAATTAAGAATGTGAACTAACAAATTCATATCACATATATTTAATATCAAGTCAACAACTAAAACAGAAATTATTTTATCTTAAGATATATTTATACAGAAGCAGATAAAAGAATAAAAAACATTTCTATGGGAAAGGAAGATTACTACTAAAGTATTTCACACAATAAACACCTAAAAAGCAATCAATTTATTTTTAACTTTTGCCAAAGACCTCTACAAAGACAATTATAAAACAATGAAAAAAGAAATCAAAGAAGACCCGAGAAGATGGAAGATCTTCCATGTTCATGTATAGGCAAAATAAGTATCATCAAAATGGCCATACTTCCAAAAGTGATCTACAAATTCTTTAATGCAATACCCATTAAATTACCAAGATCATTCCTCACAAAGAAAAATCAATCCTTAAGTTCATTTGGAACAAGAAAAAACCCAGAATAGCCAAAGTAGTTCTCAGCAACAAAAACCATGCAGGAGGAATCACAATAGTGACTTTATACAACAAAGCCATAGTAATAAAAAACAGCATGGTACTGGCACAAAAACAACATAGACCGATGGAGCAGAATAGAAGACTCAGAAACAAATCTGCATACTCAGCCAATTGATTTGTGACAAAGGGGCCAAAAATATACACTGAAAAAGAGATAGCCTGTCAAACAAATGGTGTTGGCAAAACTGGTTAACCACATGCAGAAAAATGGAAATAATCTCTACTTTCTCACCCTGCAAAAGAGTAAATTCAAGATAAATCAAAGACTTCCTGAAAATTAGACCAGAGACCTTGAAGCTCCTTGAAGAGGGCATAGGTCCAACACTACAACACATAAGCACAGATAAAAACTTACTCAACAAGACGCCCAAAAGCACAAGAAACCAAAAGGCTGGGATCAATACGTGGGATTGCTGAAGAGCTTCTGTACAGCAAAGGAAACTATCAAGAACTTCACCAGAGAGCTGACAGAATGGGAGAAGATTTTTGCCACCTACTCCTTTGACAGAGGACTAATATCTAGAATATACAGAGAAATCAAGAAACTCAGCTCTGCTGGGCGTGGTGGCATATGCTTGCAATCCCAGCATTTGGGAGTCTGAGACAGGAGGATGACAGTTCGCAGACAGCCTCAGCTACTTAGTGAGGCCCTTTGCAATTCAGTGAGAACACGTTTCAAAATAAAAAATAGGGCAGGGGGTGTAGTTCAGAGGTATAATGTCCCTGCATTCCATCCCCAGTATCATGCAAAAAAAAAAAAAAAAAAAAGCATACCAAAATAACCGGTCACATAGAGCTTAAGACAGTTTTTCCTCTCTTACCTGTGCCATCAGCTTTTGATTATTAGGGTGGCATGAAATGCACTGCAGAAAGAAGGCTACAGTTGCATTCTCAATTGCTGTCCTCTGTTGAGTGGTCAATCCTGTTGTGGCAGCTGAAGAAATGGAAGCTGATTTTGAACTGGTCTGCTGTGCGCCTAAGTTGTGTCCTCCAGAAGTGGACCCAGAGTGACATAATAAAAAGAGAAGCGCTGTCCACAGCGGGTTGACTTCAGAACCACCAAGCCAATCTTTCATTATATGGCTATTGCCAACTTCTGTCAAAAACCTCAGAATGGGAGCAACCAGGTCTGCCGTGACAGGCATCTTATTACAATGCTGTGGAAGATGATGCCGTCTGAGTTTGTCCTGGGAAATATCTATTGACTGTGCAATGCTTTCTGAGTATGAAATGTGGCTGAAGCAAAAACTAGCCAGACTCCTCACAAGAAGTGAAGGCAAACCTGAGTCTAATAACTGTTTGATAGCTTCTGGAGACTGAGAAGATGAAGCAAGGGTTGCCAGGTGTGACTCCGATAGTGCAAGAGGCGCCTGTGCATTTTTAGAGTCATCTGTTAAAGAGGAACTAAGATCCTGCTTTTTGCTGTCATCTGTCATGGACAGACTGTGGTGGCACTGCACTGGGGGAGGGGTAATTCCCATCCAGCCCATGAGCAAGGAAAAATAATTTGGGTGGATGTGACACATGGAGCACAGTAGACTGTCAACAGCTTTCTTCAAAACCATGTTGCAAGGAAGAGACATAGACCAATTAAAAAGTAACCTAGAGAAATAAAAGATACCACATTAATAATACAGTAATTATTTAGAAAGGAGTGACTTTCAAATATTTCTATAACACATGAAATATACTCTGAAAAAACATTAAATAACACTGGACTGTAAGTGCTTATGAAATACAGGTCATTGAAGATTTTAGGCACAATGGATTTAGCTTAGACACAAAATGAGTCCAAAAAATAAAGTAATTCATCTTAAAAGAAAGAAAGAAAGCTCTAGCTGGGTGTGGTGATGCATGCTTGTAATCCCCACACTTGGGAGGCTGAGACAGGAGGATCACACAGGTTCGAAGCCAGCTTCAGCTACTGAGTAAGACTCTCAGAAAACTTAGTGAGACCCTGTTTCCAAATAAAGTATAAAATAGGTCTGGGGATATAGCCCGGAGGTATAAAGGCCCCTGGGTTCCACCACCAGTACCACCAAAAAAAAAAAAAAAAAAAAAAAAGTTCTACCATGATCATGTAACCCAATAAAGTCATGTTTAAAAAAAAAAATACACCAGCTGGGCGTTGGTGGCGCACGCTTGTAATCCCCACGCTTGGGAGGTGGAGACAGGAGGATCACGTAGGTTCGAAGCCAGCCACGTGCGCTGGCTTAGGAGACCCTGTTTCCAAATAAAAAAAATATAAAATAGGTCTGGGAGTGTAGCCCGGAGGTAGAAGGGCTTCCAGGAACCCCAGTACCACCAAAAAAAGAAAAATACACCAAACAAATGTTTACATTAAATTTGATATGTAGCTGGCTAGCATAAATTCTGATTTGCAAATTGAAAACTTAATACGGTTCACTAATAAGTCATGAAATATGCCACCTGTATGGCATAATTTGGTCGGATAACAGACCAGAGGAAAAAAAGGGCTACCTTTTGTAAATCAAGGAAATGTTTAAAATAAATGTAATGTTTAGCTACAGACTATTACCAAAAAGTAAGTTCAGCAAAGTAATGTGGTAAATAGAAATAAATACGATAAAAGAATGTCAGAAGGACAATGTATAAAAGTAGTCTTTTAAAATTTGTAGCTAAAGCCGGGTGCAGTGGCACATGCTTGTAATCCCAGCATTCAGGAGGCTGAGACTGGAGGATCGTGGTTCGTGGACAGCCTCAGCTACTTAGTGAGGCCCTCTGCAACTCAGTGAGACCTGGTTTCAAAATAAAGAATAAAAAATAGGGCAGAGGGTGTAGCTTGGAGATTGAATGCCCCTGGGTTCCATCCCCAGACCCATACACACACACACACACACACACACACACACACACACACAAAAAAAAAAAAAAAAAAAAAAATTGTAGTTCTATTTTTCTCCACAGTTGTACATTAAAGATAAAAGAGTTTAAGCCAGCCGGGCATAGTGCCGCACGCTTGTAATCCCCGCGCTTGGGAGGCGGAAACAGGAGGATTGTGCAGGTTGGAAGTCAGCTGCGCTGGCGTAAGAGACCCTGTTTCCAAATAAAAATATAAAATAGGTCTGGAAGTGTAGCCCAGAGGTAGAAGGGTTCCATCCCCAGTCCCCCCCCCCCCAAAAAAAAAACAGCCGGAGTGATGGTGCACGCTTGTAATCCCAGCAATTTGGAAGACTAAGACAGGAGGGTCGCAGTTCGCGGACTGCCTCAGGTGCTACTTAATGAGGCCCTTTGCAAATGAGTGAAATCCTGTTTTAAAATACAGAATAAAAAATAGAGCCGGGGGTAGAGCTTGGAGGTAGAAAGTGGCCCTGGGTTCCATGCCCAGCAAGGCAAAACAACAACAAAGAAGATAAGTAACTTTCCTGGGTAAATTAGCAAGTGAGAATAAACATAACTGGCTTTATGACAGAGCACTCTAACTTCAGGTGAGAAAAGCAGGCAACACTGCTAATGTATCTTTTAAAACAAGGCAGGCTGGGGTTAGCTCAGTGGTGGAGCACTTGCCTAGCACGCACAAGCTTTAGGTTCGATATCCAGCAAAACACACACACGCAAAAGCACACACGCAACCTGAAGGAATATATTGCGTGACATCTCATTACCAAGGGATTATAATTGCTACTTTTGAAATACTAATTTTATCCAAAAAACATGTAAACTACCGTTTAATAAGTAAAAACCTAGAGTGATCTAGTGGGATGGGTTTTTACCAGCATACTTACTCAAAGAGTTCTCGGTCCAGCAGTGCTGGTAAATCATACTCTACAAGCAGCTCGTAACTATGCCAGAGAATGGCAGCAACGCAGTGCAAGTGAGAAGGCGACGGCATGAGGAGCCCGTACTCGATGGTGGACGTGCTAGGGCACACAGAGTTCATCCTGCCGCTTTTCTTCAGAGCAGCCACTCTCGCAGAATCACTGACCCATTTCAACAAGGCCTGAATTCTTCAAAGAAGAAAATGAATCCCAATAACTAATAACACCAAGACTAACCTTTCATTTAAATACCAAATCTACATGTAAGCAAGGTGTTTATGAGAATGGTAATTGTTCTTAAACATTTTCATCTACATAAAGAAAAATTTATAAAAGCAACAGGATATAATTGTTTCAGTTTTTCAATGATCTTTCCAATTTTAATTGCTTAGAAGGCTTGAGATAACATTAATTA
Source organism: Muscardinus avellanarius (assembly GCF_963383645.1). Classification (NCBI taxonomy): domain Eukaryota; kingdom Metazoa; phylum Chordata; class Mammalia; order Rodentia; family Gliridae; genus Muscardinus; species Muscardinus avellanarius. The sequence goes on along the minus strand of NC_137801.1, from coordinate 26,546,651 downwards.
ATACTCATTAAATAAATACTATTTGGTAAATCAATTTTAAATAACTTGATTAATTCTTATATCATCTAGAATTACAGGGTATACATTTTAACAAACTCTAAAATTTCTCAATTTATAGAAAATGTACAATACTTCTAGCAGTGATCAGGATTAATTCTTCTTTGCATAAAAATCTCATAAAATACAGCGTGTTTCACATACTTGGACCCCAAGCAGCCACCCATGTCACTAACCTGACAACAGAACACACCCTCAAATGTATGCTGTTTCAAGGGTTACCTACCTCCCGACCCCTAAACCTAGGAGTAGTAAAACATGCCCAGCTTTGAATTCACTATCTGAAAACAACACTATATAAAGAAATAATGCTTTAGAATTTGTATAAAAAGGTTAAATAAATAGAAGAAGGTTTAATGTCAAGATTTAAATATACTATGAATTTTTGACTGTTTCTTTTCAAATTTCTTTTTTTTTGTACTGAGGATTAAACTCAGGGGCATTCTACCTCCAAACTATAACCCTGCTCAGACCTTTTTATTTTTGGTTTTCAAACAGGGTCTTACTAGGTTGATGAGTCTTGCTACACTGCTTAGGCTATCTTTGAACTTGCTATCCTCCTGTCTCAGCCTCCCAAGTGCTGGAACTATTAGGCATGCACCACCACGCCAGATCTGGACACAGTATTTCTACGTTCATCTTTAGTAAGCCAGTACTACCTAAGCTAGTATGATACTATCACCTTGCAAAGATGTTAGTACAATATGGTTGACTGAAAAGATATACAAAAACCAAAAATACTGTCTTTTAAAAATATTTTTGTTGTAGTACTGGGGATTGAACCCAGGGGCATTCTACCTTTGAGAGACACCTCCACCCTATTTACTTTTTTTTTTTTTTTTGAAACAGGGACTTACTAAGTTGCTGAAGGTCTTGCTAAGTTGCTTAGACTGGCTGCAAACCTGTGATCCTCCGGTCTCAGCTTTGAAAGTACTGGGATTAAAGGGATGCACCACCATGCCTAGTACTGTCCTAACTTTTATGGTTTCATCTAAGAAGTATCATAAGTAAAATTCACTACAGTGTGTCTGCGAACATATCATCATATACCTGTCTTTTGTTCCAGGATCCTGAGTGGTGCCAAGCTGGTAAAGAATATCTATTGTTGAGTCAGAAGACAGTCCATTCAGTCTTCCAAAAAGCAAAGGGCTATTCAAGTCTTATAACACAGAATAAAAAGAAAAAGTATGATAAATAAATCTGAAATGTAAACAAGTGAATTTTTTGGTTATTCATTAACAATAAGTCTATAAATTCCAACAAGAGAAATCAAACTTGAAAGATAACAAAGCTATACGAAAAATTAAGAAATTCCAGAAAGAGTTAATGACACATCACAAGTTCTTCAATTGTGATGTTTTGCAGATATGGAAAAATAAAATATGAAGGTTAATCATCACCTGTAGGATCACTGCCTGATGCAGCACAGTTTCTTAGGAGAATGTCTATAAGCTTCAGGCCAATCCTCGTGGACTGCAGTCCTATCTTCACCAGCACCACCTCGATGTTGGGCGAGTGCATTCCACAATAGGGTGACATCAGCAAGGCAGCACAAGTCTGCAGCAGATTGGCCGTGGGCGCTGCTGCACTCGCCATCATTCCTTCCAGATCACTTATGTGGGTCAGGCAGTGATGCAATAATCGTAGCCATCCGATACTAAAATATACAACCAGATGACTCATCGGGAATCACAAAAATCTCAAGCTACTTGACAGGTAAACAAAAGTTTTAGAGATCAGCATGCCGTATTTCTTACCAAGCACCAATCAATCTAAAAGATTAAGAATTAAAAGCAGACAAAATGTGCCCTAAAATATCAAATACAAGGTACTCATACCATTTAGGAACTACATGCTTGCTTCAAAAAAAAAACAAGTAAACAAACAAACAAACAAAAATGGCCAGTAAACTGACAATACCACTCCCCTCTTTCTCCCTAAAGAGCAATTGATCTCACCACCTTGAGAATAAAAGTAAAATCCTATTTTATCAGATAATACTTTCATCAAAACCCCTTTACCAAATTTTCAATCATCAAAATTTACCATACAAATATTGCTCAGAGGACAAATTCAGGTCCTTATTTGTTTGATTCACTAATTTTTTATTTTGATTTAATAACTGGAATTTAAGAATGAGCAGATAAGACTAGTTCCCTGTTTTTATGGTCAGTTTGTATGGCTCAGGAATACTCTTGCTCATAGGCACTGGCGAATCCATAGACTATGATCAAGAAACCAGAAGCTACAAATGCATATGCCATACTGCAAGTCATTTCCAAGATTAAACAGATGAAGCTCATTTTTTTTTTCGTACTGGGGAGCAAACCCAGGGGCATACTATCTCTGAGCTACACCCTCAGCCCTATTTTCTTTCTTATTTGGAAACAGGGTCTCTCTTTTTTTTTTTTTTTGGTGGTACTGGGGGTGGAACCCAGAGGCTTTCTACCTCTGGGCTATACTCCCAGACCCTTTTTTTAAATATTTTATTTGGAAACAGGGTCTCACTAAGTTGCTGAAAGCCTCACTATGTAGCTGAGGCTGGGTTTGAACCCATGAAATCCTCCTGTCTCAGCCTCCCAAGTGCGGGGATTACAAGTGTGCGCCACCACGCCTGGCATGGAAACAGGGTCTCACTAAGTTGGGGAGGACCTCATTAAGTTGCTGAGGCTGGCACGAACCTACAATCCTTCTGTCTCAGCCTCCCATGTACTGAGATTATAAACTTGCGCCACTACACCTGGCTAGATTTCAATTTTAGTCAGTCTCAGGGGTATTGCTTCAACAAAATTATAATCCCCATTACAACTAATATAATGATGATATTATAAAGACACTGCTAGAACAAAGAACTTCAAAGAACTAAAAAAGGAACCACAGGAAAAAAAATTCTAAAATTATTTTACCAAAGTTTTCTAAAGAATGAGACAACACATACCTTGTTTTGGATACCTGATCTTCAGATGGAAGGAAGGGATTATTAACTGTTGCTGATGAAGTGGTACCAAAAGCGGTGAGGCCCAATAATTTAATCTGTGAAAGGCCTAATGTGCTGGCATCACGTGGACGATGCAGTCTAAGGCAGACAGCAGAAGCTACCTCAGCTTTTACGAGCTGGATTTTTATGTAGGTGAGACCACTTGTAACAACAGGTGTGGACAAAGGCAGCATATTTACCCCATCTGCACTTACTTCAACAGACACGGAGGAAGGGCAAGCTACAGGAAGAGAAAATTCAGCAATCACAAACAAGAAACTGAACTAAATTTCACAGTCTTACAAAAATCACAGAAACACAGCAGCTTTCAATGTCATTCAGTACAAACTTATAAAATCAAAATGTATAGCCCATCTCATATTTTGTTTCTGAATTTCTTCACAATTAATTTGGAGCTATTTTCCAACATAAAAGTATTTGAGCCACAACATAATAAAAATATCCTATCAAATAATTTAACATTCACCTAAGAAAGAGAGTAACATAAGATATTCAATCCATATGTACATGATACTCTTCAATGAAAAACTAGCCAAGCTTAGGCTATATATCATTTCTAGTTTTACTCAACATTATAGTGAACAGGGCTGTACCGTAGCTCAATGGTAAAGCGCTTGCCTAACACACATGAGGCCATGGGTTAAATTCCTAATACCTCCCACCCCAAATAAATAAAAATGGACTACACTTAATTAATAAGCAATGGTTTGCTATTTTAAATAATCTGGGAAAGAAGAATATGTTTTGTCAATTATTTTATTACTAGTATATTGCAAGTTTTTTAGAAATTAAGTTTAAATCCACAGCTGAATTTAAAATTTTCCCAGGATTCGGGAGGCTGAGAGGGGAGGATCTTGGTTCCTGGACAGCCTAAGCTACTTAGGGAGACTCTTTGCAACTTAGTGAGACCCTGCTTCAACACAAAGAATAAAAAATAGAGCAGGGGGTATAGCTCAGAGGTCCAATACCCCTGGGTTCCATCCCCAGACTCACTAAATAAATAAGAAAGAAAGAAAGAAAGAAAGAAAGAAAGAAAGAAAGAAAGAAAGAAAGAAAGAAAGATAGATAGATAGATAGATAGATAGGGCTGGGGGTGTAATAAGCTCAGAGGTAGAATGCCCTTGGGTTCCATGCCTAGCACTGCAAAATAAATAAGTAATAAAAAATTGCCTTTTATCTGTAATGTTTCAAAGCCAAAAGGAAATCAATAAAGACTTTTAAAATGATTTCACCTCAAAATTTAAAGGAACCTGTAAACAAATAGTGAAACACTTTATCAACCTAATGAGACCTTTTTTCAAAATAAAATTAAAATAGGGCGGGGCATGTAGCATCAAGGTAGAATACTCCTGAGTATAGTCTCCAGTACCAGAAAAATTAAGAAAAAAAAAGTTGAAGAAACTTCAAAGAGGCGACAACTGGAAGCTACCACAAAATTACTCATCCTAACATAACTTAGAAGTCATGTATTAAATGTATTTATCAACCAAACCACCTTGAAATTTGATTTTAATTCCAATAGTAACATTGGTAAATGACTGTTTTGCTGACCTGCGGTACAAGTTATACACTAATTTAGAATTAGAGAAATCACACAAATTTTGAAATCTAATCCTCAAAATCTTCATTACGATGATATATATATATTTAAAAAAAACGTTGAGGAAAGTATTATCAACATTTTATGCACACAGACACACTAAAACAAATTAAGTAACCCAAATTCCCACAAGAACAAATGGTGAACCTTGTGTTCCCACTCATGTTTGGTTCTGTAGCCTATGTTATTTCCACTGAAACAAATATATTCAATTTCTGTTCTAATCCAATATTAAAAACAAGCTGTTCTATTAAGCATATAAGTAGAAAATAGGTACAGTATTTCCTTTTTCATAACAGAGCCCACTTTATGCTTTCTATCTCAATCCCTGCATGCAAAATCTAGACACATTCTGAAATCCATGTTTACAGAAAGCAATAAAAGCAATCTTTGCATTTTAATTCTGCCCTATTTGTTGATTGATACTTTGTCTTTAAAAGTAGTTTTATTTTGGCTGGGCATAGTGGTGCATGCTTGTAATCACAGCATTTGGGAGGATCATGAGGAGGAGGATCATGGTTCAAGGCCAGCCTCAGCTAACTTAGTGAGGCCCTCTGCAACTCAGTGAGACCCTTTTTCAAAATGAAAGAAAAAAAAGGGCTGGGGGTATAGGTGAGAGGTAGAATGCCCTTGGGTTCCATCCCCAGTACCACAAGAAAAAAAAAATTTCATTTTGTCCTTCTAAAACTATGTACTTCTAATTTCTTTCTAATTATACCTATATCTTTTTTACATAAATAGTATGGATTCCAAATGTAATTAGGATATAATAGTCTAGTCCTGAAAATCAGTAGAAAAATATTTATTCTTCCAAATATGCCAGGAATCTACAAAATCTCCCATAACTATTCATCCAGTTATTGAGTTACATTTACAGCAATGAAAAGAATCAAGGACGATAATCAAAGATAATAATCTCTATAATTTTACAAAAATTATGATTTTACTAAAAAATCGGGGGCCAAAAAATTGCAAAATAGCAATGGACATGTTATACAGAACAGAGTTCCTGCTCCACTTAACCCATGACTTTTCTAAAAATATTGAATTACAGTTTCAATAAAGAATGCTTTAATGTACACATTACAAAAAATTGTTTACATTACAATGAATATAAAATTCAAAATCATATTCAATTATTCAAAATGCTACTCTTAATACACTGTAATAAAATTCCTCTCAGGGTTTTTTTCCCCCTTTTTGGTACTGGGGATAGAAACCAGGGGCATTCTACCTCTGTGTTACACCCCAGCTTTATTTTATATTCTTTATTTTGAAACAGGTTCTCACTAAGTTGTGGAGGGCCTAAGTAGCTGAGGCTGTCCTCGAACTGCGATCCTTCTGTCTCTGCCTCCCAAGTACTGGGATTACAAGCATGTGCCACCATGCTCAGCTCAGAGATAGTTATCTTCTTACGGAGATAAGGGAGGACACAAGTCTATGGTAATTTCTTATTACAGTACTGGTATTGAAACAAAGCTAGAAAAACTAAGATGTATTAAAAAACTCATTTTGGCCTAAAACATAAATCAGGGGTGAAAAATATTCATCAAGATCTTTTTTTTTTTTTTTTTTTTTTTTTAGTGTAACACTCCTATTATTTAATTTAAAGAAAAATGACTTGGTGGCAATGTTGAATATGTCAACAATATCTGCTTTAAAAAAAAACAAAAACCCAGACAATTTGGCTGGGCGTGGTGGCACATGCTTGTAATCCCCGCGCTTGGGAGGCTGAGACGGGAGGATCGCACAGGTTCAAAGCCAGCCTCAGCTACTTAGTAAGGCTCTCAGCAACTGAGACCCTGTTTCCAAATAAAATATAAAATAGGTCTGGGAGTATAGCCCAGAGGTAGAAAGCCTCTGGGTTCCACCCCCAGTACCACAAAAAAAACAAAAACAAAAAAACACAACTTGGTAATTATTTCTAATTGTATCATTCCTTGGTAAACATTCTTTTCATTTGCAAATGTTTCTAGATTTTATTTTCATGATACATTATAAGGCATTACTCACTTGCAAGAGATGCAAGGTGAGGTTGTATGTGTATCTCTTTAAGCAGCACTGCTGCAGGAAGGTGAATGGTAAGGTCGCACCAAGCCTCTTCTGGTAGAAAGATGTAGGACCAAGCGGCAGAGCGAGCTCTTCGATGGGGCGGTGTGGCCTGCAAAAGCACCTCAGCTGGTTGGGCAGTAGGACTACTAGATGTGATTGTACCTACAGAAGATATTTCAAATGAGACTTGCAAAGAAAGCAACAAAGCTGTAAGAACTATTCAAATGACAAAATATAAAAGCTGAAAACATGAATACACAATGCTGTTACTACAGTGCTAAAGAAACTTAAGTGCTAAAGAACTGGTAAAAACTTTCCTTTTAATCAGTGCAATGCTTTGACATCTACTTACTCACTCACTCAGTCATTCAGTGGTACTAGGGATTGAACACAGGGACATTCTACCGCTGGGCTACACCGCCAACCCTACCTTTTAGTCTTTGATTTGAAATTGAGTCTCACTAAATTGCACTCACTAAGTAGCTGAGGCTGGCCACAAACTTGTGATCCTCCTGTCTCAGCCTCCCAAGTACTAGAATTACAGGAATGGTGCACACTTATATTCCCAGTACTTGGGAAGCTAAGAAAGGAGGAGCACAGGTTCAAGACCAGCCTCTGCAACACAGCAAGATTCTTAGCAACTTAGTGAGACCCAGTTTCAAGACAAAAAATAAAAGGGGCTGGAGGCATAGCTCGGAGGTCAAATGGCCCTGGGTTTAATTCACACACACACACACACACACACACACACACACACACACACACTTTTAATTAAAGGTAAACTCTAAGCCGAGTGTGATGGTGTACATTTGTAATCCCAGAACTTGGGAGGTTGAAACAAGAGTATCATAGGTTCCCAACCAGTCTCAGCTATTAGAGCCAGGCATGGTGGCACACACTTGTAATCCCAGCATTCGGGAGGCTGAGACAGGAGGACAGCCTCAGCTGGTTAGTGAGGCCTTTTGCAACTCAGTGAGACCCTGTTTCAAAATAAAGAAAAATGGCGCATGCTTGTAATCCCAGTACTTGGGAGGCTGAGACAGGAGGATAGTGCAAGTTTAAAGACAACCTCAGCTACTTAGTGATGCTTTGAGCATCTTAGTGAGATCCTGTTTCCAAATAAAATATAAAATAGGTCTGGGAGTGTACCCTGGAGGTACAAAGCCTCTGGGTTCCATGCTTAGTCACACACACACACACACACACACACACACACACACACACACACACACACACACACAAGAATTTAAAAAAAGTAAGGCTGGGGGTTCCATCCCCAGTTACCCCCCACACACAGAAGAAAACATTGAAAATAGGGCTGGGAGTATGGGAGTATAGTTTGGAGGCAGAATATCCCTGAGTAAAATCCCCAGTACTGAAAAAAAAAAAAAAAATCAAAAGGTAAACTCTTTATAATAATCAAAATGGTGATAGCATAATACTAACAGCTTACTTCAACAACTACTTTTGCTTCGTAACAGACAATAAACTAAATTCATCCTAATATGATATAATAATACTCTACTTACCCAGGGGTGCAAAGTTATGGATCCCTTCTGCATTATCAGGCTCAGAAGCTAGTATTCTTGTTTTCAAAGTGCTGTCAACAGCTTTATTTGGACCAGCGTCAAGAAATTTCATAATGGTTGATACCATACTTCTTGCAGTGTTCACAATAGCTCTTGTACTAGTAACCATATTGTTGCAAATGAGCTGAACACCACCTAAATTCATACAGAATACTAAATGAAAACTATCTTAGAATTATCTAAAATAGAAACTTTTATGTACTGTATCACATAATCATAGTTAAATAATTTGTTTTAAAATTTTTTCTTACCCATATCATGGAAAGCTTTCAAGGCATCGCTAGTATCCAACACTCTCAATATAAACCACAGTAACGGTTCAGATAACTGGCAGGTAGCAAGAGAGCCCTAAAAAATAAAAAATCTACGCTGTGATTTTATACTTCCTGTGAATGAGGACAAGTATTTTCTTAATGCATGCAATATTACTTCATAGTTACATTTTATAAATTCACAGTCTTAGCCAGGCATGGTGGCGCATGATTGTAATCCCAGTACTCCAGAGGCTGCAACAGGAGGATCACAGGTTTGAGGACAACAGCCTCAGCAAATAGTGAGACTCCATCAATACAGTGAAACCCTGTTTCAAAATAAGAATAAAGTGCCGGGCGTGGTGGCACATGCTTGTAATCCCCTTGCTTGGGAGGCTGAGACAGGGGGATCGTGCAGGTTTGAAGACAGCCTTGGCTGGCTTAATAAACCCTGTTTCCAAATAAAATATAAAATAGGTCTGGGAGTGTAGCCCGGAAGTAGAAGGCCCCTGGGTTCCATCCCCAGAATCACCAAAAATAAAATAAAAATAAAATTAAAAATTAAAAAAGAATCAAATAGGACTATGGATGTAGCTTGGAGGTAGAATATCCATGGGTATACACAGTATTAAAAAATGAAAAAATTATAGCCTTAAATACAATAATTTTCTACCAAAATACAAAAATCTTACCAGAATCAGAAAGGAAGATAACTATTTCCTCTTAGCTCAGAGCATTTTTTAAGCATCTAACATCACCTATTAATATAATTTTCTACTGTAATAACGCTCTTCTTTGTACTTCCCGTAGATGATAATTTAATTGAAAAACTGGGTCTTCTCAAATATCTTTTTATTTTCCAATAGAAATACACACATACACACACACACACACAACAAAAATATCCAACAAAATGACAAGTATATACTGACATATAAAAGGCCCAATTATAAATTTTTTTTTTTTTTTTTGTGTGTGTGTGTGTGTGTGTGTGTGTGTGTGTGTGTGTGTGGTACTGGGGCTGGAACCCTTCTCCGGGCTACACTCCCAGATCTATTTTATATTTTTTATTTGGAAACAGGGTCTCTAAAGCCAGAGAGGCTGGCTTCTTGAACCTGAGCGATCCTCCTGTCTCTGCCTCCCAAGCAAGGGATTTCAAGCGTGCGCCACCACATCTGGCTAATAAATTGATTAAAAATATGCCATTACAAAATGGTAAATGAACAAATGATAAAATAATCAAACTGGTTATTATCATTTCAATTTTTACCAAGGAAACATTAAAAAAATTCTAACCTATTTTTCTTTTTGAAATTGCCTTACTCCTTTTTAACTGAAAAGAAACTAAATATGGAACAAAATGTTAAAAAAACACTCATTAAATTTTCCTATGTAACATCTATGAAAAATATCATAGTATTCAACTATGCTTTTTTAAATTTATTTTTTGCTGGTCCAGGAATGGAACCCAGGGGCATTTGACCTCCAAGCTACACCCCCTGCCCTATTTTTTATTGTTTATTTTGAAACTGGGTCTCAATGAGTTGTAAAGGGCCTCATTAAGTAGCTGAAGCTATCATTGAACCACAATCATCCTGTCTCAGCTTCCCAAATGCTGGGATTACAAGTGTGTGCCACCATACCCAGCTTGATGCTTTTTTTTGGGGGGGGGGGGAGTCTGGGGATGGAACCCAGGGCATTTGACCTCCGAGGTACACCCCCTGCCCTATTTTTTATTCTTTATTTTGAAACGGGGTCTCACTAAGTTGTAGAGGGCCTCACTAAGTATCTGAGGTGTCCACAAACCATGATCCTCTGGTCTCAGCCTCCCCGAATGCTGGGATTACAAGTGTGTGCCACCATGCCCGGCTTTGTGTTTTTTCTTAATTAAAAGGATAAAAAACTACCTCCCGAGACTATAAAAAGAAATCTAAAATTTAAGAACATGTTAATGCTTTATATATTATTACAGATCTCTTTGAAGATATCACTTCAAGAAACTTTACCCTCCACCTTCAATTAAGAACCATAGTGCTCACCTAAGACATTTTATTTTCTAATACATGGTATGAATATGCTGATTTGCTTCGGTCTTATATTTAATTCTCCATCTGCATTATGAGAAAACTACTTAAAAAATAACTACAGCCTTTGATGGACTAAACTTACTTGTCTGCCCATATATCCACATGCCATGTAGGTTAAGATTGGCTGCAGCATCATGTGGACTGTAGAAGCCTTTTTACTAAGGGTTGTCAGAATGGTAAATAATCCATCTCCAACTGATATCGCATCTAATCCTCCATGAAAGTTTTCATGTTTAGTGAGATGTAATCCACTTGCCCCTGTTTAAATACATTTTTTTAAAAACAAGAAACATATCCTTAAAAGCCTAATAATTACAATAGAGAATTTTTTATGCTATTTTTTCCAAAACAACTCAAGGAGAATGGGTATAGTTAAGCTACACACACACACACACACACACACACACACACACACACACACACACAATGGGTACTATTAAGTTACACGTGCACATACACACCCCTAAAAATTAAAATATATATAATAATATTTAGTAAAATATGACTTTTGGGCCAGGAGTGGTGGCACATGCTTGTAATCCCAGTATTTGGGAGACTGAGAGACGGGAGGATTGCAGGTTAGAAGCCAGCCTCAGCAACTTAGCAAGATCCTGTTTCAATATTTAAAATTAACAAAAGGACTGGGGATGTAGCTCTGACATAGAATGTCCCTGGGTTCAATCTCTAACCACCCCCCAAAAAGTCTTTCCTAGTAAAAATTATGATGAAGATATTATAAGAAAGCAGTTTTACAATATAAAACATAGGTGTAGTATCAGAAACAAGTATAGTTATGAATATTCTCAATACATACCAATTATCATTGCCATGGCACTGCTATTACACAGGCCTAGAGCAGACAAAATCTGGCTCATAATCTGTTGGTTGGCTAAGACTAAGTCAGCAACGTGTGCAGGAGATCCTGGAATACTGGCACTGCTTCCACTGACGTCTTTGCCTCCTGAGACTTTTTCTTCATCTGAAACACTATCTGTAGTATTGGAGCTCACAGACACTCTAGCGCTGTATTCCCTATTTCCTGAAAGAGGCAGCTGTACTAAAATGTTAACAAGTTTTAACAAATCAAACATGAGTTGGTCTCTTGTCATTTCACCACAAACTGCTTTTGCATCACCTGGACGAATGAGATTGGCAAAGAGTCCCCCAAAGCATGCGCGAGCGCCCACGGAGCTATCAGATCCACTTCTTGACATCACTTTGTCTGAGCAAGTGATGTAGTGGTGCACCAAGAAGGTGACAGATTCTATCACAGCAGAGATGGTACTAACTGAAACAACTTCAAAATTCTGCTCCAGAGTAAACTCTAAGAGCTTTACTTGGGCATCAAGAGGTCCTTGGCCTGTCTGGAAGGCACCCCTGCAAAAGAGACGGTTAACAATTCAACTCCTTAAGTGTGTTGAAAGAAACAACCACAATACAAGAAAGTTACAGAACAATTATATTCATTGGTATTCATTATTTCATTTGGGTGCTGTGTTTCCATCTCTTCCCAGGTAATTGCCTTCATTTTGCCCAAAACCAATAATGATTTTCCTTCTAAATAGAGAAGTAATAGATAAGTAAATCAAAGACATGATTTTGAAGCTACAAACCCAAATACTTCAATATAATAATAATATAATTATTCATACTTCATCTTCATGATGGACAAATCTTAACTTCTTAGATGTTGTTGACATTTTCAAAGTACATGTATATAAATCTTAACAGGATGCCCTTGATATATTCTATATAATCCAACTCTAACAATATTGTTTATAAATAGTTATAAAGGAGAAAGAATGTCCATTAAGTGGCAGGAATCTTACTACTGGATTTTGAGAAAAATTATTATAGACAAATTGTTTTTATGTTACATATTACTTCCAGTGAACTTAACATTAAGTTAATTTTCAAAGAATCCTATTATATACAAATGCATTTAAATGTTTTAAAATATGTATTTTTGAAACATTAAATACAGTGCCACTTCAAAAATGAAATTAAGCCGGGCATGGTGGTGCACGCTTGTAATCCCCGCACTTGGGAGGCTGAGACAGGAGGATCACGCAGGTTCGAAGCCAGCCTCAGCTACTTATTGAGGCTCTCAGCAACTTAGTGAGACCCTGTTTCCAAATAAAATATAAAATGGGTCTGGGAGTATAGCCCGGAGGTAGAATGCCTCTGGGTTCCACCCCAGTACCACAAAAAAAAAAAAAAAAAAGAAAAAAAAAAGAAATTAAATAATAAGTATGATAAGAGCACCTTTATTTCTGTTATTCTGGGAGGAGGGAGTGGTACTAAGAGTTGAACTCAGGTCTCACACATGCTAGAAAAGTGCTTTACTGCTGAACTATGTCCCCAGCCATTTATTAAATTCTGTTTTGAGCAAGGTCTTACTGTGCTGCCAGGTACTAACTTATGATCCTCCTGTCTCAGCCCCCGAGCAAGTGGGAACACTTACTCAAGCCCAGCTTGATTTTCCCTAGTACTAATGGAAATTTGAAGAAAGAAAAGAGAAAAAAAATTCCTCAAATATGGCAGGTTTTTTTGATCAGCATGAAGTATTTTGTAACTCTGAACAGCACTGCTTACAAACCAGCAAAAATTTTTACAAGTAGTGTGAAATTTTATAAAAATGCCTGATATAATGAATCATTAATATAAAATATGATACTGAAGGATTCATATAAGAATCAACTCAGCATATTCATCATCTATTATTTTAATATAGTCCCTGCTTTTGTCAGTAAAGTTAAATTAGGATTTCTAAATAAGATTAGTAGCTTGTTCTGTGGGCTCTTTTTCAGATTATTCTCTTTCCCTCATGTACACGGGTAGCTTTCTTTATCTGCATTTCAGAACAATATCAAATAGCCTCAAATAAAATTTACCTGGAAGGTTTATAATTACTAATCCATGACACCGTTAATGGCAAGCAAAGTTTTAGTTTGCGATATTCCTTGCATATTACAGAGTTGAAGGATTTGAAAGAGCCATAATGAAATGGAATGGAAATGATAAGACACACACCAACAAAGCCCCTTGCCCCAGTCACTTAGTCCTTATTGTCCTGGTTTATTTTTCTCAGATAAATCCCCTACAAATGTTAAGATAAAGGATATTTGGAGGATTACATATTGCTTCGATATCAGGCTCAAAAATACCTTAAAACTTACCTTTCTGTGGAAAGTATATGAATTAGCTTGAGCAAAAATTCACTGAATATCTGAGGACATGTTGAAGACAGATGCACTTGTAATCGGGTAAGAAATTCTTGCATAGCTTGTGTAGCTGTTGGACCAACCTGAAGAGAAATGTATATCTACTCAAAAGAGCTCACTGTGAGCCGGGCGTGGTGGCGCACGCTTGTAATCCCAGCACTTGGGAGGCTGAGACAGGAGGATCACACAGGTTCGAAGTCAGTCTCAGATACTTAGTGAGGCGCTCAGCAACTTAGTGAAACCCTGCTTCCAAATAAAATATAGAATAGGACTGTGAGTATAGCCCAGAGGAAGAAAAGCCCCTGGGTTCCACCCTCAGTACCACAAAACATAAATAAATAAGGCAGCTCACTGATACCACGTGTGTGTGTGTGTGTGTGTGTGTGTGTGTGTGTGTGTGTGTGTGTATTTCCCCCCAGTACTGGGGATCGAACCCAGGGGTATTCTACCTCTTGAATCACAATCCTCCTTGTCTCAGCCTCCCAAATGCTGGAATTACAAGTGTGCTACACTACGCACCCCTTCACTGATAGAACAGAATTACTCATTGTAAAAATATCAGATATAATGTGAAGAGTTATATTTCTGTAACTTCTCATGTAAGGAAAAATAAAAATATGAACATAGAAGGAAACCAACTGATTTCAGGTCTGAATATGGTATAAAGTAAATATTAAAAGACCAGAATATCATTATTGTTTATAAATAATTAATAACTTTTATATTAAGTTTTGTTGTGGTTTTTTTTGGTGGTACTGGGAGTAGAACCCAGAGGCTTTCTACCTTCGGGCTATACTCCCAGAACTATTTTCTATTTTATTTGGAAACAGGGTCTCACTAAGTTGCTGAGAACCTCACTAAGTAGCTGAGGCTAACTTTGAACCTGTGCGATCCTCGTGTCTTAGCCTACCAAGCGTGGGGATTATAAGGGTGCGCCACCACACCCAGCATTTATATTAAGCTTTTTGACTCAAAAGACAAAAAGACTTACTTTAATTACTCAAGAAATATCTTTGTAACTCTTTCCAAACTACAAAGAACTTCCTCACTGATTTTCAAAAACCTTATAATTATCCCATTTCAAAACAAATGAATGCAGACTGAGCGAGGTTAAGTAATCCACCAATGGTTATGCTCCAATATCTAGCAGAACAAGTATTAAGATGGGTGAAAAAGAAAATAAAAAAAACCTCCAAACATAAAAATAAAACCCGGAGCCAGGCATGGTGGTGCACGCTTGTAATCCCAGCATTCGGGAGGCTGAGACAGGAAGATCACCATTCGCAGACAGCCTCAGCTACTCAGTGAAGCCCTCTGCAACTCAGTGAGACCCGGTTTCAAAATAAAGAATAAAAAATAGGGCGGGGGGTGTAGCTCGGAGGTCAAATACCCCTGGGTCCCATCCCCAAACCCGCAAAAATAAATAAATAAAATAAAAATAAAACCTGCATTCAAGTTATAAAAAAATACTTGCTCAAACTTTTATCTCAGCAATGAGAGAAATGATAGTGAATACTACACTAACTTGAGGTATGGTTTAGAATATTTTGAGGCGCTTCTGCATGTTATTACATTGTAATTTAGTTTGCTAAGTCATAAAATTAATTCTAATTTGAAAATTCTTGATTAGCTTTAGAAAAATAATATGTAATATAATTCTCCAAACTGGGTCTGTGTGTGTTGGAGATGAGAGGGAATAGACTGAAGATTGAACAAAGGGGCATTTTACCCTTAAGCTACACCATCAGGCCCTTTTTATTTATTGATTTTGAAACAGGGCCTTGCTAAGTTGCTAAGACTGATCTCGAACCTGTGATCTTCCTGTCTCAGCCTCCCAAATACTGGGATCCCAGGCATGTGCCACCGTGCATGATTATGAATCAGCACTCTCATCAAACTTCTTATACAGAACCAAGATATTTCACTCTGCCCTTTGGGGAAAACAAAAAAGGAAAGATATTATACAGTGGCTTGCTCCCTGGTACCTAGCTAATAAGAAGCTGTATGATTTGGAGGTGTGGGGCTAATGTATGCCTTCTCACATTTCATATAATGAAAGTGGCAATAGTTGTCACAGAATCTTTCCATTTCCAAATCAAATTTATATACAGTAAATATCAATAACTTGCCTTTGTCCCCATTAAAATCCTGTCCAAATCCAACTCTAAGTAGTTTCCTCTCTCCTTGTCCTTTTGCTATGATCTACAAAATTAAAGTATACTCCATAACAGCATACTCACCACAACTATTTACCACTAGAAGGGCAGATTTTAGTAAGTCTGTCTTAGTAAATACTTGCATCACTAGTGCTAAGAACAGTACCAGTACTTACCATGTATTAGACTATTAGAAACTTAACAAATAAATGAAATAATAAAAGGACTGAGACTGTTATAGACTAAATAAATAAATAAATAAATGAAAAATAAAGAATAAAGCCGGGCATGATGACACATGCTTGGAATCCCAGCTTTTGGGAGGCTAAGACAGGAGGATTGCAATTTGAGGCCAGCAACTTAGTGAGACCTTGTTTCCAAAAAAAAATAAAAAGTAGGTCTGGTAGTATAGCCTGGAGGTAGAAAGCCCCTGCTACCCCCCAGGACCACCAAAAAAAAAAAAAAAAAAAAAAGACAGGTGTGGTGGCACACATTTGTAAATCCCACCTTGGGAAACAGACAGGAGAATCACACAGGTTAGAAGATAGCCTCAGCTACTTAGTGAGGCTCTAGGGAACATAGTGAGACCTTGTTTCCAAATAAAATATAAAATAGATCTGGGAGTACTACCTGGAGGTAGGAAGCCTCTGGGTTCCACCCAGAGTACCAGTACCACCACCAAAAAAAAAAAAAAAAAAAAAAAAAACTTTTTCAATGGAGATTTTTCAAGATATCTGTCAAGTTTATCATTTTTTATTCCTTTAAAGAATTCTAACAGGGGCAAACCTCCTCAGGCCTTCAAGTAGTCCTTCTGAAGCTTCTTTGACCATGGAGGGTCTGCTTAGATGACACAAAAGACCTTTAGGTCCAAGTGTCCCTCCCCAGCCCCTGCCATTGCTACATTATAGTGCAAAAGGAATCAAGTGATAAATAGAGAAACACACAAATAAATAACTTATAAGAAATGAACATGAACTTATAATTAAAATCTTGAATGCTAGCCGGGGGTGGTGGCGCACACTTATAATCCCCGTGCTTGGGAGGTGGAGACAGGAGGATTGCACTGGCTTAAGAGACCCTGTTTCCAAATAAAATATAAAATAGGTCTGAGAGTATAACCCAGAGATAGAAAGGTTTCCAGGCTTGGAATCCCAGTACTTGGGAAGCTGAGACAGAAGGATGACAGGTTCAAGAACACTCTCAGTTTCTTAGTGAGGCCCTCTGCAACTTCGTGAGACCCTGTATCAAAATAAAAAAAGTAAAATGTGTTCGGAGGTAGAATGCCCTTGGGTTCAATTCCCAATACCACACAAAAAATTCTAGCTAGGCATGGTGGTGCACCCCTATAATCCCAATACTTAGGAGGATGAGACAGGAGGATCGCAGGTTCACAGCCAGCATCAGCAACCTAGAATTTAGTGAGGCCCTCTGCAACTTAGTAAAACCCTGTTTCAAAGTAAAGACTAAAAAAAAAAAAAAAAAAAAAAAAAAAAAAAAAGGCTGAGGGTATAGCTCAGAGGTAGAATGCACCAGTATTAAAAAAAAAAAAAAAAATAGGGCTAGGGTGTGCCTCAGAGATAGAATGACCCTGGGTTCAATACCAAGTACCAGGGGAAGGAAAAATAAATCTAGCCAGGCACAGTGGTGCAAACCTGTAATCCCAATACTTAGGAGGTTAAAACAGGAGGATTGCAAATTCATGGCCAGCTCCAGCAAACTAGAATTTAGTGAGGCCCTCCACTACTTAGTGAGATTCTGTTACAAAATAAATATTAAAAATTAGCTCAAAGTAGAATGCCCCTGGTTCAAACCCCACTACCACACACCCACACAAAATAAATAAATAAAAAGAAATATTAAGTAAATAAATAAAGCTGGGCATGGTGGCACATGCTTGTAATCCCAGCATTTAGGAGGCTGAGACAGTAGGATCACAGGTTTGAGTACAACCTCAGGTACTTAGTGAGGCTCTCAGCAACTTAGTGAGACCCTGTTTCCAAATAAAATAGAAAACAGGTCTGGGAGTGTAGCCCAGAGATAGAAAGCCTCTGGGTTCCACCCCCCAGAACCAGGAAAAAAAGAGGTTTATCATTAATATCATAAAAAATGATTTAAGTGAATTGTCAATCTTAAAATTAAGTCATAAAAATGACAGCTATTTGTAAAAAAATTAATTCCTTAATTTTGCAGTATTTATTCAAAATGTTTCTTAAATTATCCAAAATCAATGTCATAAACCTTTATCTACACAAAACATAAAATCATTGTTTAATGAGATAACTTACAATCTATTTTTCAGTTTCTGTATAGCTAATTTTTTTTTTTTTTTGGGGTGGTACTGGGGTTCCTGGAAGCCCTTCTACCTATGGGCTACACTCCCAGACCTATTTTTACATTTTTATTTGGAAACAGGGTCTCCTAAGCCAGCGCGCGCGGCTGGCTTCAAACCTGCGCGATCCTCCTATCTCTGCCTCCCAAGCGCGGGGATTACAAGCGTGCGCCACCACACCCGGCCCTAGCTAATTTTATAAGCAATGCAAAACTATATATTATAATGATATATAAAAGCTATTATTTAATACTGTGGCAATAAAATTTTATAGTCATACTTTACAATTATCATTAAATGATCTGGATACGTCACCGGTAAAAGTTTTATTACCTGTGGACTGTGTTGATTTGTTCCATGTGGACTGGTACCAGAAAGAAATTTCACTAATACATGAATAAGGTTTGGATCTGAAACCAACAAGTGAGCAGTACTCTCCTGAGTTCCAATGGTGCTGCTGGAACCAGCTATAAAAATTAATTTTAAAAAATATACTTCACAAACACTATAAAAAATGAAATGCAATATTTATAAATATCTTTTAGTTGTGAGGAAAACTCATATATTTCCATTAAGTATAATTGTTAAAAGAGTTGCAATCTTAAACGCTATTGACTGGCCAGTGAAAACACTTGGCGTCTAATGTACAGCTTCACCAGTGAAGTAGAAAAGTGGAAAACAATTTAGTCGGGCACGGTGGTGCATGCTTGTAATCCCAGCATTCATGAGGCGGTGACCAGAAGATCGTAGTTCGAAGACAGCCTCGGCTACTTAGTGAGGCTCCTTGCAGCTCAGTGAGACCCTGTTTCAAAAATAAAAAGACTAATGCCGGGCGTGGTGGCACAATCTTGTAATCCCCGTGCTTCAGAAGCTGAAACAGGAGGATCGCACAGGTTAGAAGCCAGCCTCAGCTACTTAGTGAGACCTTGTTTCCAAATAAAATATAAAATAGGTCTGGTGGGTAGTATAGCCCGGAGGTAGAAAGCCTCTGGGATCAACCCCCAGTATCACCAAAAATATAAATAAATAAATAAATAAATAAATAAATAACTAAATAGAATAAAAAATAGGGTTGGGGGTGTAGATCAGGGGCACAGTGCCCCTGGGTTCCATCCCCGGTACCACAAACAAACAAACAAACAAACAAAAACTAGCCGGGCGTGGTGGTGCACGCTTGTAATCCCCGTGCTTGGGAGGCGGAGACAGGAGGATCGCGCAGGTTCAAAGCCAGCCATGCTGGCTTAAGAGACCCTGTTTCCAAAAATAAAATGGGTCTGGGAGTGCAGCCCAGAGGTAGAAGGGCTTCCAGGAACCCCAGTACCACCAAAAAAACAAAAACAAAAAAATAAAAAACAAAAAATAAATCCTTACTGTGCAATTGTGGGCCTATTCTTAGTAACTATTCTTCTAGAAACAGAAAAGTATTTACTTTTCAGGAGAACTTTAACTCAAATGTCTAGAAAATAACACTTTTACAGCATATACTTCATGAACTACTGTACAGGACACAGGGTAGTTTTCTGAGCTAAATACCACACCCTTGTATTAAATCTCTTCCTTTGTATAATATGAAATAGTGGTATTTCTTATTCCGTTTTTGGAAAATATATTCCAAACAAAAAAATGGAATAGCGTTTTGATGCTAGGCAATGTCTTCAACAGCAGTTTTATCAATGTGACAGGGCTCTTAATTAAAAGAAGTCGTTCTCACAAAAAAAGAGACTTATCCACATATTGTTATAACCTATAGATTCAATCATTTTTACAATCATATAACTTCTTTTAATCATATAAACTCAAACAACAAAATACACCACAGGAATCTGACAGCAAGGGCATTAAAATATGTCAGAGACTTAAGTAAGTAACATTTTGAACTTACAGTTAAGTTGCATGTTTGTCATGAGTGTTAGGCTATGAAGTACAAGGCACCATGTCCGTAGCAAAGTATTGGGATACCAGGCTAGCACTGTCAGAAAGCTAGTTATTGATGCTACACAGAAAAGAGAAAAGAAAAATATTTCTACTCAGAAAAATGGAATATTTACTACAAATTAAAAACCAAAAGAATAAGCGTGGTATGGTGGTATGCATATATATATGCATATATGTGCATAAGATTATATACATACATATATACATATACATATATATATGTATGTATATAATCTTAGTACTTGGGAGTATGAAGCAGGAGGGTTACAGGTACTAGGTCAGCTCTGGTAACTTAGCAAGACTCTTTCTAAACAAAACCTAAGAGGGCCTAGAGTGTAGAACAATTGGTAAAATGCCTCTGAGTTGAATCCTCAGCCAAATAAAGAAGTAAACAGAAATTATCATTAAATACAATTAAAACATGTGAGTACCAATATTTTATAGAAAGTTTTAAAAATCAACCTCCAACGTATAATGACGTGTTATTACCACAAATTTGTTGTGCTTTCCAAACCACATGCATTTCTAGTCAACACAACCTCTATGTCATTAGAACTCTTCACATTTTAGAAAGTGAACACTTTAAATAATAAGTTATTTAGAACACAGTATAAGCTGGGTGTGGTGGCGCATGGCTGAGATAGGAGGATCACAGTTCGCAGACAGCCTCAGCTACTACTTAGTGAGACTCTTTGCAACTCAGTGAGACCCTATTTCAAAATAAAAAATAAAAAATGGGGCTGGGGTAATCCAGGCATGGTGGCATAAGCTTGTAATCCCAGCATTCAGAAGGCTGAGCCAGGAGGACAGTGGTTTGCGGACAGCCTCAGCTATTTAGTGAGGCCCTTTGCAACTCAGTGAGACCCTATTTCAAAATAAAGCATAAAAAAATAGGGCTAGGGGTATAGCTCGTAGGTAGAATGCCCCTGGGTTCCATCCACAGCACTGCAAAACAAAAACAAACAGTGTAAGCCCAGGCCAGTGGCACACACCTATAATTCCAGTAAATGGCAGAGTGAGAAAACAGTATCACAGGTTTAAGGCTAGCTTTAGCAACTCGGCGAGATCCTGTTTCAGAATAAAAAATAAAGAGACAGGGATGTGGTTTGGGTGTAGAATGACCTGGGTCTATAAAAAAATAACAAAATTCCAGTGTTCATAGTGGGGTTCTTTTTCTTTTATTGTTGTTGATGTTTAATACTATGGATTAAGCCCCTGACCATTCAACCTCAAAGATTTCAAAAAGGGATCAAACTCCCAGCCTTGTTTAGGTTTTGATTTTGAAACAGGCTCTTGCAAAGTTGCTGAGGCTGACCTCAAACCTGCAATCTTCCCATCTCAGCCTACCAAGTACTGGGATTAAAAGAGCATGTCAAAACACCCAGCTCAGACTGTGCTTTTATAATACCCTTCAGATATGGTGAGATGCAGACCTAATGCAAGAAACAAAAGAGTCAGAAATACCTACCATGCCAAATCTAACAGGAGCAACAGAAAAATTTTTCATTAAATAACATACACACACACAGGGAAAAAAAAAAAAAAAGCACCATACTGGCCACAAATAGCACAATTTTAGTACCAAGTTTAACAATGATCACAAAAATAAAGGAAATGTTTTTAAATCCAAGAACTTAGACAAATACTTATTAAAGAAATAAAGTAATCATGATTATAGATTGTTTATGAAACAACTTATTTTGAAACAAATTTTAAAAAACGAAAAGGTTCCAGAATTCTTCCCCTTTCCTTCTATAAAATACCACAGGGTAATGTAATAGACTACAGAAGGAAGCTCCTCTTCAAGAAAATAATTTCACTTAACAAATGAAACAGGAGAGAGAATTCAACTATAATCATTTTGAAACCACTTATCTGGACACTAGACACACTAAAAGACATACCATCAAACTTCTCTGACAAATGACTTTGTAGAGGGAATTAAAACACAGATGAAGGGGGATTTAAAAAACAAATCAAACATGTAGACCTTGTATATATTCCACTTCAAGTAAAAGTTTTGGTAACATTTGAGAAATGATTATTTTTTTTCACTCTTATGTTTAAAATTGCTAATGCTGAATTAATACTGAATTAAAATGAAGATATAAGGGCCGTAAGGCCCTGGGCCCCAGGCGGGGTTGGGCGGGGCACGCCGGACGCCCGGAAAAAAGGGGGCCCAGGTCGCAGTGCTAGAGTGCCTGATCTACAACATCGAATGCTACTGTCGCGCATGCTTAGGAACACTGGACAACATGCAGAGTGAAAAAAGAGCTTGGGAAAGATTTGGAAATAATGGAGGCAGTAGCAATGGCAGCGGCCAGTACTCAGGGGATGCAGAGATCTGATGCATTACATCTGGAACTTTCTGAAGAAATAATCCCAGAAGCAGAATGCTACCACCACGCACCCTCGGGAACGTGGGACTACCTGCTGGGTGAAGAGGGCGCTCAGATCGGAGCCTGCTGAGGGGTGAGGCCGATAACGGGGACAGCAAAGCCAGAATTGGAGCCTGCCTTGAGGCAGGGCCAGTGCTGGGGCTCTGAGGCCAGTATAGGAACCTACCGAGGGGTTAGGCCGGTGCCAGGGCCAGCGAGGCCGGGATCAGAGCCTGCCCAGGGGTTAGGCCATGTCTGGGGCAAGTGAGACCAGCACTGGAGCCTGCCGTGAGGCAAGGCTGGTGCTGGGGCCAGCGAGGCCGGGATCAGAGCCTGCCCAGGGGTGAGGTCAGCACTGGAGCCTGCCATGAGGCAAGGCTGGTGCTGGGGCCTCCGAGGCCAGGATTGGAGCCTGCCCAGGAGTTAGGCCGGTGCCGGGGCCAGCGAGGCTGGGAACGAAGCCTGCTGTGAGGCAAGGCCAGTGCTGGGGCCTTTGAGGCCAGGATCAGAGCCTGCCGAGGGGTTAGGCCGGGGCCAGCAAGGCCGGCATCAGAGCCTGCTGAGGGGTTAGGCTGGTGCCAGGACCAACGAAGCTAGGATCAGAGACTGCCGTGAGGCAAGGCCAGTGCTGGGGCCTCCGATGTCGGGATCGGAGCCTGCCGAGGGGTTAGGCCGGTACCTGGGCCAGCGAGGCTGGCATCGGAGCCTGCCGTGAAGCAAGGCCAGTGCTGGGGCCTCCAAGGCCGGGGTCAGCAAGTCCAGGATTGGAGCCTGCCGTGAGGCAAGGCTGGTGCTGGGGCCTCCAAGGCCAGGATAGGAGCCTGCCGAGGGGTTAGGCCGGTGCCAGGGTCAGGGAGGCTGGGATCGGAGCCTGCCTTGAGGCAAGGCCGGTGATGGGGCCACCGAGGCCAGGATCAGAGCCCGCTGAGGGGTTAGGCCGGTGTGGGTGCCAGCAATGCCAGAATGGGGGCCTCCCATGAGGCAAGGCCGGTGCTAGAGGCAGTGAGGTCGGGATCAGAGTCCTCAGGGTGGCCAGGGCACTACTGGGGCCGTCAAGAGTGGGATCAGAACTTACAATGTGACATGCAGAGAGAAATATTTCAGAAAATAAAAACCAGATGCTTCCCCTAATTAGCAAAAACTAGAAGGAAAGGAGTGACAGGAGGAGGTCGAGTTATAGAAAGGGCCCTATAGCGAAGCAATTAAGGTGACCAATCAGAGGGGATTGGATGGGGGAGAATGTAACCTCTTTAAAACTCAGGAGGTACATAAACAAATGTATCAAAGATAATTACCAATCAAGCATGGGATGGGGGGGGCGGGATGGGGATTGGATGAGGGCTAATTGGATGATGTGTGTTTGTATCTCTCAAGTCTTGTAATCCAATGTGATATGTAATTATAATGTACCAATAAAAAGGTTAAAAAATAAAAATATTGATGAAAGAAAAAAAGAATAAATATCCAACTTGAAAATTCAACTAAATAGGGCATTTGAAACATCAGTGTGATTACACATAGCAAATGCTGACTAAATATTAACTTCCTTTTCTTATAAAAATTCTTAGAAAATTAGATTGTTTTGAAGAATGTTGATCATTTAGAAAATTCAAATTAATGTTGTTAGCTACACTGAGGGAAGGAATTAGATTAAGTTAGAAAAGGATCTAGCTTTAGTGGATTTTCTTCAAACAATTTGTTTTCTTTTCTACAGGATAATTAGATTAAGTTAAAAAAAGGATCTAGCTTTAGTGGACTTTCTTCAAACAATTTGTTTTCTTATCTACAGGATAATTGCTGTACTGTTTTCCAAATGTAATGATTAATGCTGATTTTTCAAAATATAGTATATATGTTACTTGGATGAATAAAAAAAATGTAGAAGGAATTTTTATAATAATTATTTATAAAGTGAAAGAGATGGAAATCTGTTAAAGCACAGCTTGCTAACATTAAACAGAACCATGAGCTAGCTGTCCCTTTTAAGGTTGGAAGACAGATCAGGTAAGAGCTAAGCAAGATATGGGATGTACTGCTAAATGGAGAAAGCACCAGGAATAGATTCTTACTTTTCTTAAAATACAACCAAAATAAATTTCTGTGGCCAGAGCTAAAGGTTAATTCCTTTCCTATTGAAATATATTACTTTACACTCCCATTCCCACACTAGTGCTTTGCCATGTAAATAAAGAAATTGACACTACAGGAAATTGGCATCTTTCTCCAGTTGATCAATTTTCCCTGCAGCAAATTTAAAAATCAAACAACTAAAAAGCCCACCTTACAACTATAAACAAGACCAATTTGAAAGAAATACAATGTTAGCCAGGCATGTTGGCACACGCTTGTAATCCCAGCATTTGGGAGGCTGAGACCAGAGGATCGTGGCTCACAGACAGCCTCAGCTACTTAGTGAGGGCGTTTCAAACTTAGTAAGACCCTGTTTCAAAATAAAGAATAAAAAATAGGGCAGGGCGTGTAGCTCGAAAGTCGAATGCCTCTGGGTTCCATCCCCAGACTGGCAAAATAAATAAATAAATAAATAAATAAATAAATAAATAAATAAATAAATAAATAAATAAATGTAAGGAGTAAAAGAAATACAATGTAAAACTTAAAAAAACCCATAAATTTTAGTTGTAAACAAGCATACACTAATCAGATAATGAGTCTTCTAGTCTCTTTTCTCATAATTAACAAGTACATTTTTTTTTTTTTAAAGATGTTTATGACCCGGGCGTGGTGGCGTACACTTCTAATCCCAGCATTGGGGAGGCTGAGACCGGAGGATCGCAGTTCGCAGACAGCCTCAGCTACTTCTACTTAGTGAGGCCCTTTGCAGCTCTGTGAGACCTGGTTTCAAAATAAAGAATAAAAAATAGGGCTGGGGGTGTAGCTGGGAGGTAGAATACCCTTAGGTTCCATCCCCAGTACCAAAGGAAAAAAAAGGATTTTTTTCCACTGAAACATTATAGTCCTAATACTACTGAGGATGTTTTAACCTAATAAGCACCACTTAGTACTTTTTATTTATACTGTATTAATGCTTTTCCTGCTAATAAGTCTTACCTTGATTCAGCGAAATGACAGGTATTCTGTTAGCATTATATAAAAAAATGTCTGCTCCATTCTCTTTGTTTCCAGATGAACTAGAATTCAGGCTCAATGTGAGCCACAATTGGAGAAGTGACTCCAACTAAAAAAGAATGAAATGTAACAGAAAAAAGTGTACTTATTATATTATGAAATACATTTGAATAACAATGATGTTTAAAATCTCATCATAAAGCCGGGCGTGGTGATGCACGCTTGTAATCCCCACACTTGGTAGGCTAAGGAGGATCGTGCAGGTTTGAAGCCAGCCTCAGCTGGCTTAAGAGACGCTATCTCCAAATAAAATATAAAATAGGTCTGGGGTTGTAGCCCAGAGGTAGAGGGTCCCTGGGTTCCACCCTCAGTACCACAAAAAAAAAAAAAAACCTCATCATAAGAAAAAAATTTTTAATTAGATACTTCCTCTAGTTCCTTCAATTCAGTTGACAAATAAGCACATTTTAACAATTTTACAACAAACAAAATTTAGCTGAATTAGCAGAGTGTGGTGGCACATATTTATAATTTCAGTATTTGGGAGACTGAGACAGAAGGATCTCAAATTTGTAGCCAGTCTCAGCAACTTAGTGAGGCCCTGTGCAACTTAGTTAAGTCCTGTTTCAAACTAAAAACTAGGGCTGGGGGTGAGGCTCAGAGGTAGAAGACCCCTGGGTTTAATCCCCAGTACCACACAGGTTGAAGAAGAAAACAAAGTCTGGTGCAGTGGCTCACACTTGTAATCCCGGCATTTGGGAAGCTGAGTCTCGAGGATCGAGGTTCACAGACAGCCTCAGTTACTTAGTGAGGACCTCTGCAACTCAGTGAGACTCTGTTGCAAAATAAAACACAAAAAACAGGGCTGAGAGTGTAGTTCTGAGGTAGAACACCCCCCTGGTTTTCATCCCCAGCACCACAAAAAAAAAAAGAAAAGAAAAGAAAAGAAAAAAAAAGAATTAAAATGTATAATTCACCTCATATAAATGCTTTTCTAAGCTGGGCATGGTGGTGCAAGCTTGTAATCCCCACGCTTGGGAGGCCGAGACAGGAGGATACCGCAGGTTTGAAGCCAGCCTCAGCTGGCTTAAGAGACCCTGTTTCCAAATAAAATATAAAATAGGTCTGGGGTTGTAGCCCAGAGGTAGAAGGCCCCTGGGTTCCATACCCAGTGCCATAAATAAATAAATAAATAAATAAATAAATAAATAAATAAATGCTTTTATTTTCTTTATCTTCTTTTTTTTTCCCCCTTTGGTGGTACCGGGGATGGAACCATTCTACCTCCAGGCTGCACTCCCAGACCTATGTTTTAATATTTTATCTGGAAACAGGGTCTCTTAAGCCAGTGAGGCTGGCTTCGAACCTGCGCGATCCTCCTGTCTCCGCTTCCCAAGCGCGGGGATAATAAGCGTGTGCCACCATGCCTGGCATATAAATGCTTTTCTAAATTAAAATAGGTCATTATGTGTAAATACAATGCACCAATAAAAATTTTAAGAAAATAAATTAAAACTAAAAATGAAGTATTTTTATTTCCTTTTTGTGATACTGAGACTTGAACAAAGGAGCTTTCTACCTCAGAGCTATGACCCCAGGCCTTTTTATTTTTTTATTTGGCTCTAACTTGCTGAGACCCTAGTTAATTTGCTGGGGCATCAAATCTACCCTACTCCTTTCTCAGCCTGCCACGTCATGGTATTATAGAAATGTGCCACCACACCTGATACATCTCAAGTCTACATCATAGGTTATTATATAATACATTGTTGGAACTGAAGTACTAAAGCTTAAAATCATGACAATTAAAAATGGCCCATCACTGAGGAACTTTGATTATGAAAGGATTGTGAACTAAAATATACCAACGAAAATGTGTGTCACGTGCGCATTTTGACACCATATATAATTTCTACTAATTCCCCAGTTCAGTAGAATAATGAAATCATCTCTCTTGGGTTATAAACAAGCCTCCCACTTAATTTCATCTTTTCATGGGCTACCTGCAATATATCAAAATACATAATTTTCTTCTATAATCGTACCTGAACATGATGGACTTGAAGCATGGAAAAAAGTTTGTTGAAACAGACATTTAACATTGGGACAGAAGACAACTGTATAATAAGCTGGCTGGACTGGTTTGCTGCTTGTAAACCCCCTAGAAGTGAGTCATCTGTTCCAGTGGGAGACTGTGATACTGAAAATCAAACAATATGATTTTATACACAACAATTCAAGAGATTTAGTAACTGATTGCTTATATATACACATAGGTACAAATAATTTTTTAAAACTCAAATTCTGTAGAATGGTTCAAGCTGCATTTTATTATTTGAAACCCCTTTTATAACAATAGTAACAACTAAAAAAAAACAAGTCACCAGAGAAGAGAAGCTTCCAAATTCACTGAACTCAGAAAACAAAGGAAAAGAACTTACTCTTTAGCAATTTTTCCCTGAGAAAGAGGAAAAAAAAGAGAATCTTGACTAATTATTGACAGGGTAGTTTTAGAATAACCTAGATTATTTGGTCCATTGACTCTTAACATTGGGAGCACATTAGAGTCACCCCGGCAGTTTTCCAACAATCCTCTGCCTCCCAAGTAGCAGGGATTAGAGACCTTCACCAGGAGATCCCAATACACCAAACTACTTAAGTAAGAATATTCCATGAAAAGCAGAAAAATATAGGAACAGAAAGAGAGGTTTACCATATATTTAGAATATTATTATAATAAAAAGAGATACAATGGTCTACAGGAATATAGTCAAAAGAATATTTAAGATTTTTTTTTTTCTGGTGGTACTAGGAATTGAACCCAGGAGCCTTCTACCACAGAGCGACATTCTCAATCCTTTTTATATTTTGCTTTGAAACAGGGTCTCACTAAATTCCATGCACTTGTAATCCTCCTGTCTCAGCCTCCCAAGTACTGAAATTTCAGGTGTATGCTGCTGCACCGAGACCGCAAATAATCTTCTAATAAATATCTTAATTTTTTTTTCATGGTATTCGGGATTGAACCCAGGAGCATTCTACCTCTGAGCTACTCTCCCAAGCCTATTTTTTATCCTTTATTTTTGAAACAAGGTCTCTCACCAAATAGCTGAGGCTGGATACTGAACCTGCCTCCTGTCTCAGCCACTCGAGTACTGGGATTACAAGCATATGTCACAATTGTTTTAAAGAAGCAATGTCTAACAACGAAATTGGCTCTCTGGGATTGAACTGAACTGTCTGCGGAAAAGCAGGAGCGAGACCCTACAAAAGGAATTCCCACATTACATGGGAAATAAGATATGTTATCAGTAGAAAAGACGCTAGGTTGTCTTTCTTTTTTTCCAAACCATCTAAGGAAAGAAATAAATGCAGCTTGCAAACTGAAAAGATACAAAGGAAGAACCCAAACCCAAAATTTCTCTGTTGAAATGGGTTGTGAGCAAATGTAGCTGTCCTAGATTCTATCTACTATTTGTAGCCCTCTACTCCCTTAGCCCTGGAGAAGGCACTGCTTTATAGGCCTAATAAAACCATGTCCTTTCCACAGCACAGCTCTTTATCTTTGAGAAACAGGTGATGTCTTAACTGTACTTCCTGATATGAAAAAACTTGCACATATAACAAATGTACATTAAGGTCACCAAGGGCCAAATCTGGTAGCCTCCCTGTTTCTGTAATGAAACCATGGCTATTAGTCATCTGTGGCTGCTACAAAGTCAGAGGTTCAGTAGTTTTAACAGATACCATATGGCAAACAAATTCTAAAACATTTACTATGGGTCCTTTATGAAAAAAAAAAAAACATCTTTTCTATAGATAATTAGGTAATTGATCCTCACAATTTATCAGATAAAGATAGCAGGCCCATTTGAGTATCATCCTACCTTTACCATACTAGTCTTTAAGTATAACAGTTATATTACTATTTAAAAATCCACTTTGGCAAGGTGTGGTACCCTATGCCTGTAATCCCAGTACTTGGGATGCTGACACAGGAAAATTTAAGTTTAAAAGACAGCTTGCCGAAATCTAAGGAGACTCGGCAATCTAACAAGACCCTATTTCAAAAACAAAATATAAAGATGGCTGAGGGTATAACTTGGAGATAAAATGCTCCTGAGCTTAATCCCTGATATCACAAACACACAAAAAAAACCTATTTAATCATAAACTTATAATGCAAGTATTGCTGCAAAGGCTACTGTAAAACTTTCATTAGCCTTAGCCAGGCGTGGTGGTGCACGCTTGTAATCCCCGCGCTTGGGAGGTGGAGACAGGAGGATTGCACAGGTTCGAAGCCAGCAACACTGGCTTAAGAGACCCTGTTTCCAAAATTAAAAAAGTATAAAATAGGTCTGGGAGTGGAGCCCGAAGGTAGAAGAGCTTCCTGGAACCCCAGTACCACCAAAAAAAAAAAAAAAAGAAAAAAAAAAAGAATTTCATTAGCCTCACAAAAACACAATAATAAAATCTTGATCTAGATATTTGGACTAAAGTTAGAGTATTACATAGAGGTATCTGACATGCAAATTCCATTCCTTTTGCTAATTTCAACTTACTACTAACTTAGAGGGGGAGAAATTACTATACACACACACACACACACACACACACACACACACACACACACACTCCCTCAGATTTCATAACAGACAAGGAATTCTAAAATCTGCCATTGAAGAATGCACCTCAAAATACAATTTATTCACTGCAATATCTAAGCAGGATTATTTTACTTACATGTAGGAGATGTATTTGTTAGTGCTTGTAAAATGGAGTCGGCTTCTAGAGTAGACATCATTTTCAACATAAGTTCTGCTTGCTGTTCAAGCCCAACTTCTAGGCGAGCATCTAAGGCTACAAAAATTAAGAAGGAAAAGAAACATTTTGATTAATATTAATACTCATGTCCTACCTCCTACAGTACAATACTCATGAGGATTGGGCACAGTGGTACATGCCTGTAACCCCAGTACTTGGGATGCTGAGACAGGAGAATCATAGGTTTGAGATAAGCCTCAGCAATTTAATGAGGCTCTGTTTCAAGATTTAAAAAAAAATTTTTTTAAAGAGTCAGGGTCAGAAACAAGGGGTGAGCTGTGGGTGATGGGAGGCTGAGGCAGGATGGCAAGTTTAAGGCCAGATTTAGCAACCTACTGAAACCCCGTGTCAAAATAAAAAATAAAAGTACTGGGGATATAGCTCAGTGTGGTTCAGCACCCTTTTGGTAAAGAAAAAAGGAAGGGAGAAAGGAATTGGTTAAAAAGCAAAAAAAAAAAAAAAAAAAGAAAAAGAAAAAGAAAAAGAAAAAAAGTGGATCAAATAATGATAATGGAAAGAAATACATGAAGGATAAGAGCCAAGTTCATTTTGAAAAAAAGTACAAATATGAAATGGGAGAGAAACTAAATTCTGCATAGTTATATTACCATCAAATATATCAATGTAAACTTAATGAGACTCTGTTTCAAAATAAATATAAAATAGAGCTAGGGTAGAACACTCTGGGTTCAATCCCCAGTATAACACAAACATACACGCAAGCACGCACACAATCACGCACACACACACATGTACTCATGCGTGACAGTAATGATGGAGCATGCCTATATAATCCCAGTACTTGGGAGACTGAGACAAGAGGAGCATAAATTCTAGGCTACCAAACAGTAACTTAGAAAGATCTTGTTTTTAAAAATAAAAATGGCTAGGGAGTCACTTCAGAGACAGAATGTCCCCAGGTTCAATCAAGAGGGAAGGAAAGATTGAGGGAGGAAGGGAAGCTCAGTGAGAAATTAGATGTTTATAACGTTTCCAAGTAGCACTTTTCTTCTCCACCCTAAAATTAACTTTTTAAAAAGGAAAAAAAAGTAAAATTTGACCATGAAAAAGCCCAGCAGAAAACGCCTTAAACAAGTAATTAAACAATATTATCAGTAATGTGAGAAAAGAAAATCATGGGCCATCTAATAGAATGCAATGAGAAAAACTAACCATTATTTCTGTGCTATTCCTACCAAGACAGAAATACCATACAACTGAAATGAGGACCATTATACAAAATAACTGGCCTGTTATCTAGAAAAGTATCAAGGTTATGAAATCTAACTCAGAGAACTGTTGCAGACTGAACAAAAGTGAATTCACAACTAAACGCAATGCACAATTTTCTTTGAATCCTTGTACACAAAGGGAATTAGCAGAGTTGTTAAAACCCAAATGGCATCTCAATGTCAGATATTAACAATATTAATTTCCTGACATAATGAAATATGGTTTCTGTTGTGGTTGTATAGAAGAATGCCAAGCATCATAAAACAAAGGAAAGTGAGCCGGGTGTGGTGGTGCTCGCTTGTCATCCCAGCATTTAGGAGGCTGAGAGCAGAGGACTGGGGTTCATGGGCAGCCTCAGCTACTTAGTGAGGCCCTCTGCAACTTAGAGAGACCATATTTCAAAATAAAGAATAAAAAGTAGGACAGGGGGTATACAAATGTCCCTGGGTTCCATCCTCAGACTCACAAAAAGAAAAGAAAAGAAAGGAAAGGAAAGGAAAACAAAATAAAAATAACATTGGATTAGCAATACATTATCAAATTGTTAAGGATAACAAACATCCTCTGCACTGTGCCAGTTTCTTTCTTTTCCTTTGTTGGGCAGTTCTGGGGATGGAACCCAGGGGCTTTCTACCTGCAGGATATACTCCCAGACTTATTTTATATTTTATTTGGAAAGAGGGCCTCACTAAGTTGCTGAGAGCCTCACTAAGTAGCTGAGGCTGGCTCTGAGCCTGTGTGATCCTCCTGCCTCAGCCTCCCAAGTGCTGGGATTACAAGCATGTGGCACCACGCCCAGCTGTGCCTGATGCTTTTAAAGTAGTTTATTACAAATTTAAATGTTAGCCAGGCATGGTGGCACATGCTTGTAATCCCAGCATTTGGGAGGCTGAGACAGGATGATCATGGTTCGTGGACAGCTTCAGCTACTTAGTGAGGCCCTTTGCAACTCAGTGAAAACCTGTTCCAAAATAAAGAATACGGTTGGGGGTGCTGTTCAGGGGTAGAATATCTGTGGGTTCCATCCTCAGTACTGGAAAAAAATGTAAGTGTTATATTCTTATATGGCTGATAAAATGAAATAGTGTGGTTTTGTTTATATATAAAAATATTATATATATATATAAAAATATTAAAGATGAGAAATCAAACAAAAGAAATCACAATTAAAAATATGGCCAATCAAACACAATCCACAAATAGCTTTGGCTAAATATTATTTTGAAAATAATAAAACAAAAGATGGACTCTCACTGAATGGAAGCTCTTCCTTAACTACTGACAGCGAAACAGCTCTGAATGACATCACAATCATAATACTAAACCTTAGTGGCATATATCCAGGCTCGGTTTCTGAAGGGGTAAAATACATACATAACTTTAGTATATGTTTTAAGAATAGCATATGGCTCAAAATATTCACATGCACTTACCCTGAGACACTGAAACACTAACTGTCTGTGATCCATTCTTTTCTGTGTTTGCTGGTGGCTTTGCAACAGGAATTCCCAGACCTCCGATGTAAGGATTGTAATTGTAGGTCCCATAATCTGCACCCCAGTAATCATACCATGTACTGCTTATTGGCTTAAAAGAATGGAAAAGAAATTGTGTTGATTTTCCTCTTTCCTGAGTGATATACAATTACAGTACTAGAAGCCTCAAAGAACTACACAATAAAAATCCTTCCCATCCTTCATATTCCCCACCCCACTTACAATTTTAATGATTTAAAATGATTCAATAACAGTCCCTTTATTTTCAGCCAAAACCTAAAATGACCATTTAAAATTACAATTTGAGAGAAATCTACCATGCTTAATAAAATCTTTTTTTTTTTTCCTTTTTGCAGCACTGGGGATGAAATCCAGGGGCATTCTACCTCCGAGCTACACCTCCACCCTACTTTTTATTCTTTATTTTGAAACAGGGCCTCGCTGAGTTGCCAAGTCCTCACTAAGTTGCTGAGGCTAGCTGTGAACCATGATCCTCCTGTCTCAGCCTCACAAATGCTAGGATTACAAGCATTTGCCACCATGCCAGGCCTTAATAAAATCTAATGTACCAAGAGGAAAGTACTCTAAAGTATCTAAAGGGAATATGTACTATGAGAGAAAAGGTATCGTTTTTAGAAAACATGGAATCTAACAACAAGAATCTGCAATAAGCTCAGTTTGAATGAGTTTTACATGGCTGTCTGAAATATTAATAATCCATAAATAAATTTCTGTATGCTTATTAGTGGTTCTTTTATGATTATTAATAGTCATATTGATAAGAGGTATGTTTTCATTACAATATACCAGTGATATTTTTTTAACTATTATAGTACCCATAATAACTGAAGGGCTGCATTTAATAATAAATATGTTAAATATGTTTATTTTTTTCTTTTAAGGAATTACTAAAGAATAAGATAAAATACTATAACTGCAAAGAATATTTTTTTTTTTTTTTTTTTTTTTTGGTCATACTGAAGAATAAACTCAGGAGCATTCTACCTCTGAGCTACACCCAGCCCTATTTTCTTTTTTTTAGGTACTAAGGGTGGAACCCAGGGGCATTCTACCTCCAAGCTACACACCTGGTCCCACTTTTCAGTCTATTTTTCTCCCCCGGGTCTAGGGATGGAACCCAGGGAAATTCTACCTCCGAGCTACACCTCCTGCCCTGTTTTTCATTCTTTATTTTGAAGGAGGGCCTCACTAAGTAGCTGAGGCTGTCTGCAAACTGCGATCCTCCAGTCTCAGCCTCCCAAATGTTGGGATTACAAGTGTGTGCCACCACGCCCGGCTAGTCTTTTTATTTTTGAAACGTGGTCTCACTGAGTTGCGAAGGCCCTTCCTAAGTAGCTGAGTCTATCCATCAACCACAGACGGACTTGTCCTCAGGTCTTTACCTCCTGAATGCTGGAATTACAAGCATGCACCACCACACAGGGCTTCCAAGGCCTATTTTTATGTTTTATTTTGAAACAGGATCTAAGTAATTGTGGTTGGCCGAGAACACAATCCTCCTATTTCAGCCTCGCAAATACTGGGATTACAAGCGTGCACTACCAGGCCAGGCTTGCAAAGAATATACTAATAGGGCATACCTTAAAAACCTTGGCTGCAAGAGGATCCTTTTCCAAATCAATATCTAAAGGATCAATGTCAACTTCCATTAAATCTTGAAGTAACTCAAGGTCAATTTCTTTATCCTTTTCCAAAGAGGAGAGAGGAGGAGTACCTTCAGATAATTGAAAATAATTTTATTAGTAGAATACTTAACATGAAACTTTTATTTTTATTATTTTTATTTATTTATTTATTTTGTGGTACTGGGGATGGAACCCAGAGGCTTTCTAATTCCAGGCTACACTCCCAGACCCATTTTATACTTTATTTGGAAACAGGGTCTCACTAAGTTGCTGAGAGCCTCACTCAGTAGCTGAGGCTGGCTTCCAACCTGTGCAATCCTCCTGTCTCAGCCTCCCAAGTGCGCGGATTACAAGCTTGTGCCACCACGCCCGGCTAACATGAAACTTTTAAAATGACACTGTTTTCACCTGAGTAAAACTATTTTTACATGTTACATATATGCGCCTACTAATTTTAAAAAATTCCTCATTTTTACTTAGCAGCTAACAATCAATATGCAATATAACATTTCACAACACAAAATCAACAATATGATTTTTAATTCCTTAAGAGAGAAAAAAATCACTGTATTAGCTTTAGTTGAGTAGCATTGCATACACTGCACTATTAAAATAATCAGTATTTATTAATCCTTATTTTCACGATTGCCTATCTTTGTATGTTTCTGATATTGTATTTTCTTCCAAATATATGAATTAGGCTATATCAAAATAATTAAGATATTAAGAGATAGAAATACTCTGTTCTAATGAGCTTTCATTCAGACAACCAAGGCAAAGTATATTTAAGATATATAATTATATAATAATTACATTCACTGTAGAAAATATATAGCATAATAAATAAATATAAAATGTATTTAACTATTAATCACACTACTGGAATATTAATATTAATAATGAACATTATACTAATGATATATTTGTAATATTATATAACTGTGTCATATTAGTTCTAGAATAAAGTAATAGTTATAATAAA
Source organism: Muscardinus avellanarius (assembly GCF_963383645.1). Lineage (NCBI taxonomy): Eukaryota > Metazoa > Chordata > Mammalia > Rodentia > Gliridae > Muscardinus > Muscardinus avellanarius. Next base: position 26,510,727 of record NC_137801.1, on the reverse strand, counting down.
TATAGAATAATAATACATAGTGTATTATATTAATTCTATAATAAAATTTATTACAATAAAATAAAATATAATAATACAGTATATGGCAATTGTTACAATATGAACAAAACAAAATCATTATATATATATTGAATGAGTGGTGTTTGAAATTTATAAAGTTAAAACATCTAATAGAAAAACATAAATATCAATTTTATACTTAACCCACATTCTTTATTTTAAAACATGTTTTCATTTAATATTTTAAGTAACACCTAAGTTTCAAATTTACCACTTATATCATGTGCCAAGGGCTCATCGATCGTTTCCAGCAACTGGACTGAAGACTGCTGAAGAGAGTCGTCCGAGTCACCAGCTGTTGCCCCAACATCATCCCCCACAGCTCCTTCTTCCATGGCTTCTGCAGCTACTGGAGCCAACAGTTCTCCTGCATTTCAGGAGATAATTCTAACCACTTTAATATTTTATACACAGCCTTCTAAAGCATATTAAGCTATATGCTCTAGTTTACAGAATGATAGAATTGCATTCGTCATAAAATAGAAGAGTCTGAGACAAATGGGTCCCCTCTACATAAAGAATCCTAAGACTACTGCACTATCTTCAAATGACAAAAGTAAAAAACTAGCAGGAGAAAACACAGGGCATATAATATGTACAGTGAGCTACTACATATACTAACTTACTTATTCATCAAAACAAGCATACAAGGAAGGTATTTTTAGTATCCTTATTTTACAGAGGGAGGAACTTAGAGCAGAGTAACTAATAAGCAGGACGGGACTGTCACTAATAAAGCAGACAAGTTTCTGTATCTATGCACTTTGACAAACTAACTCCTCTCTAAACATATTTATCATAACTGTCAACATAATTAAATACAAAAATAATTTTAAATAGTAACTACTGCACTAACACTAAAAACTATGCATGCTTTTAGGACATAACAATTTTCTTTAAAGATTACTTAGTAAAGCAAAAACAAGCTAATTCTGGAAATAATAAAACCTGACAAACCTGCTAAAATATCCTGCAGCATACAAGTCAAAGAATACTGAGCCCAAGCACCACCCCAAGATATATCTCCTCTATTGAAGTCAGTTCCAACCAAAAGTAACAGCAGTCTTTCCAGTTGTGGTTCATTCACAATCTCACAAAGATGAATGGTTGGTCTCGTGGCATTTGCAATGCGTGCAAGTACCTGTAAAGTTTTATAAAATAATATACTTAAGAAATTAATTTTTTTTCAAAATGTAATAAAAATTTGTCAATACTTTGGCAATGGATTAACAATATATAATAATAATGCATGATTCTGGTATCAATATAACTGCTTTAGATGAAGTGGAAAAAGAATGTCATCTTTTTTAGGTTTTTACCGTTGTTTTCTAGCAGTACTGGGAATTAACATAGGACTTGATACATGATATGCAAGTACACTACCACTGAGCTACATCCTCAGCATCTTTTCTTTTTAATTTAATTTAGAGACAGGGTCTTGCTAAATTGGCCAGGTTGGCCTTGATCTTGAGATCCTCCTGCCTTAGGCTCCCAAACAGCTGGGAATACTGGCTTGTGCCAACCACAGCTAAACAAAGAATATAATTTTGTGGGTCAAATGAGAAATCTGGATTTAAATTCTGATAGGTTAGTTAAGAATAACTTCTAGGAATAGTGAATATGCTATAATAAGGCTATTATGGTTTTAAAAATCTTTCCCTCAAAATCATTTGACACTTACTGGTATATTTCCTATTTTAATATAAGAAAGATAAGTTGGAAATACACATACTCAGATTACCCATGGTACAAAACCTAGAATTTTTTTTTTTTTTTTTTTTTTTTTTTTTTGGTGGTACTGGGGTTCCTGGAAGCCCTTCTACCTCCGGGCTACACTCCCAGACCTATTTTTACTTTTTTTTTTTTTTGGTCTCCTAAGCCAGCGCGGGCATGGCTGGCTTCGAACCTGTGCAATCCTCCTGTCTCTGCCTCCCAAGCGCGGGGATTACAAGTGTGCGCCACCACGCCCGGCAAAACCTAGATTTTTAAATAGTTTAAAATTTTTATCAGGTTTCCTTAGTAATAAGAGGAGGGGGGATTTATCTTCAAGCACAATTAAAATACTTAAATAACTACAAAAAATAAGCCCAAGAACTTTTATTTTTATGAACCAAAATCAACTAAAAACTGCATCTTTCACAAGATCTTTTCTTGCTGTTTAAGTTTATGCCTTTCAATTATGCATAGTAGTTTACTTACCTTACAGACAAATAATAAGAGATCTGCATGACATGTAAAATCCATGGAAAGGAGAAACAAAACAAGTTTTTGGACTACTGAGATACAACGTTCATGGGCAAGAGTAAATGGCAAAGGTTCTATCTCTGGACTTTCTTTTGTTGTTGTAACTTCTGTGTCCAAATTGGAACGGGACCATTCTGCTGTCCGTCGCAAACGAATTAAATCCTTAAAGTGCTGCAGAGAGAAATTTATAATAATTAAATCAGTGTTTATTTAATGAAAATTTCCCAGTTAACATTTATTGATGGAAAGAAAATATCTATTCAACATATTTACAAGTTTCCGTGTGTGTGCTGGGTTTGAATCCAGGGGGCCATACTACCTCCAAGCTAAACTCACTGTACTGTTTTATGTACTGGGGATTGAACCAAAGGCCATTCCACCTCGGAAATATACTCCCAGCCCAGCTATTTTACTTTTTATTTTAAAACAAGGTCTCCCAGCCGGGCGTGGTACAAAGTCCCTGGGTTCCACCCCGAGTAGTATCAAAAAAACAAAATCAAAAACAAGATCTCCCTAAGATACTGAGGGCAGTGCTAAATTGCTGATGGTGGCTACAAATCTGTGATCTTATTTCAGTCTCCCAGTATTAGGATTACAGGCATGAACGACCATGCCCCACTCATATTTATAACTTTTAGTGAACAAAATTTTGAAGTAAACCACAAGCTTCAGAAAGCAAGATTGTTAATTAAAAGCTATACTAATGAACATACCTTAAGCAGAATTTAGAGTAAGGTACAGAAAATATAACAATTTTAGAAAACTATTCTACAGCAAGGCTTACAACACATTACACCAAATCTAATATCTTTGACTAGTTATCACCAAAATATGGTAAGTATAATTTATGTAAGACTGATTGTACATAAAACTACTATGACTTCAAATTCAAATTATTTCAGTTCATTCACAGTGTAAATTTACAGAAACACAATACACAAATGTGGCTGCTACGTATGATAAGTACATAAGCATAGGTACATAACATATAACAAGTTATCTTTTTTTTTTCGGTAATAAGGATGGAACCCAGGAGAATTCTACCTCCAAATTACACGCCCAGCCCTACTTTTTATTCTTCATTTTGAAACAGAGTCTCACTAAATTGCAGAGGGCCTCACTAAGTAGCTGAGGCTGGCTGTGAACCTGTGATCCTCCTGTCTTAGCCTCCCAAGACCTGGGATTACAAGCAAGCATGCACCACCATGCTTGGAAAGTTATAATTTTTTATTTTATCTAAAAATCACACTTGGTAAGGCCCTGTACAACTCAATGAGACCCTATTTCAAAAATAAAATATAGGGCTGGGAGTATAGCTCAGATGTAGAATGCCCCTGCATTCCACCCCTAGTACCCCCCCCACACACACACACAGAATTTAAAGATGCATGCTTTTTAATCCAGGCGTGGTGGCGCATGCTTATAATCCTAGCACTTGGGAGGCTGAGACCGACAGGAGGATCGTGGTTCACACACAGCCTCAGCTACTTTGTGAGGCCCTTTGCAGCTCAGTAAGACCCTGTTTCAAAATAAAAAATAAAAAATAGGGCTAAGGGTATAGCTGAGAGGTAGAATGCCCCTGGGTTCCATCCCCAGTACTGCAAAATATATAAATTAATAAATTAATTAAATAAAATAAAAAGTCACTAGCCAAGTGTGGTGGTGCCAGCCTGCAATCCTAGTACTTGGGTCACAGGTTCAGAGCCAGTGCACGGCAACTCAGCAAGATCCTAAGCACCTTAGGGAGATCCTGTTTCAAAATAGAAATGAAAAGGTCTGGAGATGTAATTCAGAGGCAGAATGACCCTGGTTCAATCCTAGTACCTTTAAAAATAAACATACAAAGTAGATAATAATCACTGGAACTTTTGCCGGGCGTGGTGGCGCACGCTTGTCATCCCCACGCTTGGGAGGCGGAGACAGGAGGATCGCGCAGGTTCGAAGCCAGCCGCGCTGGCATTAGAGACCCTGTTTCCAAAAATAAAATAGGTCTGGGAGTGTAGCCCGGAGGTAGAAGGGTTTCCAGGAACCCCAGTACCACCACCACATTAAAAAAAAAAAAAAAAAAAAAAATCACTGGAATTCATTTTCCTTAGAAAGGACTATAACAATAAATACTTGAATAGCCTGATTTTTCTATTGATATAGAATGACATCTACTTAAATTTCCTAATTTGTTATTAGTTTACTAAAATTAAGGGTAGGGTGGCACTAGATATTGAATCCAGAAACATTCAACCTTAGAGCAACAACCCCAGCCCTATTTTATTTTGATTTTGGGTTTTTTTGTTTGTTTTTGGTGGTACTGGGTGTGGAAGCCAGAGGCTTTCTACCTCCAGGCTATACACCCAGACCTTTTTTTTAATATATATATTTTATTTGGAAACAGGGTCTCACTGAATTGCTGAGAGCCTCACTAAGTAGCTGAGGCTGGCTTCAAACCTGTGCGATCCTCCTGTCTCAGCCTCCCAAGTGCAGGGATTACAAGCGTGTGCGACCACGCCCGGCTTATTTTATTTTGATTTTGAAATAAAATTCTTGCTAGATTGATGAGTCTCACTAGTTGCCAGAACTGTCTTTGAACCTGAAATCCTCCTGTCTCAGCATCCCAAGTACTAGGATTACAAGGGTGTGCACCACCAGGCCTGGCTTACTAAAATAATTAAAAATGCTAAAAACAAAATGACTTTTCTGAGATAGTGACACTAAAAAGTATACATCATACCTTTGAGGTAGCCTGCTTTAGTTTTGCTTGCTCTACCAGAAGTTTATATGATGATCCTTTGTTACTCTGTATTTTTTCTTTTTCCATCTGTTCAACCAAAGCCTTCTGTTTTGCTTTTAGTAGGTTAAGTTGCTTTAAAATACAAAAACAACTTAATTTTAAAACAATGTTAAAAATTTTGAAAATGAATTATTATACTCCTCTCAAAATTTATACATAAAACTAATGGAACAATCCCTTAAAAGATACAGTAAAACAATTTTAACTCTGATGCTGATTTAAAAAATAATCTTTCCCCCAATAGCAACTTCAAGATCCTCCCAGGAGTGATGGTGCACATCTCTAATGCCAGCTACTCGGGGGGCTGAGGAAGGATGATGGCAGCTTTAAGATCAGCCACAGTAATTTATTCAGACCCTGTCTCAAAATAAGAATAAAGGGCTGAGGATATTTTTTAGTGGTAGAATATCTATCTGCCTAGCATGCATCAGACAGTCGGTTCAATCTCCAATACTGTTCCTGCTAAAGTATTGGCACAAAAGAACTTAATATTAACTATAAGCCTACTGCCTCAGACACATATGTATAGGATAGATCATGTAACTAAATGTAGACCATTTACAGAAACCACAAAGACTCAAGGGGTGTGCTATAAAGCACATTCTAATAACTTTCTGTGAAAGAGAGTGCGAGTATGCATTCACACAAAAGGCAAAGAAACATATTCACTACACTATTTCTATTTCAAAAAGAAAGGATGGAAAAATAAGCCAAAAACTAAAGAGTTCATTAACTCTTAACATATAAAAAGATTTGAGAACACTGAAAAAATGGAATAATGGTAAGGAATAAAAAAGAAGATGCTAGTGATATACTTGACATAGATAAATCTTAAAACTATCTCTTGGAGCAAAAGAGGCCAGACATGAAATTATACTCCACAATTCTTTATCAAAACGTACCCCACGCTTGTAATCCCAGCATTTGGGAGGCTAAGACAGGAGGATCGTGATTCGAGGACAGCCTCAACTACTTAATGAGGCCCTCTGCAACTTAGTGAGACCCTATTTCAAAATAAAGAATAAAAAATGGGCAGGGAGTGTAGCTAGGAGGTCACATGCCCCTGGGTTCCATTCCCGGACCCACAAAACAAATAAATTAAATTAAATAGGGCTGGGAGTTTAGCTCAAAGGTAGAATGCCCCAGGGTTCCATCCCCAGTACCACAAAAAAGTACCCTAAATGAAATGCATGAATCTAAACAAAATAAAAGACCACCAACCAAAAGTAAGATGATTCTATTGTGTGTGTGTGTGTGGGGGGGGAAACTAGGGGTGGAACCCAGGGGCTTTCTACCTCTGGGCTATACTCCCAGACCTTTATTATACTTTATTTGGAAACAGGGTCTCACTAACTTGCTGAGAGCCTCACTAAGTAGCTGAGGCTGGCCTCGAACCTATGTGATTCTCCTGTCTCAGCCCCCCAAGCACTGGGATTACAAGTGTGCGCCACCACGCCCGGCTTAAAAGTAAGATGATTCTAAAGGAAAAATTCCAAATGCATGGGGAACATACTGCATGGGAGTACTTTTATTTATTTATTTATTTTTTGCAGTACTGGGAAATGAACCTAGGGCCATTATACCTTTGAGCTACACCCCCAGCCTCATTTTTTATTCTTTATTTTGAAACAGGGTCTCACTAAGTTGTGGAGGGCTTCAGGAGCTGAAGCTGGCTGCAAACCTTTGATCCTCCTGTCTCAGTCTCCCAAATACTAGGATCACAAGCATGTGCCACTACACCCAACTCTGTTTTGATTTAGTAACCCAAAAAAAAACTCTTTGAGGAAGTGAATATCAAGTAACAATAAAAAAAAAATTATCCAGATGGGCGTGGTGGCACACGCTTGTAATCCCTGTGCTTGGGAGGTGGAGACAGGAGGATCGCAAAGGTTCAAAGCCAGCCTCACTGGCTTAATAGACCCTGTTTCCAAATAAAAATATAAAAAATAGGTGTCTGGGTGTGTAGCCCAGAGGTAAAAGGGTTTCCAAGAACCCCAGCACCACAAAATAAATAAATAAATAAATAAATAAATAAATAAATAAATATCCATACACAAAGATCCTAGATACAAAAATTGGTGCAGGTAGTTCCAGGAACTCAAATTTAAGATTAAGAAAATAAAATTAAAGCTTAAAAGACAGAGGGTCCGATGGCAGAAATCCTAAAGCCTTATTTTAAGTAGCCTGCCTTCTTCCAGAGGTCAAATGGATGTAACTATGATCCCCCCCGCCCCCCTTTTCTGATCTGGGGGTAGAAACCAGGGGCATTCGACCTCCGAGCAACACCCCTGCCCTATTTTTTATTATTTTGAAACAGGGTCTTACTAAGTTGCAGAGGGCCTCACTAAGTACTAAGGCTGTCCACAAACCCCGATCCTCTGGTCTCAGCCTCTCAAATGCTAGGATTACAAATAGGACTTTAAAGATAGAATTAAATGATAGTAACAGAAGGTACAGAGGTAAACATTTTAAGGAAAACACCCCAAAAATCTGTAAACTACGTATTATTACAATTTTACAGATAAAAGTATCCAAAGTTTAAATAATCTCCCAATACCCAAAATCTGATGGGACATCTATCCTATAAAATGTCCAATATAATAATTCTAACATTAAAATAAAAAAAAGTACTGACCATTACCTGTTTATGATGAACAAGCTGCTTTCTGATTTTTCTGGAATATAATCTATCAAGGCTACTGCTGCCCTTGGAAGATCGATTTAAGCTCTGAGTGTGTAGGTTGTTGTTAATAAAACTCCACTGGTTACCTAGTGGGGAAGAAAAATGTTTCTTAGTTAAGTGTGATCTTAAGTTACATTCCATACCCAGAAAACACAAAGTACATTTACAAATGTGCCAACATGACAAAATTTTTAAAAATTTGTAAAATATAGTTTCGATGATGACATTCAGTTCTAACAACAAATACTCAAGAACATAAGTTTTAATGCAGGGAGCAAAAATGGGTGCGGAACCATTTGATTAATGACTGCCAAAACAGGGCTGAGCAGTTCAAAAGCCACACTGTGTAGCTATGGGTATCCTCATGTTTTGGAATGTATCTACACTATTCTATATTATTTGCTTGCTTAATTTAGGGCCAATGCCACATTGTACCCACCTCTTAATTCTTTATACTGATTAACATAAAAATATGTTTTCAGGCAGGGCGTGGTGCCACACGCTTATAATCCCAGCATTTGGGAAAAAGAAACCAGAGGATCGCGATTCAAAGACAGCCTCAGCTACTCAGCGAGGCCCTTCACAACTCAGTGAGACCCTGTTTCGAAAACAAAAGTACTAAAAGTAGAACTGGGGGTGTAGTTTGGAGGTCTAATGCCCCTGGGTTCCATCCCCAGACCATACACACACACACAAAAAAAAAGTTTTCCTCTACTAGCCTACATCACAATTTAGTTAAAATTCCTCACACCCTAAAAAAAACACTCTTTTCACCAATGTTTCCATGCTGAACAATAAATACCGAAACTTTTAATACTATGTTATAGTCCAATTCCAAATTTTGGTTGTATTTATTTTAAATGTCTTAACCCTATATCCTATAACTGAGTTCTATGACCAGTATACGTTATTTTTAAAATGGAAATAAAGCAAATTCCCTGTACATGAGAATTGTCTTTCATTTTCCAAAACATAAAATACATCAGAAACAACTGGTTCAGTTATAAAACATTTCAAGGCTACTTTGTAATATACTGACAATATACAGAATTCCTATTTTATGGACTTTAATGGCTGTATTTGCATATTAGATTTAGCTCTCTCTGATCCTTTATAAAAACTTTTGTAAAGCAGAATAAGAAGAGAACATATGTTCTGTACATTTTATTTCTTTTGATTTTTTTAAACTGTTTTGTGCCACAACCCTGTGAACAAAGACAGCTTTTTTAAAGAACTGGGAATTTCCATATCTAAAGACAAAAGCCTTTACAGTTAATTAATAAAACTCCATAATGTTAAATAAAATGGCATTATCAGATAATAAAATTTAAAGCACCAAGAATTCTTCACAAATTTCCCTTTCATGACTCTTTTTTATTTCAAGTATTATGTTTTTAAGGAGCATGAGGGGAAAGCTTGTGAAATACATGGTGTATTCATAAACAGAAAGTCAAGCCCAAACCTTGTCTACCCAATATAAATTCTACCTTTACACAGATTCCTGGTAGAGTTAACTCATATTTTACACGAATTACATACAGCTGGTATCTCCAGGCCAATAGCCAGTTCTGGAACAACTGCAGTCACTCACAATTCCCACCAACATATTATGATAAACTTGTATACCTGTCAGAAACCTCTCCCTGTCTTTACCATTCAAAGGTTTCTTTGCAGCTGCAGCTTCATCTTCCACAGTTGCCACATAATCCAGCAATCTGGACACCAGCATGACCACCCAGCTGATCATGGGAATATCCAGCACTCCTACCCAGAAAAGAGGAAAACGTCAGGTGAATCCTGGTGTTCCAATGAGATGATACATTTTATAAATGCAGAACATACCATATCACTATAAATACTAATATTTATACATAAGGAGCCTCAAAATCAGACAGCTATGGTCACAAATTAAGTAGTATATCAAATCTAATAAATGACAGGTGCTTTGTGATATGAAAATAGATGTGGGTTGCAAAGTAGAAAGCAAAGCATGAGACTCACAGGTGACTGAATTAAAACATCTAATTCGATTTGCAACTCATATAGTACCAAACTATGCTCTTTTTTATTTCCAAAACAATTTTCTTGCTCAAATGACTAGAAGAACAAGAGTGCCTTTTTATTTTTATTTTACTTTTTTGTGGTGCTAGGAATAGAACCCAGGGACACTCTACCTACGACCTACACCAACAGCCCTATTTTGTTTAAAATTCCTTATTATGAAACAGAGTCTCACTGAGTTGCAAAGGGTCTCACTAACTAGCTGAAGCTGTCTGAAAACAATGAGCCTCCTGTCTCAGCCTTCCAAATGATGGGATTAAAAATGTGCGCCACCATGCCTGACTAATTGTGCCTTTTTTAAAAGCTTCAACTTATATAACAAAGTTTGGTTTTAGTTATTATAGTATAAAAAAAGACAACAATTTCAAAGCTTAAACAACAAAAATGTAATGGATTTTAAATTATAACTATATGGCAGTTAATCACACAAAACTTGCTCATTCTAAAGTCTATGTCATAAAATATTAACAAACTGTGCTGCAACAAATAATAAAATCAATATTTAGGACAGGTGTGTTGATGCACGCTTGTAATCTCAATACTCTGGAGGCTGAGAAAGAAGGGTTGCAGGTTCAAGAACAGCCTCAGCAAACAGTGAGATTCTCACTGACCCAGTGAGACCTTGTTTCAAAATAAAAAGAACTAGGGTATAGCTCAAAGGTAAAATTCTCCTGGGTTAAATCCCCAGTGCCACACCCCCAACACACACACACACACACACACACACACACACACACACACACACACACACACACGATGTCTTATAAAAGCCTACTTGTAGAAATATTAGGTTTTACTAATGACTAGTGCTTTATATCAATACCTTCTGTCCTCCTATGCATGGGTAACTCTGGTTGAAGAGGTGACAATAAATTGTCCAAGAGATTAAGTAAGCTTTCCAGTACGCCACTATTACTAAGTGATCTTTGACCAATACAGGACAGTAACATGAAGACCCTAAAAAAGAAATATGAAGAAACTATACACTGAGAATCATTTTAATTGTCCAGCTTTTAAAATAGTTTTTGATGAAATTTAACAAAACAATAAGGGTATTTGCTTCTTAAAATGTATTTCAGATTAATTAAGAAATATCTATTATCGGGAAGTACAATGGTAATATGAGCTATTTGGGGGGTAGGAAGGCAGGAAAATAAAGATAATAAAATTAACTCTTCCTAGTTATTGTTCCTATTTGTCAACACTACCTGACGAAATCAGAGAAACTTATCTGAGTCTTAAAAACCACATTTAATACACAAAGTGACATGAGCTGATAGTAAAATACGTACAAACTCAGATCTGTAAAGGACAAGAATTCAACAGAAAACACCAGAGTGCAGTCTAGCCATATGTATCATTCTATAGACCCCCGATGGCCTTCACTGGGTATCCCAAACCTGAGAAGACCTGCTTATTTTCTCCACACTTAGAATCCACATAAATTTGATTTCACATAAAATTGGACTCTGATGAGTACAAATCACTAATAACATTGCCAACATTTTCTGACCTACCTATCCTGTGGGAAGATCAGAAGCTGCTCTGAATTGTACAATTCCTGAAGAACATTAGAAAGAAACTGGCCCCACCATCTTTCACCACCACACAGCTGAACAAGCAGAAGGCCAGTATGTAATCGTATCTTTGGGGTTCCACTGATGCACAAGTGTTTAAAGAGCTCTTCACAGGCCTGGGCATGAAATGTGCTCTGCAAAACTGCAGGAACAGAGTGCCCTGTTACAAAAAAGAAAATAGTAAATTTTCCTATTTAAGTGTCCTGTGCAATAGCAAAATCAGTAAACTTACATATGCTTTCTTCTTCTTACTCTCTCTCCTCCTCCCCCTTTCCCCCCTGCCCTCTCTCCCTCTCCCCTCCCCCACCTCTCTGGCACTGGGTATCAACGCCAAAGGAATTCTGTCTCTGAGGTACACCCCTAACCCTTTTACCTTTTTATTTATTTTATTTTTTATTTTGAAAATGGGTCTGGGTAAGTTGCCGGTGCTGGCCTCTAACCCATGATCCTCCTGTCTCAAGGTCTCTCACGTACTGGTGGTACCACAGTGCCTGGCTGTTTTATTTTTTGCCAGACATCAACAAACTATATATGTGTGTGTGTGTGTGTGTGTGTGTGTGTGTGTGTGTGTGTGTGTATTTTGGGGGGTGGGGTGGGTCCAAGGATGAAACCCAGGGGCATTTGACCTCCGAGCTACACTCCCTGCCCTATTCTTTATTCTTTATTTTGAAACAGGGTCTAAGTTGCAGAGTGCCTCACTGAGTAGCTGAGGCTGTCCGCGAACCGCGATCTTCCGGTCTCAGTCTCCAAATGCTGGGATTACAATCGTTCGCCACCACACCCGGCTCAAACAACTATATTCTTATTTTTGTAAGTTGGATTTAATAAAACTGCTGTGTGAATAACGTGAGCATATGCATGTGTGTCATGTGCATGCCCGTGTGTGTTTGATAAAAAATAATTCCTGGCTAGCAAACAACAATTCTGTATAAGGACAACTTACGTGAACTTTTCACTATTGAACTGTTAAACAATACTTAATACTTTGCCAGTAACATAAGGATGTGCACACCAATGACATAAAGCCACAAAACTCATCAAAAATTATGTAAGAAAATTTTAAATAAGGACTCTAGCTCAGGGGTGAAGTGCTTGTGTACCCTATAGGAATCCTTCAGTTTAATACCATCACTACAAGGAGAAAGAAAAAAATAAAAGAAGGGGGGGCAGCTGAGCATGGTGGTGCATGTTTGTAATCCCAGCATTTGGGAGGGTGAGACAGGAGGATCGTGGTTCATGGACCACATCTGCTACTTAGTGAGGCCCTTTGTAACTAAGTGAGACCCTGTTTCTAAATAAAGAATAATTTTAAAAAAAGGGCTGGAAGTGTAGCTCAGTTGTAGAATGTCCCTGGGTTCCATCCCCAGTACTGCAAAAATAAAGAAACAAATAATAAAAGAAGGTGGGGGGAGAAATGAGAGACTCTGAAAAGACATATCATAAATATTCAAATAAAAATTGATATAAAAATCAACAAAATCTAAAAAATTTTAACAGAGCTCCTAAAACACACTTATCATATCAAACTCATTTTCATTGTTTAGATTACATAAGCCAAATACAAACCATTGGAGGAATGAAGAAGGCTAAGCAAGGTGTCCAATAAATATCTGATGATAGTACGTAACTGCTCTGTAGAAGACGTCTGAATTAAATCTTCTGGATCTGCTGTTTCACTCAAGGTCTTCCGACTTGCACCCACGGCAACTTTGAGCCTCTGCACTGCATTATGAGCCAAATTTAGTTGAAGCTGTAGCTGAATACAATCCTGATAAGCAGAGAAAACTCTGCTGTCTTCTTCAACTGCCTTGTCAGGTTTTCGCAAAAAGTATTGTGCATTGTTAGCACTGTTGAGAGGAGGAAGATCAATACTTTGCAAAAGTGTTTCCAGACGATGACAAGCTAAGTTATATCTAGAAATAAAAATAAATGGACAAAATAATTGCTGTAATCTTCTCTTGATGTATTTATATACATACTACAAATTATATCTCTAAAATGTTAAACTATTACCAAGAACTACACCTTTAGTAATTACTAACAAATGAAGCCAAGTATTTATTCACAATACTTCTGTGCCTTATGAAGTAATACTATAATGTGATAGTGTTCTGTTTCCCTTTAAACTTTTCTGTACACCTATGAAAACACATTTCTTGGCAGAAATACAAATAAGACGTTAAATAAAACACAACATTTGAGTAATATTAAAATCTATTTGCAACTTTCTCCTCACCTGCACTGTATATCCTCCTGTAGAGCAACCATCATTGCTAAATGCTGGTCAACTTCTGGCTGGTTAGCAGATTCTCCCTCTCCCCTTAGAGGGTCATGCATTAACTTCAGTTCACTTTCCCAAGGCAAGATATAGGTATGCCCATAGTAAAATCCTAAAGGGATTTTGGCTCTGGCATTTGTACTCCCATAACGTCCAATGACAGTTATCTGAAAGAAAAAAAATATAAAGATACAAACACATGTATCAACCACGATAAAGAGCTTGAGAAAGCCTAGCGTGGTGGTGCACAATTATAATCCCAGTACTTGGGAGGCTGTGACAGAAGGATTTTGGTTGAGGCTAGCCTCAGCTACTTAGTGAAACCCTCTGCAACTTAGTAAAACTCTGTTTCAACTAAGAATAAAAAATAGGGCTGGGGGTGCAGCTCAAAGGTAGAATTCCCCTGTGTTCCATTCCTAATACCGGAAAAAAAAAAAAAAATATATATATATATATATATATAGATAGATAGATAGAGGGGGGGGGGAGACAGACAGACAGACAGACACAGACACAAATGCCCATAAAACTAGGTCTCAGGAAGATTGCAGGTTCAAGGCAGTTTCAGAATTTAGGAAGATGCCATCTCAAAAAGTGTTGGAGGTATAGCTCAGTGGCAGACAGATTGTGTAGTATGTTGAAGGCCCTGGTTTAATCTTTATACCATGAAAAATTAATTAACAATGATTTAAAAAAGATGTAACTGTATTTTGAGTCAGGTATGGTGGCGCACGCTTATATTCCCCACGATTTGGAGGTTGAGACAGGAGGATCGCACGGGTTCGGAGCCAGCCTCAGCTACTTAGTGAGGCTCTCAGCAACTTAGTGAGACCCTGTTTCCAAATAAAATATTAAAAAATGGGTCTGGGAGTATACCCTGGAGGTAGAAAGCCTCTAGGTTCCACCCCAGTACCACCACCCCCCAAAAAGTAACTATATTTTTAAGTTATGTATCTAAGAATTTTTTTTCAGAAACGTGAAAAAACAATTTTGTTTTCTTGATTTTACCTTCATGAATCTGCACACAGGAGGTGGTATTAAGTCATGAAGAATTAATGAATGGGTGCTTATATCAGTTGCTACTACCAATCGCCTTCCATCCAACTCTTCTCCTAATGTCCAAATGTCAATTGACAAGGAGGCCAAGTCTCCACAAGTAGGAATCAATACATCTGTCAACAATATAGGTCTTCCAAAATCCAAGGTCACAAATCTCCTGGCTCCTATGAGAGAAAGACAAACAGCTGATCAAAAATTATGTCAACTAATCAAATAATACACTCAAAAACAGTTTGGAGTATTCATCACTAAAGCAATATTACAAAAAAAATAGGAGCAAAGTAAACAAAAATGGCCTTATCAATTCTCATTCAAAACTTTTCTGAAACTCCCTGTATGTCAATTTTTAATTCCAAAATTTAAGCCAAAAATTATAAAACTAAGGCCAGGTGGTGGCACACATTTGTAATCCCAGTACTTGGGAGGCCAAGACAGGAGGATCACATGTTGTTGTCAGCCTGAGCTACTTAGTAGGTCTCCACAACTTAGTAATAATATCCTGTTTTAAAAATAAAGAATAAAAAACAGGGTTTGGGGTGTAGTTCAGAGGAAGAATATCCCTGGGTTCAATCACCAGTACTGGGGGGAAAAAGAAAGAAAAAAGAAAAGAAAAGAAATAAAGAAAACTGTAAGACCACTACTATAAAAGCATACTCTAAGCTTGATTTAAACCATTATAGCTAACCTGATGCTAAAGTTAAGTGGCTGACCACTCGCCTAGCATGCACCAGTGCTGGGTCAATCCCAACCACAGATAGTCAAACCAACAAACCAAAAAACAAAACACAACAAAACAAAAAACCTCCCCAAACTTTAGATTAGCAAATGTGCTAGATAAACTAATTCTGAAAAGTACCAACTGGCTCTTCTTTCAGCCTTGAAATCCAGGCACATGCCTGTAACCCCAGCACCTGGGTGGTTAAGAGAAGGATTGGAGGTTTGAGGACAGCTTTAGCAACTTACTGAGACCCTGTTTCAAAATTTAAAAAAATAGGGTTGTGGATATAGTTTGGAGGTAGAAAGCCACTGGGTTTAACCAATATCCCCTTCCAAAAGAAGAAAAACCAGTTGGCCACGGGGCACATGTCATAACCCCATTATTTGAGAGGTCACACAGGAGGATCATAAGTTCAAGAATAACCTCAACAAATTAGCAACACTCTCTGCAACCTTGAGGGACAATGTCTCAAAACAAAAATAATTTGTGGTGTAGCTCAAAGTTACAATGTCCCTTGGATTAATCCCTAGTACTGGGGAGTGGGGGTTCCAAGAAAACCAGAAAGTATATCTCAAACAGTTTTCACCCAGGACAGAGATATTACTTCAGCACAGTATCAGTACCAGAACAAGTAGGTAAAGAGTATGCAAATTTGCATCTTTCATCTCAGGTACACTATAAAGAAAAGTTCAACTACTGCAATGAAAGGCAGATCATTAATACTGTCCTAATTTTCTTTTCACTGTGTTGGTGTGAGGAGCAGCTAATAGCCTTACAAGCTACATTTTGTAGTGAAGGAAAACAACTCTAATTTCTAGGAATAGCACTATTTTTGGTTGAGCTAGTTTAAAAGAAAACAAGCAGTTACCAACACTTTCCTAAACAGAAAAATTATTAAACATCAAAGAACAACTCTATTCTTCCAGGGACATATATGCTGCAGTCATTTACACACATCTAAGGAAAGGAAAGGAAGGAAGGAAGGAAGGAAGGAAGGAAGGAAGGAAGGAAGGAAGAAAGGAAGGAAGGAAGGAAGAAAGGCAGACAGGCAGGCACCAAATAACAGCAAAAGCAATTGCTGGGATCTCCTAAGACTACCTCGAGGAAGTAGTTTTCACCAGAAATATTGTGAACACTAATGTTGCTACCAATTAATAATTAAATGGAAAGAAATATCATTAAGACCTTTGTTTATCCCCGCACTTGGGAGACGGAGACAGGAGGATCGCGCTGGTTCGAAGCCAGCCATGCTGGCTTAAGAGACCCTGTTTCCAAATAAAAATATAAAAAATAGGTCTGGGAGTGTAGCCCATAGGTAGAAGGGCTTCCAGGAACCCCAGTACCATAAAAAAAAAAAAAAATAGGGATAGGGGTGTAGCTTGGAAGTAGAATGCCTCTGGGTTCAATCACCACTGCTACAAAAAAAAGTAAACACTGCTACAACTTATTCATAAATATGTTCTAATTGAAAGAACTTATCTCAAAGGTATTCAGTACACGAGCACAAGGCAACCTTATATTAAATTTGAACTATCCAGAGATTAATAAGTATTAATTTTACTTATAAAAAACAGTATTTCTGCCAATTATTCTTTTTTTTTTTTTTTTTTGGTGGTACTGGGGTTCCTGGAAGCCCTTCTACCTCCGGGCTACACTCCCACGGGCTACACTTCCACACCTATTTTTTAACATAAAAATATGTGGAAACAGGGTCTCTTAAGCCAGTGCGGCTGGCTCCGAACCAGCGCGATCCTCCTGTCTCCGCCTCCCAAGCCTGGGGATTACAAGCGTGCGCCACCACGCCTGGCCCAATTATTCTTTAAAAAAGAAGTTTTATTGTATAAATGATAGTTTGGGGAATATCTTATTAAGAGTAATTTCTAGTATAATAGTAACTGAGCAATTACAGTAGATACTTGTCAAACATATTTCAACAGGCAGGATTCGGGTACAGATCAAATCTATTGTTTTTTTTTGGGGGGGGGGTTTGTGTGTGTGTGGTACTGGGAATGGAACCCAGAGGCTTTCTACTTCCGGGCTATACTCCCAGACCTTTTTTATATTTTATTTGGAAACAGGGTCTCACTAAGTTGCTGAGAGCCTCACTAAGTAACTGAGGCTGGCTTTGAACCTGCGCAATCCTCCTGTCTCAGCCTGCCAAGAGTGGGGATTACAAGTGTGCGCCACCACGCCCGCCAAATCTACTCTTTAAATAATATTAAACTACTTATAACAGCACTCATCCATTCAACTTGGTGAGTATATACCTTTAACCTAATGTAGTGCTATTCTTCATAAAAAGTGCTTGCCCCAGAGCAGATGTGATTTATCTGCAATGGAAAATCCAACTGAATAACACTAAGTCATAAAGAGGCCAGCAGACTAAGCAGAAAAAAATATTTTAAGGCGCTCAAAGATTACCTGAATGCATCCGCTCTATAATAATGGACTGGTGAGGTGGAGGTTGAAGAAAATGTGAAGCATGAGAAATTGCAAGGGCTAGACCAGAACCAAGTGGATTCTAGAAAAAGAAAGAAGCATATTATACGACTCTTGCTCTATAAAACTACTAATCGTAATGCCAACAAGAACATTTCCTAATTTCTCTAATATTTTATAAAAGAAAATAACTGAATTTGATGTATTGAGATGATACAATTTTGTCCTCTAAAGTTGAGTTTATTTCAAAATATTTTTAACTGTCTAAGCCGACACCTCTTTAAAACATAATTTACCATTTTGGACTTGTTGGAATTTTTGTTATGAGCAGCAAGAGTGACTGCTGGGGGATCAATGACTGAGCCCGGGAAAAGCTGTGCAAGTTCAGCATTAATCACAACGGAAACTGCTTCATTGGGCGGAGTGAGTGGTGGAGTCATAAAAAGTGGTGTCGTTTTTGGAGTAGGTGGAATGACATCAGACGGATGAATGAAGAATCCTGGAGCAGCCACTGGGTTGGAAGGCACGGAGTTGTGAACAGGACCCACTGCTGATGCTGCTGATGCTGCTGCGGCTGCTGCAGCTGTTGTCTGATGTAACTTGGCTTCCAGCTTTGCTTTCTGTAAAGCAAGCATAGGCAATACATATAGACCTACCTACGGTGCAGGGATACTACATGATTAAGTAGTCCGTGGTTACGTAAAGATGAATCAAATCCAGACTCAATATAAATGGAACACTGTTTTGATATTTGTACTTCTTTAAATATTATATATAAAATGTCTTGTGTATTTATGAATTAGGACTTTCGCAAAGGAAAGGTAAAAACAAGCAGAACAATTAAACATAAATAAGGACAACAAAGTTCTGCTCAAAAACCATATTAATAGGAGGAAGATTCTCTGCCAGGCATGGTGGCGCACGCTTGTAATCCCAGCACTTGGGAGGCTGAGACAGGAGGATCGCACAGGTTCAAAGCCAGCCTCAGCTACTTAATGAGGCTCTCAGCAACTTAGTGAGACCTTGTTTCCAAATAAGGTATAAAATAGGTCTGGGAGAATAGCCCGGAGGTAGAAAGCCTCTGGGTTTCACCCCAGTACCACAAAAAAAAAAAAAAAAAGAAAAAAGATTCTCATGTTGACTAACGTAACACAAAGTTGTCGTCTGGAATTGTCACAGGCTGCATTTAGATCACAAACAGCTACAATAATTTCTAAATACTAAGTTATACTAATGTAACTATTCTCAGAATGTGTTCAGTTTTCTACTCCAGGTAAATAGTTACTGATTTATGTACATGAAGTATCAATCATATTTTCTCAAACACGTGTCAAGTAAAATGCACTTATGTAATTATAATATTTTAAAATATTGCAAAGACTTTACCTCAATTTTTGTAGATAATGATTAGCTCAAATCGGTCAACCTACTTTTCTTTATGAAAATAATGGTCATTTTACAGTACTGTTTCAGCTTTTGAAGTTTAGAGACAGCATGAACAAAGAGCCAAATAGTCTCCAACCTGTTGCTGAAGCTTCAAAAGCTGCTGCTGTTTCTCTTGCAGCACCTGTAGCTGTTGCTCGGCTGAAGCCATTGCATGAGAGAGAGACTGCAAAGCTACCTGGGCTGCTGAACTCAGGGCTGTCGAGGCTTCCCCAACTGTCCCAGATGAGAGTCCACCTACTGCAGGAGTAACCCCGAAGGAACTCACTGGCATAAGACAAGGGGAGAACAAAAACAAAGACACCAGGATGAAGAAGTTCACAGAGACATATCGCCAAATATACAATTCTGATACTAAATCTATAATTAATTTTCT
Organism: Muscardinus avellanarius; assembly: GCF_963383645.1. Classification (NCBI taxonomy): domain Eukaryota; kingdom Metazoa; phylum Chordata; class Mammalia; order Rodentia; family Gliridae; genus Muscardinus; species Muscardinus avellanarius. Next base: position 26,491,004 of record NC_137801.1, on the reverse strand, counting down.
TTTTTTTTTTTTTTTTGGTGGTACTGGGGTTCCTGGAAGCCCTTCTACCTCTGGGCTACACTCCCAGACCTATTTTTACATTTTCATTTTGGAAACAGGGTCTCCTAAGCCAGCGCGCGGCGGCTGGCTTCGAACCTGTGCGATCCTCCTGTCTCTGCCTCCCAAGCGCGGGGATTACAAGTGTGCGCCACCACGCCTGGCTATAATTAATTTTCATTCATATATATATATATATATATATATATATATATATATATATATATATATATTAGGTCTGGGACTGTAACCTGGAGATAGAAGGGTTTCCAGGAACCCCAGTCAGTACCACCAAAAAAAAAAAAAAAAAAAAGGCTTTAAAATCTTTCAATTTTAAGAACATTATTTTGAGCCAGGCAGGGTGGCACATGCTTATAATCCTAATATCGGGAGGCTGAGACAGGAGGATTGCACAGGTTCAAAGGTCCCAAGCGCTGGGATTAAAAGTGTGCGCCACCAGGCCAGGGGAAGAACATTATTTTTAAGACATAGTCTACACAGAGATGAGGTCCACACAAAATATGTATATATTCCCTAAAATTTATTCCACAGAACACTCAAATAGAGAGATGTGTTTCAAATACAGTCAAACCTAGCTCATACTGTTTGGTCATAAACTTTATCATCATTAAAAGGCTATAGGAACGCCGGGCGTGGTGGCGCACGCTTGTAATCCCCGCGCTTGGGAGGCGGAGACAGGAGGATCGCGCAGGTTCGAAGCCAGCCGTGCTGGTGTAAGAGACCCTGTTTCAAAAATATAAAATAGGACTGGGAGTGTAGCCCGGAGGAAGAAGGGCTTCCAGGAACCCCAGTACCACCAAAAAAAAAAAAAAAAAAAAAAAAAAGGCTATAGGAAATCCTACAAGTTAAGAAATTTCTTTGACTTTCTCTCTCAGTGTTATTCAAATTCAAAAGAGTCAATTACAAATAAACTCTATTTATAAAATAATTATGAAAAACATTATGGAAAAAGCTTAAAAAATGTTATTTCACAAATTAAGCTAACATGTTAGAATAAAACAAGAGGTATACACCAAGTCAAATAACATCACTTTCAGCCCTTTTTATTTTTTCTTTCTTTACCTTTTTTTTTTACCCTTATTTTTCTTTTCCTTTTTCTTTTCTTTTTTCTTTTTTTTTTTTGCAGTAGTGGGGATGGAACCCAAGAGTATTCTACCTCCGACCTACACTCTGAACCCGAAGGGCCACACTAAGTAGGTGAGGCTGTCCGCGAACCGCGATCCTCCTGACTCAGCCTCCTAAAGGCTCTGATTACAAGCATGCACCACCACACCCGACAGGAGTGAGTTTTTAATATAATCATCTTGGTCCTTTTTTTCATGGACCTCAATTTTCATAAATGCCTAATGATCACCAGTGTCGACTCTATTGACAGTTATTGTGAGTTCCCTCTGCAATTTTTTGAGCCTCAACTTCTGAGAATTTTTTCCCCCTAAAACAGGAGGGCAGACTCAGCATCCCTGGCCATGGTGCATCTTAGCTACCATGCCTCTGTGAGGTCTGCAGAGATCTTCTCTCTACATCATTTGCTAAGGAGCTGAGCTGGGAATCTGAGGTAACTAGGCCACTGTTCATTATAGCAGAGCTGTGTCTCTTAATTATTTTATTTATTTATTATTTATTTATTTAGTGGTACTGGGGTTCCTGGAAATCCTTCTACCTCCGGACTATACTCCCAGACCTATTTTTATATTTTTATTTGGAAACAGGGTCTTTTAAGCCAGCACAGCTGGCTTCGAACCTACGTGATCCTCCCGTCTCTACCTCTCCAAGTGCGGGGATTACAAGCGTGCGCCACCACGCCCAGCTGCTTCTCTTTTTAAATGAGCCCCCATCTCCTGATGCTTCATTTCTTTATTCTGATCCTTCTGACATGTGGGGTCTGAGACAGCAGGCAGCGTGTGGGAGCCTAGGAGGGAGAATAGGCTTCAGAGGAGCCGGGCACTGGGACAAGGGATAGAGACCCCGATGAGGAGGATCTCCTCTCAGAGGGTGTCTGAAGCCTTCGCCAATGCTACGGAGTTATGGAGTCACAGTCTGGAACGCTAGGTCACCCTCACCAGAGTGACAGCCCAATGATGAGCTATTCCAGTGCAGTGGACTCGTGTGTGAGAGGTAATTCTCCCATCGTGAGACTCAGGGAGACCGCAAAGGATACGAAGGCACGGAGTGATTAAGAGTAATACTAGCGCATCATGGGGAAGGTTGAGGTGTTGAAAGGATAACAGGGACAGAGGAAACGCCACAGCCCAGGGCGTGTGTACTGAGGTTGATTATGTGAGAAAGTCACATTAGCTCCACATCAAATGTATTAGCATGGGATCTCCTTTTATGCCTGGACCAAGGCCAGACCTCAGATGTGGCCCATCAGAATTGCCGTCTGCACGTGGCCATAAAGACCCGTAGGCAGGAGAGCACTAGTGTGGGGCGGAGACTAGCTTACGAGGAGCATCTCAGCTGGAGAATCAGTGTGTACCTGTGCTGCTCTCAAAGGTGGAGACAGCGGGCGTGGTGGTGCCACCTCTAACTCTAGTACTTGGGAGACTGAGACAGGAGGATCATGGTTTGTGGACAGCCTCAGCTACTTAGTGAGGCCCTTGGCAACTCAGTGAGACCCTGTTTCAAAATAAAGAATAAGGCCGGGTGTGGTGGTGCACGCTTGTAATCTCTGCTCTTGGGAGGCTGAAAGAGGAGGATCCCATGGGTTTGAAGCCAGCCTCAGCTACTTAGTGAGGCTTTCAGCAACTTAGTGAGACTTTGTTTCCAAATAAAATGTAAAAAAGGTCTGGGAGTATAGCCCGGAGGTAGAAAGCCTCTGGGTTCTACCCCCAGTACCAGCAAAAAAAGAAAAAAAGAAAAAAAAAAAGGACTGGGGGTTTGGCTTGGAGGTAGAATGCCCCTGTGTTTCATCCCCAGTACTAGGGGGGGTGAGGGGGATGGAGACATTGCCAGAAACTATGGTGGTGAACAACTATAATTCCAGTACTTAGAATTAAATCCAGAAGCATTCTATCTCTGAGCTACATCCCAGTCCCTATTTTTTATTTTGAAACAGGATATTGCTAGTTTGCTGACAATCTCACTACCTTACTGAGACTGGCATTGAATTTGTGTTCTTCCTGTCTCATCCTCCCAAGTACTAGAATTAGAGGCATGTGTCATCATGCACAGCCCCCCCCCACCCAATACTGAGGATGAAACCCAGGGGCATTCTGCCTCTGAGCGATACCCCCAGCCCTATTTTTCATCCTTTATTTCAAAACAGAGTCTTGCTAAGTTTTGGGGGCTGACCTCAAACCTGCTGGCCTCAAACTTAGAAGTCTGCTCAAAGTACTGGGATTACAGGCATGTACCACCATGCCCAGCTGACAACCTACCTTTCTGCCATCTAACAAGGTCTATGTCTCAAAACAGTAAACAGAAGCTAGGAGACTGTACTCATCTTTCACACATAAAGATCAATAGCCAGGACTTGGTCCTAACATTTACTAAAAACCCTCTGCTGGCAGTGGTCTTGGCCTGGGTAGAACACAGAGGTGAGCACTTGAACATTCACAGACTACCTCTGGAAAAATGAAAAGCTGATTCCATAGCTTAGGTAGGAGAAAAAAATGGGTAGATAGGGTGAAAGAATGCTTTATCAACTCTAATATTGTATAATTAGTTCTATTTTAACCTTCTGAAAGCACTACTACTTTAAATACATTTTCATGAGTTCCCCAAAAAAGCCTAATTTAAAATTAACAACTTTTCTGAAAGTTCAAAAATGTTTTTGCCATGGCATGTTTCTATTCCAATATAAATGTTTATACAAATTGATGATATAAGTTTCTACAAGATGACTATTTGTGTAAAAATAAATTTAATTATGACTTTACTATAATCTCCATAAAATATTACATTTTAATTTAAAATGCTACCCTCAAAACCTAAACTGAGAATTTCACTTAATGGTTACTTTTTCTTTTTTTTTTTGGTGGTACTGGGGATGGAAGCCAGGGGCCTTCTACCTCCTGACTACACTCCCAGACCTTTTTTTTTTTTTTTTTTTTTTTTTTTTTTTGAAACAGGGTCTCTTAAGCCAGCTGGTGCTGGCTTTGAACCTGCAAGATCCTCCTGTCTCAGCCTCCCAAGCACGGGGGTCACAAGCGTGCACCACCACGCCCACCTTAATGGTTACTTTCTTACTGGAAGGTGTCAGGAAGTTCTGAAGAAAAAGATACCAAAATGAAGAACTGATAGATTTCATTTGAAAACACTTTGCCATTCTGGAGTCAGGAACAAGACTGATTTTCCATGACTTCTGAAAACATTTTACTTTTTGTTAAACTGTTCAAGAGTAGATTACCTACTTACACAATATCATCATCAGCAAAATCAGTTCAAGACAATATTCAAATACTTCAGTGATTATAATATAGATATAAAACTATAAGCAAATATTCTTAGTTATAAAAATTTCAATTACTTGTGTGGCAAAATTTACATCTCTACCCCTAAAGATGTGAGAGTAAAAATCACAGAAAATTAAATATAAAACGTTAATTAGCACTTCCATTGACTGATAGTTAAAAACTGAATTTTAAGTAAAGGTACTTACTTACATTTCAGATACCCAATGTTACTTTAAATTAGTTGCCAAATTAGTATTATATATTTATTCATCTCAACCTTCTCAACGACATCACCAAATATATTATTAGCTTTAAATGCATGAAATAACATTATGATCCCAAATCTATGTATGGCCTGCACAAAACAGGATTGGACAGGATTTAATGACTTGGTGCTCGGTAATGAAAACAAGGGAGTCTATTTTCATTATGGTTAGTAATTTGTTGGTTTTTTGTTTTTGTTTTTGTTGGTACTGGGGCTCCTGGAAACCCTTTTACATCCGGGCTACACTCCCAGACCTATTTTTAGATTTTTATTTGGAAACAGGGTCTCTTAAGCCAACGCGGCTGGCTTTGAACCTGCGTGATCCTCCTGTCTCCGTCTCCCAAGTGCGGGGATAAATTGCTAAATTGCTGAAGCTGTATTTCAACATGTGATCTTCCTGTCTCAGCCTCCTAAGTACTCAGATTACAAGTGTGTATGGTTGATATTATCCAAATTAAAAAGTTTCAAGTGGTAATGGTTGCACATGCTTGTAATCCCAATACTTGGGAAGCTGAGCCAGTAGGCTAGAGGTCAGCCTTAGCAGGTAGTGAGACTCTTTTATCTACCTAGCAAGACCTCGTTTCAACAATAAAAAATAAAACAGGTCGGGAAGTATAGCCCAGAGGTAGAAGGCCCCTAGGTTCCATCCCAAGTACCATAAAAAAAGTTTCTAAATATACACATACATAAAAAGTTTAAGGCAGTGCTCTACTGGGTAGGGGAAGGAGCAACACTGATCTTACTATATAATCCATGAACTGAATAAGAATATGAAACTATTATTGATATTTCCCCAAATGTCCCTCCCATCAGCCTCTACTTGACATGAGAGGCATGAAATTTATACACATATTATAGACAGATTATTTAAATACTTACATATCCCTTTGTTTATTACTACATAACATATAATAATAAAAGAAGGTATATACCAGTGAACGTACTTGCATCGTCCCTTTCTATTCTGGTTCCATCACTAGTTGACACACACGTGAAGTGGAGGGGCTCAACTTCCAGAAGTCCAGTGAGGGATGTGAAACTACCCTCAGCAGCTGTGCAACTGCTGACCTTTCCATTTCCTAGTACAGAAAGAGAGAAGTCTTATATAATGATAAATCTTAAAAAGGTAATTCACAGCAATAATTACAACCGCAGCTCCAATTTTAATGAGAACATAAACACAATGCTCACACAGTGCTTCAAGAATGAATATGGTATGAAGAAAGCTCACAGAAATCTGAGATCCTTCCTACAGAAGCAAAATTGCTTAAAAGCAACATAGTAGTCATTCCCAGCAGTAAAATGAGAAACATGAGGGAAAGTTTCTGCTAAAACACTGAAATTTATGTTCAGCAATAAGTGATTTCGATTTTTAACAAAAAATTTACAAACCAGCTTTTTTTGGGAGGATGGAGGGTTCTGGGTATTGAAAACATGACCGATCCACCGCTGAGTTACACTCCCAACCCTTTTTATTTTTAAACAAGATCTTGCTCACTTGCTGAAACTGGCCTCAAAAGCCCAATCCTCTTATCACACAATCTGTTAAGTATACACAGTATGAGAATACATTTTCTGATAGTGAACATTTCTTTTTCTTTCTTTTTCTGGTACTGGGGATTGAACCCAAAGGCATTCTACCTTCGAGCTACACCTCCAACCTGATTGTATTTCTTATTTGGAAACAGGATTTTGCTTGGCTGAGACTGCCCTTGAACTTGTAATCCTTGTCTCAGCCTCCCAAATACAGGGATTGCAGGTATGTGCCACCAAGACTGGCTAAAGAAACATTTCTAAATATTAATAATATTTATCTTCAGGCACACTGCTTTCTATTCATAAAAATATTCTAAGCCAGCATACGTATTTTCAAGAACCACATCTGGTGATAACAACTAAGAAGCAAAAAATTTGATTCAGAAAGAAGACAAAGGGCCAGGAGTGGTTTAGTAATCCAGCAGTGGATTAGCGCACGCTTCTAACCCCCCCCCCCCGCTTGAGAGGCGGAGACAGGAGGATCATGCAGGTTCGAAGCCCGCCGCACGCGCTGGCTTAGGAGACCCTGTTTCCAAATAAAAATGTAAAAATAGGTCTGGGAGTGTAGCCCGGAGGTAGAAGGGCTTCCAGGAACCCCAGTACCACCAAAAAAAAAAAAAAAAAAAAAAAAGACAAAGGGATTCACAATGACATTATATAGTGACTTAGGAGAAAAGTATTATTTTTCACTACAAATTTTCTAAGATTAGCTCTACTTTAAGCAGAATTCTTTAAGACTCAAAGTAAATTAGAAAGTGAAAAAAGATCTGGGAGGTATAAAACTGGTTGCCACCACCTGAATGACTACTAAATGACAGGTTAAGCTGTCATAACTTTATGCTACAACGTTCCATTGGTGACACCATCATAAGGCCTCACACACATATTGGTGGCACACACTTGTAATCCCAGTACCTGGGAGGCTGAGAAAAAAAGATCTCAGGTTCATGGCCAACCGCAGCAATTTAGTGAAGTCATCTGTAACCTAGTGAGACCCTTTTTCAAAATAAAAGAATAAAAAAGGGCTGGAGTTTTAGCTTGTTTTGCTTTAGATTGGCCCTGGGTTCCATAAAATGTTTACTGCGCACGTACTGAATATAAGACTTATGAAATTAAAAAAGTAAGAAGGATAGGTCCCATTCTTCACGTAACTTATATTCTATATTAGTAGATGCAAGGTATTAAACAACAGACTATGCAATTAAAACTTGTTTAAAAGGTGAAATGTTGCCAGGCAAGATGGCAAACGCCTGTAATCCCAGTATGTTGGAAGGCTGAGCTATGAGGATCACAGGCTCAGCCAAGATAAACAACACAACAAGATCCTACTTAAAAAAAAAAAAAAATTTTTAAAGGTCGGGGAGGATTGCACAGACATAGAATGCTCCTGATTTCGATCCCAAGCACTGTAAAATAAACAAGTAAATAAAAATAAAAAGTGAAATGTTTTACTTATAAAAAATTTAAAGGACTAACATGTCAAATGGGATATATAAGTCACAGGGAACAAAATATTTCTCGGATTAAATAATAAAATTCATGGGGAAACAGAGATTACTAGCTGAGCATGGTGGCACATGCTTGTAAACAAAGTACCTGGAAAGCTGGAAAAGGAGGACTGCAGGTTGGAAACAAGCCTTAAGCCTTAGCAATTTAGTGAGCAACATGGGCAGCAACTGAGTGAGGCTCTGTTTCCAAATACTAATATTAAAGGGCTGGGAATGTAGCTCGGAGGTAGAATGTCCCTTGGTACAATACCCAGTACCCACACACACTATATTTATTCCCTTATGGTGGGAAAAGAAAATTAGCAGGAACATGAGTGAAAATCCCTATTAGGGAAAGAACCTGGCACCTTTGATGAACTGAAAGAACAAGGTTAGAAGAACAGTTCCCAATGCTAAGATCCTTCCACATCTTTAAGATGCTAAGAACTGTAAGGAGCTTACATTTACATTGCTTGACTATGTACTGATATTTTGCATAGTGAAAATTTTGAGATCAAAAAATTATAAATAAGCAGGTGTGGTGGTGTATGCCTGTAATCCCTGTAGTTGGGAGGCTGAAAAAGGAAGATCACAGGTTCAAGGACAGCCTCAGTAAACAGTGAGACGCTCATCAGCCTAGGGAGACCCTGTGTTCAAACAAGAAAATCTGGATGGGGGTATAACTTGAAGGTAGAATGCCTCTGGGGTCAATCTCTAATGCTATAAAAAAATCATTCATTCATTCATTTATTCATTAAATAATAAACACATCAGATATTAAAAGAAATGGTATAAGCCGGGCGTGGTGGCGCACGCTTGTAATCCCCGCGCTTGGGAGGCGGAGACAGGAGGATCATGCCGGTTCAAAGCCAGCCGCGCTGGCTTACGAGACCCTGTTTCAAAATATTAAAAAATAGGTCTGGGAGTGTAGCCCGGAGGTAGATGGGCTTCCAGGAACCCCAGTACCACCAAAAAAAAAAAAAGAGGTATATTTAATTTTAAAAATAACTATTTTCTGTACCCAGGCATGATAGCACATGCTTTATAATACCCATACTTGGGAAGCAGAGACAGGAGAAGCTGATTCAAAGAAAGCCTCAGCAACTTAGAAAGGCTCTGTGCAGCCTAGTTAGACCCTATTTGCAAATACGATATAAAATGGAAATGGGGGTGTAGCTTAGAGGTAGAATGCCTCTAGGTTCAATCTTCAGTACCGAAAAAAAAAAAGCTAGTTTCATAAAAAAAAAAAAGTGAATCTCTTTAAAATCTTATCAGAGAAGAGCTAGTTTCTCCTACTGCCTCTTCATTCTATGTGCTGCTTTATGTAGTATGAGTAGAAGTATGTGAAAATATTCCGATTCATCATAAATATGTAGCTAGAAGTGTGTGTGTATGTGTGTTAGAGAAATGAACCCATGGGCATTCTACCTCTAGGTTATACCCGACACCTATTTTATTTCTTATTTGGAAACAGGGACTCGCTAAGTTGCTGAGAGCCTCACTAAATTGCAGAGGCTGGCTCAGAACCTGTGATCCTCCTGTCTCGGCCTCCCATGTACTGGGATTACAAGTGTGCGCCACCATGCCCAGCTTGGAAAAACGCTTTTTTCTTTGTTTTGCCCCCCCACACTCCCCTGCAGTACTAGGGATTGAACTAAGGGGCATTCTACCTCCAAGCTATACCCACAGACCTATTTTTTATTCTTTATTTTGAAACAGGGTCTCACTAAGTTACAGAGGGCCTAAGTAGCTGAGGCTGGCCATAAATCTGCGATCCTCCTGTCTCCGTATGCCAAGTACTAGGATTACAAGTGTGTGCCACCACAAGCAGCAAAAAATATTTTAATAGCCTAGCATAAGCAAAAAGTGCCTAAGTAGCAGTTTCTCAAAGATTAATTACAATGTAGTATCTGAAATCTTATCCATGAACTTGTGAAATGCTGTTATATTAAGATCAAGTGGCATATCGTATACTTTTAAGGAGCCTGTTATCCATGTACACTGGAGAAACATTAGACGTTATGCATGGATCTTTTGGGAAATACTGGTTTGCCTTTATATACAAATCTTCCAAATGCTAACAAAATTCATTACACAATTAGAAAACAATAAAAATATTGTATTTCATCAATAGTATTGAGAAGCTGTTAAGCTCCCTACAGGACAAAAACTATCTAAAATTCTAATTTTTACTTCAAAAGCTCTTTTATAATTGGAAACAAATACTACCAATTTCTCCCAAAGTGATGTTACTTTCATTCATTTTGTTAAAAATGTCTTCCAAATAACCTAGTCTGCAAGAGCATGGTTTGCCTATTACACCACTCTCACAAGTAAAAATGGTGTTCCATGAAATAAGCTGCTAGTTCCATTTGTAAATTAAGCAACTGCATGAACATTTCCTCTAAACCAAGGCACTTGAGCATACAGGATGAATATTTATATTGATTTTCCATCTGTCACAGGATATTTAAAAGCCAATCATGAGTTCACAATTTAATGAAGTTATTTCACTGCACAAAGTGCATTCATAAATGAAACTAGTGCATCTTTATTTTCAGTGCATGGTGAAAACATTAACACAAACATCCACATGGTGAAAAACAAAGCCCCTCGAGGAGCTGTGAAGCCCCAAGAGGTCTGTGACCCATATTCTGAGAATAAAAAGGGGCAATGGCCAAAGGTTATCTGGTAAAGAAAAGAGACAAATTATGTGGGACTTTTATAAGCTATATTATATATAGCTTATACGTGTGTGTGTGTGTCTATATATACGTGTGTGTGTGTGTGTGTGTGTGTGTGTGTGTGTGTGTGTGTGTGTGTGTGTGTTTCCCCCTGCTCCCGGTACTGGGGATAGAACCCAAGGCCATTCTACCTCCAAGGTACACCCCCTGCCCTATTTTTTATTCTTTATTTTTGAAACAAGAGTCTCACCAAGTTGCAGAGGGCCTAAGTAGCTGAGGCTGTCCGTGAACCGCAATCCTCGGGTCTCAGCCTTCCCAACGCTGGGATTACAAGTGTGCGCCACCACACCCGGCTGTGTTATATTTTACATGCTGTATTAGGAATGCTGAACTTCAGAGTAACGGGAAGACATGAAAAGGACTTCAAGGAAAGAGGCTGGGGACTGGGCTCAGTGCGCTGCAGCGTGCAGGACGTGTGGAAGCGAGGCAAAACTACATCTAGGAAGACCAGCTCCCATGGTACCACTGCAGTCTAGGTTCAGGGTGACTATGCTTTGGACAATAATCACGTCACCATGAAAGGTAAGACAGAGAACAACCGAAATACACCCTGATGGAAAAGTAAGTGGGATAAGTAACAGCTTCAATAAGGAAGACAAGAAAGAGCTATCAAGCTGGGCATGGCACACACCTATAACCCCAGCTACTTAGGAGGCTGAGGGAGGCTAGCCTCGGCAACTTGGTGAGACCCTGCCTGAAGACAAAAAAATATAAAAAGGGCTGGGAACGTAGCTCAGTGGTAGAGCACACCTAAGTTCAGTCCCCAAGTACAAGGGAGTAGGAGAGTAGCAACACATTATGTCTTATGCCAATAATGCCATTAAATCAAAAAGGAGTGCTATGGAAGGACTAACGGTGGGGGTGGGGGGTGAGATATTCATGCGGACACATGCCATGGTTCAAAGCCTAGGTCTCCTCTTTGGGGTGTTCCTTACTGAGCATCGCTACTCCTACAAACCTGACTGCCTGGGAGGATGGCCTGAGCAGCGAGGTCTTCACATTATACTCTCATCCTAAGGCATTGCACTCTGATATACTTGAAAGCATTTATAAGGCTAGTTCTAACTTATCCTACAAGTTCCAATCATAAATTGCAATGACTTAAATAATGTATCGCTTGAATAAAGAATACAAATGAAGGTGAGAAGGGCATAAAGCAATCAGAGCCTAAGTCATCACATGACAGTGATAGCATACAATCACAGCAATGTACATCACTAATAACTAAGTGATAGCCAGGCATGGTGGCGCACATTTGTAATCACAGCATTTGGGAGGCTAAGACAGGAGGATCTGGGTTCGCGGACAATCTCAGCTACTCACTCAATGAGACCCTGTTTCAAAATAAAGAATAAAAAAAATAGGGCTGGGGGTGTAGTTTGGAGGTAGAATGCCCCAGGGTTCAATCCCCAGTTCTGAAAAATAATAATAATAATAATAATAATAATAATAATAATAATAATGTGATGTGATATGAGTAGTACACTCTCTTCTATTACAAGTTTTAATGAATGTGGATATAAAACAAGTCTGACTGGCTAAATATGCAGTTAACAATGGTAACATAAGAGGGTAAAAAGCCGTAAGTTGAGGCATTTCAAATTTTATTTTATTTTTTATTTAATTTTTTTTTTTGGTGGTACCAAGGGTGGAACCCAGAGGCTTTCTACCTCTGGGCTATACTCCCAGACCTATTTTCTACTTTTATTTGGAATCAGGGTCTCACTAAATTGCTGAGAGCCTCACTAAGTAGCTGAGGCTGGCTTCGAACCTGTGTGATCCTCCTGTCTCAGACTCCCAAGCACAGGGATTACAAGCATGCGTCACCACGCCCACATTTTATATTTCTATATTTGATTTTATCTTTTCCACATTTCATAATTTACATTACAATAAAAAATTGAGATTAACTCCAAAGTGTACTTATATTTAATGTGGCAATTATCAACAATTATCAATGAATTTGAGCACTTAAAATGTTTATACAAAGTATTACACAAAAAACTCTAAAGGCAGATTCTTCGGAAATAAGTAAAATACATGTAATTTGTACAAAACTTATCTCAATACAGTGATAGCAAAAGAAACTGTTTCTTTCTGTGTCCTTGCTTATTAGAATATCAAATTTTTTAAATAACATGCTTTTCAACTTTACAGACCGTAAAAATTAACAAATCAAATATGAAAGCTTATAACACATACATCAAAATATAATAGTTGCATGAGCATTAAAACCGTGTTGACATATAATCAATTAAAAACAAAAATGAAACGTGTGTGTGTGTGTGTGTGTGTGTGTGTGTGTGTGTGTGTGTGTGTGTTGTAGGGATTGAAGCCAGGGGGACATCATTCTACCTTTGAGCTATACTCACAGCCAAATTTTATTTTTTATTTGGAAACAGGGTCTTGATAAATTGCTGAGAGCCTCATGCATTAAGTTGCTGATACTGGCTTCAAACCTGTGATCTTTCTGTCTCGGCCTCCTTAGTACTAGAATTACAGGTGTTGTGCCACCAGGCCTGGCACCACACCACTTTCAAAGTTTAATATACAGTTGTGTATTGTTTGTGCAAAATGTTTAAAACTAAAAGTATTTCAAAAGCCAGGCATGGTGGTGCATGCTTGTAATCCCAGCATTCAGGAGGCTGAGAACGTAGGATCGCGATTAACGGACAGCCTCAGCTTCTTAGTGAGGCCCTCCGTAACTTAGTGAGACCTTGCTTCAAAATAAAAAATAAAAATAAAAGAGGGCAAGGGTACACCCTTGCTCAGAGGAAAAAAAGTATTTCAACCTTTGGAGTTTTTTGGGTTTTGGAATAGAGATATTATTGGTTGTGCATCCCTAACCTGGGAATGTGAAATGATCCCAAATTGGAGCATTTCAGATTTTGGCGTTTTCGATTAAGGATATTTAACCTTCACTGATTTATTTATTTATTTATTTATTTATTTATTTATTTATTTATTTATTTTAGTGATATTGGGGATGGAATTCAGGGGTCTTCTACCTCTGAGCTATACCCCCCAGACCTATTTTATATTTTATGTGGAAACAGGGTCTCACTAAGTTGCTGAGAGCCTCACTGAGTAGCTGAGGATGGCTTAGAACCTGTGTGATCCTCCTGTCTCAGCCTCCCAATTACTGGGATTACAAGCGTGCGCCACCACCACCACCTCCACCACGCCTAGCAACCTTTACTGTTTTTTTTGAGAGAGGGGAAAATCAAGAAATTAAGGCAAACGGTTTGATGAGTCACAAATGTTAAGTTCTAAAGAATTTTAGTATTCTAAGGATAAATTATAATAACGCCAATCTACTGCATCAGATGGTAACTTAAACCCAAGATATAACATTTAGAAATTCTTTAATAAAAGAAGTCACTACCTGAAAGGACATCTGATATATCAATTTCGTCTGATTGGACACCAATGCTGCTATTGTATACATTTTTACAAGAAGAGCCACTCATCTCCAAATCAAAAAGGACTGGATCAAATGGTGAGCTATATAATCCATATCTGAAAAATAAAATAATGTACTAACAATTTTCCTGTCAGCCATTTAATTAAGAAATCACCTATTTACTTAGATTAAAAAGCAGTTTACCTAACAGGACAAGAGGGAGATACTAACCAGATTTAACTAACTCAATAAATTCGGCTAACCCTAATTCTGTACAGTAAAGGTTATACTCTAAAATACTTTCCAGAGACTCAGTAAATGTAATTCCAATAAGCTGATGGTTAATGTAATAAATTGTCTCTTGCAGAACAAAACAGGAAAGAAATGTCAGTCACTTGTCTCTCCCATCAACAAAATGAGAGCAGACAGTACCAAAGCCTTGAGAAAAATCCCATCAATATTAAGATTTGTAATCTAAAAAGATTAAAAAATCACTGCTATAAATAAGTGAATGCCCTACTTCAAAAGTTGAAGATTAGGCAAAAATTCAAATCTAACCTTCTACTAATTATTAATTGATAATGTTCAAGTTTTTGAAATATAACCAGCAGATGGAAAAATACTACTTAAAAGGGTAATAAGTAGTCTATGTAATTATATTTGTAAAGTTTTAAAAACAAAGAAACAAATCACATTAAATGTTTTTTCCATTTTCAAGGTATTCCATTAAGTATTAAATATATTAGCCTTCTGAAAAGCCATCTGCAGTACTTCTCAAATAGTTAAAGGGAATAGTTTCAGAGAAAATGGGGGGGGGGGAGTATCCTTAACCTAATATCATGTGAAAAAAAGGTAAAGCATAAATTAAATTCATTTTTGCAAGGAAAAATGTTTTAAGCATGCATATTAGGTAACAGTTAGATGCAATGGTGGCATCATACCCAGAAAGGCCCATTATTATTCACTACATCTTCTAAGTACCTCGTCTGAAGTAAAGCCTCCAGCGGAGTCAGCCTGTCCTGTAACTGTCTGGACACCGCAGTAAGCAGAGATGCACAAGCTGTGCTGCTCCCAGCTAAATCCTCGTCTTTAACGTAATTCAGCAGGACAAAATACCAATAGACAGAACCTGGAAACAACATCAAGAACGAACTGTTTATTTTTACTCCTTTTTCTCTAACAGAGAACTTCACATTACATATTTATCAATATACCTTCTTTTGCTATAAAGATACTTCCTTTTTCTGGAAGGAAAATCTTAAGGGCAATACAAAGAGAAACAAACTTCTTGGAGGGATCAAAACACTCAAAGTAGGAAGCATATCTTGGCACACAGTATTACACTAAGAATTTCAAACATATTTTTTGAGTGGAGAATCAAGTCTGCTAGACGATTTTACGATTAAAATAACATGAGATGACTCTGAAATACATTTTAGAATAGCCAGAACACTGGCGCATACGGGTCCTCTGAGGCATCCTTCCTATAATACTGCTTCTTTGTATTAAAATTTTCAAAAATACTCAAGCGTACTGAACTTCCAACAGCACACTTTAGCAATGAATACAGCACGCTTTCCTACACTGACAGACACTGACCAACATGGCTGAAAACAACCATGGTGTATTAAAGAATCTTTTATAAATCTTAAGTTGTCTAAGTACATACCAGATTTTAAGTATCCTACTAAAATTGCCTTCAAAAATCATTTTAAGCATCAGAAACTACGAAATAACTGAATCTAAAACATTCTACTCTACTTTAGAGGATTAACAGTTTTAGCCAATGTATGTCCAAGGTGAATATAAACAGTCTCTTCATCCACATTAAGATAATGATAAAATAACATTTACCAACTAACTCTGAGAAGCATTTTTCTGGTTTACCACAAAGATCAAATCCTTGTGAAATATATATCTCATTGAGGTAACTTGTGGAATGGGTTGGTTATTTATAAAACAGAAGATTGTGTGAAATGTCTACAAAAAAATAAGATTAAGTTTAAAAGGCCAAATTAGTAGCCCTTCATAGTAACAGCATAAAACAGCAAAAGTACACACTCTCCAAAAGCTGCATTACCTTACAATGTGCTAATTTAGGGGATTGCTTTGCAAAGAACGCCCTACTTAAGAACTACATTTTTTTTTCTTTTTTAAAATTTTTACTGGTGAATATTAATTATAAAGAACAGTGGGTTTCATCGTGGCGCATTCATATATTCACATAAGAAAGTTTGATCAATTCCACCTGCTTATAATTTATTCCTGAAAGTCATTTCCACTGGCTCCTTTGAGGGAACTGTTTGCTGCAGTCCCCTCACCACCACCCCAATCACACACAGTGGAGGCACAGGCAATGCACTAGGGCCATTTGACCTGCCTACATCATCTCCCACACAATTCAATGATTTCAATAAAGTACAGAAAAATATGATTGAGATGTGATTATTTCATGGCCCTCTACCCTTTCCCTAGAAATATTATTAGAGTACATGCTTAAAATGAGAGAAAAAAGCTATAGGATCAAAAAAGGCAATAATAAATAAAATTTTTTAAGGTAGCCTCTGTGAATATAGGTATTTGTTATGAACTAATTTTACATACCACCAGTTGCTGCTGCTGGTAAAAATGACATATTATCAAGTAAAGCCTTCAACAGAACAGATCCAAATCCTGGTTGACATGGGTCACATTTGCCATTACTGGAAATTTTTAAAGAGAAAAAATTTAAAGATATTATTCATGGTTCAAATTCAACTGTAGACCTAAGTAGTACTTAAAAGATCTTTAAAATGTATTCACACTGGTTTCAAGAAAATAAGTCTTAAAGTCCAACAAACACACAGCAAGTAATAGGAACTGATTGTACTTATGGGCTTTGAAAACTGTATCTTCTGCATTAAACCACATCTTTACTAAAAATGACTAACCAGCAGGTGCAGCCACTATTGACCATTAGCTCTAAAATAACTAGACAGTTTAAGTATTGGGGTTTTCAAAAAGTTCAAAAAATTATTTTAACATTCTGGACAATGGCTTTTCTTGGGGAGGGGCGGTAACGGGGATGGAACCCAGGGGCATTCTACCTCTGTGTACACCACCAACCCTATTTTTTTTTTTTTTTTTGGGTGGTACTGGGGTTCCTGGAAACCCTTTCTACCTTCGGGCTACACTCCAAGACCTATATTTATACTTTTTAATTTGGAAACAGGGTCTCTCTTAAACCAGCATGCACAGCTGGCCTTGAACCTGCCCGATCCTCCTGTCTTCGCCTCCCAAGCGTGGGGATTACAAGCATGCGCCACCACACCGGCTATTCTTTATTTTTTGAAATAGGGTCTCACTGAGTTGCAAAGGGCCTCACTAAGTAGCTGAGGCTAGCCACAAACACAGATCCTCCTGTCTGAGCCTCCCAAATGATGAGATTACAAGCGTGCACCACCACACCCGGCTTACAATGGCATTTTTAAAAGTTACAGTAAGACTCCTATATGACAGGGAATTCACTTCAGGTGAAGATCAATCAGGAAGAATTATGAGTCAAAGTAAAGGAAATGTCCCTCTTGCCTAATTCTCCAAACCACCACTAATTAATTAGCAGAAAAGGCAAGCAGTTTTAGGAATAGACTTGTTTAGTATGGCATTTTGCCCACAAACTCAAAATGACCTTTTAGGATCTCAATGATCCTCGTCAATTTTTGAAATTCTATATAACACATTCATCAAGGAACAAACTATAATGTACAAGGTATCAACAAGCAAACTGCAGGTACCTGGAAAAAGTATGCTATCAACTTAAAAACACACCAACCTAATGCACAAGGCTAGAAATCGGGCACATTTATGGGCTATACTTCGTCCTGCCTCAAAGAAGCAAACACGTACAATGTCTGAAAGACATTTTCGTGTTTTTGAAAGTAGGCTCTCGTTTCCTTCCTTGGAGCTGTAAAACAATAGCATACATTTAGACTCATCTTGAATGTGAAATCAAAACATCAAAAGAGCAATCTTCCACAATAAGAAAAATCATAATTATTAACCTGCCGGGTCCATTTGAGTGTACTCCAGCTAACCAACAGAGAGTATCCAATACAAGGCTCTGGGCATGTTCAGTAATTTGGCCATCATCTGCTTTTCTGCAAAGAGTGTTAAGAAGCTTCTCATGAAATTCTGAGAATTGCAACATAGCACACCGTTGCACTCTGTAAGAAAGAAAATACAATACCAATAAAAACAGAACAATTAGACTACCTAGTTGGTCATGTAATCATTTGTTTCATTTTATTTACTTTTTTTTTCATTTTCATGGTACTGAACCTTGCCAGGGGCACTCTACCACTGAGCTATATCTCTAGCCCTCTGCACTTTATTTTAAAGGAGGTCTTTTTTTTTTTTTTGTCTTTTTGGACTGGGGATTGAACCCAGGGCGCTTTGCCACTGAGCTACATCCCAGCCCCTGTACTTTATTTTGAGACATGGTCTAACTATGCTGCTAATGGAAGCCTCAAATACACGAGTAGCGCCGGGCGTGGTGGCACACGCTTGTAATCCCCGCACTTGGGAGGATGAGACAGAAAGATCTCACAGGTTCGAAGCCAGCCTCAGCTACTTAGTGAGGCTTTCAGCAACTTAGTGAGACCCTGTTTCCAAATAAAATATAAAAATGGTCTGGGAGTATAGCCCGGAGTAGAAAGCCTCTGGGTTCCATCCCCAGTACCAGTATTTTTTTTATATAAAAAAAATACCCAGTATTTTTTTTATATAAAAAAAATACACGAGTAGCTAGGATTACAGACATGGGCCAGCATACCTGGCACAATGTTCCATTTTAAATGATACTATCATTAGTTATTATTTTTTATTAAACATCGTCTAGATGTGGGGATGTTTTTCAGTAATGGAGTGCTTGCCTTGTACATATAAGGTCCTGGGTCTGATCTCCTATACCAGGCGGTGAGGGTGACGGGATAGGGATGGAGTTTTAAAACAGCACATAAGAGCCAGGCGTCGTGGTGCACATTTATAATCCCAGCATTCAGGGGGCTGAGATAGGAGGATTGTGGTTCGTGGACAGCCTCAGCTACTTAGTGAGGCCCTTTGGAACTCAGTGATACTCCGTTTCAAATTAAAGAATAAAAAATAGGGCTGGGAGCTAGGCATGGTGGTGCAGGTTTGTAATCCCAACAATTGGGAAGTTGAGTATTTAGGAGGATGAGACAGGAGGAATGCAGATTCAAGGACAGCCTCAGCAAGTAGTGACTCTCAGCAACCTAGCAAGACCCTGTTTCAAGGTAAAAATAAAAGATTGGGCTGAAGGTATAGCTAGCTTACAGGTAGAATGCCCCTGGATTCAATTCCCAATAACACACACACAAAAAAAATAGCATGTATGCAGTAGTACATTTGTAGAAAGTTTTCAAGGAAATGAAGTTTACAATAATATTTAATATGACAAAGACTTAGTGTCCATTCAAATCATGTTTCTTTTCTCACCAATTTCTGGAATTTAACATATATTATGTAGATACCAGGTATAAAACAATGAAGTAGGAAGAAAACTCATATTATGATTATGATTATATTTTCTTTCTTTCTTTCTTTTTTTTATTTTTTTTTTATTTATTTTTATTTTTATTTTTTTTGGTGGTACTGGGGTTCCTGGAAGCCCTTCTACCTCCGGGATACACTCCCACGGGCTACACTCCCAGGCCTATTTTATATTTTTTTATTTGGAAACAGGGTCTCTTAAGCCAGCGGGGCTGGCTCCGAACCAGCGCGATCCTCCTGTCTCCGCCTCCCAAGCGCGGGGATTACAAGCGTGCGCCACCACGCCCGGCTTCTTTTTTTTATTTTGGTGGTACTGGTGGGTTCCTGAAAACTCTTCTACCTCCGGGCTACACTCCCAGACCTATTTTATACTTTTTATTTGGAAACAGGGTCTCTTAAGCCAGCAAGGCTGGCTTCAAACCTGCACAATCCTCCTGTCTCCACCTCCCAAGAGCAGGGATTACAAGCGTGCGCCACCACGCCCGGCTATATTTTCTTAACAAAATCAAA
The DNA here is from genome assembly GCF_963383645.1 of Muscardinus avellanarius. Taxonomy (NCBI): domain Eukaryota; kingdom Metazoa; phylum Chordata; class Mammalia; order Rodentia; family Gliridae; genus Muscardinus; species Muscardinus avellanarius. The sequence goes on along the minus strand of NC_137801.1, from coordinate 26,471,061 downwards.
AAACAAAAATTTCATGTGATTAGAGTTTCTGTATGTTATGTTTTGTACTTTCCTTACTATAATAGTTGAATAAAATGACATTACCTTTCCTTCAAAATTGACGTTTTCTTAAATCTTCGTATGGTGACTGAGACCTCTTGAAGTAAGTCACAGCCCCGGAGATTTTCAGATTTGCGGGTGCCACCTGCATTTTCATTCTTAACATTCGATGACTTCTCCTAAACGCACAAAAATAAATCACTGAAACAAATTCAATTTAAAAACTGTAAACAAAGATATGAAATAAAGGATAATAGCTGAATTACTACTATCAAAACATAAATATCAAAATGACAGACTTTAACATCATGTTCAGTAAATATCTAATTTTCCATAGAAAATTCACTGAGTTGCAAAGAGCCTCACTAAGGAGCTGAGGCTGTCCGTGAACTATAATCCTCCTGTCTTAGCTTCCCAAATGCTGGGATTACAACCGTGCACCACCATGCCCAGCTTTCAGTCACTATTTTAAATGGCCAATGATTAAAGATTAGAAAACCAATGTCATGAGTTCAACTCTTTATCTGTAGCATTTTTAAGCTATTTGAGATATGTCAGCTTTCCAAATGCTATGGTTCACTCATTTTCAATACAAAAATGGAGATAACAGCAGAGAAAAATTACACAGAAGTCCCTGAAAAACTAGAAGACCTCTACAAATGTAAGATGACTATCATTACTGATGCTGCTATTGTTGACTATCAATAATGATAGAGAAACAAAACCTCCAGAACTCAGGAAAATTCCAAGATTGAACAATAATGAAAAGTCTGCCTGATATACAGCTGGTCGTAAAAGAAAAGGGAAAACAATCATGACAGTTAGGATGTATACTCTAAAACAACTTCCCAACATCTCTTCCTGTATCCTGCCAAATGGTGACAGATGGAGAGACAGGCAGATGGACAGACAGAAGAAGAAAGGAAGGTGTAGTGGCGTACGCCTGTAAACCCACTAGTTGGGAGGTGGAGAGAGAAGACAGGTTTGAAGTCAACTTTAAGAAAGACCCTGTTTCAAAATACAAAATGAAAAATAAAATCGGGCTGGGGCCTGTAGCTTAGAGGTAAAATGCCCCTGGGTCCATTCCCCACTTCCAACCAACCCCACAAAAAAAGTAGGTTATCAGTAGAGGACATATACAGGGGGAAAAAATATAACTATAGTGGGAAGTACAAGCTAATAATAATTCCCTACTAAGTATACTTTGTAAAAGTTAGGTAATTTGTCTTAATTCAAAACATTTCCTTTTATATTATATGTTCTTAATCACTGCAAAGAAAAAGTACAGATAAACCAAGCACCAAGTAAAATATTAATGAAAGGTCATACTACTTTCAGTAGCATGTCAAATTTCATCTACAGTGTTTGCAACACATTTCCATTCAAAATGAGAGTTTCATACCTTGCCTGCTGCGACTTTTGCCAAGAGTGAAGCAAGTGAGTAACCCTTGTTAGTCTGGTGTTTCAGGGATGGAAGTCTTACGACAGGCCGTATACCCCCATTACAAATCTCATCTGTTCCTCTTTCATTCACTGCTTTGACATGGATTAAAAATGAACGATATTTTCCTCCTGCCATACCTGAAGGAGTGGTTCAAAAGGGATAAATAACTAATCACGAAAAAAGTAAACTTCTTCATCTTCAAAGAGCAAGCTAAATTAACTCCAAAAAACAAGAAATAAACCAGGCCAGAAATTCCAAAATATACCACATGAGTATTACAGGGAAAGACTTTTGACCATTATAAATACCTGGCATGACTTTTACCCAATGACATTACTCATTTTGATAACAGAAATTTTGTAAACTACAGAAAAACAAAAAAAAAATTTATGGTATCACTGGTATCCATCCAATTTTCTAATACACAAATATGTGCACAGGCACATATGCATAGCATTTCAGTATCAACAATTTAAAAAACAAAAACACTGGAATGACTACTTAGGTTTGAATAATGGCCCTGCCATTTATTAGGCACATGAACTCGTTTCTGCAGTTGAGTTTCTTCTTATATAAAATGGTATTACTCTCTTCCTCAGAGTTAACTAAACTCTTGTAACCATACTTGTCGAAAAGAAAGCACTCAATAGTTACTAGTATATGTTCTATCTTGTTTTAATAACTTGAGATCATGCTTATAATCTACATATAAAATATACTGCAAAAATACCAAATAATAAAATAGCATGTATATAATAGTATATTTGTAGTTTTTGTTCATAACTATATCCCAGGATGAAGTACCATCACAGGGTCTTAAAAAGTTAATGAATGAAATATAGTTTAGAAAGCACAATAAATCAAAGAACCTGGGTTGATGCCTACATCGGTGGACAGTAAATCCCCCTATATATTTTCTCCTGCACACATAAGACTAAATGTATAATGCCTTTTCCTTGCATGTGTGTTTGTGAAGGGGTACTAGAACTGAACCTGGGGGCATCGTAACTACACTCTCAGCTCTTTTCATTATTAGTATTTGAAACAAGGCCTAAGTTACTGGAAGCTGGCCTCAAACCTGTGATCCTCTTGTCTCAGACTCTCAAGTACTGGAATCCCAGGGGCATGCCACCACACTTTGCTAATGCCTTTTCACCCTAAGTAAGCACTTTTCCTTCAATGTGGCCTTACTACTTATAGTTTGAAGAACAGTAAAATTAGCAGGAATCTTTTTTCCTTCTTCACAACTTCACAGATGGGAATTCATTCTTCCCATAGATTTTAGCGACCTCAGCACATGATTTATTTCATTCTTTCAACTGAGAATTCTACCTCTGAGCTACATCCCCAGCCCAACTGTGACAGTTGCTCTAAATATAAAGTGACCATGATAAATCTGTACATAACTGGCATAGAGGTAGCATAGAGAGTATGGATTTAATAGACAAAGGGATGATTCACAACCTGGACAGAATGACACAGAACTGCCCAAGATTTGAGCACCGCATGCAAAAGTGTGCAATTTAAAGCTTAAATTTTATATTTTTGAAATTTTGAGAAATTTGTTCACCATGGTTTTCTATAGGTAACAATCCATGGAAAGTAAAATAGCAGACATGGGTTAGTACTGTAATCCACGTCCATAACTAACTATAAATGAGTGAATGTTGCCAAACATTATGAAGAGATTGTATACAAATTAAAATAGATACTATATTGGAATGCTTTTTTTTTTTTTGGGGGTGGTACTGGGGTTCCTGGAAACCCTTCTACCTCCGGGCTACACTCCCAGACCGATTTTATATTTTATTTGGAAACAGGGTCTCTTAAACCAGCGAGGCTGGCTTCGAACCTGCGTGCTCCTCCTGTCTCTGCCTCCCAAGCGCGGGGATTACAAGCGTGCGCACCACTCCCGGCTTTGGTGAGCTATTTTTGAGGAACAGTTTAAGGAAGGAGTTCCACTCTCCATCCTATCCTTAAACTTCTTCAACAACTGAGTTGAGTATTTTATTAGTTGGTTTTTTACATCCATGCCTGAGACATAAAAACTCAAAATCCTACTATATTTCCATCTATTATTCATGTAATAGTCAATTATTTTAAATATGCATTAATTATGACTTACATTATGACACACATTTCTGATACTACCAAAACTGTTCCATAAAAACCTTTAGGGGCCAGGTGCTGTGGCATATGCTTGTAATCCCAATATTTGGGAGGCTGAGACAAGAGAGGATCATAGTTTGCAGACAGCCACAGCTACTTAGCGAGGCCTTCTGCAACTTGGTGAGACTTTGTTTCAAAATAAAGAATAAAAAAAATTTGCCTGGGGTGTAGCTCAAGAGATAGAATGCCACTGGGTTCCATTCCCAGTACTGCAAAACAACAAAAAAAACCTTTAGAGGAAAATATTGCAACATACTCACAAGATTTGGGATTTTAATGTGACAGGAAAGATAGAAATGACAGGTCATAGCTTGGCGTAGTGCCACTTGCTTGTGATCCCAGTACTTGGGAGGCTGAGAATGGAGGATCACAGCCTCAGCAAATAGCGAGACTCATCAACACAGAGAGACCTTATTTCAAAATAAGAATAAAATAGGGATTGGGGTGTAGCTCAGAACAAAAAAGACAGAACATAATGTCTGATTACTTGGAAGAATTATGTTAACCTATAGTCATTTCTTTATGTTTTGCCAAAAAGCACTGAGACCTCCATGACACAGAAAGTAGGATCACAAGTTTTATGTAGGCACAGTAACTAATGACAGGCAACAATCTCAGACATAGAAAAGTCCCAAACAAAACAGAATCTCACATTTTTTAGAACAGTTTATTTTTAGATACTTTTTTACCTTTAACAAGTTTGGGGCTTGTTAATGTCAACATCCCAGCATGCCCTGATAGATCGAGGCCACTTGCAAGCCATACCGGCCCACACAAAATGTCTTCTTTATGATCCTCTAAAAATGGACATAACCTAAGACCTAGGAAGAAAATACAAATTTTTCTTTACATTAGTTTGTTATTTAAAATGTAATACTTTATAAACAAATATTCTATTTTCATATAATACCACCACATAAAATACCACACTTAGAATGTGCTCAAATAAGAACTGCCATGCTAAGGAATTATAATCAATTATCTGATATATGTTTTTATATGCCCACAATATTTTACATGATTTTCCAAAAAAATTACAGAACCATGACTTGAGTTCATATCCAGAGGTATTAAAAAACAAGAATGCAAATATTAGCGCAGCTGTGTTCACAAAGATGAGCTGAAAGTTAAAGCACATTGCCAAAGCAGAATTACGGGTTATTTTTTAATCGTGTTCTTAAAACTAATTTGTTTGCAAGCCATAAGGAAATCTTTGCCCAGCAGGATGCACTGGCGCACTCCTCCTCTTACTGGCCCAGAGAGCAGCTCCATAATGTAACTCACACTGCGCTTCCTCTACATCCATGTGCTGCGTTTCTTCATGCAGATCAACCAGGGACGGTCTCCCATTTTGTTCCACTTCAATGTTAAGAGCTGGAGACAAAGGAAAGGTGATCTGCCTATCTACTGCTGTTTCTAGAGGATAAAAATATTAGTCAACTTAATTTTGCTTAATATCAATTAATTTTGTGCCCCAAATTCTAAAATTTTCTGTTAAATTTGGTACTGTTTTCATCACAGATGCTATGATTGTCAGAAAAGGAAGAAAATTATATTCAAGTAATTATTTTATTTACTCTTTCTCTCTTCTAATGGCAATAAAATATTCATCTGAAGAAGTAACTTACAACGAAATTTAAAGTTCATATCCTAGGCTCCGTAGTGTAAGTACCTGTAGTTTTTAAAATACCAATGCCTGGCCAGGCGTGATGGCGCACACTTGTAATCCCCGCGCTTGGGAGGCAGAGACAAGAGGATCACGCAGGTTCAAAGCCAGCCACGCTGACTTAAGAGACCATTTCCAAATAAAAATATAAAAAATAGGTCTGGAGTGTAGCCCGGAGGCAGAAGGGTTCCCAGGAACCCCAGTAACACCAAAAAAAAAAAAAAAACAACCCAATGCCTGCATTCTAGACCCAGTAAAGATGAAATCTGTCATGATTCAAAAGTCTAAACACATGCATACAAGCTTACATAAATACACAAATACATACAAATATACATAATTTTTACAAAGGAAAATTTTCAGATTTCAGTGCTTGAATTGTAGCATTACGTTGTTATTTTAGCCTGTAATTATCCTCAGCCTTTTAAATTAACTTATTAATGTAAAAACAATGAGAAGTAGTACATAGTTTCTAACATGCTAAATGTGTACAATATATTTCAACACAATATATCAAATTTTGAACCTGTAAAAAGGCTAACCCAGCCGGGCATGGCACAGGCTTGTAATCCCCCCACTTGGGATGCTGAGACAGGAGGATCGCACAGGTTCGAAGCCAGCCTCAGCTACTTAGTGAGGCTCTCAGCAACTTAGTGAGACCCTGTTTCCAAATAAAAATATAAAAAATAGGTCTGGAAGTAAATAGCCCAGAGGTAGAAAGCCTCTTGGTTCTACCCCCAGTACCACACACACACAAAAAAAAAAGCTAACCCAAAATATGTATATTTCTTGTTTTACTAATAACCTTAAAAGGGTAATAATCTCCGAAACAAAATGCTTTACACAATCAATTTTCCTTAGGAAAAGAAAAACAGAAAGCTAGGAAATGCTGTAAGTGAAGCGAAATCACAAAGGAATCACTCCCACTTCCCAAAGAAGTCATTACAGACTATTGGAATATATGCAATTCTGAACATTACTGGAGTACTGAAAAGCTCTGAAATGTTTTCTGGAATTCTGGAATAATTTACTAAGTAAAAACCATTCTGGGAGGCAGTCAACAGTCAAGTTGAAATTTAGATGTTTTTAAAAAACCAACCATGATATCAAATCTTCAATTTTAATCCACTCTTACTTACCATTAACTTTCCCTAAGCCTGGAGCTTTATTTTTCAGCAATGTCACTTGTATCTGTGGAATATTGGTGATGTTGGAGTTCAAAACAAATTTGAAGTCCACGTGTCCAACCATACAGGCTTTGGGTAGAACCAATTCAAACACATGCTCATCCCAGCTGTTGCTGTTAAAAAAAAAAAAAAACTATGTATAAAGCAAAAATATTCCATTAAGCCATAACCATATTTTATCATTAACATTACCTTTCTTACTTTGTTTTATACACTGCAACAAAACTTAATGTTTCTCAGTAGGATCAGGAGAAGAGATAAGCATCTCCCAAAAGACAGGTTTAACAAGGGGCAGTGAACTATCCCCCTTAGGAATCTATACCTGCTTCAAGACTTATACCTACCAAAAAAATGCTTTGTCCTCAAATTATGTGGCCTGTCATTTACCACAATTACCTATAGATTCCTGGGTGCACTCTAGATCTGAGGAGGGTCCTAGAATTTTCATTTTAAAATAATTATTAAGCCAGGTGTGGTGGCGCACGCTTGTAATCCCCGCGCTTGGGAGGCAGAGATAGGAGGATCGTGCAGGTTCGAAGCCAGCCTCGCTGACTTAAGAGACCCTGTTTCCAAGTAAAAGTATAAAATAGGTCTGGGAGTGTAGCCCAGAGGTAGAAGGGTTTCCAGGAACCCCAGTACCACCAAAAAAAAAAAAAAAAATTTTGCTAGGCCCATGCTTGTAATCCTAGGGCTTGTGAAGCTGAGAAAGGAGGATTGCAGGTTTGAAAACAGCCTCAGCAATGTAGCGAGACCTTGTTTCAAAACCAATAAATAAAGGACATGGTGGCTCGTAATTACACTTGTAATCCCAGCAATTGGGAAGCTGAAACAGGATTGGAGAAGTTCGAAGCCAGCCTCAGCTACTTAGTGAGGCCCTTTGCAACTCATTGAGACCCTGTTTCAAAATAAAGAATAAAAGCCAGGCATGGTGGCTCACTCTTGTAATCCTAGCGCTTCGGAAGCTGAGACAGGATGATCACACAGGTCGAAGCCAGCCTCAGATACTGAGTGAGGCCCTCAGCAACTTAGTGAGACCCTATTTCCAAATAAAGTATAAAATAAGTCTGGAGTATAGCCCGGAAGTAGAAAAAACCCTGGGTTCCACCTCCAGTACCACAAAACAAACAAAAACAAAAAAAAGTAATACCTTCCTACCTCAACATAAAGCAACATAAAGTCTGAGCTTACTTTACATTCACAACCTAACAATGGTTTTCTTACCCTTTGTATAAAACATACTTGTTGGGTCTTTGTACTTGTTATTGTCTATGAATTAGTATCTCTATGGAGGGCTTTCTTAAGACCCTTATATAAAAAATATCATACAAATTTTTTTTCTTTTTCCTTACTCTCACACACTCATATAACAATGTATAACTACACGATCACCACTCTAACATTCTTCAAAGTTCTTATGGCCATATGGCATAAGGTACATCTGTCCACTGTTTATCTATAACCACTAGAAGATAAATTCTATAAGAAACATATAGGTGCCTAAATAAAGTGCCCGTACCCAGCACAGTAGTACATATCTGTAATACCAGTCCTTGGGCAGTGGAGACAGGAGGACCACAGGCCCCAGGATAGCATGTAGTAACTTAGCAATATTCTATTTCGAAATAAAAAATAAAATAGAGCCAGAATGGTGGTACACTCTTGTAATTTCATTACTTGGGAGACTGAGACAGAAGGATCGCAGGTTCAAGAACAGCCTCAGTAATTTAGTGAGATCCTCTTTAACATAGTGGATCCCCATTTCAAAATAAAATAAGACTGGGGGTGTAGCTCAGAGGTAGAATGTCCCAGGATTTGAGGCCCTCTGCAACTTAGTGGGACCCTGTTTCATAAAAAGAATAAAAACAGGGCTGGGGGAGTAGCTCAGAGGTAGAATTCCCCTGGGTTCAATCCCCAGGGCTGAAAAGTAAATCAATTAGTAAATTAATTAATTAGGGCTGGGAGTATAGGTCAGAGATAGAGTTCAATCCCAGTACCACTAAAGAAAAGGGGACAGGAAACGGACTGCCTGCTTTAACAAAATACGCATTTAAATAATTGCTAAGTAAATTTGTAAACTACGTAACCAAACTAATGGCAAATGGTAGGTTAGTCTTATTTCATTCTAAAACTAATAAGAACATTGCAATTTCCTAAATCAAGATAACTGATTAAAACAATAAAGTTATCACTATGCAAATGTTAAGAGAAAGAATAATATACCTAGGAATTTAAAAGTTGTAACAAATATACAAAATAGACTTAACATCTTTAAAAACATTGTACCTGTCAGTCTGCAGTTTCCAGGTTCTGGTATGCTGAGCAGCATCGCCATGGTGCTGCTGGTGCAGATGTTGCGGGTGCCTCCTTTGCTGCTGTTCTTGCTGAACTTCTACCCAACATGGAGGAACTGTAGCTGAAAACCGTGGCGTCAATGTCTCAAAGCGGGTTAGCTCAACTAGAGATGTCAAGATTTCAAGGGTGAATGGCTGGTCCACCAACAAATCAACTCCTTAATATGGTGAATGTAGTATTTGATACAGATGAAAAAGAAAATATTAAATTTTAATTTATGTTTCTTATCTACTGAACTATGACACTACCAAAAATCCTAATGGTTTGTTTATGAAGTGGGCTCAGGTATCTATATTCAACTACTGAACTAGCACTGACTGGCTAAGAGAACAGAAGAAAAATCCATGTTGAATATTTTAAGTTACAGAAAGAATACTAACTACAAGAGAAACACAAAATCAACCTTTCAGAAGATGGTGTAGTGAACTTAACCGTAAGTTTACAAGGGCAACAAAAGCAATGGTATAGCTGGGTGTGGTGGCATACACCATGGTACCTAGAAAGCTAAGACAGGAGAATTACAGGCTCAAGGACAGCCTGAAAGTATAGCCAGATTCTAGGCAACCTAAGAAGACCCTATGTCAAATAAAAAATAAAAATAGTCTCTAGGTTTAGATCAGAGGTAGAAAGGCCCTGGGTTCAATCCATAGTGCCATTCTTAAAAAGAAAAAAAGAAGTGGTACAAAAAATGCCACCAGTTTACATTATCAATAATTAACATTTGTAACTTATCATTTACAAAAAAAATGATAAACATAAACATGTAACAAATGCCCTTTTATAATCAATAAAATGATATTTAAAACTCAAAATCTACTCTGGCGGCAAGTAAGTATGTATAATGGAAATTTTTAACATCTTTTCACTCTGTGGTAGTTAAACGTATCCTGTGGACATAACAGTATTAAAAGAATAACAACCTACTTCAGACAGATTAGTTTTCTTTTACAATAGATATATTCATATCTGTAAAATATGTAACCTTAGACAAAGCAGAGAAGTTAGTTTTTTTGTTTGTTTTGTTTTTTGTCTTTGGTGGTACCAGATATGAACCCAGGGACATTCTACCTCCGAGCTACACCTCTAGTCCAATTTTTTTTTTTAATGCTTTATTTTGAAACAATGTCTTACTAAAGTTGTGGGGGACCTCAGGAAGTAGCTGAGGCTGGCCTAGAACCTGTGATCCTCCTGTCCCAGCCTCCCAAATACTGGGATTACAAGGATGCACCACCATGCCCAGGTGTAGGAGTTTTCTTATTCCAATAAACAAAATAACTTTTAAAAGATTAAATAACTTTTAAAAGATAATATTAAAATACGTAATATTATTTAGGGCATTTCACAAAGAATAGTGACAAGTTTTTGTTTTGTTTTTTACTTAGCAGTACTGGGAATGAAACCCACAGGAATTCTACCTCCAAGCTACACCCCAAGCCCATTTTTTATTCTTTATTTTGAAACTTTTAAATGTGAAACAATGAGTTGCAAAGGGCCTCACTAAGTAGTAGCTGAGGCTCTCTGCAAACCACAATCCTCCTGTCTCACTTCCCACATGCTGGGATTACAAGCATGCATCACCACACCCAGCACAAGTTTTATAAAACTATAATAATCTTACTTTTATAAAACTACTATAATCTTACTTTAAATTTTTCATCGAAGTTTAGACTTAAATCTGTTTAATACAGTATTGGAAAAAATGAAAATAAATAGAATATTATGTGTTGTTTATAACCATTACCAGCATGATGCCAATGTCATTTCTTTATAAAATAGGGGATGAGTAGAGGTGAACTGTTAGAGGCTTTGCGTTCCATCCCTAGTATCAAAGTGAAATAAAATGACCTAATTCATTGTTTCCCTACTAGATAATATTATTATATGCACTTTATATGAAAATTATTCTGTTCTATCAATAACCTATACAAAAGGAAAAGATTTGATATGTCAGATTTCTATACGTAGCTGTATAGTTAACCAAGATAATAAAGTTGTGATTACTACAAGTCAGCATATCTCAACTGAGAAATAAGTTTGCCTACAAGGAGTCCCCTGAAATGGTTTGTCATGATGGGGACCATTATGGCAACTACTGGGATACAGTGGGCAGAATCCAGAAAAATGTCGCTAAAAGCAGAGCCGGGCATGGTAGCACATGCCTGTAATCCCAGTACTTGGGAAACTGAGAGAGAAGGAGTGCAGGCTGGAAGCCAGCCTCAACTACTTAGTGGGGCCCTCCAAAACCTAGTAAGACCTTGCTTCAAAATGAATTTTAAAAAGTGAACTAGGAGCTGGGTGTAGTGGCGCACGCTTGTAATCCCAGCATTCGGGAGACAGAGGCTGGAGGATCGCAGTTCACAGACAGCCTCAGCTACTTAGTGAGGCCCTCCGCAACTTAGTGAGACCCGGTTTCAAAAATAAAGAATAAAAAAAATAGGGCAGAGGGCATAGCTCAGAGGTCAAATGCCCCTGGGTTCCATCCCCAAACCCACCCAAAAAAAAAAAAAAAAAAGTGAACTAGGAGTGTAGCTCAGACATTGAATGCCCTTGGGCTCAATCCCCAGCACCAAAAAAAAATTTTTTTTTTTGGTACTGGGGTTGGAACCCAGGGGCTTTCTACCTCCAGGCTACACTCCAAGACCTACTTTATATTTGTTTGAAAACGAGTCTAACTAAGTTGCTGAGAGCCTCACCAAGTAGCTGAGGTTCGCTTCAAACCTGTATGATCCTCCTGTCTCAGCCTCCCAAGTACTGGGATTACAAGCAAGTGCCATCACACCCGGCCTCCAGCACCACAATTTGAAGAGGAAAAAAAAGGGTTGGTACACCCAGAATAAAGAATCATCTATTCCTAAAGATCAGCCATGCTGAGGCTGAGAAACCTTGATAAAATGTAGTGAAGATTACCCTGTAATATTCTAGTAATCCCCCATATTCCTTAGAGCTAACACAAATTAACTAGAGACCACTAAAAGTTTGTTTTGGGTTCAAGAAAGCATATCAAGTGCCCAAAAAATAGGTGTCTTTAATGATCAAATACCAACTTTAGGAATATTCCATTTTGAGTATGTTTTGCATTTAAACATACTTTTGGGGGGATAATTTGGACATATCTGGCAGCTTAACTGAGATTGATCATAGGGTATTCTACCTCTAGAGCATTTTATTTTACTTTGAAAAGGGTCTTACTACATCACTGAGGGTCTCACTAAGATGCTGAAACTGTCCTCAAACCTGTGACCCTCCTGTCTCAGCCTCCCAAGTACTGGGATTTCAGACATGTACCACATGCTCAGCCTTAAACATAGTTTTCATTGAAGATTCGTTTTTTTTTTTTTTTTTTTTTTTTTGGTGGTACTGGGGTTCCTGGAAGCCCTTCTACCTCCGGGCTACACTCCCACGGGCTACACTCCCAGACCTATTTTTAACATTTTTATGTGGAAACAGAGTCTCTTAAGCCAGCGAGGCTGGCTCCGAACCAGCGCGATCCTCCTGTCTCCGCCTCCCAAGCGCGGGGATTACAAGTGTGCACCACCACGCCGGGCATCATTAAATTATTTTAAATGCTAGGTTTAAAAGGGAAGATGTGGTAAGTGTTAAGAGTAAAATATAGCCGGGCATGGTGGCGCACGCTTGTAATCCCAGTGCTTGAGAGGCTGAGACAGGAGGATCGCACAGGTTCAAAGCCAGCCTCATCAACTTAGTGAGACCCTGTTTCCAAATAAATTATAAAAAATAAGGCTGGGGGTGCAGCCCCGAGGTAGAATGCCTCTGGGTTCCATCCCAAGTACTGAAAGAAAAAAAAAAAAAAAAGGGAGTAAAATATAGCAAAACTATGGAAGCACAAAAGAACTAGCTATACGTATGAAGGACAGGTCTAGATTAGCTTAGTACAAAGGATGGGCGTATAGCTCAGTAGTAGTGCTTGGCTATCTCGGCCAGGTTTGATCTAGGTTTGATCTCCAGAACTGAAGAGAAAGAGCACCTGAGCAAGCCCATGTGAAGAGCATGAAAATAAGTTACATACTTTAAAGACCATGAGTTTATTTACCTGGAGATGGAAAAGCAATCTAGAGTTGTTTCATAAAAGTCCAAAAAACAAATGATGATTTTTAAGCAAAGATTAACATCCTATAAAAATACCTGAAATGCAGTGTAGAATGTGGTGGGGACAAAAGCCAAAAACAATAAACACAAAGCTATATGGAGGCTCAGATGGGGCAATGTGAGTAAAAATTTATCACCTCAGGAGAATTCTTTTCAACTTTTTTTTTTTGGTGGTATTGGGGGTGGAACCCAGGGGCTTTCTACCTCCGGGCTATACCCCCAGACCTATTTTATATTTTATTTGGAAACAGGGTCTCACTAAGTTGCTGAGAGCCTCACTAAGTAGCTGGGGCTGGCTTTGAACCTGTGCGATCCTCCTGTCTCAGCCTACCAAGGGCAGGGATTACAAGCGTGCGCCACCACGCCCGGTGAATTCTTTTCAACTTTTCAACTCCAGTAGTAGTATTAACAAGTCTACTGATTTTATACTTATTTAATCAATGTTTTCTTTTGCATGTTTTTTCCTCCCTAACTATAGACTAAAATGTTCATTAGTAGAAATGTTTTTTACCAAGTAAATGACCTCAACAATATCTATTAGTGTAGCACAGACTGAGAAGAATTTCTGCTTTAGTATGTTTACAGCATATTCCAACTACTAGGAAAATAATGATAAATACTATGTATAACAAGCCTGGTAAAGGAAAGTCAACAAGAAAATAAACTTCCTATACAAAGTAATCACAAGTTGATTGTAAAAACCGAAATATATTTAAAATTATATAAGAAGGTCTCAAAACTTGACATCACAAGAATTTGAATGATTAAAAAAAAATTTAAATGTAATCTCATACCTGAAATGCCAGGACTTGACGGATTTGATAAAGGTTTAGAACCTTCTGAAGATGGTTCTATCCCTTTAGAAAGAGATCCATCCACTAGAATATCAGCTTCATCAATATCATCACAGGTTCCTCCAATTTGGAGAAAATGAAGCTCACCACCTACAATGGAGCAAAATTCCATCAACAAAGATACACAGAAAATGAACAAATATTCTTTTTTTTTTTTTCCTTCTTTTTGCAATACTGGGGATTGAACCCAGGGATATTCTACCTCCCAGCTACACCCCCAGCTCTAGTTTTTATTCTTTATTTTGAAACAGGGTCTCACTAAGGGGAGGACTCACTAAGTAGCTGAGGCTGGCCGCATACCCAGATCCTCCTGTTTCAGCCTCTCAAATATTGTGATTACATGTGTGCACCATCACATCTGGCTTACGGGGATAAATTTCTTAAAGAGTATATTTCGTTTTGGTCTTTTATTTGCTTCTGTGCTTATCTATATTCACATTGAGGTACTAAAGTTACAAAGAGCTTAATATAATCAAATTTATTTTGTAAGCCTCATGGAAACCACAAAGCCAAAAGTCTGTTAACAGACAAACCAAAAGCAGTTAAGCAAAAAAATCAAAACACATGATTAAAGTAATTCACTTAACTAACAAGTAAGACTATGACAGGAAGAAAGCAACTACAACAAAATTAGAAAACAAGTTACATAAAGGCTACATAGCAAGATTTTCCCTTGACAATTACCTGAATGTTAATTATTAATATAATCATTAAAATAAAATATAACTTATGTTATTAATATAACATACAATTAATTTGAACGTAAGTTATTAAATACCCAAATTTTAAAAATAGAATGACTGACTAAATAAATAAAACCAAACTATATGTTGTTTTCAAAAAAATTTACTTTGCCTCTAAGGAAAATACACATAAAGAAAGTGTAGGGGTAGAATAAGATAGTCCATGCATATCGAAGGCAAAAGAAAGCAGGATTGCCTGGCTACAGAGGCACACACCTACAAGCCCAGCTTCCTGGCAGTCTGGGGTGGTGAATAACAAATGTGAGGGCAGCCCGGGGAAATGAGCAAAACCCTATCTAAATAAATAAATAGAGCCAGGCGTGGTGGCACAAGCTTGTAATCCCAGTATTTGGGAGGCTGAGACTGGAGGATTGTGATTTGCAGATAGCCTCAGCTATTTAGTGAGGCCCTCCATAACTTAGTGAGACCCTGTTTCAAAATAAAGAATAAAAAATAGGGCAGGGGGTGTAGCTCGGAGGTCGAATGCCCCTGTGTTCCATCCCCAGACAATGCAAACATAAATGAATAAATAAATAAATAAATAAATAAATAAATAAATAAATAAGGCTGGGAGTGCAGCTCAGTAGAACAGTGCTTGCCTAGCATGCATGAGGTCCTGTGATCCATCCCCAGTACCATTAAAAGAATGAGAGGGAGCCAGGCGTGGTGGCACACGTTTGTAATCCCTGCCCTTGGTAGGCTGAGACAGGAGGATCTCATGGGTTTGAAGCCAGCCTCAGCTACTTAGTGAGGCTTTCAGCAACTTAGTGAGACCCTTTTTCCAAAAAAAATATAAAAAAGGTCTGGGAGTATAGCCCGGAGGTAGAAAGCCTCTGGATTCCACCCCTAGTACCACCAAAAACAAAAAACAAACAAACAAAAGAAGAATGAGAGGGGGAGGGAGCAGGAATAGCCAGAATAACATTAGATAAAATAAAAGCAGTAAAAAAGAGTCAAGGAAACTCATGATTTAATTATTAAAGGGTCAATTTAGCAAAAGGAAATAACAATTCCAAATATACATGTATTCAATATCAGA
The DNA here is from genome assembly GCF_963383645.1 of Muscardinus avellanarius. Taxonomy (NCBI): domain Eukaryota; kingdom Metazoa; phylum Chordata; class Mammalia; order Rodentia; family Gliridae; genus Muscardinus; species Muscardinus avellanarius. The sequence goes on along the minus strand of NC_137801.1, from coordinate 26,455,461 downwards.
ACACCCAAATGTATAAACCATGTATCTACAGACCTATAAAGCTACATTCCAATATAATAATAGCTGGGGACTTTTTTTATTAATTTATTTTTTAAATTGATGCATTGTAGTCATATATCAATCACATTGGAGTACAAGACTTGAGAGGATATACAAGCACACATCATCCAATTAGCCCTCCTCCAGCCCCTATCCCATTCCCTCCCCCTCCCTCCATCCCACGCTTCTTTGGTGATTTACTTTGATACATTTGTTTATGTACCTCCTGCGTTTTAAAGAGGCTCCGTCCTCCAGTATTACATACCCTCTGATTGGTCACATTAGTTGCTTCACTATAGGGCCCTTTCTATAGCTCAACCTCTTCCTGTTGCCCTTTTCCTCCTAGTTATTGCTGATTAAGAGAAGCGTATGATTTATATTTTCTGCGATATTTCTCTGTGCATGCTGCGTTGCAAGTACCGATCCCACTCTTGATGGTCCCAGTAGTGGCCTGGCTACTCAGTGGACTGATCCAGACCTCGCTGGCTCAAGCAGCGGCCTTGCCTCATGGGAGGCCCCAGGTCTAGTCTCGCTGGCCCCTGCACCGGTCTAACCCCTAAGCTGGCTTCGGTCCCGGCCTTGGAGGCCACAGGAGTGGCCTTGCCTCAAGGCAGGCTCCAATGTCGGCCTTGCTGGCCCCAGCATCGGCCTCACCCCTCGGCAGGCTCCAATCCTGGGCTCGGAGGCCCCAGTACCAGCCTTGTCTCATGGCAGGCTCTGGTGCCGGCCTCGCTGGCCCCAGCACCGGCCTAACCCCTCGGCAGGTTCCGTTCCCGGGTTAGGAGGCCCCAGCACTGGCCATGTCTCACGGCAGGCTCCGATGCTGGCCTCACCTCACGGCAGGCTCCGATGCCGGCCTTGCTGGCCCCAGCACTGGTCTAGCCCTTCGGCAGGTTGTTATCCTGGCCTCGGAAGCCCCAGTACCGGCCTTGCCTCACGGCAGGCTCCAATGCCGGCCTCGTTGGCCCCAGCACCGGCCTAACCCCTCGACAGGCTCTTATCCCAGCCTCAGATGTTCCAGTACCAGCCTTGCCTCACGGCAGGCTCCAATGCCGGCCTCACTGGCCCCAGTACCGGCCTTGCCTCAAGGCAGGCTCCAATCCCGGCCTCGGAGGCCTCAGCACCGGCCTTGCCTCATGGCAGGCTCCAATGCCGGCCTTGCTGGCCCCTAGCTGGGGACTTTAACATCACACTTTCAGCAATGAACAGATCATCCAGCAGAAAATTAACAAAGAAATATCAAGGTTAAATTGTACCCTAGACCAAATGGAACTACACACATCTACAGAATATTTCATCTGACAGTTGCTAAATATATATTTTTCTCATCTGTATAATGAAAATTCTGAAGGGCAATAATGTGGTAAGATCACAAAACAAATCTCAACAAACTAAAAATCTAAAGCTGGGCTTGGTGGAGCACACCTGCAATCCTTCTGTTATAGAAGGATCACAGGCTTGAGGACAATCTCAGCAAAACAGTGAGGCCATCTGCAAACTGATGAGACCCTGTTTCAAAAATAAAAAATCAAATAAAATAGGGCTGGGGATATAGCTCAGAGGTAGAACACCTCTGGTTCAATCCCAGAACTATAGGGGGGGGGGGGGAGTAAAATACAAAATCATACTCAGTACTTTTTCTGACCACAATGCAATAAAGCAAAAAATTAGTAATGAGAAAAGCTCTGGAAACTACACAAAAACATGATAATTAAACAACTTACTTTTGAACAACCAAGGAATCAAGGAAAAAGACAAGAAAGTTTAAAAATATCTTTAAACTAATGTTGTCATTAGATATAAAATGTTCCCTAAATAACTCATTTGTTAATATGCAGGACTAACACAGCTGAGTGGTGAGGGTTACATAAATCCAGTGTGATGGTTCCATGGGTGCCTTGGGCGAGCTGGAGGAGGAGGTCCATGGAATGCTGCCTTGGAGAGCATATGCGTGGCTCCTCCTCCCCAGCAGATCTCAGGCTCCCAGCCTGGGTACTGCGAGGAGCGCAGCCCATGTGCTCTCCCTCTACCTTCTGCTATCATGTCCTGATGTGTGGTCCCTACCTCGTATGGACTGAACCTGAAACCTTAAGAAAATAAATCATCTTTCTTCTAAGTTATGTGGTTAATCTTTAGATTACAGCTACAAGAATGCTTACATGTACAAAAAATGAAAATGGAGACAAGCACACCAAACCTATGGAATACAGCAAAAGCAATAGTAGAAAAGGAAGCTTATGGCACACATCACAAAAGTATAAAGATTTCAGAGAAGCAACTTATTACATCGCAAGAAACTAGAAAAGCAAAAACAAATTAAGCCCAAATTAGAAGAAAAAGACATAATAATAAAAATCAAAGCAGAAAAAAAAAAATAAAACGAAGACTAATTTTTTAAATACCAACAGGACATGGTGGCACAAACTTGTAATCCCAGTACTTGGGAGGCTGTGACAGGAGGATAGCAGTTTCTTGGCTAACCTCAGCTACTGAGTGAGAATCTCCACTGTTTAGCATGACCCTGTTTCAAAATAAATAAAAAATAGGGCTGGGGTTATAGCATGGAGGTAGAATGCCCCTGAGTTCATTTACCAGTACCACAAAAAAAATTTTTTTAAAAGACCCACAAAATATTACTGAACCAAGCTGGGTGTGGTGGCGCACGCTTGTAATCCCAGCATTTGGGAGGCTGAGACCGGAGGATGGCAGTTCACGGACAGCCTCAGCTACTTAGTGAGACCCCCTGTTTCAAAATAAAGAATTAAAAAAATAGGGCAGGGGGGTGTAGCTTGGAGGTAGAATGCCCCTGGGTTCCATTCCCAGACTCACCAAAAAAAAAAAAAAAAAAAAACCTGAACCAAAGAGAACTGGTTCTTTGAAAAAAATAAGCAAAACACACATGCCCTTAAGCTAGACAAAGGAAAGGAGAAAGAAGACTCAAATAAATAATAACAGAGATGAAGCCAGAAACAGTGGCGCATGGCTGTAACCCCAGTACTTGGGAAGCTGACAGGAAGATCACAAGTTCATGGCCAGCATCAACAACTTACTAAGGCACTTATCAATTTAATGAGATCCTATTTCAAAATTAAAAAAAAAAAAATCGTGCTAGGGGTATAGTTCAGAGGTAGAACACTCCTGGTTCAATCCCCAGTACCACACACAAAAGTCATAGATGAAAAGGGAGAGAGAAATACAAAAGATCTTGAGAAGCCAGATGTGGTGGCACACGCTTGTCATCCCAGTACTTGGGAGGTGGAGACAGGAGGATAGTGGTTTGTGGCCAGCCTCAGCTACTTAGTGAGGCTTTCTACAACTTGAAGACCCTGTTTCAAAATAAAGAATAAAAAATTGGGCTGGAGGTGTAGCTTGGAGGTAGAATGCCACTGGGTTCAATTCTCAGAACCACAATCAATCAATCAATCAATCAATCAATATTACTGTGAACAAATTTGTAAACATTTGATAAGCTAAAAGAAAAGAACAAGCCAGGCATGGTGGCAAACATTTGTACTTGGGAGGCTGAGACAAGAAGACTCTCAGCAACCTTGTGAGACTACTTCCAAATAAGATATTATATATAATCGGACTGGAGATGTATCTTGGAAGTAGAATTCCTCTGGTTTCAATCTCCAGAATTAATGACTATATGGAATGAATGAATGAATGAATGAATGAATGAATGAAATAAACAAATTCCTAGGCACCTTAACAAGAATAAATCATAAAATCTGACTAAGCCAGGTGCAGTGGTACATGCTTGCAATCCCAGTACTAGGGGAGCTAAGACAGGAGAATTGCAGGTTTGAGGATAGTCTCAACAAGTAGTGAGACTCTTATTAACCAAGCAAGACTCTGTTTCAAAATAAAAATAATTAGGAATGGGAGTGTAGCCCAGAGGCAGAATGACCCTGGGTTCAATCCCCAGTACCACACACACACACACACACACACACACACACACACACACACACACACTTGACTAGACAAAGAACAAGTAATGAGATTGAATAAAAAAAGACTCTGATCAAAGAAAAGCCCTGAGCTGGGCGTGGTGGCACACGCCTGTCATGCCAGTACTTGGGAGGCTGAGAGAGTGATCACAGATTCCAGGACAGCCTCAGCCATATGAAGCAAGACTCTCAGCAACCTAAGACCCTGTTTCTGGGGGAAAAAAAAGAAGAAGAAAAGAAAAGAAAAAAGTGCTGGAGGTATACCTTGGATGTAGAATGCCCATGCATCCAATCCCAGTACCACACACACACAAAAATTATCCCAACAGCAATGGCATGAGCAAGCAGGATTCAACTATTTCAGGGATAGAAGGATAATCCAATAAACACACATCAATAAATATAATGTGTCATACCAAAGAATGAAGGAGAAAAAATGCATGGACATCTCAATTTATACAGAAAAAGCATTCAATTAAATTCAACATCCCTTCATGATAAAAAAAAAAAAAAAAAATCCAGGCAGTGTTGAGAGGCTGAAAGAGGAGGATCATGGGTTCAAGGCCAGCCTCAGCAACCTCGTGAAGACCTTAGCAACTTAGAACTTGTTTAAAAATAAAAAATAAAATAGGGTTGGGAGTATAGTTCAGAGGTAGAATGCCTTCGGACTCAGTCCCCAGAACCTCTCCCCCCAAAAAAGAACATTAGGCATACAAGGACCATACCTCAACATAACAAAGGTCATTTTTCCCCCATTTTTTTTTGTACTGAGGGTTGAACCCATGATCATTCTACCTCCAAGCTACACCCCCAGCCCTTTTTATTTTTTTTTTTTTATTTTGAAATAGAGTTCCACTAAACCCCACCATGCCTGGTAACAAAGGAAACTTATAATAAATCAACAGCTAACATTACATTGAATGAGGAAAAGCTAACAGCATTCCAAAACCTGGAACAAGAAGAGAACAGAGAATGCCTATTTTCACTGCTTTTATTCAACATACTGCTGGAAGTCCTAGTGAGGTCTTGGGTATTCAACTTGAATAAAAGAAAGTCACACTGTCACTGTCTGCAGATGGCAAGCTGCTATATATAAAAAAAAACTCAAAACTCCACCAAAGAACTCTTAGAACTAATATATGAATTGCACAAAATTGCAGGATACAAAAATCAACATACAAAACTCTATAGTGCTAATATATGCAAATAGAAAAGTATTTGAAATAAAAATCAAGAAAGTGATTCCACTAATAGCAACAAAAATAAAACACCTAGAAATAAATTAATCAAAGTGAAAAATCTCTATAATGAAAATTATTAAAACATTAATGAATAGAATTTAAAAGAACACACAAAAGTGGCAAGACATCCCATGTTTATTGATTGAAAGAATCAATACTGTTAAAATGTCTACACTATTCAAAATGATTTAGAGATTTAATGCAATCTCTATGAAAAAACACAATAGAAAAAAATTCCTAAAAATTAAATGGGGCCAGGTATGGTAACACACACCTGTAATTCCAATAACTTGGAAGGATGAGACAGGAGAATCATAGGTTTGAGGCTAGTCTCAACAACTTAGCAAGGCGCTTCGCAATTTAGTGAGATACTGTTTTTAATAAATAAATAAACTAGCAAGCTGGGCCTGGTGGCAGACACTTGTAATCTCAGAGTTCCGGAGGCTGACAGAGTAGGATCACAGTTCGAGGACAGCCTCAGCTACTTACTGAGGCCCTTTGTAACTCAGTGAAACCCTGTTTCAAAATAAAGAATAAAATATAGGGCTGGGAGTATAGCTTAGAGGTAGAATGCCCCTGGGTTCTATCCTTAGTACCACAAAAATTAAATAAATAAATAAATAAATAAATAAATAAATAATAAAATACAAAGAAAGGAAGGAAAGAAGGAAGGAAGATTGGTTGGTTGGTTGGCTGAAATGGGGAAAGATTTTTTTTTGGACAAAACCTAAAAAGCACAGGATACAATAGCAAAAATAGACAAAAGGAAGTACATCAAACCAAAAAAGCTTCTGCATAGAAAGTAAAATGATAGCCTATAGAATGGGGAGGGGGGAGATCTGCAATGTTTATATCTTTCAAAAGCAAATGTCTAGAAAATATAAGGAACTCCAAAACTCAGCATCAAAAAAATGAATAAAGGATTTTAAAACAGGTAATAGATAGAAGTAGATATTTTTCAAAAGAAGACAAATAAATTGCCAAAAGTTAAGTGGAAAAAAGACTCAACATCACTAATCTTCAAGAAATACAAATCAAACCCACAGTGGAATGATTCTGTTTTACCCCAGTGGGAATAAATGTCAAAAAGACTAAAAGTGCTGATGAGATAGATAAAAAAGGAACCTTGGAACACTGCTAGTGGAAATGTAAATTACTACCCCTCATTATGATAATTAAAAATTAGATGCCGGGCGTGGTGGCGCATGCTTGTAATCTCCGCGCTTGGGAGGCAGAGACAAGAGGATCGCGCAGGTTCGAAGCCAGCCGCGTGCGCTGGCTTAGGAGACCCTATTTCCAAATAAAAATGTAAAAATAGGTCTGGGAGTGTAGCCCGGAGGTAGAAGGGCTTCCAGGAACCCCAGTACCACCAAAAAAAAAAAAAAAAGAATGACCACATGATCCAGCAATACTATTAACTATATATACAAAAGAAATCAAAATGTCAAAGACACATATGCACTCCCATGTTCACTGCAGCACTATTCACAATAGCTAAAAAATGAAAACAATCGAAGTGTCTATCAACTGGGAAGAAAGAAAATCTGTTATACATACCCAACAGATTTTTATTCAGCCACAAAGAGAGGGAGAGGGAGAGGGAGAGGGAGAGGGAGAGGGAGAGGGAGAGGGAGAGGGAGAGAAACCTGTCAATTGTGGTAACATGGACAGACTGGAGATCACTGTGTTCAGTGATATTAAGGCAGGAACAGAAAGGTAAGAGCTCTACAATCTCACATGTGCCATCGAAAAAGGCTGATCCCACAGAGGTTAGGAGCAGAATGGAGGGGCTGGCGATCCATGCATATTAAAATACAAACAGCAAGCCTGGCGTGGTGGTGCACTCTTGTAATCTCGGTCCTTGGGAGGCTGAGACAGGAGGATCGCACAGGTTCAAAGCCAGCCTCAGCTACTTAGTGAGGCTCTCAGCAACTTAGTGAGACCCTGTTTCCAAATAAAATACAAAATAGGTCTGGGAGTATAGCCCAGAGGTAGAAAAGCCCCTATGTTCTACCCCCAGTATCACCAAAAAAAAGAAAAGAAAAGAAAAGAAAAGAAAAAAAAAAAAACACCACACACACACAAATAGTATTCTGAAAGTTTGTACCGCAACAAAGCAGTACATTTTAGAGGAAATAAATATTAACTTGAAACATTACATGATACCCAATCAATATGTACAACTTTATTTTTCAGTTGAAAACTTTTTAAAGTACTTTTTTCTAAATTTCCTGCTGGGCATAGTTGCACACATGTGCAATCCCAGTACTTGGAAGGAGGAGACAGGAGGATCACAGTTAAAGGCCACTGTATAGTAACTTTGTGAGACCCTATTTCAAAATAAAAAGTAAAACAGGGCTGAGGGTATAGCTCAGTGGTGTTCTATCCTTGTGCTCAATGCCCAGTACAACACAACCAAAAATTCTTATCACATGAGACCATGTCCGAGAACTTCTTACTGTCCAAACTCCAAGACGACACCTGTTCAAACACTGTTATTTAACAGGGTATGATGGCACATGCCTATGATCCCAGTACCTGAAGACCAAGACAGGAGGATCACAGGTCTGAAGGCAGCCGGGCAAGGTAACGAGACTCTCAGCAAGCTAGCAAGAGTCTGTTTCAAAATAAAAAATAAAGGGGGGGGGGGTGAAGCTCAGAGGCAGAATGCCCCTGGATTCAATCCTCAGCACCACTACCAAAAAAAAGTATTACTTAATAAACATTTACGGCTTAAATACTATTTATCTGCATTACTTAAAGTATATCTCACCAAATAGTTAAATCGTTAAACTGTACTTCAGGAAGAGTCTTCTTGCCTCATCTAAGTGCCCTGGGGCCAGATTACTCAAGTTCCCGGCGTTTAGCTCCATTTTAAATGATATATGACGAGTTAAACTGTTTTAACTGTACTGGGTGGTTGGGGAACAGGGGGTTGAACCAGGGGCATTCTACCTCCAAGCTACACCTAAGCCCTATTTTTTTTTCTTTCTATTTTGAAACAGGCTCACTGTAGGTTGATGACAGTCTCACTACCTCTAATCTGCAGTCCTCCTGTCTCAGCCTCACAAGAACTAGGTGTGCTCTACCACACCCAGCTGTTCTGACATTTTACATCCTTTATTAAAAGACTGCAAAATAACTATTCAGCCTATGATTTTCAGCTTTTGTTACATTCTAGCAGTATAATGCATATAGTTTAAGCACTCTAAGGACTCCCCACACTTGAACCCTAAATCTGTGACTTTAAGAAAGTTAAACTCTTTCCCTCCATTTTCTTATTAGCAAAATGGAGACAATAAAAGTACATGCTGCATAAAGTTTGATAACTAAATAAATTAACAAAGGCAAAGTTCTTAGGATAAACAGTCACAAAGGTGATCAATAAATCAAAATTACTTGGTACCTCCTATTTTAATGGCTGCTCTGAACCTCCCAGCTCCTATTAGTCTAGTTATTCTGCACTGCCTTTTTGTTTGTTTTGGTTTTGAGTACTAGGAATTAAAATGGCAGACAGGCTACCTCCAAGCTATTTCTACAGAACTTTTTTTATTATGTTTTATATTTAAACAGGGTCTAAGTTGCTGAGGCTGACCTCAAACCTATGATCTTCCTGTTTCAATCAAACAAGAAGTGGAATTACAGCACTACCATGCCTGGCTCATTACTCATTTTTAAAATTAGTTAAATTTTGAAGTTATTTATTTTTTGGTGGGTACTGAAGATGGAACCCAGAGGCATTCGACCTTTGAGCCCGTTTTTATTATTTATTTACTTATTTATTTATTGCGAGTCTGGGGATGGAACCCAAGGGCATTCGACCTCCAAGCCACACCCCCTGCCCTATTTTTTATTCTTTATTTTGAGACAGGGTCTCACGAAGTTGCGGAGGGCCTCAGTAAGTGGATGAGGCTGTCCTGGAGCCGTGATCCTCTGGTCTCAGCCTCCCAAATGCTGGGATCACGCCCGGCTTTATTCTTTATTTTGAAACTGGGTCTCAATGATTTCCAAAAAACTTCACTAAGTAGCTGAGGCTGTCCACCAACCGTGATCCTCCAGTCTCAGCCTCGCGAATGCTAGGAATTATAAGCGTACACCACCATGCCCGGCTTGATGTTATTTAAAGACACGTTTTCTTGTTATTTTACCTAATGCAGTTCAAAAATGGCAATTTGAACTACTACATTAGCCATTATTGTCTTGGCTAAACTCTTGTAATTTAAAGAAAGAGAAAATTATTAACCTTATTGCATTCAGATTAAGAATGAAAAGCTCTTCACAAATCTCAATTCCTCTGCCAAGTCTTGGTTATAGTCCTCTAGGCCTCCCTCAAATATCCCTTGACCCAATAATTCCATAATAAACTATAAAGAGAACTATTCATTCATTATGCCTGAAGTTGTTGGCAATCCTTTAAAAAAAACTGCTCTATCTCCACAACTTAAAATGCATACAAAAATCAATAGGAAAAATAAACTGCACCATAGGCTCTATACAGGGCCTAAAGTATGGCAAAGCTGATTCACCATCAGAAAAAGTTTGGAGTAAATAAGACCAAAAAAACAAAATTATATTTGGCAAAACTAATAATTATCTAAATATTTTTATTATAAAAGGAAATAAGAACCAATATGTACACCAGAAACTTTACATACATTATTTGAGCTGATTCTAATAACAAAAATAGGTCTTCTTATTCTAGTTTATAAACAAACAAAGGTATTACTGAATTTAAAGAAACCTGCCCAGGTCACAAATTTAAGCAAATGGAGAGTCAGGACTAACAGAAACAACAGCAGGTTCGTTACTTAAGGTTAGAGCAGACAAGCAGCCTCTAAGGGACATATCAACTCATTTACAAATGTAACCCTTACCTACAGGAAAAAAGTTTTAAGAAAAGTTATAACCATGAAAATACATATCACTTCATTCAAATTCAAAACTTGAAATTCAATTCATTTCAAAAAAATGAATTCCTCAACACCTACATGGATATAAACTTCATAGTAGGTATGTACAAAAAATATATAGAGGAATTTTTTAAGACTTATAGAAGAATTAAACAAATGGCTTACCTTTGGTGCACGCACACAGCCTGTCTGTTCCCGAGCAGTAAATGACAGAAACAAATACGTCCTGTTCCTCTGTGCCCTCCTTTTTGGGAGGTTCTACTTTGGCCAAAATTTCAAAGTTTGAAAGATCTAATATTTTTACATAACCTCCCTGAGTAGTTATTACCAGGTGTCCAAGAGGAGAAATGTCAGACTTTTTTTCTCTCTCAATGCCATTCTTTGAGGCTAACTGCATTTCGTCAACAGGCTCCTCACAGTCATCCTCTCGACTATCCAATATATCTGGCGGAAGCAAAATGAGTGAGGTAATTGTGTCCTGGGGATCTTTGATGTGTTGGATTTTTATTGGCTCCTCTTCTAATGTCACTATTCGAGTGGCATAATTCATTTTATAAAGTACTAAATATCCACCGCTAACATTCCTCTGTTCAGGCTGAATTATCAACGGAGTCTGTACATCTGCTGGTGATTCATGTTGGATTACACTAATACTTGCACCATTCACTACAGCAAGATTTGATTCCAGCTCGCCTTTCCGCCTATTACATAGTGCAGAGTTTAATTTATTTAAATTATTCAAGGCCTCTACTTGATTTATTGCACTCAAGGATTCAACAGGGCATGTCCGCAATCCTACCAACAAGTGAATTCCATCAGCACAAGGAGTTATTGAGTCTATACAAAGATTCTCCTCCTCTGCAAACTTTGGCAGCCTCAAGCACTGAACCAAAGTCCCAGGCTTGGGAAACACAGAGTTCCACTTCTCAGAATCTGGAGAGGTAAGGCTGGCTGTCGCATCCGCAAACTGCTGAATGTAAGTCACAGGAGGATCCTGCAACAACAACTGCTCTTGACTATCCAACTCCATTTCAATAATCTGTGGGACAGTAAAACCATCATCATGCAAACTTTTGCTCATAATATTGTTCATTTGTGAAAAGATTTTTCCTGCTTTCTCATCAGATTCTTTGATGCTATAAAGAAGTAAAACAGGTAAAGTCCTCCTTACAAGAGGAGAATTTAGTTCTGAATTGGTGCAGGATTCATTGTCAGTTGACCCTTGTTCTGATATATTTTCACCCTGAGTTCTGCTTAAACCATCCAGTGACCTGTGAGAATTACTACTAATGGGTGAGGTAGCAGGAGACTTATACGTCAATAAGCCTCCAGCTAATAAACACGGGAAAGGAATGTTGTGTTGTTCCTGGTGCTTTTCCTTTGTCTTTTCACTCTTAGAGTTTGTTAGGCAAGGATTTGCCCCAAGTTCTTCAAGATCCTTAACAGTATCTTCAAGGACATTTGCAACAATCTCCCACTGAAGTTTCTCTGGCTGTTGGAGAATGCTGAGTGCTGTTATATCCAGGCTTACTTCCATGGCTTCCTTCTGTGATGTTTGCCCTTTGAAAAGAAACAATGTTCATTAGCTGTGACCTGTTGATGCAACTTGACATCTGTCCTTTCACATTTCATTTTTTTTTTTTTTTTTTGCAATACTGGGGATTGAACCCAGGGGTATTCTACCTTCGCGCTGCACCCCCAGCTCTAGTTCTTTATTTTGAAACAGAGTCTCACTAAGTTGCGGAGGGTCTCACTAAGTAGCTGAGGCTGGCCCTGAACCTGGATCCTACTGTCTCGGCCTCCCGAATGCTGGGATTACAAACTGTGCCACAACATCCAGCTACATTTCAATATTTTTAACTCATCTTTTCAATGCATTATAGTAAATAGAAGAATTTAAAGGACTTTAAGAGATATGTAATCAAATCTGAGATGAATGTACTCAGAAAATCATAAAAGTATTCAAGGATTCAAACTTATCAATTCAGAACCTAATCTACTGGAAATTAGGGGAAAAACTTCTTTTTCAAAGAATACATTAAAGCTGAGCATGGTGGCGCACGCTTCTAATCCCAGTATTTGGGAGCCTGAGACAGGAGGATCGCAGTTCACAGACAGCCTCAGCTACTTAATGAGGCCCTCTGCAGCTTAGTGAGACCCTATTTCAAATTAAAAAGAATAAAATATAGGGCAGGGGGTGTATCTTGGAGGTCAAATGACCTGGGGTTCCATCCCAGACCCACAAAAATATATATATAATATAATAATAATATAATAATAATAAAATGAAAAAATAAAAGAATACATTAAAAAGCTAAAGGAGGAGTATGCTACTTATTCACTACCTTTTTTTGGGTGGAGGGGGCGGTACTGGGAATGGAACCCAGGGGCATTCTACACCCCGAGCCCTATTTTTTTTTTTTTATTCTTTATTTTGAAACAGGGTCTGAGTTGCAAACGGCATCACTAAGTAACTGAGGCTGGCCATGAACCAAGATCCTCCTGTCTCAGCCTCCCAAATGCTGGGATTACAAGCATGCACCACCTCACCAGCTCTGCCATTTATGTACTTTTTCTTCTTTCTCACCCCCCTCCATGCTGATTACAGATTGTTGTAGTATGCCTAGTAACAAATAATAACTAGGAAAAAAAATTACCCCCAAATCTGTCATTTTAATTTATTTATTTATTTATTTATTTATTTATTTATTTATTTTTTGGTGGTACTGGGGTTCCTGGAAGCCCTTCTACCTCCGGGCTACACTCCCAGACCTATTTTTACATTTTTACTTGGAAACAGAGCCTCCTAAGCCAGCGCGCGCGGCTGGCTTCGAACCTGCACGACCCTCCTGCCTCTGCCTCCCAAGCGCGGGGATTACAAGCGTGCGCCACCACGCCCGGCTAAATCTGTCATTTTAAAGTAGAACCTAAGTATCTTCTGTGGTACCAGTTAATTTTAGCTTATTTAAAGGACCACAACTAACTAAATCACATGATCTCTTATTGAACTTTCTTATATTGTATCCTCTTCAAGCTGTACCCTTACAAATGGTAAAAGCCATTTCCCAGTCAACACTTCAAATGTGATGTCTATATAGACAAAACCCTACAAAAGATGCCATTCAACCATCAAATCAAGTATAATCTCAAAACTAAAAACTCTTAACCAATTTATTTTTTCTCAATAGCACAAAACGATCAGTCAGCAACAACAAAATAAAGACTACTCTAGCCGGGCGTGGTGGCGCACGCTTGTAATCCCTGCGCTTGGGAGGCAGAGACAGGAGGATCACGCAGGTTCGAAGCCAGCCCTGGCTTAAGAGACCCTGTTTCCAAAACTAAAAAAAAAAAAAAATAGGTCTGGGAGTGTAGCCCGGATATAGAAGGGCTTCCAGGAACCCCAGTACCACCAAAAAAAAAAAAAAAAGACTACTCTAGGTGATTTATAAAAATATTAAAATTGCCTGTATAATTGAAAGATAAAGAACACAGCAAAGTAAAGGAAATATATATATATATATAACAACTCAGTGATTGCACGAAGATTGAGAGTTGTCAAGTAAAGGAATGAGAAAGAGAAATTTATAGCAGACTGAACATTTAAGGTATACCTGAAAGCTCTAAGATTTCATAAATGATCTCTTCAACATGCTTACTGACTGACAACTTTATGCAGAAGTTCTCCTCCTCTAGGACAAATTTTAGTTATATAGTATATCTAGTTATACTAATGACATTGTTCATCTGTTTACACATACTCTGGCTATAATCACAAAGTACCTTTTGATTAACATGCAATACTTGTGTGTATTTTCTGGACTTTACTAATTCAGACTGGAAATTCGAGATTGGGAATGATTTTTTTTTTTAATTGTGGTACTGGGAATGGAACAGGAGATTTCTACCTCTGGGCTACACTCCCAGACCTATTTTATACTTTATTTGGAAACAGGGTCTCACTAAGTTGCTGAAAGCCTCACTAAGTAGCTGAGGCTGGCTTCAAACCTGTGCGATCCACCTGTTTCAGCCTCCCAAGCACGGGGATTACAAGCATGTGCCACCACGCCAGGCTGAAAATTATTTTTTTTTTTGCGGTATTAGAGATGGAACCCAAGAAGCATTTTACCTCCAAGCTACATCCCCAGCCCTATTTTTTTCCCTTCCTTTTTGTGGCACCAAGGATGAAACCAGGGGTGTTCTACCTCCAAGCTACACCTCTAAGCCCTATTTTATTTATTTATGTTTTGCCATACTGAGGATGGAACCAAGAGACATCGTACCTCTGAGCTACACCCCCATCCCTATTTTAGGTCTTTTTTTATTTTTGAAACAGTGTCTCATTGAGTTGTGAAGGGCCTCGCTAAGTATCTGAGGCTGTCAGCGGACCACAATCTTCTGTCTCAGCCTCCCAAATGCTGAGTTGCAAAAGGCTTCGATAAGTTGCTAGGGCTGTCCAAGAATCTCAATCCTTCTGTCTCACCCTTCCAAATGCTCAGATCTCAAGCATGCGCCACCATGCCCGGCTGAGAATGAAATATTTTTATAACATGCAATATACTACAATAAATTCTGAGGATCTTCAACTCTTTTTTTTTTTTTTTTTTTTTTTTTTGGTGGTACTGGGGTTCCTGGAAGCCCTTCTACCTCCGGGCTACACTCCCAGATCTATTATTTTATATATATTTTTTTTTGAAACAGGATCTCTTAAGCCAGCGTGGCTGGCTTCGAACAGCGCGATCCTCCTGTCTCCGCCTCCCAAGCACGGGGATTACAAGCGTGCGCCACCACGCCCGGCTCTTCAACTCTTTTTTGACTAAACTAAAAAACATACTTAATAAGTATTTTGTGTTATGATAAGAAATTGGTTAAAAAACTGATTTTAATCTAGATATATCAAAAATAAATAAACCACAAGTTATATATACTAATAAACTATAACAATACTGAAAGTAAATGGCACACAGTGTGAGGCTATTCATTACAAAGAAAAACATAACAAGTGGCACTATTATTCTACTTTCTCTCAAGTATTCACTGTCTGAGAAACTGGATATACTTACACATTCTACTGCAGAATCTCACAAATCACACTGGTGACTAACAATTCCTACAGTAAGGAAACCTGTCATCTACACTTACCTCAGACCTTCTAAAACCTACTAAACTACGAAATAACAACAAAAACATTTTACACCCATATCTACAAACATCCTGCAGACAAATCACTTCAGGAAAGCTTTCTCTATTCTACTTATTTCTTTTTACTCTTTTCCCATTTTAGTACTGGAGACAACCCCAGGGCATTCTACCTCTGAGCAACACGCCCAACCCTACTTTATTTCTTCTTTGAAAGTAGGTAAGCTGCTGACAGCCTTGCTAAATTGCTGAGGCTAGCCTCCAATTTGCAGTCCTTTTATCTCAGCCTCCAAGGACTTAGACTGCCCGCCCTGGTGCAGCACCATGCCCAGGTTCTATTTGGCTTAAGTACGGCACAGCTTCTGGAGCCAGGCTTCCTAAGATTAACAATTAGGATTTATGTCATCAATTTTCTAAGGCCATCAAATTTCAATTTGAGCCGGGTGTGGTGGCGCACGCTTGTAATCCCCACGCTTGGGAGGCAGAGACAGGAGGATTGCACAGGTTCAAAGCCAGCCACACTGGCTTAAGAGACCCTGTTTCCAAAATAAAAAAGTATAAAATAGGTCTGGGAGGTAGAAGGGCTTCCAGGAACCCCAGTACCACGAAAAAAAAAAATTATAGTACACAAAAGGAGAGGTTAGTTCAAATTAAAAAGTGTAAAGAACAGAAAAAGGAATGAGGAAAACATACAGTTTAAACACTTCTCTTTTACAAAGGAAAACCTGAAGCCCAGAGTTTAAATGGCTTCCCAAGATGAAAGGGTTATTTCATAGGAGAGTTCAAATGCCAAGTGACCAGCTTATCATTCTTATCTGATTAAAAGAAGTCACCAGCAATCCTCTTTTGTTGTTGCAAAAGGAAAATGCATTACCTTAGAGTCTAAATTTTTGAAATGCAACAAATTCATTGTATTTTTTATCCTCTAATTACATATTTGTGTATTTATTTTTGTTGAAATCTGACTGCTAACAACTTCAAAACTGAGTGTTTACCCAAAACCAGGCCAGTCTTTGGTTTAGTAGCTTTAGAATTTAGAGAGCACTTAGTACTATAAAATAACTTTTGACAACTGTCCTATACAAAACCATGTCTATTCTAAAGACATTTAATAAATTATATGTCTATTTCCTGTTATCTGATATTATAGTTTCAATTTAACAGTCATTTCTTAAAACACTGGCTACTTCTCAGGTAGTGTGCTCCATGTTTCAGTATGTATTTCTCTTTACTTAATCCCTAGACCTCTGAATAATATACATTACTATCACTACTTTACATATGAGGAAATGCAATCAGATTCTAAGTAACAGAGGTAAGGGGCGGGAGAAGGGGGAACAGAGACCGGAGACTGAACCCAGGGGCATTCTATTCCTGACTTATACTCCTAACCCTTTTCAGTTTAAAATAGGGTTCTGCATGTGGCGCATGCTTGTAATCCCTGCGCTGGGGAGGCAGAGACAGGAGGATCACGCAGGTTCGAAGCCAGCTTCACTGGCTTAAGAGACCTTGTTTCCAAATAAAATATAAAATAGGACTTGGAGTGTAGCCCGGAGGTAGAAGGGTTCCATCCCCAGTACCACAAAAAAATAAAAATAAATAAGACAATAAAACAGGGTCTTACTAGGTTGCTGAGGCTCTCCTGGGACATTTGATCTTCCTAACTCAGCTTTCCAGTAAATGCTGGAATTATAGGCGCGCACCATCACACACAGGAGTTAGGATTTAAAATTCTGACACAGTACAATTAATTTGAGAAGCACTATTATCCTGTCCTATAAAATAACATTAAAACATAAAGGCATATTCCTTTGCCGTGTATTTCTAAAGTAACATCTACTTCATGCTATAATGTCTATTAAACTCTCAAATTTGCCAGACATGATGGCTCACGCTTGTAATCCCTGCACTTGGGAGGCGAAGACAGGAGAATCGCGCAGGTTCAAAGCCAGCTTCACTGGCTTAAGAGACCCTGTTTCCAAATAAAATATAAAAAACAGGAGGTACAAGGGTTCCATCCCCAGTACCACAAAAAAAAAAAAAAAAAAAAAAAACTCTCAAATTTATTGTCTATGCACTTGCTTTCTTTTGGGACTTATAAGCTTTATTTTTACTTATTTATTGCGATACTGGGGGTGTAACCCATGGGAATTTTACCTCTGAGCCACACCCCCCATCCCTATTTTATTGTTTTTATTTTGTATTATCAATCAAAACTGAGTTTGTATTATGTAAGCAATTTAGAATTCAATGATATTTAGCTTTACCTAGAATTATATAAATCCAAGAGCTTAAGCTGAGAATGGTAGCACATGCCTGCAAGCCCTATTCTTGGGAAGCTAAAACAGGAGGATCACAAGTTCCAAACAGCCTCATCAACTTAGCAAGACTCTCAGTAACCTAGTGAGACCAATTCAAACTAAAAAACAAGCTGGGCTTAGTGGCATACGCTTGTAATTCTAATACCTAGGAGGCTGAGACAGGAGGACTGCAGGTTCAAAGCCAGCCCTAGCAACTTAGGAAGACTCTGTTTCCAAGCAAAAAATAAAATAGGTCTGGGGGTATAGCCTGGAGGTATAAGCCTCTGAGTTCCATCTCCAGTACCATGAACACACCAAGAAAAATGCCAAAATAAAATTAAAAAGTCCTTGAGGGTACAGTTAGGAGGAAGAATGCCTCTGGATTCAATTCCCAGTACCCAAAACAAATAAACCAAATAAAAACAAATAAAACCAAGAGCTTTAAAAGTACATTATCTACTATTTTTTACATACCTGTCACAGAATCTGATCTGGAATGTTCTTCACTGTCTGAATCTTCCAGCAAATCATCACTTAAAAGACAAAGTGAAAGCAAATAAGAAAGCAAACAGCAGTGTTAAAACAATCTGCTATACAAACAAAACTACAAAAAGCAGCATAAATGAGATATAAATAGTTCAATATCATAACTTACAAATAATACTGATTTTAAAAAGTCATTATAAGTCATTAACTAAATGTCTGCCTAGCTGGGCATGCTGGTGCAGGTCTGTAATCTCAGTACTCGGGAAGCTGAGACAGGAAGATCGCAGGTTTGAGGACTGTCACAGCAAGCAGGGAGACTCTCATCAGCCTAGCAAGGTCCTGTTTCAAAATGAAAATAAAATAGGGCGGGGGCGGAGGGGAAATAGCTTGGAGGTTGAATGTTCCAGGGTTTAATCCTTAGCACTACAAAAATAAATAAATAATATACAAACAAATGTCTACATGAAATGGAGGAAAGACTCTAAGATTCTAATACCACGTATAGGAATTTTCAGATTGTTATATGACTGAGGATAATTTAGGCAAATAAAAGGATAACAGCAGTAAATCAAGAAAAAGCTTGCAGCAGTTAAATTTTAAGAACTATTTTACTTATGGAAAATGAAACTGACCAACTTATGTGGCACGTACAAATATGTAAAAATGAATCCCACTATAATCATAATGCACCAACAAGAAAAAGAAATCTACTACTGAATTAAAGAAAGTTATTCTAAAACCAAATAAAGTTATATAAATACATATGTATGTATACCTACTCACATCAACATACATTTTACTACTTCTTCTCTTTTGTTTTTTTGGTAATGAAAATGGAACCCGGGGCATGCTACCTCTGAGTTACACCCCTAGCCCTATTTTTTTATACTTCATTTTGAAACAGGGCCTCACTAAGTTGCAGAGGCCTAAGTAGCTGAGGCTGTGAACTGTGATCCTCCTGTCACAGTCTCCCAAATGCTGGGATTACAAGCTTGTGCCAGCATGCCCGGCTCATTTTACTTTATTTTATAGTTGTGTATTGTAAGAACTGTTAAGAACTCCTTCCAATGCAAGAAAAGCAAACAAACAAAAACTTCCACAACTCAGAAAAGAATTAAAACAAGAGCTATTCCTCTGTTCTTCACTCAAGTTGTAATGAAGTTGCCAACCCCTCTGAAATCACCTCTATCTTCACTCTCTCTGCTGTTAGCAAAGAATAAAGATGTTTAGTGTAGACCACTCAAACAGGCTTTATCTGTGCTCTGTTAGTGACATCTATAGCACTTTCTAAAATTCTGAAGTCTTTACTATAAAAGTGAAAATATGAGCCGGGCGTGGTGGCGCACGCTTATAATCCCAGCATTCGGTAGGCTGAGACCTGGAGGATTGCGGTTCAAGGACAGCCTCAGCTACTTAGGCCCTCTGAAACTCAGTGAGACCTGGTTTCAAAATAAAGAATAAAAAATAGGGCAGGGGGTGTAGCTCGGAGGTCAAATGCCCCTGGGTTCCATCCCCAGACCCGCAAAAAAAAAAAAAGAAAAGAAAAGAAAACATGCATTTTGCAAAAGGAAAAGGCAATATTCTTTATCGAGGGGAGGGGTGTTACAGATTGAATCCAGGGGCTTTCCACCTCTGAGTTATATCCTAGCCCTTCTTATATTGTATTTTAGAACAGGGCCCAAGATGCTGAGGGTCTTGCTAAATTATTGAGGCTGGCCTTGAACCTGCAATCTTATCTCAGCCTCCAAATACTGGGATTACAGACCTGAGATATCCCAAATTCTCATCATCAGATAAACGTCTTCTAAGAAGAAATGGTTAAAAACAATCCCTAAGAAAGGTATGGTGCTAATTACTTTAACCCGTTGGATAAGCTTTACATTCTCTATATATTATTCTTCAAGCTAATGAAAACTATATATATTATATATTATGCCACACGATATCAGAGGTAGACTGGCTTTTTTGGGGTTTTTTTGGATAATGCTGGGGATTTAATTCATGGGCATTCTACCACTAAGCCCTATTTTTTTAAACAGGGTCTCTGAGTTGCTCAACCTGGTTTTGAACCTGCAACCCTCCTGTCTCAGCCTCCAAAGTACTGGGATCACAGGTGTGTGCCGCTACAAGCGGCTTAGATTAGCTCATTTTACTCACTTCCAATCCAACAGGACTACTACTTTTACAAGAGACAAAGGACAGAGATGGGACCTATGCTCAGAGTTGAAGCGCCAACTTTCTGGCTCCCCCCTATAACAGTAGCTTGCGCTAACCTCTCTGCATGGTTCTGACACTTTCTTAGTGAGAAAACAGTTAACTTTCTTCCCTAGAAGATTTTAAATTTCTTGCTACTTGCTGGGTATGGTGGCACACGCTTGTAATCCCAGCATTTGGGAGGCTGAGACAGGAGGATCACGGTTCGCGGCCAGCCTCAGCTACTTAGTGAGGGCCCTCTGCAACTCAGCGAGTATCTGTTTCAAAAAATGAAGAATAAAAAATAGGGCTGGGGGTGTAGCTCAGTGGTAGAATGTCCCTGGGTTCCAACCCCAGTACCCCCCTCCAAAAAAAATTACATACTATTCCATATAATAGTATTGGATATTTCAACTAGAAATACTAGCTGTGTTTATTAAAAATATGTACATTTTACCAAGAAGGTAGTGTAATTCTCAAATTACAAAATCTCAAAAGAAATTGCTAATTAAAACCATTTTGCTGGGCGTTGGTGGCACATGCTTGTAATCCCCGCGCTTGGGAGGTGGAGATAGGAGGATTGCGCAGGTTCAAAGCCAGCCTCGCTGGCTTAAGAGACCCTGTTTACAAATAAAGTATAAAATAGGTCTGGGAGTGTAGCCTGGAGGTAGAAGGGTTTCCAGGAACCCCAGTACCACAAAAAAAAATAAATAAAAATAAATAATAAAACCAGCATTTTGCTGGACATGGTGGTACAGTCCTATAATCCCATTACTAAACAGACTTCAGACAGGAGGATCACAGCTTAGAGGCCAGCCTCAGTAACTTAGGTAGACCCCGTCTCAAAACAGGGGTGCTGCCGCGCATGGTGGCGCACGCTTGTAATCCCTGCACTTGGGAGGCTGAGACAGGAGGATTGCACAGGTTCAAAACCAGCCTCAGCTGCTTAGTGAGGCTCTCAGCAACTTAGTGAGACCCTGTTTCCAAATAAAATATAAAATAGGTCTGGGAGTATAGCCCGGAGGTAGAAAGCCTCTGGGTTCCACCCACAGTACCACAAAAAAAGGAAAAAAATATATATATATAATCTGGGAAGCTGGGTATGAAGGCACATGCTTGTAATTCCTGTACTTGGAGGCTGAGACAGGAGGATTGCAGTTTCAAAGTCAGACTTAGCAACTTAGTAAGGCTCTCAGCCACCTAGTGAGACATCCTTTCCAAATAAGAAATAAATAAAATCTGACTTAGAGGTAGAATGCCTCTGAGTTCAATCCGGAGGACAAAAAAAAAAAAAAAAAAAAAAGGAAGAAGAAGAAGAAGAAGAAGAAGGAGGAGGAGGAGGAGGAGGAGGAGGAGGAGGAGGAGAAGAAGAAGAAAAAAAGGGGGGGGGGCTAGAGTGATTCCAAGGTATAATGCCCCTGGGTTCAATTTCATTATCATCTATTAATGTTCTACTAAGTATAAAGCAGAGAAATTGAGCATGCTTAGTTTCTGGTCACAAAGCATACTGACCTATGCTAAACATGAACTGAAACCTCAATAACAAGAGAGCTGCTTTCCCATCGCTCCCATAGGGATTTGTAATAAC
Organism: Muscardinus avellanarius; assembly: GCF_963383645.1. Lineage (NCBI taxonomy): Eukaryota > Metazoa > Chordata > Mammalia > Rodentia > Gliridae > Muscardinus > Muscardinus avellanarius. The sequence goes on along the minus strand of NC_137801.1, from coordinate 26,433,615 downwards.
TGAGAACAACCATGATATTTTAATTTGATTCGTTCCAGAGCTCAGACCACATTCATTTATCTACCAGTAATTTCCACATGCTATTATCAAGAACCAGAGTTAATTTTCCTAAATTAATTTTCCATTAATTAAATAATTACCATTAATAAAATTTTAATTACTTCTTAATCAAATTGCATGCCACCAAAAGGGATTATAAAAAGGCGAATCTCTGGCTACAATGTAACACCACTCACACATGAGTACCATGAGAAGCCCCTAAAGGTAGGAGGGCCGGGCAATCTGATCACAGTTAACCATACCCCATCTTGCTATGCACAGCGTCTCAGTAGTGACAGGTGGCAGTGCTCATCATACACTGAGTGGCTGCAGGAGACCTTCATTCTACCTACTTGGGAACAGTACAAACAGTGTGTGGTTCCTGCCTGGATCACAACTGCACACGTTCTTAATAAAGCAGTGCGTAAAGTTGGATTTTATTTTGACTTTCCTGCCCCAACCACAAAAGATGCAACCACAAAAATCAGGAACCTGTCAGAAAGGATTGAGAACAGCAACTTTCCCAAAATGTTTCTACAGCAATAATTATGATCCATCAATTCTATGCTGCCTAATGATACATTGGTTTTAATTAGTTTGCCTTACCTCTTTTAAGGTCATTTCACTATTCAGCAGTGCTAATCTAAAGAGGGAAACTAAAATCATTGGGTTCAAGTGCTCTATGATGATTTAGAAGGTGAATTAAGAATCTAATCCAAGTATTTCATTTCATTATTTAGACTTTTATTTTTCCCTTTTTTGTGCATAGAATTGAACCCAGGGCCTCACACATGGTACACTCTTCCACTGACCTATAACTCCAGTCCCTAGGCATTCTTTTTCTTTTGTGTGGTACTAAGGATTGAACCCAGAGGTGTTCTGCTTCCAAGCTACATTCCTAGCCCTTTTTACTTTTTTAATTTGAAACAGGGTTGTTGAGGGCCTCACTAAGCTGCTCCTGGCCTCAAACCTATGATCCTCCTGTGTCAGCCTCCCAAGCACTGGGACTGCAGACGTGTGTCACCACACTTGGCTTCGACTTTATGTGGCAATTATTTCCCATTGGCATAAAATGAGATAGAAAACAAAGTGCATTTTACAAACAATAATGTTGTTTGTTGTTTTTGTTTGTTCTGTTGGTACTAAGGATTGAATTTAGGGGTACTCTACCTCTGTGATACACCCCAAGCCTTATTTCAATTTTTTTCTTTTGAAACAATGACTCATTAAGTTGCTGAAGCTGGTTGCAAACCTGTCACTCTGTCTCAGCATCCCAAGTACTGTAATTATAGGTGGGCACTACCATGCCCAGCTTTAATAGTGTTTCTGAAAGAAAATTCTTTGAAAATTATACAGCTTTCACATTTCTAACCACTCCACTTTCTAATCACTGATGGATTTTTTTCTGCCTCTTTAATTAGAGCAATGAGGATATAAAATTTAGAAAAAGATAACATAACATCTATAAATGCTACTAAAAAAATTTCACATACCTATCTCCTTCCAATTTTGGTATATCTGAACAACTAGAGGAGTCCTCCAGCCATGTCAATGTTGGTCTCCTTGAATCAACTCCTGAGCTGGGTTCTCCTGATAGAATAAGCTGTTGTACAATTGCTGGATCATAGGCATTGATTTCAAACTTTAAGTGCACCTAAACAAATAAAAATCCTAAGTTTACAACTGAGGTTTTTTCAATTGCTAGTTTATTACTTTAAAATTAAGACATACCTTCATGAGTTTAGAAACATCCCATATGCAGATCTTCCCTCGTTTAGTTGCAGCAGCTAGAAAATGCGGGCAGCTCCCCGAGCCAAAGCAAGATATTCTGTCAGTTCCATCCGTACAAGGGAACTGGGCAGGACTTGTTGCAAGCGTGACTGACAATGGCACATTCTGTGTGTGCTCGCCTTTTACAAATGGGCAATTTGGGGAATGTCTCTCATGTTCAGACCTTTACACAGAGTAAGAAAGAAACAGTTAACTGAACAACAAAGCAGTTAAATTGTCCATTAAAACAGATGGTGCACAACTGTAGTCAGTAGATTAGTGAGGCCCTCGGCAAGTCAGTAAGACACTTTTTCAAAATAAAAATGAAGGGCCAGTCATGGTGGTGCACACTTGTAATCCCAGCATTCGGAAGGTGGAGGATCGCGGTTCGCAGACAGCCTCAGCTACTTAGTGAGGCCCTTCGCAACTCAGTGAGACCCTATTTCAAAAATGAAAAGACTAAAAATAGGGCTGGACGTGCACCTCAGAGGTAGAATGACCCTGGGTTCTATCCCCAATACCGGGAAAAAAAACACAAAAAATTAGGCTAGGGGTGTAGCTCAGAGATAGAATGTCCTGGGTTCAATTCTAGTACTGCAAAGCAAAACTCCAGGGTCATCATCTTTTTATACACAACTGAGCTTAAAATATCCTAAGTATTAAAAAAAAAAAAAACTTAACCTAAGCCAGGCATGGTGATGCACGTGTGTAATCCCAGCATTTGGGAGGCTGAGACAGGAGGATCATGGTTTGCAGACAGCCTCAGCTACTTAGTGAGGTCCTTTGCAACTCAGTGAGACCCTGAAAAAAATAGAAAAAAAATAGGGCTGGGGTATCTCTCAGAGGTAGAATTCCCTGGGTTCAATCCCCAGTACCACAGAGAAATTAAATTAAATTAAAAAATTAAAAAGGCTGAGGGTATAGCTCAGAGATAAAATACCCCTGAGAACAATCCCTAGTATCCTCCCCAAAAAAGTCTGTTTCAGAGGAAACTGAGAAACCAGTGCTATAATTTATGCTATATTAACATACTCATTAAAAAGTTTAAACTTCTCACTTTTCTTCACAGTGGTTTCCTATATTTTTGAATGAATAACTACTTTGTTTCAGTTCAACCTGAGAGCCACATACACTGTAAAGACATTAGCAGGTTCACCTCTATTAACTGCTGATAGCCAGGCATGGTGGCGCACGCTTTGTAATCCCAGCATTTGAGAGGCTGAGACAGAAAGATCCTGGTTTGTGGACAGTCTCAGCTACTTAGTGAGGCCCTCTGCAACTTAGTGAGACCCAGTTTCAAAATAAAAAATAAAAAAAAATAGGTCTGGGAGTGTACCCCAGAGGTAGAAGGGCTTCCAGGAACCCCAGTACCACCAAAAAAAAAGGAAGAAGAAGAAGGAGGAGGAGGAGGAGGAGGAGGAAGAGGAGGAGGAGGAGGAGGAGGAGGAGGAGGAGGAGGAAGAAGAAGAAGAAGAAGAAGAAGAAGAAGAAGAAGAAGAAGAAGAAGAAGAAGAAATAATAATAATAATAATAATAATAATAATAATAATAATAATAAGGGTTAGAGCTCAGAGGTAGTATGCCCCTGGGTTCAATCCCCAGTACCAAGGGGAAAATAAAAGCCACTGACAAACATTCAGAACTTCAAACTAAACCTCATACAAAACAAATGACATGTCTTAAAACCAACACCAGGCCCTCTCACTTTCTAGCCATACGATTTTCAACAAATTTGACTTCTACATTTTTTTTTTTTTTTTGTGGCACTAGGGATTGAACCTAGGGGCAGTCTAAATATGAGCCCCACCCCTAGCCCTATATTTTATTCTTTATTTGGAAATAGGGTCTCACTAAGTTGCTGAGAGCCTCACTAAGTAGCTGAGGCTGGCTTCGAACTTGCTCGATCCTCCTGTCTCAGCCTCCCAAGCACTGGGATTACAAGTGTGTGCCATCAGGCTCGGCCAAAAATGAGGTTTTAATAAACTATCTCAAATGTTTAATCAGGTTCTAAAATTTTATGCACTAAAATTCAAAGACATCAGAGATTCCCTAAAATTACTTTAAAATTAGACATGCAAACCACAAGGCCCTCCTCCACAGATTCCCTAGGGCAGCCTTCCCTCAGCAGGCAGACTCAGTCATCCAGGAGCTCACTCTGCCACAGCCTAGCTTTGGTCAGAGGCTGGCTCTCTTCGGTGGCATCTCTCCTGTGTACAGGTTCTGGAAAGCTATGGACCCAGAGCCACTGTATGCTAAGCGATGTGACAAGGTAAAAGCGGAGTCATTTCATTCTATTAGGACAAGAGCAAAAGTAGATAGTGCCAAGCATCTAAGTACTGTGTCACGACTGGACAAGTAAAATTTAGAATACATGTATTCTATGACTAACTTAGCCTATTATTCCCAGGAAAATCAAGACTCACCAAGGTTCATCAGTAGGCTCCCAACAAACGAGACATACACTACAGGTAAAACACATGGCTCGATCATCTCCAGATGAGGCAGGCTGGAAAATTGTTTTAATTAGAGAACAAGAAAGGGGCAAGAAAAGGTGAATTAGTATTAAATTAGCTTTTCTTTTCTTTTTTTCTTTTTTTTTTTTTTTTTTTTTTTGGCAGTACTGGGGATGGAACCCAGGGGCATTCTACCTTCTAGCCATTTTTATTCTTTATTTTGAAACAGTGTCTCATTAAGTTGCACAGGGCCTCACTAAATAACTGAGGCTGGCTGCAAACTTGTGATCCTCCTGTCTCAGTCTCCCAAGTACTGGGATTACAAGCATGCACCACCAGGCCTGGCTTAAATTTTCTTCTTAATAAAAAGTGTTTAAAAATCCTAACTTTAAGTAAAATGCCATACCAAAAGGAAAAGAAAATTAGCCTATGGTATAATGTAACCAACAACACACTGAAACCTCAAACGATTAAGAATGGGCTATTTTATTTGAAAAACAACATAACATCTGAAAATAAGCACAAATTCGAACACAGAGGCAAATCCATACACCAATTCTTGCACTACTGAGTATTTAGAGTTGAGAATATGAAGAGAAATAAAATGACAGGTTTATTCTTAAAAACTGAATACAGCCAGGCATGGCGGCACATGCTTGTAATCCCAGAATTTGGGAGGCTGAGACAGAAGGATCACAGTTCGCAAACAGCCTCAGCTACTTAGTTATGCCCTATGCAACTCAGTGAGACCCTGTTTCAAACTAAAGACTAAAAAATAGGGCTGGGAATGTAGCTTGGAGGTACAATGCCCGAGTTCCATCCCAAGTACCTCAAAAAATTAAAAAAAAAAAAAAAACAGAAATGCTGTAGCATGAATACAATCTCAGTGCTTGGGAGGCTGAGGCAAGAGGCTCACATGTTCAAGGCCAGCCTCAGCAATTTAGCAAGACCTTGTTTCAAAATAAAAAACAAAAAGGTGCCCGGCGTGGTGGCACACGCTTGTAATCCCCGCACTTGGGAGGTGGAAACAGGAGGATTGCGCAGGTTCGAAGCCAGCCTTGCTGGCTTAAGAGACCCTGATTCCAAGTAAAAATATAAAAAATAGGTGTCTGGGAGTGTAGCCCAGAGGTAGAAGGGTTTCCAGGAATCCCAGTACCACAAAAAAAAAAAAAAAAAAAAAAAAGAGCTGGGTATAGCTCAAAGATAGAGTGCCTCTGGATTCAAACTGTGGTACCAAAGCAAACAAGCAAATAAACAAAACTGAATCTGACACAAATAATAAGAAAAAAGGAAACTAGTCAGTCTAATTCATACAGTATTCTATAAAATATAAGGAAAAAAGCCTGTAATACCAGTACATGTGAGGCTGAGAAAAGATGACAGGTTCATGGCCAGCCTTAGTAAATTAATGAGACCCTGTTTCCAAATAAAATATAATTTAGGCCGGGCGTGGTGGCACACGCTTGTAATCCCCGTGCTTGGAAGGCAGAGACAGGAGGATCGCGCAGGTTCGAAGCCAGGCGCGCACTGGCTTAGGAGACCCTGTTTCCAAATTTTAAAAATGTAAAAATAGGTCTGGGAGTGTAACCCGGAGGTAGAAGGGCTTCCAGGAACCCCAGTACCACCAAAAAATAAATAAATAAATAATGAGGGCTAGGAGGTAGTATGTCCTTGAGTCCAATGTCAAGTCCAAAATATATTGATACACACACACACACACACACACACACACACACACACTCAACATATATGGTATATATGTTGCTGTTCAGGGCTTTATATCTACATATTAAAATCATATATTTTATAATATCTACTATAACTAATATATAATAAATATAAATTGCTGCATAATTTATATTTTCAATATAATATTTAAAATAATATATAAAAATACAGGCCATGTGTAGTGGTAGACACTTGTATATCTGCATATTTAGAGTTAAATAGGGAAACTATCACGTTTAATATCAAAACATGAAGTTAATTTTATCTGAAAATTAATATATTTGACCATGTACTATATGGATGCAAACTTATGACATATTTAATTTTTTTATCGTTTTATCCTTGTTTGTGCTAGAGATTGAAACAGGGGCATTTTACCTGGGAGTTACACCTCCAGTCCTATTTTTTATCCTTTATTTTAAAACGGGTCTCACTAAGTTGCAGAGGGCTGCACTAAGTAGCTAAGGCTAGCCGTGAACCTGGGATCCTCCTGTCTCAGCCTCCCAAGTACTTGTACTACAAACGTGCAACACCATACTCACGATCTCAAGTTTGCAGACAACCTCAGCTACTTAGCGAGACCCTCCGCAACTGAAAGAAATCCTATTTCAAACTAAAAAGTAAGCTGGGTGTGTTGGTAATTTCAGTACTTGGGAGGCTGATCCCAGGTTCACAGCCATACACAGCTACTGAGTGAGGCCCTCCATAACTAACTGAGACCCTGTTTCATAATAAAGGGTAAAAATAGGGCTAGTAGTGTAGCTCAAAGATAGACCGTCCCTGAGTTCAATCCCCAGTATAGCAATAACTAAACTAATTAACTTTTTTTATTTTGAAACAGGGTCTTGCTAAGTTGCTGAGGCTGTCCTTGAACCTGATATCCTCCTGTTTTAGCATCCCCAGTACAGAGATTACAGGAATGCGTCATGACACCCAGTTTCTTCTTCATTAAATCCAGCTAAAATCTTTTTCCTACATTTTCTCTGCTTTAGGTCAGCAAAGCTTTCTCTAATGTCCCATCCTCACACCATTTTTCATAGTAATCATTACACTACACACCCTCCTTTTTTCCTATATAAAACTATGACTGAGCCGGGCTTGCTGGCGCACACTTTTTTGTGTGGTCCTGGGGGTAGAACCCAGGGGCTTTCCACCTCCAGGCTCTACTCCCAAACCTTTTTCTATTTTATTTGGAAACAGGTTCTCACTAAGTTGCTGAGAGCCTAAGTAGCTGAGGCTATCTTCGAACCTGTATGATCCTCCTGTCTCAGCCTCCCAAGCGCTGGGATTACAAGCATGCGCCACCACGCCCGGCGGTGGCACACACTTTTAATCTCAGCGTTTGGGAGGCTGAGACAGGAGGATCCGGGTTCATGGCCAACCTCAGCTACTTATTGAGGCCCTTTGCAGCTCAGTGAGACACTGTTTCAAAATAAAGAATAAAAAGTAGGGCTGTGGGTATGGCTCAGAGATAGAATGCCCAGTAGTTCCATCCCCAGTACCACAATAAATAAATAAATAAATAAATAAATAAATAAATAAGACCATTTTTCTAGCCTAAATTCTTCCTCTATCAACACAGATATAACTGCATATATACTCCCTACAACATCTAGATCTATCCTTCTAACTTCCTAATCAGCTCTTCAATACCTATATTCAGGTTGCACTGCAGATTCTTTAAAGTAGCTTCTATAATTATCTAGTCTATGAATAATCTGTATCTCGACTAAAATTAAAATTACAAAAGAAACTGCAAAACTGCTTTCATTGCATTATCCTAAGCATCTACTATGATGTTAATGCAAGTCAAGAACTGAAAATAAACATATATCCAAAAAGATCATCTTCCAAAAATCAAATCTAGGGAATACTACCAATTTGATGCTAAAGAAAAAAAAAAAAAATAGGTCTAATCTGAAAGAAAATACTTAGCTAAATATAAAATAAGCTGGGCGTGGTGGCGCACGCTTGTAATCCCAGCATTCGGGAGGCTGAGACCGGAGGATCGCGGTTCGCGGACAGCCTCAGCTACTTAGTGAGGCCCTCTGCAACTCAGTGAGACCCTGTTTCAAAATAAAGAATAAAAGCCAGGCGTGGTGGCGCACGCTTGTAATCCCCGCGCTTGGGAGGCAGAGACAGGAGGATCGCGCAGGTTCGAAGCCAGCCACGCACGCTGGCTTAGGAGACCCTGTTTCCAAATAAAAATGTAAAAAATAGGTCTGGGAGTGTAGCCCGGAGGTAGAAGGGCTTCCAGGAACCCCAGTACCACCAAAAAATAAATAAATAAATAAAATAAAGAATAAAAAATATGGCAGGGGTTGTACCTTGGAGGTCTAATGCCCCAGACCCGCAAAACTAAATAAAATAAATAAATAAATAAATAAATAAATAAATAAATAAAAAGTAAAAGTAACTCAGTGTTGGTTACTTTTAACAATATTTTTTCCTTTTCATACCCAATACATGACATAGGAAATGGCCAGTAAATACATCAAAGGTATAGGAGAAAAAAACACAGGCAGAGTGGTGCACCCCTATAAATGCAGGACATGGGAAGCGTGAGACAAGAGGACTGCAATTTGAGTCCAGTGTCAAGGAGTTCCTGAGACTCTATTTCCAAATAAAAGTAAAAAGGATAAAGGTGTAGCTAAGTGGTAGAGGACCTCTGGGTTCAAACCCCAATATGACATATATACACAAAGTCAGAAAAGAAAAAAAACAAAAAAACCCCTCACATATATGCATACAAACAAGCACATAAGTTGCATAAGACAAGGTTTTTGTTTTCTTTGTTTTGCAGTACCAGGGATGGAACCCAGGGGCATTCTGAACTAAATTCTCAGCTCTACTTTTTAGTCTTTATTTTGAAACAGGGTCTCCTTAAGTTGCAGAGGGCCTCACTAAATAGCTGAGGCTGGCCATGCACCTGTGATTCTACTCTCAGCCTCCCAAGTACTGGGATTACAAATGTGTACCACCATGCCCAGCAGAATACAAGTTTTTGAAAATGTATTAAAATGATGATGATTCTACTGAAGGCTTCAATGGCATACTGAAAAGGTTTTGTTTTGTTTTTGCAGTACTAGAGATAGAACCTAGGGGCATTCTATCTCCAAGATACACCCCCAGTCCTATTTTTTTATTTTATTTATTTATTTATTTTATTTTATTTTATTTATTGGTGGCACTGGGGTTCCTGGAAACCCAGTACCTATGGGCTACACTCCCAGACCCATTTTATACTTTTTAATTTGGAAACAGGGTCTCTTAAGCTAGCAAGGCTGGCTTCGAACTAGCGCAATCCTCCTGTCTCTGCCTCCCAAATGCTGAGATTACAAGCGTGGACCACCACGCCTGGCTCCGAAAAAGTATTTTGACAGTATTTTACCTGATGATAAAATCCAGCTTGAGCCATGGGGTCTGGCTGTGCCCACCTATAGCCTACATGAGGCCACGAGGTAAATGTCTCCCGTCTGTTAGCTTCACTGTACATCAATGATCTAAAAGTAAAAACACCGTATGTCATTGAAGTTAGGCAGCAAAATACAGGGAAACTTTCGATTTAACACTGCAGAAATTTTTTACAAGGTTATCAATAAAAACTGTGAAGGGTCTTTAAAAACTAAAATGATCACTTTGAAGAATTTTCCTTAAACAGATTAGGGGAAAAGAAAATCTGAATAGTGAGTATAGCTCATAAATAACTTCAGGAGATTAAATTAACCAAAATTGAATAATTACCAAGCAGAGAACACAAAATTTGGTAATCAAGAGGCAGAGGGCCCTATGCTGTCATGACATGCCAAGTTTTGCATAAGTAAATAAAATTAAAACCCAAGTAATAGTGGCTTTTTTTCTCAACTACATTGAGTAAGTGGTTTCAAGTGGTACTTTGTTTGCCTTGACTTTTCTTTTAAATGGAAAGCAATCTTTTGTTCTTTCTCCAAAGAAATCATTTTCCAGGAAGTCTACACTCTCTAGGGATTAAACAATAAATGAAATCACAGGATTTCATATTAAAGCATATCAGTTCATTCAGAGTCAAACTGTAACTGAAAGTACCAGAGTATTTTTTAAAGGATGATAACAAATTTTTTAAAAGTCTAGAAGGATTTAAGTAAGAAAGCCCTCATAAGCAAAGCTCATTTGTCCTAACACAAACTTGCAACTTATTAATAAAAGAAAAAGAGAAAGTGGTAAAGATCAACAGAAAGACACCAGAAAAATAATTTTCTTAAATTCTTCTCCTAAATTAAAAATATATTAGAAAGTCATATACTTTCTATAATAATGATAAGGAGCTTAGATTTACACATAGCTATATTCTGACTTTAAAAGAAGTCTGTGGGACTCAAGGATAGACCATTTGCCTAGCATGTGAAAGGTCTTGGGGTTTGATCTGCAAAACACACAAAAATGCTTTTGGGTTAGGAAAGCACTCTATTCAGTTTATGTCTTCAGGACTGGTCTTAGAACACAAAACTAGTCGCATTTAGTCATACATTACCACTAAACCCTAACTCTAATCTTGCATAGACATGAGCTCATCCAAGTCTTCTTAAAGGCTTCTTTACCTTTCTCTTTTCATAAATTTTTCTTTCTGTTCCAGGGATTGAACCCAAGGACATTCTACCTCCAAGCTATCTCCCCAACCCTTCTTATTTTTTATTTTGAAACAGGGTCACACTAAATTATTGAGAGTACTGCTCAATTGCTACGGCTGATCTAGAACCTGCAATCCTCTGACTCAGCCTTTCAAGTACTGGGATTACAGGCATGTGCCACCATGCCTGACTAGGGATGATTACTTTTTTGTTTGTTTTGGGGTACTGAGAATTGAACCCAAGGACCTTCTACCTCTAAGTTAAACCCTTAACCCTATATTTTATTTATTTATATGTGAGCCTTATTTTTAGTTTTATTTTGAAACAGGGTCTCACTAGGTTGATGAGATTCTAACTAATTGAGGTTGTCCTCGAACCTGTGATCCTCCTGTCTCAGTCTCTCACTCAAGTTTACAGAGGTGTTCCACTATGACACGTATGTGTGTCTGTGTGGGGTTTTATTTGAGGGTCTGGGCATGGAACCCAGGGGCATTTGAAATCCAAGCTACATCCCCTGCTCTATTTTTTTTTTTTTATTCTTTATTTTGAAACAGGGTCTCACTAAGTTGCGGAGGGCCTAAGTAGCTGAGGCTGTCTGCGAACCGGGATCTTCCAGTCTCAGCCTCCCAAATGTTGGGATTACAAGTGTGCGCCACCACACCCGGCCTGTGTGTGTTTTAATGGGGATTGAACCCAAGGACATTCTACTTCTGAACTACATCCCTAGCCCTATTTTATTTTTTATTTGGAAACAGTCTAAGTTGCGGATGGACTCACCAAGTGACTAAGGCTGGCGGCAAACCTTCAATTCTCCTGTCTCAGCCTCCCAAGTACTGGGATTACAAGCATGCGCCACCACACCCGGCTGTTATTTTTTATTTTGAAACAAGGTCTCACTAGGTTGCTGAGAGGGGATGAATGTTTTATCATGTCAAAATAGGCATTGCTCTCAGACAAGAAAAGCTTGTTCTAATCATCTATTTTTCTTCTTTATCCATTTCCAAAGAATATTTTAATGATAGCCATAGCACTTATCTCCCAATATTCAGATTAAAAATGTCAATCTGTTTTTTGCCCAAAGAATAGATACTAATGTAATTGTAGAATACAAAATTATTCCCAAATGTTAATTTGATTAATAGAAGTCATTTATGTAATAAAATCACTTAACACAAATAAGACAACTAATGATATCACAGGGGTGTGGACTCGTAACCCCAGTACTGAGGAGGCTGAGATAGGAGGATCACAGGTTCTCAGCCAGCCTCAACAACTAGTGACACCTTCTACAATTTAGTAAGATGCTGTTTCAAAGAGAAAAACAAAATAGCGCTGAGGGTGTAGCTCAGAGGTATGAAGCTCCTGGGTTCAATCCCCAGTACCAAAGAAATGAAAATAAACTACTAAATATTCCAAAAAAGATGTAAGGGCCAAATTTAAGAGGAATTTTTAAAAAATCATTCTGTACTGCCTTTGCTGAAATCAGCATATACTATTTATAAATATATTACTTATATAATTTATAAATATAATTCACAAAAATGCATAATATCCAATTAAAGTATATAAATTTAAATGGTATAAGGCAAATGTAAAATCAAATAAAAACTGTTAATTTCATATTTCAGCATGGTATTTCCAAACTTTAGTACTTTTTTTTGATTTTGCTGGAATTAAACCCAAGGGCACTATACCACTGAGCTATATCCACAGCCTTACTGAGGCTGGCCTCAAATTTTTAATCCTCCTGCCTCAGTCTCACAAAGCTTGTGCCATTGAACCTGGCTAACCTTTGGTATTTTTAATGTTTACTAAGAATCTGATTAATGTAATTTTCAATAGCCCATCCTTTCAGTTGTTAAACAAATATTTAACTAGCTTAACAATTCGTTTCACATAAAAATCTCCTTGAAAAACCGATAATTAAAAAATGACATTTTATTTTTCTTGGTACAGGGGATAGAACCCAGTGATGTTCTATCACGGAGTTATACCCATTTTTATTTTGAAAAAGGGTCTCATTAATTACCACACTCTGGCCTCAAACCTGTGATCCTTCTATCTCAATTTCCCAAGTACAGGGATGAGAGGCAAGTACCACCACACCCATCTGAGGTATAAATTTTACCTATAATTTAAATTTACCTATAATTTATATGATTTAAATATTAAATTTATATAATTTATATATTAAATTTACCTATAATTTAAACATTACTATATTTAAGTCCAAGGCAGACAATATAAATATATTAATTTAAATTATTCCATTCAAGCCAGGTGTGGTGGCACACTTTGTAATCCCAGTACTTGGGAGGCTAAGACAGGAAGATCACAGGTTCGAGGACAGGCTCAGAAACTTAATGAGCCAGGCGTGGTGGCGCACGCTTGTAATCCCCGCGCTTGGGAGGCGGAGACAGGAGGATCGCGCTGGCTTAGGAGACCCTGTTTCCAAAAATGAAAATGTAAAAATAGGTCTGGGAGTGTAGCCCGGAGGTAGAAGGGCTTCCAGGAACCCCAGTACCACCAAAAAATAAAAAATAAAAAATAAATTTAAAAAAAAAAGAAACTTAATGAGAAGCTGGGCATGGTGGCACACGCTTGTAATCCCCGTGCTTGGGAGGCTGAGACAGGAGGATCGTACAGGTTTGAAGCCAGCCTCAGCTACTTATTGAGGCTCTCTGCAACTTAGTGAGACCCTGTTTCCAAATAAAATATTAAATGGGTCTGGGAGTATAGCCCGGAGGTAGAAAACCTCTGGGTTCCACCCCCAGTACCACCAAAAAAAAAAAAAAAAAGAAAAAGAAAAAGAAACTTAGGCCCTCCTCAACTTAGTGAAAGTTTGAAACTCTGTTTCAAAAATAAAGGATAAAAAATAGGGTTGAGGGTGTAGCTCAGATGTAGAATGCCACTGGGTTTAATCCCCAATTCTGCAAAAACAAAATATAAGTAAATAAATAAATAACCCCAATTGATTTCTTAATTCTTTTATTGTTTTCAATTAAAAAAGAATAGGTAGGAGCCACGTGTGGTGGTGCATGCTTGTAATCCCTGCACTTGGGAGGCGGAGACTGGAGGATCACGCTGGTTCGAAGCTAACCTCGCTGGCTTAAGAGACCCTGTTTCCAATTTTAAAAAAATATAAAATGGACCTGGGAGTGTAGCTGGAAGTAGAAAGGTTTCCAGGAATCCCAGTACCACCAAAAAAAGAAAAAAGAGAGAGAATAGGTAGCACTGCTTTTGTTTTTAAATTTGTGAAAATGTATCTCAAATGTCATAAAATTTCATCAATGGCAAAATAAGTCATATATTGGATAAAAATTATTTTAAGTTTACTCAAATATTTATTAAGCAAGTACTAAACTTGAATTTTCAAAATACACTTCTTTTTGGTGGTACTGGGGATGCAACCCAGAGACCTTCTACCTCCGGGCTACACTCCCAGACCTACTCTATATTTTTATTTGGAAATAGGGTGTCACTAAGGTACTGAGAGCCGCATAAAGTAGCTAAGGCTGCTTTTCAAAACTGCAGGATCCTCCTGTCTCAGCCTCTCAAGTACTGGACTTACAAGTGTGTGCTACCACACCCAGCTCTCAAAATATACACCTCTCTCTCTCTCTCTCTCTCTCGCTCTCTCTCTCGCTCTCTCTCTCGCTCTCGCTCTCTATTTTATCTTATTTATTTATTTATTTATTTATTTATTTATTTATTTATTTATTGTGGTGCTGGGGATTGAACCAGGGGCATTTTACCTCCGAGCTATACCATAAGCCCTATTTTTTATTCTTTATTTTGAAACAGGGTCTCATTAAGTTGTGAAGGGACTCTCTAAGTAGCTAAGGCTGGCCACAAATCTGCAGTCCTCCTGTCTCAACCTCCCAAATACTGAAATTGCATGTGTGTGCCACCACACCCAGCTCACTTTTATCTCTTTAAATGCCTTTAGGGAACTAAAAGATACTATCTTATTTAACAAAAATAAATCAAATAGTTTAATTTAGCATTTCATACTAATAAGAATCTAGTTTACAAAACATTTTTAATTTTTTCAATGCAACTGCATTTTAGAGTAATTTTTGGTTAATCCAAAAACTAGTAATTCAATCTTTCACCTCTCTTTATAAGCAAGGTTCATACCTGTCTACAGAACGGCCTGGCCCCACTCCAAGTTCTGGACGTGCACTAGGTAAGAGGTAAGACAATCTGTCCATCACTGAGGACGCCACAGGTAAGGCAGCAACATTCTGATTTATTTTCTTGAGTTCATTTACAATGGCACTGGCAATGGACTTCAACACATGATGAGGAAGATGAAATGTAACTGTGGCCCACTGAAAGAAAATGGGAGTACAAGCAAAGAGAAAGGTATTCAGCACTTTTAACCAAAATCATGACTTCACCTCATCAAATAAAGAACTATTTATCAAACTCATGTCAGTTTACCCATTAGCTTATCATTTACATCAGAAACTGTTCTGTACAAAAATAAACAAAACTTCTTATTCAAATGAGCCAAATATGGAAGCCAACTAGTTGTCCATCAATTAAAAAAAATAAAAGTGTAGTAGTGTGCCTATAGTCCCAGAACTTGGGAGGCTGAGAGTGGAGGATCTCTGGTTCAAGGCCAGCCTCAGCAACTTGCCAAGATCCTGTTTCCAAATATAAAATAAAACAGGGCTTGGAGTATAGCTCAGAGATACAATGATTCCCAGAACCACCACCAAAAAAAAAAAGGAAAGTGTGTGTGTAAACACTACAGAATACTATATAACCTTTAAAAGTAAAGAAATTCCATCATTTGCTACAACCTAGAGAACATTGATGCTAAGTGCTATAACCCAGACACAGAAAGACAAATATTTAATGATCTTACTTATAAGTAGAGGTGGGTTTAACTCAAAAGCAGGAAGAATGGTGATTTATCAAAGGCTGAGGTGGGAGTTGGGGGGTGTTTGTCAAAGTACAAAAATGTCAGGAGGAGTAAGTTTTGACCATAACACAGCATGGTGACCACAGATAGTAACAATGTATATTTCAAATTTTCTGGGAAAATGGAGATTTTATAAACATTCCTACCATAAAGGAATGAGTTATACATTAATGTCAATTACTTTGATTTAATCTTTCCACAATGTATACATGAATCAAAATATCACATTGTAGTCAGGCATTGTGGTGCATGCCTGCAATCCCAGTACAGGAAGAGCGCAAGTCTGAGGATGGCCACAGCAAATAGTGAGACTCTCATTAATCTAGCAAGACCTTGTTTCAAAATAAAAAAAATAATAGGAGGATGCAGCTCAGAGGTAGAATGCCCCAGGATTAAATCTCTAGTACAACAACAACCACAAAAATCGCATTGTACTCCAAAAATATATGCAATTATTTATCAAGTAAAATTTTTAATTTTATTTTTTAAAAAATTTACAGAGCTGGGTATGATGGCACATGCTTGTAATCCCAGTACTTGGGAGGCTGAGACAGGAGGATCACAGGTTCACGGCCAGCCTCAGCTACTTAGTGAGGTCCTCTGCAACTTAGTGAGACCCTGTTTTGAAATAAATAATGAAAACTTAGCCTGGGGATGTAGTTCAGAGGTAGAATGCACCTGGGTTCAATCCCCAGTACCATTAAAAAAAAATTTTTTTTTTTAAAGGAAAGCTCAACTACACTGAAAAAAGATGGTTTAGCACTAGATAGAAGCACATTTCCTTACATATCCCACTACAATTAAGTATAACTAATAGCATCTGTCTTATTTCATATGTACTTTGTACAAACATTAAAAATAAGTAGACACTCAACTATCTCCGTTCATAAGAATATATCTGGATAATTATTATTATTGTAATATGTGAGGTTTAGTTCAACATAACAGATGCTCACGTTTACATTGCTGGACATCATACTCCAGCAACAGTAGCTAAACGCACAAGCTTTATAGTCACAAAAACAAACTCACAGCCCAACTTGCCCAACAACAATATCCAATAAATGTTAACCACAATTAACTAAAATTATAATAGCTACTAAAGAAATCAGACAGCTAGAAAAGTTTTTTTAAAGAATATAGACTGCAAATATGCTAAGTATTATTCTCCCAGAGAAATAATCAAATAATTTCATCTTTATCCTGTCCTTAGATCAAGTTGAATGGATATCAATTGTCTAGTACACTCATTCTAGGTAGTCTAACAAATTATTACTTACCTATATAACTTGTGCCAAGAAACATGACTTGAATTGCAAAAAAAAGAAAAAAAAAAACATTGAAAACATCTTGCCTAGATTTTTTTTTTTTTTTTTTTGTGGTGGTACTGGGGTTCCTGGAAGCCCTTCTACCTCCGGGCTACACACTCCCAGACCTACTTTTTATACTTTTTTTATTTGGAAACAGGATCTCTTAAGCCAGCACGGCTGGCTTCGAACGTGTGTGATCTTCCTGTCTCTGCCTCCCAAGAGCGGAGATTACAAGCATGCGCCACCACGCCCGGCGTTGCCTAGATTTTTAGAGCTAACCTGTTATAGGTACAATATCTCGTCGTTGGAAGGGAGGCTGGCTCTCCTTGGAAAGAGTCTTATTATAATACCCCAAGTGTATAATGCAAATTATACCCTCTGAGCTTTCCCACAAAGGAACTTGTGGGCACTCAGTATGAGAGACTGCACTGGGGAAAAGCTCTTTCGGGCATTACAAGAAAGTGGCACTGAAATGACCCAATGTATCAATGTGGTCATCAGTCAACGTAGATTTAGGACAGCCATGTGATGGAGTTTTGGCACAAAGCTGTCTCAGAGAGCTATAGACCCATAGTGTAGTTATGCTAGTTCCTGAATGTATAACTGGAAGAGATACAAAATAAGCAATTGGAAAAATTTCCACATTAGCTCTCTGCTTCTCTGAGGATCATTAAGATAGGAAAGGCCAGGAGGGTATGGTGGTATACACCTGTAATCCCAGGGGGTGCTGGGTGTGGTGGCTCATGCTTGTAATCCCAGTACTTGGGAGGCTAAAAGAGGAGAACTGCAGGTTCGTGGCTAGCCTCAAATACTTAGAGAGGCTTTCCACAACTTAGCAAGACCCTGTTTCAAAAATAGAGAATAAAACATAGGGCTGGGAGTATAGCTTGGAGGTAGAACACCCCTAGGTTAAATCCCCCAGAAATGCCCCCCCCCACCTAAAAAAAAGAGCTGGGTGGTATAGCTCGGTACAAAAAATGGGGGGGGGGGAAGGAGCACATTCAATGATACTATCACTGTAGTGTCTATGACAGGTACTGATGCTGTAGGGAGCTGTAAGGAGCCACTAGCAACAATCATATAACAGAATGCTGGGTTTTTGGGTTTTTTGGGGGGTTTTCTGGATTTTTTGTTGTTTTTTGTTTTTTGTGGAGGGGGGTGGCACTGGGGGTGGAACCTAGAGGCTTTTCTACCTCTGGGCTATACTCCCAGCCCTATTTTATATTTTATTTGGAAACAGGGTCGCACTAAGTAGCTGAGGCTGGCTTCGAACATGTGCCATCCTCCTGTCTCAGCCTCCCAAGCACGGGGATTATAAGCCTGCGCCACCACGCCTAGCTAGAATGCTGGGTTTTTAAAGCAAAACCATACCCATTTGTGCAAACAACTGAGAGGAACCACCCTTGACCCTGCTTTATAGATGGGCTTGCATTGTACACTGGCACCACGCTCAAGTGAATGGCTACAGGATTATAGTCCCAATTAGAAGACAAGAGGGAAGAAAAATCTCACTTGCTAGAACTCCAGCCAGCAGATGGAGTTGGCTAGAAGCAAAGCTCCTCACTGAGGAATACATAGTAGCTAAGGTATGAGGTGGATGGAAAGGTGCCTGCCAAGATCAAGATGGGAAGACTGTTAAGGAGAAAGTCAAAGGTAGATGTCTACAGACAAATCTCAATTTGAAAGTGTGTTGCCGGACGTGGAGGTGCATGCTTGTAATCCAAGCATTTGGGAGGCTGAAACAGGAGGATCACAGTTCATGGGCGGCCTCAGCTACTACTTAGTGAGGCCCTTTACAACTGAGCGACACTCTGCTTCAAAAAAAAAATTGTGAAAATATTTGTGAAACATATGAATGCTCACCAAAAGGCATCCATTCCAGAGGAAATGACAAACTACATATATTATATAACTGTCAGTCAGCCTTTCTCTAAAGCCACGGCCATTCCAGTGCTTGGGCAATAATCCTATATACAAAATATCATGGCCAAAGATGGAGGCTTATGCATGGGGCCAACAAAATGAAGTTCCTTTCACCCAGATTAAGCAGGCTGTAGGCTATTTTTCAGAGGGAAGAGCCAACTATATGAAACCTAGTCAGGCAACAATCTGTCTTCACCATAACAGACATGTATCCTGGGACTGGATTGGTCTTGTCTGCCCATGATGCTCAACATGGTATCATAGCACTGCATGTGAAGTGACAAACAGAATGTCTTCAGCACCACCCTGGTATTCCAAAGAATGTCATCTTCTATTGAAGGAAAGTATTTTAAAGCAAACAAAAAAGATGTGGCAGTAGGCCAAGAATGGATCTCATAGAATTCCTTCACAGGTTAATACCAGCTACTCAGCACCTCTCTTCAGAGATCTGGGTCCCAATTCCACAAGGTCCTCTTCCTAGAAGCTCATCCTCAGAAGTCCGAATCCCAAATCCATGGGGTTTATTTATTCTTTGTGCTACTGGGTTCCAACAGCCCCAATCTTCTTTTTGTTCCTCCAGAGGTGGGAGGTGCTTCCTATACTTACTAACTCTGTGTTATCTTAGGATTTCCTTTGTACACCTGCTTAATTGTTTAAAAAAAAAACTGCTGAAATTCATAGCATGGTTTCTGACTTCCTAAATCAAAATGTCCCTTCAATACAGTAACAACTAATAAAATCAAAGTATCACTACAAAATAGAATCAGCCAGGCATGGTGCACATGCCTGTAATCCCAGCATCTTGGGGAACCAAGACAGGAGGATCCAAGTTGAAAGCAACCTGGGCAATTTAGCAAAACCATTTCACAAAATAAACTAGTTTCAGCCAGGCATGGCGATGCACACTTGTAATTCCAGTACTTGGGAGTCTAGAGATAAGGAGGAACGCAGGTCTGAAGCCAGCTTTAGAAACTTAGTGAGGCTCTCAGCAACTTAGCTAGACCCTGTTTCAAAAATAAAAAAAATAAAAAATAAAACAGGTCGAGGGGTGAAGCCTGAAGGTAAAAGGCCCATGAATTCCATCCCCAGTACTCAAAATAAACAAAAAACTAGCTTCAACTTTCAGATGACTTATAAGCACGTTACTTCTTAAAAGAGGAAAATCTATAGTGAGAACATTTCTAGATAGGCAAGTGAAATGCCAAAAGATGGACATATTTGTTTTATTACAACCCCCAAAAAGGTCAACTTTTTAAATTTCTTACCTTAGCAACTTTGTGGTTTGCTGCGGTTTCATGAGATGTATTTTTTAACCCATCTTTGAGCTGGGTGATGAACAAATCATAACCTTCCGTACTAGAAATATCTACTTTTTCTAAACATGCTGATAAAAGTTGCTGTGCCTAAATTAAAAAAAAATCACAAAAAATGAAAACACAACAAATTCAGATCCTCAAATATTTAAATTTGTGATGATTATAAAGGTACTATTCAAAACTTAACCTACATTCACTTTTGTTATACAAATCTAATTAACCAAAAGACTTAAAAGACTATTATACAATTAAATGAGATAAAGCAATATATTCAGCAAAGTATCACACAGTAAAGTTTATAAACCATAATTTTTATACTTTTTTTTTAAACAGGGTCTCTTAAACCAGCATGGCTGGCTTCGAACCTGCGCGATCCTCTTGTCTCTGCCTCCCAAGTGCGGGGATTACAAGCGTGCACCGCCACACCTGGCCGTAATTTTTATAAACCAAATCAATAAAGAATATAGAGGCGGGCATGTTGGTTTATGCTTGTAATCCCAGCATTTGGGAGGCTGAGACAGAAGGATAGTGGTTTGTGGACAGCCTCAGTTACTACTTAAGTGAGGCCCTTTGCAACTCAGTGAAAACCTATTTCAAAATAAAGAATAAAATATAAGGGTCAGAAGTAGAATGCCCATGTTCCATCCCCAGTACCTCAAAAAAAAAAAAAGGAAAAGAAAAGAAAAAAGAAAAATGGGCAAGATGAAACTATGAGCAAAATAATCAAAGCTAAAATTTTAAAGAGCAACACTAGAGAAAACATCTGTCCCTTCTCTTTCTGTGCTTGGCTGAGTGTAAAAGTATGAATGTAGCATGGTTAACCTAGACACTCATTGTTGGAAGAAGGGGAAAGAGAAGTGGGGGGGCCCACCAAACACCATCTTAATGTATGCCATTTTCAATATGACACACATAAAAATAAAAATTTTTAAAAATAAAGTGAAAAGAATTTAAAAAGCTAGGTAACGTCCTCCACTGAGCTTTAGATATTCAAACTACACAAAAGCCATTCAGTAAGTAATATGAAAAGGCCCTCTACCACAACCTTCAATCCTGGCCCTCTAATGTTATCGAGTATAAACTATCTTAAAAGAAAAATAAGCTGGGCGTGGTGGCACACGCTTGTAATCCCAGTACTTGGGAGGCTGAGAAAGGCGAATCACAGGTTTGAAGCCAGCCTCAGCTACTTAGTGAGGCCCTCGGCAACTTAATGAGACCCATTTCCAAATCAGAAATAAAACTGGGGTAGGGGGTTAGCTCAGAAATAGAATGCCTCTGAGTTCAATCTCTAGTGACACACACACACAAAAGAAATATATAGTTGATTTAAGGGAAAAAATATATTTCCACTAATCAAAGCAAACTTCAGACCCTGTACTTTAGGGAAGACAGTGATCCACAAATGGAATGTCTGCAAAGAATATGTTAACACTGGAGCTGCAATTACGTATGAGGTTAAAAAAAAAAAAAAAGAGGAAAAACAGCTGCAGATGTTTGAGCAAGCATGGTGGAGGAAGGTAGAGGACAGTATATACCTAGCACTTCAGTCAGTGCAATAGAAAAATTCCCAACTTCAACCAGGTGTGGTGGCGCACGCTTGTAATCCCATCAACAGCATTTGGGAGGCTGAGACTGAAGGATTACGGTTCACAGACAGCCTTAGCTACTAATTGAGGCCCTCTGTAACTTAGTGAGACCCAGTTTCAAAATAAAGAATAAAAAAATAGGGCAGGGGGTGTAGCTCGGAGGTCGAATGCCCTTGGGTTCGATCTTCAGACCCGCCAAAAAAAAAAAAAAAAAAAAGGAAAGGAAAGAAAAGAAAAGAAAAGAAAAATTCCCAACTTTAGAGTTATTAAATGTTAAAATATCTTATTATAATCCTTCACTTTTCTTGGTAGTGACACTGGATATTGCACTTGGGAGCACTCTACCACAGAGCTATACTCCCAACCCTTTCTTCCTCTCTTTATTTCTTCCTTTCCCTCCCTCTCCTCTCCTCTCTTGGGGTGCTGAGGATTTAACACGGGTGCTCTACGTCTGAACTACACCTACAGCCCTTTTTTATTTTTTGTTTTGAGACAAGTTTTTGCTAGAGGTTCCTGAGGGTCTCACTACATTGCTGAGGCTGTCCTCAAACCTGCAATCCTCTCAGCCTCATATGTACTAGGATTACAGGCATGTACCAACACACCTGGGTCCCTTTTTAATATTAAAAATAATAAGCCAACTATTTCTCTATCTCCCTCTCAGGCTAGTATGACCATGTCATTAAATCCTGCCCAATGGAATGAAAGACAGAAAGATAATAAGAACAAAGGAGAGCCAGAATAGAGAAGGAGCAGAGAATGCTAGAAGAGAAATCTGCCTATGTGCTCCTCTGACCTTCTGCCCTCCACTTCCCTAAGTCCAGGAACCCATGAGACCAGGAACAGCTCTCTGGAACTCAAGCACTAACTTAAGTGTTAGGTTAGTAAAGTATTGAAAATTGTGATAGGCCAATTCTTTGTTTCTATAGGGGTTACCTACATTATGTCCTTAAAAGGTAACTTAATTTCATTTAACTTCTATTAGGTGAAAGATTCCATTAAACAGAGCACACTTACATGTAATTCAACTTACCTCTGTAACTGGCAGTTCAAGCTGAACTACATCATCCTGCTTTGAAACTGGAGTTTGCAGAGCAGTGTCTAACAACAAGATTCCATTAAGGTCCTTCCTACACCCTACTGCATAATCATCCACAAATATAACTTTATCCACAGCAGAAATATACTGACATTTCACCTGTCCACCTGGTTTCGCTGTTAAAAGAAAAATAAAAATTCAACACTTAGAATTTCAAGACCAACAGTCCACTAAAATAATGTTTTACATGGTGACTAAATATAATATATAATCCCAAACTGAATTCTGGGCTAAAAAATATGGTTCTAAAGGACATGATTGGGACAACTGATTAAACTGGAATATGTCCTGCAGATTAAAAGTATCAATGTGAAATTATCAGCACTTGACAACTACATTGCTGTTATAAAACAGAATACCATTGCCCTTAGAAATGAACAAAGAAGGCCAGGCAATGGGTGTATGCCTGTAATCTCAGTACTTGGGAGGCTCAGATAGGACTGTAGGTTCAAGGACAACCTGTTCTAAAATTTAAAAAAGGGAGCCAGGTGACGTGGTACACGCTTGTAATCCCAGCATTTGGGAGGCTGAGACTGGAGGATAGCAGTTCCTAGACAACCTCAGCTACTTAGTAAGGCCTTCCGCAACTCAGTGAGACTCTGTTTCAAAATAAAGAACAAAAAATTGGGCAGGAGGTGTAGCTCAGAGGTCAAATGCCTCTGGGTTCCATCCTCAGACCCGCAAAAAAATAAAAAAATAAAAAAATAAAAAAATGGGAAGGGATTGTGGGTATAGCTTGGAGGGAAAATGAGTCTGGGTTCAATATCCAGTCACACACACACACACACACACACACAGAGTCAACTTTTCTTTAACTTCTTGTACTATGCAATACTAGCACTCAAAATGGACATTCTTGTTGATTTCATTAGAGATATTTCAGGCCTAGATCACAGCATGCACAGCACCATAGTTGAATCCTTTCTCAGTTTTTGACCTGAGTTAGGGAGGACCATTCACAAATAGCGAGTGCCATGCTACCCGTAGGGGGATGGCAATGGGCTGGTATCAGCCATACTTCCCGCAAGGTTCATCTTAACTGTATCTGCTGCAATGGCCTTATTTCCAAAAAAGGTTAAATTCCAAGGTTTCATGTGGACATGAATTTGGAAGGAAAATTATTCAGTCCACTCTCCCTATCTCTGAATCTTACTCATACCAAGAACTATATATTTGGAGAGAGCTTTGTTAATGTGGTTTGATGGTATGTTAGAGATAAGATTTAATGATCTGCCCCTAGCCATGTTCTACATTTGTGTCAAAGAAAAGTATCCTGCAGTGAACAAGGACTATTTTGTAAAATTTTTACATTCTTACATACTGAGCAAGCCTTTTCTTAATTAATGAACAACAAGACCAAAAAAAAGTCTCTAATTTCAGTTACAAATGAAATGTCTGGACCAATACTGAGTATTTATTGTGGGGGAAAAAAAGAAACAACCACAAGTTTCACAGTAAAAGGTAAGTTTCAACACATTTCCTTTTGGTTATAAGGATAACAACTCTAATCTCATAAAAGGTCCATAAGAGATCAAGAAACCTATGCTGGGACATCACTGTGCCAGTAAAATAAAATGTCTTTTCATGCTAGGTATGGCGGTACAGGCCTGTAAACCAAGCTACTCTGAAGGCTGAAGGAAAACAAGAAATGAAACTATTCCCATTCACAGAAAACATTGTCTGTAGATCAGAATCATCATACTTTTCCATACTAAAAATGACCAATGCCAAACCAAAATTTACTTTTAAAAAGCACTTTTATAACAGCTCTAAAAGCATAAAATACTTAAACATATATCTACACAAAAAGGTACAAGATATGTATGTACAAAAGGCTAACAAAAAAATCTGGGAAGCTGGGTGTAGTGGCCAATGCTTGTAATCTCAGCACTTAGGAGGCTGAGACTGGAGACTCACACGTTCACAGCAAGCCTCAGCAACTTAATGAGGCTCTCTGGAATTTAGTGAGACCCTGTTTCAAAAATTAGGAATAAGCCAGGCGTGGTGGCGCACGCTTGTAATCCCCGCGCTTGGGAGGCAGAGACAGGAGGATCGCACATGTTCAAAGCCAGCCGCGCGTGCTGGCTTAGGAGACCCTGTTTCCAAATAAAAATGTGAAAATAGGTCTGGGAGTGTAGCCCAGAGGTAGAAGGGCTTCCAGGAACCCCAGTACCACCAAAGGGAAAAAAAAAAATTAGGAATAAGCCAGGCGTGGTGGTGCATGCTTGTAATCCCCATGCTTGGGAGGCTGAGACAGGAGGCTTGCTCAGGTTCGAAGCCAGCCTCAGCTACTTAGTAAGGTTCTCAGCAACTTAGTGAGACCCTGTTTCCAAATATAAAAAAATAGGTCTGGGAGTATAGCCCGGAGGTAGAAAGCCTCTGGGTTCTACCCCCAGTACCACCATTAAAAAAAAAAAAGGAATAAAGCTGGGTGTGATGGCGCACACTTTTAACTCCAGCATTTGGGAGGTAGAGACCAGAGGATCGGATTCCGGACAGCCTCAGCTACTTAGTGAAACCCTTCAAAACTCAGTGAGACCATTTCAAAATAATAAAAAGACTAAAAGTCAGGGCTAGGGGTATAGCTCAAAGGTGCAATACCCCTGGGGAGACCCTGTTTCCAAATAAAAATATAAAAAAAATAGGTCTGGGGGTATAGCTCAGGGGTAGAAAGGTTTCCAGGAATCCCAGTACCACCAAAATAAATAAATAAATAAAAATAAATAAATAAATAAATAAATAAATGTTTATGGACTGGAAGAGTCAACACAATAAAGACTGTGCTATCCCCCAAATCAGTCCATATTTTTAAATGTACCTTCAATCAAAATCTCAGGTGGATTTTTTATTTTAATATAGTACTTGGGAAGCTGAGGCAGGAGGATCGTGGGTTCCAGGCCAGCCTCAGAAACTCAGCAAGGCCCTTACCAACTTAGCAAGACCCTGTGTCAAAATAAAAAATAAAAAGTGCTGGAGGTATAAGTCAGAGGAAGAATGCCCCTGGAATGAATGCCCAGTATCAACAAGTGTGTGTGTGTACACATATATGTGTGTATATAGTAAATTATAAAATATACATAAAATTTACCATTTTAACCATTTTAGTACAGTGACATCAAGTACATTCACACTGTTGTGTAACCATCACTACGATCCATCCAGTTTATCTTACAAAACCAAAACTGTAGGCATTTAATAACAACTTCCCTCTGACCTTCCCCTAGCAACCACTATTCTAGTCTCTATGAATCTTGACTATTCATAGTACTCAAGTACTACACAGTACTTTCCTCTGTGGCTGGCTTTCTTCACTGAGCATGTCTCCAGCAATCTTCATAGTGGGGCATGTGTCAGAATCTCCCTCCTGTTATCTGCTCATCCATCAAAGGTTAGTCGGGTTGCTTCCACCTTTGGCTATTTTGAAGAATGCTGCTATAACACTAATGAGCAAATATCGCTTTCAGTCACTGCTTTTAATTTTGGGGGATTTCTCCAGAAACAGAATTGCTAGACCATATGGTAATTTTATTTTTCTTAGAAGCCTTCTTTCTGTTTTTTCTTTTTTCTTTTGTGGAACTGGGAATTGAACCCAGGGGCATTCTATCAGACTTACACCCCTAGCTCTAGTTTATTTTATTTGAAAACAGGGTCACTAAGTTACTGAGAGCCTCACTAAGTAGCTGAGGCTGGCTTCGAACCTGTGTGATCCTGTCTCAGCCTCCCAAATTCTGGGATTACAAGTGTACACCACCATGCCCGGCTCCTATTTTATTTTTATTTTGAAACAGTCACACTAGGTTGATGAATCTCATTACTTGCTAAAGCTGTCTTCAAACCTGTGATCCTCCTGTCTTGGCCCCCCAAGTATTGGGATTACAAGCATGCACCACCACACCTGGCTTACTGTTCTCCACAACAACTATTATCATTTTACAGCAGTGTATGAGTTTCAATTTCTCCACATATTAACCAACTCCTATAATTCTTTGTTTTTCAGAGTAGCTATCCTAATGTGTATGAACTAGTATTCATTGTAGTTTTGGTTTCATTTCACTAGTGATTAGTGATGCTGAGCATTTTTTTTTCAATACTGAGGAATGAACCCAGAGACATTCTGCCTCCAAGTTACACTTCTAGCTCTTTTTATTTTTAAATGGGGTCTCGCTAGGTAGCTTAAAATTTCGCTAAAGCCAGGTGTAGTGGCACATGCTTATAATCCTAGTACTTGGGAGGCTGAGATAATAGGTTCACAGGTTCACAGCCAGTCTCAGAAACTTGTGAGGGCCTCTGCAACTTAGTGAGCTCCTGTTTCAAAATAATAAAAAACTGAGCTGAGGGTGGAGCTCAGAGGTAGAATGCCCCTGGGTTCAATCCCCAGTACCACACACACAGTCTTGCTACTTGCTGTGGCTATCTTCAAACCTTCAATCCTCCTTTTTTCAGCCTCTAAAGTTTACAAGCCTGTGCCACCAGGCCCTGCTGCTAAGTAACTTTTTCAGTTAAAAAAAAAAAAAGAGCAGGGCATGGTGGCGCAGCTTGTAATCCCGTGCTTGGGAGCCAGAGACAGGGAGACCCTGTTTCCAAATAAAAATATAAAAAATAGGTGTCTGGGAGTGTAGACCAGAGGTAGAAGGGTTTCCAGGAACCCCAGTACCACCAAAAAAAAAAGAATCATAAACACATATGTGACAGTTTCTGGCTTCTATTTCATCAGGAAAAATGTCTGTCTTTACATCAGTACCACAGTTTGCAGGTTTGTTTTTGCAGTGCTACGGGTTAAACCTATAGTCTTATGGGTGCCAGGCAGGCACTCTACCTACCACTAACCTATACAGTCCCAGCAGCACACAGTTTGTTTGTGGCACTAGGGATTGAAGCAGGGACTTTCTCCCTTGTAGTTACACTGCCAGATGTAGGGGAGAGGGTTACTGGATTGAACCCAAGGGCATTCTATCTCCAAATTATACACCCCAGCCCCTTTTTTTTTTTTATCTTTTGTTTTGTTTTGTTTTTGTTTTTGTTTTTTTGGTGGTACTGGGGTTCCTGGAAGCCCTTCTACTTCTGGGCTACACTCCCAGACCTATTTTTACATTTTTATTTGGAAACAGGGTCTCCTAAGCCAGCGCGCGGCTGGCTTCGAACCTGCACGATCCTCCTGTCTCAGCCTCCCAAGCGCAGGGATTACAAGCGTGCGCCACCACGCCCGGCTATCTTTTGTTTTGAAACAGGGTCTTGCTAGGTTGCTGAGGCTGGTCTTGAATCTGCTATCCTTCTGTCTCAGCCTTCCAAGAACTAGGATTATAGATGTGCACCATCATGCCTGGACTGATTTCGTTTTTTGATAGACTGCACAGAATCTGTAAGTCACTTTGGGTACTGCTACGGTTTGAATATTATACTTGGGAGGCTGAGACAGGAGAATGGCAGGTTCATGGCCCGCCACAGCAACTAAGGGAGGCCTTCTGCAAATTAGTGAGACCCTGTTTCAAAAACAAAAAAAGCAAAAAACAGAGCCGGGAGTGGTGGCGCACGTTTGTAATCCCCACGCTTGGAAGGCTGAGACAGGAGGATCGCAGTTTCGAAGCCAGCCTCAGCTACTGAGTAAGGCTCTCAGCAACTTAGTGAGACCCTGTTTCCAAATAAAATACAAAAATAGGTCTGGGAGTATAGCCCGGACGTAGAAAAGCCCCTGGGTTCCACCCCTAGTACCACAAAAAAAAAAAAAAAAAAAACAGACCTTTGCTCTTTATCTCAGGTGTTTGTTAAAGTAACTTAAAGCTAACACAAGTAGAAGTACTATAGGCATCTTAACAATATTCAGAAAACATGAACTGCTGAAAAGGATATAAATCAAGTTAAACCCTCAAAGATTTATTTTTTTTTATTAGGCCATTATAAGTTTTATTTTTTTGGGGGGGTGGTACTGGGATTCCTGGAAACCCTTCTACCTCCGGGCTACACTCCCAGACCTATTTTTATACTTTTTAATTTGGAAACAGGGTCTCTTAAGCCAGCGTGGCTGGCTTCGAACCTGTGCGATCCTCCTGTCTCCGCCTCCCCGTGCGCCACCACGCCAACTCCATTTTAAGTTTTAATAAAATAGACAATTTCATATTACATAGAGAGCAAGTTCATCCACTTTGAAAATTTCTAAAGGAAATACATAATGCAATCACACTGACAGGACATTTTTTATAGTTAAACATATAATTACTAAACGGCTGTATGTTCTCACTTAGACAAATTTGTCCTAGAAACATAAAATCTTATGTTCACAAAAAACTTGTAATAACATTTTTATAGCAGTTCAATTCATTATCACCAAACACTGGATACTATTCAGTAATAAAAAAATAAGCTATTGATACAACCTCTGTGAAATCTCAAAGGTATTATAACAAGAATAAGAAGCTAGGGTTACAAATGATCAAAACTGTCTGACACAATTTGAGCTTGCTATAACAAGAAAGTCTAACCTATTCTGGTGTTCTCTTCCCCATGAGATAAGCTGTTATATAGACTTGAACAGTGAAAAAAGCAGCTACGGTCAAAAAGCTGCACACTCTATGATCCCATTTCTAAGACATTATAGAAGAGACAAAAATATAGTATGAAGTTACTACAGTCAGTGGTCACCAAGGGTTGGGAGTGTGGAGGGGGTGTGACTAAAGAGATGCCAAAGGGGAACTTTTTCAGGTGCTCTGTATCCTGACAGTAGTGAAGGCTACATGAATCTATTCAAGGGTTTAATGTGTTACCTGTATGTTTTTGTTTTTTAAACAGGCAGTTTTGCCAGATACATGCTTATAATCCCAGTACTTGAGGGGCAGAGACAGGAAGACTGCAGCCAGCCTCTGCTATTTAGTGAGGCCCTCTGCAATTTGAACCCTGTCTCAAAATAAAGAATAAAAATAAGGCTGGGAGCCAGGCTTGTGCACACTGGAAATCTCAATGCTTCGGAGGCTGAGATAGGAGGACCACAGGTTCGCAGCCAGCTTCAGGTACTTAGCGAGGCCCTCTGAAACAAAATGAGACTGTTTTAAAATAAAGAATAAAAAATAGGACTGGGAGTATAGCTCAGAGATGGAATGCCCCTAGGTTCAACCCCCAGTACGGCAAAAAATTATCTTGCTTCAAAATAAAGACTGAAAAATAGGGCTGGGGGTGTAGCTAGGAGGTAGAATATCACAGGGTTCAATCACTAGTACCACAAAAGAATGAAATAAAATAAATAGTTTTACTTTATGGTCATTTAAAAATAAAATTTTAGCCAGACATGGTGGCACATCCCTATAATTCCATTACTTGGAAAGCTAAAATAGGAGAATCACAGGTTCAAGGCCAGGATCAACAACTTAACAAAACCCTCAGCAACTTACTAAGACCCTTTTTCAAAATAAAAATAAAACAGGGCTGGGAGCATGCCTCTGAGTTAATCCCTGGTACAAAAAAAAAGTCAGTAAAAAATGTGCAAAAAAAAAAATCAATGTTAGGTTTCATCAATCTTTCAAAATATGATTGACCTCCCCACCCCTGCCCAAAAAAAAGTTATTAGGCCGGACATGGTGGTGCACGCTTGTAATCCCAATGTTTGGGAAGCTGAGACAAAAGGGTCACAGGTTCAAAGCCAGCCTCAGCTACTTAGTGAGGTTCTCAGAAACTTAGTGAGACCCTGTTTCCAAATAAAGTATAAAATAAGTCTGGGAGTATAGCCCAGAGGTAGAAAAGCCCCTGGGTTCCATCCCCAGTACCAGAAAGAAAAAAAAAAAAAAAAGAAATCATTTAGGAAGAGAAAATTTGTTAATAAAACCAGAGTATTAAAAGCCAACATAAGTATTTCTGTGAAAATAAAGCTTAATACACAATACAGTTTAGGTAAGTCAGGTGGCTGGGCCATCAAGAAATAGGCCGGGCGTGGTGGTGCAGACTTGTAATCCCAGCATTCAGGAGGCTGAAACTGGAGGATCACGGTTCGCGGTCAGCCTCAGCTACTTAGTGAGGGCCCTCCGCAACTTAGTGAGACCCTGTTTCAAAATAAATAAGAGGCGATCCCCTCCCCACCCGAAAGGGCCCTGTGGTCGGGCCCTGACCCTGGGCGGGTGAGCAGGCGCTGACGGGGCACCCTTAGGCGATCCCCTCCCCACCCGAAAGGGCCCTGTGGTCCGGGCCCCTGGCCCCGACCCTGGGCAGGTGGGCAGGCGCTGGCAGGACACCCTTCGGCGACCCCCTCTCCACCCAGAAGGACCCTGTGGTCCGGGCCTCTTGCCCCCACCCTGGGCTGGTGGGCAGGCGCTGGCGGGGCACCCTTAGGCAATCCCCTCCCCACCCAAAAGGGCCCTGTGGTCCGGGCCCCTGGCCCCGACCCTGGGCGGGTGGGCAGGCGCAGGCGGGGCACCCTTCGGCGACCCCCTATCCACCCAGAAGGACCCTGTGGTCCGGGCCTCTGGCCCCGACCCTGGGCGGGTGGGCAGGCGCTGGCGGGGCACCCCTAGGCGACCCCGTCCCGCCCCGACCTGGGCGGGTGGGCAGGCGTTGGTGGGGCACCCCTAGGCAAACCACTTTCCACCCGGAAGGACCCTGTAAAAAAGGAAAAGAAAAAGAAAAAAGGAAAATATCGGACAGGGGTCAAGGAGGTGGCGGATGCCAGGATACTGGAGATGCAGACAAAACTTATCCAAATGAACTGGAATTATTGGAAAAATTCCCCACTAAGGAGGACTGCTTCTTCTCTACATTGTTAAGAATCTTGAACATCACCTGTAAGGAGAGAGACTTTAGCGGAGACCAAGGAGAAAGGCGGTGCTGAAAGCAGTCTTCGCGTTGGCGGTGGAGACTTGTATTCAGGAAAAGCAGAAATCGGAGCCTACCAACCTTATTTTTTTTTTGGAGAAATTACACCAAAGGTTGAATGCTACCGTCGCGCATGATTAGGAAGACTGGACAACATTCAGAATGGAAAAAGAGCTTGGGAAAGATTTGAAATGTTGGAGGCAGTGGCAATGGCAGTGGCCAGTACTCAGGGGAGGCAGAGATCTGATGCATTACACCTGGAACCTTTAAAGTAATGACCCCAGAGGCAGAATACTACCACCACGCACCCTCGAGAACGTGGGACAAATGGTTGGGCGAAGAAGGTGCTCGGGTTAGAGCCAGCCGAGCAGTGAGGCCAGCGACGGACACAGCAAAGCTGGGATTGGAGCCTGTCGTGAGGCAAGGCCAGTGGTGGAGCCTCCAAGGCCGGGATTGGAGCCTGCCGAGGGGTTAGGCCGGTGCTGGGGCCAGTGAAGTAGAGATCGGATCATGCCGTGAAGCAAGGCCGGTGCTGGGGCCTCCAAGGCCGGGATCAGAGCCTGCTGAGGGGTTAGGCCAGTGCCGGGGCCAACAACCGGCATCGGAGCCTGCCGTGAGGCAAGGCCAGTGCTGGGGCCTCTGAGGCCGGGATCAGAGTCTGCCGAGGGGTTAGGCCGGTGCCAGGGCCAACGGCCGGCATAGGAGCCTTCCGTGAGGCAAGGCCGCTATTGAGGCCTCCGAGGCTGGGATCGGATCCTGCCGAGGGGTTAGGCCGGTGCTGGGGCCAGCAAGGCCAAGATCGAAGCCTGCCGCGAGGCAAGGCCGGTGCTGGGGCCTCTGAGGCCGGGATCGGAGCCTGCCAAGGGGTCAGGCCGGTGCCGGGGCCAGCATGGCCAGGTTGGAGCCTGTCGTGAGGCAAAGCCGGTGCTGGGGTCTCGGAGGCCAGGATCGGAGCCTGCCAAGGAGTTAGACCAGTGCCGGGGCCAGCGGCCAGCATCAGAGCCTTCCATGAAGCAAGGCTGCTACTGAGGCCTCCGAGGCCTGGATCGGAGCCTGCCGAGGGGTTAGGCCGATGCCGGGGCCATCACTAGCATCGGAGCCTGCCGTGAGGAAGGCCGGTGCTAGGGCCTCCAAGGCCGGGATCGGAGCCAGCTGTGGGGTTAGGCCAGTGTCGGGGCCAGCGAGACCAGAATCGGGGCCTCCCACAAGGCAAGGCCGCTGCTTGAGCCAGCGAGGTCTGGATCAGTCCACCGGGTAGCCAGGCCACAACTGGGGCCGTCATGAGTGGGATCGGTATTTGCAACGTGGCATGCACTGAGAAATATCGCAGAAAATTAAAACCAGATGCTTCCCCTAATGAGCAATAACTAGGAGAAAAGGGGCAACAGGAAGTGGTCGAGCTATAGAAACGGCCCTATAGTGAAGCAATTAAGGTGACCAATCAGAAGGTATGGAATAGTAGAGGATGGAGCCTCTTTAAAAAGCAGGAGGTACATAAACATATGTATCAAAGTTAATCACCAAACAAGCATGGGATGGAGGGAGGGGGAGGGAATGGGATGGGGGCTGGATGAGGGCTAATTGGATGATGTGTGTTTGTATATCCTCTCAAGTCTTGTATTCCAATGTGATGTATGAGTACAATGCACCAATAAAAATAAATTTAAAAAAGAAAAAAATAAATAATAATAACAACCCAAGAAAGAAAGAAAGAAAGAAAAAAAGAAAGAAAGAAAGAAAGAAAGAAAGAAAGAAAGAAAGAAAGAAAGAAAGAATAAAAATAGGACAGGGGATGTGGCTCGGCGGTCAAATGCCCCTGGGTTCCATCCCCAGACAGGCAAAAAAAAAAAAAGAAAGGAAAGAAAAAAAGACAGGAAGATTGCAGGCAGGCTCAAGGTCAGCCTCAAGAACTTAGCGGGGCTCTCAGCAATTTAGGGACCCTGTTCCAAAATAAAAAAAATAAAATTGGCCGGGCGTGGTGGCGCACGCTTGTAATCCCCGCGCTTGGGAGGCGGAGACAGGAGGATCGCGCAGGTTCGAAGCCAGCCGTGCGCGCTGGCTTAGGAGACCCTGTTTCTAAATAAAAATATAAAAATAGGTCTGGGAGTGTAGCCCAGAGGTAGAAGGGCTTCCAGGAACCCCAGTACCACAAAAAAAAAAATTAAATTAAATTAAATTGGGATGAGAGTGTAGCTCAGAGGTAGAAAAGCCCCTGGGTTCAATCTCCAGAAGAGAAAGAGAAAGAGGGAGAGGGAGAGGGAGAGGGAGAGGGAGAGGGAGAGGGAGAGGGAGAGGGAGTGGGAGAAGAAGGAAGAAGGATAATTTTTGTGTGTGTGTGTGTGGTACTGAGGATGGAACCCAGGGGCATTCTACCTCTGAACAACACCTCCAGTCCTATATTTTATCCTTTATTTTGAAACAGGGTCTCACTGAGTTGCAGAGGGCCTCACTAAGTAGCTAAGGCTGTCCGCGAACTGCGATCCTCCTCTCTCAGCCTCCCAAATGCTGGGATTACAAGCATGTGCCACCACGCCCGGCTAACAAATTATTTAAATACACACACACACACACACACACACACACACACACACACACACACACTATTATTCCAGACCAGAGAATCTACACCTACCAATGTGTAGAAGAGATCTCCAGAAGATATAAAATTAATAGAAGACTTCCAAGTTCCAATTCTCTTTATTCATGTTAACCAAAACTGCCATAAGACTATTCATGTTTTAGTATCATCTAAGTATATAATACAAGTTGAGAACATTTTGAAAACATAATCCCCACTGAACATTTTTTCTTGGTAATAGGGGATTGAACCCAGAGGCATTCTACCTCCAAGTTATACACCCAGCCCATTTTATTTATATGGAAACAGGATCTCACTAAGTTGCTGAAGACGACTTCAAAAATGAGATCCTCGCCGGGCATCACGCTTGTAATCCCCGCGCTTAGGAGGCGGAGACAGGAGGATCACGCAGGTTCAAAGCCAGCCGCGCTGGCTTAAGACACCCTGTTTCCAAATAAAAATATAAAATGGGTCTGGGCGTGTAGCCCGGAGGTAGAAGGGTTTCTAGGAACCCAGTACCACCAAAAAGGGAGGGGGGATCCTCCTGTCTCAGCCTCACAAGTACTGGGATTACAAGTGTGTGCCACCACACCCAGCTTTTATTGATTTTGAAACAGGATCGTGCTATGTGCTGAGGGTCTCACTACTCGGCTGAGGCTGGCCTCAAATCTGCGATCCAATCATTTCGGCTTCCCAAGAACTGGGATGACAAGTATGCACCACTGTGCCCAACGAAGCAGGGTAATACTTGGGAGATCTTGATGATTCTCATGCACAACCAAGGCTGAGAACCACTGGCCTGTGCCACATACCTGATCTTACTTCTATCACTTCATTAATCATGGTACAGTAACAAATCATGAGGATTAAAATTCCTGGTGCCTGCGATAAACCTCAAAGAAGACATCCCTGTCTTCTCCACTCTAAAATTTAAATTACTTTCTCTAAAAAGTAAACATACAGCTGGGTATAGTGGCACATGCTTGTAATCCCAGCATTTGGGAGGCTGAGACAGGAGGATCACAGTTCGAGGACAGCCTCAGCTACTTAATGAGGCCCTTTGCAACTCAGTGAGACCCCGTTTCAAAATAAAGAATAAAAAAACAGGACTTGGGGTATACCTCGGGGGTAGAATACCCCTGTGTTCTATTCTTAGTACCAAAAAAAAAAAGTAAGCATACTATTTACCTCTTCTAAAATACATCCCTGAAGCTGGGCGTGGTGGCTCACACTTGTGATCCCAGCATTTGGGAGGCTGAGTCCTGGAGGCTGAGACCCGAGGACCACAGTTTGTGGCCAGCCTCAGCTACTTAGTGAGGCCTTTGCAACTCAGTGATACCCGGTTTCAAAATAATGAATAAAAAATAGGGCAGGGGGTGTAGCTTGGAGGTTGAATGCCCCTGGGTTCCATCCCCATACCCACACACACAAAAATCCCTGTTTTAATACACTCAAACTATATGATTAATTCTTTTTAGGACCACTATACCAATCATAGATAGCACCTGTCACTGCTATTATCTCCTTTGTATACTTCCTTCTCTTTGTAATTTGTACTTTTAATATCTCTTCTTCTATACCACAAAAATCAAAACTCATCTAGAATTTTTTGTATCCTTTTTTATTTTTATTTTTTATTTTTGTAGTACTGGGGATTGAACCCAGAGGCATTCTACCTCTCAACTACACACTCAGCCCAATTTTTATTTTTTATTTTGAAACAGATCTCACTAAGTTGAGGTGGGCCTAAGTTGCTGAGGCTGGCCTTAAACCTGCGACCTTCCTGTCTTGGCCTCCCAACTACTGGGATCCCAGGTGTGCACCACCACGCCCAGCATCTAGCCCTTACATGTGAAGGCCTACAGCTTGCACCGGATTGCTACATTCATTCTCTGAAGGTCTGGGCAAGTCCTGTTCATCCATTTTAGAGAGAAATGTTTTGCCAAAGGCACCCTTTTCACTAGGCCATGCATATCTTAAGTGTCTTCTTGTCCACCACCCCGTTGCTCTAACACAGTATTACATTACAGAAACCTATTATTACTGTTTGTGTCCCATCAGTAGTAACAGCCAACATTGCAAAGGACTGTGAGCTAAATGATCAACTCAAGTATGCTTACGACTAGAGACTTCCAGTGTTACAAGGATCTAACAGGTGTGCACACCTTTACCTCTTCTCCTCCTCAAGCTCCCACCAGGACTCTAAATAAAAAAGGCATTCAACAAACTCACAAAGACAAAAGACACAAGCGAAGACTTTTTCTGTAGTACTGGGGATTGAACTCAGGATATTCTACCTCCAAGCTACATTCCCCACCCTGATGGCCAGCTTTGGGGGGCGGGAGGGATGGAGGATCATGGTTTGCAGCCTCGGCTACTTTGCAAAGCCCTTAGCAGCTCAGTAAGACACTGTTTCAAAAATAAAAAGACTACAAAATAGGGCTAGGGGTGTAGCTCGGAGGTACAGTGCCCCTGGGTTCTACCTCCAATACCCACCCCCCCAAAAAAAAGAAAAAGAAAAAGTCTCACTAGGCTGCTGAGAGACTCACTAAATTGCTGAGGTTATCCTCAAACCTGAAATCCTATCAGTCTCCCAGGTATTCGGATTACGGCCATGTGCCCCTATGCCTGGCTAAAGTGAATAATACTTGATGTTAAATGGCAAATGAAAGAGTATTAACTTATTTCCACTCCGACCCTAAAATCTCAAAGCTAAACAAGCAAGGAAGAAAACTCAAAGCATAGTCTCAGCCTCACAAGTAGTAGGATTTCTACCTCTGAGTTATTTATACCCCCACCTATTTCGTTACAGGACTGAACACACAGGCATTCTACCTTTGGGCTACGGCCCCAGTCCAATTTTATTTGTTCGGAAACAGGGTCTCACTAGGTTGATTATCACTACTTGCTGAGGCTGTCCTTAACCCTGCGATCCTCCTATCTCAGCCTCCCAAGTACTGGGGTTACAGACATGAGCCACCATGCTCAGCCCTATTCGGATCTTTTTTTTTTTTTTTTTTGAGGGTCTGGAGATGGAACCCAGAGTCATTTGGCCTCTAAGCTACACTCTCTGCCCTATTTTAATTCTTTATTTTGAAACAGGGGTTAAATTGTGGAGGGCCTCACTAAGTAGCTGAGTGCTGGGAATACAAGTGTGTACCACCAC
Organism: Muscardinus avellanarius; assembly: GCF_963383645.1. Classification (NCBI taxonomy): domain Eukaryota; kingdom Metazoa; phylum Chordata; class Mammalia; order Rodentia; family Gliridae; genus Muscardinus; species Muscardinus avellanarius. The sequence continues at coordinate 26,396,317 of NC_137801.1, read as the reverse complement.
GCCTGGCTATTCCTTTATTTTGAAACAGGGTCTCATTAAGATGCTGATACTGACTGCAAACCTGGGATGCTCCTATCTAGGCCTCTCAAGAACTGAAATTACAAGTGTGTGCTACCACATCACACCTAGTTACAAGAATTTTTTTTAAAACAAAAACATTTGGCCAGGCGTGGTGGCACACGCTTGTAATCCCACACTTGTAACCCCCACGCTTGGGAGGCAGAGACAGGAGGTTCGTTCAGGTTCAAAGCTAGCCGCGCTGGCTTAATAGTCCCTGTTTCAAAATATAAAATAGGTCTGGGAGTGTAGCCTGGAGGTAGAAGGGCTTCCAGGAACCCCAGTACCACCAAAATTTGTATAGCACTTAATATATACAAGGCATAGTTCTAGCTGCTTTACATACACTTTCTCTTTTCTTTTTCTTTTCTTTTTTTTTTTTCTTTTTTGGTGCTGGGGATTGAACTCAGGGGCAATCTACCTGAGCTACACCTCCAGCTCTGTTTTTCTTTTTTTTTTCTTTTTGGCGGTACTAGGGTTCCTGGAAGCCCTTCTATCTCCGGGCTACACCCCCAAACCTATTTTATATATATATATATATATATATATATATATTTTTTTTTTTTTTTTTTTTTTTTTTTTTGGTGGTGGTACTGGGGTTCCTGGAAGCCCTTTTACCTCCGGGCTACACTCCCAGGCCTATTTTTACATTTTTATTTGGAAACAGGGTCTCGTAAGCCAGCGCGCGTGGCTGGCTTCGAACCTACGCGATCCTCCTGTCTCTGCCTCCCAAGCGCGGAGATTACAAGCATGCGCCACCACGCCCGGCTATATATATATATATTTTTTTAATTTGGAAACAGGATCTCTTAAGCCAGCGAGGCTGGCTCCGAACCAGCGCGATCCTCCTGTCTCCGCCTCCCAAGCGTGGGGATTACAAGCGTGCGCCACCGCGCCTGGCTCCAGCTCTATTTTATTTTTTATTTTGAAACACTGACACAGGATCTCACTAAATTGCTGATAGTCCTCAAACTTGCAATCCTCCAGTCTTAGCCTTCCAAGAACTAGGATTACAAGTGTGTGCCACCACGCCCAATTTATTTAACTCATTTTAAATCCCACAACCACCTTACCAGTTATATACTCTTATTACCCTGATTTTATAGGTCGGAGGTGTAGCCCACAGGTAAAGGCCCATCCCCAGGAAAGGAAGGAAGGGAGGGAGGGAGGGAGGAGGAAGGAAAGGCTAGAGGTAGAGGTGTCACTTGGGAGGTAGAATGCCCCTGTGTTCCTAATTAATTTTTTTAAAAGGGCAGGATGTGGTGTACACAGGTAATACCTGTACTTGGGGGGCTGAGACAGAAGTATCACAGATTTGAGGACAGTCTCAGCAATGTAGTATGGCACTATTTCAAAATAAAAAATAAGACAGGGCTGCAGATGTAAGAACACCCATGAATTAAATCCCCAGTACCACACACACACACACACACACACACACACACCTAGGATAATCTGATTCAATCCCAAAAGAGGGGGGGGGGATCAAGGCTTAATTCCAGGCTGCTGGACTCCAAGATCTGAGCTTTTTTTCTTTTTTTCTTTTATTGGGGGGGGGGGTCGTTACTAAAGACTGAACCCAGTGGCATTCTACCTTGGAGCTACACCTGCCCTTATATTTTTTCTTTTGAAACAGGGTCTTGTTAATTTGCTGATGCTGGTGTAAAACCTGTGATTCTCCTGCCTCAGCCTGGCAGGGTCTGAGCTTTCATACTACCTCTCAGTCTGAAACTACTAAAGCAGCCGGGCATGGTGGTGCACACTTGTAATCCCAGTACTTGGGAGGCTGAGACAGGAGGATCACAGGTTCCTGTCCTCCTCAGCTACTTTGTCAGGCCCTCCGCAACTTAGTGAGGCTGTTTCCAAATAAAGAATAAAAAATAGGGCTGGGAGTATAGCTTAGAGGTAGAATGCCACTGGGTTCCATCCCCAGAATAAAATAAAATAAAACTACTACAGCAAAGATTAGGATAAATTCTCTGCTACAGTAAATCATCTTTGAGTGTTAAACAGGATACCCTGGGAGGTAAAAGTTAAAATTTGCCAGGCATGGTGGTGCATGCTTGTAATCCCAGTACTTGGGAGGCTAAGACAGGAGGATCACAGGTTTAAAGCCAGCCTCAGATACTAAATGAGGCCTCCACAACTTAGTGAGACCCTGTTTCAAAATAAAAAATAAAAAATAGGGTTGGGGGTATAGCTCGGAGGTGGAATGCCCCTGAGTTCCATCCCCAAAACCACAAAATGAAAGTAAAAATTTGAATAACTATATAGGATCTTTTGTGTGTGGTGAGTGGGGGGAGTACTGAGGATTAAACCTGGAGGCATTCCATCTGAGAGCTATATCCTATTTTTATTTTGAAACAGGGTCTTGCCAGGTTGATGAGTCTATTTTTTTTCTTTTTTCTTTTTTTTTTTTTTTTTTTCATGGTACTGGGATGGAACCTTGGGGCCTTCTACCTCCATGCTACACCTCCCAACCTATTTTATATTTTATTTGGAAACAGGGTCTCACTAAACTGCTGAGAGCCTCACTAAGCTGCTGTGGCTGGCTTCGAACCTGTGATTCTCCTGTCTCAGCCTCCCAAGTACTGGGATTACAAGCATGCGCTACCACACCCGATGGAGATTATTTTCTGAGGCTGTCCTTAAACCTGCTATCCTCCTGTCTAGAATTACAAAAGTGTGCGTCACCATGCACACTTATAGAGGATCTTTTAAACATAAGCAAAACATTAAAAAACAGATCTTAGCATAAATTTGCTAAACTCAACTGTAGAAGTGTTATGTTCATAAAACAACGGACCTTTGACACAAACTAGGTCGTCATTTAATATCATTGAATCAGTTGACTGAAACAGAGCCAAAGTACATACTCATAGCCCAAAAGCAGATTCTGCTGAATTAAGTTTTTATAAAGGACTCAGATGCATCCAAAAGACAACTATCTTCTAGGTCCATTGAAATCTCAGTTTCTCAGCAAGTTTATTCTCTCAAAAAAGAATCATTGAGAGTACGAAGGCTGCATGTACCAAGCTTACTCAAGAAATAGGAACTGGTTTGAATCTTTTAAGATTTAAAGAAGTTTATTAAAAAGATAGAAATACAGAAGACAGTTACAGCCCCAAGCCATTCAAGAGTGGCAATGGGGGAGGGGGGTTTCTAACAAATTCACCAAATGAATCTTTTAAATTTTCCATCATTTTTGCTTTTATCCAACTGAAGATTATGACATTCCAACACTACTTAGGGCAGGCAGCTCTGGACATTAACTGATCAAGAAGCTCTCAGCTGTTATATAAGGAAAAATGTATACCAAATTAAAACTTCACTGAAGCTGGGCGAGAATACCCAGACGTCCTTATTAGCTTATGCAACTTCTTCAAATCAAAGTCAGTATCTTTCTGGGAAAAGGAAATGGAGACAGTCAAAAATAAATGTAAGTCTGGCGCGGTGGCACACGCTTGTAATCCCCGCGCTTGGGAGGCAGAGACAGGAGGATCACGCAGGCTCAAAACCAACCCTGCTGGCTTAAGAGACCCTGTTTCCAAATTTTATATATATATAGTGTATCCCGGAGGAAGAAGGGTTTCCAGGAACCCCAATACCACAAAAAAAAAAAAAAAAGTAAAACTACCATGTTTGTATAAAGTATCTGGCAGCTGTTTTCTTTTCACTGCAACATAGATACACTCCAGAAACTGAAGACATGACTTCCCCCTACACACACTAAAATATCCATTGATTAATATCCACATGCATATCTTCATTTACCAAGTTATATATGCCACATGACCAATCTGCAACTAGTATCCCCAAGTCTTGACTTTGTTCTGAAATAGCCACACCAATATACTGAAAGCTATTTATCCAAGTATAGATTACATGTTATCAACATTTATATTTCCATCTACATTTGAATATCTAGCTATCCTCTCTATATAAAAATAAAGTCAGCCGGGCATGGTGGCGCACACTTGTAATCCCAGCATTTGGGAGACTGAGACCGAAGGATCGCGGTTCGCGGACAGCCTCAGCTACTTAGTGAGGCCCTCTGCAACACAGTGAAACCCTGTTTCAAAATAAAGAATAAAAAATAGGGCAGGGGCTGTAGCTCGGAAGTAGAACGCCCCTGGGTTGCATCCCCAGATCCACACAAAAAAAATGCACACTTGTAATCCCAGCATTTGGGAGGCTGAGACCGGAGGATCACGGTTCATGGACAGCCTCAGCTACTTAGTAAGGCCCTCTGCAACTCAGTGAAACCCTGTTTCAAAATAAAGAATAAGCCGGGTATGGTGGCACACACTTGTAATCCCAGCATTTGGGAGGCTGAGACAGGAGGATCACAGTTCGCAGACAGCCTCAGCTACTTAGTGAGGCCCTCTGCAACTCAGTGAGACCTGGTTTCAAAATAAAGAATAAAAAATGGGCAGGAGGTATAGCTCAGAGGTTGAATGCCCCTGGTTTCCATCCCCAGATCCGCAAAAAAATAAAATAAAATAAATAAAGTCAATGAACCTTTTCTTAACTGTGAAGAGCATGACAATACCAAGTTCCCAAGACAAACGAGAACTGGCATTCACTGAGTATCAACTAAGTCTTTTTCATGCACTGCTAGACCCTTCACATGTTTTAATGCTTAATCTTCACAATGATTCCATTAAATATTAATCTTCATTTACAAATAAGAAATCTATGGTTCGGGAAATTTAGGCAAGTGAGAAAAAATTCAAACTTCAGAACTACCTAATGCATAAAGCCCAGGCTATTAAAAAACAATACCTGATGTAAAAGAAAATGAACAATACTAAAACTATGTTGGAGTGCTATTTTGGAGAGCAAGAGAAAACATCCCCACCAATAACTTCACAATGCCTTAGGCTAATAAATAACAAAGCAAAAATCAGATGGGTTCCTCAGGACAGTAAAAAGTGGTAAATTGAAAAAATTAGTTCAAGATGGGCGTGGTGGCGCACGCTTGTAATCCCAGTACTTGGAAAGTTGAGACAGGAGAATCACATAGGTTCGAAGCCAGCCGCAGCAACTTAGGCTCTCAGAGACTTAATGAGACATTGTTTTCAAATAAAATATAAAATAGGTCTGGGAGTGTAGCCTGGGTTCTAGTCCCCTGGGTTCCATGCCCAATACCACACACACCAAAAAAAAAAAAAAATTAGTTCAAATTTTGAGTTATGTTCAAAGACTTAACAAAAAATATAAAAAGGCCTTAACTGAAAAAGAAATAAGCTGGGCAAGGTGGCAAATACCTGAGAGGCTGAGACAGGAGGAACAAAAACTGAGAACAGAGTATGGTGACTTCGGGAGGTACTATTTCAAAACAAGCCCCTTGGTCAATCCTCAGTACAAAAAGTCAAAACCAAGGTATTTACGTAGAACTCTAAGTAAATACAAGAAATATTTTTGGTTTTGTGGTTGAGTTTTTTCAATTTGCTAAGTACACCATTCTCAGCACTTTACAGGCAGTAGTATTTAATCCTCATGATCAGTACAATTATCAACCCGTGTGTGTGTGTGTGTGTGTGTGTGTGTGTGTGTGTAGGAAGAAAATGGGGATGGAACACAGGGGCATTCTAACTTTAAGCTCTATTTTATTATTTATTGTGAAATAGGGTCTCACTAAGTTGCAGTGAGCCTAAGTTGCTGAGGCTGTCCTCGAACCTGTGATCCTCCTGTCTTGGCCACACAAGTACTGGAGTTACAGGTGTGCACAACCTTGCCTGGTTTATCACTCCTATTTTGCAAATAGGGAACCTGGAAAAGAAATGTTAAGTAATATAGTTAAGACTGCAGTACTAAGTTGTTGTTGGTCCCCCCGCCCCCACACAAGTGTTGGGGATTGAACCCAGGGGCATTCTACTTCTGAGCTACACCCTCAGCACTATTTTTTATTCTTTATTTTGAAACAGGGTCTCACTAAGTAGCTGAGGCTGGCCCCAAACCTGCAATCCTATTTCAGGCTCCCAAGCACTGGGAATACAAGTGTACACCACTTCAGCCAGCTTCGGTCACTAAGTTTAAAAATATATAAAATAAAAAGCCAGGAATGAGCCAGGCACAGTGGCTCACCCTTTTAATCCTAGTACTTGGGAGAATCGCAAGTTTGCTGCCAGACTCAGCTACTTAGTGAGGCCCTCCACAACTTAGTGAAACCTTGCTTCAAAATAAGGAATAAATAATAAAAAACAGGAGTGGGGGTGTGGCTCAGAGGTAGAATACCTCTGATACCTGTGGATTCAATCTCCTGTACTGCAAATACATACATACATACATACATACATACATACATACATACATACGTAAAATAAATAAATAGCCAGAACTGGTGACACAGGCTTGTAATCCCAGTACTTGGGAGGCTGAGTCAGGAGGATCCAGGTTCATGGACAGACTCAGCTACTACTTAGTGAGGCTCTTTGCAACTCAGTGAGATCCTGTTTCAAAATAAAGGATAAAAAAATAAGGCTAGGATTGTACCTTGGAGGTGAAATGCTTCTGGGTTTCATCCTCCATACTGCCAAAAAAAAAAAAAAAAAAAAGCCAAGTGTGGTGGCACACTTGTAATCCCAGCATTTGGGAGTCTGAGGCAAGAGGACTGTGGTTCCCCAACAACCTCACCTACTTAGTGAGCCCCTTCGAAACTCAGTAAGACTCTGTTTCAAAAAAAAAAAAAGAATAAAAAAATAGGGCTGAGAGTGTAGCTCAGAGGTACAATGCCCCTTCATTCCATCCCCAGTACTGCAAAAAAATAATAAAAGTTAAAAACAAAACCAAGACCAGAGTATAGCTCAAAGGTAAAATGCCCTTCAGTTCAATCGCCAGTATCACAAAAAATAACCAGAAAGCATGATTGGAATCCAACCCAGTTGGAAACAAACTACTTCCTAACTAATGCTAAATTGCATGACCTAGCATTACCTAGAAAAGAAGACATATCTACATATATGAACAGTACAATCAAGTGGTATACATAACTTTTTAATTCCAAAATCTCAAAGTCCTCAAATAAACAAAAAAGATGCAAGTAAGCATGTGAAAAGGTGCTCAACATCCTATGCCATTAGAATTAGAAATTAAAGAGTCCCCATCAGAATGACCAAAATCTAAAACAACAATGCAGGTAATGATGGGAAGCCCAGAAATTCTCATTTATTGCTAATGAAAACATAAAATGAATGACACAGCCACCCTTGGGAGACAGTTTGGCAGTTTCTTAGAAAAATAAACATATTCTTAAATCATGATCCAGCAACTCAGCTCCTTAGAATTTACCAAATATACTGAAAACTTGCATTCTACTCTATCGTCCAATAGATTCCTATATGGTTACCCCACTCTTTATCCCCTTAGTCAAAGATGTGTTTCTGTGGGAAAGAAAGGAAGGTGGGTCACTTGCCCACCCACACAAAATCCTGCATACAAATGTTTATAGCAGCTTTATTTATATAACTGCCAAGACTTGGAAGCGGTCTTTCTAAACATAAATGGATTAAAAAAAAAACTAGAGTATATCTGTCAGTAAAATATTATTCAGCAATAAAAAATAAGCTATCAAACCATGAAAAGTCGCCAGGCGTCATGGCGCACGCTTGTAATCCCGATGCTTGGGAGGTGAAGACAGGAGGATCACACAGGTTCAAAGCCAGCCACGCTGGCTTAAGACACCCTGTTTCCAAATAAAATATAAAATAGGTCTGGGAGTGTAGCCCGAGAAGGGTTCCATCTCCAGTACCACCAAAAAGAAAGAAAGAAAGAAAGAAAGAAAGAAAGAAAGAAAGAAAGAAAGAAAGAAAGAAAGAAAGAAAGAAAGGAAGGTCATTGAAGAACCTAATTACTAAGTGAAAGAAGCCAATCAGAAAAATCTACATACTGTATGATTCCCACCAGGAAACTCTGAAAAAGTCAAAACTATGGAGACAACCCAGGCGTGGTGGCACACACTTGTAATCCCAGCACTTGGGAGGCTGAGACAGGAGGACTGCACAGGTTCGAAGCCAGCCTCAGCTACTTAGTGAGGCTCTCAGCAATTAAGTGAGACCCTGTTTCCAAATAAAGTATAAAATAGGTCTCAGAATATAGCCCACAGGTAGAAAAGCTCCTGGGTTCCACCCTCAGTACCACAAAAAATAAATAAATAAATAAATAAAATTTTAAATTTTAAAAAAACTATAGAGACAATAAAAAGATCAGTGGATACTGGGCGTGATGGCTCACGCTTGTAATATCAGCACTTGGGAGGCTGAGACAAGAGGATCTCACAGGTTCGAAGCCAGCCTCAGCTACTTAGTGAAGCTCTCGGCAACTAAGTGAGACCCTGTTTCCAAATAAAGTATAAAATAGGTCTGGGAGTATAGCCTGGAAGTAGAAAAGCCCCTGGGTTCCACCCCAGTACCACCAAAAAAAAAAAAAAAAAATCAGTGGATAGTGGATGCCTGAGGAGACAAAGGATGGAGCAGAGGAAATCTGGGGAAGTAAAACTATGTGGTATGATAGCATATTGGTAAATAATGTCATTATACAGTTGTCCAAACCTTCAGAATGTACAACACCTAATATAAACTATAGGCTCTGCATGGTGATTTTTTTTTTTTTCTCTTGCTACTAGGGATTGAACCTAGGGCCAGTCTATCTCCACCATACATTCCAGACCTTTTTATGTTTTCATTTTGAAACAGGGTCTCACTAGGTTGCTGAGAGTATCTTTATGTTGCTGAGGCTGTCCTCAAACCTGTGATCCTGTCTCACCCTCCCCTCCCAAGTACTGGGATCACAGGTGTGTGCCACCAGACCTGGCTGATAATAAAGTAGGTTCATCTACTGTCACAAATATACCACTATGGTGAACACCATGTTGATAGCAGGAGAGGTTGCGGAAGTGTGGGGGCAAAAGATACATGGGAACTCTGTACTTCTGCTCAATCTTGCTGTGAACCTAAAAATTGCTCTAAAAGTAAGGTCTACTTTTAGCCAGGCACAGACCCCAACTATAATCCCAGTATGTGGGAGGCTGGGACTGGAAGATCATCCTGCCACAGCAACTTAAGAGAGATCCTTAGCAACTTAGCAAGACCCTGTTTCAAAAATAAATGAGTTGGGCATGGTGGCACATACTTGTAATCCCAGTACTTGGGAAGCTGAGACAAAAGGATTGCACAGGTTCGAAGCCAGCCTCAGCTACTTAATAAGGAAGGCTCTCAGCAACTCAGTGAGACCTTGTTTCCAAATAAAATAGGTCTGGGAGTGTAGCCCAAAGGTAGAAAGCCCCTGGGTTCCATCCCCAGCACCACACACACACACACACACACACACACACACACACACACAAAGCCCCTGGGTTCAATCCCTAGCCCCCCCCCACAAAAAAAGGAGCTGTAGGTTTTCTCAGTGATGCCTCCCTGTGGGTTCAATCCCCACTACTATACATAAAAAGAAAAATTCAAGAACTGTCTTTATTTACCAATTAACTATGAAAAAAAGCATTTCATTTCCTTTCATTTCATATACTCACTGGTATACACGCATCAAATCAAAAAAATCTGAGTGGAGCCAGGCTTGGTGGTGCACACCTGTCCCAGTACTTGGAAAACTGAGACAGGAGGATCACAGATTCAAGGATAGCCTCAGCAAGTAGTGAAACTCTCATCAACTTAGTAAGACTCTCTTTCAAAAATGACAATAGGGCTGGGGGTGTAGCTTGGAGAAAGAATGCCCCTGGATTCAGTCTCCAGGACCAGTATCTCTGAGTGGAGTCAGACATGGTGTCACATTCCTGTAACCCCAGTACTTAGAAGGCCGAGAAGGGAAGATGGCAGGTTCAAGGCCTCAGCAACTTACTGAGGCCCTCAGCAACTTAGAAGGACCATTTCAAAAAATAATAATAATTAAAATTAAAAGGGCTGGGGGTATAGTTCAGAGGTAGAATGCCAATCCCCAGAACCAACATTCAATACCACGTATCACCAAAACACACAAAACAATGTTTTGAGTAAATATTTTGCACAAGGCATTCCAAGGAGGGAATAAAAGCAAGTGCAAAAGCTGCCTTCCCATAGAAGCTTGAAATATAAGAAAACACACGTATTTACAAAAAGCTAAATAAAACAAAATTTAAATGTTTGAGACAGCAAGGGCCAGGCGTGGTGGTGCCTAGTAATCCCAGTACTTGAGAGGCTAAGACAGAAGAATCGCGCAGGTTCAAAGCCAGCCTCAGTTAGTGAGGCTCTTAGCAACTTAGTGAGACTGTTTCCAAATAAAATATAAAATAGGTCTAGGAATGAGCCCGAAGGTAAAAAGCCCCTGGATTCCATCCCCAGTACCCAAAAAAAAAAAAAAAAAATTCAGGACAGCAAACAGTAAGATGCCAAATAGACATTAAGAGCAGCCAAACATAGCAGTGCACATCTGTAATTACAGTATTTCGAAGGCTGAGACAGGAGAATCACAGGTTTTAGGACAGCCTCAGAAATGTAATGAGACCCTGTTCAAAATTTTAAAAAAAAATAAGATATTGTTGGGATATACTTCATAGGTTGAACACCAGCCAGGCATGGTGGCACATGCTTGTAATCCCAGTACTTGGGAGGCTGAGACAGGAGGATCACAGGTTCACAGCCAGCCTCAGCAAGTAGTGAGACTCTTATCAACCTAGCAAGACCCTGTTTCAAAAATTAAAAATAAAATAGGGCTGGGAGTATAGCTTGAAAGTAGAATGCCTCTGACTGTAAGTGGGCACAGTGTTGTGTATTCTGGAATTTTCATCATGCCTTAACATCTGAATTTTTACAACTGATATTGGAAGTATGGGACTAAAAATAAAAATAGGAAGCCAGGCATGGTGGCACACGCTTGTAATCCCACCATTCAGGAGGCTGAGACCAGAGGATCACAATTCAGGGAAGCTTCAGCTACTTACTGAGGCCCTCTGCAACTTAGTGAGACTGTTTCAAAATAAAGAATGCAAAATAGGGCAGGGGGAGTAGCCCTGAGGTCGAATGTCACTGGGTTCCATCCCCAGACCCACAAAAAATAAATACATAAATAAATAAAAATAGGTAGAACTCCTCAGGGTTTAATCCCTAGTACCACACCAGAAAAAAGAAAAAAGACTAACAGGACAATCTGTGCTTATTAGTTTGTTTCTGGCTACAGGGATCAGAAAGTTAAAGATATGCACTAGGAGCCGGACATGGTGGCACATGCTTGTAATCCCAGCATCTAGGAGGCTGAGACAGGATGATCGCAGTTTACGGACAGCCTCAGCTACTTAGTGAGGCCCTTTGCAACTCAGTGAGACCCTGTTTCAAAATAAAGAATAAAAAATAGGGCTGGGGGGTTCAGCTCGGAGGGAGAATGCCCCTGGGTTCCATGCCCAGTAACACCCCCCCAAAAAAAAGTCCATGGGGTGAGAAGCCAGCAAGGCTCAAGCAAGGTCTTCTACTTAGGGAAGAGCCGTGAGCCAAGTTGTCCCTGGTCAGAAAGGTGATTAGCACCTCAAAAGCCCCTGGGGCCATTGTTCCCTAGAGTCAAGCAGTGTTAATCAACAGGACCCTTTACATCTCAGGACAAGTAGGCAGGGACCCTTCAAGTGGACAGCTTGTGCCAGGAGAGGTAGCAGAAGAAGCTAAACAAACCCTTAAAAACATTGGTGAAATTCTGAAAGCTGCAGGCTGTGACTTCACTAATATGGCCAAAACAACGTTTTTGCTGGCTGACAAATGACTTCAATACTGTCAATGAAGTCTATAAACAGTATCTCAAGGGTAATTTTCCTGCTGGAGCTGCTTACCAGGTTGCTGCTTTGCCCATGTGAAGCCATGATGAGCCTGAAGCAGTAGCTGTCCAAGGACCTCTCACAACATCGTGACTGTAAGTGGGCACAGTGTTGTGTATTCTGGAATTTTCATCATGCCTTAACATCTGAATTTTTACAACTGATATTGGAAGTATGGGACTAAAATATCTGAAATTATCATGGAAATACTGTATCAAAGGGTGATCTGACAGATAATACAGTTACTGATACTATAAATTACACTTATGTACACTCAGACTAACTGAATGTGGAAAAAGAGACACTCATTACATAGTTACTCAAACACATTAAAGGGAAAACAACATGTAGGAAAGATGAGTTACTGCTTCTAAGAAATCATCAAACGCACGTCTAGCGCAATTAAATCTAATTAATTTAATGATGTGAAATATTTAGTTCTTGTATTAAGATATGATTCTGCTTTTGAGTAAATACTCAAATTTGAGTAACAGAAGTAAAGAAGAAAGTAGACCAAAATTTTATATAGATATTTTTCTAATGGAAATCAAAGACATGCAGATTTTTAAAATAATAAGTCTAAGCCGGGCGTGGTGGCGCACGCTTGTAATCCCCGCGCTTGGGAGGTGGAGACAGGAGGATCTCGCAGGTTAGAAGCCAGCCGCGCTGGCTTAAGAGACCCTGTTTCAAAAACATAAAGTAGGTCTAGGAGTGTAGCCCGGAGGTAGAAGAGTTTCCAGGAACCCCAGTACCACCAAAAAAATAAATAAAATAATAATAATAATAATAAGAAGAAGAAGAAGAAGAAGAAGAAGAAGAAGAAGAAGAAGAAGAAGAAATAAGAAGTAGTAGTAGTAGTAGTAGTAGTCTGGGGTGGTAGCTTGGGGATAGAATGCCCCTTGGTTCCACCCCCAGTACTGCAAAAAAATAAATAAATATATATATATGCTTTAGGTCTTGAAAAATGAGTAAAATTTGCCTGATTGGCTACAGGGAACTAATGCATTCCAAGAAGAACAAAAGTATTTCAGTTAGGAAAGAAAATCAAAATGGATCGACCTCACAAAACAAATCAGAGAGAAAAGACCAGAGATTGGAAGAGGCCAGATCATGGAGGTTGTTGAATAAGCCTCTGAAATATTCATTCTTCAATACTGTTAACAAGGGCCAGGCATAGTGACACATGCTTGTAATCCCAGCATTCAGGAGACAGAGATTGGAGGGTTCGCAGACAGCCTCAGCATACTTAGCGAAGCCCTTCCCAAATCAGTGAGACCCTGTTTCAAAAATAAAAAGACTAAAAAATAGGGCTGAGCCGGGCGTGGTGGCACATGCTTGTAATCCCCGTGCTTGGGAGGCAGAGACAGGAGGATTGCACAGATTCGAAGCCAGCCTCGCTGGCTTAAGAGACCCTGTTTCCAAATAAAAATATAAAAAATAGCTGTCTGGGAGTGTAGCCCAGAGGTGGAAGGGTTTCCAGGAACCCCAGTACCACCAAAAATATAGGGCTGAGGGTGTAGCTCGAAGGTTGAATGCCCCTGGGTTCCATTCCCGTACCGCAAAAAAAAAAAAAAAAAAAAATGCTGTCAACAGAACAAATACTTGCCTAACCTATGCGAACCTCCTGATAACTCTTAGTCAAGTGTATTTAGAAATGTCTTACATCAAATATAGACCATTTGAAGACAAACCCTACTAGACATACTGTTTGTGTGTGTGTGTGTGTGTGTGTGTGTGTGTGTGTGTGTGTGTGTTACTGAGGGTAAAACCCAGGGGCTTTTCTACCTCTGGACTATACTCCCAGATCTATTTCTATACTTTATTTGGAAACAGGGTCTTACTAAGTTGCCGAGATTTTCACTAAGTAGCTGAGCCTGGCTTCGAACCTGTGTGATCCTCCTGTCTCAGCCTCCCAAGCACAGGGATCACAAGCTTGTGCCACCATGCCCGGCTTACTAGGCATACTTTAAAAAAAAAACATCTTAAATAGGGCGTGGTGGTGCAAGCTTGTAATCCCAGCATTTGGGGAGGCTGAGACCAGACAGTCATGGTTTGAGAGCAGCCTCAGCTACTTAGTGAGACCCTGTTTCAAAATAAAGAATAAAAAATAGGGCAGGGAGTGTAGCTGGGAGGTCAAATGCCCCTGGGTTCCATCCTCAGACCCACAAAAAAAAAAAAAAAATCATCATCTTTACCACCCAATTGAATATATTTACAAACAATTCTTGCTCCAATCCTTTGACTTCCAATCAACCCTAACAGACTATTCATAACCCCATATATCCCATGCACTAGTCTATCACCCAATAAAACTCTATGTGGTCACCCCACTCTTTACCCCCTCAGACAATGATGTCTTTCTCTGGGGTAGAAAGGAAGGTGGCTCATTGCCCATGAAATGAAAAGAGGGGGTGGTTATGTTAGGACCATGATCGACTACTGGCACCTTTTCCCCAACTCTATTTTTAAGACTGTCACCCGCTATTAACAAAAACAAACCTATTAAATACCTACATGTTCCAGGCTAAACATAATGCAGAATTCTCTCCCCAATCATCTCAAAATATTACATACACAAAACGCTATACAACCTCTGGTAATTATTAATAATACACTTCAGTTCTTACCTATCAAATGTTTCAGAATTTATCCATTGCTACTTTCAGCCTTCTCCTATAATTTTATTCTTTTTAGCCATAAACTCCTGTACATACTCAATCCTCATGCATGGGCATCTGCAATGATATCCAATCTCACACCTTTCTAATTAACAAATGCCCCAAAATACCCCAACTAAATTATCCCAAATCGGTACCATGTTTTATGCATCTACCTTTACAATTTGCATTATGAACCTAAAACCCTCCTCTTTATTAGTCTAACATTAAATGAGTTTTTTTCTTCATCTCCATGTACAGGCACATAAATGTATAGTCATTTTAACAAATCCTGATGTTCTCAAGCATGGCCTCTATCAACATAAAACCAACCCTAATGAAATTCCTCTTGCTAATCAAAATACTTGAATATTTTATTAGTATGATTTTCTGCAGAAATCCTAGTATATTTACTATAATACCCTTTATTCTGAGTTAAAATCATCAAAAATAATTAGACATAAAAGATACAAAAATATACTAAAAGGCTTAGACACATACAAAACTTATAAAACCAAATTAAGGGTAATTTATGGGAGAGGGTTAGAGGAATCCAGGAGGGACATAGAGAATGCCTCTAATCGTAATGTCACGTTACACTGAGTTGGGAATATGTGGTCGTTCGCTTAACTATTCTTTATTCCTTTTCATATTTAAAATATTTGTGGGTTTTTTAAATATAATAGAGGTTGAACCTAGAGGTAATCTGCTTCCCAGCCACATTCCCACCCCTATTCTTGTTTTTTATTTTGAAATTGCTGAGGCTGGTCTCAAACCAGCCATCCTCCTGACTCAGCCTCCCAAGTACTGAGATTGCAAGCATGCACCACCACACCCGCCTGAAATATTTGTTTTTTAGTAAAAAAAATTATCCAAGCCAGGCATGGTGGTGCTCGCCTGCCCCTAATTCCAGTACATGAGAAGCTAAAACTGGAGGACTGCAGGTTCAAGACCAGCCTTCCAATTTAGGAAACAGCAATCTCGCGAGATCCTGTTTCAAAACAAAACAATAAAGGGCTGGGGCATACCTCGGAGGCGGAATGCCCCTGGGTTCAATCCCCTGTACTACAAAGAAAAAAGAAAAAGCGCCTATCCAGTTACTAATGAGGATTTTCCTCTCATACAGTGACAGCTGTTATGTGCAAGGTGCAGTTGATGGTTGCTACATCTGTGAAACCCTTCCCCTCCTTTTACCTAAGCCAAAAAAGAGAAAAATTACAAGCCTAACATCCAAAACTTTCTCTTAGACATATCTCTTGGATATATTCCAGGTTTATATTTTGTAACCATATACATGCCAGTTCTCTCCCCAAGTCTCACATTAAATAAATTAGCACCTCTAATTTCATCTTTGTATCCCTAAATTGCCATTTGCTCTCATAAATGCCTTACTACTCACAGTGCACCTTCTCAGGGGCTAAATGCACTTGTATACATTATACCTCGGTGCATGAGTCTAACTCATATTAACTTTTCAATCTCAACCTGTAAGGTCTAAATTGAGACACTCATCATTTTAACTGCCAATGAAATACCACCTCAGCCAAAAGTAACTAAGCCGGGACAACTCCAAAGCACTCCGGTCGGTTCCCTGAGCGTTCACTTCTGCATTCGCAAAGTCCTATCCCTGGACCAACGTATACACCACCCACAATACTCTCCTCCAATGCCGACACTCAGACATACCTCCAAATTCCAATTTTAGGCTGGCTGTGATAAGACAGCTCGAGTGTCTGAAGTTTCACTTAATTACAAACCCCAAGATGCCTGTATTTCATACACAGCAGTTCCTGTGCTTCTTGTCGGTAAAAGTTGGGAAGCCCAGAGCTAGGGATCCAGGTCTAGTCTTCCACGCAGTCCGCTAGGAGTCCTCCAGTCGCAGACAGAATAGTTCAGGCAGCTGGCCCGCCTACTTCCTCCCCGCCCCCACCCCAGGCCCACCCCGCCCCCACCGCAGGCGCGAAGCCCGCCAGAGCCCGGCACCTGCGGGACCTTCGAACAGCCGGCCGGCCAGCTCTCTCCGGGAACCGAGAGCTAGGGAGCCGGCCCGGACGCCCGCGCCCCTCGCCTCGGGCCACCATCCTCTCCGCCCGGATCGGCCCTGCCCGCCTTGCGCTCTAGCTCCACGGGGCGCGGGACCGACACCTTCCCCGCCGCCCGAGCGGGGGCCTGGCCTTCCAGCGCCGAGTTCCGAGGACCGAGCCAGACCGGACGCTCGGGGACCCACAGGCAACTCCCACCCCTCCCGGCTCCCCGATCTCCCCGTCCCAGCCGCTGCCACCGACAGCCGCGGCCCCGGGTCCTCCTCCGGCGGCTTCCGGGCCTGCCCGCCAGCCGCGCCCGGGCCCAGGAGGCCGAGCCCCGGGGCTGGGCGGCTTCCCGCCCGACCTCCGCCGCCGGCTCCTCCCGCGGCCCGCCCGGCCCCCGCCCGGCGTGCGGCTCACTCACCGCTGAGCGCCGAGGCCTGCAGGGTGGCCCCCGAGGTGCCGTCGATGACTTTGATGGTCCCGCGGCTGGTGACGGCCAGGATGGCGTTGAGCGCCGGGTGGTAGGAGAGGCTGTGCAGCCCGTCGGCGTCGCAGCGCATGCAGCCGTCCCGCAGCACCAGCCACTCCGAGACCCCGGCCGCGCCCGCCCCGGCTCCCGCCGCCGCCGAGGAGCAGCCGGGGCCCGAGGCCGCCGCAGCCGCAGCCGCCATCTTCCGGCCTGCGCTCAGCACAATCACACTGGGAAGCGGCTCAGTGACAGTCCCGGGAGGTGCAGCGCCGCCGCCAGTCACCATCCGGGGCCAGGGGGCAAGCGGAGCGCGTTAGCCGGAAGTGAAGTCAGGCGCCCGCACGCACGCGGGACGTCGGCCGCCGGGCCCGAGGGGCGGGGCGGGAGGGCGGGGCCGGGGCGGGGCTTCGGCCGGCCGCGCGTGCGCAGCGGGGCGCGCGCGTGCCACGCGCCGCGGGCCCGGCGTTCTGCGCGTCCGCAACGTCCCAGTCTGCGCCTGCGAGTCCGGGGAGCGGCCGCGGAGCGAGTTCCGCTCCTCGCGGAGGGCGGGAGCCGAGCCCCGGGCACTTCCGCTGGGCCGGATCCCGCCGGTGCGCCCCGTCTGGACGCCCCGAGGCCGCCGGTCCCGCCCGCGCCCAGCCTCCGCTCCAGTCGGAGCATGAACGGATCTGGGCCTTGAGTCTGGATTTGAAAGAAAAGAATGGGCCCGGCAGACCTCGTTGGCGCTCCTTATTTCCAGTCCGTACTGTTGAACCAAAGTGCCAGAAATGAGGTTCTGGAGGGAAATAGGTTTCGTTTCTCCATCCTCATTCCAAATAACTTAGGTGAATAGGTCTTTGTGGGAATGAAGGACTCGAAAGGACTCCGGTCAGTTCCTTCTTTGGGGAATGACTTTTAAACTTTTTATTTTAAAATGGCTATCAGACTCACAGTTGCTAATACAGACCTCAGTGTTCCCCCAAATCTGTCTAAGGCTGAGAAGCACAGTAGACAAACCCAAACTGAAGTTCGTTGTGTAACTGGAACTCCTCGGAGATCGTACGGGAGGCCCAGTTACCCTTCAACCAGTTCCCCTCAGTGTTGCATATTGTATAATCAAAACAATCTCAGAAGCAGGGATTTTGTATTGGATGTGTGTACGCTTCAATGTCTTTTTTTTTTTTTTCCTGCAGTACTGGGGTGGAACCCAGGAGCATTCTAACTCCGAGTCACACCCCCAGAGCCCCTCTTCTTTTTTGTTTTGAAATAGGGTCTAAGTTGCAAAGGTCCTCACTAAGTAGCTGAGGCCGGCCACGAACCTGTGATCCTCTTGCCTCTGCCTCCCAAGTACTCGGATTACAAGCATTCACCAACACACCCAGTTCCAATGTTATTTTATCACATGTAAGTTCATGCACTATAATTAAAATTCAGAACTGTCAACCGGGCATGGTGACGCAGGTTTGTAATCCCAGAACTTGGGAGGCTGAGAAAGGAGGATTCCAGGTACAAAAACAACCTCAGCAAGTAGTGACACTCTTATAAACTTAGCAAGACCCTGTTTAAAAATAAAAATAGGGCTGAGGGTGTACCTCGAAGGTAGAGTGCCCCTGGATTCAATCCCCAGTGCCACACACATACACAAAAAAAAGAAAAAATTCAAATTATATATGTATATATTTTTTCTGCAGTACTGGGGGTTGAACCCAGGGGCATTTTACCTCCAAGCTGTACCCCTAGCCTTTTTTTATTCTTTATTTTGAAACAGGGTCTCACTAAGTTGCATAGGGCCTCACTAAGTAGCTGAGGCTGGCCACGAATCTGTGATCCTCCTATCAATCCCCCTATCTCTGCCTTCCAATTACTGGGATTACAAGCGTGAGCCACCAGGCCCAGCTTACAAACTTTATATTCTGATTGTTTTAGTATTTTTACATTATCTTAGAACATTTTAGTTTCCTTTTCCTTAAAAAAAAAAAATCACCTTCGGAGGCTCAGACAGGAGGATCACAGGTTCGTAGCCAACCTCAGAAACTTAGCAAGCCCTCCACAACTTAGTAAGACTCTGTTTCTAAAAACGAAAAAAATATAAGGCTGGGTGTGTAGCTCAGAGGTAGAATGCCCCTGGATTCAATCCCCAACACCACCACCCCCAAAATCACAATGTAGTTATGAAGATCAAAATCACGCCTAAGTGTAGAAAAGTACCCACAACAGACTAGGTGCCCCATGAAAGTTAAAGAAGTTAATCACAGCCAGGCGTGGTGGCACTCGCTTGTAATCCCAGCATTCAGGAGGCTGAGATTGGAGGTTCGCGGTTCAAGGACAGCCTCAGCTACTTAGTGAGGCCCTCTGCAACTCAGTGAGACCCTGTTTCAAAATAAAGAATAAAAAAACTAGGGCAGAGGGTGTAGTTCAGAGGTCAAATCCCCCTGGGTTCCATCCCCAGATCCGCAAAATGTAAAAAAAAAAAAAAAAAAAAGAAGTTAATCACCTCACATTCCTACAAACTTCCTTAGGAAATAAATACTAATGGATTAAATCTGCTTATTCACACGTAAAGTTATATAATCCCTGTGTGTATGTACACATATAAACTATGCAATATAAAAAAAAAATGAAGAACCTCAAGTATGAAAGTCTAAGTGATTATTTTATTTTTGGGTGGGTTTTGTTTTGTTTGCAATACTGGGGATTGGACCTAGGGGCCTTCTACCTCCAAGCTACACCCCCTGCCCTATTTTTTCTTCTTCTTTTTTTTTTTTTTTTGCGAGTTTGGAGATGGAACCCAGGGGCATTTGACCTCCGAGCTACACCCCCTGCCCTATTTTTTATTCTTTATTTTGAAACAGGGTCTCACTAAGTTGCAGAGGGCCTCACTAAGTAGCTGAGGCTGTCCCCAAACCCAGATCTTCTGGTCTCAGCCTCCCGAATGCTGGGATTACAAGCGTGCGCCACCACACCCTGCTTATTTTTTATTCTTTATTTGAAACAAGGTCTCACATAATTGAGGAGGGCTTCACTAAGTAGCTGAGGCTGTCCGCAGTCCGTGATACTCCTGTCTCAGCCTCCCGAATGCTGGGATTACAAGCGTGTGCCACCACACCTGGTTTGAAACAGTTTCTTAAATCAATAGGACATAAGTAGAAAGGTGGTCATTTCAAAGTGTTCTCAGGCTAAGCAGTAGCACACACTTATGATCCCAGTACTTATTACTGGGTTGAATCCCCAGTACCAAAAAAAAATGTTCTCAAGATCCCTTTTTGCCCAAGCATGGTGGCGCATACTTGTAATCCCAGCATTTGGGAGGCTGAGACAAGAGGATTGCGGTTTGAGGACAGCCTCAGCTGCTACTTAGTGAGGCCCTCTGCAACTCAGTGAGACCTTTTTTCAAAATAAAGAATAGCCGGGCATCGTGGCGTGCGCTTATAATCCCCACGCTTGGGAGGTGGAGACAGGTGTGCTGGCTTAAGAGACCCTGTTTCCAAATTAAAATATTTAAAAAATAGGTCTGGGAGTGTAGCCCGGAGGTAGAAGGGTTTCCAGGAACCCCAGTACCACCAAATAAAATAAAATAAAATAAAGAATAAAAGATAGGGCTGGGGTATAGCTTGGAGGTAGAATGCCCCTATGTTCCATCCCCAGTATTGGAAAGAAA
Source organism: Muscardinus avellanarius (assembly GCF_963383645.1). Lineage (NCBI taxonomy): Eukaryota > Metazoa > Chordata > Mammalia > Rodentia > Gliridae > Muscardinus > Muscardinus avellanarius. The sequence continues at coordinate 26,375,679 of NC_137801.1, read as the reverse complement.
GAGAAAGAGAGAACTGATTGAATTACCCAAACTTAACCATTTGGAACCTAAAAATAAAAAAGAATTAAAAGATCCCTTTTTGGCCAGTTGTTTGTTTGTTTGTTTGTTTGTTTACTTACTGTTTTTGTGATATTGGAGATTGAACCCAGGGGCATTCTACCTCAGAGTTATACTCCCAGGCCTATTTCTTTATTTTGAAATAAGGTCTCACTAACTTGCTATGGGCCTAGCTACACTGCTGAGACTGGCCTCAAAACGGTGATCCTCCTGTCTCAACCTCCCAAGTATTGGGATTACAGGCACATACCACCGAGCCAGTTTGGCCAACTGTTCTTCATTCTGAAAGATTTCCCTGAATAGGCCCTTCAGTGAAAATCAAGCCCCCATCTTACTGACAGAGAAAACTAGAATTTTGATCACTAAATTTAAACTAAGTGTACATTTTTATTCAGTACCAGGAATTGAACCCAAGGGCATTGTACCTGTAAACTACACCCTCAACCCTATTTTATTCTTTTTTTTTTTTTTTTTTTTTTTTGCGGGTCTGGGGATGGAACCCAGGGCATTTGACCTCCGAGCTACACCCCCTGCCCAATTTTTTATTCTTTATTTTGAAATAGGGTCTCATTGAGTTGTGGAGGGTCTCACTAAGTAGCTGAGATTGGCTTCAAACCTGTGCTCCTCCTGTCTCAGCCTCCCAAGTACTGGTATTACAAGTATGCGCCCAAACGCTCGGCCATCAGTGTACTTTATTTTCTTTTTTAATAACCACATATGGCTGTTTACTTCATACGGGGCTCTGTACAAAATATTTACACATATTCTCTACAGAATAAATAAATCACCCGAAGGTACGCAGACCGTGCTTTCTTCTCAGTGATGAATCCTGTTGTGAGCAAGGCTAATGAGAAAACTGTTCCCCTTAGGCCACAGCACAAGCAAAGATCACCCGCTTCCTGGGACCCAGAGCTGCAGCCTTGACTCCCCCCCACCGCCCCTCTTGCCACCAGTTGACAAGCAAGTCGAGTGCTTGTGGCTGGAGGCACGATGCTGTCACCCGCTGGAGAGAAGGCAAGACACACATGCCATGGGAGAAAACTGGGAACGCTGCCTCATCACCCCTGGACCCTGGAAGAATTTTGCTTTATCCTGATGAATCTACCACTCACTAACACATCTGTGCCACACTCACCCCACATGGGGCTCCTGCTGTGGAGTGGGCTGCCACTTGGAGTCTTCTTTTCTTTCCCCCGCTACAGAAGGCTGAACCTAGGGGCATTCTACTTCTGAGCCAAACCCCAGCCCTATTTCATTTTTTTATTTTGAGACAGGGCCTTGCCAGGTTGCTGAGGTGGCCTGCAAAACTGCAATCCTCTTTCTCAGCCCCCAAGTACCAGGATTACAGGTGTGTACCACCATAATTGGCTACTTAGAGCTTTTTTTTTTTTCTTTTTTGGTTTTAAAGTGTTTAGTGTGACTCAGCGTAGACACCTAAGCGCCCTAGACTCATGGCTGCCTGGCACGCTGAGCCCCCCACTGTACACAGTGGGCACATGGCAGGACATGGAGGTTTGGCCATCATGGGCGGAGTGATTTCAGTATGTTCACTTTAGGAAATCACCTGCCAAGGGCACCATGTCCAGGAAAGATCAGGGAAATGAAAGTACACAGCTGCTTCATCAATTTTTTTTAAAGTTTTTTTTTTTTGCCTATTTTTGTATTATTAAATTGTCACTCGTTTTATTTATTTATTTTTTTTTTTGTGGTACTGGGGGTGGAACCCAGGGGCTTTTCTACCTCCGGGCTATACTCCCAGCCCTATTTTATACTTTATCTCGAAACAGAGTCTCACTAAGTTGCTGAGAACCTCACTGAGTAGCTGAGGCTGGCTTCGAACCTGTGCGATCCTTCTGTCTCAGCCTCCCAAGCTCTGGGATTACAAGCGTGCGCCACAACGCCTGGCTTAGGAACTATTATTTTAAAAGTGAGATTATTTTACAGATTAGGAGTCTATAATTCCAAAAATAGTAATAGAAGTGTCTAAGTATTGTCATGTGGCTTGTAAGAGAAAAGGAGAGAAGAAATAAAGCAAAGCAAACCAGTCTAGGTAACTAATATTCCTCCCTGCCGGACTGGAAATGCTCCACATGATTTCTCAGCTGAAAATAAGAATTTAACTAGTGACCTGGTTCATGTCTGTCTGACTTCTGACCAGCTACCGAAGCTGCTGTTCAAAGGGCCCACCTGCCTCCCAGGCGAGAGTCCTCTCCCTCGTGCTCTCATTCCAAGGCCTAACTCCCTCAGCGGCGGCCTCTCCTCCTTTGTCTGTGTAGAGGAGACAGAGCTCGAGGAGTCATGAGGAGGGCATTCTGGGATCCAGCTAGGGAACTCCAGGCCCGGAGGTTCCCAGGGCAGCTAGGAAGGAACCTAACCCTAACCCTAACCCTAGCCCACTTCTTCCAACCTGAGGGGTCGGCAGGGTGCGCACTGTGGTCCCCTGGACAGGGAATGCTACGCCCAGGCCTTGGGCTGCCATGTCAGAATGCCTCTGTTACCGGCTTATGAAGCCAAGGCAAACATGGACAGGCAGGCAAGGGCGGCAGGAAGAGAACCCTTGACAGAAACCTTTTAATCAAAGAAAGCCCATCTCCCAGCTCTCCCATGCAAGGGCGAGACCACGATGCACTGAGGATGCGGCTCCTTGGGCTTCAGGGGAACAGCTGCAGCTGAATCTTTGGGGTTCAGTCCAGGGCACTTTTCACCACTGCCAGTGCAGCTGCTCCCAGGGCCAGCATGAGCCCCATCATGGCCAGTTTTACAAAGCAGTTGGTCCTTGGTTTGGTCAGAACGTCTTTTGTTCGAGCCTCAGGCCGTAGAAGTCCCCCAAAACGCTGCCGCAGCACCATGTCCAGTCTCTGCTAAGCAGGTGCCAGCTCAAAGTCTTTGAAGGTAGAGGCTGCCATCCTCTCAGCCTGCTGCTGGGCAGCTGCCTCACGGGCAAGTTCGTAAGGGGGCAACAGTACAAACAGGTCCCCTGCTCTACTGATCAGCGTCTCAAAGGGCAGGTCCTGAGGGATCTGGGACAACAGGTGGGGGACCGAGGCCATGTCACAGTCACAGTCCAGGACTTCCTGCTCACGATACAACACGATCACAGCCACAAAGTAAATGGGCATCAACGGATGGCAGGCCAGGAAGAAGTCATATAACCGCACAGCGTGCCTGAAGTCCAACAGGACATGCCCAAATCTGGTGATGAGCCGGCTGAGGGCAAAGATGGTCCCCACCTCAGCACTCTGCATGAAGTCATGGAGTCCTGGATTCAGTTGGTCAAAGATGGGCATCAAATAGTTTAAAATGTGTTTGGCGTTATCCATTGTGGGAGCCATGAAATCCTGAGGTGTTGGGTAGACAATTTTTTTTTTACCAGGGATGTTGCCAGCCTCTCGCCTACCACCAGCAAAAATGTGACGACGATGTCATGGTAGCCCTGGTAGTAATGCAGCCGAGGGTTGTGCTCCAAGATGAGGAGGAGGATGTCAGTCAGTTCTTCCTGCAGCCCTTCTCTTTGCCAGGAGGGAACCGCCGGAGAGACTGCCTGACATCCAGCAGCACTTGTGGACAGTCTTTGCTCATTTGCCGTAGGTCCTTCCCTGACACAGGAGGAAGGTCACTGGTGTTGACACTGAGGAGCTTGGGCCGTACTTTTTGTCTGACCTCATCAGTCAGGCGCCCTCCTTCACTGACAGCCATGTGTCTGAGGGCAGGCACGACAGGGGGATCGCTCTTTAGAGCCTGGTGTATCGCTGCCACCTTCTTTTTCCTTTTGGCATTAAGGTTTGCCTTCTCGGCGCTGCCGTCCGAGCGGCTGGAAGGGGGCCCATCACCCTGTTCACGCCAGAGGGTCATGTCCCGGGGTGCCGGGATGGGGCCCGAGCCTGGGCTGGTAGCCAAGCGGTGGGAAGATACAGGTGCACCGCGTGCCGCAGCGCCCACTCGGCAGGACAGGCTCAGCTCCTCAGTGTACTTTATTTATTTATTTATTTATTTATTTATTTATTTATTTATTTTGCGGGTTTGGGGAAGGAACCCAGGGGCATTTGATCTCCGAGATACACCCCCGGACCTTTTTTTTTTTTTTAATTATTCTTTATTTTTAAACCAGGTCTCACTGGGCGTGGTGGCACATGCTTGTAATCCCCGCGCTTGGGAGGCAGAGACAGGAGGATCGCGCAGGTTTGAAGCCAGCCGCGCTGGTTTAGGAGACCCTGTTTCCAAAAATAAAATAGGTCTGGGAGTGTAGCCTGGAGATAGACGGGCTTCCAGGAACCCCAGTACCACAAAAATAAAAAAAATAAATAAATAAAAATAAACCAGGTCTCACTAAGTAGCCGAGGCTGTCCACAAACCGTGATCCTCCGGTCTCAGCCTCCCGAATGCTGAGATTACAAGCATGCGCCACCACGCCATGCAATGTGTACTTTAATATTGTGGCATATTGAGTAAAATTGAGCAAGAGTTTTATCTGCTGGCTGTGTTACTGTTTCTTCTTAGGAAAAACGATGTTGTTTCTCTGTGAAGTTAGATTGCTTTTACCTGCAAACAATTATTCTCCAAAGCTAATTAACTAAAAGATGGTCTGAAATGAAACACCTCCATAATCAAAGAAATTTGGGAAACAACTCCCTCTGTATTTATCCTCTTGGGAGAGTCATAAAATACATTAGAATATTAAAATCTAGCCAGAAGTGCTGGTACCTACCTGTAATACCAGGACTTGAGAGGCTGAAACAGGAGGATTACAAGTTTAAAGAATAAAAAAAAAAAAAAACAAAGGGCTGGGGATGTAGCTCAGAGGTAGAATGCCCTTGAGTTCTATCCCCAGTATGCCCCCCCAAAAAAGTAGAAATTCCTTCACATTGGCAGTTGTTTGGGTTTGAATCCAGAATGTCCCCCAAATGCCCATGTGTCCAGGGTGGGGCTGTGAGGAAGTGATTGCATCACAAAGGTTCTGGCCTCATCTGGGAAATAGTCCCTGAATGGCTGAATGGCCCCCCAGAAGAGGAATCTACCTGCAGGGCGCCAGCCAGAGGGGCTAGAAAGGTTTTTCTTCTCTCTGCCTCTTCATTCCTCTCTGTCTCTGCTCCTGGCTTTCATGACCTGAGCAGCTTTCCTCCACGATGCCCTCTGCCTTGCCTGAGGCCCAGAACAATGAACCTTTCCACCACGGACTGAAAGCTCCTGTGAGCCAAAATAAACCTTCCCTCCTTTTAAGTTGTTTGAGTCAGGTGTTTCGGGCACAGCAGCAAAAAGCTAACCCAGCAATCACTGTGGAAAGAGGAGTTTTCTGGAACCAGAAATGGAGACTCAGAAAGTAGGCCTGGTCAATACAGAAAACTCATTTGATAAGCTCTAACACTCATGCATGGACAGAAATTCTCAGCAAATTAAAAATAGAAGGTAATTTCCTCAACTTCATAAAAAAAAAACTATAGCTAATAATGCTTCAAAGTAAAACCCTGAATTCTCTGCCTTTAATATTAGACATAAGTCAAGGTTACCTATTCTCAAGCTGGGTGTGGTGGTACACAAGGAAGAGAGAGGAGGATTGAAGGTTCAAGGCCGGCCTCAGCAATTTAGTGAGACTCTTGGTAACCTAGAAAGATCCTGTTTCAAAACAAAAAATAATAAGAGCTGGGACTGTAGCTCGGGGGTAGAATGCCCCTGGGTTCAATCCCTAGTACTGTGAAAAGAAAAAAAAATATCCATTCTCACTACTATTTTTTGAGACATTATAGGAACTTTTAGAATTTTCTGGAAGCTGGGCATGGTAGCTCATGCTTGTAAGCCCACTACTTGAGGCTGAGACAAGAGGATCACAGGTTTGTGGCTAGCTTCACTCAGCTACTTAGTGAAGCCCTTTGCAACTTAATGAGAGCCTGTCCTGTTTGAAAATAAAGGATAAAAAACCGGGCTGGGGGTGTGGCTCAGAGGTAGAATGCCCCTGGGCTCAATTGCCACGCCTCCTTCCCAGTCTCAAACTGAGCAAGCCTCGTTTTTAGCAGGAACGACACTCCCTGGAACCGGCACAGCATCTCCTTCTGGGGAATAGTGTTAGGCAAGGGGATTTGGGGATTTTTTTGGAATTGGCCTTGTTACCAAAAAGATACCTGAGACTTATGTTATTAATGGCTTCAAATTGTTTAAAACAATTCAATATTTACTCCCTAAAGCTTTAACATTTATGTATGGGTTGCACTTAAATTTCCAAATGACCGATCCAACAAGAATTCTATAAAGACTCAGACAATAACAAGCAGAACAAGCCTTAAAGGCAACCGATCCTCCCCAGGTTTTTCCCAAGCAATATTAACAATACACCGAAAACAGAGCCTAGACAAGTTGTTCCCACCATCATGAATTCTAAAAAGCCAGCATATGTAATCAGTGGTAGGCTATGGTAGAGTGCCTACTGACCCCCATAACCCTACCCCCTTTGGTTGTACAATGGGTATATGGACAGCAGCAGAATAGAGGGGTACCTAGGTACAGCCTTGGGACATGGGAAAATATGCAACATTCCTCTCCTTAGTAGTGCCTGTTGATTGAAAAACAATGGTGTGTATCAATCAGAGAGTATAATGCTTAGTATAGGATATTATTTTGATATTATATTAGTAGTTAATAATAAACTTCTGATCTTTTCCATGGTTGCTTGTAAGAGGAAATGCTCCCTTGAAAAAGAAACTGGCCGTTGATCACCTTGCCTTGATGCATTAGTTCTTTGTATACTTACTGATGGATTAATTCTGGAAAACATAGTAAGAGTAGAATGTAGCCAAAAAAGAAAATAGAAAATGCTTGCCAAAACCGAAAGTAGGGAGAGCAAAAATAAAAAGTAAATAGAGCAGCTTCACTCTCCTTTGTGTCTGTGTGCTGTTTCTCCACCGTACTTCACTGACTCCTCACCCCACTGCTTGCGGACCCCCGACTCTTGCTAGGGCTGGCTGGACCCCGGGATTCAATCCCCAGCACAAAAAAAAAAAAAAAAAAAAAAAAGAACTTACTGGAAGTGACTGTAATGAGGCAAGAAAAGGAAATAAAAGCCAGAGAGAGAAGGCAGAATGTTTCACCCCACTCCTCTGTGGAGCGCTGGATCAGGAAGCCAGGAGAGAGAGGCTGAGGCCTAAGAGAGAAGCCGCGCTAGAACGCGCGATGTGGTTCTGCATAGCGGGTGGTGTTGACTCCAGCTGACTGAGCGGCAGAGAGAGAACCACTCTGATTCTGTAGTTTAAAGAGTAAATGCCAGCCGGGCTAGTGTGCGCATGCTCGTAATCCCAGTACAGGCTGAGACAGGAGGATTTCAGGTTTACAGCCAGCCTTGGCTATGCAGTGAAACCTGCTGCAACTTAGTGAGAACCTATTTCAAAACAAAGATTAAAAAATAGGTCTATGGGTGTAGATCAGAGGTAGAATCCCCTTGGGTTCAATTCCTAGTACTATACATATACACACAAACAGAGTAAATACCACCCTTAAAAATTCCTTGATGGGGCTAGGGTATAGCTCAGTGGTAGGTCACTTGCACAGCAAGCACGAGGCACTATTTTTAATTTTTTGAAACAGGGTCTCTGCCAGGCGTGGTGGCGCAGCTTGTAATCCCCGCGCTTGGGAGGCAGAGACAAGGAGGATCGTGCAGGATCGAAGCCAGCCACGCTGACCTAAGAGACCCTGTTTCCAAATAAAAATATTAAAAAATAAGTCTGGGAGTGTAGCCCGAAGGTAGAAGGGCTTCCAGGAACCCCAGTACCACAAAAACAAAAAACAAAAACAAACAAAAAAAAATTGGGCTGAATAGCTTGGACCACAAAAAAAGGGGGGCCTAGGGGTGTAGCTCAAAGGTAGAATGCCCCTGGTTTCCATCCCCAGTACCACAAAATAAAATATGCTATGCTCAGAGGTAGAATGTGCCAGGCTTCACCTATAATCCCTATACTTTTCTTTTTCTGGGGGTGGAACCTAGAGGCTTTCTACCTCTGGGGTATACTTCCAGACTTCTTTTATATTTTGTTTGGAAACAGGGTCTCACTAAGTTGCTGAGAGCCTCACTAAGTAACTGAGGCTGGCTTCGAACCTGTGCACTCCTGTCTCAGCCTCCCAAGCGCAGGGATTACAAGCGTGCGCCACCACGCCCGGCCCTATAATCCCTATACTTGATAGGTTAAGATAAGTACAGATTTAATAGCAGTCTCAGCAACCTAGTGAGATCCTCAACAACTTAATGAGACCCTGTTTCAGAGTGAAAAATAAAATAGAGCTGAGTGTGTAGCTGGAGGTAGAGTGCCCCTGGGTTTTTTAATTAATTAATTAATTTATTTATTTATTCATTTATTGCAGGTCTGGGGATGGAACCCAGGGGCATTCGACCTCCGAGCTACACCCCCTGCCCTATTTTTTTTTTATTCTTTATTTTGAAACAGGGTCTCACTAAATTGAGGATGGCCTCACTAAGTAGCTGAGGCTGTCTGCGAAACGCGATCCTCCGGTCTCAGCGTCCAGAATGCTGGGATTACGAGCATGCGCCACCACACTCGGCTTGCCCCTGGGTTTTATCATTAGTACCATACACACACAAAAAAGAAGAAATGTGTAAAAAAAAAAACACAGATGAGCAATAGAACTGAATAAATATGTCAAGACATGCATAATAAAATTTTTTTTCTTTTTTTTCTTTTTTTGAGGGTCTGGGGATGGAACCCAGGGGCATTTGATCTCCGAGCTACACCCACTGCCCTATTTTTTATTCTTTATTTTGAAACCAGGTCTCACTGAGTTGCAAAGGGCCTCACTAAGTAGCTGAGGCTGTCTGCGAACCGCGATCCTCTGGTCTCTGCCTCCTGAAAGCTGGGATTACAAGTGTGTGCCACCACGCCCGGCTTCATAATAAAATATTAATGGTTTAATCTAAGTGGTGTGTATATAAGTGTTTACTATAAAAAGTCAACTTTTCTGTGTCTTTGAAACGTTTCATAATAAAATGTTAAAATACATATCAGAGAGCCAGGTGTGATAGCACACGCTTGTAATCCCAGTACTTGGGAGGCTGAGACAGAAGAATTGCACGTTTGAGACAGTGTCAGCTACTTAGTGAGGCCCTCTGCAACTCAGTGAGATCCTGTTTCAAAATAAAGAATAATCCCAGCATTCAGGAGGCTAAAACAGGAGGATCTCATTCGTGCACAGCCTCAGCTACTTAGTGAGGTCCTTTACAACTCACTGAGACCCTGTTTCAAAATAAAAAAATAAAGCCAGGCATGGTGGTGAACACTTACAATCCCAGCATTTGGGAGACTGAGACAGGAGGATCAAGGTTTGCTGACAGCCTCAGCTACTACTACTTAGTGAGGCCCATTGCAACTCAGTGAGACCCTGTTTCAAATTAAAGAATAAAAAATATGGCTGGGGGTGTAGCTCAGAGGTAAAATGCCCCTGGGTCCCATCCCCAGTACTGCAAAAAAAAAGGGGGGGGAAGCTGGGATTGTAGCTCGGAGGTAGAATGTCCCTGGGTTCCATCCCCAGTACCACAAAAAATAAAATAAAATAAAAATAAAGAATAAAAATAGGGCTGAGGGTATAGCTTGGAAGTAGAATACCCGCTGGGTTCCATCCCTAGTTCCATAAAAAATAATGTTGGAACAAAAATAAAATATAAAAACATTAAGCCAAGTGCAGTGGCACACACCTGTAATCCCCAGTACCTGGGGGATGGAGGGCGGAGAAATGAAGTTTTGAGGTCAGCCATAGCCACAGGACAAGACTGTGTGTGTGTGTGTGTGTGTGTGTGTGTGTGTGTGTGTGTGTGTGTTTGTGTGTGTGTGTTGTATTAAACACTGAACCTGAAGCATTCTACCTTTGACCCACTCTTCCTGCCATATATCCTCTCTTTCTTTCTTTCTTTCTTTCTTTCTTTCTTTCTTTCTTTCTTTCTTTCTTTCTTTCTTTCTTTCTTTCTTTCTTTCTTTCTTTCTTTCTTTCTCTTATGGTACTGGGGTTCCTGGAAACCTTTCTACCTCTAGGCTACACTCCCAGAACTATTTTATATTTTTATTTGGAGACAAGGTCCCTTAAATCAGCGCGGCTGGCTTCGAGCCTGCGCCATCCTCCTGTCTCCACCTCCCAAGTGCGGGGATTATAAGAGTGCGGCACCGCGCCCAGCCCTATTCATTTCTTGTTTTGAAACAAGGTCTCACTAAATTGCTGAGGTCCTTGCTAAATTGCCGATGCTGGCCTCCAACCTGTCATCCTCCTGGCAAGACTCACCTTCAAAATAAAATAACAAGCCGGGTGTGGTGGCGCATGCTCACAATCCCAGTATTTGAGAGGCTTAGACAGGAGGAACATGATTCGCAGACAGCCTCAGCTACTTAGGCCCTTTGCAACTCAGTGAAACCCTATTTCAAAATAGAGAATAAAAAAATAGGGCTGAGGGGGTAGCTTGGAGGAAGAATGCCCCTAGGATCCATCCCCAGGACCACAATAAATAAATAAGTATATAAATAAATATATAATAGCAAAGCCAAGCACGGTGGCACACACCGGTAATCCCAGTACTTCGGAGGCTGACAGGAGGATTGCAGGTACAAGAGCAGCCTCAGCAAATTAGTGAGACCCTGTTTCAAAAAAAATTTTTTTTTGTAGTACTGGGGGTGGAACCCAGGGGCTTTCTACCTCCTGGCTATACTCCCAGACCTATTTTATACTTTATTTGGAAACAGGGTCTCACTAAATTGCTGAGGGCCTCACTAAGTAGCTGAGGCTGGCTTCGAACCCGTGCAATCCTCCTGTCTCAGCCTCCCAAGTGCAGGGATTACAAGCGTGCGCCACCACACCCCGCTAGCCCTGTTTCAAAATTTAAAAAATAAATAAAATAGAGCTGGAAATATGGCTCAGAGGTAAAATGCCCCTGGATTCCATATAAAGTATAAATAAATACATACATACATAGGCCTAGGAGTGTAGCTCAGAGAAATGCCCCTGTATTCAATCCTGAGTACCCCCCAAAAAATCTTACATTAAATTAAATTAAGCACATTCAGTCTCCTCCCACTACTCACAACAGTTATTTCCCAGTACTGTTTCATCACTAATAACAAGGAGCATGATGCTAATGCCTCCTCGTCCAGTTGTGTCCTGTACTAAACTGCAAAACTGGACACAATCAACAGTTCCTAAGTGATTTTATGTGCTGGGAGCATTGCATCCTACACCTACCCCTATGAAATTAGAATCCCTCAGAGTTATAACCCAGGAAGATAGACATATTTGGTCGAACTAAGAGATTGAACTAAGGTGCATTCTAACTCCAAGATACACCCAAAGTCTCTGTTTTGTGTTTTGTTTTGGTGGTACCAGGGATTGAACTCAGAGGCATTCTCATTCCAACCTATACCCCTTTTTAATTTTTTGTTTTGAAACAGGGTTATTATTATTATTATTATTATTATTATTATTATTTTTGGTGGTACTGGGGTTCCTGGAAGCCCTTCTATCTCCGGGCTACACTCCCAGACCTTTTTTTACATTTTTTTATTTGGAAACAGGGTCTCCTAAGCCAGCGCGCGCGGCTGGCTTCGAACCTGCGCGATCCTCCTGTCTCTGCCTCCCAAGCGCGGGGATTACAAGCGTGCGCCACCACGCCCGGCTTGAAACAGGGTTATAATAGATTGCTGAGACTGGTCTTGAACCTGTGATCCTCCTGTCTCAGCCTCCCAAGTATACTGAGATTATAGGCATGCGCCATCACACGCGGCCCGTGTGTGTGTGTGTGTGTGTGTGTGTGTGTGTGTGTGTGTGGTACTGGGAATTGAACCCAGGGACATTCTACTTCCCAGCCACATTCCCAGCTCTATTTTATTTTTGTTTTAAAACAGGGTCTTGCTACGTTGATGAGAGTCTCATCAAGTTGCTAAGACTGGTCTCAAGCCTACATTCCTGCCTTGGTCTCCCCAGTACTGGGATTCCAGGCGTGTGCCACTGCACCCAGTTTGGAATCTATTTTTACATAAGCCCTTCTATGAGTGCTGACACCAGCCGGGTTTGGAAACCTTTGCACTACAGTCTTCTGCAGTATGTGCCTATTTTTACTAAAGCCTAAGGACACATGTTCTTAAAATTTTCAAGCACTGGTATCTTGTTAAAATGTAGATTCTGGGAGTTTACTTCTATATTTAACAAGTTCCCAGCTCTGAGGATGATGCTGCCAACCCCAGCCACGCTTTGGGGAAAGTTAGAAGCCCTATGCAGTGGCATGCACCTGCCTCGCGGCAATTACGGATGCTGAGGCAGTAAGCCTGCAAGTCTGAGGATAGCCTGCACAATGTAGAGAGACCCTGTCTCAAAATTTAAAAGACAGTGCAATAAACCAGACATGGGGGAGATATCTCTAATCCTAGTACTTGGGAGGCTGAGACAGAAGGATCACAGGTTTGAGGACAGCCTCAGCAATTTAGTGAGACCCTTGGAAATTCAGTGAGACTCTTCTATTAAAAAAAAAAAAAAAGCCGGGTGTGGTGGCGCACGCTTGTAATCCCCCTGCTTGGGAGGCGGAGACAGGAGGATCCCGCAGGTTCGAGGCCAGCCGTGGCCCTGTTTCCAAATAAAAATATAGCCGGGCGTGGTGGCTCACGCTTATAATCCCCACGCTTGGGAGGCTGAGACAGGAGGATCACACAGGTTCGAAGCCAGCCTCAGCTACTTAGTGAGGCTCTCAGCAACTTAGTGAGACCCTATTTCCAAATAAAGTATAATATAGGTCTGGGAGTATAGCCTGGAGGTAGAAAGCCTCTGGGTTCCACCCCAGTACCACCAAAAAAAAAAAAAAAAAAATGGAACCAAATAAAAATATAAAATAGGTCTGGGAGTGTAGTCCAGGGGTAGAAGGGCTTCCGGGAACCCCAGTACCACCAAATAAATAAATAAATAAATTTATAAATAAATAAATAAATAAATAAATAAATAAATAAGCTGAGCATGGTGGTTCACACTTGTAATCCCAGGATTTGGGAGGCTTAGACAAAAAGATCCCGGTTCGTAGCCAGCCTCAGTCCTTTGCAACACAGTGAGACCCTGTTTCAAAATAAAGAATAAAAAATAGGAGCCAGGCATGGTGGCACATGCTTGTAATCCCAGCATTTGGGAGGCTGAGACCAGAGGATCGTGGTTCACAGACAACCTCAGCTACTTAGTGAGGCCCTCCGCAACTTAAAGAGACCCTGTTTCAAAACAAAAGAATAAATAATAGGGCAGGAGGTGTAGCTCGGAAGCCAAATTCACTGGGTTCCGTACCCAAACCCCCCCCCAAAAAAATAAATAAATATTAAAAAATAGGGCTGAGGGTGTAGCTTGGAGATAGAATGCCCCTGGGTCCCATCCCCAGTACCGCAATAAGCAAGTAAATAAATAAATATAAATTAGGGCTGGTGGTGTAGCCTGGAAGTAGACTGTCCACGGCTTCAATCCCCATATAAAATAAATAAATAAATAAATAAATAAATAAATAAATAAATAAATAAGAGAACTGGGGACGTAACTCAGTGGTGGAGTCCAAGCCCCAGTGCCACACATAGATAGATGCACACACAAGGAAACAGGGCTAGAAGATGAGGGGCAAAGGCAAGGGGGCCCCCCTATTCTTCCTTCTCAGCTAAACCGCTTGATAGAACCAATGTGTGTTGAATATCTTTCATCTGTGTGTTTGGTATAGAATGACCACCAGGAAAAGCTCCATGCATTCTTGGTATGGACAGTCATTTACAGAAAAAAAGTTTCAGTGTGACATTTCACTGAAAGACTTGGTTACCTGATGTACTTACCTTTCACACGTCCAGGCATTCAGGGGGAAAAAAATCACTGCCAGGCTGTTTTGGATTAAGGGTAGATGGCTTCCACAAGCACTTATGATTTGAGTAAGCGTAAGATTGCAATCTGATTTTTTTGTGAGGTCCTGGGGATTGAACCCAGAGGAACTCTAGCTCCAAGTTATATCCCAAGTTCGATTTTATTTCTTATCTGGAAACAGGATCTCTAGATTGCTGAGAGGCTCACTAAGTTGATAAGTTGCTGAGGTTGGCTTTGAACCTGTGATCCTTCGTGTCTCAGCCTCCCAAGTACTAGGATTACAAGTGTGAGCCACCATGTCCAGCTGACTACAAATTGATTTTTTATTAATTAAAGAAAAATTAAGAGCTGGGAATGGTGGCACATGCTTGTAATCTCAGCATTTGGGAGGCTGAGACAGGAGAAAAGTGGTTTGCTGACAGCCTCAGCTCTGAGTGAGGCCCTTTGCAACTCAGTGAGACCCTGTTTCAAAATAAAGAATAAAAATAGGGCAGAGGGTGTAGCTCAGAGATAGAATGCCCCTGGATCTCATCCCAACGACCACCAAAAAAAAAAAAAAAAAAGAAGAAAAATAAATGAAGCTGTGTTTAGTGACACATGCCTGTAATCCCAGGCATGTGTGAGTAAAAACTCAAAGTACTTGCGACACTAACACAGGTTTGTAATCCACGTGCTTGGGAGGCTGAGACAGGAGGATCACACAGGTTCGAAGCCAGACTCAGCTACTTAGTGAGGCTCTCAGCAAATTAGTGAGACCCTGTTTCAAAGTAAAGAATAAAAAATAGGGCAGGGGGTATAGCTTGGAAGTCGAATGGCCCTGGGTTCCATCCCCAGGCATGCAAAAAAAAAAGAAAAAAAAAAGAAAAAAGAAAAGAAAAAAAAAGGAAAGAAAGAAGAAAGAAAAAAAGAAAGAAAGAAACTAATGAACAAAAGTGAATTGAAAATCTTTTTTTTTTTTTTTTTTTTTTTTTTTTTGCGGGTCTGGGGATGGAACCCAGGGACATTCGACCTCCGAGCTACACCCCCTGCCCTATTTTTTTTATTTTTTATTTTGAAACCGGGTCTCACTGAGTTGCAGAGGGCCTCACTTAGTAGCTGAGGCTGTCTGCGAACCGCGATCCTCCGGTCTCAGCCTCCTGAATGCTGGGATTACAGGCGTGCGCCACCACGCCTGGCTCTTTTTTTGTTTTGTTTTGATTTTTTTTGGTACTTAGCACGAACCTATGATCCTCCTGTCTCAGCCTCCCAAGTACTGGGATTACACGCGTGCGGCACCACTCCCGACTTCTCATTTGCCTTTCTAAAAATAATTTTGCAAACACAACTTATTATGTCCTAGTCTCTGTGTTGTGTATTTATTATATACCTGCTACATACTACACACTAGGACAGAGCAAAGGTGATGGGAAAAATGGAACAAAGAAATAGAATCTCTACTCCCCGTGACTTGCAGTCAAGTGAGTAGAGAGTATTTAACGAAATCACAAGAGTAAATCACAAATGTGATAACTGTGTGAGTAAAAACTCAAAGTACTATGGGAAAAATGATAGGAAAAACTGTTTTTGACTGCAAAGTCAAATCAGGCTTTTCAGTGTGAGTGGAAGCCAAGCCAACATCTAAAACTTAAAAAAGGAAACACTAGATGAAGAGAAAGTGTTTGGGGATATCTTGGAAAAAAGAATACTCTGAACAGAGACTTCATAAAAACCCTGGGTCATTCATTCATTCATTCATTCATTCATTTATTCACTCTTGTGGTACTGGGAACTGAACCCAGGGCCATTCTACCTCTGTGCTACACCCTTGGTCCTGTTTTTTATTTTTTATTTTGAAACAGGGCTTCCCGAAGTTGTGGAGAGCATCACTAAGTAGCTGAGGCTGTCCACGAACCTGTGATCCTCCAATTTCAGCCTCTCAAGCACTGGGATTACAAGTGTGCACCACCACACCTGGTTGTCCTGTGTCTGTCTGTCTGTCTGTCTGTCTTTCTGTCTGTCTGTCTGTTTGTTTGTGGGTCTGGGGATGGAACCCAGGGGCATTCTATCTCCAAGCTATACCCCCTGCCCTATTTTTTATTCTTATTTTGAAACAGGGTCTCACTAAATTGCAGACGGCCTTACTAGTAGCTGAGGCTGTCTGTGAACCATGATCCTCCAGTCTCCGCCTCCCAAATGCTGGGATTACAAGTGTGTGCCACCACGCCCGGCATCCTGTGTCATTTAAATCTACTGTGGTGGTGTATGCCTGTAATCCCAGTATTTGGGAGACTGAGACAAGAGGATCATAGGTTTGAGAACAGCCTGAGTAAGTAGTGAGACTCATCAACCTAGAAAGAACTTGTTCCAAAATAAAAATAAAATAAAGCTGGGGGTTTAGCTCAGAGGTAAAATGTCCCTGGATAAAACCCCCAGCACTACCAAAAATAAAAATAAAAATAAAAGCAAATCCTCATGAAATATATTGATGTATTCTGGCAAACATTAAGATGGATGAAGACATGGACTTCGAGGACCATGGCAACCAGCAAGCAATCAGTGAAGAGAAGTTTTTTTTTTTTTTTTTTCGTACTGAGGATGGAAACCAGGGGCATTCTACCTCCGAGAGACATCCAGGTCCTCTTTCTCTTTCTTTCTTTCTTTCTTTCTTTCTTTCTTTCTTTCTTTCTTTCTTTCTTTCTTTCTTTTTTGTGGTACTAGGTGGGGGGGGGGAACCTAGAGGCTTTTCTATCTCCGGGATATACTCCCAGACCTATTTTATACTTTATTTGGAAACAGGGTCTCACTAAGTTGCTGAGAGCTTCACTAAGTAGCTGAGGCTGGCTTCGAACCTGTGCGATCCTCCTGTCTCAGCCTTCCAAGCGCTGGAATTATAAATGTGCGCTTACGTCCAGATTTTATTCTTTATTTTGAAACAGGGTCTCACTGAGTTGCTAAGGCCCTCACTAAGTAGCCAAGGCTGTCTGCGAACCACGATCCTCCTGTCTCAGTCTCTCAAAGGCTGGGATTACAAGCGTGCGCCACCATGCTTGAATTGGCTTGATTCTGAACAGTTGAGAGAGTTAGAGTTTAAAGAAAGGGACATTCTCTCTTGGACCATGAAGGAGAAGATAGCCCAGTACAGCTCCTGTGTCTGTGCTAAGTAACACTTGCGGAGTGACAGTAAAGCAAATACTGCTTGCTGCTGTTCAAAGTTCAGAACTGGTTGCAGACAAAACACTAAATATCAACTTGTAGTTACAAAACTGGGTATAATTATCATTAACCATGATATCATAAAATGGAAAAGCATAGAGTTGGGTGAGGTGGCGCACGTTTGTAATCCCAGCATTTGGGAAGCTGAGACATGAGGATCTGAGTTCCCGGACAGCCTCAGCTACTTAGTGAGGCCCTCTGCAACTCAGTGAGACCCTGTTTCAAAATAGATCCGGGTGGCACACGCTTGTAATCCCTGTGCTTGGGAGGCGGAGACAGGAGGATCATGCAGGTTTGAAGCCAGCCACTCTGGCTTAAGAGACCCTGTTTCCAAATAAAAAAGTATAAAAATAGGTCTTATTTTGAAACAGGGTCTCACTAAGTTGCTACACTCTAGGCTACACTCCCAGACCTATAAAAATAGGTCTGGGAGTGTAGCCTGGAGGTAGAAGGGTTTCCAGAACCCCAGTACCACCAAAAAAATTAAAAATAAAAATAAAGAATAAAAATAGGCCTAGGGTGTAGCTTGGAGGTAGAATGCCCCTGGGTCTCACCCACAGAACCTGCAAAAACAAACAACAACAACAACAAAAACCTTCAGTGTTTTGCTTTCAAGGAACTCCAATGCATCCCTCTGAGGCAGTGCTTTATTATTCTGTCCCTTTTTTCTACTTTTGTATTAATAATATTTGCTTAAGCTTGCAGCAGTATAGTTCTGGCTATTTTTCTAAATTAGCTAAGAACAGCCAGGCGTGGTGGCGCACGCTTGTAATCCCAGCACTCAGGAGGCTGAGACAGGAGGATCGCACAGGTTCGAAGCCAGCCTCAGCTACTGAGTGAGACCCTGTTTCCAAATAAAGTATAAAATAGAGCTGGGAGCGTAGCCCGGAGGTAGAAAAGCCCCTGGGTTCCACCCCCAGTACCACACACATGCACACACACAAAAAAAAATTAGCTAAGAATAAGAACCCACGTCGACATCTCACATTGTTACATTCTTTTTTATCTACTTTCCTATAACCTTGTTATCTATATTCTTTTCTTGTTTTTTTTTGAAATATATATATATATATATGTGTGTGTGTGTGTGTGTGTGTGTGTGTGTGTGTGTGTGTGTTTACTGGGAATTTAACTCACAGGTATTCTACCCCCAGCCCTATCTTATTTTTAATTTAAAACAGGATCTCACTAGGTTGATGAGTGTCACTACTTGCCGAGGCTCTCCTTACAGCTGTGATTCTCCTGTCTCATCCTCCGAGTACTGGGATTACAGACATGGACCACCACATCTGGCTGATTTTGTCTGTTATTATTTATTTATTTATTTATTTATTTATTTATTTATTTATTCAGTGGTACTGGGAATTGAACTCATGGGCATTCTACCTCTGAACTACACCTCTAGCCCTATTTTTTTTTAATTTATTAATTTGGCAGTACTGGGGGTTAAACCCAGAGGCATTCTACCTCCAAGCTACACCCTCAGCCCTATTTTTTTTTATTCTTTATTTTGAAACAAGGTCTCACTAAGTGGCGGAGAGCCTCACTAAGTAACTGAGGCTGGCTGAGAACCTGCGATCCTCCCGTCTCAGCCTTCCAAGTACTGGGATTACAAGCGTGTGCCACCACGCCTGACTTAGCCCTATTTTATTCTCTATTTTGAAACAAGTTGTAGAGGTCCTCACAAGTTGCTGAGGCTGGCTGAGAACCTGTGATCCTCCTTTCTAAGCCTCCCAAATACTGGGATTACAAGTGTGCACCACCACGCCCAGCTGTTTGTCTATATTCTTACATAAAATCTATCTGTGTCATTCCTTTGCTGTGTGTGTGTGTGTGTGTGAGAGAGAGAGAGAGAGAGAGAGAGAGAGAGAGAGAGAGAGAGAGTGTGTGTGTGTGTGTGTGCAGAGAGACAGAGGACTGAACCCAGCGTCATTCTACCTCTGAGCTACACCCCTTTCCTCTGTTATTTATTTTGAGATAGGGTCTCACCAAGCTGCCCAAGCTGGCCTCAAACTTGTGATCCTCCTGCCTCAGCTTTCCAAGTGCCTGGGATTATTTACTGACATGCACTGTGTCGGGTTCCTTTGCGATATCTCGAGACTAGGGCAGCTTCCTGATGGAGTAGGACACTTTCTAGTCCTGTTTTAGGGCATGTATAAAAGAAAGGGCACAAGTTTTTTTACCCCATTGAGATGTATGACTACAATATACCAAGAAAAATTTATATAAAAAAGAAGAAAATCTTTTATATAAAGCATGTTTAAAAAAAAGAGCTGATCATGTCATGAGGGCTTATGTCTCTTGAATGTAATTAAAGACTTTAAAAAAATAAAAGGGGAAATCATGAAATTACTCAGAATTTTTCATCAATTAATTAAACAGATATATTGATTATATTTTGTACCAGACAACAGGTTAGGTGTTAATATTTTATATAAAAGACAGAGATAAGCTGGGTGTGGTGGCGCATGCTTGTAATCTCAGCATTCGGGAGGCTGAGACTGGAGGATTGCGGTTTGAGGACAGCCTCAGCTACTTAGTGAGGCCCTCTGCAACTTGGTGAGACCCTGTTTCAAAATAAAGAACAAAAAGTAGGGCAGGGGGTGTAGCTCAGAGGTAGAAAGCCCCTGGGTTCCATCCCCAGACCTGCAAAAAAAAAAAAAAAAAAAAAAAAAAGGCTGAGATAGATGCGGTCTTCTGTTCCCAGAAGCACTTTCCCTGGAATTTTTAAGAGTGTTTATGTAGGGCAGGGTTTCTCAGCTTTAGTAGCTGGCTATCGTTGGGTGTGGGACTGCCCTGTGCATCGCTGGATATTTATTTATTTGCCCACAGGAGATGGCCCCCAGGGCTCACACAGGCTAAGCAAGCCCTCCACCACTGAGCTACATCCCGTCCCCCCTCCAGCTGGGCTGTACTAGAGTTAGCAGAATTCCTGGTCTCTACCACTAGATGCCAATAGCACCTCCCTCCCCAGGGTGACAATATCTTCAGACACTGGGAAATGTCCCTTGGAGGCAAGATTGTCCCCGCTTGAGAATCACTGAGTGTGATTATATTTTGAATGATGTCAAGTTTATTTAATTTTAGAGATGCTACTCTTTACCAACCTTGCCTACTGCCGGTGTGATTGTCTTATATGCTGTTCAACATCTGACCTCGAGAAATAGAAGCCACCATAGATTCTTATTCTCAGATAAGATAAATGGGATCTTTAAGCATTGCGATTGAGTGCCATTTTCAACTAACTTATGAATAGCAGAGCAAACAGAGTTCTCTATTTTTAGCATAGGGAGGTTTATCTTAGATCGTGCATGGCTGATAAAAATGTGAAATCCAAGCCCTTAGGATTTCTCTTGAGCTAACCAGATGGCGTGCTTAGCATCTGCCTACAGCATCTTTCCATTCTTTTCAAATAAACACTATTTTTTTACTTTCCACTTTAAGATCATATGCTTTTAGATTATTTTAAAGTAATTAAAAAAAAAACCAACTCAGGTGGGGTGTAGAAGCATACTCTTGTAATCCCAGTACTTGGGAGGCTGAAGTAGGAGGATTCTAGGTTCTTGGGAGGCTGAGATAATAGGCTTCCAGGTTTGAGGCCAGCCTCAGTAATTTATTTTATTTTACTTTGTGGGTCTGGGGATGGAACCCAGGGGCATTCAACCTCCGAGCTACACCCCCTGCCCTATTTTTTATTCTTTATTTTGAAACCAGGTCTCACTGAGTTGCAGAGGGCCTCACTAAGTAGCTGAGGCTGTCCACGAACCGCGATCCTCGGATCTCAGCCTCCCGAATGCTGTGATTACAAGCGTGCGCCACCACGCCCGGCTCAGCCTCAGTAATTTAGCAAGACTGTTTCAAAATTAAAAAGAAAGCCAGTGCCAGGTATGGTAGTGCATGCTTGTAATCTCAGTACTTGGGAAGCAAAAACGGGGGCATCTCAGGTTTGAAGCCAGCCTCAGAAACTTAGTGAGGCCTTCGGCAACTTAGTGAAATCCTGTTTCCAAATAAAAAATAAAACAGGACTGGGATATAGCCCGGAGGTAGAAGGGCCCTGGGTTCCACCCCCAGCACTACACACACACACACACACACACACACACACACACACACACACACACACAGAGTACTTGGGAGACTAGGACAAATGGATCACAGGTTTGACAAGACCAGCCCCAGCAACTTAGTGAGATCGTGTTTCTAAATAGATGGCCAACTTGAGCTACTTACGGAGGCCCTCTGCAACGAAGTGAGAATCTTTCAAAATAAAGAGTAAAGAAATAGGGCTGGGGTGTAACTTGAAGGTAGAATGTTCCTGGGTTCAATCCCCAGTATAGCAAAAAATAAATACTTAAATAAATAATTTTTAAAATAAATAAATTTATTTGGAAACAGGGTCTCACCAGGTTGATGACAGTCTTACTGCTTGCTGAGCCTGTCCTCGAACCTGCGATTCTCCCGTCTTGGCCTCCCAAGTCCTGGAATTACAGGCATGTGCCACCACACCTGGATCCCCCATATCTTTATATTTTTATTATTATTACTTTTGAGGTACTGGGGATAGAACCCAGGGGCATTCTATCTCCGAGCTATGCCCCCAGCCTTATTTTTATTCTTTATTTTGAAACAAGGTCTCATTAAGTTACAGAGGACCTCACTAAGCAGCTAAGGCTGGCTGGGAACCTGCGATCCTCCCGTCTCAGCCTCCCTAATGCTGGGATTACAAGCGAGCGCCACCAAGTTCTTGCTGGGCATGGTGGCACATACTCATAATCCCAGTACTTGAGAGGTTTGAGACAGGAGGATCACAGGTTCACAGCCAGCCTCAGCAACTGAGTGAGACCCTGCTTCAAAATTAAAAATAAATAAATAAAACAGAGTTGGGGGGTGGTGGCTCAGAGGCGGAATGCCCTGGGTTTAATCCCCAGTACCACAAACCACCAACAACTAAAAAGGAAAGAAACAGGTTTCTGGGGCTGGCCTGAAGCCTGGGATTCTCCTGTGTCAGCTTCCCCTTCCCAAGTACTGGGATTACAGCCTGTGCCACCATGCTGAGCTACACACACACACACACACACACACACACACACACACACACACACACATGTTCTTGTTATGTGCTAGGCAGTATTCTTTTATATAACTTCAAAAAAAATTTTTTTGGTGGTACTGGGGTTCCTGGAAACCCATCTACCTCCAGGCTACACTCCCAGACCTATTTTATATTTTTATTTGGAAACAGGGTCTCTTAAGCCAGCCAGTGAGGCTGGCTTCGAACCTGCGCCATCCTCCTGTCTCCGCCTCCCAAGCGCGGGGATTACAAGCGTGCGCCACCACGCCCGGCAATATAACTTCAAATTTTTACATGTGTTACGGTTTAGATGGTGGGGGTTCTTTTTCTGATTCAACTAAAGTTTGTTGAATAGAAAAATTAAAAGTGATAGGCAGCTCAGTGCAGCTTTAACAAGTCTTTATTACAAAATCAGTAGGAAATAAAGAAGGAAGAAGCGGCATGCTGGAAAGCCAGGAACCCTAACCTTTAAATAGATTTTGTATTGGTATCTTATTAGTGTTACCAAGGCAACGGGCTAGGAACGTATTCCTTAGGCAGGCGGTGCCTCGTCCCAGGACAGCACGCTCACTAAGCCCAGGGCCAGTCATCTACCCGGCCCTGGCCTCTACTGTACTGGGCCGTACTGGTTGCTCATCAACTAGTGTGCTTTGAAGCCGCACACAAAGTTTGCCTTTCCTATCCCCAGGTCACAGAGGAGAGGAGGTAAACAGAGGCACTGATTGCCTTTGTATAGTTTTAGGGCTAAAGGCTTCAACTGACTCAGGCTTTTACTATAGGTTAATCATTAGGACGAAGGGCAAAGACGGGGGAGCTCTGCACTGTAACAGCTGCCGCCCCCTCCCTGCCTGAGCGCCTGCGCAGCACCCAGGCCCCGACTACTTTTTACATTTTGGAAATTAATAACAAAGCAATTTTCCAATGCCGGCATACGTTTTAATTTGGCTTAATTTCAGATAGAAAAGTTGTACAAATAGCACAGTGAGATCTGCATACCTTCCACCCAGAGCCACGAGGTTCTCATTTTACCACACTGCAGCCCTGGCCCCTCCCTGCCCATCCCATGGGCTCATGCCTCTCCTGTGCGTGCAGGGGATGGAACCCGGGGGTGTTCTCTCTCGAGTCACACCCCCAGTCCTTTTTATGTTTTTTTGTTTGTTTTGAAACAGGGTCTCACTATGTTGTTGAGTCTAAATTGCTGAGGCTGTCCTCCAACCTGGGATCCTCCTGCCTCAGCCTCCCAATTACTGAGTACAGGTGTGCGCTGCCGTGCCGGTCTATGTTCTATGTGCTCACTCTTTTATATCTATCTCATTGTGGACTTACTCTTTACCCCATATATATATATATATATATATATATATATATATATATACACACACACACACACACATATACATACATATATATATATATATATATATATATATATATATATATATATATATCTTTTTTTTTTTAAGGTATTGGGGATGGAACCCAGAGGCTACACCCCCAGCCCAACTTTTTATTCTTTATTTTGAAACAGGGTCTCACTGAGTAGCTGAGGCTGTCCGTGAACCATGATCCTTCTGTCCCAGCCTCCTAAATGCTGGGATTACAAGCGTGCAACATCATGCCCAGCTATATTCTTTTACTTTGTTGTTCAAATTGTCCCAGATCAAGCCGGGCGTGGTGGCGCACGCTTGTAATCCCCGCGCTTGGGAGGCGGAGACAGGAGGATCACGCAGGTTCGAAGCCAGCCGCGCTGGCGTAGGAGACCCTGTTTCAAAAATATAAAATAGGTCTGGGAGTGTAGCCCGGAGGAAGAAGGGCTTCCAGGAACCCCAGTACCACCAAACAAACAAAAAAAAAACAACAACAACAACAAAAAAAAAAAAAACAAATTGTCCCAGATCTGGTCAATGAGAAGACTTTTAACCTCCAAGTTACTTCCCTAGTCCTATAAGAAATAGGGCTGGAGGTGTAGCTCAGAGTTCTTGGGCTCTAATGTCACATCTGTTTTCTGTCAGAGGAAGAGGAGAGCAAGGAGTGTACTGCTGCCTAGGACTCAATCCAAACAACAGGCTTGCCAGAATTGTTTTTCTCCTTGGAAAACTAAAGATTTGCAAGGGCACAAAACTCTCTGTACCTGGCTCCCTCCTCCCTGAGGGCTTTAGATCCCCAAGGAGATTCAGGACTATGGAAATAGACTTCTGGTCAACCTACCCAACAATCCAGGGCTGTGCCCAGTGTTCACCTCAGGGGAAGCTAAGGCTCCACGATCTGCTGCTTATTCTCACATCATAGAAGGGGTCCCAGCTGAGCCGGGCGTGGTGGCACACACTTGTAATCCCAGTGCTTGGGAGGCTGAGACAGGAGGCTTGCACAGGTTGTAATCCCAGTGCTTGGGAGGCTGAGACAGGAGGCTTGCACAGGTTCAAAGCCAGCCTCAGCTACTGAGTGAGGCTCTCAGCAACTTAGTGAGACCCTGTTTCCAAAAAATAGGTCTGGGAGTGTAGCCCGGAGGTAGAAAAGCCCCTGGGTTCCACCCCCAGTACTACCAAAAAGACAAAAAAAAAAAAAAAAAGGGGTCTTAGCCAGGCATGGGGGCACATGCTTGTAACTATCCCAGTACTTGAGAAGCTGAGACAGGAGGAGCTCAGGTTCAGAAGGTTCAAGGAAGGTCTTAGCAACTTAGTCTCGGCAACCTAGTGAGACCCTGTTTCCAAATAAGATATAAAATTGATAAAGGGGCTCTAATTTGGAGGCAGAAAGCCTCTGAGTTCAGTCACCAGTACCAAAAAAAGTCAAAGAACTTAGGCAAAGCAAGGGAAGTAGTACATTTTTTTCAAGGACAGGGTGAACAGGATTGTGGGCTCTTCAGATAAGGCCAAAGAATATATATTATTTTATAATTAATTAAGAAATATATCATAAGCCAGGTGTGGTGGCGCACACTTGTAATCCCAGCATTCGGGAGGCTGAGACAGTCACGGTTCATGGACAGCCTCAGTTCCTTATAGAGGCCCTTTGCAACTCAGAACTCAGTGAGACCCTGTTTCAAAATAAAGAATAGCCGGGGCTAGGGGTGTAGGTAAAATGCCCCAGGGCTCCATCTCCAGTACCAAAAAAAAAAAAAGAAAAAGAAAAAGAAAAAAAGAATTTCATATGAAGTAAGGATTTTGCTAATTCCTATTTGTCATGGAAGACTGAATATGAGAAACACCATAGAGGCTCATAACCGTAGACAAGAACACCTTTACTGTTTTCCATGGAGAAATTGTAATTATTGTAGGAAATTCTACATGGGGATTATAAAACATATGGGTTGTCTCATCAAATGGTACCTAAAATTTAAAAGACAGTTCTTCACCTGGGCAACTAATGAATTCTATAAAAGCAAGTAGGATCATTATAAAATAGAGCAAAAATGCAGAATTCCAATCACTTACTATTTAACAGGTGCTTATTATGTGGAAAGCAGCAAGACTTTGTCACCTTTTTCTACCTTCAAAATGACACATTTCTCCACAATCACTTTGTGTAATTTCACATCATCTGTGGACACATTGTGACCTTTTTGCTTTGCTTGTTTAGTTTTTAATAAACATAGTTTAATTAACCTGGCATGTGGCACACACTTGTAATCCCAGTACTTGGGAGGCTGAGATGGGAGGATACCAGATTTTAAACCAGCCTCAGCTTAGTGAGGCCCTCCACAACTTAGTGAGAGCCTGTTTCAAAATAAAGAATAAAAAATAGGGCTGGGGGTATAACTTGGAGGTAGAATGCCCCTGAGTTCCATCCCCAGACTTGCAAAAAAAAAAAAATTAACTTATTTTCTTAATAACCTTTATATTTACTAATTACAAGTTAATTAAAAATATACATAATCTATATTTGAAGTACTGCTAATTGAACACAAGGGGATTATATATCTGAGTCATATATATATATATGTATATATATATATGTATATATATATATATATATATTTTTTTTTTGCAGGTCTGGAGATGGAACCCAGGGGCATTCGATCTCCGAGCTACACCCCCTGCCCTATTTTTTATTCTTTATTTTGAAACAGGGTCTCACAGAGTTGCTGAGGGCCTAAGTAGCTGAGGCTGTCCACAAACCACGATCCTCAGGTCTCAGCCTCCTAAATGCTGGGATTACAATCGTGCGCCACCACACCTGGTCTGAGCCATATTGTTTTGAAAAAGGGTTTTGCTAAATTGCTGAGACTGGCCTCGAACCTGTGATTCACTTGTCTCAGCACCCCCATGCCCTGGTAATTGTCTTTTCTCCTTTTCATGTGTGTTTCCGTTGCCTGCCCCCTTCCTCCTCCTCCTCCTCCTCTTTATTTTTTTTTGTGTGTGTATGTGGCAGTATGGTACTGAGATTAAACCAAAGGTGTTCTACCTTAGAGCTACACTCCCAGCCCTATATATATATTTTTTTATACTGGGGATTGAGCCCAGGGGCAGTCTACTTCAGAACTACACCCTCAGTCAGATTGTTTCATTTTGAAACAGGGTCTTACTAAGTTGCTGAGGTTGATCTCCAACCTACAATCTTCCTGTTGCAGCCTTCCAGGTATTAGGAATAAAAGTGTGCACCACAGCCGGGCATGGTGGCGCACGCTTGTAATCCCTGCGCTTGGGAGGCGGAGACAGGAGGATCGCGCAGGTTCAAAGTCAGCCGCGCTGGGCGCTGGCTTAAGAGACCCTGTTTCCAAATAAAAATATAAAATAGGTCTGGGACTGTAGCCCGGAGGTAGAAGGGCTTCCAGGAACCCCAGTACCACCCCCCCCCCCAAAAAAAAGTGTGCACCACAACACAATGCCCAGCCCCAGCCTTATTTTTTATTTGAAATAGGATCTCATTATGTTGCAAGGGTCTAAGTTGCTGAGGCTGACCCAGAACCTGTGATCCTCCTGTCTCAGCCTCCCATGTACTGGGATTATAAGTGGGCACCATTACACCTGGCTTAATTTTCTAAAAATACTCTTTTTCAGCTGGGGATGGTGGGGTATGCCTATAATCCTAGTATTTGGAAGGCTGAGACAGGAGGATCACAGGTTCAAGACTAGTCAGCAACTGGCAACAAGATCCTGTATCAAAATAAAAAATTGCTGTGGGTATAGCTTGAAGGAAGAATGCTCCCAGGTTCAACCTCAACACCAAAAAATCCCCCCCCCCAAAAAAAAATATATATATATATTTTTTGGTGTTGAGGTTGAACCTGGGAGATATATATATATATATATATATTTTTTTTTTTTTTTCTTTTTTCTTTGCGGGTCTGGGGATGGAACCCAGGGGCATTTGACCTCCGAGCTACACCCCCTGCCCTATTTTTTATTCTTTATTTTGAAACTGGGTCTCACTGAGTTGCAGAGGGCCTCACTAAGTAGCTGAGGCTGTCCGCGAACCGCGATCCTCCAGGTCTCAGCCTCCCGAATGCTGGGATTACAAGCGTGCGCCACCATGCCCGGCATTTTTTTTTTATATTAATGTCTAACTTAAAACATCAGTGATTACATCAGCATACCACTTAACTATCTAAAGGGGATGATTAATTTTTTAAAGTACCTAAAAGCTATAAATATCTTTAAAGTAAAACTTGTAGAAATCAGTGAAAATAGGAAAGTTGAAACCAGGGTTATTGACAATACAAAATTTGAAGGAGAAAATTGTTTTACTACTGCCATTTTATTCTTCCCTGCATTTTTCTCTAAATTAACCTTCAAATTGCAACCTCAGCATATCAAAAAAAATTTCAAAAAGAAGCCTAATCCTTTTGTAATCCCAGCATTTCTCAGCTACTTAATGAGGCCCTTTGCAACTCAGTGAGGCCCTGTTTCAAAATAAAAACTAAAAGCTGGGCTTGGTGGCACACACTTATAATCCCAGACCGGAGGATCGTGGTTCGCGGACAGCCTCAGCTTCTTAAGTGAGGCCCTCTGCAACTCAGTGAGATCTGGTTTAAAATAAAGAATAAAATAGGGTAGGGGATGTAACTCAGAGGTCAAAAACCCCTGGGCTCCACTCCCAGACCCGCAAAAATAAATAAATAAATAAATAAATATTAAAAAATAAAGACTAAAAACAGGGAGTGTAGCTTGGAGGTAGAATGCCCCTGGGTTCCATCCCTAGTACTGAAAAAAAAAAAAAAAAGAAGCTAATCCTAAATTTCATGTTTAATAAAATATGAGTCTTTAACTGGGCATGGTGGCGCACTCTTGTAATCACAGTATTTGGGAGGCTGAGAGAGGAGGATCGTAGTTCACAGACAGCCTCAGCTACTTAGTGAGACCCTGTTTCAAAATAAAGAATAAAAAATAGGGCTGGGGGTGTAGGTAGAATACCCCTGGGTTCCATCCCTAGTACTGAAAAAAAAATTATATATATATACTTGTTTATGGAACATTCTCTTAACCATTTCTTTTTTCTTTCATTTTTGGTACTGGGAGTTGAACCTAGAGGCTGCCTCTGAACTGCATTCCTAAAGCCCCCATTTTTTTTTTACCTAGAGGCAATCTACCTCTGAGCCGCACCCCTCCCACTCCCCTATTTTTTTTAAAAAGTTTGCAACAGGGTCTCACTAAATCACTGGGGCTGGCTTGAACCTGCAATCCTGTCTCAGTCTCACAAATACTGGAATTACAGGCATGCACCACCACGCTCAGCTGGACCCAAGTTGTTGTATGCATGCATGTGTGTTTGACCCTAGGGGAATTCTACTTCTGAGCTATGTCCCCAGCCCAATTCTTTATTTTTATTTATTTATTTTTAACTCAGGGGCAGTCTACCTCTGAGCTATATCCCAGCCATATTTTTTTATTCTTTATTTTGAAACAAGGTCTCACTAAGTTGCAGAAGGCCTAAGTAGCTGAGGCTGGCCATGAACCTGTGAACCTCCTGTCTTAGCCTCCCAAGTACTGGGATTATAAATGTGTGTCACCATGCCCAGTTGGACCTAAGTTTAAAAAGTTTTTTTGTTGTTGCTGTTGTTTTGTGTGTGGTGCTAAGGATTGTACCCAGGGTCTTGTGTGCATGCTGGGCAAGTACCAATTGAACTATATCGCAGCCCAAAATATTCCACCAACTTTATAAAGAAATCGTAGTTGAAAGTTTATGTAGAACTATAAATTATTTATAACAAAATAAAAATTTCTTAATATTTCCCTAAGCAGAATTATACATTTGTTAGAGAATACTTGGTACTTGTTAAAATATCAAGTAATACATGACAAGGTGTTAGAAAACAAAGCACACAGCTGGGAGACACTTTATTTGCTCTACGTCTTCACGTATTATCACTCAGGACCAGAAGATTTTAAAAGCTTTCTTTCCCATATATTTTCTAATTTAGGAGTACACTTAAAAATATTTACTGATGCTATAAATATTACTTTTTCTATATATTAATGATTTTAATGAATGCCATATCCATTATACCTCTTGCTCCTTTGGTCAGAAAGATAAATAGAAAGATTAAATCAGATGTTTAGACATTCAGAAATGGTTTTTAAAAGCATCCCACACAAACCAAATCTACATCAGCAACAATTATTTTAAAAATTATGTACATTTAAAAAATAAATGTAAATTTTCAAATAAAAAGATTAATGGCCAAATTAAAGAAAGTTTAAGCATCAGATTTAATATCTTAATTTTAGGCTATTCAGAAATACATTTTGTGAATAATAAGAATTATTTCATAAATATATATGTATAAATATAAATATATATTTACATGATCTGTGATGCAGGAGAAAACTCTTTTAAAAAACATTGCACTTTTAGATGATCAGGATATTGTCAAATTTACTCATCAAGTGAAATATAATTACTGGTCCAGGTGCTTTTGGCACAAATTTTTAGGTGAATATTGACACAATCCTAGAAACATAATGCTTTTACATTTTATTCACTAGAATATGAAGAATCAACAGAATTTAGAATTGTGACCAAAAAAATCCCAAATAGCGACAATTACTTAATTAAATACAAAAAATATTGTTTTAAAAAGACCTTAAACCTGCCTTTGTATCTGAAATGTGTAAAATTTTATCAGCAACAATTTTCTCCAACCCCTTCAACAAAAATTCCCAGCCTACATACAAATGTAACATTGTCTTTTTCTAGTCATGTACAACTTGGATCACACCCCAGTATATAAGGACAAAAAATAAATGTATAATAAAAAGATTGGATATATCAGTAGAGGCTTTTTGGTCTTGAACTCTTCACCTACTAACAATGAAGCAGCACTGTAGGCAGCCCAGAACACACCAAACAGCTTAAAAAGAGAAAGACAAAAGGCAACATATTAGTAAATCAATGGCCTTTTTGATATCATAGAATAAAAAGTGTTTACAATATTTATTTATTTATTTGTTTATTTACCTATTTAGTTAGTGGTACTAAGGGTAGAACCTGGGGGCCTTCTACCTCCAGCCTGATTTTTTTATTTGCAAACAGGGTCTCGCTAAATTGCTGAGAGCTGCGCTAAGTTCCTGAGGCTGACCTCGAACCTGTCTCAGCCTTGCAAATACTGGGATTATAAGCAAGTGCCACTACCCTTGGTTTACAATATTTCCAAAAATTAACCACCAATTACGATAAAAAGTAAAACTTATTAAGAATGTTGAACACTTATTAAGTATGTTCATTGCTTCTCTGTTTTCTTTCTTTCTTTCTTTTTTTTTTTTGCGGGTACTAGGGATGGAACCCAGGGGCATTCTACCTCTGAACTACACCCCCAGCCCTACTTTCTATTCTGTATTTTGAAATAGGTTCTCACTGAGTTGCAAAGAGCCTCACTAAGTAGGTGAGGCTGTCCGCGAACTGCGATCCTGTCTCAGCCTCCCAAATGCTGGAAGCACAGCACGCGCCACACCTGGCCTTGCTCTGTTCGCTAACTTCTGTAAATTTAATCTTTTTTTTTTTTTTTTTGCGGGTCTAGGATGGAACCCAGGGGCATTCAACCTCTGAGCTACATACCTGCCCTGTTTTTTATTCTTTATATTGAAACAGGGTCTCACTGAGTTGCAGAGGGTCTCACTAGGTAGCTGAGGCTGGCTGCGAACTGGGATCCTCTGGTCTCAGCCTCCTGAATGCTGGGATTACAAGCGCGTGCCACCACACCCGGCTTGTAATCTTTTTTTGGTCAGATCTATCTATTCATAACAATTACTTGAATGCCTATTAAAATGAGACCTGGCTGGGCGTGATGGCGCATGCTTGTAATCCCAGCATTTGGGAGACTGAGTTGGGAGGATCACAGAGGCCAGCCACAGCTACTTAGTGAGGCCCTTTGCAACTCAGTGAGACCCTGTTTCAAAATAAAGAATAAAAAAAAAGAAAGACCTGGTATACTCACCTTATTTCTGCTGAATTAGAATTTTTTAAGGAAGAATGTAGTTATCAGTATATATATACATATATACACACACACACACATATACACACATGTACACACATGTACACACATGTACACACACACACATAGTGGTACTGGGGATTGAACCCAGGCCATTCTACCTATGAGCTACATCCTCAACCCACTTACTTACTTACTTACTTACTTATGTTATTTATTTATTTTTGTGGTACTGGGGATAGAACCACAAAAATAAATAAATTTCCACCTCTGAGCTACACACACAGGCCTACTTACTAAGGCTAGTTTCACACTTATGCTCCTCCTGCCTCAGCTCCCACAAGTGCTGGGATTACAGGTATGTGTCAATAATGGCCAGCTATTTTTTATTTTGAAACAGGATCTTGCTCAGTTACTAAAAGTCTCCCTAGGTTGCTGAGGATGGCCTTGAATCTGCAATCCTCCTGTCTCATCCTCCCAATTACTGAGATTATAGGACTGTGACACCATGCTCACTTCAGTTATCAGTCTATTAAATAAGTGCCCCTCTGGTTACAGTCAAACAACTTTTGAAAAACTATTATTGGGCCAAATTGCTGAAACAAAATTAATTCCTGAAAATTAGAAAACTGTCCTTTTTTTACCCTTCTAAAAAGTACAAAAAGCCGGGCATGTAGGTGCATCGCCACTGAGACAGAATTGCAAGTTTGAGAACAGCCTTAGCAAGTAGTGAGATACACATCAACCTAGCAAGACCCTGTTTCAAAATAAAAATAAAATAGGACTGGGGGTGTAGTTTGGAAGTAGAAGGCCCCTGGGTTCAATCCCCAGTTCCCCCTCCACATACACATTAAAAAAAAGTAGGAAAAGTTTAAGTAAGTGGGAAAATAGTTTAATTGGGCTACATCCCCGGCATTTTTCACCTTTTTTATTTCCGGTACTGGGGATGGAACCCAGGAGCATTTTACCTGTGAGCTACATCGTACCCCTATTTTTTATTCTTTTTTTTTTTTGGTGGTATTGGGGTTCCTGGAAGCCCTTCTACCTCCAGGCTACACTCTCAGACCTATTTTATTTTTGGAAACAGGGTCTCTTAAGCCAGCGCAGCTGGCTTCGAACCTGCGCAATCCTCCTGTCTCCGCCTCCCAAGCGCGGGGATTACAAGCATGCGCCACTACACCCAGCCTTATTTTTTATTTTGAAACAGGTTTCACCGAGTTGCAGAGGGCCTAAGTAGCTGAGGCTGGCTGCGTACTGCGATCTTCCTGTCTCAGCCTCCTAAATGCTGAGATTACAAGCGTTCACCACCATGCCCGGCCCTTTTCACTTTATTTTTGAGACAGGGTCTTGTGAAGTTGCCAGTACTGCCCTCAGACTTGGGTTCCTCCTGCCTCAGCCTCTACAGTATCTTTATAGTATGTCTTGGATTACAGGCTTGCACTGCCTCGCCTAGTTGTCACCAAGAAATTTCATAGTATGAAATGAAGGAAGAAATTAAACTACAATAGAAGCTGACTTGGCACAGAGCAGTTTCTCAAACTTGAAAGGTTAACATTTAATTTTATTTTTGAAAGTCTCACTAAACTGCAGAGGCCTCATTAAATAGCTGAGGCTGGCCATAAACCTGCAATCCTTGTCTCAGCCTCTCAAGTAATAGGATTACAAGCGTGGGTAACCACATTTGGCAAGATTAACTTTTTTTTTCCAGTACTGGGGATTGAACCCAGGGACATTTTACATCCAAGCTACACCTTCCAGCCCTATTTTTTTTACCCTGTATTATGAAACAGAGTCTCACTGAGTTGCAGAGAACCTTACTAAGTAGCTGAGGCTCGCCTCCAAACTGTGATTGTCCTGTCTCAGCTTCCCAGTACTGGGATTAAAACCATGTATCACTATGCCCAGCTAAGATTAACATTTTATTTAATTCACAGCACTGGGGATTGAACCCAGGGGCATTCTACCTCCGAGCTACACCCTCAGCCCTATTTTTTAGTCTATTTTTGAAACGGTCTCACTGAGTTCTGAAATGCCTTGCTAAGTAGCTGAGGCTCTCAGTAAACCACAATCCTCTGGTCTCCACCTTCCGAATGCTGGGATTACTAGTGTGCCCCACCACGCCCGGCCTTTTTTTTTTTTTTTGTAGTACTGGGGATGGATCCTAGGAGCATTCTACCTCCAAGCTACACTCCCATCCCTGTTTTTTTATTCATTATTTAAAAACAGGGTCTCAATGAGTTGCAAAGGCCTAAGCAGTAGCTGAGACTGGCCACAAACCATGGTCCTCCTGTCTCAGCCTCCCAAATTCTGGGATTACAAACATGTGCCACCTCTAAGCTATACCCCCAGCCCTATTTTTTATTCTTTATTTTGAAACAGGGTCTCACTGAGTTGCAAAGAGCCTCACTAAGTAGTAGTTGAAACTGTCTGCAAACCACAATCTTCCTGTGTCAGCCTCCCAAATGCTGGGATTAAAAGAGTGTGCCACAACGCCCCGCTTATTTGTTATTTTGAAATAGGGTCTCATTAAGTTATAGAGGGCCTCAATAAGTAGCTGAGGCTTGTTGCAAACCTGTGATCCTATCTTAGCTTCCCAAGTACTGGGATTACAAGTGTGCGCCAAGCATGGCTAAGATTATCATTTTAGACTGAATAACAATAAATTCATTTTTTTGGTACTGGGGATTGAACTCAGAGGCATTCTACCTCCTAGCTACACCTCCAGCCCTTTTATTTTTTATGTTAAAACAGGGTCTCTCAGCCAGGTGTGGTGGCGCACCCTTGTAATCCCTGCGCTTGGGAGGCAGAGACAGTAGGATCGTGCTGGTTCGAAGTCAGCCTTGCTGGCTTAAAAGACCCTGTTTCCAAATAAAAATATAAAATAGGTCTGGGACTGTAGCCCGGAGGTAGAAGGGTTTCAAAAAACCCAGGGTCTCTCAGCCAGGCATGGTGGCACACCCTTGTAATCCCCACACTTGGGAGGCAGAGACAGGAGGATCGCGTTGGTTTGAAGCCAGCCTCGCTGGCTTAAGAGATCCTGTTTCCAAATGAAAAAAAAAAAAAAAAAAAAAAAAAAAAAAAAATATATATATATATATATATATATATATATGGGAGTGTAGCCCAGAGGTAGAAGGGTTTCCAGGAACCCCAGTACCACCAAAAACAAACAAACAAACAAACAAACAAACAAACAAACAAACAAACCAGGGTCTCTCTAAGTTGATAGAAGCATCACATAGCTAGTAAAGCCCTCTTTCCTATCTGTGATATTCAAAAACGCCTTCAGATATTGCCCAAAGTTCCTGCAGAATAAAATGGACGACTACAGTATTTAAAAAAAAAAGCCAGGCATGCTGATGCACACCTGTAATATTAGTACTTGGGAGGCTAATACAGGAGGATCCCAGGTTCAAGGATGGCCTGAGCAACATAAGGAAACTCCCGGGAACCTAGCAAAACCCTTTTTCCAAACAAAAATTAAAAAGAGCTAGGGGTGTAGATCAGAGTTAGAGGTAGTATTATGTCCCTGGGTTCAATCCCCCAGTTTAATACAAAGGGGGGTGTATCCCAGAAGTAGAACGCCTCTGGGTTCAATTCCCAGTACCAATAAAATTAAAAAAAAAAAAAAAAGAACAAATTGAGGGTAATAGAGGGTAGCCAGGCATGGGAGGCTGAATCCCAGTACTTGGGAGGCTGAAATAGGAGGATCTCAGGTTTGAGGCCTGCCTTAGTAACTTGATAAGACTGTGTTTCAAATGAAAAAATAAAAAAGGGTAGCTCTGTGGTAGAGCATACCTAGGTTTTATTTGTGTGTGTGTAGTACTAGGGGTGGAACCCAGGGGCATTCTACCTCTGAGCTATAGCCCCAGCCCTATTTTTATTCTTTATTTTTAAACAGGGTCTCACTGAGTTGCAAAGGGCCTTACTAAGTTGCTGAGGTCGCCTGTGAACCACGATCCTCCTGTCTCAGCCTCCCGAATGCTGGGATTACAAGCATGCGCCACCACAGCCAACTTGCATACCTAGGTTTGATCACCAGTACCTCAGAGAAAGAATGCGTGCAGAGAGAGAGTGCATGCACAACTGTGTTTGTGTGTGTGTGTGTGTGTGTGTGTGTGTGTGTGTGTGTGTATTAAGGGTCAAAATAATTTAGATACCTTTAGATAGCTAGACAGTAAAAAGGTGGGGGGGGCAGAACTAGAATTTGAATTCAGAACCGACTGGCCCCCAAATCCACACTTTCAAAAATATCTTACCAGCGGGGCATGGTGGCACATGACTGTAATCCCAACACCTGGGAGGCTGAGTCAGAAGGATCATAGTTTCATGGCCACTCCCTACACCTTAGTGAGGCCCTTGGCAATTTTTAGTGATACCCTGTTCCAAAATAAAAGACTAACATTGAGATGTGTGTAGCTTGGACATAGAAGGTCCCAGGGTTCCATCCCCAGTAACACACAAACATACACACATACACACACACAAAATAATTAAAGCAATTAAAGCAAGGTGTGGTGGTGCACACTTTAATCCCAGTACATGGAAGGCTGAGACAGAAGAATCACAGACCAAAGGGAAATAGCTCAGAGACAGAATGTCCGGGGGCTCATCTCTAGTAACACACACACACACACACACACACACACACACACACACACACAGCCAGGCATGGTGGCACATGCTTGTAATCCTAGTACTTAGGAGGCTGAGACAGGAGGATGATAGGTTCACAGCTACATAGTGAGGCCCTTCGCAACTTAGTGAGACCCTGTTTCAAAAAATAAAAAATAGGTGCCAGGTGTGATGGCACACGCTTGTAATCCCTCACTTGGGAGGCGAGACAGGAGGATTGCGCAGGTTCGAAGCCAGTGCCGCTGGTTTAAGAGACCCTGTTTCCAAATAAAAATATAAAAATAGGTCTGGGGGTATAGCCTGGAGGTAGAAGTGTTTCCAGGAACCCTAGTACCAACAACAAAAAAATAGGGCTGGGAGTGTAGCTGAGAGGTAGAATGCCCCGGTTCAATCCCCAGTACTGAAAAAACAAAATAAAATACATTATGTTTACATATAAGTTTTAGCCTCCAATTGTTAAATTCTAAAAATAATTATTTATTTTATATTGGAATTAATAATGAACTTTTTTTTTTTTTTTGCAGTATTAGGGATGGGACCCAGAGGCATTCTACCTCTGAGCTACACCCTAAGCCCTATTCTTTATTTTGAAACAGGATCTCACTGAGTTGCAAAGGGCCTCATTAAGTAGCTGAGGCTATGAACCCGAATCCTCTTGTCTCAGTCTCCCAAATGCTGGGATTATAAGCGTGTACCACCGTACCTAGCTAATAATAAACTTGAAATAAAATCAAACTTCAAACATTAAGGGGCTCTGGTAACTTAAGTAACATGGCTTGAAGACTACATAATGTCTGTCTTTTTCTTTCTTTCTTTCCTTCCTTCCTTCCTTCCTTCCTTCCTTTCTGGTGGTACTGGAGTTCCTGGAAGCCCTTCTACCTCCGGGCCTAGCTAATAATAAACTTGAAATAAAATCAAACTTCAAACATTAAGGGGCTCTGGTAACTTAAGTAACATGGCTTGAAGACTACATAATGTCTGTCCTTTCCCTCCCTCCCTCCCTCCCTCCCTTCCTCCTTTTTTCTTTCTTTCTTTTCCTTCCTTCCTTCCTTCCTTCCTTCCTTCCTTCCTTCCTTCCTTCCTTCCTTCCTTCCTTTCTGGTGGTACTGGAGTTCCTGGAAGCCCTTCTACCTCCGGGCCTAGCTAATAATAAACTTGAAATAAAATCAAACTTCAAACATTAAGGGGCTCTGGTAACTTAAGTAACATGGCTTGAAGACTACATAATGTCTGTCCTTTCCCTCCCTTCCTCCCTCCCTCCCTCCTCCCTCCCTCCCTCCCTCCCTCCCTCCCTCCCTCCCTCCCTCTCTCTCTCTCTCTCTCTCTTTCTTTCTTTCTTTCTTTCTTTCTTTCTTTCTTTCTTTCTTTCTTTCTTTCTTTCTGTCTTGTGGTACTGGAGTTCCTGGAAGCCCTTCTACCTCCGGGCTACACTCCCAGACCTATTTTTACATTTTTATTTGGAAACAGGGTCTCCTAAGACAGTGTGCGCGGCTGGCTTCGAACCTGCGCAATCCTCCTGTCTCTGCCTCCCCAAGTGCGGGGATTACAAGCGTGCGCCTGGCGTATAATAGTAGTTCTAAAAGTGAGAGCCTAGCCAGACGTGGTGGCGCATACTTGTAATCTCAGTTTGGGAGGCTGAGATGAGAGGACTGCAGGTTTGCTACCAGCCTCAGAAACTTAGGCCCTCTGCAACCTAGTAAGACCTGTTTCAAAATAAAAAATAAAAAATAGGGCTGGAGATGTATCTCAGGGGTAGAATGCCCTTGAGTTCAATCCTCAGCACCCCCCCAAAGTGAGTGTTTAAAAAAATTCTATTTCCCTTAAAGAGAAAAATATTACATACACTGTGTAAAATATATATGCTAAAGCAGCCATTAATTTTCCATAGTTGTTCAATATTAATAAATACCAGCATTTAAAGTTATAGTACCACTTAATATTTAATATTATCAGTAATTGTTTAACACATGTACAATGTTAATTTAACATAAGATAAAGAAGTCATGATATATGTTTACAGAAAATTGAATTTAGTAGAATATGCTTACCGTATTTGATTAGAAAGCTAATATTCAAATAAAAGTTATTAAAATATCCAGTGCAATTTTATCTTTTATTTATTTATGTTTTTTGTGTGGTACTGGGGATTGAACCCAGGGCATTCTACTTCTGAGCTACACCCCCAGCCCTATTTTATTTATTTTGAAACACAGTCTCACTAAATTAATATGAGCCTCACTGTGGTTGATGACACACCTGCCATCATTCTCAGCTCCAGGGAAATTTTAAATAAATATTCTCCTCATAATCTAAGATAGATGAACTCATATTATACTATATATACAGGAGAAAATTTTGATATTAAAAAATTTCAACTAAGCCGGGCGTGGTGGCGCACGCTTGTAATCCCCGCGCTTGGGAGGCGGAGACAGGAGGATTGCGCTGGCTTAAGAGACCCTGTTTCCAAATAAAAAAATATAAAATAGGTCTGGGAGTGTAGCCCGTGGGAGTGTATCCCGGAGGTAGAAGGGCTTCCAGGAACCCCAGTACCACCAAAAAAAAAAAAAAAAAAAAAAAAAAATTTCAACTATAATATCCTGAAGCCTAATTTGTTCTTTGTTCCCTTCCCCCCACATATTCTATAATTTCTGGTGATTAAAGAAAAAATAAAATATATTTAATTAGTAAAATCAGTAAGGAAGGTCTCGATTCTTTTTTTTTTTTTTTTTTTTTTTGCGGTACTAGAGATAGAAGCCAGGGACATTCTACCTCCAAGCTACACCCCCAGCCCTATTTTTTAGTCTGTTTTATTTTTTGAAACAGGGTCTCACTGAATTGTGAAGGGCCTCGCTAAGTGGCTAAGGCTGTCTGCGAACCGTGACCCTCTGGTTTCCGCCTGCCAGATGTTGGGATTACAAGCGTGCACCACCAGGCTTGGCTAGGAAGGTCTCTATTCTTGATAAACAGTTTTAGATGACAATATTCTTATCCAAAGTATTACATGCTTTTGTTAATAGAAAACAGTAAACTACTTTATATAATTTCATACCTCATAACTTACTTTTATAAGTGTAGAAACCACTTCAAATGATCCAACCACCAAAAGTACAGGGGCTATTACAATGAGAGGAAGTAATGAATATCCTATAACTCCAAGAACTTGACCATATGCAACCTGTGAATTTTTAAAAATTTAAATAAATATTGAAATCAAGATATTCATTTTAATAATTATTAAGCATCATATATTCTTTGTTATACTTACATAAATGTAAGAATCAAAAAATTATAAGATATCATACCCACTAAATTTCAAATCATCATGTACTATACAATGTTCCTAGGCCCACTCACCAACTGCTCAGGAAAGCAAAGCTAGTAGGTGACAAAGTTCAAATTAAGATAAAAATCTTTTAACTTTTATATAAGTAGTCCTAAATTACAAAAAAAGGTGGTGATATCATTTTTATATAAATATACCAGCTTTGTCTGGAAAAAATAATACATAGCTAGGCATGGAGGGACATGCCTTCAAATCCAATAATTGAAAGGCTGAAAGAGGTGGATTACAGGTTTGAGGCCAGCCTTTGAAACTTAGAGAGACCCTATCTCAAAATAAAAAATAAAAAGAGCAGAGGATATGAATCAGTAGTATATTGCCCTGAGTTCAATCTCCAGTATTGCAAAAAAAAACCCAAAAAATCCCCAAAACTCTACAACCTAACTTGCAGCCACAATTTTAAGCTCAATAGTTTTCTAATACAGACTTCACTGATGGGATGGGTGGTTATATTAATAAACATAATTTTCTAATATTTGATAATATTTTAACTTCTATAAAACTCAGTTAACTTTTTCTTTCTTTCTTTCTTTCTTTCTTTCTTTCTTTCTTTCTTTCTCTCTTTTCTTTCTTTCTTGTACTGGGGATTAAAGTACTTCCACACTACACCCCCAACCCGAGTTTTTTTTTTTGTGTGTGTGTGGTACTGGGGTTCCTGGAAGCTCTTCTATCTCTCCGGGCTACACTCCTAGACCTATTTTTATATTTTTATTTGGAAACAGGGTCTCACTAAGTAGCCGAGGCTGGCCACGAACCTGTGATCCCTCTAGCTCAGCCTCCCAAGTACTGGGATTACAAGCGTGTGACACCAAGCTCGGCTATTAACTGTTTTCTAATAATACATGATGCTACAAAATTGTACCTGGGTAAAAAGGAGGCATTCAGCCAGGCATGGTGGTGCACACCTGTAATCCTAGTACTTGGGAGGCTGAATCAGGAGGATAGCAGATTCCAAGACAGTCTCAGAAACATAGCAAGACTCTTAGCAACCCAGGAGGACCTTGTTTCAAAACAAAAAATAAAAAGAGTTGAGGTATACCGCTTGGAGATAGAATGCCCTTGAGTTCAATTCCTAGTACCACAAACACACACACAAAAAGATGGGTTCAAAATTTAAAAAACAAATTATTTTTGGTTCAAGGGACTGAACTCAGGGGCATTCTATCACCAAGATACACGGTACACTTCCAACCCTTTTTTTTTTTTTAGCACTGGGGATGGAACCCAGGGGCATTGTACCTTCGAGCCATATACCCAGTCCTATATTTCATTCTTTATTTTGAAACAGGGTTTCACTGAGTTTCAAAGGCCCTCACTAAGTAGATGAGGCTGTCTTCAAACTGCGATTCTCCTGTCTCAGCCTTTCAAATGCTGGGATTACAAGTGTGCACCGGTATGCCTGGCTAACTTCCAACCCTTCTTACCTTTTTTTTCCCCTTGCAGTAACAGGAATTGAACTCAGGGGCATTCTACCTCCGAGCTACACCCCCAGCCCTATTTTTCCTATTTTTTTATTCTTTATTTTTTAAAACTTTTATTGGTGCATTGTTGTCATACATCTTAATTTTTTTTTTTTTTTTTTTTTTTTTTTTGGTGGTACTGGGGTTCCTGGAAACCTTTCTTTCTACCTCTGGGCTACATTCTCAGACCTATCTTTTATATTTTTTAAATTTGGAAACAGGGTCTCTTAAGCCAGAGAGGCTGGCTTAAAACCTGCGCGATCTTCTTGTCTCCACCTCCTAAGTGCGGGGATTACAAGCATGCGCCACCACGCCTGGCTATTCTTTATTTTGAAACAGGGTTGTATTGCAAAGGGCCTCACTAAGTAGCTGAGGCTGGCCTCAAACTGAAATCCTCCTATCTCAGCCTCCCAAATGCTGGGGTTATAAGTGTGCGCCACCATGCCCGGCTCCTTTTGACTTTTGTGTGTGTGTGTGTGTGTGTGTGTGTGTGTGTGTGTGTGTGTGTGGTAGTGAGGGTGGAACCCAGGGGCTTTTTTACCTCTGGGTAAACTCCCAGACCTATTTTATACTTTACTTGGAAACAGGGTCTCACTAAGTTGCTGAGAGCCTCACTAAGTAGCGAAAGCTGGCTTCAAACCTGTGCGATCCTCCTGTCTCAGCCTCCCAAACGCTGGGATTACAAGTGTGCACCACCATGCCTGGCTCTCCTTTTCACTTTAAAATAAAAAATTCTGAAATAAGATCTCACTAAGTTACAATGGTCTTGCTAAGTTGTTGAGGCTGGCCTCAAACCTAGGATCTTCCTGTTTCAGCTTCCCAAGTACAGTGGCTGGCTTAAGTTTTTTTTTTTCTTTTTTCTTTTTTGCGGGTCTGGGGATGGAACCCAAAGGCACTTGACCTCTGAGCTACACCCCTTGCCCAACGTCCTGCCCAATTCCCTCCTTCCCTCCCTCCCTTCCTCCTTCCTTCCTTCCTTCCTTCGAATGGAACCCAGGGGACTTCAACCTCCGAGCTACACCTCCTGCCCTATTTTTTATTCTTTATTTTGAAACCGGGTCTCACTGAGTTGCGGAGGGCCTAAGTAGCTGAGGCTGACTGTGAACCACGATCCTTCTGTCTCAGCCTCCCGAAAGCTGGGATTACAAGCATGAGCCACCATGCCCAGCTTTTATTCTTTATTTTGAAACAGGGTCTCACTTATTTGCGGAAGGCCTCATTAGTAGTAGCTGAGGCTATCAGCGAACCACCGATGCCCAGCTTTTTTTTTTTTTTTAATGTATTATTGCCAGATATGTTGGCACAAGCAGGTTCAAGGCTAGCCTCAGCAACTTAGGAGACTTGTTTCATAACACACAAAAAAAACTGCATCTGGGAGAGTAGCTCAGAGGTAGAAGGGCCCTGGGTTCAACCTCCAATGCCAAAATAAAAGTGTTTATTTTATTTTATTGGTGGTACTGGAGTTCCTGGAAGCCCTTCTACCTCCAGGCTACACTCCCAGACCTATTTTTATATTTTTTATTTGGAAACACCTAAGCCAGCGTGCGCGGCTGGCTTCGAACCTGCGCGATCCTCCTGTCTCTGCCTCCCAAGCGCGGGGATTACAAGCGTGCGCCACCACGCCCAGCAAAAGTGTTTATTTTAAACACAGTTGGCTCATTGTTAGCTTTAAATGAATAAGTCCTTTAAATTATTTTAATTTTTGACATGGTAAATATGATAACCCAAATAAAGAAATCTCTGTGAGAACCTAAGACAAGAGTTGAGACCAAACTTGAGAACTGCTGTAATACATAATAAATTTTATGCATTCCCGAAAAGCTGTACATTACTTGATAAGTAAAATGGAATATTTCCTTTTTTCATCATTCCTTGTAATGTTAATTGAGTAAGCACAATACCAATATGTCAATCATCTTAAAGCAACTAGTATAACTTAATAGCAATTCTATGACAAGAAATTGTTATAATGAGTATAGCTAATGATGGTATCTGCAGTATCAAAAATAAAGCTTACCAATCATGTACAAAAGGTATTTTCAAAATAAAATACTCACTTCTCCACCAAGAACTCTGGCCAGTAAAAAAATTGTCAGTGAACCAAATATCCAAATGGTTATAATCCATGAGACCACCTTAAAAGGAAAAAATGTCATGTAATCAATGTTTTTATCCAAAAAAAATAAAGTTCAGTTCTCTACCATTTAAGGTAGTTTGGCATGCCCAATTTCAGGTCATAGAAAAGTGATATAAATTTTCAAATATCTTTCCAAAACTTAGAAAGAATATAATATGTAATATAATGGTTACAACCAAATAGAAAATTGAGCTATTATCAATTGCTTAAAGAAACCTCAGTACTTCTATATATTCAATGAAAGACAGCTATTAAAAAAATGAAGTGTTATGCTGGGTGTGGTGGCACAAGCTTGTAATCCTAGCATTCGGGAGGCGGAGACTGGAGGATCGCGGTTCGCGGACAGCCTCAGCTACTTTGTGAGGCCCTCTGCAACTCAGTGAGACCCGGTTTCAAAATAAAGAATAAAAAAAATTGGGCAGGGGGTGTAGCTCAGAGGTTAAATGCCCCTGGGTTCCATCCCCAGACCCACACACAAAAAAGAATTTGCTGAGTGTGGTGGCGCACGCTTGTAATCCCTGCGCTTGGGAGGCTGAGACAGGAGGATAGCACAGGTTCGAAGCCAGCTGTGCTGGCTTAGGAGACCCTGTTTCCAACTTTTAAAAAAGTATAAAAATAGGTCTGGGAGTGTAGCCCGGAGGTAAAAGGGTTTCCAGGAACCCCAGTACCACCAAAAAATAAAAAAATAAAAAATAAATTAAAAAAAAATAGGACCGGGGGTGTAGCTCAGAGGTCGAATGCCCCTGGGTTCCATCCCCAGTACCACAAAACAAACAAACAAACAAACAAACAAACAAACAAAAAACTAGAGTAGAACTAAGAGATTAAAGTATCAGGAATAAGCTGGGTGTGGTGGAGCACTTGGGAGGCCGAGACAGGAGGATCACACAGGTTTGAAGCCATCCTCAGCTACCCAGTGAGGCTCTTAGCAGCCTGGTGAGACTCTGTTCCCCCCAAAATATAAAATAGGTCTGAGAGTATAGCCCAGAGGTAGAAAGCCCCTGGGTTCCATCCCCAGTACTACTTAAAAAAAAAACAACAACAACAAGCAAACAAACACAGCAGTAATATAAAAATTACCAACAGAATCCTTGTCATCATTTAATTAAAGGTTCTTTTTGTTTTGTTGGTCTTTTCTTTTTTCATACTG
This sequence comes from Muscardinus avellanarius, assembly GCF_963383645.1. Classification (NCBI taxonomy): domain Eukaryota; kingdom Metazoa; phylum Chordata; class Mammalia; order Rodentia; family Gliridae; genus Muscardinus; species Muscardinus avellanarius. The sequence goes on along the minus strand of NC_137801.1, from coordinate 26,331,425 downwards.
GGGATTTAACCTAGGGTCTGCACATGCAAGGCAAGCCTTTTACCACTGATCTACAGCCCAACTCAACAATGTCTTTCTTTCTGCCCAACTCAGTAACTTCCCTCCCTCCCCCTCCGTCCTTCCTTCCTGGATTGAACCCAGAGGCATTCTATCTCTGAGCTACACTCCCAGCCTGATTATTTCTTTTTTCTCTTTCTCTCTTTTCTTTTCTATTCTTTTGCAGCACTGGAGATAGAACCCAGGCGGCATTCTACCTCCAAGCGACACCCCAAGCCCTATTTTTTATTCTTTATTTGGAAACAGGGTCTTACCGAATTGCAAAGGGCCTCATTAGTAGCTGAGGCTGTCCTCAAACCATGATCCTCCTCTCAGCCTTCCAAATGCTGGGATTACAAGCATGCGCCACCATGCCCAGTTTAATTTTCCTCCCTTCCTCCTTTCCTTTCCTTTCCGTTCCTTTCCTTCCTTTCTTTTTGCGGTACTAGGGATGGAACCCAGGGGCATTCTACCTCCAAGCTACAGCCCCAGTCCTATTTTTTAGCCTTTTTTTTTTTTTGGTGGTACTAGGGTTCCTGGAAGCCCTTCTATCTCCGGTATACACTCCCACGGGCTACACTCCCAGACCTATTTTTTTATTTTTATGTGGAAACAGTCTCTTAAGCCAGCGAGGCTGGCTCCAAACCAGCGCAATCCTCCTGTCTCCGCCTCCCAAGCGCGGGGATTACAAGCGTGCGCCACCACGCCCGGCAAGCCTTTTCATTTTTTGAAACAGGGTCTCAATGAGTTGCGAAGGGCCTCGCTAAGTAGCTGAGGCTGTCTGCAAACGGCAATCCTCTGGTCTCTGCCTCCCAAATGCTGGGATTACAAGCATGCGCCACCACGCCTGGCTCTGATTCTATTTCTTATCTGGAAACAGGGTCTCACTAGGTTTGCTAAGAGCCTCACCAAGTTGCTGAGGCTGGCTTCCAACCTGTGATCCTCCTGACTCAGCCTTCCGAATACTGGGATTACAATGTTCATTTTTAAAAGCACACACACAATAAAACCAGAATTAAATATGAATAACAGGGCTAGCATGGTGGAGCATGCCTGTATCTCAGTAGTTGGGAGGATGAGCCAGGAGGATCACACCAGCTTCAGCAACTCAGCAAGCCTCTTAACAACTTAGTGAGACTGTGTTTCAAAATAAAATAATAAAATAGGGCTGGGGATATAGCTCAGAGGTAGAGTGCTCCAGGATCTGATCCCCAATACCAAAAGCGCCATACAAATATTAATATGTTCTATGAGAATGATGATGCAGAAAAGTCTGGAAAGCATTAATTTAGGGTATTCCACATATAATTCAATTATTAATGACTTTAGGAATGCACAAATAAAAATAATGGGCAAAGGTATAAAGCATTTCCCAAACTAGATATACTATTTACAGTCAGCATTTGAAATATATTTATTCAGAATTTATATAAAATAAGATATACTTACCCTAAACTGTCCATACAATGATATCATGGAAAAGAAAAGAACAACAGCCAGAGGACCCCAAAAGTCAGGGTTGTCTCTCACTACTTGTCTATTAAAACCAAGTGATGGCATTGGCATCAAAACACATCGGATTTTGTAGTAAATATCCTTTAGGTCAATATCCAATTCTTCCCTATAATTTTAAAATAAAAAATTTCAAAAGACAATTCTGAATACTATGTTGTGAAAGAATATAAGTTTCTTTTCTCCCTCTTCCCCTCTTTATTTCTTTCCTGGTGTGAGGATTGAACCCAGAGGCATTCTGCCTCTAAATTATACTCCCAACCCAATTTTATTTTTTAATTTGGAAACAGGGTCTAGGCTGTGGAGAGCCTCACTAAGTTGCCAAGGCTGGCAGCGAACCTGCAATCCTCCTGTCTCAGCCTCCCAAGTACTAGGATTACAAACATGGACCACCACACCTAGTTGTGCAGTCCTTCGAAACAAGGTCTTGCAAGGTTGATAAGAGCCTCACTACACTGCTGAGGCTGGTTGTGTGTGTGTGTGTGTGTGTGTGTGTGTGTGTGTGTGTGTTACTAGGGGTTGAACCCAGGGGCTTTTCTACCTCCGGGCTATACTCCCAGACCTATTTTATATTGGAAATAGGGTCTCACTAAGTTGCTGAGAGCCTCACTAAGTAGCTGAGGCTGGCTTCCAATTTTTTTTTTTTTTTTTTTTTTTTTTTGGTACTGGGGTTCCTGGAAGCCCTTCTACCTCCGGGCTACACTCCCAGACCTATTTTTACATTTTTATTTGGAAACAGGGTCTCCTAAGCCAGTGCATGCAGCTGGCTTCGAACCTGTGTAATCCTCCTGTCTCAGCCTCCCAACCACTGGGATTACAAGTGTGCACCACCATGCCCAGCTCTGAGGCTATTCTTGAACCTGCTATCCTCTGGTCTCAGACTCCCAAGTACTAGGATTACAAAGGTGCACCACCATGCCCTGCCGATTTAAGACAGCTTTTAATTTTTTTTTTTTAAGGTACTGGAAACTGAACCCAGGGGCATTCTACCTCCGAGCTATATACTTCAAGCCCTATTTAATTCTTTATTTTGAAACAGGGTCTCACTAAGTTGCAGAGAGCCTCACTAAGTAGCTGAGGCTGGCTGTGAATCTACAATTCTCCTGTTTCAGCCTCCCAAGAACTGGGATTATAAGTGTGTGCTACCACACATGGCTGATTTAAGACAACTTCAAATAAAATTTTCCACTTGAAACTTTTGGGTATCATAGATAATTCAAACTATAAAACTTTAGGAGACCAGGGAATTTTGTCTTCCAAAGCCAAATATTCTCAGGGAAATTTTGTCTTCCAATATCCTTCCCAGTGCCACACTGAAACAAATGTCTTTGCTGTCACTTTCTGAGTTATTTTTCAACCATCCTTACAGTAAGTAAGAAGATAGTCCTCTGTCTTGCTTCCTTTTTTGGTGGTACTAGGGATTAAACCAAGGGCTTTACACATGCTAGACAACTACTCTACCACAAATCTACTTCCCCAGCCTGAAAGCACTTTTTTTTTTTTTAACTGTGCATTGAACCTAGGGACCTATATCTGAGCTGCAACACCACCCCTATTTTATTTTTGGGTATTGGGGATGGAAGCCAGGGGTATTCTATCTCTGAGCTACATTCCCAGCCCTATTTTATTTTTTTATTTATTATTTATTTATTTTTGTTGTAGTGGGATTTGTTGTAAGAGGATCACAGTAAGTTGCAGATGGCCCCAGTAAGTAGCTGAGGCTGGCCAAGAACCTATGGTCCTCCTGTCTCTGACTACCAGGTATTGGGATTAGAAATTTGTGCCACCATGCCTGGCTTATTTTTCATTTAGAGATTGGGGTCTTGCTAAATTGCTCGGACTGGCCTTAAACTGTGTGGTAGTGTCTCAGTCTCCTAAGTACTAAGATTACAGGGGTGAGCCACCATGCCTGGCTAAAGATAGCCTTTTAATGTCCTAGTTTTATGTTATCTTGGGTACTATTTTTTTTATTAATATAAAAATAATTTCTTTTCTTTTCTTTTTCTTTTTTGTGGTGGTACTGGGGTTCCTGGAAACCCTTCTACCTCAGGGCTACACTCTCAGACCTATTTTTATATTTTTATTTGAAAACAGGGTCTCTTAAACCAGCATGGCTGGCTTCGAACCTGCGCAATCCTCCTGTCTCTGCCTCCCAAGCGTGGGGATTACAAGCGTGCGCCACCACGCCCGGCTATATATATAGCCCAGGTGCTGTGCTTGGTGGTGCATGCTTGTACTTGAGAGGCTGAGACAGGAGGATCCGGGTTCACAGCCAGACTCGCTACTTAGTGAGACCCTGTTCCAAAATAAAGAATAAGCTGGGTATAGCCTGGAGGTAGGGAAAAAAAAAAAAAAGAAGATCACAAGCAAGCCAGATGTGGTGGTAGTGCACACTTGTAATCCCAGCATTCGGGAGGCCAAGACAGGAGGATTGCGGTTTGAGGACAACCTCAGCTACTACTGAGGCCCTTTACAACTCAAGTGAGACTGTTTCAAAATAGAGAATAAAAAATAGGGCTGGGGGTGTACCTCGCAGGTAGAACGCCCATGTTCCATCCCCAGTACCACACACACACACACACACACACACACACACACACACACACACACTCAAAAAGACTGTCTCAGCAAGAAGTGAGATTCTCATCAACCTACTGAGACCTGTTTCAAAATAAAAATAATTAAAAAATAGGGCTGGGGATATAACTCAGAGGTAGAATGTCCCTGGCTCAATCCCCAGTACTAAACACACACACACACGCATGCAGAAAAGTAATACTGAACCTAAGGGTTTAGATGTTGAGTCTCTAGTCACTGAACATATTCAGGTGAAAAGAGCCCCCAAGATATGCCACCATACTTACAGACCTCATGGTTGTATTAACCCACACATGACCTTCCCTGCCACACTGAGATGATCCTTACTGAGAAGGAGGGAGCTGACTGTCCTACACCAGAAGAGGCTGATGCATAAAAGAAAAAGCTACCCCAGCTGGGCATGGTGGTGCACGCTTGTAATCCCAGTATTGGGGAGGCGGAGATTGGAGGATCATGGTTCTTGGACAGCCTCAGTTACTTAGTGAGGCCCTCTGCTTAAAAGTGAGACCCTGTTTCAAAATAAATAGGGCTGGGGGGTATAGCTTGGAGGTGTAATGCCCCTGGGTTCCATCCCTGGTACCACAAAAGAAACAAAGAAAAAGAAAAAGATACCACCCCAGAAGAAACCAAAAAAATACAACTTATGGCATTGGAATAAATTCAGCAAAAAATAAAATAAATGCAAATAAAAGTAAAAAAAAAAAAAGAAATATAAGATGTTTTAGTTCTTAAATCTACCTATAATTACTATAAAGAAAAACTTGGTAATGCTTCAATTTTACAAGGCTATAAGTTCTTTTTTCCAAATTGGTTAATTTCAGCCGGGTGTGGCGGCGCACGCTTGTAATCCCTGCGCTTGGGAGGCTGAGACAGGAGGATCGCAGAGGTTCAAAGCCTCTGCTACTTAGTTAGTGAGGCTCTCAGTAACTTAGTGAGACCCTGTTTCCAAATAAAATATAAAATAGGTCTGGGAGTATAGCCCGGAAGTAGAAAGCCCCTGGGTTCCACCCCCAGTACTACCAAAAAACAAAAACAAACAAAAACAAACAAACAAACAAACAAATAAACGGAATATGGGTGTAACTGGAAGTAGAATGTCCCTGGTACCATATACATACATATACATACATATTACTAGCAAATTAAAAATTGCTATAGTTTTTAACTAAAAGTGAAGATTTTCACATCTGTCTTTAGATAACATAAAAAAATGTCCCATAGACTAGCTCTTAAAACCAAAAAATAGATATTTTTACATACAAGAGTGGCTTGTTATCTTCAGGATCATCATCTTCAACTTCCAAAAGCCAGCCATACCCTCTTTGTCTCAGAAATGTAGTTGCTGTAGATTCTTTGATAAAATCTCCACCAATGTTTAATTTCACATCTGGAGGTGCTATAGAACCACTGAGATCTTAGGAGAGAAAAGGACAAAACTATAAGCAAAGGTAAAATGCATGAATCATAACCAAGGTGAGTATATTCTCCACTAATGACTATTTGACAATCTCTGCCTACAAATATTTGTTACTGCATATCCTTTTTTTTGTGTGTGTGTGGTACTGAGGGTAGAACCCAGGGGCTTTTCTACCTCCAGGATATACTCCCAGACCTATTTTATATTTTATTTGGAAACAGGGTCTCAATAAGTTGCTGAGAACCTCACTAAGTAGCTGAGGCTGGCTTCGAACATGTGCGATCCTCCTGTCTCAGCCTCCCAAATGCTGGGATTACAAGCGTGTGCCACCATGCCCGGCATGGCGTATCTATTTTTATAGTTGACATACATCACAAGTAAATGAAAGATGAAAGAGGTGAAAAGATATACAAAAGATTTCATAGCTAATTAGCTATAATAAAGACTTATAGGTCTAGGAGTATAGCCCGGAGGTAAGAAGGGCTTCCAGGAACCCCAGTACCACATACACACACACAAAAAAAAAAAACATGGTATCAAGAAATGTGTTTTAGAGCACAGGAAATAGACAAGTTCTTTTTAGTTACATTATATATGTATATATGCAAACCATTAGGCCCAATTAATTTGCTAAAAGAACACTAGTTTTTATTATTTTTATTTTTTGGTAGTAGGGATTGAACCCAGTGGCTTTCTAGATCCAAGCTACTCTCTTTTTATGTGTGCTACTGGGGATTGAACCTCAGGGCCTTCTATCTCTGAACTATACACATAGCCTTATTTTATTTTTTATTTTGAAATAGTCTCACTAAGTTGTAGAGAGCCTTGCTAAGTTGCTAAGGCTGGTTGCCATCCTGCAATGCCATCCTGCAATCCTCCCAGTCTCGGCCTCCCAAGTACTGGGATTACAGGCAAGTGTCATATGGCAGCCTCTCTTCTCCTTTAATTAATTAATTAATTAATTAATTTTCTTTGCAGCACTGGGGATGGAACCAGGGGCATTCTACCTCTGGGTTATACCTCTAGCCCTATTTTGATTTTTATTTGGAAACAGGGTTTCACTAAGTTGCTGAGAGCCTAGCTAAATTGCTGACGCTGACTTCCAACCTACAATTCTCCTGTCTCATCTACCCAAGTATTGGGATTATACAAGTCTGTCCCATCACACCTAGCTTTTTTTTTTTTTCCTGAAACAGGGCCTCCATAAATTAGAGAGGCAAGTCTTGAACCTGCAATCCTCCTCTCTCAGCCTCCCAAGTGCTAGGATCATAGGTATGTGCCACCGTGTTCAGCTAAAGCAACCTATAGTTTAGTCACATATTATTTCATTTAAATCATCAAACATCTATGCTAAGTATATATATACAATTTTTTTGGTGTGTGTGTGTGTGTGTGTGTGTGTGTGTGTGTGTTAATGGGGATTGAACCCAGGGACATTCTAACTCTGAGCTATACCTCAACCTATCTATTTATTTATTTTAAAACAGTATTTAACTTGCTGAGGGACTCACTAACTTCCTGAGGCTGGCTATAACCTGTGATCTTCCTGTTTCAGCATCCTAAGTGCTAGGATTACAAGCATACACCATCATACCTGTCAAGTATGTATGTATGTATATGGTTTTATAATTTATATATAATTGTTTGTTTGTGTAGCACTGGGGATTGTACCCAGGGGCATTCTACCTCTGAGTTACATCCCTACCCCTATTTTACTTTTATTTTGAAACAAGATCTTGCTAGATTAATCTGAGTCTCACTATTTGCTGAGGCTATCCTCGAACCTGCAATCTTCCTGTCTCAGCCTCCCAAGTACTGGGATTACAAGTGTGAGCCACCATGCCTGGTTTATATATACCTTTTCTTATACTAGTGATTATACATTCCATCTCCAAGCTATACCCCCAGCCCTTTTTATTTTGAAATAGGGTCTCGCTAAATTGCTGAGGCTGGTATTAAACCTGCACTTCTCCTGTCTCAACATCTCAAGTCCTGGCATTACATTCATTTGTCACCACACCCAGAAGTACTTCATATTTTATTAGTTCTAGACAACTGATTAGTAAAGAGTTCCTTGCTATTCCTTCCTTCCTTTCTTTTTTTTTTTTTTTGGCGGGTCTGGGGATGGAACCCAGAGGCATTTGATCTCCGAGCTACACCCCCTGCCCTATTTTTTATTCTTTATTTTGAAACCGGGTCTCACTGAGTTGCAGAGGGCCTCACTAAGTAGCTGGGGCTGTCTGTGAACCTTGATCCTCCAGGTCTTAGCCTCCCGAATGCTGGGATTACAAGCGTGCGTCACCATGCCCAGCTTGTTCCTTGCTATTTCAATAAATTACTTTCTTTACATAATTACATTATTCATCTTTAATTTTGACAAAAATAAATAAGTGAATTTTTGTGTGCCCCTTTAGGTCAGCTCTAATAGGAGGTAACGAGATTCAGTTATCTACATTAAAAAATAAACTCCAAGCCGAAAATGATGGTGCATGCTTGTAATCCCAGCATTCGGGAGGCTGACATGGGAGGATCGCAGTTCGTGGACAGCCTCAGCTACTTAGTGAGGCCCTTTGCAACTCAGTGAGACCTGGTTTCAAAATAAAGAATAAAAAATAGGGCAGAGGTGTAGCGCAGAGGTAGAATGCCCCTGGGTTCCATCCCCTGACCCACAAAAAAACAAAAACAAAACCAAAAAACTCCAGCCGAGCGTGCTGATGCATATTTGTAACCCCACTACTTGGGAGACTGAGACAGGAGGATGGAAGGTTCACTGCCAGCCTCAGCTACTTAGTGAGGCCCTCCACAATTTAGTGAGACCCTGTTTCAATATAAAAAATAACAAATAGGGCTGGCGGTGTAGTTTGGAGGTAGGATGACCCTGGGTTCAATCCCCAGTACTGCCAAAAAAAAAAAAAAAAAAAAATTCAAGCTGGGTGAGGTGACACAGGCCTGTAATGCCAGTACTTGGGAAGCTGAGATAGTATATAACAGGTTAGCTTGAGCAACTTATTGAGACTATGGACAACCTAGCAAGATACTGTTTCAAAACAAAAACAAATTTTAAAAAAGTGTAGATTAGAAGTAGAATCCCTCTGGGTTCAATATCCAGTATCACTAAAAAACAAAAACAAATTCCATATGTAGTTTATACAATACTTTAGAGGTTACAGATAATCATATTTTATATAAATAATACAAAGAGTCACATTTGTAGGACCAGACAATACGTACTAGTAAACAACCTTCAGTTTTCCAGGTGTGGTGGCGCATGCTTGGAAGACTAAGACAGGAGGATTGCATGGGTTCGAAGCCAGTCTTAGCTACTGAGTGAGGCTCTCAGCAACTTAGTGAGACCGTTTATGAATAAAGTATAAAATAGGTTTGGGAGTATAGCCCAGAGGTAGAAAAGCCCCTGGGTTCCACCCCCAGTACTCCCCCCACAACTTTCAATTTTGTTAAGTCACATAACTACAGTAGTACTTTAAAATACAAATTAAGCAACAGCAAACCAGAACACTTTTTTTTTTTGGTGGTGGTGGTACTGGGGTTCCTGGAAGCCCTTCTACCTCCGGGCTACACTCCCAGACCTATTTTTACATTTTTATTTGGAAACAGGGTCTCCTAAGCCAGCGCGCACCTGGCTTCAAACCTGCATGATCCTCCTGTCTCTGCCTCCCAAGCGCGGGGATTACAAGCATGCGCCACCACGCCCAGCAAACCAGAACACTTTTAACACGGACCTTCCTTCTCAGGAGATCATCTACAACCAATACTCAAAGTAGCTTTCTTAAAAAAAAAACAGAAACAAGGCAGGTGTGATGGCCCGTGCCTGTAATACCAGTACTTGGGAGGTTGAGACAGAAGGATGGAAGGTTTGAGGACAATCTCAACCAGTAGGGAGACTCTTATAAACCCAGTGAGACCCTGTTTATAAATAAAAGTAAAATTGGTTTGGTGGTATAGCTAAGAGGTAGAATGCCCCTGTGTTCAATACCCAGTGCCCTCCCCAAAACCCCTACGCTTTTCATGTGCAGTATAAAGGCCTTAATCCACAGTACTATAAATTCTAGCTTAGCTTTTAAGAGCTGCCATAGAAAATTTGGCTTAACTTCAATGAATGATTCAATGATGAGTCACATCCTGGTCTGGTTATGACAACAACTGCAATTAATTGTAATAAAAGCTTATATTCTGAAGTTAAATTTTATTTTAACTACTACACTCAAAAGCAAATCATTTTATGTTTTCTGGACCCTAGTTTCCCATTCATTGTTATTTCCAGGATAAATATTGATACTAAAAAGATGCTTTTTTTTATGATGCAGGGGATCAAAGCCAGGGCATCTGTGCATGCTAGGCAATTAATCACTCTACCACTAAGCCACACCTTCAAGCTCTTTAAAAAAAAATTTTTTTTTTTTTTTTTGTGGTACCAAGGGTGAAACCAAGGGGCATTTCTATCTCCAAGCTATACTCCCATACCTATTTTATACTTTTTTTAAAAACAGGGTCTCACTAAGTTGCTGAGAGCCTCACTCAGTAGCTGAGGCTGGCCTCGAACCCATGTGATTCTCCTGTCTCAGCCTCCCAAGCACTGGGTTACAAACGTGCGCAATCACGCCCGCCTTCAAAAGTTTTTATTTTTATTTTCTGGTACAGAAGATTCAATGTAGTGGCATTTCACCTCTGAGCTAAACTCCTACCTCTTTTTATGTTTGAAACAGAGTCTCAACAAGTTGTTGAGGGTATTGATAAATTGCTGAGGCTGGCCCGTCAAATCTGTGATCTTCTGTCTGATCTCCTAAGTACTATGCCTGGTTATTAAAGCCTTTTTTTGTGTGTGTGTGTGATACCAGATATAGAACCCAGGGGCATTCTACCTCTGAGCTACACCCCTGGCTCTATTTTTCATTCTTCTTCTTTTTTTTTTTTTTTTTTGCAGGTCTGAGGACAGAACCCAGGGGCATTCGACCTCTGAACTACACCTCCTGCCCTATTTTTTTTTAATTCTTTATTTTTAAACAGGGTTTCACTAAGTTGCAGAGGGCCTCACTTAAGTAGCTGAGACTGGCTGCGAACCATGATCCTTTGCTCTCAGCCTCCCCAATGCTGGTATTACAAGCATGCGCCATCACGCACAGCTTTTATTTATTTATTTATTTTTGTGTGTGTGGTTCTGGGAATGAACCCAGGGGTATTCTACATCTGAGCTACACCCCAGCCCTATTTTTTTTATTTTTTATTTTTGAAACAGGGTCTGGTCTCAAATGAGTTGCAAAGGGCACTAAGTAGTAGCTGAGGCTGTCCTTGAACCACGATCCTCCTGTTTCAGCCTCCAAAATGCTGGGATTACAAACATGTGCCACCAAATCCAGCTTTTATTCTTTATTTTTAAACAAGGTCTCGCTAAGTTGCAGAGGGCCTCAAAAAGTAGCTGAGGTTGGCTGTGAATCTGCAATCCTCCTGTCTCAGCCTCCCAAGTACTGGGATTATAAGTGTGCACCACCATGGCCAGCTCATATTATAATATTAAAGTAAACTAAATTTCCTGAGCCAATAGTTAGAAAATTTGAATCCCATTTCAGCATGAACTTATTTAACAGAAAGTTATTTTGGTTGCCTTACAATGTATTTTGAAAAATTATAGATTCACATTAAATGGCAAAAATTGTAGAGAAATCATTTGTACTCTTCACCGGTCTACCTTAAAGGTAGCATACCAAAGAACTATCAAAACCAGGACACACTGGTACCATCCAAAGACCTTATACAGTAGTACATACACTACCCTGCATCTTTGTGGGTGTATGTATGTAGTTTAATGTGCTTTTATTACATTTATACACATACATAATGCTTAATCAGTTTTCTTTTCTTTTCTTTTTTTTCTTTTTCTTTCTTTTTTTTTTTTTTTGTTGCAGTACTGGGGATAGAACCCAGGGACATTCTGCCTCTGAGCTATGCTCCCAGTCCTATGTTATTCTTATATTTTGAAAACAGGGTCTCACCAAGTTATGCAGGGCCTCACTAAGTAGCTGAAGCTGGCTGCGAACCTGGAGATCCTCCTACCTCAGCCTCCCACATACAGGGATTACAAGTGTGCAACACCATGTCTGGCTATTAATATTTTTTTTTTTTGGTGGCACAGGGAATTGAACCCAAGGGCATTCTATCTTTGGGCTACATCCCAGCACTATTTTGTTTTAATTTGGAAACAGGATCTTGCTAGGTTGATGAGAGTCTCATGAACCTGTGATCCTACAGTCCAGCTTTCCAAGAACTAGGATTACAGGTGTGCGCCACCATGCCTGGCTGACATAATTTTTAAAAAGTAGGAAACTTCAGCTGGATGTTGTCATGCATTCTCTAATCCAAGTACTTGGGAAGTTGAGAAAGGAGGATAGCAGGTTGGTGACCAACCTCAGCAACTCAGCAAGGCCCTCAGCAAGTTAGTGAGACTCTGTTTCAAAAAAAGTAAATAAAAATTAGCTGGGGCTATAGCTCAGAGATAGAACACCATTGGGTTCAATCCCCAGTAAAACACACACACACACACACACACACACACACACTGGGTGGCTCCACAGGCCTATAATCCCAGTACTTAGGCTAAGAGAGGAAAATTGCAGATTCCAGGACACCCTCAGCAACTTAGCAAGATTCTGATTCAAGCCAGGTGTGGTGGCCCATGTTCGTGATCCCAGAATTCAGGAGGCTGAGACAGGAAGATTATGGTTCGAGGCCAGCCTCAGCTACTTAGTGAGGCCCTTTACAACTCAGTGAGACCCTATTTCAAAATAAAAAATAAAGAAATAGGGCTGGGGGTATAGCTTGGAGGCAGAATGCTTCTGGGTTCCATCTCCAGTACCACAAAAAGAAAAAAAGAAAAGAAAAAATTATTCTGATTCAAAATAAAATATAAAAGTAGCTGGGGGTGTAGCTCAGAGGTAAAATGGCCCTGTTCAAAAATAAAAGAATAAAATAGGGCTGGGGGAGTAGTGTGGAGGTAGACTATCCCTGGGTTCCATCCCCAGTATATATATATATATATATATATATATATATATATATATATATATATATATATATATATATATATATATAATCTCACACACACACACACACACACACACACACACACAGCATCTGTGGGTAATAGTAGAGATGGAAGAAACAGGGGAGAGACCCAGTAGTTCAGAAGCTGAGATTGTGAGTATCGCAGGTTCGAGGCCCAGTCTAGGCAATTTGGGGACACGGTGCTTCAAAAAACAAAACAAAACAAAACAAAAACAAGTAGCGCTGGGAGTGTAGCTCAGAGGCAGAACGCTCCTGGATTCGATCTGCAGTACTACCCCAAATAAAACAAAACAAAAGCAGTACAAAGAAATCTGTAAACGCTTTTGGGGAAATCTAGTTGGATGACGCAAAGTTTCAAATGTACATGAGTCCACTTTCCTGAATAGTAAGACCAAACCCTATATATATAATGGAAGGAAACCTGGGACCTAGGCATGACGCCAAATTCCACAAAACCCACGAACTCCTTCGGGGAAGTTTATGTTTACAGCGCCAAATCCAATAATCCCAAGGGGGGTAAAAGTTTTCTACTGATACATAAGCGAGGAGAACAGCTCTACTTTCTTGTTGTCAGCCTCTGATCCCTCCCCTTGCTAATCTAACCATCCTTTTGCAGAATAACTGAGAGTAATTCCAGAAATAAACCCAGAGGCTTCCGCGGGTCCACTGGAGGTGAATAAACCACCCAGAAAAGCCTGCCAGCGCGGGTGCGGTGCCACCGGGCGCGGCCCCAGGGAGGCGCAGCCCGGCGCGGCCGCTGCCCACACCCCTGGCTCGGCCGCCGGGCGGGCGCGTTGGGCCGGAGCGCCGCGGCCCGCTCCCCGCCGTCCCCACCCGGCCACCGCCGCTCGGCCGGGCCGCCCGGGCTCAGCCTCACCTTCCGCGTCCGCCGAGGAGACAAAGGTGAAGTCCCCGTTGGCCGGGGCGTACGCCGGGGGCGGGCCCGGCGGCTGCATGGCGCGGCCCCTCCGCGCCCGCGGGGCTGGGGGAGGCTGCGGCTGGGCCCGGACCCCAAGGCCGCGGAGCCGACCCGCTACGCTGCGGCCGGAGACGGGGGGCGAGCGCTGCGGGCCGCGGGGCTGCCCCGAGATGGCCCCGCCGAAGTCCTCCCGGTGGCGACGGCCCAAGCACCACGACGCCGGCGCCCTGACAGGACCATAACAGTGACAGCGCCGCCCCGATTGGCTCTTTGTAATGTGCTCTCCTATTGGCTCGCGGACGAAAACTCCGATTGGGCCTCTCGGTTGTTGATTCCGGAAGTGTAACCGAGACCGGAAGTTCACTCGAGTATTCCGATCCCCGTTGGCTGTTTTTGTTCCCCTGAAGTTCCATCTTTCTCCAAATTCTTTCACGTAGTTCCTCTGTTTTTGTTATCTGGGTGGGTTCAAGAATTTTGGAACTAAGTAGGTTCCTGGAGAGTTCGGCCCGTCCTCTTGGATCGCAAGATTCAGAGTTGCCCGTAGTCATTAATTGTATTGACTCTTTACTAAATTAAGTATCGTTTCAGAGCCCAATTTTCCTCACGTGTAAGAAGAGAAAAGCAGATGAGGATGAAACTTAAAAAGCAAATAAAACAGAGCGTGGTGGTATACTCCTGTAAGCACAGAACTTGGGGAGGCTGAGACAGGAGGATGATAGGTTTCTGGACACTCTCAGCAACTTGTTAAGGCTATCAGGAATCCAGCAAGACCCTGTTGCAAAACAAAACAAAACAACAAACAAACAAAAAAGAATGGGAGCCTGGTGTGGCGGCCCACGCTTGTAATCCCAGCATTTGGGAGGGTGAGACAGAAGGATTGCTTTTTGCAGCCAGCCTCAGCTACTTAGGGAGGCTCTCAGCAACTAAGGGAGACCCTGCTTCAAAATAAAGACTGAAAAATAGGGTCGGGGTGTACCTCAAAGGCCCGTTGGTTTAATTCCCAGCATCGCAAAAATAAAATAAAAAATAAAAGGATGGGGGTGTAATTCGGAGGTAGAATGTCACTAGGTTCAACCAAGTACCAAAACAAAAAGCCCCAAACAAAAACGTAAACGCAAATAAGAAGCCGGAAATGGTGGCATAAATCACCTAGACTAGGGCTGTAGTCTATCCATTGCCCTTTATAAGGGAAGCAACTGATGCTGGAGAAGGTAAGAGTAATAAAATTAAGACAAACTTCCTGACTTCTAGTCAAGTGCTTTTTTCCTTTTTTTTTTTTTTTTTTTTTTTTTTTTTTTGTAGTACTAGGATTCCTGGAAGCCCTTCTACCTCCGGACTATGCTCCCAGAACTATTTTTATACTCTTTTATTTGGAAACAGGGTCTCTTAAGCCAGCGCGGCTGGCTTCGAATCTGCATGATCCTCCCGTCTCCGCCTCCCAAGCGCGAGGATTACAAGCGTGCGCCCCCCTCGCCTGGCTTCCAGTCCTTTTTTCTTTAGAAGGACATGACATGTCTCTCGATAAATTTGCCAAATTTACAAATTCACCAGTTTTTTTTTTTTTTTTTTTTTTTTTTTTTTTTTTTTTTGCGGTAATGGGGATGGAACCCATGGGGCATTGTACCTCAGAGCTACACCCCAGCCCTATTTTTTTTGTGGGGGGGGGGGCTGGGGATGGAACCCAGGGGCATTGTACCTCAGAGCTACACCCCCTGCCTATTTATTTTTCTTTAGTTTTTATTTTCTTTTTATTTTTTGGTGGTACTGGGGGTGGAACCCAGAGGCTTTCTACCTCTGGGCTATACTTCTAGACCTATTTTTTAATACTTTTTTATTTGGAAACAGGGTCTCACAAGGTTGCTGAGAGCCTCACTAAGTAGCTGAGGCTGGCTTCGAACCTGTGCAATCCTCCTGTCTCAGCCTACAACCATGCTCCACCATGCCAGGCTATTCTTTATTTATGAAACAGGGTCTCACTAAGTTCCGGAGGGCCACACTAAGTAGCTGAGGCTGTCCCTGAACTAAGATCTTCCTGTCTCAGCCCCCCCAATGGTGGGATTACAAGCGTGCGCCACCATGCCTGGCTCACTAAAGTCTTAAAATGTCCAAATAACTATAAGCAAATTTAAATCCAAACTGGATAACCACGCCCAACTATCAAATTAATATTTGAAGGATGAATAAACTGGATGTGGTGGCACACAGTTATAATTTCAGTATTTGGAAGGCTGAATCCCAGGAGTATTGCAGGTTCACAGCCAGCCTCAGCAACTTAGCAAGACCCTCCGCAATTTAGTGAGATCCTGTTTGAAAAAAAATCTGAGTAGGCGGGCATGGTGGCGCACACTAGTAATCCCCATGCTTGGGAGGCGGAGACAGGAGGATCGCGCAGGTTGGAAGCCAGCCACGCTAGTTTAAGAGACCCTGTTTCCAAATAAAAAGTATAAAATAGGTCTGGGAGTGTATCCCGGAGGCAGAAGGGCTTCCAGGAACCCCAGTACCACCACCACCACCAAAAAAAAAAAAAAAAAAAAAAATCTGTTTCAATAAATAAAATAGGGCTGAGTGTAATTCAGAGATCTAATGCCCGAGTTCAGTCCCCAGTCTGACTCATCATCATCATCAATCAATATCATACAAATGAGTAAAAAAAAAATTGGCAGGAGCTGGGTGTGGTGGTGCACACTTGTAATCCCAGCATTTGGGAGGCTGAGAAAGGAGAATCATGGTTAGCCAACAGCCTCGGCTACTTAATGAGGCCCTTTGCAACTTAGTGAGACTCTGTTTCAAAATAAAGAATAAAAAATAGGGCTGGGACCTGGCATGGTGGCACACCCTTGTAATCCCAGCATTCGGGAGGCTGATATGGGAGGATCGCAATTCACAGCCAGCCTCAGCTACTTAGCGAGGCACTTCGCAATTCAGTGAGACCCTGTTTCAAAAAACATAAAGACTAAAAAATAGGGCTGAGGGTGTAGCTCGAAGATAGAATGCCCCTGGGTTCCATCCCCAGTACCACACAATATATATATACACACCACACAATATATATACACACACATATTTACATATATATCTATATATGTAGCTATAGATATATACATATATCTGGCTTGGGGTGCTGGAGGTAGAATGCCCCTGGGTTCCATCTCTAGTACCAAAAAAAAAAAAAATTGTCAGGAGCTTTTGGCAGCCTGAGTCATAACAATCCAGAGACAATTTATTGAACTAGAAGTCATTCAGTTTTCTTGGAGTTTAGGTTTTATGGGAAAGAATGGCTGCAGACATGACTGCACAGGTAAGTTTAAAAAGAAAAAAAAGATCACGCAAGCCAAGTGCAGGGGTGCATCCCTGTAATCCCAGTACTTGGGAGGCTGAAACAGGAGGAGTTTCAAGGAAAGGAAGGAATGAGAGAAGGAAGGCTGGAGATGTACCCTGAGTTCAATCCCCAGTACCACACAAAAAATCATTAATGTTGTATGCTATTCTATCAAGTTTGGGTTTTTTCCTGGAAACTATACAATCTATAAAGTATTTACAGCAGGAGAGTGACATAATCAGATATCCCTATTAGAATTATTAAAGTATCCACATGAGTATTTTGACTTGGAGAGCAGAGATTTGCTTGAAGACTTTAGCAGATACATAAGTAATTTGTGGACTAGGGTTCCAGCTCTGTGCTAGGAAAGAGGAAACGATAAATAGAGACATTCGATTAAAACTACAGACATAGTTAACAATTACAAGAGAATGTGAGTGAAGATTAGGAAGGAGCCAAGGATAAATTCATGTTTCTTGCTTTAGGTGGGTGGCAAGTGTTATAAATCAGGTGTGGATATGGAAGAAGAGAAAATGGTTTGGTGAGAGAGGAGAGTTTAGTTAACAAATGTAGGTTTGACTTGTTATTTATTCTTTAGCTAGTATAAGGACCCAGTGCTCAGGGTAGAATTCTGAAGGGTAGGTACAGCTTGGTAGGCAACAGTTCAAGGTTGGCAATTACATCAGTAAGTATGGGTGAGAATACCCAGTTAGAACGTGCTGAGTGAGAGCAGAGTGCCAACAGGGAAACTCTCAGGAACACTAGCATTTAAGAGGCAATTGGGGAAGGACTGGCAGTGAGGTGGGGCAGGGGATCTGTGAACCCAAGGAATTAAGAAAAGCCATCTGCATCACCTTCTTGAGGTGGGGTGGGGGGTGAGAGACTGCTGGATGCTAGGAGATCAGGGCCCACCAGCCCACGAGAAAATACAAATTAAGGATTGAAACTGTGCAAAAGACATTGGTTTCCCAAAACCCATTTCTGACCAATCATAAACGAGCAGATGGGGCCAGGCATGGCATCAAATGCTTGTCATCCCAGCCCTCAGGATGCTGAGGCAGGAGGATCGCAGGTTCGCAGCCAGCCTCAACTACTTAGTGAGAACCTCTGCAACTTAGTGAGACCCTGTTTCAAAATTAAGAATAAAAAATAGGACTGGAAGTGCAGCTCAGAGGTAGAATGGCCCCTGGGTTCATGCTCCAGTTTCACAAAACAAACAAATAGGTGGGGAACCTCAGTTAAGATTTAAAAGTCTGCTTCAGTGGTTACTTTCAGTTTCAGTGGTTACTTTCTTTCCGGGGAACTGCTTTTATCTTCTAACTTTCCTTAAAATAATGTTTCATGTTTCTACACCATACCTTTCATTAGTCCTTAGACTTCATCAAAATCCTCTGACCCCTATAAGAGGAGACATCCCAGTTTCACCAGGAAAGGAAAGGAAATGAGTTGCAATTTTAAATATGATAGTCAAGAAATGAGATCATCTCTCCCACCTGCCTTGATTTTATTTTGTTTTATGCAGTGCTGGGGATTGAACCCAGAGGCATTCTACCTCTGAGCTACAACCCCGGCCCTATTTTTTGTTCTTTATTTTGAAACAGGGTCTCACTAAGTTGCAGAGGGCCTCACTAAGTAGCTGAGGCTGGCCAAGAACCTGAGGTCCTCTGTCTCAGCCTCCCAAGACTTAAATTATTTTTATTGTTGTGATATTTTAGTTCTGGCTCATGCTTGTTTTGTACACTACCAAAATGGTATTACATGCAATATAATCGTTACTTGTTTATCCAAAACATTTTAGACATTCTTTGCTCATTTATTCTTTTACCTCTAAGCTTCTGCTTTCTTCTACATAAAGTATATACTTAAGTATTTTCTTTATTTGTGCTGGTCATACTGTTAGGAGTCAACAAAATTTTTTTCTCAGCACATTGAAGATATTTCACTGTCTTTGTTTTCCTGTTGCTGTTGAGAAGTTAGCTTCATTTCTGTGTGTGTGTGTGTGTGTGTGTGTGTGTGTGTGTGTGTGTGTTACTAGAATCGAACCCAAGGGCATTCTACTTCTGAATTACACTCCCAACCTCCCTTTTTTGGTATTGAGGAATGAACCCAGGGGCCTTCTACCTCCCAGTTATACCACCCAACTTTAATATATATATATATATATATATATATATATATATATATGTGTGTGTGTGTGTGTGTGTGTGTGTGTGTGTGTGTGTGTGGTATTGGGGATGGAACCCAGGGGCTTTATACCTCTGGGCTACACTCCCAGGCTTATTTTTTATATTTTATTTGAAAACAGGATCTTATTAAGGTGCTGAGAGTCTCACTAAGTTGCTGAGGTTGACCTGGAACCTGTGATCCTCCTGTCTCAGCCTCCCAAGTACTAGGATTACAGGTGTGTGCCACAATCCCTAGCACCGCTAGAACCCTAAGCCCTTTTTATATTTCATTTTGAAACAGGCTCTTGCTAAGTTGCTGAGGTCCTTGCTAAATTTCTGAGACTAGCCTTGAACCTGTGATCCTCCTTTCTCAGCTTGCCAAGTACTAGGTCTCCTCTCTTTTCAAAATTCTAATTAGAGCCAATCATAGTGGCACATACTTGTAATCCCAATACTTGGGAGACTGAGACAAAGATCATAGGTTTGTGGACAGCCTCAGCAACTTAGTGAGATCTTGTTTCAAAATAAAACACAGGTCTAGGGGTATAGCTCAGAGGTAGAATGCCCCTGGTTTCATAAAAATCCAATTAGATAAAAAAGCAGTAGTAGGGCTGGGTGTGGTGGCAATGCTTGTAATCCCAGTGCTTGGGAGGCTAAGACAGGGGGATCGCACAGGTTCAAAGCCAGCCTCAGCTACTTAATGAGGCTCTCAGCAACTTAGTGAGACCTTGTTTCCAAATAAAGTATAAAATAGGTCTGGGAGTATAGCCCAGAGGTAGAAAGCCTCTGGGTGGAACCAGTACCACCAGAGAGGAAAAAAGAATGAAAAATCACCCTATTTTATTGCTTATAGTGACATCTACTGTTAACCTCTTTGTAAAATTATTATAATACTTTTCTAAGCATTTTATATATAAAATATATTCTTTCATACACATTGTTTTACAACAGTAGCATGTCCAATGTCAGTATATGTTTCCTTTTATCTTTTCCTTTTTGTTTTTGTTTTTGAGGCACTGTAGTTAAAACCCATGGCCTTAGACATGCTAGGCACACATTCTACTGCTGAGTTACCTCCCCAGCCATTGTGGTGTGTGTGTGTGTGTGTGTGTGTGTGTGTGTGTGTGTGTGTGGTGGGTACTGTGGATTGAACCCAAGGGCATTCTACCTCCAAGCTACACTCCCAGCCCCTTTTAATTTTTTGTTTTCAAAAAAGGGTCTGGACTTGGATCCTTCTACCCCAGGCTCTCAATTAATTGAGATTGCAGGCAGACCACTGCACTGGCTCTCCTAACTTGTTGTTTGTTTTTTTGTAAATAACACCTTTGTTACCCCAGCCATGAAGGCCAGAAATGTTATAACTTGAATAACTTGAATGTTATTTCTGACTCTCCCTTTTACTCACCCTAAAGTCTCATTCAGTCTTGCTTATCCTCTCAAAAAGGGCTTGAAAGCACGTCTCTTCATCTTTGTTGCTACCACTGTTATTTATTTTTGCGGTACTGGGGATGAAACCCGGGGTCTTCTACTTCCAAGCTACACCCCTAACCCTATCTGTATTCTTTATTTTGAAACCAGGTCGCACTGAGTTGCAAAGGGCCTAAGTAGCTGAGGCTGTCCAAAAACCGCGATCCTCCAGTCTCAGCCTCCCGAATGCTGGGATTACAAACCTGCGCCACCATGTCTGGCTCGCTACCACTGTTATACATTGTAGAACCTTTCAATGACTTTCTGATGTATTTAAGAAAAGAAAAAGGAAACGCTCCTTACCATTGTCTGCCAAGCTTCCCAGCCTTATCTCACACCAGTCTTCCCCTTAAAATCAATTACCCTGACCTTTTGCAGTTTTTAGAATTTGCCAAGTTCTTTCTCACACCAAGGCCCCTGTGTTTGCCTTTCTCTGACCAGAAAGTTCTTCCCTGGCACATGCAGTCCTGGTTTTGTCCATCCTCGAGGCTTCAGTTTAAATGTCACCTTTCTAGATTGCTTAACTACTGTATTAGTCTCTGTGATTATAACCTTATTGTTTCCAAATATCACACATATGTCATGCTATTCTCTTGGTCACCTACTTTTTTTTCTTTTTCTTTCTTTTTTTTTTTTTTTGGTGGTTCTGGGGTTCCTGGAAACCCTTCTACCTCCGGGCTACACTCCCAGACCTATTTTTATACTTTTTTAAATTTGGAAACAGGGTCTTTTAAGCCAGCGCTGCTGGCTTCAAACCTGCGCGATCCTCCTGTCTCCGCCTCCCAAGCGTGGGGATTACAAGCGTGTGCACCACGCCCAGCATCTTCTTATTTTTTAAAGGAGTGAATAAATGCAAGGATAAATTATTGCAAAACCATAGCAAAATACTACTTTCCAAGCTGGATGTGGTGGTGCACACCTGTAATCCCAGTACTTGGGAGGCTGAGACAGGAGGACCACAAGTTCAAAGCCAGACTCAGCAGCTTAGTAAGGCTCTCAACAACTTCGTGAGACCCTGTTACCAAATAAAATATAAAATAGGTCTGGTTATGGAATGGCCAAAGCAATTCTCAGCAATAAGAAACATGCAGGAGGCATTACAATCCCAGACTTCAAACTATACTATAGAGTAATAGTAGTAAAAACAGCATGGTACTGGCACAATAATAGATATACTGACCAGTGGATTAGAATAGAAGATACAGAAACAAATCCACACATCTTTAGTCAATTAATCTTTGACAAAGGGGCCAAACTCATACACTGGAGAAAAGACAGCCTTTTCAACAAGTGGTGCTGGGAGAACTGGCTAACCATTTGTAAAACGATGAATCTAAACCCCTATATCTCACCTAACACAGGAATCAACTCAAGATGGATCAAAGACTTAGAAATTAGACCTGAGATTGTGAAGTTAGTAGAGGAGAGCATAGGTTCAACACTACAATATATTGGCACAGGCAGTAACTTCCTCAACAAAACCTCCAAAGCTCAGGAAATTAAATCAAGAATAAACAAGTGGGATAGCATCAAACTAAAAAGTTTCTTCTCATTAAAGGAAACTATCTACAACCTAAAGAGGAAGCCTACAGAATGGGAAAAGATCTTTACCAGCCACCATTCTGACAGGGGGCTAATATCCAGAATATACAAAGAGCTCAAAAGACTCTACACTAGCAAAACAAAAAACCCAATCAAGAAATGGGCAAATGAACTAAATAGACACTTCACAAAAGAAGAGATACAAAGGGCTAATAGATACATGAAAAGATGTTCTACATCACTGGCCATCAGGGAGATGCAAATCAAAACTACACTGAGATTCCATCTAACCCCAGTCAGAGTGGCAAGCATAAAGAAATCAAACAACAACAAATGTTGGCGAGGATGTGGGGAAAGAGGAACACTTTTACACTGTTGGTGGGAATGCAAACTAGTTCAGTCACTATGGAGATCTGTGTGGAGATTACTAAGAAAGGTGGGAATAGATCCACCATATGATCCAGCTATACCACTCCTGGGTATCTTTCCAAAGGGGCTGAATTCAGAGAAATACAGCAACATATGCATACCTATGTTCATAGCAGCACAATTCGTAATAGCCAAAATATGGAACCAACCAGATCTCCATCAACAGATGAATGGATAGCAAAACTTTGGGAAATACACACAATGGAATTCTATTCAGCCATAAAGAAGAACAAAATTATATAATTTGCAAGAAGATGGAAAGCCCTGGAGAACTTTATGTTAAGTGAGATCAGCCAAGCACAGAAGGAGAAGGTACATATGTTTCCTATAATATGCCCAAACTAGGAAACACAGAGGATACCAGTGGGACTCCAGATAATGGAGGGGAAATATCAGCAAAGTTTGAATGGAAAGATAGGAGAGGAGGAAGACTGATCTTGATTAATGAGGGTCTACATCTGAATATGTGTAAAATTATGAATATGACATGGTTAACCTGGACAACCATTGGTGGGAGGGGGAAGGGAAAACGGGGGCGGGAGGGAAAGGGCACCAAATATAGTTTAAATGTATACCATTTATGTTCAATTAAAAATTGTTTAAAAAAATAGGTCTGGGGATGTAGCTCAGAGGTAAAACGCCCCTCGGTTCCACCCCCTAGTACCACCAAAAAAACAAAAAACAAAAATAAGAACATTTTCCATCCACTACAATGGCTATAATAATTTTTTCAAAAGGCAGTTAAGCACATCTTTAGTCCTAAAACTATATAGAGGCAATCAGTGCCTTTGTTTACCTCCTCTCCTCTGTGACCTGGGATGGGTATAGGAAAGGTAAACTCCGTGTGTTGCTTTGAAGCACCCCAGTTGATGAGCAACTGATACAATACTGCCCAATACAATAGAGGCAAAGGCCAGGTAGATTCTTGACCCCTGCACTTAGTGAATGCACTGTCCCGAGATAGAGGCACTACCTGCTTAAGGAATAAGTTCCTAGCCCATTGCCTTGGTAACACCGATAAGAAGATACCAATACAAAATCTACTTAAAGGCTGGGCTCCCAAAAAGGGGTCAGAGTTCCATTTTGGGGCTCTCCAGCATGCATACCAGCATGCTGCCTTTTCCTTCTCTTTTCTATTCTTTACTAATTTTATAACAAAGATTTGATAAAGTTGTACTGAGCTGCTTATTAGTTTTAATTTTTTTATTCAATAAACTTTAGTTGAATAAGAAAAAGAACCCCCCACCACCATTTAAACCATAATAGTGACCATCCTTTCTGTCTTTTGATCTATCCTACCAAACTGAGGCATAGAAAAAGACTAGGCATCTTTCTTCAGTGTCTGGGGGTCAATGTTCCTTAATATGCAGTTCAGTGGGGGTACTGATTGGCTTGGCAGATGGGCTATTCTGGAACCTATCTTTTTAGTTTTCATTTTTCTTGATTTCGCTTTTGAGAAGCCCACCTGACAAGTTGGGAAACACTGACAACAGTCCCACTGACAAATTCAGTTGTGGGGAAATTTAGATCCCTCTCTATAACTAATAGGTTATATGTCAGGATGCTTTTTTTTTTTAAACAAGAAGTTATGTAACACTTAAAGAATAAACAGTCCCTGGTAGTTTGTGCAAAGGAGAGAACAGAGTACGCAAGAATGTCATTCACAAGAGAGGGGCGGAGAGAGAGACCCATTCCTGGGCCTGAGTGTAATTTCACTTCCTGGAGTCTGTGGCCACAAACGTAGGCTGTGTCTGTGCCAGTGTGAGCCTGTGGCTGTTTGTGTTCAGGAGTGTCCCTAGCACCATCAGTGGGCTATTAAAGTGATGCACCTGCCTGTGCTAACCTTGCTGAGGACCCTGGTGACTGAAGGTGCATGTTTGCTGGAGGTCTTCTGGGATTCAGGGTGTGAGGGTGTTACACACGACCTGCACTAGAGGCAGTATTCTTTAACCAGCCAAATCAGCTCATTTCTCCCTCCCCTTTCTCTCCCTTTTTATATCACTTTGTTAATCATAAAAATGCATATTGAATTGGGCATGATGACGCACGCCTGTAATCCCCGTACTTGGGAGGCTGAGACAGGAGAATCGCAGGTTTGAAGCCAGCCTCAGCAACTTAGCCAAAACCTTGTTCAAATAAAAAATAAAATAGGGCTGGGGGTGAAGCTCAGAGGTAGAATGCCTCTGCGTTCATTCCCCAGTGCCGAATAATAAACTAAAATGAATAAAAATACACATCGAATTTCCAAAATACATTGTTTCATTTTAAGCTATAGAATAAGTAAATTGATAGGATTACTTTTTTGTGAATAAACAGAAGACAAATGAGTAGATTTGCAGCCCTTGCATCTTAAATCTCAAGTCCCTCTTCTTCCCCACTACTTCTTTCAACACTTTCTAGTAACTGGTAGTGTCTATGTCTTAACCACTCTTCCTATGAATTAAAAAGGAGAAAGAGAACCGTACAGCGCTTCCGCTCCTTGTCCACTCCCCTTTCACACGACAGGGCAGCCTCTGACTTCCTGGAATACCAGAGCTTGCTGTGAGATATAGAGAGCAGATAAAGAGAAACTTGATTTCAAATCCCTTTTGGTCCATCAAGAGGAGGGCAACTGGATGGCTGAGCAGGTACCGCCGGGAGGGGGATTGGATTTGAAAGCCACATGTTCAAGTCTGGGATTCCCTTCACTGAAGGCTGGGGTCTGGGGGGCTCTGAGCAATTTGTCTGGCTGAGCAAAGTGGGGTTTTTGCATGGCTGGCTGGATTTGCCTGCAGGGAAATGTTTAAGGGGGGTTTCCATCAGTTTTCTCTGAATTAAATTGATCTTTAGTAGAACATGGAATATGGAATAGGGGAGCATTTGTGTTTACTTTGACACAAAGTAAGAAAGAAGACTTTGAGCTGGGCGTGGTGGTGCACGCCTGTCATCCCCATGCTTGGGAGGCGGAGACAGGAGGATCACGCAGGTTTGAAGCCAGCTGTGCTGGGTTAAGAGACCCTGTTTCCAAATAAAAATATAAAAGAGGTCTGGGAGTGTAGCCCGGAGGTAGAAGGGTTTCCGGGAACCCCAGTACCACCAAATAAATAAATAAATAAATAAATAAATAAATAAATAAATAGAATGAAAAATAGGTCTGGGAGTTATCTCAGAAGTAGAATGAATGCCCCTGGGTTCCATCCCTGGTACTTAAAAAAATAATAAAACAAAGAAAGAAGACTTTGGAAACATGTGCGTGTGTGTATGTGTGTGTGTGTGTGTGTGTGTGTGTGTGTGTGCGTGTGTGTGTGTGTGTGTTACTGGGGATGGAATCCAGGGGCATTCTCCCTCTAAGCTACATCCCCAGCCCTATTTTATTCTGAGACTGGGTTTTACTCAGTTGCAGAGAGCCTCACTAAGTATCTGAGGCTGGTGGCAAACCTGTGATCCTCCTGTCTCAGCCTCCCAAGTACTAGGATTAGGAGCCTGCGCCACCACACGCAGCGTTACAGAATGGAAACCCACTCCTGTTGCTAAGATTGTCGTCACAGATCAGGGCCAATAGAAAGCTGGTGCCGCTCCTAGTCCATCTAATCCCAAGTGATGAATGAAAAACCTGATATTCAGAGAGAACTGAAGGAAACCACTGTCCATAGGACACCTACTTTGTGTTAGGATCTTTCTCAGCTGATCCTTACAGCCCTGCTTTAGGTGGCAGACAGTTGATGACTTGCATGGGTCACGCAGGATGAAAGGGCTCCCGTCGGCTGCTCTGCATGGTTGGGCACTCTACAATCCCAATTGTATGAGAGGCCAGGACTGGGTGGTTTAGACGACAGAAGTTTTTCTCACAGTACTGGAGGCAAGACACCCAAGAAGAAGGTGCTGCAGAGTTGGTTTCTCCTGGGCTTGCAGCCCGCAGCAGCCTCACCATATTACATGGCCTTTGGTTAATGCATGCACACCCCTGGTTTCTCCTTTGGTGTATCCAAATTTCCTCTTCTCAAAAGGACACGAATTAGCCGGGTGTGGTGGCGCACGCTTGTAATCCCAGCATTCGGGAGGCTGAGACCGGAGGATTGTGGTTCCCGAACAGGCTCAGCTACTTAGGCCCTCTGCAACTTAGTGAGACCCTGTTTCAAAAATAAAGAATAAGCCAGGCGTGGTGGTGCATGCTTGCAATCCCTGCGCTTGGGAGGTGGAGACAGGAGGATCGTGCAGGTTTGAAGCCAGCCACACTGGCTTAAGAGACCCTGTTTCAAAAACAAAAAAAAAAAGTATAAAAATAGGTCTGGGAGTATAGCCCGGAGGTAGAAGGGCTTCCAGGAACCCCAGTACCACCAAAAATAAAGAATAAAAAAATAGGGTAGCTCAGAGGTTGTATGCCCCTTGGTTCCATCCCCAGACCCACAAAAAATAAAAATAAAAATAAACAAATAAAAAAGATTAAACTGGACTAGTGCCCATCCACCCTTGTTCTAACTTAATTACTTTATCTCCAAATACATACAGTCACATTCTGAAATCCTGGGGTTTAGAGCCTCAGCATTCATTGAGACTTGAGGGAAACACCATTCAGCCCATAAAACTAACACACACACACACACACACACACACACACACACACACACACACACTTTTTCATTTTTTCATACTGGAGATTGACCCAAGGGCATTTTACCTCCAGGCTTCACCCCCCAGCCCAATTTTATTTTATTTTTTAATTTATTTATCTATTTTGGAAACAGATCTAAGTTGATGAGAACACAACCTTGCAGAGGCTGTCCTTGAATCTGCGATCCTCCTGTCTCAGCTTCTCAAGTACTGGGATCACAGGCAATGCACCAGCACACCTGGCTTTTGCTTGATTATTTTAGCTGACAAGTGGATGGATGAGCAACTCTGGGATTACCTGGTTCTGATTACTTGTGAATAGGAGAAACTTCTTGTTTTTGTCCTCTGTCTTTTTCCTTTTTTTTTTTCTATACTGAAGATGGAACCCAGGGGCATTCTATCTCTGAGCTACACCCCTAGCCCTATTTCCTTCCTTCCTTCTTTCCTTCCTTCCTTCCTTCCTTTCTTCTTTCTTTCTTTTGCAGTACTGGGGATGGAACCCAGGAGCATTCTACCTTCCAGTGACACCCCCAGCCCTAATTTTTATTCTTTATTTTGAAACAGGGTCTCACTGAGTTGCAAAGGGCCTCACTAAGCTGATGAAGTTGTCTGTGAACCATGATCCTCCTGTCTTAGCTTCCCAAATGCTGGGATTACAAGCCTGTACCACCATGTCCTGCTCTATTCTTTCTATTTATTTATTTATTTATTTATTTATTTATTTATTGCGGGTTAGGGGATGGAACCCAGGGGCATTTGACCTCTGAGCTACACCCCCTGCCCTACTTTTTATTCTTTATTTTGAAACCGGGTCTCACTGAGTTGCAAAGGGCCTCACTTAGTAGCTGAGGCTGTCGGCGAACCACGATCCTCTGGTCTCAGCCTCCCGAATGCTGGGATTTGTACAAGCATGTGCCATCATGCCCAGCTCTATTCTTTATTTTGAAATAAGGTCTCACTGAATTGCAAAGGTCCTCACTAAGTAGCTGAGGCTGTCTGAAAACCACGATCCTCTTGCCTCAGCCTCCCAAATGCTGGGATTAGGCTTTTTCCTCTATTTTCGGTTCCTACTTAAACTCTGACCAAGCATTGGAGGTCTGATTCTTCCCAGACACACCCCTTTGGGGAGAGATAGAAAGGCAGAAAGAATTAGTGCTACTTGCTGTTTACTGAGTCCTCTCTGGGTGCCAGTCATTACCCTTCGATATGGAACTCTCCTCTCAGCTCCTCAGTGAGACAGCTAAACTTTGAACCCATGCTCACACCAGAATACGCCTTCTCTGAAGTCCCTGGGCTGCCCTGGTTGCCAAGCTCCCCACCCCAGCCCACCCCACCTCTTCCGCACATACACTGCTTTCTCTTTCTAGAAATACCCTTTACTTCCTGGTGAACTTTGGCATCCATCAAGTGCAACTTAAAAGTTGCCTTTTGCTGGGCATGGTGGCACAAATCTATAATCTCAGTACTTGGGAGGGCAAGACAGGAGGATCGCAGATTTGAGGATGGGCTCAGAAATGCAGCGAGACTCTCAGTAACCTCGCAAGACCCCGTTTCAAGAATAAAAAGGGCTGAGGGAGTAGCTCAGCAGTAGAATGTCCCTCAGTTCAATCCCTAGTACCCAGTAACACAGACACACAGAGACACAGACACACACAGACACACACAGACACACAGACACACACACACACACACACACACACACACACACACACACACACAGAGCTGCCTCTTCCAAGCTGGGTATGGTGGTGTATTCCTGTAATTCCAGTACGTGGGAGTCTGAGAAAGGAGGCTTGCAGGTTCTAGACCAGCCTCAGCAATTTAGCAAGACCTTGTTCAAAAATAAAAAAGGCTGGCCGGGCGTGGTGGCGCACGCTTGTAATCCCAGCCTTTGGGAGGCCGAGACAGAAGGATCGCAGTTTGCGGACAGCCTCAGCTACTTAGTGAGGCCCTCTGCAACTCAGTGAGACCCGGTTTCAAAATAAAGAATAAAAAATAGGGCAGGGGGTGTGGCTTGGAGGTCAAATGCCCCTGGGTTCCATCCCCAGACCTGCAAAAAAATAAAATAAAATAAAATAAAAAAGGCTATGAGTATAGCTTGAAGGGAGACTGCCCCTGGGTTCAATCCCCAGTACCAAAAAAAGATCACCTCTTTCAGGTAGAATTATACTTCTGTCTGTGTGGAAGTGTCCCTAGAAGACTGACCTTCAAATGGCCCATAGTAAGAAACACTTTTTACATCACTGCCCAGTGCCAGGATATATAAATAATTGAAATGAAAATTTCATGGAATAATACAGGGCTTCTGGTTGTTTTAGGTCTTTTCCATCCTTTAAAATATGAAATATTTTACCCGGGCGTGGTGGCGTGCGCTTGTAATCCCTGCGCTGGGGAGGTGGAGACAGGAGGATCGCACAGGTTCAAAGCCAGCCGTGCTGGCTTAAGAGACCCTGTTTCCAAATTTAAAAAAATATATAGAATAGGTCTGAGAGTGTAGCCCGGAGGTAGAAGGGCTTCCAGGAACCCCAGTACCACCAAAAAAATAAATAAATAAAATAAAATATGGAATATTTTAGGTGAGTGAGGCAGCGTACACTTGTAATCCCAGCATTTGGGAGGCTGAGACAGGAGGATCACGGTTTGCAGACAGCCTCAGCTACTTAGGGAGGCCGTTTGCAACTCAGTAAGACCCTGTTTCAAAATAAAGAATGAGCCGGGGGTGGTGGGACACGCTTGTAATCCCCCACCCGCCGCGGCTTGGGAGGCGGAGACGGGAGGTTAGTGCAGATTCAAAGCCAGCCCCGCTGCCTTAAGAGACCCTGTTTAAAAAAAAAAAAAAAAAAAAAAAAAAAAAAAAAAAAAAGCCGGGCGTGGTGGCGCACGCTTGTAATCCCCGCGCTTGGGAGGCAGAGACAGGAGGATCGCGCAGGTTCAAAGCCAGCCGCGCGCGCTGGCTTAGGAGACCCTGTTTCCAAATATAAAAAAAATGTAAAAAGAGGTCTGGGAGTGTAGCCCGGAGGTAGAAGGGCTTCCAGGAACCCCAGTACCACCAAAAAAAAAAAAAAAAAAAAAGGTCTGGGAGTGTAGCCCGGAGGTAGAAGGGCTTCCAGGAACCCCAGTACCACCACCAAAAAAAAAAAAAAAAAAAGAAGAAGAAAAAGAAAGAAAAGAAAAAGAAAATAAAGAAAGAAAAAATAGGGCTGAGGGTGTAGCTTGGAGGTAGAATGCCCCTGGGTTCTGTCCCCAGTACTGCAAAAATAAAATAAAATATGGAATATTTTAACATATTTAAGTGACTCCAGCTCACTATGTTATTCTTGTGACCCACCATCAAACTCGGGTAGAAAACTGTGCTTGAAGAAGTGCTTTTCCCCTCGACGGCCCTGCCTGTTCCCCTCAGCTCCTCACACACAGAGAGGTACTAAGCCTGGTTCTTCAGTACAAGGGAAGTCTAATTCTAATCACCATCCATAGCCATCTAAAATGGAATTTACATTTTAATCCCATTTATTAGTTCAGTAATAGAAAGTCTGGCCCTAAGAGCACAATTATTGTATCTTGGCAGAGTGCACCTAGCATATCTGACATTTGAACAACTTATTTTGAACACTCCCCATCTTTATGCAACAACATTACTTTCTTTTTTTTTTCACAACAGTAACCTGCTTTATTAACACATAAACTGCATAGCTCTGACTTGAACGTTGTAGCCGATTAGCAACCCCAACACTTATCAACTGCTCTGGGATCTCTGAGGCGGAGAACTGGAAGGCAAGAGCACAGGACTACTCGAAGAAGGCCACAGGGAACTCCCCTGCGCCCTCTCTGTGCTGCAGCTCCCCTCCCTCCTCTGACTCTCCTCCAATATCTTCCATGAGCTGCTCCAGGTCCAGGTCACTGGAGTCTCCAGCTTCAGAATGGACCCTTGCAGCCTCCTTAGTCAGCGGCTCCTGGGGTCTAGGCCCTTGCTTCCCCCCCCGAGAGGCGGGGCACTGGACGCGCTGGTGAGGTCAGGCCCTTTGACACCATGCTAACTTCTCTTTCTTTAGACAAGCTGGTTGCTGAGACCTTGCTTTGGGGAATGTGAAACTTCTTCTTAGGGCCTGGCTGGTCCACATCTGAATTCCTCTGCCCCTCTTCACTTCCCATTATGGGGGCAGGAGATGCTGTGGATTCACTGTCCCGAGATCTCTTCACTATCTTCCTTTTCACGGTCTTGTTTTGTCCATTTGTCATGCATCTTGGCGTGAGTTTTTTGGTCTGTCTTCTGGCTGACTTGGGACAATGTAAAGTTGGATCTCTTTTCTCTTCTTTTTCTTCCTCCTCCATGTCTGATGGCTCCTCCTCATTCTCCAAGCAGGGCTGTGGGCTATTAGCACCAGAGACCATTAAATCTTTTCCTTCTCCAATGCTGTCAGATCCACTGTATCGGCTCCAGAAACCAAACAAGTTAAGCCGATCCTGAATGCTGACCTGTTTTGCCTTCTGAGCCATCACGACGGCTGGCCCCAGCTTCTGGACATAGTCCTTGTTCTTGTACTTTTTCATGCCTGCTAGCTCCAGGGTCAGCTCCTAAAAGTTCTTCAACATGTTGACTGGGATCCATGCACGAGAAACTGTTTCTCAAAAAAACGTCACGTGGTATTTAGCCGGCAAGTAATCAACATGAGAAGCAAAAAGAAAATATTCCCCCAGCTCAGGATCAGATTCTACCATGCCTGGCCACCAGGGGTAACCATATTGCTTGGCCCAGATGATGGACCCTGGGATATAGGAAGCATAGGCCACATCACTTTCACGCCCTGTCACAGCGATTGTAATCCAAGTCTGTATTTTGACCACAGGACCAAGTATCTGGAAGAACTGAGGGGTCAATGTTTCCATGCAGCCGCCTCCACTTCTCACAGTCTGAAGTGGAACACTGGACCCAAACAAACTAGATATTGACCAAAACCACTTTTCTTTCTTTTCTGCTGACCTCTGATCTGAGAATGATCCTGAATCATTCTCTTTGGTTGCTCTTTTTGCCTGTACTCATGTCCACCTTGAATTTTCTCCATTTTTTCATTTTGAGCTGCCTTCTTTCTTTTGTTTAAGGAGAGCTTATTAAATTTCTTCTCAGAGGGTGTAGGAACTGGCTGGCCTGGCTTAGATGTCTTTATCTCAGAAACAAGTTCATCTTCTAGAGAGGATGAAATCTCTGCAGTATGAGGTTTCCTTACCTTCTCTCCATCAACATTACCATTATAGGTAGCAGAAGCAATTCCTGGTTCTTTGTATGTTTGTGTACATACTATGGGCTGGGCACAGGAAGTCTCTGCAAAATTAAAGCCAGGTCCCATCCCTCCCAAGCATTCTTGCAGGGACTTCTGTAGCACCATCTGGACAATCTCCTCAAATTCTGCATTAGTAAGACTTGATTTTCCCTTTTCTTTCTTCTCTGCTGGCTTGATGTTTTTAACCTTTCTTTTTTTCTCCTGGCCCGTGCCTGGACCATTCTCTATGTTTGCCACCTTTTTCTTTCTTAGCTTGGACGTTGGCAGGACTGGCTTGGCTTCTGCATCTGGGGAACTGATCTGCAGAGACTCCTCCTTGGGTAAGTTAGGACCACGAGGTATTATACTATTCAATTTTTGTGTAGGTGGGGCAAATGTTTTCCTTGGTCCCTTTCCACATCCTAACACCTTCACCTACAACTGGAGAAGAGCCAGCTACCTTCCCGGGCGAGGAGAACCTGGAGACGTGCAGCAGCCTGAGCCGCTGAAGCGACTCTGCAAACCTCGACCTCCAACATTACTTTTTTTTTTTTTTTTTTGCAGGTCTGGGGATGGAACCCAGGGGCATTTGACCTCCGAGCTACACCCCCTGCCCAATTTTTTATTCTTTATTTTGAAACCGGGTCTCACTGAGTTGCAGAGGGCCTCACTAAGTAGCTGAGGCTGTCCGTGAACCGAGATCCTCACTCAGGTCTCAGCCTCCCGAATGCTGGGATTACAGGCGTGCGCCACCACGCCCAGCTCAACATTCCTTTCAAAAGCAATCATGTAATGAATCTATAATAATAATGGTTAGAAAGAAACTCATACAGTGAACTTTTTTTTTTTTTTTTTTTTTTTGAGCCTGGGGATTGAACTCAGAGCCATTCTACCTCTGAGCTACACACTTAGCCCTTCTTTTTTTGGGGGGAGGGGGCGGGTCTGGAGATGGAACCCGAGGCATTTGACCTCCTGCCCTAGATTTTATTCTTTATTTTGAAACTGGGTCTCACTGAGCTGCGGATGGCCTGTCCCCGAACTGCAATCCTCTGGCTGGGATTACAAGCGTGCACCACCATGCCCAGCTTGTTTTTTATTTTGAGACAGGGTCTCATAAAGTTTCTGGGGGCTTTGCTAAATTGCCAAGGCTGGTACCTGTGATTGTCTTTCACAGACTCCCATATACTGAGATTACAGACATGTGCCACCATCCCAGGCTTTAATATTCATTCTTTTATTAGAAAAAAAAATTGGCATCAGGGACTAAACCCAGAGGCATCTTACGTTCAAGCTACATACAACCCCACACATTTATTTTTTTATTTTTATTTTTTGCTTTGAAACAGGGTTTTGCTAAGTTTCTGAGGCTGGTCCTGAACCTGTACTCCTCCTGTCCCAGGTTCTCAGGTACTGAAATTACAAGCATATATCACCATGCCTGGCTATTAGCAATTTTTAATTGTAACACAAAATTTATCTCAATCTTTTTGTATGTGTGTGGTACTAGGGATTGAACCCAGGGGCATTCTACCTCTGAGCTACACCTCCAGTCCTATTTCATTTATTTATTTATTTATTTATTTATTTGTTTATTTATTTATTTTGGTGGTACTGGGATTCCTGGAAGCCCTTCTACCTCCGGGCTCCAATCCCAGGCCTATTTTATAGTTTTGAAACAGGGTCTCTTACGCCAGCGCGGCTGGCTTCGAACCTGCGCGATCCTCCTGTCTCCGCCTCCCAAGCACGGGGATTACAAGCATGCGCCACCAAGCCCGGCTCATTTATTATTTTGAAACAGAGTCTCACTAAATTGCAGAGGGCCTCACTAAGTAGCTGATGCTGGCTGTAAACCTGTAATCCTCCTATCTCAGCCTCCCAAGTACTGGAATCACAGGCGTGTGCCAATCACTCCCAGCTTTATCTCAATCACTGTGTGTGTGTTGGGGTGGGGGGTATATGGTACTGGGAACTGAACCCAGGGGCATTCTTCCTCTGAGCTACACTTCCAGCCCTATTTTATTTTTTTATTTTGAAACAGAGTCTCACAAATCCAAGGGTGGTGGTGTATACCTGTAATCATAATATTTGTGAGGCTGAGACAGAAGGATTGTAGGCTCAAGGACAGCCTCAATAAGTAGTGAGACTCTCATCAACCTAGAAAGATGACCTTGTTTCAAAATAAAAATAAAATCAAGCTGGGAAGCCGGGCGTGGTGGTGCATGCTTGTAATCCCCACGCTTGGGAGGCTGAGACAGGAGGATCGCACAGGTTCAAAGCCAGCCGCGCTGGCGTAAGAGACCCTGTTTCAAAACTATAAAATAGGCCTGGGATTGGAAAAAGGTCTGGGAGTACAGCCCAGATGTAGAAAGCCTCTGGGTTCCACCTCCAGTACTACCAAAAAAAAAAAAAAAAAAAATCAGGCTGGGAGTGTAGCTCAAAGGGAGAATGCCTCAGCCGGGCGTGGTGGCGCACACTTGTAATCCCCACACTTGGGAGTCTGAGACAGGAAGATCACATAGGTTCGAAGCCAGCCTCAGCTACTTAGTGAGGTTCTCAGCAACTTAGTGAGACCCTGTTTCCAAATAAAGTATAAAATAGGTCTGGGAGTGTAGCCTGGAGGTAGAAAAGCCCCTGGGTTTCACCCCTAGTACCACACACACACAAAAAGGAGAATGCCTCTGGGTTCAATCCCCAGTGCCACAAAAAAAGAAGAAGATGATGAAGATGAAGATGAAGATGAAGAAGGAGGAGGAGGAGGAGGAGGAGGAGGAGGAGGAGGAGGAGGGAAACTGGGTCTCCCTAAATTGCTGATGCTGGCTTCCAACTTGCAATCCTCCTGTCTTAAGTCTCTCAAGTAATAGGATTACAGGTGTATGCCACCATGCCTAGTGTAAAAAAGTATTTCTTAAAAATAGATATTAAGAGCTGGGCGTGGTAGCACACACTTGTAATCCCAGCATTTGGGAAGCTGAGACCAGAGCATTGCAGTTTGTGGACAGCCTCAGCTACTTAGTGAGGACCTTCACAACTCAGTAAGACCATGTTTAAAAAAATAAAAAGACTAAAAAATAGGGCTGGGGTGTAGCTCAGAGTTAGAATGCCCCTGGGTTCCATCCCTAGTATCGAAAAAAAAAAAAAAAAAAGCTATTAGGACCAGATGTGGTGGCACTAGGACCAGATGTGGTGGCACGCACCTGTAATTTCAGTACTTGGGAGGCTGAGACAGGAGAAACACAGGTTCAAGAACAGCCTCAGTATTTAGAGAAACTTTCAGCAACCTAGAATGACCCTGTTTCTTTCATTTTCTTTCCTTTTCTTTTCTTCCCTTTTCTTTTCTTTTCTTTTCTCTCTCTCTCTTTCTCTCTCTCTCTCTCTCTCTCTCTCTCTCTCTCTCTCTCTCTCTCTCTTTGTGTGTGTACTAGGGATTGAACCTAGGGGCATTCTACCTCTGAGCTACACTCCTATTTTTTTCTTATTTTTAAATTTTGAAACACGGTCTCACTAAGTTGAAGAGGGTCTTACTAGATTTTTGAGGCTGGATGTGAGCCTTTAATTCTCCTGTCAGCCTTCAAAGTACTGGGATCACAAACATGTACCGCTATGCCCGGTAAGACCCTGCTTCAAAATAAAAATAAAAATAGAAAAGGCTGAGGGTATAGCTCAGAGGTAGAATGCCACTGGGTTCAATACCCAGTACCAAATAAGTAAGTAAATAAATAAATAAATGTGTGTGTGTGTGTGTGTGTGTGTGTGTGTGTGTGTGTGTGTGTGTGTCTGGGAGCTAGGCTCCCAGACGTATTTTTTTATATATATTTTATTAGGAAACAGAGTCTCACTAAGTTGCTGAGAGCCTCACTAAGTAACTGAGGCTGGCTTTTTTTTTTTTTTTTTTGGTGGTACTGGGGTTCCTGGAAGCCCTTCTACCTCCGGGCTCCACTCCCAGACCTATTTTATATTTTTGAAAAAGGGTCTCTTACGCCAGCGTGGCTGGCTTCGAACCTGCACAATCCTCCTGTCTCCGCCTCCCAAGCGTGGGGATTACAAGCGTGCGCCACCACGCCCGGCTCTGAGGCTGGCTTTGAACCTGTGAGATCCTCCTGTCTCAGCCTCCCAAGTGCGGGGAATTACAAGTGTCCACCACCACACCCAGCTTAAATGGTGGTGTTTTTACTAAAATTAATTTCTATTATTTCTTGGTATAGTCTTGGCATTTCATCTTGCCAGAAAGTGTGGAAGTCAACTTCCTCTCTCCTTCATTTATTTATTTATTTATTTATTTATTTATTTATTTATTTATTTAACAGTTACAGTCAAAATGGTAAAGCCAGGCCTGGTGGCACTCGCTTGTAATCCCAGCAATTTAGTGAGACCCTGTTTCCAAATAAAAAAATATAAGATAGGTTGGGGGCATATCCTGGAGGTAGAAGGCCCCTGGGTTCCATCTCTAGTACCACAAACAAAACAAAACAAAACAAAACAAAACAAAACAAAAACAAAAACACAGTAGGATCTATGAGGACCAGCAAAACAAATACACCTTGGGGACTTCTCTGGAAACCTTTCCTTCTGGTTCAGCTTTACTAAAGTATCCAAAGCCTATGAAAGAAATTCATGCAGTGTCTCACAAAACATCCAAAAATAAGTCTAAAAAACACAAAGAAAAGGACCATATAAAAAAGCAGGACATTGAGATGATGGAGGAAAAGGAGGAAGACCTTAAAGAGAAGAAATAGCCAAGCTGAATAACTCCAGTCCAAATTCCAGTGAAGGGGTTGAAGAGGGCGCTGCACTGCCTCCACAATTGAGCCTTCTTCAACAATTGAACTTCCAGGTTATTACTATCATTGTCATTATTATTATTATTATTAATTATTATTATTATTATTACTAATTTTTTGAAACGGGGTCTAAGTTGCGGAGGGTCTCACTACGTAGTTGAGGCTGTCCTTGAACCTCGATCATCCAGTCTCTGCCTCCCAAATGCTCATATTACAGGCCTGTGCCGACATGCCCAGCTACTTCCAGATTATTTGATAAAGTACATCGTTATAGTCTCCTATGAGCGAAGCTAGAATTACAAGGATGACTGCAATGCTGAGTATGACCAGTATAAAGCTTTGTATGCGAGGATGAGACAGCAGCCAGAAGATTTGTCAAACTGCATGAGCAATGAAAATGCCTTTCCCCAGGCTCCAAAGAGTATCAGAATGTTCCTTAAGAAGTCTTTCAGGAATATCAGAAGCGCAAACAGTCTAGTCCCAATTGCCATGAAAAAAATATATATATACAGATGCCAGTATCTTCATAACGAGCTGGCTCACATCAAGAGACTCATAGGTGAATTTGACCAACAGCAAGCAGGGTCCTGGCACTAAAGCTCTGCTTGGACCAGATGATGTGAATAAGCTTAAGTTTATTTATTTAAACTTCCAAATGACCATCGGGCGTGGTGGTGCACGCTTATAATCCCAGCATTTGGGAGGCTGAGACAGGAGGATCAGGGTTCACAGACAGCCTCAGCCAATTAGTGAGGCCCTTTGCAAATCAGGGAGACCCTGTTTCAAAATAAAAAATAATAAATAGGGCTGGGGGTGTAGCTCGGAGGTAGAATGCCCCTGGGTTCCATCCCTCGTACAGGAAAAAAAAAAAAAAAATCCAAATGAGTTAGGGTTTTTTTTTTTTTGTTTTTTTTTTTTGTTTTTGGCAGTACAGGTTGGAACCCAGGGGCATTCTACCTCCGAGCTACACCCCCAGCCCTAGTTTTTATTCCTTATTTTGAAACAGGGTCTCACTGAGTTGCAAAGGGCCTCCCTAAGTAGCTGAGGCTGTCCTTGAGCTGCAATCCTCTTGTCTCAGCCTCCCAAATGCCGGGATTACAATCATGTGCCATGCCTGGCTCTGTGAATAGACTTTTATATGCATATGTATACATACAGGCTGACTTGATCTAGAGTATTAAATTTACTCTGCAAGTTAACCCCCATTGCAATGGTTGCCGTAAGGTGTTTGCTAGTTGTATGTACAGTGTGAGTAATCCTTAGCTATAGTGTGGTTAATCATTAGCTACACTGCTTCCCGATGATCAGAGCAACGGGAAGCACTGTGGCCTACCAGCGTCCGAAAGCATGTGCTCAGCCCGTGTGTGTGCAGAAGTGGTGTGGATGTGCGCGTGCATGAAGGAAAAAAGCTGCCGCTCTCAGGCCAACCACTCAGGTTCAACAAGTGACATGTGTTACTGAAGGTTTTTGTTTTTCCTGTCATATCGCTACTTCTATTGTGGAAAATCAAAGCATTTCCCGTTTAATAGTTTGTCAGCTTTATTAATATTGGGCAAAAATGGATGTGTTATAAAAATGAAACTGATCTAAAGTCTTGGGTCAAAATTATAAAATTCTATGTGTCAGTAAACTATATACTGCTAAAAAGTATTTTTTGAAGAAAGGTATGCAATGAAGTTGTTACCTACAGGAATAAAAAAAATCTAAAAATTTTTTTTTCATCCTAGATGCTAGAAATATAAAACAAGCGGATATATTTAACCAAACATACTGTGATTCATCAGACAGCACAAACTTTTATTTCATGGAGTTTTTCTATTGACATTGATTTAAACTATCACTTGTTTTATTATGTGGGAACATAAGTTATATGGTCAAAAATATAAGGATTTTGAATTAATGTTGATTCGAGTTGTGTTGTCTTATTGTATTGTCTTTTTTTTCCTTTTCCTTATTTTGGTGGTATTGGGGTTTCTGGAAGCCCTTCTACCTCCGGACTACACTTCCAGGCCTATTTTATACTTTTTAAAATTTGGAAGTAGGGTCTCTTAAGCCAGCACGGCTGGCTTCAAACCTGCGTGATCCTTCTGTCTCTGCCTCCCAAGTGTGGGGATTACAAGCGTGCGCCACCACGCCTGGTTTGTATTGTCTTTTCAAAGTGCTGCCAGTTGAAAAGGGAAGCATTGTGTTTACAAATCTGTTTTGAATGTTTGCAAAAATTTTGGTAGTATCTTTAATAAAGATATTTCTTTCCACCATCCCAGAATAAAAAAGACATAGAATATTGCCCATTGCTTAGAAAGTATTATGCCCTGCTGAGCATGGTGGCACATGCCTGTAAATCTCAGTACTTAGGAAGCTGAGACAGGAGGATCGGTCACAGATTCCAGGCCAAGGCCAGGCTCAGCAATTTAGTGCAACCCTCAGTAACTTATCCCACACGCCTTCTCAGTCCAATCCCGTCTCTACACCCCCCCAGAGATATTCATTATTTTGATTGTTTACGATAAATTAGTCTCTTCTAGAATCTCATATAAATAGAAATAAAGCACCCAAATATCAAAGAACCATAAAATATAGAAAATAAAAAGCATGAGTCAGGTATAATGGTAACCCCCTGTAATCCCCTGTAATCTTAGTACTTGGTAGGCTGAGATAGTAGGATCAGAGGTTCGAGGCCAGCCTCAGTATTTTAGGGAGGTTCTCAGCAACATAGTGAGACTCTATTTAAAAATAAAAATTAAAACAGGGCTGAGGGTATAGCTCAGAGGTAAAATGCCTCTAAGGCATTACTAGTACCACAAAACAAAACAAAAACAACAAAATGAGCCAGGTAGAGTGGCATAAGCCTATAATCCTAGTACGCAGGTGCCTGAGACAGGAGTATTGCAGGTTCAAGGCCAGCCTCAGCAACTTAGCAAAAACACCAGCCCCACAAGGTGACCCAGTACAAGAAGGGCAAGGACTCTCTGTACACGCAGGGAAAGCGGCGGTATGACCGGAAGCAGAGTGGCTACGGCGGGCCGACGAAGCCGATTTTCCGGAAAAAGGCCAAAACTGCGAAGAAGATTGTGTTGAGGCTTGAGTGTGTTGAGCCCAACTGCAGATCAAAGAGAATGCTGGCTATTAAGAGGTGCAAGCATTTTGAACTGGGAGGAGATAAGAAGAGAAAGGGCCAAGTGATCCAGTTCTAAGCTTCATCTTTTGTTGAGAAGACAAGTTATTGTTATGATCACTTTACTTGATTGGTCTTTTGGAAGAGAATAAATTAGAGCCGTTAACAACAACAACAACAAAAAAAAACCGTCATTAGCTTAGTGGGACCCTGTTTCCAAGTAAAAAAAAAAAAAAAAAAAAAAGAAAGAAAGAAAAGGATTCAATTCCCTAGAGAGAGAGAGACAGACAGACAGAGAAGAGAGAGGAAGAGAAAGAGGGAGGAAGAAGGGAGGGGAATAGAGGAAGAATGAAAGAGACAGAGAAATGAAAGGAAAAAGAAAGGAGTAAAAAACCCTATTTCCTCCATGAAAACTTCCTGCCGGGATAATTCCAGTCCATATAACTAGTGGAGCAACTGGAAGAAATTTATCTTTTACATCATTCTTTTGACACTAACTTTTACTATCTTTTGCTGTTAATTCCAAATTCCCCTCTTTAGTCTGATGAGTGTCATTTTATTTATTTGTTTGTTTATTTATTTATTTATTACAGTACTGGGGATAGAACCCAGGGGCATTCTGTCTCCAAGCTACACCCCAGCCCTATTTTTATTCTTTATTTTGAAGCAGGGTCTAAGTTGCAGAGGGCCTTACGAAGTAGCTGAGGCTGGCTGCACACCTGCAATCCTCCCGTTTCAGCCTCCCAAATGCCGGGATGACAGGCACGCACCACCATGCCTGGCTAACGAGCATCATTTGCAAGAAATGTAGAGAGGCAGAGTTCCACTTGAGCACAGAGCTCAAGGTCAGGCGGGCAGCCACCTGGATTCGAGGGGCTTTAGCTGGACGTGGTGGCACACACTTGTAATCCAGAATTTGAGAGGCTGAGACAGGAGGATTGTGGTTCGCAGGCAGCCTCAGCTTTAACTACCTGGATAATCACTCCAGCCATTCCACATTCCTAGTTCTGTTTTGTTATTTTACAGAATGGAAAGTAGTTCTACAGAAAGAAGGGGACAATATTGAGATCGTCTTTGACATGACCATTTGGAAATAAGATCCTCTACCGTGATACAGGAAGGTGCCAAGCTTTAATCTGGAACCAGTACGTATATTTCAATGATTATATATATATATATATATATATTTTTTTTTTTGCGGTACTGGGGTTCCTGGAAGCCCTTCTACCTCTGGGCTACACTCCCAGACCTATTTTTTACATTTTTATTTGGAAACAGGGTCTCCTAAGCCAGCGCGCGCGGCCGGCTTCGAACCTGCGCGATCCTCCTGTCTCTGCCTCCCAAGCGCGGGGATTACAAGCGTGCACCACCACGCCCGGCTATTTCAATGATATTTGCTCTGTTGTATTAGTCTGCTACCAAATACTGACAATATTGAATGGAAGCCGGGCGTGGTGGTGCACGCTTGTAATCCCCGCGCTTGGGAGGCAGAGACAGGAGGATCGCACAGGTTTGAAGCCAGCCTCAGCTACTTAGTGAGGCTCTCAGCAACTTAGTGAGACCCTGTTTCCAAATAAAATAGAAAATAGGTGTGGGAGTGTAGCCCGAAGGTAAAAAGCCTCTGGGTTCCATCCCCAGCACCACACACACACACAAAAAAAATTGAATGGAAATCAATTTGTGCCTTCATCTGACTAGTTACTAGTAGAATTCTCAATTAGTATTCTTCTGTTGTTTGGGGGAATTCATTTATAGATGTGGCAGTCTGGGAGTATAAGGCAGACCAGACATAGGATAGGAATTACAGAACCAGTGACCAGGTTATGTTGCAAACTCTTGTCCCCGGTGCAGCCATACCCTTTCATCCAGACAGCAGAGCTGGTCCATCAAGATCACTGGGAAGAAACCGGGTGTGGTGGCGCATGCTTGTAATCCCAGTACTTGGGAGGCAGAGACAGGATGATCCAGGATCTCAGCCAGCCTCAGCTACTTAGTGATGCCCTCCATGACTTACTGAGACCCTGTTCCAAAGAATACAAAATACGGCTGGGGAGTGTAGCTCGGAGGTAGAATGCCCCTCAGTTCAATCTCCAGTAACACACACACACACACACACACACACACACACACACACGATCATTAGGAAGAAAGCCAGGCATGGTGGTACATGCATCCCAGTCCTTGGGAGGCTGAGACAGGAGGAAGGTTTGAAGCCAGCCTCAGTAACTTTGTGAGGCTTTCCACAGCTTAGTGAGATTCTGTTTCAAAAAACAAAACAAGGGACTGGGATATAGCTCAGTGGCAAAGCAGCTGCTTTGCAGGTGTGGCGCTCTGGGTTCGATCCCCGTTTCCAAAAAGATAAAAAAAAGAACCCCTTAAAAAAATAAGCTAAGCCGGGCGTGGTGGCGCACACTTGTAATCCCCACGCTTGGGAGGCAGACACAGGAGGATCGCGCTGGTTCAAAGCCAGCCGCGCTGGCTTAAGAGATCCTGTTTCCAAATAAAAATATAAAAATAGGTCTGGGAGTGTAGCCCGGAGGTAGAAGGGCTTCCAGGAACCCCAGTACCACCAAAAAAAAAAAAAAAAAAAAAAATATATATATATATATATATATATTTTTTTTTTTTTTCGGCACTGGGGATGGAGCCCAAGGGCATTCTACCTCTGAACTATACCCCCAGCCCTATATTTTTAATTATTTTATTTTGAAACAAGGTCTCACTAAGTTGCAGAAGACCTCACTAAGTAGCTGAGGCTGGCTAATATCCTCCTGTGTCAGCCTCCCAAGTACTGGGATTACAAGTGAATGCCATCATACCTGGCAGAATATCATAATATATGCATGTATATAGGACACTTTTCAGATTTTAAAACTTTTTCTTTTTTTTGCAGTACGAGGGATGGAACCCAGGGGCATTGTACCTCTGAGAAACATCGTTAGCCCTGTTTTTTAGTCTTTTTACTTTTTTTTTTTTTTTTGGTGGTACTGAGGTTCCTGGAAACCCTTCTATCTCTGGGCTACACTGCCAGGTATATATATATATATATATATATATATATATATATATATATATATATATATAC
Source organism: Muscardinus avellanarius (assembly GCF_963383645.1). Lineage (NCBI taxonomy): Eukaryota > Metazoa > Chordata > Mammalia > Rodentia > Gliridae > Muscardinus > Muscardinus avellanarius. Next base: position 26,288,121 of record NC_137801.1, on the reverse strand, counting down.
ATATATATATATATATATACATATATATATATTTTTTTTAAAGGGTCTCTTAAGCCAGCAAGGCTGGCTTCGAACCTGCGCGATCCTCCTGTCTCCACCTCCCAAGCACAGGGATTGCAAGCATGTGCCACCACTCCCAACTAGTCTTTTTACTTTTGAAACAGGATCTCACTGAGTTGCGAAGGGCCTAGCTAAGTAGCTGAGGCTGTCCACAAACCTCGATCCTCCTGTCCCCGCCTCCCTAATGCTGAGATTACAAGCTTGTGCCACCACGCCTGGCCTGAAAACATTTTTATGTATATGATTTTATTCAGTATCACAAGTCTTCAAAATACCCAGAGAATGTGTCTCTGTCTTCATTTTATAGCTGAAGACACATGGCCTCAGTCTAGTCTTGTGGATTTGCAAGAGTTTCTAGGCCTTTCTGAGGCTGTAAAATGGAAATAGTGATCAGACACAGAACTAGAGGTTAATTCCATAAGGAGGATGCAGAATCCAAGAGCTTCTAGAAGGGAGCGGTGGCTCTCCTCCTCAGGACACAGGGACAGGGCTGGGCAGCACCAGCTCTGCCATGTGGGGACGGGAGACCAGGGCAGCATCCTGAGGTCGGCGTGCCTGATAGCGCATTTCAGATCAGACGTGGGGCCTTTAGGAGGAGCAGTGTTACTCTCTGATCAGTCAAGAAAGGTCTGAAAGCCGGGAGCAGCCAACCCCAGGAAGGAAACTAGTGCAGGTGGAGAGTGAAGAACCAGGGAGACATTTCTTTGAGCCGTTATGGATGCACTATGGTATGGTGCCTGGGGACAGTATGGCCCCACCTTTGAGATTTAGACCTTGCAGAGTCAGATACAAAGATGACATGGTCTCCCCAGCAGCCCACAGAGGTGAGAGAACTTAGGCTGGACTTGGTGCCATGCTTGCAATGGTCTTCTTCAGAAAAGACCAATGTAAGGCCGGCATAGTGGTGCACGCTTGTAATCCCAGAATTCGGGAGACAGAGACCAGAGGATCACGGTTCTTGAACAGCCTCAGCTACTTAGCAAGGCCCTTCACAACTCATGAGACCCAGTTGCAAAATAAAGAATGAAAAAATAAGGCTGGGGGTGTAGCTCGGAGGTACAATGCCCCTGGGTTCCATCCCGCAAAAGAAAAAAGAAAAAAAGACCAACATCTCTGTGAGAGATACAACACGCTACTTCTTAGGTGAGAGTAGAATGAGGACTGCAATTTTGTAGGTAACATGTCTTGAGCCGTTGTTTTGTACATGGCACATGAATTCTCAAAACAACTACATAATTGTTACACAGTGCCATCAACCCCATCACACAGATGAATTCTCAAAACATCATGAAATCTCAAAACAACTACGCAGTGGGTACATAGTGCCGTCAACACCATAGCACAGATGAGGATTCAGCGTGTGTGCTGCAGCTGGCTCTCACTGTTTTGTGAAACCTGTTGAATTTTCAGGACTTTTGTCAGCTGGTAGACATATTTAGCTTGAAATTGGCCAGGTTGGAAATACTGAGTCAGCGACGGGGACCTGTAAATGCTACACATTAGGCCCCCTTCATCCCGAGAGCCAGTCAGTGTTACACATTTAGCAGCACATCATTGAAATCGGCTCTAAGAGGTTTAGTAGCTTCTCAAGGTTCCGTAAATGGTAGCAATCAGTAGATCCTAAGTTAACTCGTTATTCTGAAACCTACAGTTTTACCCCTGTGACCTTCCTGGGGATCCTTTCATAGCAGGGAACAAGCAAACCACCTACCTCACCGCCAAAGCAAAGCCGCCTTCTTGCTTCCCGAGGATTTGGGGATGAGGGGTAAGGAGTTTTGTGGAGCATTTCTTGAGAGCCTTGAAGTTAAGCATTTCATGTTTCCGTAACTCAAGATGAGCCCCAAAGAAGACATGCTCAGCATTGATACTCTGGCAAAAGATTCGTACTTTATATATAGATAAACAAATATATGTGTCTCCTCCATCTCTTCAGTGAACTTCATAAAGGAAAACAGTCGAACCCTTATTCAAAGGATGGGCATGACCGTCACCAAGCAAATCGTGGATGACCTATTTGTCTGGAAGGTTCTCAACTGTGAAGAAGTGAGCGTGATTTGCTGTGAGAAGGTGGAGCAGGATGCTGCCAGAGGGATCATTCACATGATTTTGAAAAAGGGCCCAGAGGCCTGCAACCTCTTTCTTAAATGCCTTGAAAAGTGGAACTATCCTCTATATCAGGACTTGAATGGACAAAGTAAGTATCAGTTTGCTGGCACCTGTCTCTACAAACAGAAAAAACCGAAGGGGACACCTAGCCCCCAGTACAGAGCCTTTGCTCTCCTCTCTCCTCATGTTACCTGGCGGCAGGCTTTGGTTCCTGCTATGGAAAGCTCGCATAAGGCCACAGAAGGGTGAAGCCAAATAAGTAACCCCATGCCAGGGAATAAAGGACTTACTGTTGTCTCACTTCAGAGAATAACACCTGGCTTGGAAGGCTGAGGCAGCAGGAGGAGTACAGGTCTGAGACAAGCTCAGCAACTTAGCGAGACCTTGTTGCAAAAAAAAAAAAAAAAAAAAAAAAAAGCTAAGCCAGGAGTGTGGCACATGCTTGTAATCCCAGTACCTGGAAGGCTGAGACAGGAGGATTGCCGGTTTGTGGCAAGCTTTGGCAACTTTGTGAGGCTCTCAGCAACTTGGCCAGACCCTGTTTCAAAATAAAATAATAAAATAGGCTACTTAGTGAGGCCTTTTGCAACTCAGTGAGACCCTGTTTCAAAATAAAGAATAAGCCGGGCATGGTGGCACACACTTGTAATCCCTGCACTTGGGAGTTGGAGACAGGTGGATCGCGCAAGTTTGAGGCCAACCTCGCTGGCTTAAGAGACCCTGTTTCCAAATAAATATATGAAATAGGTCTGGGAGTGTAGCCCGGAGGTAGAAGGGTTTCCAGGAATCCCAGTACCACCAAAAAAAAAAAAAAAAAAAAAAGGGCTGGGGGTATAGCTCGGAGGTAGAATGCCCCCTGGGTTCCATCCTTAGTACTGCAAAAATAAATAAATAAAAGTTTAAAAAATGGGGCTAAGGGTGTAGCTCAAAGGTAAAATGTTCCTGGGTTCAATCTCCAGTAACATGCACACACATAAATAAATAAACAAACAAACTACAAAGGGGTATAGCTCAGAAATCGAATGCCTTTGGGTTCAACCCTCAGGATTAAATATATATATATATATATATTATATATATGTATAAATATATATATGTATGTATGTATATCTGGACCATAGCACACTTAAGTTTACATTCTTTAGTCTACCTATGATTGAATGGCTCAACTAATTGTCTTCTGCTTGGTCCCAGAATTAGAGTAAAGAGAGCCTTACCAATTCATGGAGGGTGCTTTTCATGAAACAGTAATTTTATTTTAATTAATTAATTAATTGTTGTAGTAGTGGGGATTGAAGGTGGGGGCATTCTACCTCAGAGCTACATCCCCAGCCCTATTTTATTATTTTTATTTGGAAACAGGGGCTCACTAAGTTGTGAAGGGCCTCACTAAATTGCTAAGACAGGCTGCAAACCTGTGATCCTCCTGTCGCAGCCTCCCAAGTACTGGAATTATAGGCATGTGCCAGCACATCAGACTTTGTCTTAATTATTTTAAATTAGTAAATGTTGGCATGACAGATTTTAGTCAAGGTTAAGGCTTAATCTGCTGAAAGTTGCCCCTAACCATCATTTGCAGCCAAACTTTTTTGTGGCCTTAATCCAAACCCAGGTTCCTGCCATTTCCAAACAGCTGCTGTAAGGTTTGGTGGCAGAAGAGAGGAAACGGTAGCCAGAGAGGGCAGGGAGGATGGAGTGCCAGAGAAAAGCAGCAGGAGACATTTGGAGCCCTTTGTACCAGCTCAGAGCTGGGAAAGGAACCCAAGTCGCCCAGACCAGCGCGGGTGGGCTCAACGCCACCCACCTCGGCCTTCTGAACGCCAGGTCATCACTAACATCGTCCCTCTTCTCTTACAGGTCTTTTCCATCAGGTATCAGAAGGGGACATAGACGAACTGGCACAGGAGTTAAAGGATTTGTACCATGCCCCTTCTTTTCTGAACTTCCATCCCCTCGGTGAAGATATTGATATTATTTTTAATTTGAAGAAGACCTTCACAGAGCCTGTCCTATGGAGGAAGGACCAGCACCATCGCCGGGTGGAGCCCCTGACCCTCAGTGGCCTGCTGGAGACTCTTGAGAGCCCCTGCATCATCGAGGGGGAATCCGGGAAAGGCAAGTCCACCCTGCTGCAGAGAGTCGCCATGCTGTGGGCCTCAGGGAAGTGTGGGGCTCTGGCCAAGTTCAAACTCGTCTTCTTTGTGCGTCTGAGCAGAGCCCAGGGTGGACTCTTTGAAACCTTGTGCGATCAGCTCCTGGACGTCCCCGACACAATCGGGAGGTGGACCTTCATGGCTATGCTGCTGAGGCTGCGGCAGCGGGTGCTCTTTCTCCTGGATGGCTACAATGAATTCAAGCCCCAGAACTGCCCAGAAATCGAAGCCCTGATCAAGGAAAACCACCGCTTCAAGAACATGGTCATCGTCACCACCACCACCGAGTGCCTGAGGCTCATCAGGCAGTTTGGTGCCCTGACTGCAGAGGTGGGGGACATGGCAGAGGGCAGTGCCCAGACCCTCATCCGGGAGGTGCTGATGAAGGAACTCGCCGAAGGCTTGCTGCTCCAAATCCAGAAGTCCCGGTGTCTGCGCAATCTGATGAAGACCCCTCTGTTCGTGGTCATTACTTGTGCCATCCAGATGGGAGAAAGCGAGTTCCACTCCTACACGCAGACCACACTGTTCCGTACCTTCTACGACCTGCTGGTCCACAAAAACAAGGCCAGACGGAAAGGCGTGACTGCCAGCCACCTGGCCCGCAGCCTGGACCACTGCGGAGACCTGGCTCTGGACGGCGTGTTCGCCCGCAGGTTTGACTTCGAGCTGGAGGACGTGTCCAGTGCCAACGAGGACGTGCTGCTGACCACCGGCCTCCTCTGTAAGTACACAGCGCAGAGGTTCAAGCCCAAGTATAAATTCTTTCACAAATCATTCCAGGAGTACACAGCAGGACGCAGACTCAGCAGTTTACTGACGTCTCCAGAGCCAGAGGAGGTCACCAAAGGGAACGGGTACCTGCAGAAGATGATTTCCATTTCAGACATTACATCTCTGTATAGCAATCTGCTCCTGTACACATGCGGGTCGTCTGCAGAAGCCACCAGGGCTGTCATGAGGCACCTGGCTGCGGTGTATCAACACGGCAGCCTGCTAGGGCTCTCCGTATCCAAGAGGCCTTTCCGGAGGCAGGAATCTCTCCAGAGCGCGAAGGACACCACTGAGCAAGAAACCCTGCAGGCCATCAACATCAACGCCTTTGCAGAGTGTGGCATCAATCTCTTCCACGAGAGTGTCTCCAAATCAGCCCTGAGCCAGGAATTCGAAGCTTTCTTTTGTGGTAAAAGTTTATATCTCAACTCAGAGAACATCCCTGACTACTGGTTTGACTTCTTCGAACACTTGCCCAATTGTGCAAGTGCCCTGGACTTCATCAAACTGGACTTCTATGGAGGAGCCTCAGCTGCGCCGGACCGGGCTATTAAAGACAGAATCGGAACCCACGCCGAGGAGTCCTTGGGAACCTACATTCCCAGCCGGGCCGTGTCTTTGTTCTTCAACTGGAAGCAGGAATTCAAGACCCTGGAGGTAACGCTCCGGGATTTCAGCAAACTGAATAAGCAAGATATAAAATATCTGGGGAAGATATTCAGCTCGGCTGCGAGCCTCAGACTGCGTATCAAGAGATGCGCCGGTGTGGCTGGAAGCCTTACCTCGGTCCTCAGCACCTGTAAGAACATTCATTCCCTCGCGGTGGAAGCCAGTCCCCTCACCGTAGAAGACGAGCAGCACATCACATCTGTGACGAACCTGACAGCGCTGAGCGTACACAACCTACAGACTCCACGGCTGCCAGGTAGCGTGCACACGGGAGCGTACGCCAGAGCCAAGCCTGGCTGGGCACTGTGGAAGTTTTAGATGTTATACAGGCTCTGGCTGGTGATGGTGGTGCTGCGGCCTGAACCCAGGGACATTCTACTTTTGAGCTACACAGCCAGCCCTATTTTGTTTTTATTTTGAAACAGTGTCTTGCTAAGTTGTGAGGGCCTCACTAAGTTGCTGAGGCTGGCTGCAAACCTGCAATCCTCCTATCTCTAGTACTTGTGATCCCAAGTACTGGGATAACAAGCGTGCGCCACCACACCTGGCTGGTATCATTTAGCTCTGTGGTTTTTTTTTGTGTGTGTGTTTGTTTGTTTGTTTGTTTGTTTGTTTTGGTGGTACTGGGGTTTCTGGAAGCCCTTCTACCTCCGGGCTACACTCCCAGACCTATTTTTATATTTTTATTTGGAAACAGGGTCTCAAGCCAGCGAGGCTGGCTTCGAACCTGTGCGATCCTCCTGTCTCAGCCTCCCGTCTCAGCCTCCCAAGCGCGGGGGTTATAAGCGTGCACCACCACACCCGGCCCCATTTAGCTCTGTTTTAAGTTTTCTAATAGTTTCTATCATGTGGCAAGATTTAGTAGAGAGGCAGGAGAGCTGGGGAGAGAGGTCTATGTATGGAGAAAGCTGTCAGATCAGGAGCCCTAGGGAAGATTTCCAGAGCTGAAAATCATATATATTATGGCACTAGGGACTGAACCCAGGGGTATTCTACTTTTGAGCTATACCCCAAGCCTATTTTATTTCTTTTTATTTTGAAACAGTCTTGCTAATTTGATGAGAATATCACTACTTGCCAAGGCTAATCTTAAACCTGTGATCCTGCTGTTTCAGCCTCCCAAGCATTGGGATTACAGGTGTGTGCCACCATGCCTAGTTGAAGCCATATATTCTGATTGAGAAGCGGTATCATAAATATCATATAAAATATTTTTGTTACATGGCATATAATTTTACTGTGCTATAAAACATACTTATTACTACACATATTGCTTAATATATACATATATCCCTATATATGAAGCAGGCAAACCCTTTCCCTTATCAACATCGCCATCTCTACCCAACAGCCACTGTCTCCCTGCCAGGTGACGCCCTGGCCCTTTCAAGTCTTGGAGGAAACCCAGCCTGTAAATGAGCCACTTGCAGGAGCTAATGGCTCACTGGGCTGCTAGACTTTCATCTGAGAAATTGTAAACTATATCCTGCTCCATCCTTACCTCAAGAATTGTTCATTTAGAGAAAAAGAAAGAATTTGGGAATGAGTACTATCTAACATGAAGAAATTTCAGACTTCAGGCATGTGGGGTCAATGTTTTGGGGTAAAGGAAATTTTCCTCAGCTTTCATACAATGCTATAGGCGAGTGTTTGCCCTTTCTGTGTAGATCACTATACCTGTATAGATGTCCCCGCTCCGTTACCAGAGCAGAACTGCTGTGTGAGGTGAGGTGGGCCATGGGAACCTTGCTCTGTTTAACTGTACCAATTTGGGTTTCATTTTCAGTCCCTGGGTTCCACCCCAGTACCACAAAAAGAATTAAAAAATAGAAAAATAAATAAATAAATAAATAAAAATAGCTGGGGTGTAGCTCAGGGGTAGAGTGCCCCTAGGTTCAGTCCCCAGCACCACTGGGCTGTGGGGGGAGATTCTTGAATAAACTGCCTTTTGGTGTTAGCTCCAGGAGCTGGCAGGGCACCAATCTATTTGTGTTTGCTTTCTCCCAAGATCTTTGGTTCCCATACTGCCTCTAAATTGTCACATTTGGGAGTGATTTTTGAAAATCTCACCATCATTTAAAGAAATGTATGAATAAATCTACTTTGAGAATTGTTTTAAAAAAAAGAATCTAGAATCTCTGGTACAGCTCATCTTTGCAACCTTCTACTCCCTTCTGTTGGGTTCTGGATGTCACCTGGACTTTATTAGAGAGTCTTCTATCTTAGCAAGTCCATTATCTCCTCTCAGTGGTTATTTTTTTTTTAATGGTACTGGGAATTGAAACCAGGGCATTCTACTACTGAACTATACCCTAGTCCCCCCCTTTTTTGTGGTGAGGGTAGAACCCAGGGGCTTTTCTACCTCCGGGCTATACTCCCAGGCCTATTTTATACTTTATTTAAAAACAGGGTCTAAGTTACTGAGAGCCTCACTAAGTAGCTGAGGCTGGCTTCGAAACTGTGCTATCCTGTCTCAGCCTCCCAAGCACAGGGATTACAAGCGTGCACCACCACGTCCGGCTTTACACCCTACCCCTTTTTACTTCTTATTTTTATTTATTTATTTATTTTGGTGGTACTTGGGATGGAACCCAGAGGCTTTCTACCTCCAGGCTATACTCCCAGACCTATTCTATACTTTACTTGGAAAGAGGGTCTCACTAAGTTGCTGAGAGCCTCACTAAGTAGCTGAGGCTGGTTTTGAACCTGTGTGATCCTCCTGTCTCAGCCTCCCAAGCATGGGGTTTACAAGCGTGCGCCACCATGCCCGGCTACCTTTTATTTTTAAATAGGGTCTTAGTAAACAGCTGAATCTGTCCTTGAACCTACAATCCTCCTGTCTCAGCCTACCAAGAACTGGCAGTACAGGCATGCACCACCAGGGCTGGCTTAAGTTTTTTTTTTGGTGGTACTGGGGTTCCTGGAAACCCATACCTCTGGGCTGCCGGAGCCAGCCAGCAAAAGGACGGGTTCTGAAGAGAGGAGTGAGGATAAAGAATTTATCTCTAAGAATTTGATTCTCCGAATATTTAATTTATTTTAATGTGGGGGAGCTGCCAACCTACTATCTCTACTGCCGACCCCTCTTCCTGGGTCAATATTTCCTACTGGTCGACGACTACGCCTGGGTCAGTATTCTCTATTGCGCCGACGCTGGGTTTGTTTTTCCAGAGGTATTTATACAGTAACAGGTCAATCAATATCCTTGTGCTACCACCACCAGAATACAATGAAGACCAATCCAAAGCACATATATTACAGATAGGTTAATCAATATCCTCGTGCCATCACCATTGAACTTCTCCCCAAACCTTGTTGACTCTGGGCGAAGGGCAGTCAGCTGAGTCAGAGATGCTAATCTAGGGGAAAGCCTTATTGGATCCCCACACTGGGCTACACTCCCAGTACCTATTTTTATACTTTTTTTAAAAATTTGGAAACAGGGTCTCTTAAGCCAGCGAGGCTGGCTTCGAACCTGCGCGGTCCTCCTGTGTCTGCCTCCCAAGCGTGGGGATTACAAGCGTGCGCCACCACGCCTGGTTGGCTTAAGTTTTGAGATGTGTGGTTCTGTTGAGGCTTTTTGCTTCTGTTTTCATGAGTGGTATTTGTCTAAAGTTTCGTTTCCTGTGTTGTCTTTCTCTGAGGTTCATACCAAGTTAATGGGGCTTCATTAAATCATTTGGGAAGCTACATGAGAGGCTGAAGCAAAAGGATTGCAGCCATGTGTGGTGGCGCACACTTGTAATCCCAGTACTTGGGAGGCCGAGACAGGAGGACTGTATTTTTGTGGCCAGCCTCAACTGCTTAGTGAGCCCCATTTCAAAATAAAAAATAAAATAGGGCCAGGGGTGCAGCTCAGAGGTAAAACATCCTTGAATTTAATCCCCAATACATACACGTGAATGTGCTCACACCAACACACACCAATACACACACACACACACACACATACACACACACACACACACACACCTGGATTGCAGGTTTAAGAGCAGCTTTGACAATTCAGTGATAGATACCCTCCATCTTTTTTTTTTATTTTTTGGTGGTGGTACTGGGGTTCCTGGAAGCCCTGCTACCTTCGAGCTACACTCCCAGACCTATATTATACTTTTTTATTTTTTGAGAAACAGGGTCTCTTAAACCAGCGCGGCTGGCTTCGAACCTGCGCGATCCTCCTGTCTCGGCCTCCCAAGCGCGGAGATTACAAGCGTGCGCCACCACGCCCGGCGAGACCCTCCATTTTAAAACAAACAAACAAAAAAATCCAAAAGGAGCTGGAGATGTAGTTTGGTGTTAAGAGTGCTCCTGGGTTCAGTCCTGGGAACCAGAAAAGAAAAGGGTTTGGGAAATGTTCCCTCCACTTCTGTTTTCTGAAAATGTGTAGAATTGTTGCTATCTCTTCTTTGAACGTTTGGTAGAGTTTGCAAGTGATTAGCTTGTGCCTGCAGATTTCTTTTTCTTTTAGCAGTGCTAGGGATCCATCCCAAAGCCTTATGCATACTACGCAAGCGATGTACCCCTGGGCTATGTCCCCAGCCCCAGATTGCTTTTATAGAAAACTTTATTTATTTATTTATTTATTTATTTATTTATTTATTTATTTATTTATTTTGGTACTGGGGTTCCTGGAAGCCCTTCCACCTCTGGGCTACACTCCCAGACCTATTTTTATATTTTTTTATTTGGAAACAGGGTCTCCTAAGCCAGCACGCGCGGCTGGCTTGGAACCTGCGCGATCTTCCTGTCTCTGCCTCCCAAGCGCGGGGATTACAAGCGTGCGCCACCACGCCCGGCATATAGAAAACTTTAAATTACAATTTTTATTTTTATTTTTTTTGTGGTACTGGGATTCCTGGAAACCTTTCTACCTCCGGGCTACACTCCCAGACCTATTTTTATACTTTTTTATTTGGAAACAGGGTCTCTTAAGCCAGCAAGTCTGGCTTCGAACCTGCGCAATCATCCTGTCTCCGCCTCCCAAATTCTTAAACTGGACATGGTACATACTTGTAATCCCAGTCCTAGGGAGGCTGAGACAGTAGAATCACACAGGTTCAAAGCCAGCCTCAGCTACTTAGTGAGGCTCTCAGCAACTTAGTGAGACCCTGTTTCCAAATAAAGTATAAAATAGGTCTGGGAGTATAGCCCAGAGGTAGAAAGCCTCTGGGTGGAATCAGTACCACCAAAAAAAAAAAAAAAAAAAAAAATTACAATTTATTTTACAGTTATGACTCTTCAGGTTACTAGTTCTGTCTTAGGTGAGTGTCATTGTTTTGTGGTATTCACAAAACAGGGCCATTTCAATCATGCTCTCAAATTTACTTGTTTGAACTTGCCCAGTGTCTGTGGTAGGAACCCAGGGGCATTCTACCTTCAAGCTACACCCCAGCCCCATTATTTTTATTCTTTTTTTTTTTCTTTGTGGTACTGGGGGTAGGACCCAGGTGGTGGGACCCAGGGGCTTTTCTACCTCCGGGCTACACTCCCAGACCTATTTCATATTTTATTTGGAAACAGGGTCTCACTAAGTTGCCGAGAGCCTCACTAAGTAGCTGAGGCTGGCTTCGAACCTGTGCGATCCTCCTGTCTCAGCCTCCCAAGCGCAGGAATTACAAGTGTGCGCCACCATACCCGGCTTCATTTTTTCATTCTTTATAGAATGAAAAATTCTATACATTTCTATATATTATATTTATATTTATATTTATAAATATTTATATTATATTTATATTTCTATAAAAATTCTATATATTTCATTCTTTATAGAATGAAAATTCTCAGTAGCCTCAGCTACTGAGTAGCTGAGGCTGGCCACGAGCCTGTGCTCCTCATGTCTCAGCTTCCCAGGTACTGGGATTACAAGCATGGACCACCACTTCTGGCTCCCAAATGTATTGACCTTTTCCAAGAGCTGGCTTTTTGCTTTCTTGGTTGCTTTCTATTGTTAATGTGACTGTAATTTGATTGGGTTCTACCTTATTTCCTCCTTCATCTTGCACTGGGTTTATTTTGGTATCCTCTCTGTAGAAAGCCTAGGTGTTGATGAGACCTTCTGTCATTTCCAATTACACACATTCAGTGCTATAAACCTTCCTCTGTGCACTATGATAACTAAAGATTTTCATTATTTATTTATTCTTTTTGAATTGTTCAGATGTAGCTTTGGACAGTGACAGAGCACTTGCCTAGCATGTAACGGTCCTGGGTTTGATCCCCAGAAACACACACATTATGGTCTAATTTCCCTTGAGAATTCCTCTTTGACCCATGATCACTTAGAATCACGTGTTATTTAATTTCCAAGTGTCTTGAGATTTCCCATTATCTTTTGTCATTGATATCTATTTTATTCCATCATATTTGGAGAACAGGCTTATGTTTACTGTTATAGTTAGATATAGGCTGTCTCCTGATGAGCTCAGGCATTAAACTTTGGAGTGTTGTAATACCATCAGGAGATAAATGCACTAATGATTTATCTGGGTGGTAACCTAGGCCGGGTGTATGTGGCTAGAGAAGGTGGGTCCCTGGGGGTGTGGCCTTAGGGACTGTGCTTTGTCTTTGAATTCCCTGTTTGAGCTTCCGGCCTCCATGATGTGAGAGCAGAGCTGTGTTGTCTCCCTCTCTCCTCTTCCTGCCACCATGCCCTGAGACATGTAGACCCCGGCCTCACAGGGACTGAATCCAGGGTCTCCAAGAAACTGTGAGCGAACAAATCTGCCTTCCTCTCAGTCGTGATTTCATACTTTGGGCTTCAGCAGTGAGAATGTCAGCCAACACAGTCACTAAATACAATGCCCATCGCCCATTTCATGAGCATTTTTTGCCCAGGGTGATAATTAAAATCTTCCGATTGGTAATCAAAAGTGGCAGCAACAGTAAATAGCATAGTAAATAATAAACAGCAAATGTCAGTCGAACACAGGCCAATCTTTTTTCTCTTGGCAGGTGGTCTCATTGATGGCTTGGGTAATTTGAAGAACCTCGTGAAGCTTGTACTGGATAACATCAAGATGAATGAGGAGGATGCTATGAAACTGGGTCAGGTTTTTGTTTTATCTATTATTATTATTATTATTAGTAGTAGTAGTAGTAGTAGTAGTAGTAGTGATTGAATCCAGAGGCATTCTACCTCCAAGCTACAGCGCCAACCTAACTTTACTTCTCATTTGGAACCAGGGTCTCACTAGGTTGCTGAGAGCCTCACTAAGCTGCCAAGGCTGGCTTTGAACCTGCAATCCTCTGTCTCAGCCTCCTGAGTACTGGGATTACAAGTGTGAGCCACCACACCCGGTTTATATTTTTTATTAATGCAAGTATGATATAGGAAGAGCTTAGCCCTCTTTGGTGTGGCTGCATACACAAGCCACCACTTGTGACTACACTGGTTTCTCTGGATACTTTTCCCCACTCCCATTACAATCCTTCAGTGCCATTTTCTTCAAATTGTACACCACTAGACTAACCATGGTGTAACCAGGTTAAATATTTACTTATTTATTTTTGGTGCTAGGATTGAACACAGGGACTTGTGCGTGTTAGGCAAGCGCTCTACCATGAGCTACACCCCAATCCTGCACTTAAACCATTTTAGGGGAGAAAAAGATGTGACAGGTTTTCCCCATACTGGGGATTTAACCTAGGGGGCTATACAACTGAGCTAGATCCCCAGTCCATTTTCATTTTGAAACAGGATCTCATGAAGTTACTGCACCATTGACCTCAAACCCAAGATCCTCCTGCCTTAGCCTCACAAGTACTAGGATTACAGCCATGCTGACATGACTTTTTTTTTTTTTTTTTTTATAATGGGGTCTCTCTAGGTTGATGAGAATCTCACTTCTTGTGGAGGCTGTCCTCAAACCTGTCTCAGCCTCCCAAGTACTGGGATTACAGGTGTGTGCCACCATGCCTGGCTGACATGACTTGTTTTTAACTTTCATCTCCCTTTCTGATTGGCTATGTTTGTATTTAATGCTTTTATTTTATTTTATTTATTTATTTTTTTTTGCGGGTCTGGGGATGGAACCCAGGGGCATTTGACCTCTGAGCTACACCCCCTGCCCTATTTTTTATTTATTTTGAAACCGGTTCCCACTGAGTTGCAGAGGTCCTCGCTAAGTAGCTGAGGCTGTTCACGAACCGCAGTCCTCCAGGTCTCAGCCTCCCGAATGCTGGGATTACAAGCATGCACCACCACGCCCGGCTTTTAATGCAATATTTTAAAATTTAGCCAGGCATAGGCACATCCCGGTAGTTGGAAGGCTTAGAATCACAGGCTTGAGTCCAATCTCAGCAACAGAAAGCCTCTCAGCAACTTAGTCAGACCCTGTTTCAAAAATAAAAAAACTAAGCGCACGCTTGTTTGTAATCCCAGCATTCGGGAGGCTGAGACCAGAGGATAGTGGTTTGCAGACAGCCTCTGCTACTTAGTGAAGCCCTTTGCAACTCAGTGAGACCCGGTTTCAAAATAAAGAATAAAAAATAGGGCAGGGGGTGCAGATTGGAGGTTGAATGCCCCTGGGTTCCATCCCCAGACCTGAAAAAAAAAAACAAAAAAAACTAAATAAAATGGGGATGGGAGGGGAGTGTAGGTTTCCCAGAAGAAAAAAAAAAAAAAACCACACATGTCCAAGACCATCTGGTTCTGCTATTAAGGAATCAAAATCTAAAGTTGAATAAACCAGTCTAATTATGTGAGTGTTTCCTTACTTTCTATTAAAGAGTTTCTATGAAATGGCTCATTACCTGAGGCACTTTTACATTTTTACCTCACTGGATCCTCACAACAGTCCTTGTGTGTAGGCAAAACGATGCCAAGCCACAGCTAAATAGATGAACAACTTGCCCACGTTGACACAGTTATTAAATGTGAGTGCAGAAGTCAGAATGGCTCCAAAGCGCGTGCTCACGCCTCGAAGCTCCCTAAATTCCCGTTGACAACAGTTAAGAGCACCTGAGAGTTGATCATGCACCAGGCACCATAGTGACCAAGTCCAGTGCAGCCATAACCTGCAATTTCCCAAAGCTCTGCAAGGCTAGATCCAGGCGTGGTGGTGCACGCCTGTAACCCCGGTATTTGGGGGGACAAGAGGATTGCTTAGGACAGTCTGAGTAATACAGTAAGACTTTCAGCAACCTAGTGAGATCCTGTTTCAAAATATAAATAAATAAAAAGGTCTGAGGGTGTAGCTGAGATAGAATGTCCTGAGTTCACTCCTCAGTATCATCATACACACACACACACACACACACACACACACACACACACACACACACCCTTGGGAATCTAGGCATAGTGACACATACCTGTAATCCCAGTATTTGGGAGGTTGAGACAGGAAAAGGAAGGGAGACCCTGTTTGAAAATAAAAAATAAAAAAGGCTGGGGATATTATTTGGAGGTGGAATGCCCAAGTTTAATCCCCAGAACCACATCAAAACAAACAAAATACTGTGGGTTGAAAGTATAGCTCAGTGAAAAGAACCTGCTTTGCATGTTCAAGGCCCCATGTTTAATCCCCAGTACTGCAAAACAAACAACACAAAACCCATTTATTTCTTTTCTGTAGACTAGAGTAACATCAACATAAGTACATTTTTTTCTTTGTGTGTGTGTGTGTGTGTGTGTGTGTGTGTGTGTGTGTGTGTGTGTTTGTGTACGTGCACACATGTGCACGTGGTGCTGGGGATTGAACCCTGGAGCATTCTACCTATGAGCTACACCCCCAGCCCTTTTATGTTTTTTATTTTGAAACATGGTCTCAATCGGGTGCTGAGGCTGTCCTGGTACCTATGCTCTTTTTCTCAGCCTCCCAAGTACTGGGATTACAGGGTGCACCACCACACCTGGCTTTTTTGGTCTTGTTTTGGTACTAGGGATTGAAACCAGGGGCATTCTACTTCCAAGTTATACCACTAGCCCCTTCTTAATTTTTATTTAAAAATTTGGTCTCACTAGATTGCAGAGAGTCTTGCTAAATTGCTGAGGCTATTTTGGTGGGGGGGACTGGGGACAGAATTTGGGGTATTCTACCTCTGAGCTATAACCCCACCCCTATTTTGTTTATTTATTTATTTTTTCATTTTTTGGTGATACTGGGGATGTAACCCCGGGGTCTTCTACCTCTGGGCTATGCTCCCAGACCTATTTTATATTTTTTTATTTGGAAACAGGGTCTCTTAAGCCAGCTGAGGCTGGCCTTGAACCTGTGTGATTCTCCTGTCTCGGGCTCCCAAGTGCGGCGATTACAAGCTTGCGCCACCACGCCCGGCCCTTTTTTATTTTTTAGTTTGAAACAGGGTCTTGCTAAGTTGCTGAGGGCCTTGCTAAATTGCTAAGACTTGCCTCAAACCTGTGATCTTCCTGTGTCAGCCAAGTACCTGTCACTTTCTCAAATCAGTGTGATGTGCTTTGCTACTTTTTCTGGTAATTTGCTAATAACCAGCTGCCTCTGATCTGAAATGTGCTGCCCTGTGATGGAATGACATCTTTTAGAATCCAGAAGGAATATAACTTCACACAGTTTCTCAGGTTTGAGTCAAGGTGCTTCAGGCAGCCGCTGCTGCAGTTTTTAACTTTTGAAGCCTGAAGCCTTAGACGCTGTCTATCGTAAAGCGCCAGGCCAGTACCTTGAGACTCCTTGAGGCTTAGAGATGGCAGCAGTAGAAGCACTTCAGGAGACAGGGGTCTCCTGCTGCCCCTCTGAGCTCAGCCTCACCGAGGCTTTTGGAGGAGTTTAAGGAGAGTGTGCTCCCGGAAGACTGTTCATGAAAAACAGGTCTGCTAGGAGTATACACTGGCACGCACGAAAAATGCTGCACATTACAGCCGGGCATGGTGGTGCATGCTTGTAATCCCAGCATTCGGTGTTACGGTTTTGAGAGAAAATGTTACGGTTTGGGAAACTGTCCCCAGGGACCTTTGTTAGACCCCTGGGAATAATTCCCCCAAAAATCCACAAAAACCGCGGGTTCTTGTCCTGAGCTAAGGATAGATATGTAATAGCCCAGACTCTTGCTGAAGATTTAAAGAAGTTTATTAAAAAGACAGAAATAAAGCCGGACGTGGTGGCACACGCTTGTAATCTTAGTGCTTGGGAGGCTGAGACAGGAGGATCGCATGGGTTCGAAGCCAGCCTCAGCTACTTAGTGAGGCTCTCAGCAACTTAGTAAGACCCTGTTTTCAAATGAAATATAAAAAAGGTCTGGGAGTATAGCCTGGAGGTAGAAAGCCTCTGTGTTTCACCTCCAGTACCACCAAAAAAAAAAAAAAAAAGACAGAAATACAGAAGACAGTTACAGCCTCATGTTACCCAAGGGTACCATGAAGGGGTGCTTCAAACACAATCACTGAAGTACAAAACACGGAATAGACTTTTTATACACGACATCCTCCATCTTGTTTCACGTAATTCTGACGTAGTAAAAGTCCCTGTAAAGCTCCTCACCTTACTTTCCGCCAAGGTGTCTCCTTTCACGAAGGTCCAAGCCCTCCTCCCATCCTAACTAATCTAATTATGTAAACCTGTCTTTAGAATGAGGAAGAGAAAGTCCCTCTCCTATTGACTTGCTAATTACTTTTAGCTAGGTTAATTTACATTGGAATAGTTGCCTGCTTCTTGGCAGAAACCAGTCCTTTCACAGTTCTGCCCCTCACTCAATTTCTGAAATATATTGATTAATAATCAGAGCGTTCTCAAATCTTCCTAGGCCATTCCCAATACTGGTACATTCGGGAGGCTGAGACCCGAGGATTGGGGTTCGTGGACAGCCTCAGCTGCTTAGTGAAGCCCTCTGCAACTCAGTGAGACCCGGTTTGAAAATAAAGAATAAAAATAGGGCAGAGGGGGTATAGCTTGGAGGTCAAATGCCCCTGGGTTTCATCCCCAGTACCACAAAAAGAAAGGGGGGGGGGGAGAGAGGAGAGAGAGAGAGAGAGAGAGAGAGAGAGAGAGAGGGAGGGAGAGAGAGAGGGAGAGGGAGGGAGAGGGAGAGAATTGCTGCACATTCACTGTGGTTTTCACGCTCCTAAGAAAATGGCTCCACAGAAGTGACTTCTGAATGAATGGTTCAGGAGCCCAGAAGGTGAGAGTTGAAAGGAAAACAACTGTCTTTGAGGCTCTGTCACTGAGGTCTCTCCCAGGAGGCGCTTGGAAGGGCTCTATCCAGTTCCTGTGTGCCTTCTTTTCAGTCCATCCATCTGTGTTCGCATCAGGTCAGTCTGATGTCCTGACGGATGTCCTTTCCATCCTTTTCCAGCTTCGGGTCTGTCGAGCCTGAAGAAGATGCGCTTGTTTCGTTTGACCCACCTGTCCAGCCTCGGGGAGGGAATGGATTGCATAGTCAGGTCTTTGTCTGAGGAACCCTGTGACCTTCGAGAGATTCAGTTAGTGTCCTGCTGCCTCTCTGCACCGTCCGTGAAAACCCTAGGTAACGGCTGCTTCCTGAACAGAACGAGAATGCCGTAACAGAATGATTCTTTTATACTAATGCACACCAAATCTCTCCACTGGAAATTTTATTTTATTTGGGTGTGACTATTTATTAAAGAACATTTAAAACACCGTAAATTTTACTTACTTGAAATATCACATATTAGATCTACAATTCCAATGAATTAAGTCAACAGTACAAGAATATGGTCAAGTAAATATTGTAGCATTCAAATTTGGCCTCACTTAAGTAACAGTAACTCCTAAATATTGTTATAACATCTTTAACCCTGCCTTAAAGTAAGGAAACAAAAGTAAGGCCAGTAAGTGTATATTACATGAATATTATACGAATATATATGAATACTATAACTATATGAATATTATAACAATATATATATGAATATTATAACAATATATATGAATATTATAATTATATGAATATTATAACAATATATGTGAATATTATAATTATATGAATATTATAACAATATATATGGATATTATAATTATATGAATATTATATGAAAGTAAGTGTAGAGTATATGAAAGTGGCAACATATTGCCATGATATTTAAGTTCATCTATATCTATTTAATTATTTGAATGTGCTCTTCCAATTAAGTAGAAAACAGTACACATCAATCATCTCACAATTAACAAAATTAAATTGCTAACAACACCTTCCTCCATTAGCATGAAAGATTGATATATGAACATATAGCTGTCCAACCTAGGAGCTTTCCCCCCCCTAGAATTTAAAGGAAAATGGTGGTAGTGGTGGGGAAATCCATTGGGAATTTAATTTCAAAGGAAACTGCAAAAGATAATAAAAAACATTTAAGTATTAGCCATTCTATTTATTTATTTATTTTTTGTGGGTCTGGGGATGGAGCCCAGGGGCATTCGACTTCCGGGCTATATCCCCCGCCCTGTTTTTTTATTCTTTATTTTGAAACAGGGCCTCACTGAGTTGCAAAGGGCCTCACTAAGTAGCTGAGGCTGTCCGCAAACCGGGATCATCCAGTCTCAGCCTCCCGAATGCTGGGATTACAAGTATGTGTCACCATGTCTGGCGCCTTTTTTATTCTTTATTTGAAAACAGAGTGTTGTGAAGTTTCTGAGGCTAGTCTCAAGCTTATAACCCTCCTGTCCCAGCCTCCCAATTACTGAGTAAGGCCCTGGGTTCAATCCCCAGCACCACCAACAAAGGAAAAAACAAACAAACAACAACAGCAACAAAGCATGATGAGAAAGGCTGAACTAGACAAAAACTAGGAACGTAGGAGCCATGAGCCAACACCTTCACTTCTCTATTTGCCTTTTAGGGTGTGATCAACTTAGAGATGAAAATAACAAATGCATATCTTCATGACGCCTTGTCTAATTTTTAAGAGGAGAGTTTTCTAATTAGACTCTTAATGTTCCTGTGGAAATGACAATTGAGCCCAGAGGCATTCTACCTCTGAGCTACACCCCCAGCCCTTTTTATTTATTTATTTTTCAATTTTGTAACAGGGTTTTATTAGGTTGCCGAGAGTCTCCCTAAGTTGCTGAAGTGTCTTCAAATCTTCAGACTTGCCATCTTCCTGTCTCAGTCTCCCATGTACTAAAATTACAGGTGTGTGCCACCACACCCAACCTAATTAGTCTTTTTTTTTTTTTTTTTTTTTTTTTTGCGGTACTGGGGATGGAACTCAGGGGCTTTCTCCCTGAGCTACACCCCCAGACCTATTTTATATTTTTATTTGGAAACAGGGTCTCACTAAGCTGCTGAGAGCCTCACTAAGTAGTTGAAGCTGGCTTCGAACCTGTGTGATCCTCCTGTCTCAGCCTCCCAAGTGCTGAGATTGCAAGCGTGCGCCACCACGCCTGGCTCACCTAATTAGTCTTGTTAGGAAAAACTTCAGGTAGATTAAGCAAGCATTATATATATAATATATATATATGTGTGTATATTATATATATATATATATGTATGTACATGTATGAAGAAAAGAACTAAGAATTTCTTCGCTACAGTGATGCTATTATGTAATTGTTCACGTGCAAAATAATTTTCTGCATTTTTACCTCAGTGTATTTGTATCTTTGTCATTAAAATACATCTCTTTCAGGGAACATAGAGTTGGCCTTGCTCCCCCGCCAGTTCTAATCATCTCTGCTTTTTAATTGGACTGTTTAGCCCATTCACATTTAATGTACTTTTTTTTGGTGGGTATAGTTATATATAGATAGAACCCAAGGATATTCTACCTCCAAGCTATACCCCAGCTCTATTTTTCATTCTTTATTTGGAAACAGGTCTCACTAAGTTGCGGAGGGGTCTTGCTACGTAGCTGAGGCTGGCTGTAAACCATGATCCTCTTGTCTCAGCTTCCCAAGTACTGGGATTACAAGTGTGTGCCACTATGCCTGGTTTTAATACATTTATTTATTGACATGGTTAGATTTGTACCTGCCATTTTGCTATTTGTTTTCTTCTTTTTCTCACCCTTTTTTGATTTTCTAAATTTATATTAGTAACATCACAACTCTGATGTTAATAAGATTGCTTAAGTTGAGATAAACAATTCATACCATCTATTTTTTGTTGCTCTGTTTTTTCACATGCTTAAGGGTACTTTAGAATTGGAAGTAATCTTAATTTATCTATTCCAACCACCTTATTCTACAAAGAAAATGAAGCTTAGAGAGCCAGGCGTGGTGGCGCACGCTTGTAATCCCAGCATTCGGGAGGCTGAGACAGGAGGATCGCAGTTCATGGCCAGCCTCAGCTACTTAGTGAGGCCCTTTGCACCTCAGTGAGACCCTGCTTCAAAATAAAAAATAAAAAATAGGGCTGGGAGTGTAGCTCGGAGGTAGAATGTCCCTGGGTTCCATCCATGGTACGGCAAAAAAATAAAAATAAATAAATAAATAAAGAATAAAAAATAGGGCTGGGGGTATAGCTGGGAGGTGTAATGCCCCTGGGTTTCATCCCCAGTACCGCAAAAGAAAGAAAGAAAGGCTTAGAGAAATCGATGGCCTTCCCAAGTGACATAACAACTATATTCTATGTTGCTTTGTGCTCCATGTGACCTTTTATTAATCAGAACTGAGGGCCAGGAAATATCTGCCCTTGTGTTTATAGCCATGGGAATTGGGGTTACATCTGTCCAGGTACTTCTGAGAATAATTAAGTTAATTAACTCAAATGATGGTTTATATTACCATCAGAAAAGAAGATGAGGTCTCATAATTATTCTAACAATATTTAAAAACGCATATGTAGTTACCCAAAAATCCTTTTAAGTTAAATTATATATATTTTTTTCCAGCTCAGAATCTTCCCAATTTGGTCAAACTGAACATTCTTGATTTATCAGAAAATTTCCTGGAAAAGGATGGGAACGAAGCTCTCGGTGAACTGAGTAAGGATGACAATTCAGCCATAATCAGATACTTGAATACGTGTTTTGGGTCAGTAGAAAAACATAGCCTGTGCCCTGAAGCCTCTCATGCCCGGCACCCCTTAGAGATGCACCTTCCTCAGGAAAAATGCTTAGCCCTTTTGATAGCTGCCCTTGAAGAACGCAGGTCCACGTCTTTGAATGACTACGTTACACGTGCTCGTTTCTACCTGAGACTCCCACCTGGTTCCTCCTTCAAAGAAGCTAGTGTTCCTTATTCAAGACAAATTTGCTTAAGAAAGTAGCAATATGACTTTTAGGATGTGATCATTGATATATGATTACCATTTTTTCTTTTTTTTTTTTTTGCGGGTCTGGAGATGGAACCCAGGGGCATTTGATCTCTGAGCTACACCCCCTACCCTGTTTTTTATTCTTTATTTTGAAACCGGGTCTCACTGAGTTGCAGAGGGCCTCACTAAGTAGCTGAGGCTGTCTGCGAACCACAATCCTCTGGTCTCAACCTCCCAAATTCTGGGATTACAAGTGTGTGGCACCACGCCCGGTTTATGATTACCATTTAATTTTTTTTTAATTTTTTAAAATTTTTATTTTTGTGGGTCTGGGGATGGAACCCAGAGGCATTTGACCTCTGAGCTATACCCCCTGCCCAATATTTTATTATTTATTTTGAAACAGGGTCTCACTGAGGTGCAGAGGGCCTCACTAAGTAGCTGAGGCTGTCCATGAACCGCAATCCTCAGGTCTCAGCCCCCCAAATGCTGGGATTACAAGCATGAGCCACCACGCCCAGTTTATGATTACCTTTTTTTTTTTTTTGGTGGTACTGGGGTTCCTGGAAACCCTTCTACCTCCGGGCTACACTCCCAGACCTATTTTTTATACTTTTTTATTTGGAAACAGCGTCTCTTAAGTGGCTGGCTTCAAACCTGCGCGATCCTCCTGTCTCTGCCTCCCAAGCGCGGGGATTACAAGTGTGTACCACCACGCCCGGCTTATGATTACCGTTTTAAAAAAGAAAATAACTACTGGGGTGTGGTAGTACAGGCCTGTCATCCTGGTACTTGGGAGGCTGAGACAGGAGGATCACAGATCTGAGGCTAGCCTCAGCAACTCAGATTCTCAGCAACTTAGCGAGCCCTTGCTTCCAAATACAAAATAAAGTAGATAGGGCTGGGGGTGTTGTTCAGCGGCAAAATGCCCCTGGGTTCAATCTCCGGTGTCACAAAACAATTCCAAAAGCAAGCCAGGTGTGGTGGCTTGTAATCCCAGTACTTGGAAGGCTGAAACAGGAGGATGCTGGGTTATGGCCAGCTTCAGCAACTTAGTGAGACCTTGTTTCAAACTGAGAAATTAAACAGGGCTGGAGATGTAGTTCAGAGGTATCATGCCTCTAGGTTCAATCCTCAGTACCACACATACACACACACAAAAGTTGCATTATTAGTACATGGAGTTTCATTATGCTATTCTGCATAATATTTTGTGTGTTCAAATATTTTCTATAAAATTAACTAAACACCAAGTCAGTTCTCATTGCAGGTTAAGTAGGCTGACAACCTTCCAAACCTAAATATCCTTCCTTCCATCCAAATGTGGTGGTGCACCCCTCATCCCAGTACTCGGGAGGCTGAGACAGAGGATCGCAGGTTCATGGCCAGCTTCAGCTGCTCAGTGAGGCCCTCCACAACTCAGTGAGACCCTGTTTCAAAATAAAGAAGGAAAACAGCCGGGCGTGGTGGCGCACACTTGTAATCCCAGCTCTTGGGAGGCTGAGACAGGAGGATCGCACAGGTTCGAAGCCAGCCTCAGCTACTTAGTGAGGCTCTCAGCAACTTAGTGAGACCCTGTTTCCAAATAAAATATAAAATAGGTCTGGGAGTATAGCCCGGAGGTAGAGCCCCTGAGTTCTACCCCCAGTACCACAAAAAAAAAAAAAAAAGAAAGAAAAGAAAAAAAGAAAGAAAGAAAGAGAGAAAGAAGAAAAAGGGCTGGGGTATTGAGATCAGAGGTAGAATGCCTCTGGGTTCAATCCCCAGTGCACCCCCAAAAGAATCCTTCCTTCCCCACATCCCTTCTTCCTCACCCGTCTAGCTCCTGAGCTGCTCTGTTTCTTGGAGTCCGCAGGCTGAGCCTCCTGGACCAGCTGACCGTGCTGCTGCTGCCCTGGTGCGAGGATGCGCGGCTCCTCCTGGCAGGCCTGCTGGAGCAACTGGAGGATGCCCCGCGGCTCAGCAAGCTCGGCCTGCAAAACTGGAGACTCGGAGATGCGGAGATTGAGGTCTTAGGTAAGCATGCACACAGAGCCCGGAGAAGAGAGGCCGGCCCTGGAGAGTTCCTAAATGAGCTTTATTTTGCCTGTCCTTTTTATCTTTTCCCTCCATGTGTGCATGTGTGCATGTGTGCATGCGTGGGTGTGTGCGTGTGTGCGCGCGCGTGTGTGTGTGTGTGTGTGTGTTACTGGTGATTGAACCCGTTGGTATTCTACATCTGAGACCTAGCCTTATTTTATTTATTTATTGAAGTACTGGGTATGAAACCCAGGGGCATTCTACCTCTTAGCTATACCCTCTTCTGGGCTTGGAGGCCCACGATTATAATCCCCGCGCTTGGGAGGCTGAGACAGGAGGATCGCACAGGTTCGAGGCCAGCCTCAGCTACTGAGTGAGGCTCTCAGCAACTTAGTGAGACCCTGTTTCTAAATAAAGTATAAATGGGTCTGGGAGTATAGCCCGGAGGTAGAAAGCCCCTGGGTTCCACCCCCAGTACCACAAAAAAAAAAAAAAAAAAATTCCTGAGCCGGGCGTGGTGCCATATACCTGTATTCCCAATACTTGGTAGCTGAGAAGGAAGAATCCCAGGTTCACAGTCAGCCTCAGCAATTCAGCAAGACTCAGGAACAAAGGGAAAACTGTTTCATAATATAATAAAAGGTCTAGAGGATACCTTGGAGGTAGAATTCCCCTGGCTTCAATCCCCAGAACCAAACATATATATTCCCTGAGCTTGGAGGTGCATTTGCTAAATTTAGAGAGTTAAGGCAGGAAGAGTAATTAATAATATAAAACATCTTGTCAGATGCTGTGAATGGTTTTTCTTTAATTCTGTAGGTAAAACCCTGAAGAACCTGCAAAAAGACCAGTGTTTCAAGTATCTCACTCCTTAATATGTGTTAACTCTCTTTGAACATATTGATTTTTTTTAAAGGAGGGCAAAATAAAGCTAGCGCAGTGGCACACACCTGTAATCCCAGGATTTGGGAGACTGAGACAGGAGGATTGCAAGTTTGAGGTCAGCCTCAGCAAGGTAGCAAGATCATGTTTCAAAATAAAAAATAAAACAGGAACCGGGCGTGGTGGCGCAAACTTGTAATCCTGGCATTTGGGAGGCTAAGACAGGAGGATCTGGGTTCGAGGACACCCTCAGCTACTTAATAAGGCTCTTTGCAACTCAGTGAAACTCTGTATCAAAATAAAGAATAAAAAATAGGGCTGGGAATGTAGCTCAAAGCTAGGATGCCCCTGGGTTATATTCTCAGTACCACAAAAAATAAAAATAAAGAAAGAATAAAAAATAGGGCTAAGGGTATAGCTTGGAGGTAGAATGCCCTGGGTTCCATCTCCAGTACTGCAGAGAGGGAAGAGGGAGAGGGAGAGGGAGAGGGAAGAGAGAGAGAGAGAGAGAGAGAGAGAGAGAGAGAGAGAGAGAGAGGCTTAGAGAGAATACAGGCATTGTAGGCATGTACCACCATGCCCAGCTGGTACTACCTCCAAGCTATACCCCCAGCCCAATTTTTTATTTTGAAACAAGGTCTCACTACGTTGCAAAAAGCCTCATTAAGTAGCTGAGGCTCGCCGAGAACCTGCTATCCTCCTGTCTCAGCCTCCCAAGTACTGGGATTATTATTATATTTTATTATTATAATTAATTTGCACCCCAGAGAATGGAACCCAGAGGCATTGTACCTCCGAGGTACCTCCCCCACCAGCCCTATTTTTTATTCTTTATTTTGAAACAGGGTCTCACTGAGTCGCAAAGGGTCTCACTAAGTAGCTGAGGCTCCTGCGAACCCAGATCCTCCTTTCTCAGCCTCCTAAATGCTGGCGTTACAAGCCTGCGCCACCACGCCTGGCTTCAAGTACTGGGATTATAAGCATGCGCCACCTCGCCTGGCTCCCCAGCCCTTTTTAGCTTTTCATTCTGAATCAGGGTCGAGCTAAGTTGCAAAGCTGGGCTCGAACCTGCGCCCCTCCCCTCAGCCTCTCACCCACTGGGATTGCAGGCGAGGGCCACTGCACCAGGCTCCTTAAATTTTTTTCTTTGACCTTCATTGAAATAGCAGGTCATTGCCACGTGAGCATTTCAACCTAGTGGAAGAGAGGAAAAGTAGAGATTTCCTTGACAAAAATTCGTCATATCGAGCAGCAGGAGAGGCTGGGGTAAGGTGGTCATACGTCCAGATAAGACTAACTATGGAATAAATTAATGATTTGGGAAAGAACTAGTAGTCTGTCGCATGTTTCAAGGAAATAAAAGTGCAGAAAAGAGGGCCCAGAGATGGGCTCAGTGGTTAAGAGAGCAGGTAGGACCCTGGGACTCGTCCTCCTTACCTGGTCTTGCCCACGGTGGCCACTCGTATGGTCAAGTGGGGCTCATTCACTTCAGGTATGTGTGTGTGTGTGTGTGTGTGTGTGTGTGTGTGTGTGTGTCACTGACGGTGGAACCCAGGGGCTTTTCTACCTCCGGGCTTTACTCCCAGGCCTATTTTATACTTTATTTGGAAACAGGGTCTCACTAAGTTGCTGAGAGCCTCGCTAAGTACCTAAGGCTGGCTTCGAACCTGTGCCATCCTCCTGTCTCAGACTCCCAAGCGCGGGGGTTACAAGCGTGCGCCACCACGCCTGGCCTTACTTCAGGTATCTTTAAAGAAGAATCCAAGGAGCTTTCTCAACTCAAGACCTTGTGAAGGTGAAGAAAACTGGCTGACGTTGACTGAAGGGGTCTGGAATGAGCACTTTATTTTTTTAAATATTTATTTATTTATTTATTATTTTTGTGGTACTAGGGATGGAACCCAGGGGCATTCTACCTCTGAGCTACACCCCCTGCCCTATTTTTTATTCTTCATTTTGAACCAGGGTCTCACTGAGTTGCAGAGGGCCTCGCCCAGTAGCTGAGGCTGTCCGCGAACCGCCATCCTCCTATCTCAGCCTCCCGAATGCTGGGATTACAAGCGTGCGCCCCACGCCCGGCTGGAGTGAGCACTTTCTATGAGTTATGGCTCTCAGCCAACTGCACAAGGCCGCCCAGTTATGACGTCTGACTCTGAATCGCCCTTGCTGAAAGTGGGAAGAGCGCACAGCTCAGTGCGCACCTGGGCTGACCTCGGCCCACAGGACCCGCCAACAAGAATGGCCGCTCCCCGCCCCAGCCCTCCTTACTGGCAGCAGTCAGCTTTTAGTCTTTCCCTACTAACTGAACATGGGCTGCATGGCATTGAACCTTTCCTCCTTAAACTTGAATCTTTGTCCTCCTCTCTCCTCTCTCCTCTCTCCTCTCTCCTCTCTCCTCTCTCCTCTCTCCTCTCTCCTCTCTCCTCTCTCCTCTCTCCTCTCTCCTCTCTCCTCTCTCCTCTCTCTCTCTCTCTCTCTCTCTCTCTCTCTCTCTCTCTCTCTCTCTCTCTCGCTTGTATGGGGGATTGAACCCGGGGACATTCCACCTGAGATACACTCCCAACCCTATTTATTTCTTATTTGGAAACAATGTCTCACCAAGTTGCTGAGGGTCTAATCTGTTCTCCTCGTGTCTCAGCCTCCCAAGTACCGAGATTACAGGTATGCACATGGCGGCTCCTCCTTCGTCTTTTGTCTGTGGTGAACAGCGAACTTCTGTGCCAAGACAATGGAAAGGGACTCTTTTCCAGGAAGTATCTTTTCATACTTGGAGTCCAAACTGAACCTTGGACCTTTATTTCTGTAAGATTGTAATATTATCTATTATCAGGCATTTCTCGAGCAACATGAGTTTAATATATTACAAACCTCCACACTCAAAGCAGGGTAAAGTGCGGCCTGAGATGAGCTGGCGAGGGCACGTAGCGGGGTTGACGAGCCCCGCGGGCACATTTTCTGCAGTTTGCAGAGATAGTCCAGAGCACAGGTCTTCAAGGAAGTGATTCGCTTGTTCACACTGCCAGACTGTCCACCCTCTATTTCAGAGCAAACTTAGTCACCCAGGAAAGGCCTGGAAAGAGGGTAGGTTAACAGCATGTATGATCTAAGGTGCATAATTTATAAGGAGTCTGTGTGAACTCAGTGTTGTAGACTGACCAATTTGCATGTTGGCATATGGCCTGGGGTGTGTGCGTGCGTGCGTGCGTGCGTGCGTGCGTGCGTGTGTGTGTGTGTGTGTATTTGCGGCACTGGGGATGGAACTCAGGGGCAGGTATTCTACCTCTAAGTGACATCCCCAGCCCTCTCTCTCTGGGGATGGAACCCAGGGACTTTTCTACCTCCCGGCTACACTCCCAGACCTATTTTATACTTTATTTGGAAACAGGGTCTCACTAAGTTGCTGAGAGCCTCACTAAGTAGCTGAGGCTGTCCGCAAACCGCGATCCTCCTGTCTCAGCCTCCCAAATGCTGGAATTACAAGCGTGCGCCACTATGCCTGGCTTATATATTTATTTATTTATTTATTTATTTATTTATTTATTTATTTATTTATTTATTTTGTTAGTGTTCTGGGGATTGAACCCACTGAGCTGCACCCCCAGCCCTAACTTGTTTATTTCCAAACAGGGTCTCCCTAAGTTTATTTGGAAACAAAGACTCCCTAACAGAGTCTCCTGAGGCTAAAGGCCTTGCTGAGTTCCTGAGACTGACCTTCAGCCTGCAATCCTCCTGTCTCAGCCTCCAGAGTACTGGGATTAAAGGCATGTACCACCATGCTTGGCGAGATATTTTTTCGTTTGGCAAGATTCAACTGAGTTCTGGTACCATCTAACTGGCAACATGGGAATAAAGAGTGGACACTAAGCCCGGCGTGGTGGCGCACGCTTGTAATCCCCGCACTTGGGAGGCTGAGACAGGAGGATCACGCAGGTTTGAAGCCAGCTTCGCTGGTTTAAGAGACCCTGTTTCCAAATAAAAATATAAAATAGATCTGGGAGTATAGCCCGAAGGTAGAAAGCCTCTGGGTTCCACCCCCAGTACCACCAAAAAAAAAAAAAAAAAAAAAAAAAAAAGAGTGGACACTACAAAGGCCTGCGTTCTTTGTGTATCCACCTTCCCAGTGTTAGAAGTACTTTAGGATGCCCTAATCTGCAAGGAATGGAGGAACTTCCTAAGAAAACTAGGGAGGCTTAAAAACAAAGAAACAAAGCCGGGCGTGGTGGCGCATGCTTGTCATCCCAGCATTCGGGAGGCTGAGACCAGAGGATCGCGGTTCACAGACAGCGTCAGCTACTTAGTGAGGCCCTCCACAACTTAGTTGGACCCGGTTTCAAAGTAAAGAATAAAAAATAGGGCAGGGGGTGTAGCCCGGAGTTCGAATGTCCCTGGGTTCCATCCCCAGAACTGCAAAAAAAGAAAAAAAAAAAACACACCCAATTGTCAGGCACTGTGGTGCACATGTAATCCCAGCAATTTGGGAGGCTGAGGCAGGAGGATTGCTTAGTGAGGCTCTCAGCGACTTAGTGAGGCCCTGTTTCTAAATAAATTAAAATGGGTCTAGAGGTATAGCCCAGAGGTAGAAGGCCCCTGGGTTCTATCCCTAGTATCCATCTATGAAGAATTCTAAATTTTTCCTGAAGCACAGCCCTAAGGTTACTTCAAAATGGAAAAACTGTATGTACGTAATCTCTGTATGTATGTGTCCCTTTTCTCTTAGAAATTTTTTTTCCCAGTTAACATGTTTTATTTCTTTATCCAGGTAAATTTTTCAAAAAGAGCCCTCTGAAAAACTTGGAGCTGTTGGACGTGGCAGGAAACTGTGTGAGCAGTGACGGGTGGCTTGCCTTCATGGGCGTACTTGAGAATCTCAAGCAGTTAATATTTTTTGACTTTAGTACTGAAGACTTCCTGCCCGATGCATCCTTAGTCAGAAAACTTAGCCATGTGTTATCCAAATTGGCTGTTCTGCAAGAAGCAAGGCTTATTGGGTGGCAATTTGATGATGATGATATCAGTGTTATTAAAGGTGCTTTTAAACTAGTAATTGCTTAAAGGGGATCGTATGCCAGTGAGTGCTTTGGGGACCCCTTTACCTTTGGCCTGATGACTTAAGAATCTTGCAAAGGAAGCCAAAGAAGATGAGGTGCCAGGGGGTTTGGTGTGATGAGCCCTGCAACAGTTTAGCATCTCCTCTGTCCAGTCGGGATTGGCAGCATGTTGAAGAGGCTCGTGCCTACGGCGTTGTTTCTCTCAGCCCAGGAATACCAGCTCAAACGTGGCTATATCGCGTGCATGCCGAGTACACTGTCTAGTATGTCATAGACTCAACAGATACTTGCTGACTATGAAATACTTAAATTACCAATAAATATCTGTTGAATAAAGGAAACCAAAGTTATCTAGAGAAAACTTCATATATGCTCTTTTTTAATTTATTTTTTATTTTTTATAAGTGGAACATACTGAGAGTGGTGTACATTTACATTGTGCTTCCTGCCCTCCCCCCTCTCTTTCCCCCCCAATAGAGAGTGTCCAGGTTAATCATGTTGTATTTATGCTATTACACATATTCGTATGTAGCTCCTCCATTGAACAACCTCAGCTTTCTTCCTCTCCTATCCTCCCGTTCAAGCTTTGCTGAGATTTCCCCTCCATCATCTGGAGTCCCTCTGGTATTACCACTCCTCCCTAGCTTGGACATATTAGAGAAAACATATGTCCCTTCTCTTTCTGTGCTTGACTAATCTCACTTAACATAATGTTCTCCAGTTCCTTCCATCTTCTTGCAAATGCTATTATTTTATTTTTCTTTATAGCTGAATAGAATTCCATTGTGTGTATATATGCTCTTTAGTTCAAACAGTTTTAAATCAAAAACGTAGAATGTAAAAATCACTTTCTCATCTTAGAAGCTGATCAGACTCCCCCCGCCAAAAAAAAAAAAATCAGCAGTCTTTAGTCAAGCAGCTCAATCAGAGGTCTGAACTCAGGTGTTCTCCCTGTAGCTGATGCATTCATGGTCTGGGTTCCAACTGTGATTTCAGAAATGAAGAAAGAAAAAGTGTCATATTCTCTTGTGCTTCACAGAAGTGGACGCAACCTAATCCCCACCATCACCTTTCCAAAAAACCCTCTTACATGACGCCGGGCGTGGGGGCGCACGCTTGTAATCCCGCGCTTGGGAGGCGGAGACAGGAGGATCGCGCAGGTTCAAAGCCAGCCGCGCTGGCTTAAGAGACCCTGTTTCCAAATAAAAATATATTAAAAAAAAATAGATCTGGGAGTGTAGCCCAGAGGTAGAAGGGCTTCTGGAAACCCCAGTACCACCAAACAAACAAACAAAAAAACAACAAAAAAACCAAAACCAAAACAAAAAACCCTTCTACACAAAGAAAAAAGAAGTCGAAGGGAGACAGATAAGGCAAGTCTCAACCTAAATGGTATTAGCCGTGTCTTGCTTTCGATTCTTATGGCACATCACAGTAATGGCTTGGATATTGGTGTAGATAACACTTGGCCCGTATTCTGAGTTATGTTGAGGTAGTCGCTATAAAGGAATTCTGGAACTTGGCAAGACCATGTTCCGCCCCTGCTTGGTACTGGGGATTCCACTCAAAGGCAGTCTACCTCCAAGGTACACCCCAGCCCTATTTTTAATTTTGATGTTGATGCAGGGTCTCACTAGGTTGAGGAGCCTCACGGCTAGCTGAGGCGGTCCATGAACCTGGGATCCTCCTGTCTCAGCCTCCCAAGTCCTGGGATTACAAGCTTGTGCCACCATGTCCAGCTGACCCTGTTTCAAAATAAAAAATAAAATACGCCTGGGAGTGGAAATTAGAGGTAGAAAGCCCGAGTTCAACCCCTAGTACCAACAACAACAACAAGGATTCTGGGCATATACATGTATGTGTTTAGTCATTGGGCATATATACTGCAAATGTCATAACACTTCAGAATTTGTAGAATAATTTATTCCACTCCCTACCTTTACAGATGGGAATACTCAGAGAAGTTAAATGACTTAGTGGCCCGTGGTTGCAAAACTACTACAGCATCAGCAGGGCTGGGATCCGAATCTCCTGCCTCCTACTCAGGTGTTTCTTCCATTACAATTGTGAGTTTTTTGGGTTTTTTTTTTTTTTTTTTTTTGGTGGTACTGGTGTTCCTGGAAGCCCTTCTACCTCCGGGCTACACTCCCAGACCTATTTTATATTTTTGAAACAGGGTCTCTTACGCCAGCGCGGCTGGCTTCGAACCTGCGCGATCCTCCTGTCTCCGCCTCCCAAGCGCGGGGATTACAAGCGTGCGCCACCACGCCCGGCCACAATTGTGAGTTTTTAACTTGGGTTTATTACACTCTATGGAGCTCACATTTTTTTTTTTTTTTTTTTGGCAGTACTGGGGGTGCAACCCAGGTGCATTCTTCCTCCAAGCTAAACCCTCAGCCCTGTTTATTTATTTTTTGAAATGGGGTGTCACTGAGTAGCTGAGGCTGTCCATGAACCCAGTTCCTCCTGTCTCATCCTGAATGCTGGGATTACAAGCGTGCGCCACCTACCTGGCTCCTGGAGCTCACTCTTAATCACAAACAATGGACCTAATCTAACTACTGTCCTTCTTTGTCTAGTGCCAAGTGATCCTATGGCAAGGTGTACTAGTAAGGCTGCTGTGTATAGGCCTCTGCTGGCCATATTCCTTATTTTTGTATCCAGAAGCTAGTCAGAGCTTGGCAAGGAAGACTTCTCTATATAATGGGCCAAGGTCACTTGCAACAGCAGGCATTATGGCTTTTTAGCAAGTAGGGCCAATCCCTTCCCACACCATAGGCAACTCTGTGTGTCCTCTCTTAAGGAGTGTAGGTGGGGATTAAGGTACCTTTGGCAGGACAGCTGCACAGGACCTCGCAAAGAACTCTGGTACCTGAGAACTTTAAATTCCTACAGAAGCTGGGTGTGGTGGCGAATGCCTGTAATAATCCCAGTACTTGGGAGGCTGAGACAGGAGGATTGCAAGTTTGAAGCCAGCCTCATCGACTTAGGCTGTCAGCAACCTAGCAAGACCTTGTTTCAAAATAAAAAATAGGGCCATGGGGATGGAAAAGACGTGTATGAAGTAGTAGCATGTATCTCTTTTCTAGTTTCTTTTTGTGGTGCTGGGGATTGAACCCAGGGCCTCCGGCATCCTAGGCAAGAGCTACATCCCCAGCCCCAACGCACACCTCTCAACCATCACTCAGTACAGAGTTCTCTGGACCTCATGCATGACTCTGAATCACATTTAGAGGACAATGGAAGAAAAATCATTCTGTGATAGTAGGTCACAAACAGGAATACAGCTGGGCATGGCGTACTCGAAATTCCAGTACTTGGGAGGCTAAGGCAGGAGGATAGCAGGTTCATGGCAGCTTCTGCTACTTAGACCCTGCTTCAAAATGAAGGGGAAAAAAAAAAAAAAAAAGAGGGCTGGGGTGTGGCTTAGAGATAGAATGCTCCTGGGTTCAATCCCTAGTACCTCAAAGCTCAAAGGAGAGAGAGAGAGAGAGAAGAAAGAGAGAGAGAGAGAGAGAGAGAGAGAGAGAGAGAGAGAGAAGAGAGAAGAGAGAAGAGAGAAGAGAGAAGAGAGAAGAGAGAAGAGAGAAGAGAGAAGAGAGAAGAGAGAGAGAGAAGAGAGAGTGTGTGAAACAGGAATAGTCATATGGAGAAAATTGGAGAAAATAAGAAAATGGAAAAGAGAAGGCTGCCTTCTCTCTCACAGTGTACAAACTTCCATTTTCTCTGGTAATAAGGTAGAGCTGGCTGTATTTCTTCAGCATGTCCAATGCTCAAAACAGGGTTGCAGATGTCAAAGATAATGGCATCACTAAGCAAACAGTAGAACATGGTCACTTACTACCACAGATGACAATTCTGCTTGACAGAAATGGCTTTCTGGATGTTATTACACTGGGAAGAAAGAGTTGTTTTCTTTTTTTATTGAGAATGGAGCCCAGAAGCATTCTATCTCCAGGCTATACCCTATCCCTGTTTGTTTGGAAACAGGATCTCACTAGGTTGATGAGTCTCACTACTTGTTGAGCCTGTCCTGAAACCTTCGATCCTCCTGTCTCAGCCTCCCAAGTACTGGGATTACAAGTGTGCACCACCACACCCAGCTCTGGATTTTTGTATGTGTATTTGGTTCTAGGGATTGAACCCAGGGGCATTCTATCTCTGAGCTACATCTCCAGCCCTATTTTTATTTTTATATTTTGAAACAGGGTCTCACTAGGTTAATGAGAATCTCACTACCTCACCACTTGCTGAGGCTGTCCTTGAACCTGCAGTCCTCCTGTCTCAGCCTCCCAAGTACTGGGATTACCACGCCCGGCTAAAAAGAGTGTTTGGAAGGGTTGTTCCTACTTAAAAGAGTTGAAGACACTGTTGCAAATTCTACATCAACACAAATCTTTTCTAGATAGCTGGCTGATGACTGGGAAGGCCGTAAATCTCCAGAACCACTGGATTCAAGGAAAGCGGAATCCATTCGTACTCACGATAAAACAAAATGAAGCCTCTTAGATAGTGTACACTGCTGCATGTTATGCTTTTTGGAAGTAATACTGGTCATGTTGGAATGTCATTAAAGTCTGGATTTGGAAAACATGCAAAAATTATTTTTATTTATTTTTTTTGTGTGTGTGTGGTACTGGGGGTGGAACCCAGAGGCCTTCTACCTCCGGGCTATACTCCCAGACCTATTTTTGGAAACAGGGTCTCACTGAGTTGCTGAGAGCCTCACTAAGTAGCTGAGGCTGGCTTCGAACCTGCGCGATCCTCCTGTCTCAGCCTCCCAAGGGCGGGGATTGCAAGCGTGCACCACCATGCCCGGCTAACATCCAAAAATTAAAATCTACATGATTTTCATACTGTTCAGTTAACAATTCACTATTTTTGACAAGTCAGAAATTGTCCACTTAATGCTTAAGAAAACTGTGTCTTATAATCTAAGGTCCATTACACTTTGGCACAATTATATAACCTATAGTCAAATTCTTATGCAAGCCAGGTACAGTGACACATGGAGAGCAGATTTCAGGCCACTCTCAGAACTTGGTGAGACTGTTTCAGAATTTAAAAAAATAAGGGTTGGGGGTATAGCTCAGAGGTAGAATGCCCTGGGCTCAATCCCCAGTACCCCTGGTAAAAACAATTCTTTATATAAATTTAAAAACATATCAAATTCCATATGATGTGTGGAATTCCATATATTTTGGTAATTCATTTGATATATTTTATTAATAAAATGAGAAATTTCAAAGTCCACTAACTAAAATGTGACAAAAAGATAAAATTCATTATCATGTCAGTATTTGATCAAATATCACATAAAAAACTGCAATTCTCTCACTGCATTTCACCAAAGGTTTGGTACTCATTTAACCAAATAAAACACTGAAAATAATGCATTATTCATAAATATACTAAAAATTGTAAATGAGAAAAAATTTTAAAAAACACTGATAATTAAAAAATTTAAATTGTGCTAGATAGTAGAATGTGTCTGTCCCAAAGTTTCTGATAAAAAAAATTTTGCTTTTACTTTACAAGAATAATTCAGGAGGACTTAAAAGAAAAATCTATCAATTAAGGTTGGAAAAACTACAAAGACTTTTACTTTTCATGCGGGTATTTTTTTTCCTTTCCTAAAATGTATGTTATTCACAAAGCGTGTTTATAAATGTCACTGAAGAAAATATTGCATTCTTGGTAAAGTGACAGATTGACTCCATCATGTGGCTCTCTTATAAAGGCAATACAGAACATACTACCGGGCCGGGCGTGGTGGCGCACGCTTGTAATCCCCGCGCTTGGGAGGCAGAGACAGGAGGATCGCACAGGTTCGAAGCCAGCCCCGCGCGCTGGCTTAGGAGACCCTGTTTCCAAAAAAAAAAAAAAGCAAAAATTGGTCTGGGAGTGTAGCCCGGAGGTAGAAGAGCTTCCAAAAAAATAAAAAAAAAAAGAACATACTACCGTCCTACAAAACCAAAGATAGGAAAATTAAAATTCAGAGAATCGCTTTCAGAAGGAAGCCTAAAGACTGTAACATTTACAAGGATTTCACTGCCACAAAAACATTTTACAAAAATATAGTTTATAGGTTTCATGAATGTGAACAAGCCTACTAGTCTCTAACATGTACTGTACATGATTGAACAGTCAATGCGAAGTTGAACTACTTAATATATTGGAAGCCAAGGAGTCAATATTCCTCAAAAAAATAAATTAGAGTAAATCACGGTCTTGGTTGTCCAATTCTATTGTTACTGCCATATCTACTCGGTATATTTGTAAAATCAGTCCTGAATCCTTGGGTTGCTCCAATTCCTGGAACTCGAAGTCCTTGATTAAGTGTGCTGCTAGAGGGTGTGTGTCCATGATTAAGACCCAAACCATAAGGCCTGGTCTGTGTGTTTAGAAGAATAACGGGGTTCACATTTTTTCCAGGGGTGTTAAATGAAAATTCCGGAGGAGGACTACTAGGTTTGGCTGGAGTTGATGTGACAGGGTTCAAGTCATCAGTCTTTAAAAGAGGCACTGGGATTATGTGATGGTCTGAGAAGTTGAGGACATTGGCTGCGGCAGGCCCAGACACCAAGGCGGGCCTAATCCAATCGTCCTTGAAAATCTGAACCGTCAGAGTAGACACGAGAGTATACAGCCTGTTGGTCACGTGGGCAAGGACCATTTGTTCATTTGCATCTCGTCGAATTCTTACATGCACTGATCCAGCCTAAAAGGGGCAAAATCATAAGAAAAAGAGCGCTCAGAATAATACTATTGAAAATTCCATTAGAAATGTTTTACTTAAAGCCCAGCATGGTGGCGCACGCTTGTAATCCCAGCATTTGGGAGGCTGAGACAGGAGGATTGCGGTTCACGGATGGCCTCAGCTACTTAGTGAGGCCCTCTGCAACTCAGTGAGACCTGTTTCAAAAATAAATAGGAAAATATAGGGCTGGGGGTGTCACTTGAAAGTAGAAACCCCCTGGGTTCCATCCCCAGTCTCACACACACACACACAACACACACATACACACACACATACACACATGCGCGCACGCGTGCGCGCGCACACATACACACACACAAATATATATATATACACATATATATATATGATTTATAACTTAGTTAATACTGGTTATATTCTTTAAAATAAGAGAAAGCTTATTTCTTAAAGACTACTTACTGGAGATTAGGAATATAAAAAGTTAACACAATAATTTATGACTGTTAAAAAAATATATACATAGCCAGGTGTAGTGGCACACGCTTGTAATCCCAGCATTCGGGAGGCTGAGACTGGAGGATCCTGGTTCGCGGACAGCCTCAGCTACTTAGTGAGGTCCTCTGCAACTCAGTGAGACCCAGTTTCAAAATAAAGAATAAAGCCGGGCGTGGTGGCGCACGCTTGTAATCCCCGCGCTTGGGAGGCAGAGACAGGAGGATTGCGCAGGTTAGAAGCCAGCCGCGCGCTGGCTTAGGAGACCCTGTTTCCAAAATGAAAATGTAAAAATAGGTCTGGGAGTGTAGCCCCGAGGTAGAAGGGCTTCCAGGAACCCCAGTACCACCAAAAAAAAAAAAAAAAAAAAAAAAAGAATAAAAAATAGGGCAGGGGGTGTAGCTCAGAGGTTGAATGCCCCTGGGTTCCATCCCCAGACCCACACACACACAAAAAATAGATATACATATATATTTTCTTTTTTGTGGTACTGGGGGTGGAATCCAGGGCTTTCCTACCTCCGGGCTATACTCCAGACCTATTTTATATTTTATATAGAAACAGGGTCTCACTAAGTAGCTGAGGCTGGCTTCGAACCTGTGCAATCCTTCTGTCTCAGCATCCCAAGCACTGTGATTACAAGTGTGAGCCACCACACCCAGCCCAACTTAGCTTGTTAAATAATATTTTTAGCCAGGCATAGTGGCACACACTTGTAATCACAGTACTTGGGAGGCTGTGACAGAAGGATCGCACAGATTCGAAGCCAGCCTCAGCTACTTAGTGAGGCTCTCGGCAAGTTAGTGAGACCTTGTTTCCAAACAAAATATAAAATAGGTCTGGGAGTATAGCTTGGAAGTAGAAAGCCTCTGGGTTCCACCCCCAGTACCACCAGTAAAAACAACAACAACAACAAAACAAACAAACAAACAAACAAAAAACCCAAGTTGGGTGTGGTTGTTTGGTGGTTGGTTGGTGCACGCTTGTGATTCCCAGCATTAGGGAGGCTGAGACAGAAGGATTGTGATTTGAGGACAGCTTCAGTTACTTAGGCCCTTTGCAACTCAGGAGACCCTGTTTCAAAAATAAAGAATAAAAAATAGGGCTAGGGGTGTAGCTCGGAAGTAGAATGCCCTGGGTTCTATCCCCAATACTGAGGAAAAAAAAAAAAAAGGCAGGTACACTGGAGCATGCCTATAATCTCAGTACTTGGGAGGCTGACACAGGAGAATCACAGGTTTGCAGCCAGTGTCAGCAGTTTAGTGAGACTTTTATTTCCAAATAAAAAATAAAACAGACAAGCCAGGCGTGGTGGCGCACGCTTGTAATCCCCACGCTTGGGAGGCAGAGACAGGAGGATCGTGCAGGTTCTAAGCCAGCCGCACGCGCTGGCTTAGGAGACCCTGTTTCCAAATAAAAATGTAAAAATAGGTCTGGGAGTGTAGCCCAGAGGTAGAAGGGCTTCCAGGAACCCCAGTACCACCAATAAATAAATAAATAAATAAATTAATTAATAAATTGATAAATAAATATCAGACAGGGGTTGTAGCTAAGAGGTAGAACACCTCTGGTATAAAAAAAATAAATCCATAGCTAGGTATAGTGGTGCACACTTGTAATCCCAGTACTTGGAAGGCTTAAACAGGAAGATCCATGTTCTCGGCCAGCCTCAGCTGTTTAAGTGAGGCCCTCTACAACTTAGTGAGACCCTGTTTCAAAATAAAGAATAAAGCCAGGCATGGTGGCGCACACTTGTAATCCCAGCATTCGGGAGGCTGAGACTGGAGGATCGTGGTTCATGGACAGCCTCAGCTACTTAGGCCTTCTGCAACTTAGTGAGACCCGGTTTCAAAATAAAGAATAAAAAATAGGGCAGGGGAGCTGGGTGTGGTGGTGCACGCTTGTAATCCCCATGCTTGGAAGGCTGAGACAGGAGGATCGCACAGATTCAAAGCCAGCCTCAGCTACTTAGTGAGGCTCTCAGCAACTTAGTGAGACCCTGTTTCCAAATAAAATATAAAAATGGGTCTGGGAGTATAGCCCGAAGGTAGAAAGCCTCTGGGTTCCATCCCCAGTACCACACACAAAAAATAGGGCAGGGGGTGTAGCTTGGAGGTTGGATGCCCCTGGGTTCCATCTCCAGACCCGCAAAAATAATAAATAAACAAACAAATAAATAGATAAAATAAAAACTGCTGGACATGGTGGGACATACCGTAATCCTAGTACTTGGGAGGCTGAGATGGGAGGATTACTGGTTCAAGGACAGCCTCAGCAACTTAGTGATGCTTTGGGGAACTTAGTGAGACCCTGTTTCAAAATAAAAAAACATACAGCTGAAGATGTACCTTGGAGGCAGAATGTCCCTGGGTTCCATCCTCAGTACCAAAAAACAAGCAAGCAAGCAAACAAACAAACAAACAAATAAAGAGCAACAACCAAAATATAACTAAAGTAATATTTAGAAAGCATACCAGTGAGCCAAAACCTAGGGTCCAAAAATGCTCATTTCGGACTTCTAAAACTCCATCTAAGGTAGATACCTAATCGAAAACACAGAAATAGGTTATCAGGCTTGTCTGTATTTGGCATATCCAACAGAGTCCAGTAACATTATAACGTAGATCTATGCCTAGAAACGATAGGGCCAAACTACACGAGGATGCGTATTGGCCAAAGAAGTGCCAGCCCACCCAGGGCACCGCTTCAGCTTGGTCAGTACTGACTCAAGGCTCCCAGTCCCTCCAGAGTCAGGCCACGACTGCTCAGTCTTAAACTCAACCCCCAACTTCAACCAGGGTAGGCCTCTTTTGATGACGTCAATATGGTGTAAGTGGTATAGACATGTTTCCTTATCATTGTTTTCTCTGGATTCCCTTACAAAACAAATCTCTGCTCAACACTTTGCTGCTTATATGTGGGCTTTCAGGAAATTTCAGGCTAGATGTAAAGTGTGAGGCCCGCGCCTTGGCCGCCCGGAGCGTGAGGCCAGGCCTCACCAGCAGAGACAGGCAGACAGTTAGGCTGGCAGAAGTGGCCCTTGTGATACTGCAGACAAGAGTTTAAAACAGTGCCAAAATATTGTGTGCATGTGTGCCTCTGCCATCTTGTGCTCCATTAAGATATAGGACTAGAATGTACCAATAAAAAAATAGAAAAAATTTATGCAGGAAAAAACAGAATAGTACCAAAATATAAACATTTCAATTATTTCTATATCAGGCAGCAGGCTGAAATTTGTTACAGAAAGTCCACAGAACATGGTTTTTGGTGGTGAAATAACTAACCAGCAAAATTAGATTTTGACTTCACAAAATTCTAGATTTGAACAGTCAGAAAATCACAGCATTTCTATAGCTAACCAGGCGGCCTTCAGACGAGTCCAGTCTACGCTTTTTTGAAAATGAATTTGTCTTCTAAACTGAGCAATTCCTCAAATCGCTCCATTTTTGCTAGTATGATCCTTGCTGTGTTATTACAAAGAACAAACTCTCCTAGAGTAAGATTCTGGGTAAGGTTCAGTAAAGTATTATTATATACACACACTTCTAATTTCTAACATAAATTAAAATGATTTTATTTACTATTCAATCTTACCTCTCTGATAAGTTTATCCAGCTGACCAATAACATGGGGTGGTGTTGTCTGAGGAAATAAAAATAAAATATGAATACTCTAGGACGGAAAAATACGCTTCCCACAATGGTCCTGAGATCTCCAAATGAATTTTTTTTTTTTTTTGGTGGTACTGGGTACTGGGGTTCTTGGAAGCCCTTCTACCTCCGGGCTACACTCCCAGACCTATTTCTTATATTTTTATTTGGAAACAGAGTCTCTTAAGCCAGTGAGGCTGGCTTTGAACCTGCACGATCCTCCTGTCTCCCCTCCCAAGCGCGGGGATTACAAGCATGCGCCACCACGCCCGGCGCATCTAAATGAATTTTAAACCAGCCTTTTGTCTCGGCTTGCGCCCTGTCACAATTTAGAGAAGTGGCCCTGCTGGAGGAACATCATCCCCACCTGGTCCATGCGTACAATTATAACTCACAATGAAGAGAAGCTACAATCTCTAGAATTAAGTAGGACTTATAGAACCAGTCAACCAACAAAAATATTCCAGTAATGGTTAGAAAAGTAACATTTGCACATATCAGAGCCTATACAACTATTATCTTACTGTTATTATTGCATTTGGAGATAAAATGATTGCCTGGCAAGTGCACCGCCCTGGGTTTGATCCCCAGTTGAAAAAGACAAAAAGACGGCCGGGCGTGGTGGCGCACGCTTGTAATCCCCGCGCTTGGGAGGCGGAGACAGGAGGATCACAAAGTTCGAAGTCGCGCACACTGGCTTAGGAAACCCTGTTTCCAAATAAAAAAGTATAAAAAATAGGTCTGGGAGTATAGCCCGGAGGTAGAAGGGCTTCCAGGAACCCCAGTACCACCACCAAAAAAAAGACAAAAAGACCAAAAAAAAAAAATCCCCTTTAAAAAATGATTGTCCCTTAATTTCAGACAAGGCAAAAGGGTCAGAGGCAAAGGAAAAGTACAAGTTATATACACACCAGTCCTGGGAAACCACCTTTCTGATCAAGGGTTTGTTGGCAGGTATTATAATTTCAATAAGTAGCAATTGGTCTTTTTTTGTTTCCCCAGTACTGGGGATCGAATCCAGAGGCATTCTAACTCCAAGTATACCCCCAGCCCTACTTTTTATTTTTTTGTATGTCACACAATATTCTTTATTTGAATTTTAAACCAACCATTTAAACATTAACAATCATTTTAAGCTCATGGACCATACAAAACAGGTAGTTCGAAGGTTTGGCCCTTGACCCTGGCAAAAGTGCACAACTGTAGCAGGTTATTGAGAGAATCAGTGAGCACCAGCCTTAACTAACAGCCCAGGCATGTCTCTGGGTAGTCATTTAGGGATGCTATCCACTGATCTTTATCACTGCGAAAAGTGGGTGCTTCTCAGGGCATAAAGCAGGAGGCTGAGGCCCAGCAGTTTTCCTCTGTGTAAGTCTGGGTCTGCTGCTACGACACCTACTCCCACCTTTAGTGCTGAGCAGTTTTCCCTGCACTGCTAATTGACTCTGGCAAGGGATGTATTCCTTTTTATATTTCTTTTTACTTGGCTTTATTTTGCTTTCCTCTGCTTTTACTCCTCCAGTTCTATCTTTTTCAGGATGCCTGAATTTCTCTTCTGGAAATTGCTAGTATTTGGAGAAGAGAGCCCAGCCCTATTTTTTATTCTTTATTTTGAAACAGGGTCTCACTGAGTTGCTGAGGGTCTCACTAAGTAGCTGAGGCTGGCCGCGAACTGCGATCCTCCTGTCTCAAAAATGCTAGGATTACAAGTGTGCGTCACCATGTCCAGTTTCTTCTTCTCCTTCTTTTTTTTTTTTTGGTGGTACTGGGATTCCTGGAAGCCCTTCTACCCCCGGGCTACACTCCCAGACCTATTTTATATTTTTATTTTGAAACAGGGTCTCTTAAGCCAGCACGGCTGGCTTCGAACCTGCGTGATCCTCCTGTCTCTGCCTCCCAAGTGCGAGGATTACAAACGTGCACCACCACGCACAACCCAGTTTATTTTTGATTTTGAAACAGGGTCTCACTGAGTTGCAGAGGGCCTCACTAAGTAGCTGAGGCTGTCCGCGAACCACGATCCTCCTGTCTCAGCCTCCCAAATGCTGGGATTACAAGCATATGCCACCCACTCAGCTATTTGTTTACTTATTCATTGTAGCACTGAGGAATTAACCCAGGGCATTCTATCTCCAATCTCCAAGCTATACCCCTAGCCCAATTTTCATTTTTACTTTGGAACAGGGTCTCACTAAGTTGATAAAGAGCCTTACTACCTGCTGAGGCTGTCCCTGAGCCTGTAATCTTATCTCAACCTCCCAAATCCTGGGATTACAAGCATGTGTGACCAACTCAGCTGAGGCAAATAATTTCAAATTCATGACTGTAAGTTTCAGAAACACGGGAACATCTGTACCTCCTTTATTGGCCAGTGGAATTCCACATGGTTCTTACTGTATGAGTTTCAGAGATTGTTTGACTTTGTTTCTAACAGGCCCCTCCAGTTGCTAAAACTTCTAAAATCTGGTAGAAGAGCACACAGTGTCTAAGTGTGGAA
The DNA here is from genome assembly GCF_963383645.1 of Muscardinus avellanarius. Lineage (NCBI taxonomy): Eukaryota > Metazoa > Chordata > Mammalia > Rodentia > Gliridae > Muscardinus > Muscardinus avellanarius. Next base: position 26,244,925 of record NC_137801.1, on the reverse strand, counting down.
GACCGTCTGTTAAGCATGTGCACTCAAGACCTACCTGGAGGAGTACCTTGCCGCTGTACACACTCATGGGGTACATAGTACCGAATGTCATCAGGGCGATGGCGATTGCAGAGGCGGTGTCCACAGCAAAGTAATTACTAAAAGAAAAAATAATTCCACATATTAAATGTATGAGTCACTGGGCATCTTCAATCTACTGAACACTAGTTATCTAAAACAAGAGGACTGTTTTTCAGCACAAATGACCATTACTGTCAAAGTAGCACCTCAAAGGAAAAACACAACAAAACCAAATCAGATTCTAACTAGAAACCTTGCCTGTCAACGTTTAGTGAAAAACATCAAGTAACTACATTAATTTGTGTGGGGTGAAGCTGAAGGTCAAATGTGAGTGTTGATTTACTCGTGTGTTTCAACCTGCTTGTCCACTAGAAAGATTTCAAAGACAGTAATTTGCTTGAGACAAAAACTATCAACTAGTAATTTTTTTTTTTTGGCGGGTCTGGGGTGGAACCCAGGGGCTTGTTTGACCTCTGAGTTACACCCCCTGCCCTATTTTTTATTCTTTATTTTGAAACAAGGGCTCACTGAGTTGCAAAGGGCCTCACTAAGTAACTGAGGCTGTCCACGAATCACAATCCTCTGGTCTCAGCCTCCCAAATGCTGGGATTACATGCATGAGCCACCACGCCCAGAGATAAACTAGTAATTTCTGATACACAGAGATGAATGGAAATAATAAGAATGTATTGCATTAAATAGAATGGTTAAAAAAATATGGTATAGCCAGGCGTGGTGGCGCACGCTTGTAATCCCCGCGCTTGGGAGGCAGAGACAGGAGGATCGTGCAGGTTTGAAGCCAGTCATGCGCACTGGCTTAGGAGACCCTGTTTCCAAATAAAAATCTAAAAATAGGTCTGGGAGTGTAGCCCGGAGGTAGAAGGGCTTCCGGGAACCCCAGTACCACCAAAAAAAAAAAAAAAAAAAAAAAAAAATATATATATATATATATATATATATATAGTATATACATACAATGAAATGCTATGAAATGCTATTCAGCCTTGAAAAGGGAGGCAATTCTGACACATGCAACAACATAGATGAACTTGAAAACATTATGCTATGTAAAAATAAGACAGTTACAAAAAGATAAATGTTGTGGGATTCTACTTATATTAGTTAGAATAATCAGAATCAAAGACAGAAAGTAGAATGAGGTTGCCAGCAACAGTGGATGGGGAAAAGTAACAGGGAGTACTTGTTTAATGTGTACAGAGATTTTTGTTTGTTTGTTTGTTTTTGTTTTTTGGTGGTACTGGAGCTCCTGGAAACCCTTCTACCTCCAGGCTACACTTACAGATCTATTTGATATATTTTTAAAATTTGGAAACAGGGTCTCTTAAGCCAGCTTCGAATCTGCTTGATCCTCCTGTCTCTGCCTCCCAAGCGCGGGGATTACAGCATGCGCCACCATGCCTGGCGCCTGTACAGAGCTTTTGTTAGAGATGATGGAAAGGTTTTAACTAGTGCTCTCTTTGGCAGCACATATACTAAAATCGGAACGATACAGAGAAGATTAGCGTGGCCCCTGCGCAAGGATGACACGCACATTCAAGAAGCGTTCCATATTTTTCCCTCTAATATGCCCAAACTAGGGAACGTAGAGGATACCAGTGGGATTCCAGGTAATGGAGGGGAAATATCAACAAAGCTTGAATGGAAAGATAGGGGAGGAGGAAGACTGGACTTGATTAATGAGGGTCTACATCCGAATATGTGTAAAATTATGAATATGACATGGTTACCCTGGACAATCACTGGTGGGAGGGGGGAAGGGGAAAACAGGGGCAGGGGGAGAGGGCACCAAGTATAGTTTAAATGTATACCATTTATGTTCAGTAAAAAATAAAAAAATAATAAAAAAGAAAAGGTTTTAACTAGACAGGTGACGGCTGCAGAAAAATGTGTGTACTTAATGCCATTGAACTATGGGCTTAAAAGTTGTTAAAATTATAAACTTGATGTTATGTATCTTTTAATTCAGTTTTAAAAATAGAATGCACTGGAATGGATGAGAGTAGCATTTAAAAAGATGGAAAATACAAAAAAATCCAGTGTCAATGATAAGGAAAGATATGTTCAGGGAGGTAGACATTAATAGAAGTCAGGAAGGCATAATTTTTTTTTTTTTTTTTTTTTTTTGTGGTGCTGAGATGGAACCCAGGGGCATTCTATCCCCAAGCTACACTCTCAGCTCTACTTTTTATTCTTTATTTTGAAACAGGGTCTCACTAAGTTGCAGAGGGCCTCACTAAGTAGCTGAGGCTGGTCGCGAACCTGCAATCCTCCTGTCTCAGCCTCCCAGATGCTGAGATTACAACCATGCACCACCACGCCCGACTAGGAAAGCATAACTTTGAAATCCAAACAGAGATCTGGGTTAGAAATAAAGATTTGGGACTCCTCCTAGAAGTAGTAAGTAAAAACAATTATATAACATTTTAGGAAATAAAAACCTAATAATAATAATAACAACAACAACAACAACAACAATAACAAAAACAGATTCTAGTAAACACTAATATTTAAGGGGTAAGGCAGCCAAAGAATTATGTGTCATAAAATATTACTCAGTACAGCTGTAATGTCTATCTCCTAAGAGACTTTATTATTTTGTGGTACTGGGGGTGGAAACCAGAGGCTTTTCTACCTCCGGGCTATACTCTCAGACCTATTTTATACTTTATTTGGAAACAGGTTCTCACTAAGTTGCCGAGAGCCTCACTAAGTGCTGAGGCTGGCTTCAAACCCGAGCCATCCTCCTGTCTCAGCCTCCCGAGTGAGGGGATTACAAGTGTGCACCACCACGCCCGGCTTCCTAAGAGACTTTGTTTTAAAAAACTGCTTCACACCTACGTCCTCTTCTCCACCAGCAAAGCAGCTGTAGCTTAGATCTCTCTTCTTGTCCCCTTCTCTGTTTCACTCATCAGGTGAGCAGTAGAAAATTTCAGTAGTTTCCAAGTCTGCATTATAGGTTGTGGTGAGAAATACTAAACCAAACCAAAGTTACACACGTCATACAAAATAATGCCAGGGGCTTGACTCTAACCTATCCGGCTGGTGTAGTTAAAAGTCAGGTCCCAGGAACCAAAACAATTCGACACCAATAAGCGGTACTTACTTAATTTCAATTAGCATGTATGTAATACAAAGAGCAAATGCTCCAGCAAGATCAATCAAGACAAATGGATTCATTCGGGGAAGGAAGATACTGCTGAGTCCTGGAATAATTCCACACAAGCTATGAAAGAAACAAAGGGTGTTCATTAGCAAGACTCAAATAATACTTATGAAAACCTTGTCCACAGTAACTTGTATGTTAGTATCACAGAATGTACTTCATAAAGAAAGTAAAAAGCTCTCTCATTTGTAAGGATTTTTCTATTACCAGTTAAAAAGTAAACAGCTGCCGGGCGTGGTGGCGCACGCTTGTAATCCCCGAGGTTGGGAGGCGGAGACAGGAGGATCGCGCAGGTTTGAAGCCAGCTGTGCTGGCTTAAGAGACCCTGTTTCTAAATAAAAAGTATAAAATAGGTCTGGGAGTGTAGCCCGGAGGTAGAAGGGCTTCCAGGAACCTCAGTATCGCCAAAACAAAACAAAACCAAACAAGAGTAAAGAGCTGGGCATGGTGGTGCATGCCTGTAAAACCTATACTTGGGAGGTTGGGACAGGAAGATGACAGGTTTGCAGCCAGCCTCAGCAACCTAGTGAGGCCCTCCACAATTTAGTAAGACCCTGTTTCAAAATAAAATAATTAAATAGGGCTAGGGTGTAGCTTGGAGGTAGAATGTCCCTAGGTTCCAACCCAAGTACTATGCATTAAAAAAAAAAAAGTAAAGGTGAGATTCATGCATGAATCCCAACGATAAATAAGTCCCTAAGACAGGCATTTCCTGTAAATTCCTTTTTTTCTTCTGGTGATGGTGGTACTGGAGATTGAGCCTTGGGGCATTCTCCCTCTGAGCTACACCCCTGGCCCTATTTTATTTTTTATTTGCAAACAAGTTCTCTCTAGGTTACTGAAGCCTAAGTTGCTGAGGCTGGCCTCAGACCTTTGATCCTCCTGTCTTTGCCTCCAAAGTAGTGGGATTACAGGTATGTGCTGCTACACCAGGCTTTTGTGAATTCTTTTAAATTATGCATGTCATTAAACTTCATAATATCTTACCTGCGGCTAAGATCTGCCACATGCTCTTGAAGCCAGCTGGTACTAGCAGCTTTAAAAAGAAAATATTTCTATTATCTATACAGAAGAACAACTGGTCCCTAAAAATACTCAAGTTCTGTTATTTTAAAAATAACTTAAAAGTGACTGTGTAACATAACAAAAGGACATGTTACTCCTCAAATCTGAAACTGTTTCTTTTTTTTTATGCCCTTAAGATAGCAAGTCAAAAGCAGTTTCAGGAAGCTGAGAATGGGTCACGGGTACTCTGATTATTAATTCTTTCTTCTCTCTCAGGAGTCAGGTGGGCTCTGGGTAAATCCAAAGACACCTGTTAGTTACTCTCCCTGGACAAGTAGCCTCCTGGCTCCAGCATTCTGTTCCATTTACCAAGGGTAATGTAGAAATATTATTCTTTTAGATATATAATATAATGCAAAAAGGAGTCCTATTAAAAAATAGTAGAGCAGATAAATGAATTGGTTGGTGCCAGGATACCTGGCTTCAAATCCCAACCCTGCCCATAACTAGATGTGTGACTTCTGGAAAGGATTTACTCTCTCAGTGCCTCAATGTAAACCTGGGAGAGTGAAACTGATTATATGTTACAGGGAGAATTAAATAGGCTGCTCGATAAGTAGCCTTTAGCACAGTGGCCGGCATACAGAAGGTGTTCAATAATATTATCTTCCACTCAAGATTTTTATTTTTTGTGGTACTGGGGTTTGAACCCAGGTGCCTTCTACCTCCAAGCCACACCCTCAGCCCTATTTTTTTCCCTCTTATTTTGAAACAGGGGCTCACTAAATTGCACAAGGCTTCACTAAGAGCGAAGGCTGGCATCGAACCTGCAATCCTCTTGTCTCAGCCTCCCAAGTACTGAGATTACAAGCATACACTACCATGCCCACCTTCCACTCAGATTTCAAGTAATGACACAAATCTTGATATTTCTGGTAATTTGCATTTCTACTGAATGAAAATATAAACTAGATACCTTTCTGAAAATAAATTCAGTAACATATACCAAAGCCTTTAAAAATATTACAACCTAGGGATATAGTTCAGTGAAAGAATGCTTGTCTAGCATGCAAGAGGCCTTTAGTTCAATCCTCAGATCTACAAAATAATTTATATATATATTTTATGTTTATATATTTAAAATAATTTTATATATATTTATATAATTTACACACACACACACACACACACACACACACACACACACAGAGGCATTCTACCTCTGAGCTATACCACCAGCCCTATTTTATTCTCTTATTTATTTATTTTTTGGTGGTACTGGGGTTCTGGAAGCCCTTCTACCTCCAGGCTATACTTCAGACCCATTTTTATATTTTTATTTGAAAACAGGGTCTCTTAAGCCAGCGAGGCTGGCTTCGAACCTGTGCGATCCTCCTGTCTCTGCCTCCCAAACAAAGGGATTACAAGCGTGCGCCACCATGCCGGCTTTTATTCTTTTATTTTTTGAAACAGGGTTTCACTAAGTTACAGAGGGTCTCATTAAGTTGCTGAGGCTGGCCACAAACCTGCAATTCTGTGCACCACCATACCTGTCAAAAATTTTCATTTTGAATCTAATTGATAATTCCTCCTTTGGCAATTTATCCTAAAGAGAGAATCAGGAATGCAGACAAAGAATTTCACACAAAGAGCCTGATTATTTAGAAATCATTATTTATAAAAGGAAAAGCTGAAAAATTAGTAAAAAGAATAATGCTTAAAATATTCTATGACAGGATATTATACAAGCATTCAAAAATCATTTGTTTAAAGAGTATTTAATGAGCCGGGCGTGGTGGCGCACGCTTGTAATCCCAGCATTTGGAGGGTGAGACCAGAGGATCATGGTTTGCCGACAGCCTCAGCTACTTAGTGAGGCCCTCTGCAACTCAGTGAGACCCAGTTTCAAAATAAAGAATAAAAAATAGGGCAGGAGGTGTAGCTCGGAGGTCAAATCCCCTTGGGTTCTAGCCCCAGACCCGCAAAAAAAAAAAAAAAAAAAAAAGTATTTAATGAGGCAATACTCAAGACAGAAGTTAACAAAAAAGCCAGACATACTCAGTGCATGGTGGCTCACACTTGTAATCCCAGTACTTGGGAGGCTGAGACAGGAGAATCGCAGTTCAAAGACAGCCTCAGCAATTTAGTAAGACCCTGTTTCAAAATAAAAAAATAAAAAGGCTGGGGGTGTAGCTTGGATGGAGAAGACATCTGGGTTCAATCCTCAGTAATAAAAAAAAAATTAAAAAGGATATATATATTAAAAAGAAAGCCAGCTGGGTGTGGTGACGCACACTTATAATCCCCGTGCTTGGGAGGTGAAGACAGGAGGATTGCGCACCCCTAGTACCACAAACAAACAAACAAAAAAAAAAAAAAAAGAAAGAAAGCAAGCAAGCCAGCAGGGCATGGTGGTGCACGCTTGTTAATCCCAGCATTCAGGAGGCTGAGACCAGAGAATCGTGGTTCGCTGACAGCCTCAGCTACTTAGTGAGGCCCTCTGCTACTTAGAGAGACCCTGTTTCAAAATAAAGAATAAAAAATACGTAATAGGGCTGGGGGTGTAGCTCAAAGGTAGAATGCCCCTGGATTCCATCCCCAGACCTGCCAAAAAAAAAAAAAAAGTTCTCAGGAATTTATTTCATTAACAATACAATTATTTTCAATTTGCAATATCAACTATTCTAAGTATACTGATGTCTCCCAAAAAAGGTTAACAATAGACTTTATCAAGAGACTTTATGTGAATCCCATTCACACTATTTGGCATATTTAATTTTTAGCTGAGTGTGATGGTGCACACCTGAAATCCTAGTACTTGGGAGGCTGAGACTGGAAGACTGCAGGCTTGAGGACAGTGCTGAGACTCTCATCAACCTACAGCGACCCTGTTTCAAAATAAAAATTATATAGGACTAAGGCTGTAGCTCAGAGGTAAATGCCCCCAGATTTTTTTTTTTGGTGGTACTGGGGATGGAACCCTTCTACCTCTGGGCTACACTCCCAGACCCATTTTTATTTGGAAACAGGGTCTCTTAAGCCAACGCGGCTGGCTTCGAACCTGCGGGATCCTCCTGTCTCCACCTCCCAAGCACAGGGATTACAAGTGTGTGCCACCACGCCAGGCACGCCCCCGGATTTTACACAGGTAAAATCTCATTGATATTATTTGGTAAATTTAATTTTTTAGCTGAGCACGATGGCACATAACTCTAATCCTAGTACTGGGAGGCTGAGGCAGGAGGATAGGTTAAAGAACAACCTCCCCAAGTACTGAAACTCATCAACCTAGGGAGACCATTCCAAAATAAAAATAAAATTGGGCTAGGGGTGCAGCTCATAGGTAAAATGCCCCCAACCTGAATCCCCACACCACACACAAATTTTTAATTAATATTTTACCACATATAATATATAGATCAGTCCTGTTTTTAAATAACTGTAATTTTAACACTTGAGCAAATTAGATTTTGTGTTTATAATTCTCTTCTTAAAGAGGACCTGCATTCTACCTGGCTCTTTTTTTAAGATTTATAGATTTACCTATGTTTATTTTTGTGGTGCTGAGGGTGAGAATAGGGATATTCCACTTCCACGCTGCATTTCCACAGCCTCTTTTTTATTTTTTGGTGGGACTGGGGATGGAGCCCTCGGCATTCAACCTCTGAGCTACAACCCCAGATTTATTTTACATTTTGTAAAACAGGGTCTCACTAGGCTGCTTAGAGATTCTCACTACTTTCTGAGGTTTTTCTCAAACCTGCGATCCTCCTGTGTTTGCCTCCCGGGTATGCAATACCACACCCGGCTTCATCTCTAACATTTTACAACTTTATTTGGAATTAGGGTGTGACTGAGTTGTTGAGGGCCTCACTATATTGCTGAAGCTGGCTTCAAACCGTGACTCAGCCTCCCAAGTACTGGGATTACGGGTGTGTGCCACCACTGGGCCTGGCCTGTTTCTTTTGAAAGGGGGGGTCTTACTAACTTTCTGAAGCTAGCCTTGAACATGTGATCCTCCTATCTCAGCCTCCCAAGTACTGAGGTTACAGGAGTGCACCATGATTCAGGCAGAACATACTTTCTTACTGATTCAAGAGTTAATGATCACCTGTCATGCTATGCACATTTGTGGAAAATCTGGCACTAAACCATTTGTAGATGATCTGCTTGTGGGTCAGGGTTTCATATGAAGCACACCCCCTGGCTATGATCTACTGAAAGTTAGCACTGACACAAAGGTTTGTACTTCTGAGGCTAGGATAGCAGGTTTGAAGCTAGCCTCAGCAACTTAGTGAGGATCTCAGCAACTTAGCAAGACCCTGTTTCCAAATAAAAAATAAGATAGGTTTGGGGTATAGCCTAGAGGTAGAAGGCCCTTGGGTTCCATCCCCAGTACCACCACACACACACACAAAGTTAATGAGCTAGGAGTGGCAGTGCACACTTGTAATCACAGTTCGTGGGAGGCTAAGACAGGAATATCACAGGTTAATGGCTAGCCCCAGCTACTTAGTGAGACCCTCCACAATTTAGTGAGACCATTTAAAAATAAAAAATAAAGGCCGGGCGTGGTGGCACACGCTTGTAATTCCTGCGCTGGGGAGGTAGAGACAGGAGGATCGTGCTGGTTCGGAGCCAGCCTCGCTGGCTTAAGAGACCCTGTTTCCAAATAAAAATATATAAAATAGGTCTGGGAGTATAGCCTGGAGGTAGAAGGGCTTCCAGGAATCCCAGTACCACCACCACCAAAAAAAAAAAAATTAATTATTATTATTATTATTATTATTATTATTATTATTATTATTATTATTATTTTTAGTGGTACTGGGGTTCCTGGAAGCCCTTCTACCTCCGGGCTACACTCCCAGACCTATTTTTACATTTTTATTTGGAAACAGGGTCTCCTAAGCCAGAGCACGCGGCTGGCTTCGAACCTGTGCGATCCTCCTGTCTCTGCCTCCCAAGCACGGGGATTACAAGTATGCGCCACCACGCCCAGCAATTAATTAATTTTTAAAAAATAAAAAATAAAATAAGGCTGGGGGTGTAGCATAGAGGTAGAATGACCCAGGGTTGTTCAATTCCCAGTAAAACACACACACACACACACACACACACACACACACACACACACACAGAGTTAATGAAACAAAGAAAATACTTCTTTTATGAAAGATTAATTAGATTTTTTATTAATAGTAAATTATAAAAACATACCTTCAGAGACATAAGCAAAGGGTTTATTCCGAACAGAAAGCATTGTGAACAGGTTGAAAGAGAGAGCCACAAAAGTACCAACTAATAATCTTCCCCTAAAAAGAACAACAATAACATATTCCCCTTTATTTTTTCTTGGTAATATCAATATCAATTTCAGTATATAGAGAGACTAAAACATGGGGAGGTGAGAATGTCTACTTGAATGGTGAGGTATTTCTTTTTTTTCTTTCTTTCTTTCTTTTTTTTTTTTTTTTTTAGGTATTGGGAATGGAACCCAGGGACATTCTACCTCTGAGCTACACCCTCAGCCCTATTTTTTAAGTCTTTTTTATGTTTGAAACAGGGTCTCACTGAGTTGCGGAGGGCCTCATTAAGTAGTAGCTGAGGCTGTCTGTGAACTGTGATCCTCCGGTCTCTGCCTCCGGAATGCTGGGATTACAAGTGTGCGCCACCACGCGCGGTTTTCTTTGGTATTTCCATAGCCAGAATCTGAACTTGGTTTCCAGCCTCATAATCCTGTCTATTGCTGCTCCACCTCACACAGAACAAAAAACGAATCTTACAATTAACAACATATTTTCAGAGGCAGTTGCTGTTTGGAACTTACATAAATGTTAATACACTGGACAAGTGAGGCTTTTATGAATGACTTGATAAGACTAGGTAAGTCCCATGTAGCTGGCAAGTATGTGGGTGGAAGGACAATACGCTTTTCTATAGGGGCCAAGAAAGGTTTGGGGCCGAACGTGGAATTACAGAAGACCAGAGGGAAGTGGCTTAGTGTGCTCATCAGAGTCTATAAACAGTGAAGGACCTGAAGCCAAGATAGAAATGCATTCCTGAGAAGGATAAAAACATTTAAGGCGAGCCGGGCGTGGTGGTTCATGCTTGTAATCCCAGTTCTAGAGAGTCTGAGACAAGAGGATCTTGGTTTCAAAGACAGCCTCAGCTACTTAGTGAGGCCCTCTGCGACTTAGTGAGACCCTATTTCAAAATAAAAAATAAAAAACAGGGCTGGGGTGTAGCTTGGAGGTAGAATGTGCCTGGGTTCAATCCCTAGTACAACTAAAAAACTAAATAAAAATCTAGGGCTAGAGAACTGTCACAGGGAATAAGGATCTTGTTTTTGAAATGTCAGTGAAAAATGTATGTCGTCAACATACATTTAACAAAGTTGATGTTACTGAATAGTACATCAATTAATAACTGAATAAAACTTAATAGAAAATTAAATGTTATATAAAAAATGAAATCTTACGTATGTATCTCAGGTTGCTCCAAAAAGCGTTCTGCACTAAAAGAAATAAAAGATATTAAATAAGTTCTATAAGTTATAAAACTAAAAAGCTATATTGAATATAATTAATACACCTTGAAGGCCCCAAAATAACTTTATTATAATCTATTATAGCAGTAATGAGACAAGAAGACTCAATTAAAATAATATGAAATGTCCCTCTTTCTCTACTAAACCTGTTTCAATGGGTTGGTAAGAAACATCAAGATATGTCTCACTCAACCTCTTTCATTCATTCATTTCCTCTTATGACTGAACTTAGTTACATCAAAGAAATAAATAAAATAAAATAAGTGAAATAAAGCCGGGTGTGGTGGCGTATACCTGTAATCTCAGTATTTGGGAGGCTGAGACAGGAGGATCGTGGTTCACAGACAGCCTCAGCTACTTAGTGAGGCCCTCTGCAACTCAGTGAGACCCTGTTTCAAAATAAAAGAATAAAAATAGGGCTGGGGGTATACCTCAGAGGTAGAATGCCCCTGGGTTCCAGCCCCAGTACCACAATAAAATAAAATAAAATAAAATAAAATAAAATAAAATAAGTAAAGGAGAATGGGAAAAGTCTCAATAGGAAGAGCTTGCACCACCAAGCACTCCAGCACTGTTGATCTTAATTTGCATACCCTTCAAACCAGATGTGTTCCACTGGATTCTCTCATGTTCTCAAAGATGTCATAGGTGGGATTTAGAATAATATATGCAAATGTACCTTTCTTTTAATATAAAGAGAGCTCCCAATTGTGCCAAGACCGTGGAGGCAAATACAGCCAGAACTTCTAATCTTTCAAACCTGAAACCAGAGAATTAATTAGATCATCATAATTCTTTGAGCTCCCAAACCAGACTCTCTAGAACACATTTACGTGTACTCATTCCCTCAGTACACACGTCTAGTCTATTATTAACCAAACAGTATTAGAACAGATTATAGTTTTTACAAGGATAAAAATGAAAATCAAAGATTAAATTAAAAAGGAGCACCTATCTGTACAACAAATATTCTCAGCATCCACTTATGGCTCTTATTTTTCTAGAAATAATCATTATCATAAGAATAGCTAACATTCAATAGACTTATCTTGTGTTAGTCCCTGGTTAGTACCTAACATATTACTTCACCTAAACTTTAAGTACTTATGACAATTACTGTATCCACTTTTTTTTTTCCTGAACAGATAGGAATTTGGAACACACAGGGGGAAAAGCAACTGTTTAGAGTCATATATAGAGAGCAAGTGAAAAAAATAAAGATTTCCAAACTCAAGCACTCTGACTCCAGAATTCACGATCTCAACCACTTATTATATTGCCTCTCAATTCTGCACTTAATGACAGTTCATTATGAGTATTCTTTTTTTTTTTTTCCCTGTGGCGTGGCGGCGGAACCCTGGAGCATTTAACCTCTGCGCTACACCCCCTGCCCTATTTTTCACTCTTTATTTTGAAACAGGGTCTCACTAAGTTGTGGAGGGCCTCACTAAGTCGCTGAAGCTGACCACAAACCCACATTCTACAGCCTCAGTCTACCAAGTGCTGGGATTACAGGCGTGCGCCACCACGCCCAGCTCACGAGTATTCTTTATAAATGATCCTAGACTGTAAGCTGAGAGTCAGGGGTAACTATCTTACTCATCTGAGTTTTCGCACAACACACATATCATACAGTATCTAATATTATGCTAAGTATAAATGCTTAAAATTTCTTAAGGAAATAATCATGGAGGTTCAGAAAAGATAATATAATTAAAGATGTTCATCACACTAATGTTTTTAAAGGGGAAATGGTGGAATCTATGAAGAATATTATGCACTATTAAAAATATAAAATAAAAAGCCAGGTATGGCGGCACACGCTTGTAATCCCAGTACTTGGGAGGCTGAGACAGGAGGATCTAGGTTCGCTGCCAGCCTCAGCTACTTAGTGAGGCCCTCTGCAACTTAGTGAGTCCCTGTTTCAAAATAAAGAGTAAAAATATAGAGCTGGGGTGTAGCTCAGAGGTAGAATGCCCAAAGGTTCAATCCCTAGTACCACAAAAATAAGTAAATTTTATATATGTATATATGTAATAGATGTGTTTATTGGCATGAAAAATAAAATAAGTGAAAAAATGTGTGAAAAAAAGGAGGTTATAAAAATACAAAGAAGCCGGGCTGGGAGGCTGAGACAGGAGGATCACACAGGTTTGAAGCCAGCCTCAGGTATTTAGCGAGGCTCTCAGCAACTTAGCGAGACCCTGTTTCCAAATAAAATATAAATAGGTCTGGAAGTAGAAAAGCCCTGGGTTCCACCCCCAGTACCACCAAAAAAACCCCAAACAAACAAACAAAAAACAAAGAAGAAGTCAAATATAATAGTGCATGCCTGTAATACCAGTACATGGGGATCTGAGACAGGAGGACCTCAAGTTCAAAGTCAGCCTTGATAATTTAGCGAGGTGCTCAGCAACTTAGTGAGACCCTTATTCTTTCAGATAAGAATTAAAAGCCAGGCATGGTGGCGCATGCTTGTAATCCCAGCACTTGGGAAGCTGAGACCAGAGGACTGTGGTTCGTAGACAGCCTCAGCTACTTAGTGAGGCTCTTTGTAACTCAGTGAGACCCTGTTTCAAAATTAAAAATAGAATATAGGGCTGGGGGTGTAGCTCAGAGGTCGAATGCCTTTGGGTTCCATCCCCAGACACCTCCCCCCCAAAAAAAAAGTAGAATCAGGCTGTTGGTGTAGCTTGTAGGTAGAATGGCTCTGGGTTCTATCCTCAGTATCAAAACAAAGATCTGGCTGTGAATATTTCATTTCAGTATTATTTCTATTTTAAATGTTCATATTTCTTTTCAGGCTTCTCTTTTCTATATACTTTCACTATGTGATCATACCACTAAGCAGGCAGCATTAATCTTCCAGAAACAGGGTAATTAGCTCCTAACTGCACTATTATCTTAGTAGCAATATGGGAAGAAAATAATTTGAACTTACCCAAATGAGTAGACAGGGCTAGGTTTCCTCATCATTACCCAGTAACTTATTAAGCATGTTATTAAGCTAAGTAAAAGAAAAAGAAATTCAACATTAGAACCAGACCTAGAGGAGAAGATGCAGAGATGAATTAAGTTTTCAGAACTTGGAAGTTGCTGCGTTATCAGTGCTGACGCAGACTACCCTGACAATAAATTATCCTGATAATTTATAATATAGTTATAACGTGTACACTCTAATAATTCCCAATATGAGTACGTGGTATACTCAAATGATGACAGTTTTAATGTGAAGAAAACAAAAGAAGCTCTAGTTACCATGAAGTCTTTACACAGAACCTCACCATACAGAATGTTTTCCACCCCAAATGGTCTCCACAATTAATTTCTTTTTTAAACAGAACTGCGGATGGAACCCAGGGTCATTCCACCTCCAAGCGACACCCCCACCCTATTTTTTTATTCTTTATTTTGAAGTAGGGTCTCACTAAGTTGTGGAAGGCCTAAGTAGCTGAGGCTGGCTGCAAACCCATGATCCTCCTGTCTCAGCCTCTTAAGTACTAGAATTACAAGCATGCATACCAACCCGGCTAATTTTTTTGTTTGTTTGTTTGTTTTTGTGGTACTGGGGATGGAACCCAGGGGCATTCTAACTCTGAGCTATCCCCCTAGCCCCTTTTTTAAATTCTTTATTTTGAAACAGGGTCTTACTGAGTTGCAAAAGGCCTAAGTAGCCGAGGCTGTACTTGAGCTGCAATCCTCCTGTCTCATCTCCTATATGCTAGGATTACAAGCATGCGCCACCACGCCTGCCTCTAAGATCATTTTGAAAAGATATTATAAAGCAGGCCTATAATCCCAGTTCTAAGGGTGTAGTTCAGAGGTAGCATGCCTCTGAGTTCAATCCCTAATACCAAAAAAATATAATAATAATAATAATAATAATAATAGCAATATCTTTTATTCTAGCATATACAATAACTTTATTTATTTGTTTGTTTATTTATTTATTTATTTATTGCGGGTCTGAGGATCGAACCCAGGTGCATTCAACTTCCAAGCTACACCCCCTGCCATATTTTTTAATTATTTCTTTTGAAACAGGGTCTCACTAAATTGCGGAGGGCCTCACTAAGTAGCTGAGTCTGTCCACAAACCACAATCTTCCGGTCTCAGTCTCCCGAATGCTGGGATTACAAGCGTGTACCACCATGCCCGGCTTACAATAATTTTAACATCAATATGCTGTACTTTTTTTTTTTTTTTTTTTTTTGCGGTACTGAGGATGAAGCCCAGGGACATTCTACCTCTGAGCTATACCTCCAGCCCTATTTTTTATTGTTTATTTTGAAACAGAGTCTCACTGAATTGTAGAGGGCCTAAGTAGCTGAGGTTGTTCATGAACTACAATTCTCCTGTCTCAGCCTCCCGAATGCTGGGATTACAAGTGTGCATCACCATGTTTGGCTTTACTTAATTTTTTTAAAGCTTAAAATAAACAATAAACTGGGCATGGTGGCACATGCTTGTAATCCCAGTACTTAAGAGACTGAGACAGGAGGATCCGGATTTGCAGCGAGCCTCAGCTACTTAGTGAGACCATTTCAAAATAAAGAATAATTCCCTAATATGTGAGAGTTAGGGAGAAATGGGTCATAGGAGGAACTCTTGGAAGAGCATCAGTAACTTTTAACTCTGTTTACATTGTCTTTGGATATACAATATTTTTTTATTTTTTAAGGGAGTTTATTTACCCTTTTGTTGCCTGTGCCATTGAAATCATATCCAAGAAATCACTTCCAATTTCAATGTTGTGAGGTTTTATGACCCAGATTTTCTTCTAAAAGCTGATAGTATTAAGATTTATATTTAGGTCCTTTATCTATTTTGAGTTAATATTTGTATATGTGTTAGGTAAGGGTCCAATTTTATTATTTTTCATTTATTATTATTTTTCAACAATATTTAGTTAAAAGACTAGTATTTCCTCCACCAAAAGTTCATGGAAACCTTGTCAAAAATAACTTGACAATGTATGGAAGAATTTATCTCTAGGCTTTTATTTAGCTCCAATGGTTTATATATCTGCCTTTAGAACAGTACTACACTGTTTCAATTATTGTAGCTTTATATGGTTTGAAATCAGAAAATATACATCTTCTAGCTTTGTTCTTCTTTGAGACTGTTTTGGGTATCTAGAGCCCATATTCCATATCAGGATAGATTTTTTTTCTGAAAAATAAATAAATAAATGTATGATAGTTTCACCTAAAAAAAAAAAAAGAAAAAAAAATATTCTCTGGTAAGAAAGAAAGCAAAAAGAAATATTGAAATGTTATCTTTAAGTCATCAAAAGTTTGGTACCAGACAAATGAAACTGTTATGTGAGATTATCAATGTTAATATTGTATAAATTGCTATAATACTAGATGTCAACCACTAAGCCAAGCGTGGGAAGGAGGGATGGGGAGGGAATGGGGTGGGGATCGGGTAGGGGCTAACTGGGCGATGTGTGCATGTATGTCTACAAAAGTATCTTATTTATACCACTATGATGTATGAATACATTGCACCAATAAAAAATAAAATAAAAAAAAAAACAAAAAAAAAAAAAATAAAGAATAAAAAATCGGGCTGGGAGTGGTGGCACACGCTTGTAATCCCAGCGCTTGGGAGGCTGAGACAGGAGGATCGCACAGGTTCGAAGCCAGCCTCAGCTACTTAGTGAGGCTCTCAGCAACTTAGTGAGACCCTGTTTCCAAATTAAAAAAAAAAAAAAGGTCTGGGAGTATAACCCCGAGGTAGAAAGCCTATGGGTTCCACCCCCAGTACCACCAAAAAAAAAAAAAAAAAAAAAAAAAAAAAAAAAAATCAGGCTGGGGGTGTAACTCATAGGTAGAATGCCCCTGGGTCTGAGTTCAATCCCAGCATCACACACACACACACACACACACACACACACACACACACACACACCATATACACAAACACACTCTCTCTCTTGTTCTCTCTCTCTAAATAATAGCAACATCTGGAATGGATAAAATTATGTTCATTTTCCAAATATAGTGAAGATTCACTCTAAAACAACTCACTGCAGTGTGAAAGTCAGGTCACAAGTATTGTCTTATATTTATTTATTTTTTTCCGGTATTGGGGATGAAACCCAGGAGCATCCACCTCTGAGCTACACCCATACCCTATTTTTTATTTTAAAACAAGGTCTAAGTTGTGGAGGTCCTCACTATGTAGCTGAGGCTGGCTGGGAACCCTGATCCTCCTGTCTCAGCATCCCAAGTACAAGCATGGGCCACCATGCCTGGTTCACGTATCTGTTTTATAACCAATTAAGTAAGTTAAGTTACTGGATCAAGGAAAAGACAGCCTTATAACACTCCTATCTCATAGATCTTGAAGACATCGATGTCTTACGTCCTTTGCAGTCCTTATTTGGAAACACAGAAGGCTGTGTGAAATGGGGAACTAAAGGCTGTTTCCCTAGCTTGTAATTCCACGCTTCTCAGTTATTAACTGTCCCTCGTTTTCCCACCGACACAACAGGAGCTTGTATTTGTACTTCTGTGACCCTGCCCTCAAGCCACAGCTGACTCATCCACAGCAAGGTATCTGAAGCACCTGACCTCAACTGGGCCAAAATCCTGTTTTAGGAAAATCTGGAAGTGGAACCAAGGTATTCCAGGCTTAATCAGGCTGCTTTCTCAAATAGCTGAAATATAAACACAAAAGCTGGAAATTTATATTTCAATATTTATATTCTCTGGATTTGGCAGCAGAGAAATTTGATCTAGAGGAACAAAGTAGTTAAGGGAATCTATGCAAAGGGAAGCAGAGCTGAGAGAGGCAGAGGAGAAGGCAGGTCCTACAGTGCTCCTGTTGAGGCCCTGCTGACGCCCTGCCCTCACATCCCACCACACACCCCTGAACCCCAAAAGACAGCTCCAGGCGGAGTCTGACGCTTATAGCCAGAGAGCCCTGGCTAACACCCAAGTGTGCTTCAGTCATGACAAAGTCCTTATTGTCTGCTAACCTCACTTCAAATTCAATTAAGCAGGAAGAATTTGGTATTCACACTGAAGCTATGCTAAAAATCTGTTTTGATCTTGAACAGATGGGTGATTTTTGTACTATTAGTAAATGAGGAATGAGAATCTGCAATAACAGAAATGTGAAAAAGTCACTAAACGCTTCTTTTTTCCTGTGTGTGGTACTGGGAACTGAACCCAGAGGCATTCTCTCTGAGTTACTCACTCTCATTTATTCATTCATGGTTCTGGGGATTAGACCAAGGGGCATTCTACCTCTGAGCCACACCTCTAGCCTGATTTTTATTTTTTATTTGGAAATAGGGTCTCGCTAGATTGCTGAAAGTCTCGCTACATTGTTGAGGCTGTCCTTGAACCTGTGATCCTCCTGTCTCAGCCTCCCCAGTACTGGGATTATTGGCATGTGCCACCATGCCCAGCTCACTAAATGTTTCTGAATATTAATTTTTTTTCTTTCTTTTTTTTTTTTTGGTGGTACTGGGGTTCCTGGAAGCCCTTCTACCTCCGGGCTACACTCCCAGACCTATTTTTACATTTTTATTTGGAAACAGGGTCTCCTAAGCCAGCGCTCGTGGCTGGCTTCGAACCTGCGCAATCCTCCTGTCTCTGCCTCCCAAGCGCGGGGATTACAAGCGTGCACCACCACGCCTGGCTGAATATTAATTTTTTAACAAAACATTTACTACAGTTCAGTAATTTTAAGATATATATGTGTGTGTGTGTGTGTGTGTGTGTGTGTATTTATTTATTTTTATTTATTTATTTATTTTTGCAGTACTGGAAATGGAACCCAGGAGCATTCTACCACTGAGCTATACCCCCAGCCCAATTTTTTATTCTTTATTTTGAAACAGGGTCTCACTGAATTGCGGAGGACCTCACTTAGTAGCTAAGGCTGTCTACAAACCTCAATCCTCCTATCTCAGCCTCCGGAATGCTGGGATGATAAGCATGCGTACCACGCCCGGATTCAGAATGAGTCTTAAAATGGCACAACACAGTTAAAGTGGCAGCATGTTTCTCTTTCTGGGGATACACAAAATAATTTTATGTTTGGATCAAAGATTTGATCTTCATTTCCCATCACTATATAAATCTAATAAATCAGCACCCATTTGTTAATAATTCATTCAAGATGTTGAATTTTACTTATATGAGGCCGGGCGTGGTGGCGCACACTTGTAATCCCCGCGCTTGGGAGGCGGAGACAGGAAGATCACCCTGGTTCGAAGCCAGCCCTGCTGGCTTAAGAGACCCTGTTTCCAAAAATAAAAAAGTATAAAATAGGTCTGGGAGTGTAGCCCGGAGGTAGAAGGGCTTCCAGGAACCCCAGTATCACCAAAAAAAAAATAATAATAATAAAATAAATAACAATAATAATAATAATTTTACTTATATGTACATATCAGTTCTCATGACTCTCTACGGTTTAATAACAACATCCTGGCATTAATGCTCTCAATTAAAAGATATGAGCGAGGCGTGGTGACACATGTCTGTAATCTCAGTAATTGGGAGGATCGCAGGTACAAGGCCAACCTCAACAACTCAGAGAGGATCCCAGCAACTTAGTGAGACTGTTTCCAAATAAAAATTAAAATAGGGCTGAGGTTGCAGCTTGCGGGTAGAATGCCCCTGAGTTCAATCCCAGTATCACAGGGGAAAAAAAAAAAAAAGTAAATGAGTAGTGTGCAAGTGTGTGTACATGTATATATTCTTACCCCCCCAGGTTGGCGACTTTCTCACTGTGTTGCTGAGACTGGTTTTAAACCTGCAGTCCTCCTGTCTCAGCCTCTCATGTACTGCATTACAGGCGACTGCCACGCTCGGCTGCTCTTTTATCTTACAAACTGCTCCATGCCATACACAGTTGCTTGTTTTTCTACTCATTAGTACTTCTACTTATTCCATATCAATATATAAAGTGTTTGGACTGTACTGTTCATGGTTACTTGATATTTGATTATATATACCAGTGCTATATATAAGAGCAGCCACATCAGTTTCACCTAAAATCAGAATTGCAACATCTTGGACTTTATCCTAGACGTCCTGAATCAGGAATTCGGGAAATGGAGCAATTTGCATTTTAAGACTTCCCACATAATTCTGACATAGGCTCATATTTGAGAACTCAGTGGTACAAATGCACCATAAGTAACCATAAATAATATATATGCAGCCACACAGTGTGTACACCTGTAACCCCAGTACTTGGGAGGTTAAGACAGGAGGTTCTTACGTCCCAGGCCAGTGTCTGGAACTTAGAAGATCTTATTTAAAAATAAGAAAAATAGAGGCCGGGCGTGGTGGCATACGCTTGTAATCGCAGCATTTGGGAGGCTGAAACCAGAGGACTGTGGTTCATGGACAGCTTCAGCTACTTACTGAGGCCCTTTGCAACTCAGTAAAACCCTGTTTCAAAATAAAGAATAACCCACCTTTGTGTGATTCAGCCTAAGTCAGCAAAACAGGTTTTAACTTCTCATTTAAGTGCTATGTTTAGGTTTTCATGGTTAACCTGTATTGTGAGTGTTGTCTCATAGGTTTGAATCTTTCAGACATCAGATGGTGGTATGAGCAGACCCAAAGAGAAACATCTACCAAAGCCCTTTGGATAGCTATAGAGACATACTCACCTATCTGACTCCGTCACCACCACCCTGCATGAATGTTATCCTAAAGCTGGGGCCCCCAACTTCGTCCCTGTTCAGCTAGAAGCAGCTTATGACCGACTCAACATCCTTATTCCTTTGCTAAGGGGTATATACATTCATGTGATAGAAATGAGGGAAAAATTAATGGAAATTGAGCTCATGTTAACTGTTAATAAGAATTGTAAAAGTCAAAATGTATTTTCTGTATTTACCTTTGGCCTGACAGGTATCAGGAAGTTACTAGACAGAGAGGGGAATTGGGAATGGCTTGGGAAGATTTGAGAAAGGTCTGATTATTAATAGATATATTTCAAAAATAATTATGTCAAAATAGCAGACCTGGGTAAAGGAAGACTTGGTCTTGGTTTTGATCAGGAAGCAAACAGCTATTGAAACTTAGATTGACTTAGCTAAAAGTAATTAGCAAGTCCATAGGAGAGGGGAGCTAGGACTTCCTCTTTCTAAAGACAGATCTACATAATAATCTAGCTAGGATGGGAGGAGGAGATTGACCTTTGTGAAAGGAGACACCTTGCTGGGGAAGGAACCTTACAGGGACATTCACTACATCAGAATTATATAAACAAGATGGAGGTCATTGGTGGGGCATTCACTTGAACCACCCCCCCATGCTATTCAAGAATGGCATGGGGCTGTAACTATCTTCTGTATTTCTATCTTTTTAATAAACTTCTTTAAATCTTCAAAAAAACCCACAAAAAAACAAAAAAATAATAAAAGATAGGGCTGGGGTTGTAGCTCAGAGGTAGAATGGCCCTGGGTTCCATCCCCAGTAACAACAACAACAACAACAACAACAACAACAACAACAACAACAACAACAGGAGGAGGAGGAGGAAGAAAAATAAGAAAAATAAAATGGATCTGAGGGTGTAGGAGGTAGAAACTCCCTGGATTCAATCCCTAGTTACTCCAAAACAAAATAAAATTGAATTAAATTAAAAATATGTACTTTTGTTAGCAATCTTTTGTACTAAATAACTTCACAAACAACTCACACTCCCAGGAGTATATCTATACTCTATATTCCTGGAAAAGAAACTTCTAGGTTGTTTTTTTTGTGTGTGGTACTTGGGATGGAACATAGGGGCATTCTACCTCTGAGCTACACCCCAGCCTTATTTTCTATTCTTTTTTTTTTTTTTTAAACAGAGTCTCACTGAATTGCAGAGGGCCTCACTAAGTAGCTGAGGCTATCCACAAACCACGACCCTCCTGTCTCAGCCTCCCAAATGCTGAGATTATGAGTGTGCCACCACGCCGAGCTAACTTCTAGGTTCATAGACATTTTTCAAATTTGACTGATACTGCCAATTGCCCTCAGGAGCTACACCAATTTATACCCCCACCAGCAATGTTTTAAGGTGCCTATTTAGACAAAACAATCTTTTTATCCTTTTTTTTTTTTTTTTTTTTTGTCCTGGACATTGTGGTACTGGGGATGGAACCCAGAGGCTTTTCTACCTCCGGGGTATAATTCCAGACCTATTTTATTCTTTATTTGGAAACAGGGTCTCACTAAGTTGCTGAGATCCTCACTTAGTAGCTGAGGCTGTCTTAGAACCTGTGCGATCCTCCTGTCTCAGCCTCCCAAGTGCTGGGATTAAAAATGTGTGCCACCATGCCTGACTGTCCTGGAGATTTAACCCAAGAACTTTCTACCTAATACACTCCTAGCTACTTTAAAAAAAAAAAAAAAAAAAAAAAAAACAGGGTCTTATTAAGTTGCGGACAGTCTTGTTAAGTTGTTGAGGCTGACCTGGATCCTTAGATCTTCCTGTCTCAGCCTCCCAAGTACTGGGATTACAGGCATAACCACCATGCCTGTGTCAAAACAATCATGAAACAAAGTTGGAAGACTCACACTTCCAATTTCAAATGTTACTATAAAGCTACAGTAATCAGCAGTGATTTTATTGGCAAAAGGGCAGACCAACAGATCAATGACATAGAACACACACACACACACACACACACACACACCCCTTTACTCATTTATAGTAAGTTGACTTTTTTTAAAATTTTTGCAGTTGCCGGGCGTGGTGGTGCACGCTTGTAATCCCCGCGCTTGGGAGGCAGAGACAGGAGGATGGCACAGGTTCGAAGCCAGCCACGCGCGCTGGCTTAGGAGACCCTGTTTCCAAATAAAAATGTAAAAATAGGTCTGGGAGTGTAGCCCGGAGGTAGAAGGGCTTCCAGGAACCCCAGTATGACCAAAAAATAAAAATAAAAATAAAAAAAATAAAAATAAATTTTTGCAGTACTGGGGATGGAAACCAGAGGCATTCTACCACCTACCTATACCCCCAGCCCTATTTATTTTTTATTTTATTTTACTTAGTTTATTTTATATTTTATTTGGAAACAGGGTCTCTTAAGCCAGGCTGAGGCTGGCTTCAAACTTGCGTGATCCTTCTGTCTTGGCCTCCCAAGCGTGGGGATTACAAGCATGCGCCACCACGCCTGGCTTTATTTTTTATTTATTTATTTTTATATATTTATTTACTTTTTTTTTTTTGTGGCACTGGGGGTGGAACCCAGAGGCTTTCTATCTCTGGGCTATATTCCCAGACCTATTTTATATTTTATTTGGAAACAGGATCTCACTAAGTTGCTGAGAGCCTCACTAAGTAGCTGAAGCTGGCTTCGAACCTGTGCGATCCTTTATTTGAAAACAGGGTCTCACTTAAGTTGCAAAGGACCTCACTAAGTAGCTGAAGCTAGGCACAAACTTCCATCCTCCTGTCTCAGCCTCCTGAATGCTGGGAATGCAAATGTGCGCCACCACACCCAGCTGAGTTGACTTTTTTTTTTTTTGGTGCTGGGGGTGGAACCCAGGGGCTTTCTACCTCTGGGTTATACTCCCAGACTTATTATTATTTTTTTTAATTTGGAAACAAGATCTCACTAAGTTGCTGAGAGCCTCACTAAGTAGCTGAGGCTGGCTTAGAACCTGTGCGATCCTCCTCTCAGCCTCCCATGTGCTGGGATTACAAGCATGCGCCACCATGCCTGGCTTTGAGTTGACTTTTTTTAAACCAGGGTACCAAAATAATTAAATGGGGAAGAGCAGTCTTTAATAAAATGTTAACGGGGCAAGTGGTTATCTACATGAGAAAGAATGAATTTTGACCTTTACACCATATACAAAAATTAACTTAAGATGGATCAAAGATTCAAATATAAAAGCTAAAATTAGCAAGGCATCATGCAACGTGCTTGTAATCTGTAATCCCAGCATTTGAGAGGCTGAGACAGGAGGATTGCGGTTTGTAGACAGCCTCAGGTACTTAGTGAGGCCCTTTGCAACTCAGTGAAACCCTATTTCAAAATAAAGAATAAAAAGTAGGGCTGAGGGGGTAGCTTGGAGGTAGAATGCCCCTGGGTTCCATCCCCAGTACCACACACACAAAAAAAGCTAAAATTATAAAACGCTTAGGAAAAAGAAAAGGTGTAATTTGTCATGATACTGGATTAGGCAGTGGTTTTTTTAGACAAGATACAAGCACTTTAAAAAAAAAAAAAAAGCTAGGTGTTGTAGCGCACAGGTGTAATACCAGTACTTGGGAGGCTGAGACAGGAGGATCACAGGTTTGCGGCCAGCTTTAGCAACTTGTAAGACCCTCCACAATTTAGTGAGACCCTGTTTCAAAATAAAAAACATGTCCCCTGGGTTTAATCCCCAGTTCTGAAAAAAAAAAAAAAAAAAAAAAAGCTGGCATGAAGCTCAGAGGTAGAAAGTCCCTAGTTTAATCCCAATACCAGAAAGAAAGAAAGAAAGAAAGAAAGAAAGAAAGAAAGAAAGAAAGAAAGAAGTGTGTGAGTGTGGGGGGGTTGTATCTAGAATACATAAAGAACTATTAGAACTAAACAATAAATAAAAATGCCAGGCATGCCAAGTACTGTAATCCCAGTACTTGGGAGACTGACACAGAAGTGTCAATCTTGAGGACAGTTTCAAGGACAGCCTTAGCAAGTACCGAGAATCTCATCAACCTAGTGAGACCCTGTTTCAAGATAAAAATAAAAGTAGGGCTGAGGGTGTAGGTCAGAGGTAGAATGTCCCTGGGTTCCATCCCACGCACATAACAAGAAATTTTAAAAATCCAACTAAAAAATGGGCAAAGGAGCCAGGCATTGAGACACATGCCTGTAACCCCAATACCCAGAAGGCTGAGGCAAAAGGACCTCAAGTTTGAGGTGATCAAACCTCAGCAATTTAGAAAGACCTCATGTCTGCTGGGCGTGGTGGCGCACGCTTGTAATCCTCGCGCTTGGGAGGTAGAGACAGGAGAATCACGCTGGCTTAAGAGACCCTGTTTCCAAATACAAAGTATAAAAAAATAGGTCTGGGAGTGTAGCCCGGAGGTAGAAGGGCTTCCAGGAACCCCAATACCAACAACAACAACAACAACAACAAAAGACCTCATGTCAAAATTAAAAGGTGTAGCCACTGCCCAGCCAGGGAGCACGCTTTCTTTTTTGGGTAATAAAAATGTTAGAAAATTTATCACAAAGATAGAGACACAATTCTATGAATATATTAAACATCACTCTAAGAAATGTGAACTACATCTCAAGAGTTACCTGTAGAGAGTGTGTGTGTGTGTGTGTGTGTGTGTGTGTGTGACTGGGAATTGAGCCCAGGGGTATTCTATCTCCAAGATTTGTATATAGAAACTGGGTCTCCCTAGGTTGCTCAGAGTCTGGGCCCAAACCTGTGATAGTGATACCCTTGTCCTAGCCTCCAAAGTACTGGGATTACAGGCATGTGCCATCACGCCAGCTAATTTTTATTAGGTGTGTGTGTGTGTGTGTGTGTGTGTGTGTGTGCGCGCGTGCGCGCGCTGGGAATTGAACCCAAGGCCATTCTACCTCCAGGCTATACCTCCAGCCTTTTTTTTTTTTTTAAATGTTGAAACAGGGTCTCATTAAATTGCTGAGGCTGGTCTCAGACCTGTGATCCTCCTTTCTCAGCCTCCTAAATACTGTAAATACTAACAAAAAGTCAGGCATGCACCATGCCAGGATTTTTATTAGAAATTTTTCAACTCATTTCCCTCCCTCCCTCCCTCCCTCCCTCCCTCTCTCTCTATCCCTCCCTCCCTCCCTCCCTCCCTCCCTCCCTCCCTCCCTCCCTCTCTCTCTCTCTCTCTCTCTCTCTCTCTCTCTCTCTCTCTCTTCTTTCTTTCTTTCTTTCTTTCTTTCTTTCTTTCTTTCTTTCTTTCTTGTGGTACTAAGGATAGAACCCACAGGCATTCTACCCCTGAGCTATATCCCAGCCCTATTTTATTTCACACACTGTCTTGACAGGTTGATGAGAGTCTCATTACTTGCTGAGGCTGTCTTTAAACCTTCAATCCTCCTGCCTCAACCTCCCAAGACTGGGATTACAGGTGGGTGCCAACATGGGAGCCTGATTATTTATTTATTTATTTATTTATTTATTTATTTATTTATTTTTGGTGGTACTGGGGTTCCTGGAAGCTCTTCTACCTCCGGGCTACACTCCCACACCTATTTTTACATTTTTTATTTGGAAACAGGGTCTCCTAAACCAGCGCGCGTGGCTGGCTTCGAACCTGCGCGATCCTCCTGTCTCTGCCTCCCAAGCGCGGGGATTACAAGCGTGCGCCACCACGCCCGGCTATGGGAGCCTGATTATATATTCAAACTTTTACTTACATCTGTCCTATCTCATAGGTAAAACACAGCATCTCTGAGGAATTTAGTTTGCATTTCTCTTACTGTGAGTGAGGGTTGAACAACTGTGTGTGTGTGTGTGTGTGTGTGTGTGTGTGTGTGTGTGTGTGTGTGTGTGTGGTGTACTGGGGATTGAACCCAGGTGTGTGTTACACCTTCAGCCCTTTCTATTTTTTCCTTTGACACAAGGGTCTTGCTAAGTAACCCAGGCTGACCTCAAACTTGTGACCCTCCTGTCTCAGCCTCCCAAGTACTGGGGTTACAGGCAGGTGCTACTCTACCCAGGTAGGGATGAGCGACTCTTCAAAAAAGCCATTTATATTTCCTTTTCTGTGAACAGTATGTGTTGTAAATGTTTTGTTTTCTTTCTTGTTCTTTATCTTATCAAATTGTAGAACACTTTAAAAATTAGCAAAACTTGGTTTTTGTTTGAGGAATATCTTCTCAGGTTACTCAGCTATTTGCTACCTAGACTTCTAATTATTTTTCTTTTTAACGGTACAGGGGATTGAACCCAAGGGCATTCTACTTCTGAGCTACACCCCAGCCCTATTTTATTTTTGATTTTGAAACCGCATCTTGCCAAGTTGCTGAGGCTGGCTGTGAACCCGTGGCCCTCTGGTCGCAGCCCCCAGTGCTGGGCTTACAGGCGCGCCCCGCGCAGCTGCGACGCCGCTTTCATGGGGTGAAGCGCAGCGAATGACACTAGACTGTGCCGTGGTGGCGTGCTACCGCGTGAGCACGACTTGAACCAGGCTCCATGCACTGCAGCAGCCGGCCGATCTGATAACGGAGCCGGCTACTAATAACAAGCAGGGCTGAGACAGAATAGAACACTCGGCAAAGGAATGCCTCCCGTCCTGGGCTGCCACGCAGGATGGTGCCAGATCTGAACACATCACTCAGGAAGGCGGGCAATCTAAATCTTACGAAGTGCTTATTTCTGCAATTTTCCATGTAACATTTTTGGACTGCAACTGACCATGGGTAAATAAAACAGTTGAAAAAGAAACCGTGAGCTGAGTGTGGTGGGGGGACACCTGTAATCCCAGTACTTGGGAGGCTGAGACAGGAGGACTGCAGGATCAAGGCCAGCTTCAGCTGCTTCATGCGGCCCTCTACAACTTAATGAGACCCTATTTCTAAATAAAGTATGAAAAATAGGGCTGGGCCTGCAGCTCAGAGGTAGAATGTCCCACGGACAAACAAACAAACAAACAAAAAAACATACATTGATAAAGGGGGGCTACTGTAAACATTAGAACAGACTTGTGTGCTTTTAATTTAGGCAGAATTAACCTTTTTGCTGCTGTTTTTACTGGGGATTAAACCCAGGGATGTTTAACCTCTGAGCCAGATCTCAAACTCTCTTATTTTTAAAAAAAGTCTCAGTAAGTTGCTGAGGCTGGCCTCAAACCTGCAATCCTCCTGTCTCAGCCTCCCACATCCTGGGATAACAGGCATGAGCCGCCACGCCTGGTGGGATATTTATTTTCTGTTGTTATATAAATGTAATATTTTCTTCTGTTATGTCTCTATTACTTGTGAATATGTTCTAGGTTGAAAATTTTATTTATTTAGCAAATTACTTTCCTTTAGGCAAAGAAAACTTCTTCATAAATTCGTTGTAACAAATCCTTATTTGCTTTAAAACATTAAGGAGACATATAAAAACTTACCTAAAAAGATCAAAAATGGTCAAGTAAGTATAGGCGGTTAAAGCTGCAAAATAACAAAAAGAGTCTGATTAACACCTTACTTAATCCATTCTTGTGTGTTTTGAAACAGGGACCTGCTAGGTTGTGAGAGTCTCGCTAAATTACTGAGGCTGGTAACGAACCTGTGCTTTTTCTGTCTCAAGCACTGGGCTTACAGGCGTGCACCACTATGTCTAGCTTTTTTATTTGGAAAAAGGGTCTCACTAAATCGAAGAGGGCCTGGATAAGCTGCTGAGGCTGGCCGCCAACCCGCAATCATCCTGTCTCAGCCTTCCGAGTATTGGGATTATGGGAGTGTGTGCCAGCAGGGATGATGCACGACCAAGAGTAAGCTTGGAACCACTGATCAACCTCAGCCACTATCCATTATCTTGTAAACTTGATTAACGCGTGTAGCCAAAGTTGCTGAGTACAAAAATCTGCTTTACAACCTGATTTCTGCCGGGTGTGCGGCACACACTTGTAATCCTGGTACTTGGGAGGCTGAGAGGAGAATCGCCAAGTTTGTGGCTACCCTCAGTTACTTAGTGAGGCCCTCTGTAACTTAGTGAGAGCCTGCTTCAAAATAAAAAACAAAAAGGAGGGTTTAGCTCAGATGTAGTTCAATCACCAGTACCTCAAAAGAAAGAAAATGAATAAAAAAGGAAAAGAAAAAAAAAGCCTGATTTCTATAACAGGAAAAATGAGGGGGCAAATACTCTAAAGACGTAACCATCTTTCTGCTGGCTTTCTATCATCTCAGCACTACCTTTTTTTTTTTTTTTTTTTTGGCGGGTCTGGGGATGGAACCCAGGGGCATTCGACCTTCGAGCTATACCCCCTGCCCTATTTTTTATTCTTTATTTTGAAACAGGGTCTCACTGAGTTGCTGAGGGCCTCACTAAGTAGCTGAGGCTGTCCGCGAACCATGATCCTCCAGCCTCAGCCTCCCAAATGCTGGGATTACAAGCGTGCGCCACCACGCCCGGCTACTACCATTTTTCCTAATGGAGAGTAAACCCAGGGGCATTCTACCTCCGAGCTATACTCCCAGCTCTATTATATTAAAAATTTTTAAAACTCGCTAATTGCTAGGGGTGTCTCTAAGTTACTGAGGTTAGTATTGAACCTGTGATCCTCTTGTCTCACCATCCCAAATAACGGGATCAAGCATGCACCACCACAACCATTTATCTCAGCACCATTTTATTAATTAATTTATTTATTTATTTAGGTACTGGGGATAGAACCCAGGGGAATTCTACCTCTGCGCTAAACCCCCAGCCTTATTTTTATTCTTTCTTTCCTTCCTTCCTTCCTTCCTTCCTTCCTTCCTTCCTTCCTTCCTTCCTTCTTTCTTTCCTTTCTTTCTTTTTGGTGGTACTGGGGTTCCTGGATGCCCTTCTACCTCCGGGCCACACTCCCAGACTTATTTTTACATTTTTATTTGGAAACAGGGTCTCCTAAGCCAGCGTGCGTGGCTGGTTTCAAACCAGCGCAATCCTCCTGTCTCTACTTCCCAAGCACGGGGATTACAAGTGTGTGCCACCACGCCCGGCTATTCTTTATTTTTGAAACAGGGTCTCATTAAGTTGTGGAGGGCCTAAGTAGCTGAGGCTGTCTGCAAATTGTGATCCTCTGGTATCAGCCTCCCGAATGTTGGGATTACAAGTGTGTGCCACCACACCCGGCTATCTCAGCATCATTTTATATTTTTAATTTTCATTTATTTATTTATTGCGGGACTGGGAATGGAACCTAGGGGCATTCGACCTCCGACTACATCCTTGACCTATTTTTTATTTTGAAACAGGGTCTCTGTAAGTTGCAGAGGACCTCACTAAGTAGCTGAGGCTGTTTGCGAACTGTGATCCTCCTGTCTCAGCCTCCCAAATGCTGGAATTACAAGCGTGCACCACCACACCCGGCTCAGCACCATTTTAAATGTACCCTTTGGATAATATAAAACATACTGCATAAAAACATTAGAAGACACAAGAAAAAATTACATATTTTCATTTTTAAAGAAAAGCCAAGAAACTTCAAAATCTTATTTATAACATATAAATTTTAATCCTCATACAAAAAGAAAAAGAAATCTCATTTTCTCATTTTCACAAGCATCCAGATTGAAAGATACTTTTTTTTTTTTTTGGTGGTACTGGGGGCAGAACCCAGGGGCTTTTCTATCTCTGAGCTATATTCCCAGACTTATTTTATACTTTATTTGGAAACAGAGTCTCCCTAAGTAGCTGAGGCTGGCTTCGAACCTGTGCGATCCTCCTGTCTCAGCTTCCCAAGTGCTGGGATTACAAGCGTGCACCACCACGCTCAGCTCTGAAAGATGCTTTTAAAAAAATAAAATCGCCAGGCGTGGTGGTGCACGCTTGTAATCCCCACGCTTGGGAGGTAGGGACAAGAGGATCACGCAGGTTCAAAGCCAGCCGCATGCGCTGGCTTAGGAAACCCTGTTTCCAAATTTTAAAAAAATGTAAAAATAGGTCTGGGAGTGTAGCCCAGAGGTAGAAGGGCTTCCAGGAACCCCAGTACCACCAAAAAAATTAATAAAATAAAATAAAAAATAAAATCTTGAGATGGATGTGGTGCTGCATGCCTGTAATCCTAGTACTTGGAAGGCTGAGACAGGAGGATCCCAGGTTCACAGCTAGCCTCAGCTACTTAGCAAGACCCCCTGAAACTTAATGAAATCCTATCTCAATTTAATGAAATCCTATCTCAAAATAAAAAATAAGCAGGGCGTGGTAGCACACGCTTGTAATCTCAGCATTTGAGAGGCTGAGACAGGAGGATCGCAGTTCGTGGACAGTCTCGGCTACTACTTGGTGAGGCCCTTTGCAACTCAGTGAGACCCTGTTTCAAAATAAAGAATAAAAAATAGAGCTGGGGGTATAGCCTGAAGGCAGAATGTCCTTGGGGTCCATTCCCAGTACCATACACACAAAAAATAAATAAATAAAAATAATAAAAATAAAAAATAAAAAATCCCATTTAAAATGATAATGTTCCGCTGGGTGTGGTGGCGCACGCTTGAGAAGCTGAGACAGGAGGGCCAGAGGTCCAAGAACAAACTCAGCAAGTAGTAAGACTCTGCAACTTAGTGAGACCCTGTTTCAAAATACAGAATAAAAAAACAGGACTGTGGGTATAGCTCAGAGGTAGGATGCCCCTGGGCTCAACACCCCAGTTCACAAAAAGTAATAAAATAAATAAATAAAGTAAAATAAAATGACTAATCCCACCATTCGGGAGGCTGAGACCAGAGGATCGCGGTTCGCGGACAGCCTCAGCTACTTAGTGAGGCCCTCTGCAACTCAGTGAGACCCAGTTTCAAAATAAAGACTAAAAATTGGGCAGGGGTGTAGCTCGGAGTTCGAATGCCCCTGGGTTCCATCCCCAGACCCGCAAAATAAAATAAAATAAAATAAAATGACAATGTCCTTAACAAATCAACTAAATTTTATAGTTCATAGGACAGTTTTAAATATATTCTCAAAAAAATGCGCTCTCCTTTAAATCATTAAATTATATACAAGTCAAGCCATGTGTTGTGGCACACATCTATAATCCTAGGTTCAAGACTAGCCTCAGCACTTTAGCGAGATCTTGTTTCAAAATAAAAAATAAAAAGGGCTGGGGGATGTAACTTGGAGGTAGAATTTCAGAAGAATTTAATATGTAAAAAAATATATGCCTTTGTTAAAATCAGAAAAGTTGAAACGCCATAAAAATAAAAACAGTGACATACCTATACTATTAGTAGAGCTGCACCACATAAGCAGGAAGCCAGTACATATCAAGTTTATTACGCCAAAGAGCAGTATCTTCCAGGACTGTGGGAAGGAAAATCACTCTTATTTACACAGTGCTAACATATTTCAATGGTCTTTTCAAGTTGCGGTAATTCATATTCTAATACATTCAAAAGGATATGCACAGCTGGGCGTGGTGGTGCCCGCCTGTAATGCCTGTAATCCCCCGCGCTTGGGAGGCAGAAACAGGAGGATCCCGCAGGTTTGACGCCAGCCTCGCTGGCTTAAGAGACCCTGTTTCCAAATAAAAATAAAAAAGAAAAACTCTCATTTAAAAATGATAATATACAGCCAAGCGTGGTGGCGCACGCTTGTAATCCCCGTGCTTGGGAGGCAGAGACAGGAGGATTGCGCAGGTTCGAAGCCAGCCGCACGCGCTGGCTTAGGAGACCCTGTTTCCAAATAAGAATGTAAAAATAGGTCTGGGAGTGTAGCCCAGAGGTAGAAGGGCTTCCAGGAACCCCAGTACCACCAAAAAAAAAAAAAAAAAAAAAAAAAAGGATATGCACAACTTCCTTAAAAAGTGTCATAAGTAAGGTATGGTGTCACACATTTGTAATCCCTGCACTTGGGAGGCTGAGGAAGGAGGATCGCACAGGTTCGAAGCCAGCCTCAGCTACTTAGGTTCTCAGCAACTTAGTGAGACCCTGTTTCCAAATAAAATAGAAAATAGATCTGAGAGAATAGCCTGGAGGTAGAAAGCCCCTGGGTTCCACCCCCAGTACCACCAAAAAAAAAAAGTGTCATAAACCAGGCCTGGTGGCGCACGCTTGTGATCCCAGCATTTGGGAGGCTGAGACTGGAATATCGCGGTTTGCAGAGAGCTTCAGCTACTTAGTGAGGCCCTTTGCAACTCAGTGAGACCCTGTTTCAAAAGTAAAGAATAAGCCGGGTGTGGTGGCACATGCTTGTAATCCCCACGCTTGGGAGGCGGAGACAAGAGGATCTCACAGGTTTGAAGCCAGCTACGCTGGCTTAAAAGACCCTGTTTCCAAATAAAAAAAAAGTATTAAAAAAAAATAGGTCTGGGAGTGTAGCCCGGAGGGAAAAGGGCTTCCAGGAACCAAAAAAAAAAAAAAAAGTAAAGAATAAAAAATAGGATTGGGGGTGTCACTCAGAGGTCGAATGCCCCTGGGTATTCCATCCCCAGAGAAAAAAAGAAAAATATTTCTATTTGCCTTAAAAATTACCTTTTATGCCGGGTGTGGTGGCGCACGCTTGTAATCCCCGCGCTTGGGAGGCGGAGATAGGAGGATCGTGCAGGTTCGAAGCCAGCCTTGCTGGCTTAAAAGAACCTGTTTCCAAGTAAAAATATTAAAAAAAAATAGATCTGGGAGTGTAGCCTGGAGGTAGAAGGGTTTCTAGGAACCCCAGTGCCAACAACAACAACAACAACAACAAAATTACCTTTTCAATGTTATAATGTTCTCTGTACAATAATTAAAATTGAGGGAGAAATAACTTACCCTTCTGTCAGCTGCTACAAGTCTAAATTCCTGTAATAACTTGCCAAACAGAGATCTTTGTGGTTTTCGAAAGAGATGAATTGTCCCCTTTAAAACAAGAAAATATATAAAATCAGCACTTATATATACTCTTCATCACTCTTGTGATAATAGTACAAACAACATTTACTGAACACTCCATATATGCCAAGTATTTATTCTACGCATATTTTACATGTATTTACCAACTTTTATTTTATTTTTACGTTACTGGGGATTGAACCAAGGGGCATTATAACGCTGAGCTAGACGCCCAGCCCTGTTTTATTTTTATTTTGAAACTGAGCCTCATTAAGTTGCTGAGGATGATCTCGAACCTGTGATCCACTTGCCGCAGCCTCCAAATACTGGGATTAGAGGCATGCACCACGACCAGCTTTTGTTTTTCTTCTTTTTTTGTGGTACTGGCAATGGAACCCAGGGGCATTCTACCTCCAAGTTACACTCTGAGCCCCATTTTTTATTCTTTATTTTGAAACAGGGTCTCACTGATTTGCAGAGGGCCTAAGTAGCTGAGGCTGGCCGTGAACCACGATCCTCTCCTGTCTCAGCCTCCTGAATGCTGGGATTCCAAGTGTGCGCCACCACGCTCAGCTGGCCAGCTCTTATATATCAATTTAAGACTCACAATAATCATGTGGAGTGGAAAAAAAATTTATTAAGTTTTCCAAAGTCACAAAGCAAGTAAATAGCTAAGCAGGACTAAAATGGAGGCATTCTTTTATTTTATATACATTTATTTTATTATTAACATTATTTTATTTTATCTTGTGGTACTGGGGGTGGAACCCAGGGGCTTTTCTACCTCCAGGCTATACTCCCAGGCCTATTTTCTATTTTATTTGAGAACAGGGGCTCACTAAGTTGCTGAGAGCCTCACTAAGTAGCTGAGGCTGGCTTCCAACCTGTGCAATCCTCCTGTCTCAGCCTCCCAAGCACTGGGATTACAAGTCTGCGCCACCATGCCCAGCCAAGCTCCTAACATTATTATTATTTTATTTTTTATTTTTTGGTGGTACTGGGGGTGGAACCCAAAGGCTTTCTACCCCTGGGCTATACTCCCAGACCTTTTTTATATTTTATTTGGAAACAGGGTCTCGCTAAGTTGCCAAGAGCCTCACTAAGTAGCTGAGGCTGGCTTCGAACCCATGCGATCCTCCTGTCTCAGCCTCCCAAGCGCGGAGATTACAAGCGTGCGCCACCACGCCCGGCTCTAACATTATTTTTAAACAGTTCAGGTAATTTGAACCAGAAAAGGAAAAGGAAAAGTACCAAACAGCTCTATCAGAAAGCAAATATTACAGGCTGGCATGGCGGGAGCCGGGCAAACGCCCACCACGGGCTGTGGGCTTGCAGGTCACTGTCACCATGAACTGCATTATGGTGTGAGACTAGAATGCACCAATAAAAGTATAGAAAACGCACACACACGGCGCCCATATTTCAGTGACAGTGAACAGCTTGCACAGTGCACGGCGTGGACTGGGCCTCTACGCTTCATCTGTGTACGCCGTTCCATTTGCCTGCACTGTTCTTCATCCCCTACTCCCGTCTTCCCAGTATAACTCTTACATGTCCTCAACTTTCTTTCATGAGCCTTTCACTCATGTCCTGATATTCTCAGAGGTACTTCGCCTTTGGGCTCCTTGATACCTTATGTGTGTGTTTTCTATACTTTTACTGGTGTTAAGAAGCTTGAATAGAGTTTTTTTTTTGTTTTTTTTGGTTTTTTTTGCGGGTCTGGGGATGGAACCCAGGGGCATTCACTCTCCGAGCTACACCCCCTGCCCTATTTTTTTTATTCATTTTGAAACCGGGTCTCACTAAGTTGCGGAGGGCCTCACTAAGTAGCTGCGGCTGTCCGCAAACCGCGATCCTCCGGTCTCAGCCTCCTGAATGCTGGGATTACAAGCGTGCGCCACCACGCCCGGCAATAGGGATGGTTTTGTACCTTTTGCTAAACAACGAGAACTTTGTCTTGAGAGCTACAGAAAAAAAGTTGAAGCTTTTTGTGTGTGTGTGGTAGAGGATGGAACCCAGAGGCATTCTCCCTCCAATCTACACCCTCAACCCCCTATTTTTTATTCTTTATTTTGAAACAGGGTCTCACTGAGTTGCAAAGGTCCTGACTAGGTAGCTGAGGCTGTCCAAGAACCACATTCCTTTTGACATGACTCAGCCTCCCTAATGCTGGGATAACAAGCATGCACCACCACGCCTGCCTGGCAAAGCTTTTTTTTTGGTATCAGAGACTGAACTCAGGGCCTCAGACATGCTAGGCAAGCACTCTACTACTAAGCTATATCCCCAGTCCTTTTTTTTTTTTTTTTTTTTTTTGCGGGTCTGGGGATGGAACCCAGGGGCAGTCAACCTCCGAGCTACACCCTCTGCCCAGTTTTTTTTTTTGTTTTTGTTTTTGTTTTTTTTTTGAAACCGGGTCTCACTGAGTTGCGGAGGACCTCACTAAGTAGCTGAGGCTGTCCGCGAACCGTGATCCTCTGGTCTCAGCCTCCCAAATGCTGGGATTACAAGCGTGCGCCACCAGCCCGGCTCTCCCCAGTCCTTTTTATTTTATTTATTTTGTTCTTGTGGTACAGGGATTGAACCTAGGGGCATTTTACCTACAAGCTCTACCTCCAGCCCTGTTTTTAAATTCTTTTGTTCTGAAAAGGGTCTCACTAGACTGCTGAGTCTTGCTAAATTGATGAGGCTAGTCTTGAACCTACAATCTTCACGCCTCAGGTTCCCATCTACTGGGATCACAAGTGTGCACAACCATGCCCGACCTTATTTTAAATTTTGAAACAGGTCTTGCTAAGTTGCATGGGCTGGCCTGGAACTTATGATACTCCCGCCTCAGCCAGGATTACAGCTCTACACTGCTACACCCAGCAGAAATACTAGAAAGCTTTAAACATGGGAATGACATGGTCAAATTTTAGAAATATTACTGGCTACACAATGGTCAATGTTATGAAGAAGAGCACCGCTAGAGGCTATTTGGTCAATAGCCCCCGTCAAAAAGAGAAATGTTTTAAACATTTGTGCGCAAAGAAGGGTTACAGGATACTTAGAAAAATTCAATCATATTCATTTAAAGAAGAAAAAAAAATTTTTTTTGCGGAAATAGAGATTGAATCCAGGGGCATACTACTCCCGAGCTACACTCCAGCTCTATTTTTTTTTTTAAACCTCACAGAGCACCTCACAGAGTTGGTGAGGCTGGCCTCAAACCTGCGATCCTCCTGTCTCAGCCTCCCAAGTCCTAGAATTACAAGCATGGGCCACCACACCTGACTTAGAAACTTTTTTTTTTTTTTTGTAGTACTGGGGGTGGAACCCAGAGGCTTTCTACTTTCAGGCTATACTCCCAGACCCATTTTATATTGTATTTGGAAACAGGGTCTCACTAAGTTGCTGAGAGCCTCACTAAGTAGCTGAGGCTGGCTTCGAACCTGCGCGATCCTCCTCTCTGCCTCCCAAGCGCGGGGATTACAAGCTTGCGCCACCACGCCCGGCGATTTAGAAACTTTTAAGACACAGAAATAAAGTTTCTTTTTTGTATGTAGACTACCAATAAGTACTCAATAAAATTCTGATAGCACACACCAATTTTGGCATCTGAAATCACAACCACCTATTAAAATTTAAAGGCCTATTATCTGACTCATACAGACCTAAAG
The DNA here is from genome assembly GCF_963383645.1 of Muscardinus avellanarius. NCBI lineage: Eukaryota > Metazoa > Chordata > Mammalia > Rodentia > Gliridae > Muscardinus > Muscardinus avellanarius. The sequence goes on along the minus strand of NC_137801.1, from coordinate 26,208,026 downwards.
TCATGAATTACTCTTCTAAATTTTAGAGAAATCATCACATCCCAAAAACCATAACAAATAGTGTGAGCTTTCACTAATTTCCAAAGATGCAGAAATAAAATCCTAATAAAATGCTCTACTAACACCTTGATTTTGTGTAGTCCTAATAAGATGCTCTACTAACACTTTGATTTTGTGTAGTCCTATGTCCTTAGGAAAGTTGTTGCCATACAAGCTACCGGCCACTCAGTAAACTCAAGTTGCAGAGTGGGGCGTCTGCCTTAAAACCCTACTTCTAAGTTGGTTCCCGCTGGCGTTTACTGTCATAGCTCTAGGAAGCACTATAATGGTCGCTGGTGCTGTAGGCTTGTTTTCCGGTATTCTGTTGGTAGTTTACTCGCTGAGGCCAGCAGCACTACTTCTATGTCAAGGAAATCTCAGCTGACGGAAAACCATAAACTAACTCAGTAAGATCTGAAAGCCGGGCCTGCAGGAATTGGATGAGGGGCGACGAGCGATCAGAGCTCTGGGGGAATCACTCAGGCAACAAGCGCTTCCCCCGGAGACCCGACTGGAACACGAAGACCCCTCCTCTGGGTGGCTGGGGCATTTCCAGGCCGCTTCCGGACGACAGAAGGTAAGACGAGTCACGTCCGACAAACCCCTCAACCCCGCTCGGCCAACTCACCATGTTAAGGAGCGGCACAGCTCCCGCCGGAAGACGCTCTGGGGGCGGGACTTTCCCATCGCGGAAGGGGAGGGACACAAGAGACCGATTGGCTGCGAGCGACGAGGAAGCGGAAGTGCTTGTCCTGGCCTGGGGTCCCGCCCCCTTCCCAGCTACCCCTGCGTTCCAGAGAGACGAAGGTGGTGGCGAGAGCGTCTCCTCCTCCTCCTCCTCCTCCGAAGCTTCCGGGGCTTGCTAGCGATTTGGAGGGCTTAATTTTATTAGTTTATTTATTTATTCATTTATTTATGGTGCTGGGGAGTGAATTCAATTACATTCTTTCTCCGAGCTACAACCGCAGTCCTAGGTTTTATTCTTTCTTTTAAAAAAGGGTCTTAATTCGAAGGGCCTAAATAGCTGAGGCTGGCCGCGAACCTGCGGTTCTCCTGTCTCGGCTTCCCAAGTACTGGGATTAAAGCGTGCGCCACCACTCCCAGTATAGGGTTTATTCTAACATGGGGTATTTCGTTGGCTGCTGCCCTTTACCCATGGCGTGTGATTTAATTTTTGTGTCTGTGTCTCGTACTAGGGATTGAACCCAGGGGTGTTCTACCTCCGAGCTACACCCCCCCCCCCCAGTCTAATTGTATTGTACTGTACTTATATGTTTATGCTATTGGGGATGGAACTCTGGTATTCTACCTCCAGCCCGAGTTTTTATTTTTATTTTTAAACATGGTCTCGCTAGGTTGAGTGTCTCACTACTTGCTGAGGCTGTCCTCAACCCTGCGATCGTCTTTAGCCTCCCAAGTAAGGGATTACAGGTTTGGGCCACAGTGCCCTGGTTTTTTTTTTTTTTTTTTTTTTTTTTTTTTTTGCGGTACTGGTAATAGAACCCAGGGGCATTCTACCTCCGAGTTACTTCCAGTTCCCAACCCTCTCCTCCTTTCCATGCACAATACTGAAATTGGCATTACTAAATTTGAGTACGTGTATCATGTCCTCTGAAGTGTTTCCTTCATGGAATCTCCCTCCGTCCACTCATTTCCCTCGGTGAGGCCCCCTCCGTCACTCCACTAGGGTTTCTCCTCCTTTGACTAGACTCCTGTATTTCAATTTCTCCCTAGTTTCCACATATAAAGGAAAACATCTGACTTTTTTTGTGTGTGACTGGGACTAATTTCACTTAGCATAATATTCTCTAGTCCCATGAATTTCTAGCAAATGGCATAATTTTGTTTTTTTTTTTATGGCTGAGTAGAATTCCATTGTGTGTACATCCCATAATTTTGTAATTCATTCATCTGTTGATGGCCACCTAGTCTGGTTTCCTAATTTAGCTATTGTGAATTGTGCTGCTATAAACATAGATACACATGCATTACTATAGGAGTCTAGTTTCAATCCCTTTGGATGAATACAAAGGAGTGATATGACTGGGTCACATGGGTAGGTCCATTCCCAGCCTTCTGAGGAACCTCCTCGCCGCACTAATTTGCAGTCACACCAACAATGTATCAGAGTTCCTGTTTCCTCTTCTTGCCAGCATTTATTATTGTTTGTATTTTTGATGATTCCCATTCTAATTGAGGTTTATGTTTCTGAGATGGGGGGTCTCACTGTTTCCCAGGCTGGCCTTGAAGGCTTGAGCTCAAGTGACTCTCCTGCCTCAGGCTACCCAATAGCTAGGGATACAGGCGTACCAGTGGCACGCTAGTGTATGTTTCTTCCCTTCCTCCCTTCCCTTCCTTTCTTATTCTGGGGATTAAACCAAACAGCATTCTACATCAAAGTTACACTCCAGCCCTATTTTATTTTGAAATGGGGTCTCCCTAGGTTGCCTAGAGTCTTACTACATTGCTGAAGTTGTTCTTGAACCTGAGACCCTCATCACACCCACCCACCCAATACTAGGATTAGACATGCACACCAGCTATCTTACGTATTTTCTGTTGATTATGGTCACATAACTTGTGTGCTTAGTGATTATTTTGTGTGTATTAAGTTCTGAATTATGTTTTATTCTTTTTTTTTTTTTTGGTGGTAATGGGTTCCTGGAAGCCCTTCTACCTCCGGGCTACACTCCCAGACCCATTTTATATTTTTTTTATTTGGAAACAGGGTCTCCTAAGCCAGCACGCGCGGCTGGCTTTGAACCTGCGCGATCCTCCTGTCTCCGACTCCCAAGCTTGGGGATTACAAGTGTGCGCCACCACGCCCAGCTTGAATTATGTTTTCTTCTAAAGACTTGTTTTGTTCAGGATTTAACTCATTTATGGTTAACCTTGATGCTATGAAATCTTTTTTCTTTTCTTTTTTTTTTTTTTTTTGGAGGGGGAAGGATACTGGGCATTTAACCCAGGTGCATTCTACCTCTAAGCTATACCCAGTCCTGTTTTATTTTGAAACAGGGTCTTGCTAGGTTAATGAGAGTCTCACTACTTGCTGAGACTTTCCTCAAATCTGTGATCCTCCCATCTCAGCCTCCCAAGTAATGGGATTACAGGTGTGTGCCACAATACCTAGTTTACTTTTTGTTTTGAAACAGTCTCACTAGATTACTTAGAGTCTTATAAATTGCTGTAGCTGGCCTAAAACCTGTAATCCTCCTATCCCAGCCTTCCAAGTATTAGGATTTTTTAGTTCTAAATACAGACAGTAGTGTCAATACCTTGTATTTCTAGACTGACCCCTTTGGGGTTTGTACAGGAGGTTGAAGCCAGAGGTGTTCTACCTCCAAGCTATACTCCCAGTCCAATTTTATTTGGAAACAGACTCTCACTAGGTTGCTGAGAGCCTCACTAAGTTGCTGAGGCTGGCTTTGAACCTGCGATCATCCTGTCTCAGCCTCTCAAGTACGGGGATTACAAACGTACCACCACACCTGGCTACTCAACTTTTTAGTGGAACCTGAATTTCAAAACTCTATCCTTAAGCAACTGCTACCTCCTGCTCAGTTTTTCACTTTATTGCATTCTGCTGGGTTCCTTTGAATAGCCCACTGCACAGATACAGTGGAATTCAGCGAGGATTTAAACGGAAGTTTTTGGGTCTTACTTTTTGAGACGTTCCCAAGATTTCCTTCCTAATTTCAAGCTATTCTAGAACGACTCAATGTCTCCTCAGTACAGCAAGACTGCCACATGTGGTTGAATTGTATTCTCAAGTGAACTGCACAAGCCTGAAATTGCCTTACAGGTAAAAGGGGTTAATGTGGATTTTGCCTAACACAGGTTTCTGTGTAGTTTCTGCCTGGTTTTGGTTGCTCTCTAGAACCTTCTATTCATTGATATATATAATGTGTGTGATACTGAGGATTGATCTCAGGAAGGGGGGGCTGCCTCTGAGCTATATCCCAGCCCCATTTTAATGTGAAACAACTTCTCACTGAATTATTGCATGCTGACCTCGAACCTATGAAGCAGCCTCCGAAATAAAGGGACTGCAAGGATTACAAGGCATAAGCCATGGTGCCCAGCAGCTCTTTGTATTTTGTTCAGAGTTTATAACTGTTATTGGTAAAAATTATAAGACTCCATTATCAGACTGAAATCCCTGAAATCTCAAGAAGTTTTAAATTTAAAAATGACAGGCAAGCTGGGCCTGGTGGAGCAAGCCTGTAATCCCAGTACCTGGGAGGCTGAAGCAGGAGGATCATAGGTTCCCGGCCAATCTCAACAACTTGTGAGTCCCTCTGGAACTTAGACCGTTTCAAGAATAAAATAGGGCTGGGGGTGTAGCTCAGAGGTAGAATGCCCCCAGGTTCAATCCTCAGTACCCCAAAAAGAAAAAAAAAGAAAAAAAATTACAGGCAAAATAAAATTTATCATTTATTTACATTCCATTAGGATAAATAGCCATTTTATGCAGCAGTACCCTTTAATTCATTTTTTTCTGAAAGAAGTACAAAAGACCAGACTAAAATCGAGACAAGCATTTAAAGGACAATCCTCTGACTTAAGAGTCCAAAAACAAAATGGTTCATTTTACCAAAAGAATTAGTTTTTGTACAAAATATAAAGAATTTTACACTATAAACAAAGACTCTGTATATGTAGTTAAATAAGAATTCTACTGTCTGCTTTCCTCCAGTTCTTCAAGCACAAAGCATACTTGCAGGTTAGAAAGCAAACGACCTCAATGGGCAGACTGTCTCAGAATAAGCCTTTACCCCAATATATCTGGGAAAATAGTACTGGTTCTCTCTTGTAGCTCAAAGTCCAGTACATCAGTAAGTTTTCATTTAGTTTACAAAACTCTGCCATAGAAACACGAAGAGCACACTAAAGCTTAATACGTTTTAAATTATCTTCTAGGACATCATATAGCACAGAACTCAACACAAACTCTAAAAGGTTACATTAATCTATTTCTAGTATTGATTCAGAAAATGTCAGCAATTTCTATGTTGAAAATGATGAAACCGATCCCTTATTTCCTACTCTCACTCTTCTACTTTCATGGCCCTTTCGTGTATGTGTGTGATACTGGAGACTGAACCCTGAGCTTTCTACCTCTGAACTATATCCCCAGCCCTTTTTACTTTTTATTTGAGACAGGGTCTCACTTTGTTACCATGCACTGACCTGGAACCTGTAATCCCCCCGTCTCAGCTTCCCAAGTTTCATGGACTTCTAGGAAAGAAACAGCTTAACATAAAACTTGGTCATAGCAGGTCATAGAAAACACTTCTCAAGCACTAGCTGTACTTCTCTGATCACCAAAGAAATTTTAATACATGGGTGACTATTCATACAGCAATATATTTTTTTTTTAGTGGTACTGGGATGGAACCCAGGGGCTTTCTACCTGTAGGATACACTCCCAGACCTATTTTATATTTTATTTGGAAACAGGGTCTCACTAAGTTGCTGAGAGCCTCACTAAGTAGCTGAGGCTGGCTTTGAACCTGTGCGATCCCCGTCTCAGCCTCCCAAGCGTGGGGATTACAAGCATGCGCCACCATGCCTGGCACAGCAATATTGATTTAGCGTTCATGCCATTAACTTGGCTTTTGTATCTTTTCACACTTGAAATATTTGTTAGCTAAAACCTTAACAATAGAAATGTAGTGATCATAATTTTAAAAGAGATTTTATTTAAAAAGTTGAGCTGGAACCACATAGTCCTTTGGTATTCCTCAGTTATCTAAATACTGACAATCCCTCTCTAGACAAAAACAAAAATTTTATGAGTGTTATTGAAAGGTTTTCATTTGGGATATCCCCTATTCTTCTCATCCTGCATCCTTCATCAGTACTCTGTCAGTGTTTTGTAATTGGTGTTTTAGCATTTGCAACCTTAAATGACCTGAAATAAGCAAAGCTCTGGCTTGAAATTTTTTTCTATTTAACTCTTAATTTTTATCCAGAGACTTTTAAAGTCATTTTGATTGATTAGATTAGAATTAATGATTCTAATCATGATTAGAAGAGATGTGATGTAAGTTGTCTACCAACAACACAGAAGCCTAAGAATTCATATGTTTTCTATATTTAGACCTTTAACAAGAAAACAAGATTTTTTTTTTTTTTGGTACTAAAGCCTGAATCCAGGGACTCTACTTTCTACCTCCGGGCTACACCTCCAGCCCTATTTTATTTTTTTATTTTGAACCAAGGTCTTGCAAAGTTGCTGAGGCTCTGCAATCCTCCTGTCTTAGCCTCCCATGTATCAGGATTACAGGTGTGTGCCACCATGCATGGCAAGCAAGAGAAAATAAAGGGGATGTATTATTTTCACTACAAAATTCTTGTCTAGTAGGGGTAATTGTATTTTAATGTATCATCTCAAAACATCTTTCTTAAGTGAAGTCTTTGTTACTACAATAAAATTATTCTTTCCACCCATGAAATTCTACATAGTATCATTTAGGCACCAAAGAAAAATTCTGTAAACAAACTTTTAACTTAAACTAAGCACAAATCCATTTGCCTTTATTATAGTTTTTAAAAGGCCATGATACGAATCTCTACTTCCTACAAAGACATTTTTATAATAAAAATCCAGGCATACTTATACAAATGACAAACAGAATTATTGTACATTTTGAGGAAACAGAAGGTAGATCAACAGACTAGAATTTTTTAGTTAATAAAGTGAGCACAAGAAACCTATAAAATGTATGCAATTTATAAAAATTCAGTATTTTAATTTTCACTGAAGGGATTCGTAATATATTAAGAAAAAAGATGGGAGGTTTACTGGCTTATAACTATCCTGTAAACAATAAGAAAGTAACAAGTAATAAATTAGAAATGTCTTAACTCCCAGTATTTCCCTTCTCCCACATTGCAGCCACTTTTATAGCAATTAAAACCAGCTCTCTTAAATATCAGTATAATTCTAGCAGAAAATAAATTTTGTTTGGGATAAGTTAACAGTCTGCAATAGATTTGTGACATATCAGGGATAAAGCAGGACACAGGAGGACCAACCTACATGTCATATGACAGGGTAGCGGGCCTTCACGCCTTCTCCACTTTACCAGATTTGCTTTGTTGCTGTATTTCTTTCTAAATTTCAGCAAGGTAATTGAAAAATAAAGTGAAAAGTATACAACTTCTGGTTAATGTTGTAAATATATGAAGAAAAAGGCCTTAAAATAGCTTTTGCCTATTGCTATTAAGAAATAGTTTTATTTGGCACATTGGATTTGAAAAAAGAACAAGAAGACAATATTAAGAGCTGAATGCCAATCACAAAGAGTTAAGACAACATCAGGAGCTGGGTGTGGTGCACACAGTTGTAAGGCCGAGACAGGAGGATCGCAGGTTCGCAACCAGCCTCAGCTACTTAGGCTCTCTGCAACTTAGCGAGACCCTGTTTCAAAAATAAAGAATAAAAAAATAGGGCTGGAGGTGTAGCTTGGAGGTAGAATGCCCCTGGTTCAACCTCCAGTACCACCAGAAAACAAAAACTGACAACATCAGGAGAGGAAAAATAGGGGAAAAAAAAGACTATTTATGAAAAACATTAAAGAAAAAAAACCAAAGGCTCTTGTGTCCTCTACCACTCACTGTGTCTGGAATACTTTCATCTGCAACACAATATACAAATTATTATTTACATTATGATCCTACTGGTAAAGAAGAACAGAATCAGGTTTTCTTGTGTTCTTTCAGCGCCCATTGAGATAACCATGAACATCAAGGCAAGAAGGCCTTAGCAAATATCCCACTCACACTGTATATTTTATTAACGTTTCTTTTCTTGTTCATTTTCAAATTGAGTACACAAATAATTTTAAGACTCTGAAAAGTCCTGTAAACTTAGGCTGAGTTTCTGTAGCTGATAATGTCCACTGAAGATCATGTATTTCGTGTTAAGTAAAATGCTCTCTAGGCTTACAATGGCATTTCCTTAAACGGTAGTATCTCCAAAGTCCTTGTTCCAACGTATGTAGGCTTCTAAAGTTTGAGGACTCACGCTGCGTTTTATCTTCTTCAAGGATTCAGTGAAGTCAGATAATCGAATATTTCTCATCTAAATAAAGAAAAACACATGATATACAAATGATGATGGAATAAAATAATGGTGCTATTTATTAATCAATAGTTATAATATATAGAGATGTATTATTAGAAAACCATGCCAATCATTTTAATATATTTTCTACATTATTATATATTAGGCAAGTTTGCTATATTTATGTATTTTATTTGTATGTAGAACATATTGAAAATGGTATACATGGTCCCCCCCAATGATGAGTGTCCAGGTTGACCATGCTATATTCATACTTTTACACATATTCAGAGGTACCTCCTCCATTAATCGACCTCAGCTTTCTTCCTCTCCTCTCCTTCCATTCTAGCTTTGCTGAGATTACCCCTCCATTATCTGGAGTCCCTCTGGTATCCCCAATGCTCCCTAGTTTGGGCACTTTCTGTGCTTGGCTGATCTCACTTAACATAATGCTCTCCAGATCTTTCCATCTTCTTGCAAGTGACATGATATTTAAAAACCCACACACTCAAGCCGGGCGTGGTGGCGCACGCTTGTAATCCCAGCATTCGGGAGGCTGAGACCAGAGGATCGCGGTTCGCGGACAGCCTCAGCTACTTAGTGAGACCCTCTGCAACTCAGTGAGACCCGGTTTCAAAATAAAGAATAAAAAATAGGGCAAGAGGTGTAGCTCGGAGGTCAAATGCCCCTGGGTTCCACCCCCAGACCTGCAAAAAAAATAAAAATAAAAATAAAACCCACACAGAGAAAATGTGACAAGGACTGGGGATAGTGGTAGCATGCTTGTCAAGAATGCACAAGGCTCTGGGTACGATCACTAATATTGCAAGAAAATTTGACAAAATACATACAAGTAAAAAAAAGAATGACAACTTTATACCACTTAGAAAAACAACTACTCTGTGGTTTACTTTCCTCCTAATTTTTTCTATGAGATTTCATAGAATTGTGTACTGTCAGATCTTACCACAAACATACTCTAGTTAAATTCACGACAGGCTTATTAGAAAGGAAAGGGGGAAGCCAGGCGTGGTGGCGCGCGCTTGTAATCCTAGCATTTGAGACTGTGGTTCCTGGACAGCCTTAGCTACTTAGTGAGGCCCTTTGCAAAGAAGCCAGCCTTGCTGGGAGTGTAGCCCGGAGGTAGAAGGGTTTCCAGGAACCCCACTACCACCAAAACAAAACAAAACAAAACAAAACAAAAACAACAAAAACCCTCAAAAAACCCAACACTGCTAACCTAGGTGTGGTGGTACATACCTATAGTCTTAGTACTTGTGAGGCTGAGACAAGAGGATTATAGGTTCAAAGACAGCTTGAGCAACTTAATGAGGCTTGTTTCAAAATAAAAAATAAAACAGGGCTGGGGGTATAGCCTGAGGTAGAATGCCCCAAATGCCCCTGAGTTCAATAGCAAGCCAAGAAAACTAAACAAAACAAAAAAATATTGAGTTAATGAATATATTTACCTAAGTATTTCTGTATTTTGTCTGTCTCTTCTCTCTCTCTCTCTCTCTCTCTCTTTTTTTTTTTTTTTTTTTTTTTTTTTTTTTTTTAGGCTAGTGTTGCCATGTTGCCCAGGCTAGTCTTGAACTCTTAACCTATCTTAGCCTTCCAGGTAGCAGGGGCTAGAGGCACAGCCACCAAGTCTATGTAACCCACAATTTATTTATTTATTTTTCTTAGTTACTGGGAATTAAATCCAGGGGCGTTCTAACCTCAAGCTACACCCCAGCCTCTGTGTGTGTGTATGTTGCCTTTTTTATTTTTGTTTTGAAACAGGGTCTTCCTAGGCTCTTCACAATCTTGCCTCCTTGAACCTCCAATCTTCCAATCTCAGCTTCCCAACTACTGGGATTCTAAACACGTGCCACCACACTTAGCTTGAATTGTATTACTTTTTTTTTTTTTTGTAGTACTGGGGATGGAACCCAGGAGCATTCTGCCTCTGAGCTATACCTCCAGCCCTATTTTTTAATTTATTATTTTGAAACAGGGTCTCACTAAGTTGCAAAGGGCCTAAGTAGCTGAGGATGGCTACAAACCCGGATCCTCCCATTTCAGCCTACCAAGTGCTGGGATTACAAGTGTTCACCACCACACCGGCTGAATTGTATTACTTTTAAAGGTGGAAAAAAGAGCCGGGCGTGGTGGCGTACGCTTGTAATCCCCACGCTTGTAATCCCCACGCATAGGAGGCTGAGACAGGAGGATTGCACAGGTTCGAAGCCAGTGTCAGCTACTGAGTGAGGCTTCTCAGTAACTTACTGAGACCCTGTTTCCAAATAAAATGTAAAAAATAGGTCTGGGAGTATAGCCCAGAGGTAGAAAGCCTCTGGGTTCCACCCCCAGTACCACCAAAAATAAATAAATAAATAAATAAATAAATAAATAAATAAATATGGAAAAATATTATTGAAAAACATTACAACATAGAACAGCAAGATGTTATCCTAATATCATAAGATTTTTATAATTTATAAAATCAAATTTCCTATAATGTTTTGTTTAGTATTTATGTATCACTCGATGAAAACAAATGTATTTTTTTTTATCATTTCCAAGAACAAATAAGAGACTAATTTCATAGACCCCATATTTTGCAATAGAGCAGTTAAGTTCTTCTAGTTTCTAAATCAAATAAACTAGAAAAATCCACACAAACAATATAAGTCTTACTGAGGACCAAATCAAGAAAAGATCATCATAAAATAGGATACCTCACTAGCAGACATATTCTTCACCTGTTCTGGTTTCAGTTCTGCAAAATATAAATAAAAAACTTCAAAGTTTAAATTTCTTAAGGGCAAAATCAAGTACAATGGTCTAACAGTACATGTTTAATGAATCATTATATTCAAGGAGACACATTAAAACTGAAAACACATACAATTTATAAATGCTTATAGAAAATATCCCTTCTTAATCCGGGTGTGGTGGCACATGCTTAAAATCCCAGCATTTGGGAAGCTGAGACCGGTCGCAGACAGCCTCAGCTACTTGGGCCCTCCGCAACTTCGTGAGACCCTGTTTAAAAAAAAAAAAGAATAAAAAATAGGACAGGGGGTGTAGCTCGGAGGTCGAATGCTCCTGGGTTCCATACCCAGACCCGCAAAAAAAAAAAAAAGAAAGAAAGAAAAAGAAAAAAGAAAATATTTCTTTTTATAGCCTAGCTTGGTGGCACATGATTGCAATCCCAGTACTCAGGAGGCTGAGACCAGAGGATCACAGGTTCAAGGAAAGCCTCAGCTACTTAGTGAGGCTTCTGCAACTTTGTAATTTAGTGAGACCCTGTTTCAAAATAAGGAATAAAAAATAGAGATGGGGGTGTAGTTCGGAGGTAGAATGCCCCTGGGTTCCATCCCCAATACTGCAAAAAAAAAAAAAAAAAAAAAAAAAAAAATCCTTCTTCAAAATAACTGAGAGGCATTCACTTTCTTGCATGCTGCCCAACAATACAGTTTACAAATCTGAAAATGAATTTAAAAGAATATAACTAATTTTTTTTTAAACTAAGGGCATTCTACCTTCCAGCTATGGCCACAGTCTCCCCCCTTTTAATATTCTTTAAGTAGGTGAGGCTGGCTTCAAGCCTGCAATCCTGTCAGCCTCCCAAACAGTGCGATTACAAGCATGCGCCACCATGCTCGACTTGCAACTTATTCTTGACAAAGGGTATTAAGTTTGGGTTTTTTTCTTTAACCCGATATTTGTCAGCTTCAGAATAATTAATAAAATATTCTTTTTTTCGTTTTTTTGTGTGGTACTGGGGATTGAGCCCAGGGGACATTCTATCTTCAAGCCACACCACCAGCACTATTTTATTATTTTATTTGTAGCATCTTTTTAATTCAATTGCATTCTCCTTTACTTTGTGTGAGAAAAGGCTGGGCTGTACCTGGTGCTTGGAAGTTGCACTTTTCTGCCCTGCTCATCACAGCCAACAAGCGGAGTGCATGACTGAGAGCAATCCATGTCTGCCCGTGCTGGCTGTGCAGAGGAGCTGAGAACATCTAAGCTAAAGGAATATCACAGTGAACTTAACCTATTCTAGGAAAGAACCAACTGCGCTTTTTCAAAATCAACTAATTACTTAATTGACTCAAAACATAGCAATTAATGATATATTCAGTGGCATTTTCCTGAAAGATAATATATATGAAAAAATAAAGCCAGGCGTGGCGGCACACGCTTGTAATCTCAGCATTCGGGAGGCTGAAACTGGAGGATGGATTGCGGTTCGTGGACAGCCTCAGCTACTTAGTGAGGCCTTCTGCAACTTAGTGAGACCCTGTCTCAAAATAAAGAATAAAAATAGGGTAGGGAGTGTTGTTCGGATGTCAAATGCCCCAGGGTTCCATCCCCAGACCTGCAAAAAATAAATAAATAAATAAAAATAGGGCTAGGGGTGTAGCTCGGAGGTAGAATGCTCCTGGGTTCCACCCTTAGTGCTGGGGAAAAAAAAAAAAAAAAAAGAAGAAGAAAGAGAGATCTCTCCATCATGGGGCCAGGGCCTTCTTTAACTTTTGAAGTGATATAAGTAATTCTTTGCTTTTGTTGACGGTACTGGGGATTGAATCTGAGAGCATTCTACTTCCAAGCTACACCTCCAGGTCTGTTATATTTTTTATTTTGAAATAAGGTCTCAGCCAGGCATGGTGGTGGACATTTGTAATCCCAGCATTTAGGAGGTTGAGACCAGAGGATCATGGTTCGCAGACAGCCTTAGATATTTAGCAAGACCCTTCACAACTCAGTAAGACCCTGTTTCAAAAATAAAAAGCTAGCCGGGTGTGGCGGCTTATGCTTGTAATCCCAGGATCCAGGAGGGTGAGATCAGAGGATCACTGTTCGCAGACAGCTTCAGCTACTTAGTAAGGCCCTCTGCAACTTAGTGAGACCCTGTTTCAAAATAAAAAATAGGGCAGGGGGTATAGCTTGGAGGTCAAATGCCCCTGGGTTCTACCTCCAAACCCTCCCCCCACACACACACACAAAAAGCTAAAAAATAGGGCCGGGGGATAACTTGGATTAGAATACTTCTGCGTTCCATCCCCACTAACACACACACACACACACACACACACACATAAAAAAAAAAAAAAAAAAAAAAAGAAGGAAAAAGAAAGAAAGAAAGACTCACTAAGTTGAAGAGGGCCTCACAAAGTAGCCGGGGCTGGCTGCTAACCTACAATCATCCTGTGTCGGCCTCCCAAGTAATGGGATTATAAGTGTGCATCACCACACCCAGCTTTATATTCCATAGTTCTACTGTTTCAAGTTCTTGTATACATACCTCGAATTGGACCCAGTGCTGCATCTTTTGCTAAAGCTGTTAGATCACTTCCTGAATATCCATCAGTCATTCTGAAAAGTGGAAGAAACAGCAAACTATTTTCAAATTTGTAGATTTAAAATATCTATATATTAACAGGGTAAAAACTATTTTGCCTTTACTAACAAGGTAACAGTTATATGGTTTTATTTTAAGGGACCATTTGCTAAAAAGCCAGTTTACTACCGGCTCCTTATAACACATCAAATGGTCACTGATAGGGCTATTCCTTTAGGTTAAGGCATATGCTCTGGAAGGCTCCATTAATTTGTACACAGGTCACCTGGAAAAGCTAAATGTAAATACCACTGGTGGCCAACTGACACAAACCACAATTACCTTTCTGAAAAGACATCTTTACCTTGGCAAAGAACATTCTCTTCATGGAATGAGGACCAATCAAGGTGTGTGTGTGTGTGTGTGTGTGTGTGTGTGTGTGTGTGTGTGTCTTCATGGAATGAGGACCAATCAAGGTGTGTGTGTGTGTGTGTGTGTGTGTGTGTGTGTGTGTGTACTGAAGCCAGGAGCATTCTACCACTGAGCTACACCCCCAGCCCTATTTTATTCTTTATTTTGAAACAGGATCTCACTAAGTTGCAGAGGCCTCACCAAGTAGCTGAGGCTGGCCGTGAACCTGTGGTCCTCCTGTCTCAGCCTCTCAAGTACTAGGATTATAAGTATGTGCTACCACGCCTGGCTAAGGTAGATTTCTTTAAATGTAAGTTAGAAAGAATGAAAGGAGGTCTGGTGTAGAAGACATCTGCTAAAAGAGGCACAGCTGAATAGGATGCCACAGTAAAGAGGGTCCTGGGTAGTCAAAACATTCGAGAGGTGAATTAAGAACTAAATAGGAGAATCTGGGCGTGGTGGTGCCTGTCTGTAAGTCCGGTACTTGGGATGCTGGAACAGGAGGATCACAGTTCTTAGGAGAGCCGCAGCAATGCAGTGAGACTCTCAGCAATGCGGGTGGAGCTTGGAGGTAGAGTCACACACACACACACACACACACACACACACACACACACACACACACACACACACACACACACACACAGTGTGAAGAGAGGCAAAGAGGAAAAGAAAATAGGGGAACACAGTTATTTATCACATACTATATAAAATAAATAAGCCGGGCATGATGGCACATGCTTGTAATCCCCGCGCTTGGGAGGCTGAGACGGGAGGATCGCACAGGTTCAAAGCCAGCCTCAGCTACTTAGTGAGCCTCTCAGCAACTTAGTGAGACCTTGTTTCCAAATAAAACACAAAATAAGTCTGGGAGTATAACCCAGAGGTAGAAAGCCCCTGGGTTTTACCCCCAGTACCACAAAAATAAATAAATAAATAAAAATAAAAATAAAGAACTAGCCGGGTATGGTGGTACAGGCTTGTAATCTCAGCATTTGAGAGGCTGAGATAGGAGGATCATGGTTCGCAGAAAGACTCAGCTAGTGAGGCCCTTTGCCACTTAAAATAGGGCTGGGGGTATTGCTTGAAGGCAGAATGCCCCTGGGTTTCTATTAGCAGAATTTTATTTAATTTTTTTTTGTGTGTGTGTGGCACTGGGAATGGAACTCGGGCATTCTACCTCTGAGTTACAAACTCAGCCTTAGATTATTCTTTTATTTTGAAATAGGGTCCAGCCTCAGATACTTAGTGAGGCCCTCTGCAACTTAGTGATCCCCTGTTTCAAATTATAATAATAAAAAATAGGTCAGGGGGTGTAGCTCAAATGTTGAATGCCCCTGGGTTCCATCCTCAGACCCACAAAAAAAAAAAAAAAAAAAAAAAAAAATTAAAAATAGGGTCTCACTAAGTTGCTGAGGGCCTAAGTTCCTGAGGCTGGCTGCAAACCTGTGACCCTCCTGTTTCAGCCTTCCGAATATTGGGAGTAGAGGCAAGTGCCACCACGTCTAGCTTGTTAGCAAAATTCTTTATTGGAATGACAAAGAAAGACCTCTATATTTCCAAGTATTTAATTTTCTCTTTTCTCGGACATATCTGGAACTCACAGTTCATATTTACTAAATATTTTAGTTAGGCCGGGTGTAGTGAGGCTCTCAGCAATTTAGTGAGACCCTGTTTCCAAATAAAGTATAAAACAGGTCTGGGAGTATAACCTGAAGGTAGAAAAGCCCCTGGGTTCCACCCCCACTACCACACACACACACACACAAAAAAAAAATTAGTTAAGACATTTTCAGGGATTAAAATTCAAGAGTTAAAATCCACTGATGGATTTATGTACACTGATTACAAAAATCCTGAGATATAACCTAATGTTAAGCAGGCTCCTCTGAGCCCTCTGCTCAACTGGACCCTAGGCTTGGTTCTGAATCTACTCTGAACAAGCTTCTTAGTAAAAAAAATAAAAACAAAAACAAAAAAACCCAGTAGAGAACACAGATACTGATATTTAGATACCATCCCTATGAGGTAGACAGCACTTAAGGAAATAGTGGCTGAGAGAAGTAGTTTCCTGATAAATGGATTACTTGTCTCACACTTGAGCTTCATTTATTGATTTATTTATTGTTGTACTGGGGACTGAACCCGGGGCATTCTACCGCCAAGCTACATCTCTAGCTCTATTTTTTATTTTTTATTTTGAAACAGGGTCTCACTAAGTAGCTGAGGCTGGCCGAGAACCCTGTGATCCTCCTGTCTCAGCCTCCTAAGTACTGGGATTACAAGTGTGCGCCACCACACCCAACTGAGCTTATTTTAAATAACACAGAAAGAGACTGCTTGACCAAAAAATAAATAAAAATAAACAAATAAACCAAATCAAATTACTCACCTAGCAAGTTGAGCTAGTTCTTTTTGGGTCAGTGGGCTTCCTTGTTTACATAACAGATTTTTAAGTAAAAGTAGTCTTGTCTGAAAAGAAATATTTAGGAATTACCCATGCAGTTTAATTTGATATCAGAATTATCAAAATTAGTAATTCTTGTTTTTTTTTTCCTTTGGTACTGGAGGTTGAGCTTAGGGGTATTCTACCTCTGAGCTATATCCCCGGTCTTTTGTAAAAAATTTTTTTAGTTTGAAACAGAGCCTTGCTAAATTGCTAAATGTCTCACTATGCTGCAGAGGCTGGCCATGAATCTGTGATCCTCCTGTCTCTGCCTCCCATGTATTCCTGTAATAGGCATATGTCACTGTGTCTGGCTTTAATATAAATAATTTTTAATAAGTTAAGAAATAATAGCCGGGTGTGGTGGCAAATGCTTGTAATCCCAGTACTTGGGAGGCTGGGACAGGAGAATCACAGTTCGTGGACAGCCTCAGCTACTTTGTGAGGCCCTTTGCAACTTAGTGAGACCCTGTTTCAAAATAAAAAAAAAAATAGGGCTGGGGGTGTCACTTAAAGGTAGAATGCCCGTGAGTTCCATCCCCAGCACCACAAAAATAAATAAATAAATAAATAAATAAATAAATAAGAAATAACTTAATAAAATGTCCAGGAATCAGAAACACATTCTGTCACCTTAAAATCTGTCTGTAAATAGAATTAAAACTACGTATTTTTTCATTCTTCCTGATAGAATTAATGGTCATCCAAATAATGCACAAAGGTGTCAAGGGGCTAAGTTACACAACCAGAATTTTTTCCCCTTTGGAGCTCAGGACCAAACCCAGAGGTATTCTACCTTTGAGTGCTATAGGTAGGTGTGGTGGTACAGCCTGTAACCCCAGTACTTGGGAGACTGAGACAGGCAGATCACAGGTTTCAAGGATAGTTTCAGCATGTAATAAGTATGTATTTATCCGTTTATTTATTTATTTTTCCACTAGAGATAGAACCCAGAGGCATTCTACCTCCAACTTATACCCCTATCCTGATTTTGTTTTTTGTTGTTTTTTTTGTGTGTGTGTGTGTGGTACTGGGGTTCCTGGAAACCCTTCTACCTCCAGGCTACACTCCCAGACCTATTTTTATACTTTTTTATTTGGAAACAGGGTCTCTTAAGCCAGCATGGCTGGCTTCGAACCTGCGTGATCCTCCTGTCTCAGCCTTCCAAGCGTGGGGATTACAAGCGTGCGCCACCACGCCCGGCTTGGTTTTATTTTTTTGGGAACAGGGTGTCACTAGGTTTCTGAGATCTTTGCTAAGTTGCCGAGACAGGCTTTGAAACTGTGATCCTCCTGTCTCAGCCTCCCAAATACTGGGATTACAAGTGTGCACCACCATGCTCAACTCACCACGAATTTCACTTATATAATTCAATGGCCTAAACTGGGCAGAGTGGCACATACCTGTAATCCTAGTATTTGGGAGGCTGAGACAGAGGATCGCAGGTTTGAGGCCAGCCTCAGCAATGTACTGGGACCCTCAGCAACTCAGACCCTGTTTGAAAATTAAAAATTAAAAAATAGGGCTCAGAGGTAGAATGCCTCTGGGTTCAATCCCCAATACCATAAAGAATAAAATTAAACAAAGGCTGGGAGTACAGCTCAGAGGTAGACTGCCTCTGAATTTAATCCCCAGTACTAAAAAAAAAAAACAACCAAAAAACTTAACAAATTCAGAGTCGTGCAACATCACCATAATACAGTTTTGACCATTCTCTCTCTTCAGAACTTTGACTCATGACTGTTTGTAATTAATCCCTATTCCAATCCCTTTTTCCAGAAAACTGTTGATTTGTTTCTATAAATTCCTCTTATAGATACAACCACATGACATGTAATTGTTCACATGAAGCTTCACTCACTCAGTACAGAGTTTTTGAGTTTCGTTCACATTACTGCATGTGGCGGGTGTAGCTGACTTCCTTCACTGCTACACAGTGTTAAGTGGATATTTCACATTTAATTATATATTCAATAACTGATGAACATTTTCCTTTCCATATTTTGTTGTTAATATAGCTATTATAAAAAAATATTTTTTTTTTCCTGTGTGTGGTGCTGGGGATTGAGCCCAGGGGCATTCTACCTCTGAGCTACACCCCAGCCCTATTTTTTTTTTTTTTTTTTTTTTTGTGGGTCTGGAACCCAGGGGCATTTGACCTCCAAGCTACACTCCCTGCCCTATTTTTTTTTTTTTTTATTCTTTATTCTGAAACAGGGTCTCGCTAAGTTGCAAAGGGCCTCAATAAGTAGCTGAGGCTGTTTGCGAGTCTGCGATCCTCCTCTCAGCCTCCCAAATGCTAGGATTATAAACGTATGGCACCATGCCCGGCTCTCTATTTTTTATACTTTATTTTGAAAAGGGGTCTCACTTGCTAATGAACTTGTAATGCTGGGATTACAAATATGTACCACCACGCCTGGTTTTGTTATAAAAATTTTGAGCTGGACATCATGGCGCATGCTTATAATCCCAGTACTTGGAAGGCTAAGACATGAGGAGGATCTCAGAGTCAAGGACAGCCTCTACAACATAGCAAGACTCAGCAACCCACTGAGACTGTTTCAAACTAAAATAATAAAATAGGGCTGGGGATGTGGCTTAAAGGTAGAACTTCCCTGAGTTCAATCCCTAGTACCAAAAAATAAAATTAAAAAACAAAATGCTAGGCGTGGTGGCACACACTTATAATCCCAGCATTTGAGAGGCTGAGACCGGAGGATTGCAGTTTGCAGCCAGTCTCAGCTACTTAGGTCCTTTGCAACACAGAGAGACCCAGTTTCAAAATAAAGAATTAAAAATATGGTTGGAGATGTAGCTCAGAGATAGAATGCCCCTGGGTTCCATCCCCAGTACCACACACACCAAAAAATAAATAAATAAATAAATAAATAAATTTTGCACGTCTTTATTTTTATTTATGTATTTATTATTTATTTTTATTTATTTATTTTTGTGGTACTGGGGCATTCTACCTCCGAGTTCACCCCAGCCCTATTTTTCTTTCTTTATTTACAAGATTACAAGCATGCACCATCACGCCCAGCTTGTTCAAGTTTTTATGTAGACATGTTTCCACTGTTCTTGGGTATGTTTGCTTGTTTCTTTGTTTAGCCTCAGCCTAGGCCACACACATGCTAGGCAAGTGCTCTGTTACTGAGGCACACTCCTGGCCTTCCTTGGGTTATTCTTAGCAGTGTAATTACTGGGTGATGTGGTAAGTTGACTTTACCTTGCTCGTGTGTGGTGCTGGGACTGAACCCAGAGGCATTCTATCTGGGAGTTATATTGCCAGCCCTATTTTGGTTTTCATTTTTACTTATTAATTTGTTTTTGGGAGTACTGGGGACTGAACCTAGGGACATTCTACCTCTGAGCTACATCCTTACCCCTATTTTATCTTTCATTTTGAAACAAGGGGTCTTCTTAGGTTGCTGAGAGTCTTGTTAAGTTGCTAAAACTGTCCTTGAACCTGTGATCTTCCTGTCTTAGCCTCTCAAGTACTGGGATTACAGGCATGCACCATCACACCCAGCTTGAACTTTTATTTTTGAAACAGAACTTCACTATGTTGCTGAGGGCCTCACTAAATTGCTAAGGCTGGCCTTGAATCTGTGATCCTCCTGTCTCAGCCTCCAAAGTATGGGGATTACAGGCGTGTGCAAGCACTCCTGGCTTACTTTAAGAAACTGAAAAACTACTGAAAAGTGTTCTATATCATGAATCAAAAGATTCAATATTCTTAAGATAGTAATTCTTGTTTCTGCTTATAAAATATTCAAACATGCATACGTACCTCCTCATTTGGTAAAGACACATATACCCGTTTGATGAAACGCCTTTAAAAAAAAGGTTCAAGAAATTTTAGAAACTGAACTTTTAATGTAAAAGTAGATGAGCTCAAGTAACAATTAAGAAAATAAGAAAAGGCTTTAAGTATAAAATTCAAAGCAATTGAATGCATCTTAGTATTTATCAATGTAAAATATATTTTATTACTTTTTAAAAAAACTCTCCAGTGAAGAGCCAGATGCAGTGGTGCACACTTGTAATTCTGGTTCTTGGGAAGACAGAAGGATCATAGGTTCCCGCAAGCCTCAGCAACTTAGTGAGGCCCTCTGCAACTTACTGAGGCTCTGTTTCAAAATAAAGATAATAAAGGACCAGCAGTGTAGCTTGGAGGTAGACTCAACTCTCAGTATCAAACCAAACAAAAAACCTCTCTGGTCAATGTTTAATAATCTTTAATTCAGTAAATGTTTAATCATATATGTTCTTTACAGTAGTAATTCTTATAATATTTATTTACTTACTTTTGTGGTGCTAGGAATTCAATGCAGGGGCCTAATTCTGAAGGGGCCACAACCCTTTTTACTTTTTTATTTTGAAACGAGAGTCTCACTGAGTTGCTGAAGGTCCTGCTAAGTGGTGAGGCTGGCCTCAAACCTTCAACCCTTCTGTCTTGGTCTCCAGGTACTGGGATTACAGGTTTGTGCCACCATGCCCAGCTAATAATGTTTGCTCAGTGTTTGATTGAACCCAAGGACATTCTTCCTCTCAGCTATACCCTCATCCCAATCCTATTTTAATCCTATTTTATATTTTATTTTGAAACAGGTCTCACAAAGTTGCTGAAGGCCTCACTAAATTTTTAAGGCTGGCAGCAAATTTGCAATCCTCTTATATTTCAGCCTCCCAAGTACGAGGATTATAAGTGTGCACCGTCACATCCAGCTGTAATAATTTTGTTTGTTTGGTACTGGGGATTGACCTGAGGGGCCTACCTTCGTGATGTACCCCCAGCCCTATCTTATTTTTCATTTTGAAACAGGGTCTCACTAAATTGTAAAGGGCCTTATTAAGTTGCTGAGGGCTAGCTACAAACCTGTGATACTCCTATGTCAGCCGCCCAAGTACTGGGGATTACAAGTGTATACCACCACGCCCAGCTTTCTAATATATATATATATATATATATTTTTTTGGGGGGGGGTGGTACTGGGGTTCCTGGAAGCCTTTCTACCTCCGGGCTACACTCCCAGACCTATTTTATACTTTTTATTTTTGGAAACAAGGTCTCTGAAGCCAGCAAGGCTGGCTTCGAACCTGCGTGATCCTCCTGTCTCCACCTCCCAAGCGTGGTGATTACAAGCGTGCGCCACCACGCCCGGCTCTAATAATGTTTTAAAACAAACAAAATAAGCCGGGTGTGGTGGTGCACGCTTGTAATCTCAGTATTTGGGAGGTGGAAACTGGAGGACTGAGGTTCACAGATAGCCTCCCATACTTAGGGAAGCCCTTCACAACTCAATGAGACCCTGTTTCAAAAATAAAATGACTAGCCAGATGTGGTGGCACATGTTTGTAATCTCAGCACTTGGGAGGCTGAGACAGGAAGATTGTGCAGGTTCGAAGCCAGCCTCAGCTACTTACTGAGGCTTTCATCAACTTAGTGAGACTCTGTTTCCAGATAAAATATTAAAAAATAGATCTGAGAGTGTAGTCCGGGGGTAGAAAGCCCCTGGGTTCCATCTCTAGTACCATATACACACACACACATACAAAATAAATAAATAAATAAATTAATTAAATAAATAAATAAAATAAAACAACTAAAAAATAGGGCTGGGGTGTAGCTTGGAGGTACACCCCAAGGAGGTAGCTTGGAGGGTGTAGCTCCTGGGTTCCATCCCTAGTACTGAAAAAAAAATCTAATATAAGAAATGGGAGCCAGGTGTGGTGGCACACACTTGTAATACCAGCATTTGGGAGGCTGAGACCTCAGGATTGAGGTTCCTGGACAGCCTCAACTATTGAGTCCCTCCACAACTTAGTGAGACCCTATTTCAAAATAAAGAATAAAAAATAGGGCAGGGGGTGTACCTTGACGGTCAAATGCCCCTGGGCTCCAACCTCAGACCCGCAAAAAAAGAAAAAAATAATAAAATAATAAAAATAAAGGCATAGTGGCACATGCCTGTAATCCCAGTACTTAGGAAGCTGAGACAGGAGGATAACAGGTTTGAGGCATGCCTTAGCAACTTAGTGAGACTCTCATCAACATAGCAGGACTTTGTTTCAAAATAAAAAATAAAAAGGGCTATGGGTATAGCTAAGAGATAGAATGCCTGTTGGCCAGTACCACCCCCCACCAAAAAAAAAACCTGTCAGTCAAGCGTGGTGATGCAGTTTGTAATCCCAGCATTTGGGAGGCTGAGACAGAGGATAGCAGTTTGTGGATATTACTTATGCCCTTTGCAACTCAGTGAGACTCTGTTTCACAATAAAAATTAAAAATAGGGCTGAGGATGTAGCTCGGAGGTAAAATGCCCCTAGGTTCCAGCCCCAGTACTGAAACAAACAAACAAACCAAAAACACTGTCAAATCCTATAAGAAATTAACAAAAATCAATCAATATTATTTTTCAAATAACTAGATATCAATAATTGAAATTTCTACCCAAGTAAAAAGAAAAACAAGTCAAGTTAATCTATAAATGTGAAAAAAATCGATATGGATCCAGCTTTCTACACTGTGACATCCAATCCAATATTTATTCTTATTTATTTATTTATTTATTTTTATATTTTTGGGGGGGTACTGGGGTTCCTGGAAACCCTTCTACCTCTGGGCTACACTCCCAGACACACACACACACACACACACACACACACACACACACACACACACACACATTTTTTGTGTGTGTGGTGGTGGTACTGGGGTTCCTGGAAGCCCTTCTACCTCCGGGCTACACTCCCAGACCTATTTAATTTTTGGAAACAGGGTCTCTTACGCCAGCACGGCTGGCTTCGAACCTGCACGATCCCGTCTCCGCCTCCCAAGCACAGGGATTACAAGCGTGCGCCACCACGCCTGGCTATTTTTTTATATTTTTATTTGGAAACCGTGTCTCTTAAGCCAGCGGGGCTGGCTTTGAACCTGAGCAATCCTCCTGTCTCTGCCTCCCAAGCACAGGGATTACAAGTGTGTGCCACCACACCCGGTGTATTTTGAAACAAAATAAAAAATAAAAGGGCTACGGGTGTAGCTCGGAGGTAGAATGCCTTTTGCCCAGTACTCCCCCCAAAAAACTGTTAAATCCTGTAAGAAATTAACAAAAACCAATCAATATTATTATTCAAATAACTAGATCTCAATGGTTAAAAATTCTACCCAGTAAAAAGAAAAAATAAGTTAATATATAAATGTGAATTTAAAAAAAAATCACTATGGATCCAGCCTTCTACACTGCGACATTCAATCCCAAAAACAATGTTGTCAATTCCTAGGGAAAAGAAAAGGAGGTCCAAGAATGTTATGCTCAGTCAAACTATCTTTTCCAGTAGGAAGGAGCTGAATTTTCTCAAACATACAAGAACAAAAAGATAGTTCTCATGATACCTACTTTGTTCAGCTTCTCAGGAAGCTGAATAAAAGGGTATGAATCAGTTTTGAGTTTAAAGGTAATTTAATGCAAACCTAAAACCATAAAGTGACAATTAGTTCTCCTGGTATTATACTGTATCTGACCTCAAAATCCATGTAAGTTGGTAATGCCTGCCCAGAGGAGAGTACAGGGAAGGAAATAATTTAGTCTTAAAATTGAAGCTGGGAGCCAGGCGTGGTGGCGCACACTTGTACTACCTTCACTTGGGAGGTGGAGACAGGAGGATCGCACAGTTTCAAAGCCAGCCTATCTGGCTTAAGAGACCCTGTTTCCAAACAAAAAGTATAAAATAGGCCTGGGAGTTTAGCCCGGAGGTTGAAGGGTTTCCAGGAACCCCAGTACCACCAAAAAAAGAAAAAAGGAAAAAAAAGAAAAGAAAAAAATTGAAAGCAGTAAACACACATCTGTAATCCCAGTAATTGGGAGGCTGAGACAGGAGGATCACAGGTTCAAGGGCAGCCTCAGCAAGTAGTAAGACTCTCATTAACCTAGGGAGACCCTGTTCAAAACAAAATATAAAATAGTGTTGGGGGAGTAGCTCTGAGGTCAACTCCCCAGCATCACACACACACACACACACACACACACACACACACACACACACACACACACGGAAGTAAGACGTATGTGAGATGATCGCTGAGTGAGCCTATCTGTCATAAATGAATATGAATCTCCTACCTGAGAACAGCCTCATCAAGCTCCTGTGGCCTGTTCGTGGCACCCATTACAAGAACTCTGTCATCCCCAGCAGACTGGACCTACAAGCCAAAAGCAGGTTTTCAGTACTTTTAGATAAAGAAATAAAACAAAAAAGAGGCATGCATTTCCAATATGGTTTGTTTAACAGGAAGAAATAAATACTAAACGACCACATTAAAGATATAATGATGAATACTCGCCCCATCAAATTCTATCAGGAACTCAGTCTTGAGGCGTCTGCTGGCATCGTGCTCCCCCTCTCTTCTCTCACACAAAAGGCTGTCGACTTCATCTACAGGGAATGAGGATAAAAATTAGTAACAGCCAAAATAAGTGCGTTACCTAAGAGAGTTATTTACTCATTAACACAGTGGTCCTATGAATTTACTAAACTCTTTATCTCACCCTTCTTTTCCTTCCCCTAATTTTTGGTACTGGAGATTGAACCCAGGGCCATTTAACCTCTGAGCTAGATACAGGCGTGTATCTCTGCTTGTCTTTAAATTTTTCCTTTTTTGATAATCTTGCCTATCACATCACTCATATTTGAAACGAGGAATTTCACAAGTATGCAATTAATTTAGTTGGAAAACATGTTCTTACCTATAAAAATTATAGAAGGTTGAAGTTCTCGAGCCACAGCAAAAAGAGCTCTCACCAATTTTTCACCTTCTCCCACCTAAAAAAAGGCATCAAATATTGTTATAAAATAAAGTACAACATTATTCTATTTCTAAAACTTTATGACCGACATGACTGACAGACTAGAACCTAGGCCTCACTAAGTAGCTGAGGCTGGCTGTGAACCTGCAAGCCTCTTGTCTCAGCCTCCCAAGTACTGGATTACACTGTGCGTCACCTCGCCCAACTTAGGCTTTTTCTTTTTCTTTTTTCACTATTAGGGATGGAACCCAGGAACATTCTACCTCTGACTACACCCCCAGCCCTATTTTTTATTCTTTATATTGAAACAGGGTCTCACTGAGTTGCAAAGGGCTTCATTAAATAGCTCAAGCTGTCTAACAATCACGATCCTCCTGTCTCAGCCTCCCAAGTACTGGGATTACAAACGTGCTCCATCACACCCAGCTTTAGGTTTGTTTTTAAAACATTAATATAGCCGGGCGTGGTGGCGCACACTTGTAATCCCCGCGCTTGGGAGGCAGAGATAGGAGGATCGCGCAGGTTCGAAGCCAGCCGTGCGCGCTGGCTTAGGAGACCCTGTTTCCAAATATAAAATGTAAAAATAGGTCTGGGAGTGTAGCCCAGAGGTAGAAGGGCTTCCAGGAACCCCAGTACCACCAAAAAAAACAAAAACAAAAAACAAACAAACAAAAAACATTAATATAAAGCTGGGCATGGCGGCGCACGCTTATAATCCTGGCACTTGGGAGGCTGAGAAAGGAGGATTACATAGGTTCGACCTCAGCTACTCAGAGTCTCAGTAAATTAGTGAAACCCTGTTTCCAAATAAAGTATAAAATAGGTCTGGGAGTATAGCCCAGAGGTATAAAAGCCCCTGGGTTCCACCCTCAGTACCACACACACACAAAAAAGATTAATATACCATAAGCCGGTTAATTAGCAGTACTAACATACTGCTAATCAAATCTATTTAGAATTAAATCTACTTGTGTAAAAAATATATTCACAGCTGGGCATGGTAGCACACGCCTATAATCCCAGCACTTGGGAAGCTGGGACAGAGAATCTCAGGTGTGAGAAAAGCTACAGCAAACATAAGACTTTCATTAACACAGTGAGACCCTGTTTCAAAACAAAGATATAAAACAGGGTTTGGTGGGTACAGCTTGGAGGTAAAAGGCCCCTGAGTTTAACCCCCAGACACACACACACACACACACACACACACACACACACACACACACACACACACAGACTGTCCAAAAGATTCATTAAGAGATTAGGGGTTAAGGTGATGGTTACACGGCTTCAGTAACCATCAAGATGAAAGAAAATAGACTTGAAAAAAGTCTGAATAAAAGAAAATAGTTGCCATAAAAATTTACATGAAAGGGCTCAGATTTTCAAGCCACTCATTGGTGCTCAAATCCCTGAGGCCACTTCCAGGTATGGGTTCTTGAGCACATTACTCAATGTCTCCACACTCAATTCCCTAATAAATAAAAGAACAGTATCTATATTGACTTGATTATCTACTTATTCTGGAAGTATTTACTTATTATCTATGAACTGTTCAAAGGTACTATAGATATAAACACTGAAGAAAACATGTTAATGAGTTCTGTCCTCACAGAGACTGTCTTCCAGTAGAGGTGATGGTGAAACCTGATGTAACTGAAATAATCAAACAAATCATACAAATGGGTATGAATTACAACTTCAATTAATATTACAAATAAGAGGCAAAAGGTGCTATGAAGAATAAGTTAAGGAAGGTTACAGCATTTCCATTTATACCTTAAGAATGAGTACAAGTTAACTAGGAGAGGAGAACGTTCCTGATATAGGATGAAAAAAGTCCCGTTTCAGTAAAATAACAGTATTTTAATAGCTGTTCAAAGGAGCAAGAAGCTGGGCGTGATGGCGCATCTTGTAATCCCCGCGCTTGGGAGGCTGAGACAGGAGGATCGCACAGGTTCGAAGCCAGCCTCAGCTACTTAGTGAGGCTCTCAGCAACTTAGTGAGACCCTGTTTCCAAATTAAAAAAAAAAAAAAAAGGTCTGGGAGTATAGCCTGGAGGTAGAAAGCCCCTGGGTTGTTCCACCCCCAGTACCACCAAAACAAAAAAACAAACAAACAACAACAACAACAACAACAAAAAAAAAAACGGAGGAAGAGTCTTAGTAAAGGGACTTTAAAACTAAGGATCTGAGCTGGGCATGGTGGCGCATACTTGTAATCCCAGGATTGTGGAGGCTGAGACTGGAGGATCATGGTTCATGGACAGCCTCAGCTATTTAGTGAGGCCTTCTGCAACTCAGTGAGACCCTGTTTCAAAATAAAGAATAAAAAATAGGGCAGGGGGTGTAGCTCGGAGGTAGAATGGTCCTGGGTTCCATCCCCAGTTATACAAACAACAATTTAAAAAAAGCAAAGTAAGGATCAAAACTAGGTGCGGTGGTACACACTTGCAATCCCAGCACTTGGGAAGCTGAGACAGGAGAATCACACAGGTTCAAAGCCAGCCTAAGCTACTTAGTGAGCCTCTCAGCAACTTAGTGAGACCCTGTTTCCAAATAAAATATAAAACAATAAATAGTTCTGGGAGTGTTGCCCAGAGATAGAAAGCCCCTGGGTTCCCTGCCCAGTACCCCCCCACACCCACCCACACCCACCCTAAGGATCTAATAGCAAATTATCTATCACAGAGATGGAAGCTACTCTAGCCCAATGCCACAAAATACTCATACCATGATCAACATGTCAAGTTTGCATTCTTTATTTAATTCACTGCTCATTATACAACTTTATAAGCTTCTCATACACATAAAATTATAGGCAGACAGTATGCTGTTTATGCCAGCCGGACAATTCTAACCTAATCTGTGTTCCTAAGACACAGGTATTTCTGCTCTTGGTAGGCTAAGAAAACCAAATTTCTAGTGTGCTTGGTAGTGCACATCTGTACTCACAGCTACTCAGGACACTGAGAAGACAGTATCAGTTGAGCTCATGAATTAAAAACCAGCCTGGGCAACATAACAAGATCTTATCTCAAAAAAAGTTTCTTTCTCCATAAGGAGGAAGGCTGAGGTAAATTCCTGACAGTAAAGCTATTCTCTGAGCCTCTCATGGAGACGAAGTACCCAAACCAAGCAGTGACCATTTCTGTATTTAGTGTATCAAATGCCAATGCTTCAAAGTTTTATAGAATATTTACTAGAGATTCGTATTTCAGTTTAAGTAAAATTGCCAAAATATTTTCAGTGATAAAGATTTTGATAGGCAGAGATTAAGACATCACTGGTAGCAAATAGAAAAGGGAGGAGAAATGCAAAGCAGTATAAGATTTGACAGCGTCAGGCATGGTGGCACATGCCTATAATCCCAGTACTTGGGAGGCTGAAACATGAGGATCACAGGTTCACAGCCAGCCGCAGCAACTTAGGCCCTCCGCCTTATAGTAAGACCCTGTTTCAAAATAAAAAAATAAAACAGGGCTATGGGTATAGCTCAGAGGTAGAATGTCTCTGGGTTTAATCCTCAGGAGCGCGCGCGCACACACAAAGATTTGACAGGAACGACCTATTTACATACCAAATTACTCTCTCTGGACTCTGCAGCTATGCCTACATTATTCCAAAACTGGACTGAAGTTTGTTTGATATTGTTATAAGTAGGGGAAGTGAATGAAAAAAGAGACCTACATTTTAGGACAAAATAATTTTTTTTTAAAAAAAGGAAGATCTAGCCGGGTGTGGTGGTGCACACTTGTAATCCCCGAGCTTGGGAAGCAGAGACAGGAGGATCGCGCAGATTCGAAGCCAGCCACGTGTGCTGGCTTAGGAGACCGTGTTTCCAAATTTAAAAAATGTAAAAATAGGTCTGGGAGTGTAGCCTGGAGGTAGAAGGGCTTCCAGGAATCCAAGTACCACCAAAAAAAAAAAAAAAGAAGAAGATCTAGCCAGGTGTGGTGGCGCCCACTTGTTATTCCAGCATTTGGGAGGCTGGGACAGAAGGATCCGGGTTCATCCAGCCTCAGCTACTTAGTGACACCCTCCACAACTTAGTGAGACCCTGTTTCAAAATAAAGAATAAGGGCTGGGCGTGGTGGCGCACACTTGTAATCCCTGCGCTTGGGAAGCTGAGACAGGAGGATTGCACGGGTTCGAATCCAGCCTCAGCTACTTAGTGAGGCTCTCAGCAACTTAGTGAGACCCTGTTTCCAAATAAAATATAAAAAAGGTCTGGGAGTATAGCCTGGAGGTAGAAAGCCTCTGGGTTCCATCCCCAGTACCACCAAAAAAAAAAAAAAAAGAATAAAAAATTAGGCTGGGGGGTGTAGCTTGGAGATAGACTGCCCCTGGGTTCAAACCCCAGCACCACTAAAACAAATAAAAGGAAGATCTTATGTCACATTTTAGTTCACAATGAGGAAACCAAAAATTTAGACATCAGTTTTTCATTTTTTTAATATTTATTTATTTATTTATTTATTTATTTATTTATTTATTTATTTATTTTTGTGGTACTGGGGTTCCTGGAAACCCTTCTACCTTCAGGCTACACTCCCAGATCTTTTATATTTTTAAAATTTGGAAACAGGGTCTTGTAAGCCAGTGCAGCTGGCTTTGAACCTTCACGATCCTCTTGTCTCCGCCTCCCAAGCACGGGGATTACAAGCGTTTCTTTCTCATACCTAGTGGCTCTCTGAGATAGTAATACAGTATTTGTCAGCATAATCCTAGTCTTTTATTGTACCTGAAATTGAACTCAGAGGTACTCTACCTCTGAGCTACACCCCAAGTCCAATTTTTTTTTTTTTTGTAGTACTAGGGATTCAACCTAGGGCTATTCTACCTTCGAGCTATACCCTCAGACCTATTTTTTTATTCTTTTTTGCAACAGGGTCTTAGTTGCAAACAGGGTCTTAGTTCACTAACTAGCTGGGGCTGTCCGCGAACCGCGATCCTCCTGTCTCAGCCTCCTAACTGCTGGAATTACAAATGTATGCCACCACACCCAGCTCCCAATTTTGTATTCTTTAATTTGAAACAGGGTCTCAAGAGTTGCAAGGGGCCTCACTAAGTAGCTGAGGCTGTCTGTGAACCGTGATCCTCCTGTCTCAACCTCCTGAATGCTGGGATTACAAGTGTGCACCATCATGCCTGGCAACCAGACTTACTTTATTTGTATGGAAACAGGGTCTCACTTAGTTGCTGAGGCTAGCCTTGAATCTGTTACCATCCTGTCTCAGCCTCCTCAGCAATGGGATTATAGGTATGTGCGATCATGCGCCTGCTCTAAGAGTCTAACAAGCATACATAAGTTTTATTCTTGAAGACTAATTTTTTTTTTTTTTGGTAGTACTGGGGAAGAAACCCAAGGGCATTCTATCTCCAAGCTACAAGCTCTATATTATTACTCTTTTATTTTTAAACAGGGTTTCTCACAAATGTAAACAGTTATAAGTCAGGAGTGGTGGTGCATACTTCTTTATTTTTATTTTATTTTTTTGGTGGTACTGGGAGAGGAACCCAGGGGCTTTCTATCTCGGGGCTATACTCCCAGACCTATTTTATATTTTTTATTTGGAAACAGTATCTCACTAAGTTGCTGAGAGCCTGTGTGATCCTCCTGTCTCAGACTCCCAAGCGCAGGGATTACAAGCCTGCACCACCACGCCCAGTGGCGCACGCTTGTCATCCCAGCATTCGGGAGGCTGAGACAGGAGGATCGCGGTTCGCGGACAGCCTCAGCTACTTAGTGAGGCCCTCTGCAACTCAGTGAGACCCGGTTTCAAAATAAAGAATAAAAAATAGGGCATGGGGTGTAGCTCGGAGGTCGAATGCCTCTGGGTTCCATCCCCAGACTAGCAAAAAATAAATAAATAAATAAATAAATAAATAAATAAAATAAAGACTAAAAAAATAATTGGGCTGGGAGTAGAGCTCAGAGTATAAAATGCCCCTGAGTTCTATACCTACAAAAACCAAAACCCAAAATAAACTAACAAAGAAAGTCTGGCATGGTGTATATGTCTGTAATCCCAGTACTTGAGAGGCTGAGACAGGAGGATGACAGGTTTGAAGAAAGCCTTGGCAAGTTGTGAGACTCACAGCAACCTAGTGAGACCTTCTTTCAAAACAAAAAATAGGCCGGGCATGGTGGCACACGCTTGTAATCCCCGCATTTGGGAGGAGGAGACAGGAGGATCGCACAGGTTCGAAGCTAGCCCTGCTGGCTTAAGAGACCCTGTTTCCAAAAATAAAAAAGTATGAAATAGGTCTGGGAGTGTAGCCCGGAGGTAGAAGGGCTTCCAGGAACCCCAGTAACGCCAAAACAAACAACAAAAAATAAATAAAAATAAAAATTAAAAATAAATAAAAAGGCTGGGGATGTAGCCCAGAGGTAGAATGCCCCTGATTTCAATATCTAGTACCACAATAAATAAATAAATTAAAAATAAATAAATATAAATAAAATAGGACTAGAGCTGCAGATGAGAGGTAGAATGTCCCCACTGCAGCCAGGCGTAGTGGCGCACATTTGTAATCCCAGTACTTGGGAGACTGAGACAGGAGGATCACAGGTTTAAAGCCAGCTGCAGCTATTTAGTGAGGCCTGTTTCCAAGTAAAATATAAAATAGGTCTGGGAGTGTAGCCTGGAGATAGAAGGACCCTGGGTACCATTTCTAGTACCACAAAAATAAATAAATAAATAAATAAATAAATAAATGACATAAAATTCATAGAAAGCTCTTTTTCTGAAATATTATACCATTTATATTTAACATAGTAACCTTTACACAATAACTTAGAAAATAACAATAATGGAAAAAGAATACTCACATATTTTGAAGTTAAACTTGCAGCACTTATATTAAAAAAGGTTGCATTTGATTCTGCAGCTACTGCTTTAGCCTTAAAATCAGAAGAATACATACATTAGTTAAGAATCTTGCTTTAAAGATTGCCATATTTGATTAAGCCCTGCACACACCTATAAAGGAAGGCTGAGACAGCAGAATCTCAGGTTCAAGGACAGCCTCAGCAAACAGTGAGACTCTCATCAACTTAGACCTTGTTTCAAAATAAAAATAAAATAAGGCCAGGTGTATAGCTTGGAGGTAGAGTGCCCCTGGGTTCAATCTCCAGTACCAAAAAAAAAAAAAAAAAAAAAAAAAAAAAAAATAGGTTAAAAGTTAAGGGTCAGCCAGGCATGGTGGTGCATGCTTGTAATCCCAGCATTCGGGAGGCTGAGACTGGAGGATTGCAGTTCGCGGACAGCCTCAGCTACTTAGTGAGGTTCTCAGCAACTTAGTGAGACCCTATTTCCAAATAAAAATATAAAACAGGTCTGGAGTATAGCCCAGAGGTAGAAAAGCCCTGGGTTCTACCCCCAGTACCACACACACACAAATATATATACATATACATACATATATATATATATATATATATATATACACACACACATATATGTATACATATATATATGTATAAAAAGGGCCAGGGGTATAGCTCAGAAGTACAGTGCTCCCTAGGTTCAATCCCCAGTACCACAAAAAAAGAAAAGAAAATTACTTTAGAAACTTAAGAGAAGTATATCGTAGCAAAAAGCAAGTCATAATAGACTCAAGGATAATGCGAAGTTCCTTTTATCATATTATCTCAAATACTGAAATAAAATACTTGACCTTGAAAAGAATTCTTACCAGCATTGTCTTCCCATTTCCTGGTGGACCGAAGAGCAACAACCCTCTGGCAGGAGCTCTAAGCCCTGTAAACAACTTAAAAAATGTACATTAGTTCACAACTGTGAATCTGCAACAATTTCCCTCTAGACTTCCTATTTTGTTTTGTTTTTGGCAGCACTGGGGATTCAATCTGGGGGCATTCTACATCCAAGCTACACCCCTACCCCTATTTTTTATTCTTTATTTTGAAGCAGAGTCTCACTAAGCTGAGGAAGGCCTAAGTAGGTGAGGCTGACTGCAAACCTGTGATTCTGTTATCTCAGCCTCCCAAGTACTGGGATTACAGGTGCATGCCACCACACCCACCTCTCCTCTAGATATTTTTAATACTGCTTGTCATCTAGAAAAACAGTATTTTTCAGTGGCATCCCAAACAGAAATGCCAACCCGGGCATGGTGAAGCATGCTTGTACTCTCAGTACTCAGGAGGCTGAGACGGGAGGATCACAGGTTCATGAACGGCCTCAGCAAGCAGTGAGACTCCCATCATCCTAAGGGAGATCTGATTATAAAATGGGCTGAGGGTGCAGCTAGAGGTAGAACATCCCTGGGTTCAACCCCTAGTGCCAAAACCAAAACCAAAACCACCTAGAAATGCCAAAACTTTAAAGTGACCAAACACATAATTATAATAAAAAGCAGAAAAAAAGAAATAAAACATGTAAGTATAATTAAAAGCAGAAAAAAGATGAAATAACACATAAGTATAATTAAAAGCAGAAAAAAAACAAAATAAAACTAAATATTTAGTGGATGAAATAAAAGCAGACTGCTAGAATGACAGCTGGAACACAGACATGTTTCTTTATTCTGAAATTCCACCAAACAAGCCAGGCACGGTGACACAAGCCTGTAATGCCAGTACTTAGGAGGCTGGGACAGAAAGATCACCGGTTCTGGACCAGCCTCAGCTACTTAACAAGACTCTCAGCAACTTAGGAAGCCTCTGTTTAAGAAACAAAAATATATATATATTTTAAAAAGTACTAAGTAGCCGGGCGTAGAGGCGCACACTTGTAATCCCCACGCTTGGGAGGCGGAGACAGGAGGATCGCGCAGGTTCGAAGCCAGCAGCACTGGCGTAAGAGACCCTGCTTCAAAAATATAAAATAGGTAGCCCGGAGGTAGAAGGCTCCCAGGAACCCCAGTACCACCAAAAAAAAAAAAAAAAAAAGGACTAAGTATATAACTAAGAGAGTGCTTCTGGGTTCCATCCCCAGTAACACACACACACACACACACACACGCCATGGTGGCACATGCCTGTAATCCTAGTATCTGGGAGGTTGAGTGAGGAGGATCACAGGTTTGAAGACACCCTCAGCATGTAGTGACACTCTCAGCAACCTAGTGAGACCCTGTTTAAAAAATAATAATAATGATAAAGCTGGTGTGGTGGCGCACGCTTATAATCCCCGCGCTTGGGAGGCAGAGACAGGAGGACTGTGCAGGTTCAAAG
Organism: Muscardinus avellanarius; assembly: GCF_963383645.1. Lineage (NCBI taxonomy): Eukaryota > Metazoa > Chordata > Mammalia > Rodentia > Gliridae > Muscardinus > Muscardinus avellanarius. The sequence continues at coordinate 26,173,707 of NC_137801.1, read as the reverse complement.
CCAGCCTCGCTGGCTTAAGAGACCCTGTTTCCAAATAAAAATATAAAAATGGGTCTGGGAGTATAGCCCGGATGTAGAAGGGTTTCCAGGAACCCCAGTACCACCAAAAATAAATAAATAAATAAAAATAAAAAACTAAAAAATAGGACTGGGAGTATAACCTGGAGGTAGAAAAGCCCCTAGGTTCTACCCCCAATACCACAAAAAATAAAAAATAAATTAAATAGGGCTGAGGTGTGGATCTGAGGTAGAATGTCTGTGGGTTCAATTCCCAGTATCAAAATAAAGTTAAGCCGGGTGTGGTGGCACACGTTTGTAATCCCTGCACTTGGGAGGCGGAGACAGGAGGATCACGCAGGTTCGCACAGCCGCACTGGCTTAAGAGACCCTGTTTCCAAATAAAAAAGTATAAAAATAGGTCTGGGAGTGTAGCCTGGAGGTAGAATGGTTTCCAGAAACCCAGTACCACCAAAAAAAAAAAAAAAAAAAAAAAAAAAAGTTAAAAATGAATTGGAGATTAGACCCTCTATTCATTCCCCTGTGCTTAATATTCATCAACACCAATTGCCAATGCTGTCGTGGGGGGGTGGGGGGGTACTGGGGATTGAAACCAGGGTCATTCTACCTCCAAGCCACACCTCTTTTTTATTTAAAACAGGGTCTTGCTAGGTTAATGTCCTTTTAAAAACATAAAATCAACCATTACATTATTCTAGAAGAGCTCTAACATTTGCTACCTATCAGATTTATAAATTAGAAATACATGGTATTAGAGGAAAGTTAGAATATAAAGTCCTTACCTCTGGCCTCAGAGAAGGAAGAATAACAATTTCTTGCAATGCTTGTTTTGCCAACTCTTGACCAGCTATATCATCAAATTTAACAGCTGTTCCACTAAGAAACAAAGACTCAGTTAATTCCACAACAAAAATATTATTACAATTATGTACAAGCTATATGAAGGAGTAATTTTTTATTTTAACTGTGAATCTACAATTTAGCAAAAATTATTTTCTATATTATCTATACTCATAAAAATTTAGTATGTAAATCAGACAAGATATTATCTAATTTACTTGTGAAAGATTTTACACATAAAATTCAAATATAGAAAGTATAAAATATTTTAGATAACAAAACTTACTTGTCCACAATTTCATTCATTATAAGATTAGCAAGGTTGCTGTCCACATTCCTAAAGTTCTTCAAGTCTTTCTTTTTACGAGCAGCAGTTGTAGGGGTAGAAGGCTTATTTGTTCTATTTGTTTTTGGAGTACCCTTCAAGAATATAAAATTTCAATGTGAAAATTCAAATCATTTAGGCTTTTTCTTATGTGTGTGTGGTACTGGTGATTGAACTCAAAGGCTCACTACCACTGAGCTACTCCCCAAGCCCTTTTTATTTTTATCTATCTATCTACCTATGGTACTGGGGGTGGAACCCAGGGACTTTTCTACATTCGGGCTATACTCCCAGACCTATTTTATACTTTATTTGGAAACATGGTCTCACTAAGTTGCTGAGAGCCTCACTCAGTAGCTGAGGCTGGCTTTGAACCTGTATGATCCTCCTGTTTCAGCCTCCAAAGCGCTGGGATTGCAAGCATGTGCTACCACTTCAAGCTCAAAAAAAAATTTTTTTTTTTGAGGGTCTGGGGATGGAACCCAGGGGCATTCTACCTCTAAGCTATACCCCCAACCCTATTTTTTACTTTTTATTTTAAAACTGGGTCTTGCAAAAGACCTATTTTTTACTTTTTATTTTAAAACTGACTTGCAAAGGGCCTTACTAAGTAGCTGAGGCTGTCCATGAACCGCGATCCTCTGGTCTCAGCCTCTCAAATGCTGGGTTTACAAGCTTGTTTTAAAACAGGTCCTTGCTACCTTACTGAGGCTGGCCTCAAACTTGCAATCCTCCTATCTCAGCCTCTGAGATACTGGGATTATAGGCACATGGGCATGTGCCACTGCACTTGGTTTCATTTAGACTTTTTTTTTTTTTTTTTTTGGTGTCCTATGAGGATTGAACCCAGGATCATTCTACATCTGAGCTACACCACCAACATATTTTATTTTTTAATTTGGAACAGAGTCTCACTAAGTTGCGGAGCACCTCACTAAATTTCTGAGGCTGGCTATGAACCTGCGATTCTCCAGTCTCAGCATCCCAAGTAGCGAGATTACAAGTATGTGCCATTACGCATAGTGTAGTTAATTTAGACATTTTGTCTGTGTGTGTGTGGCCAGCCTCAGCAACTTAGTGAGACCCTGTTTCCAAATAAAATATAAAATAGGTCTTGGAGTATAGACTGGGGGTAGAAAGCCTCTGGGTTCCACTCCCAGTACCACACACACACACACACACACAAAAGATGCTGTCAGAGCCGGGCGTGGTGGCGCACGCTTGTCATCCCCGCGCTCGGGAGGCGGAGACAGGAGGATCGCGCAGGTTCGAAGCCAGCCGCGGGCGCTGGCTTAGGAGACCCTGTTTCCAAATAAAAATGTAAAAATAGGTCTGGGAGTGTAGCCTGGAGATAGAAGGGCTTCCAGGAACCCCAGTACCACAAAAAAAAAAAAAAAAAAAAGATGCTGTCAGACACAGTGGACGCACACCTGTCATACCAGTACTTGTGAGGCTGGGAAAGGATTACCACAGTTTCAAGGCCAATGTATTATAACTTATTAAGCCTGTTTCAAAATAAAAAATTGAAAGGGATGGGTTGTACACAGAGGTAGAACACCCCTGGTTTCAATCCCAAAACTACCTACCTACACACACACACACACACACACACACACACACACACACACGCACGCACACACACACACACACAATCTCCAAGATACCCTTGTAGATTAAAAAAAAAATTATGAATAACTTTGTGGAAACTTATCATTTTTCTAAAGTTTTATAAGTACTCGCAATTACCTTAAACATAACATACAAATTTTCATTTGCAAAAGCACAGCAGTTAGTTACTATCCTAGAATACCTTATGAGCAGCAGCTGCTGGACCAGGACCCTGTCTTGCTCCAGAAACCATGGATAAACCACTACAACTGGGTGCTCTGTGGTGACCAGAAAGACCTGTGGATCCAGTTTTCATAACTGTTTTTGAACGAGGCAGTGAATTACTAGCATGTGTTAAAGGATCTTTTCTTTTCGGAACAGCTCCACTTTCTATCAAAGAAAAAGATTAAGTGTCATTATTAGAAAATTGTAGCTAAGAATTCTAAAGAGTACTAAACACAGATAAGTACAAATTTACAAAACCAATCTAATAACATTTTCTTACATTCAAAAATATGAAGATGATTTCAGATGGACATGGTGGAGCAAGCTTGTAATTCCAGTACTGGGGAGACTGAGACAGGAGGATTACAGGTTTACAGCCAGCCACAGCAACTTAATGAGGTCCTCCACAACTTAGTTAGACCCTGTTTCTTTTTCTTTTTTTTTTCCTGCACTAGGGATGGAACCCAGGGGCCTTCTACCTCCTAGCAGTATCCCCAGCCCTATTTTTTATTATTTTGAAACAGGGTCTCACTGAGTTGCAAAGGGCCTCACTAAGTAGCTGAGGCAGGCCTCTAACCGCGATCCTCCTGTCTTAGCCTCCCAAATGCTGGGATGATAACTGTGCGCCACCGTGCCCGGATGACACTGTTTGAAAATAAAAAATTAAATAGGGAGCCACCATGTGGAGGAACATGCTTGGAATCCCAGTACTTGGGAGGCTCAGATAAAAAGATCCCAGGTTCACAGACAGCCTCAGCTATTTAGTGAGTACCTTCTGTCCTGTGTATAATGTGTTCCTAATGCTTTTGCTACATTTTTTTCTTCAGTATTTGGGAGCTATATTTGTTTCTTATCTTTTTATATTCTCTTTCTTCCATATGAATTTTTTTCTTTTATTTTTATTTCTTGTTTTTTTTTTTTTTTTTTTTTTCCTGCGATACTGGGAATAGAACCCAGGGGCATTCTACCTCCAAGCTACATGCCCAGCCCTATTTTTTATTCTTTATTTTTTTAATATTTACTTTTTTTGTGGTACTGGGGATGGAACTCTTCTACTTCCGGGCTATACTCCCAGATCTATGTTATACTTTTATTTGGAAACAGGGTCCCTTAAGCCAGCGAGGCTGGCTTCAAACCTGCACGATCCTCCTGTCTCCGCCTCCCAAGCGCGGGGATTATAAGCGTGCGCCACCACGCCTGGCTTATTCTTTACTTTGAAACAGGGTCTCACTGAGTTGCAAAGGGCCTCACTAAGTAGCTGAGGCTGTCCGCAAACTGCAATCCTCTGGTCTCAGCCTCCAGAATGCTGGGATTACAAGCGTGCACCACCACCCCCAGCTTAGATACATTTTTTTTTTTTTTTTTTTTTTTGGTGGTACTGGAGATGGAACCCAGGGGCTTTCTACCTGCAGGCTACACTCCCAGACCTATTTTATATTTTATTTGGAAACAGGGTCTTTTAAGCCAGCTGAGGCTAGCTTCGAACCGGAGCGATCCTCCTGTCTCAGCCTCCCAAGTGCAGGGATTATAAGCGTGCACCACCACGTCTGGCTAGATATATTTTTTAAATTAAAAAATGCATCAGGAAAAGAAAAAACTTAATAACCATAATTTCTTTCATCTACAGACCCTCTGAACATTCTGGTATATTCTGTGATTGAAATTTACTTATTTTTTCAGTAGTGAGGATGGAGCCCAGGGGCATTCTACCTCCACGCTACACTCCCAGCCCTGTTTTTTCTTTATTTTGAAACAAGGTCTAATAAGTTGCAGAGGGCCTAAGTAGCTGAGGCTGTCTGTCCAGTACTGTCTGTTCAAAACTGGACTCCCAAGTACTGGAATTACAAGGATGCGCCACCATGACTGGAATTATTTTTATTATTTATTTTAATTTTTTATTTTTTGGTAGTACTGGGGTTTCTGGAAACCCTTCTACCTCCAGGCTACATTCCCAGACCTATTTTTATATTTTTACTTGGAAACAGGGTCTCTTAAGCCAGCAGAGCTGGCTTCAAACCTGTGCGATCCTCCTGTCTCTGCCTCCCAGGCACAGGAATTACAAGCATGTGCCACCACGCCCGGCTATTTATTTATTTTTTGCAGTACTGGGGCTCTAAGTTGCAGAAGGCTCTAAGTTGCAGACTGGCCGTGAACCTGCAATCCTCCTGTCTCAGCCTTCCAAGTACTGGGATTACAAGCATGTACCACCACACCTGGCTGTTCCAAACTTTTATGACTATAAAACACTATGAAAGTCCAAAGCTTGTGCCCACCAAAAGCACTTTTAAATTAATTGAGAGGATAAAGTTGTAGCTTTTAATACAACAAATATTTTACGTGGGGTGTGTGTGTGTGTGAGTGTGTGTGTGTGTGAGTGTGTGTGTGTGTGTGTGTAACAGAATGTCTCTAAGTCAAAAGACAACCAGTCTTTTTTTTTTTTTTTTGCGGGTCTGGGGATGGAACCCAGGGCCAGTCAACCTCCGGGCTACACACCATGCCCTATTTTTTATTCTTTATTTTGAAACCGGGTCTCACTGAGTTGCAGAGGGCCTCACTAAGTAGCTGAGGCTATCTGCGAACAGCGATCCTCCAGTCTCAGCCTCCACAATCCTGGGATTACAAGCATGTACCACCATGCCCAGCTAGACAACCAGTCTTAAGTGAGGCATGGTGACACTCACTTGTAATCCCAGAATTCAGGAGGCAGAGACTGGAGGATCGTGGTTTTAAGGACAGCCTCCGCCACATAAAGAGGCCCTTCGCAACTCAGTGAGACCTTGTTTCAAATATAAAAAAGAGAAGCCAGGCGAGGTGGTGCATGCTTGTAATCCCAGCATTTGGGAGGGTGAGACAGAAGGATCACAGTTTGTGGACAGTCTCAGCTACTTAGTGAGGCCCTTTTCAACTCAGTGAGACACTGTTTCAAAATAAAGAATAAAAATAGGGCTGAGGGTGTCTCTATCTGTAAAAACAGATTCAAAGCTGAGTGCAGCAGTACACCCTTTTAATCTCAGTACTTGGAAGGCTGAGACAGGAGGATTGAAGGTTCGCAGCCAACCTAAGCTACTTAGGTTGTTAGGCCTAAGTTGTAGGCCCTCCACAACTTAGCGAGACTCTGTTTAGAAATAAGGAATGAAAGCTAGGTATGGTGGCACACACTTGTAATCCCAGTACTTGGGAGGCTGAGACAGGAGGATCACTATTCATGGACAGCCTCAGCTACTCAGTGAGACCCTTTGCAACTAAGAGCCTGTTTCAAAATAAAGAATTAAAAAAAAAAATAGGGCTGGAGGTGTAGCTCAGAAGTAAAATGCCCCTGGGTTTTATCCCCAGTACCACGGGGGGAGGTGGGGAATTAAAAAAAGGAATAAAAAATTGGGCTATGTCGTAGCTGAGAGGTAGAATGCCCCCGGGTTCAATCTTCAGTACCCCCAAAAATAAAATAAAAAATAGAGAGATTCAATCTACAGAAGATAGAGAACCAATACAATTATTAATAATTCGTACCAAGCATGTTGGCATACACCTGTAATCCTAGTACTTGAGACTGAGACAGGAATATCATAGTTTTGGTGGCCAACCTCAGCAATTTAGCAAGACTCTCAGAAACTTAGTGAATCCTTGTTTCAAAATAAAAAATAAAATAGGGCTGGGGGTGTAGCTCAGGGATAGAATGCCTCTGAGCTCAATGCCCAATATCAAGTAATAATAATAATAATAATAATAATAATAAGTAAATATATATTCAAGTTGGGCATGGTGGCACACACGTGTAATTCCAGTATTTGGGAGACTAAGTAAGAGGAACACCGTTTCAAGGCCAGCAGTATGAGGTAACTTAGCAAGACCATTTCAAAATAAAAATTAAGCCAGGTATGGTAAGGCATGCCTGTAATCCTACTACTTGGGAACCTGAGACAGGAGGATTGCAGGTTCAATGACAGCAACCAAGTGAGACACTCAGCAACCCAGTTGAGACCTTGCTTCAAATAAAAAGTAATACAGGGCGGTGGGTATAACTCAGAGGAGAAAGCCCTCAGTCCACAGTACCACAAAATGAAATGAAATAAAACAGGGCTGGAGAATAGCTCAAAGGGACGGTATCACTGAGTTCCTGGAAGTAGAATGACCTTGGGTTCAATCTCCAGTGCCAAAAAGAAGACAAAGAATATATATCTTATAATCTTAAAACCTGTAGGTTGCAAACATGTTTACAATGGCTATTGCTTATTTTTACATGTACAAACGATATGAAGGATAGAGATACTGTATTTTGAACACAGCCCTGTGAAAACAAAAACAATTAAACCTTCCATTATACAATCGAATCAGCATTACAGGTTAAGTACCATCAGTTTGCATGCAAGCTTTATGGTTTTACATGTTAGTTAACCTAGACCTACCTGACTGGAGATGTCCATTTCGACAAGTCAGGTTAGTACTGTCGTTATAGACGTCCGTTTGTGACTTGGAAAACTGCAAAACTGGTTGCAGCTTCTCTATGCAACAAAGGAAGTTAAAAAAGCACAAAATAAACAAAAAAGATATAATGAACAAATAAAATGTGTATGTAAAAATGAAAAATTATTCAAGGTGTTATATAAGGTTGTCATATGATGAGTTTTTGCATTTATATAAAATATAACTTAAAATTAAAATATAATTAGTAAAAAATTCAGACATCAAAATAGCAATAGAATTTAACAAGTGAAAGGTTATGTTCAAATTATGATTTATTCAGGCTGAGACAGTTACATATCACCATTTTTTCTCTTTTTTGGAGTACTGAGGATGGAACCCAGGGGCATTCTACCTCCGAGCTATACCCCCAGCCCTATTTTTTTTTGGCAGTACTGGGAATGGAATCCAGGGGCATTCTACCTCCAAGCTAAGCCCCCAGTCCCCCAGCCCCTATATTTTAGGCTTTATTTTGAAACAGGGTCTCACTGAGTTGTGGAGGGCCTCACTAAGTAGCTGAGGCTGGCTGCAAACTAATTCTTCTGTCTCAGCCTCCCAAATACTGAGATTACAAGTGTGTGTTACCGCGCTCCACTACATATTACTATTATTACAAACATATTAACTAAATATCTAATATCCAAATCACTGTGTTAGGTAAGTACCATGAGAATAAAAGATGACTACACTCTCTACCATCCATAAACTTATTAAATATAATTGACAGTTTAGCCGGGCATGGTGGCGCACGCTTGTAATCCCCACGCTTGGGAGGCAGAGATAGGAGGATCGCGCTGGTTCAAAGCCAAGCCCCGCTGGCTTAAGAGACCCTGTTTCCAAATAAAAAAGTATAAAATAGGTTTGGGAGTGTAGCTCGGAGGTAAAAGGGCTTCCAGGAACCCCAGTACCACCAAAAAACAAATACAAAAACAAAAAACTGGCAATTTAACACACAATATATTAAGAAAAAGAATACATAGTACAAAATTGATCACTGAAAAAGCTTTAGAGAAGTGGGTAATGATCTGGCTAAGATTTGAGATTTTACAAAAAAAAGATTAAAAAGGGACATTTAAGAGAAAAGAGCATTTGGCCAGCATGGTTGGTGCACACTTGTAATCACAGTGCTTGGAGGCAGAGAAAGGAGCATCATATGTTCACGGCCTGCCTCAGCTACTTAATGAAGACCACTGTAACTTAATGAGACCCTGTTTAAAAATAAAGAATAAGCCGGGCGTGGTGGCGCACGCTTGTAATCCCCGCGCTTGGGAGGCTGAGATAGGAGGATCGCACAGGTTCGAAGCCAGCCCCAGCTACTTAGTGAGGCTCTCATCAACTTAGTGAGCCCGTTTCCAAATAAAATATAAAATAGGTCTGGGAGTATAGCCCAGAGGTAGAAGGCCCCTGGGTTCTACTCCCAGTACCACCACCACCAAAAAAAAAAAAAAAAAAAAAAAAAAGAATAATAGAGCCAGGTGCGGTGGCGCACGCTTGTAATTCCAGCATTTGGGAGGCTGAGATAGGAGGATAGTGGTTCACGAAAAGCCTCAGCTACTTAGTGAGGCCTTTTACAACTCAGTAAGGGGAGAGAGAGAGAGAAGGGGGGTGGGGAAGGGAGGCGCGTGCGCACACTTAAAAGTACACAGAAGGAAATAAGAAATACCTAGGAAATGCCATATTTACCTGCATTATCTAATATTAAACCAAGCAAAAAATAAAGGCAATAAAGCAGAATGGAATAAATAAGCATGCTACAGAACTATGTGTTTACCACCATATGTTTAAAAAGACATTTGTGCCATTGTATACATGAAGATTACCTCTAAAAAGGACCCAGAGAAACTGGTAACAGGACTGACTCTTGGGAGGGAGAATGGGTGGCTGGGGCATGCAGAGTGTGGAATGAATGCTACTAATACTTAAACTATATATATCTATATATCTATATATATATTTTGTGGTGCTGAGGATGGAACCCAGGGGCATTCTACTTCTAAGCTATACCCCCAGCCCTATTTTTTTTATTATTTATTTTGAAACAGTGTCTCACTGAGTTGCCAAGAGCCTCACTAAGTAGCTGAGGCTGGCTGATCCTCCTGTCTCAGCTTCCCAATTTCTGCGATTACGACTGAGCAAAACCATGCCCGTTTATAGTTAAGCTTTTAAAGTTTTGTGACATGTGCCTATATGAAATACTTTTATAATTACAGGGGATTCTTTCAACTGTACTCCCACTTCAAATAAGAAAACCCCGCCTTCCTGGGTCTCTAAATCTGCCACCTAAAGCCCAAGAAGAGCAGCATTTTGATCTCTGCCACTCTGTACCAGTACAACTCTCTCTCCCATCTAAGCAGCCAGTCCATATGCTAGCTGACGTATGCTCTGCTCCATCGCTTCTCAGTGCTGGGGCCCTGCTTTAGCTTCAGTTTTCTAAAAGTCTCAAGGATTAAATACCGTACAAAAATCATACTCTATGCCTCACCCATAACAGAGGCTGTGTGCGTGGGGGTGGTTACTGGGAAGTAAATCCAGAAGCATTCTACCTTCAAGCTACACCCCCAGCCCGATTTTATTTCTTATTTGGAAACAGATTCTCGCTAGGTTGATGTTAGTCTCACTACTTGCTGAAGCTGTCCTTCAACTTGCAATCCTCCTGTCTCGCCTTCTAAGGACAGTGATTACTGGCATGTACCACTACACCCAGCTACAGAAATTCATTTTTACCATGTTTATTTTGCTAAAATATTCCAAGCAATCATCACCTTTTCTTCTGTACTAGGCAAGTCAATGAGTAGTAAAAACACAGCAAAGGAGCCAGGGGTGTAGTTCACGTGCGGAGCACTTGCCTAGCATGCACCTACCCTGGGTTTGATCCTCAGTACTACAAAAAAAACAAGCAACGCATACATTCTAACTCAAACTTTTATTTCTGAGGTCAGACAAGCAGGCGCCATGCCTTTGGGACAGGTTAAATAGCAGCTGTCCTTTTTACACACAGCACAAAGTACTACAGAGTGTTTGTGTCCTAGAACTGGTTGATACAATATACCTTGGAGCCTCTACTTTGTTTTTTGGTTGGCTAACAGGTCGTTTGATTTTCTCAGTGATAACACTCTTTAAGTCACCATGCTGAGACATAATCCACTTGTGTAGGTAAAAGCATAAGTTAGGAAAAAACCCACTGATTTTTAAAAAGTCTTCTTTATCAATTAACACTCTTCAATTAAATGTAACAAAAAGCTCATAGGAACATTCATTATGTAGTAAAAAAAAATTAAATCCTTTTTTGATAAAAATCTGGGAATAACAAAGGTATAAAACATGGATTTTATTGGGGGGGGGTGATTGATCCCAAGGACATTATCCCTCTGAGTTACACACAACTCAAGCTCTTATTTTTTTCAGAAACAGGATATCATTAAATTGCTGAAGGTTTCTTTTAGTTGCTAAGGCTGGACTCGAACCTACAATTCTCCTGTACTACAATCCTCCCAGGTACTGTGATTACAAGTGTGCCCCACCCTGCCCAGCTAGAACTTGTTTGTTTATTTATTTTTGCGGGTCTGGGGATGTAACCCAGGGGCATTCAACCTCCAAGCTACACCCCCTGCCCTATTTTTTATTCTTTATTTTGAAACAGGGTCTCACTAAATTACAAAGAGCCTCACTAAGTAGCTGAGGCTGTCCACGAACCGCGATCCTCAGGTCTCAACCTCCTAAATGCTGGGATTACAAGTGTGCACCACCATGCCCAGCTTTAGAACTTGTTTTAAGTAATATATAATCTGGATTTCTATGTATGGAAACATATAGAAACACACTACGGTAGTATACTGCAACTGTGACCCTGCTCTAATTAACTTCTGTTAAAAGAAAAAGAGGACTAATTGGGGATGTAGCTCCAGCGATAGAGCACCTACTTAGCATGCATGAGACCCTGAGTTAGGATGCACAGTCCCTAACTCATGTTATGTTTCAAAACAAAGAATAAAAAATAGGGCTGGGAATGCAGCTCAGAGACCAAATGTCCCTGGGTTCAATCCTCAGTACTGCAAAAATAAAATAAAATAAATAAATAAATAAATAAATAAATAAATAAATAAATAAGAAAAAGGATGTAGCTCAGAGGAAGAATGTCCCTGGGTTCCATCCCCAGTACCTCAATCAATCAATCAACCAATCAACCAATGGCCACGGGGTATAGCTCAGAGATAGAACATCCCAAAGTTCAATCCCCAGTACCGTAATATGCAGCACTGAAAAATAAAAGGTACAAGTAAATGACACAAGGCATGGTGGTGCTTGCCTGGAATCCCAGTACTTGAGAGGCTTAGACAGAAGGTTTGCAGGTTTAAGACCAGCCTCATAAACTTAGTAAGATCTCAGGAATTTAGAGAGATCCTGTTTTTTTTTTTTTTTAAAATAAGGCATGTGGGGGAGGGGGGTGTGGTGGCACATGCTTGTAATCCCAGTACCTGGGAGGCTGAGACAGGAGGATTACAGGTTTGTAGCCAGCTTCAGCAACTTAAGGCCCTCTGCATGTTAGTAAGACCCTTATTTCAAATAAAAGGATAAAATGAAGCTGGAGGTATAGTTCAGAGGTAGAATGCCCCTGATTTCCATCCCCAGAACCATATACAGACATAAAAGGGGGGAATGGGGAGTGTAGCTTAGAGGTAGAATGACACTGGGTTCATCCCTAGTACCAAAAAGATAGTTAGCCAGGCATGGTGGCATATGCCTGTCATCCTAGTACTAAGGAGACTGAGAGAAGATCACAGGTTCCAGGACAACTTTGGCAACTAAGTGAGGCCTTCTGCAACTTAGTAAGACACTGTTCCAAAAAACTAAATAAAAAGTCAGTTATGGTGCTACACACTTGTAATCCCAGTATTTGGGAGGCTGAGACAGAAACATCACTGATTCAAGGGCAGCCTCAGCAAGTAGTAAGACTCTCATAAACCTAGTCAGAATATTTCAAAATAAAGTAGAATAGCGCCAGGCGTGGTGGCACATGCTTGTAATCCCAGTATTTGGGAGGTTAAGACAGGAGGATAGCAGTTCACAGACAGCCTCAGCTACTTAGTGAGGCACTTTGCAACTCAGTGAGACCTATTTCAATATAAAGAATACAAATAATAATAAGAAGAAGAATAGGGCTGAGGTTGTAGTTTGGCGATAGAATGCCCCTGGGTTCATCCCCAGTACCACACACACACACACACACACACACACAAAAGTAAAATAGTAGCTCAGAGGTAGAATGCCTTTGAGGTCAATCCCTCCCCCCCACCCCCACCCCCGGAAACAAACATACACACAGACAAAATAAATAAATTAGGACTGAGAGTGTAGCTCTGAAGTAAAACACTTCTGGGTTCAAGCCCAAGTAACAGGTGTGCACACACACACACACACACACACACACACACACACACACACACACTTAATAGACCAATGCTTCCTTTTAGAACAACTAGCATATAAATGAATCAATTATTTAAATTAAAACAGTGATTCTGGACCTCGTCACATCCAACACCCACACAAACATGTTTGGTCTACTTTGAAGGAGACTCTTAAAACTCTTCTACTTAAAACCATCTAGTGGCTTCTCATTGCTCAAAGTTTATAGTTCAAACTCCTTCAGATGACAATCCAGGCCACCCATGATCATCCATGCCATATGCCTGAGCAATTCCTACTCCAAGTCCTTCCCTACCCTTCCCTACTCACCTGCTATTTCTTTTTCTTTTTCTCTTTTTTCTTTTAGTACTGTGGATAGCTCCACGGGCCTTCTACCTCTGGGCTACACCCTCAAATCTATTTTTTTTTTGTCTTCGAACCTGTGATCCTCCTGTCCAGCCTCCCAAGTACTGGGATTATAGGCATGTGCCACCATGCTTGGCTCACTTTGCTTCTCTTGCCTGGAAAATAAATAAATCCTGGCGCATTTTACCTCTGAGCTACACTCCCAGCCCTTTTTTATTTTTTGTTCTGAAACAGGGTCTTGATAGGATGCTGAGAGTCTACCTATATCACTGAGGCTGTCCTTGAACCTGTGATCTTCCTGTCTCAGCCTCCTAGGTACTGGGTTGCAGGCATGTGCTACCATATAATAAAGAGTCTTTATTATAGTCTTAAGTCTGTTCTTATATGTTCTAGAAACTTTCTGTATGAAAAAATCTATGACACACTTTCAGTCAGTAATCTATCTTTACCTACAATTAAAGAACGTACATTTCAAATATATTTCATATCCAATTACACATAGAGTGGTACCTAGAAGTTGTAACCGATCCTTCGCCATAACCAAATTAGTCATCATTTTAGCTTGAAGGCGCCTAGCTCTCTCACACTGTTCACCTAAAAGAAAAAAAATGAAAAACAGAATTAAAATACCTACATTTTCCTACCAATATTCTTTTTTTTTTTTTTTTTTTTTTTTTTTTTGCAGGTCTGGGGTTGGAACCCAGGGGCATTTGACCTCTGAGCTACACCCCCTGCCCTATTTTTTATTCTCTATTTTGAAACAGGGTCTCACTGAGTTGCAGAGGGCCTCACTAAGTAGCTGAGGCTGTCCGCGAACCGCAATCCTCTGGTCTCAGCCTCCCGAATGCTGGGATTACAGGCGTGTGCCACCACACCCGGCTCCCATCTCTATTTTTTATTCTTTATTTTGAAACAGGGTCTCATTGAGTTGCAGAGGACCTCACTAAGTAGCGGAGGCTAGCCATGAACCTCGATCCTCCAGTTTCAGCCTCCTGAATGCTGGGATTATAAGCGTGTACCACCACACCTGGCTCTAACATTGTTGCAAGATAAAACATTACCCCAACCACTCTCAGTCTTTATAAAGAAATTAAGAGGCCTGGCATGAGCCAGGTTTGGTAGTAAAAACCTATAATCCCAGCACTTGGGAGAATCTGAGGTTCAAGGACAGCCTCAGCAAGCAGTGAGACTCTCATCAACCTAGGGAGACTCTGTTTCAAAATAAAAATAAAAATAGGGCCATGGGTGTAGCCTGGAGCTACTACTATGCCTCTAGATTCAATTCCCTAGTACCACAAAAAAAGAAACCAGGCGTGGCAGTGCATGTTTGTAATCCCAGTTCTTTGGAGGCTGAGATAGGATGATCGTACATTCCCAGACAAACTCAACAACTTAGCAAGGTCCTCAGCAACTTGGTAAGAACCTGTTATAAAATAGGAATAGACTAGGCGTGGTGGCGCACGATTGTAATCCCTGCACTTGGGAGGCTGAGACAGGAGGATCGCGCAGGTTTGAAGCCAGCCTCAGCTACTTAGGCTCTCAGCAACTTAGTGAGACCCTGTTTCCAAATAAAATATAAAATGGGTCTAGGAGTATAGCCCAGAGGTAGAAAACCCCCAGTGTGTCACACACACACACACACACACACACACACACACACACACACACACACACACAAAAAGATAGGGATAGGGGTGTAACTCAGAGGCAGACCATCCCTGGGTTCAATTCCTAGTGCCACTACCACCAAAATATGATAAATAAATAAAAGCTAGGAGTGTACTCCACTGCAGTCCAAAAATATTATGTGGAAAATTCTAGAACTACAAAGGTCATAGTATTAAACTGTGCCTTGTTTAGAGTAGTATGATAAAATCTCACCCTGTCCTCGTCTGTCCCAGACAGACCATGAATCATCCCTTTGTTCAACATATCTGCATTGTGCATGCGAAACTGGACAGTAATATGTTGGTTATTAGTGTAGTACATATGATTTGGTAATATCTGCATCCATGAAGGACCTCGGAACAAATCCCAGTGGATAATGGAGGACTACTGTTTAATTTGGAATGGCTGTAAATATAAATTAACTTTACCTTGTCCTGTGACTATGACAGCTATTCCTTTTTCTAGTTCTTCAATACCTTTCTTATACCATTCCACAGCTTGCTCCTTCTGTCCTGCTTTAAAACAAAAATCATTACATGTATACATCACAAGCATGAAGAGTACACTGCCCATCTCCCAAAGCACGTGTGGTGGCACATGCCTGTAATCCCACTACGCAGGAGGCTCAGACAGGAGGAACTCAGGTTCTTAGAAACATTATTATATGGCTTGCTAGAAATTTGGCTCCAAGCCAGCCCGGTGGCACACACTTATAATCTCAGCGCTTGAGAGGCTGAGACAGTAGGATCGTCCAGGTTCGAGCCAGCTTCAGCTACTGAGTGAGGCTCGCGGCAACTTAGTGAGACCCTGTTTCTAAATAAAATATAAAATAGGTCTGGGAGTATAACCCAGTGGTAGAAAAGCCCCTGGGTTTCATACCCAATACCACCAAAAAAAAAAAAAAAACAGAAGAAAAAATAACAATTTGATTTCGCCAGACATGGTGGTACATGCTTGTAATCTCAGCATTCAGGAGGCTGAGACAGGAGGATCGTGGTTCACGGTCAGCCTCAGCTACTACTTAGTGAGGCACTCTGCAACTCAGTGAGACCCTGTTTCAAAATAAGGAAAATAAAAAATAGGGCTGAGGGTGTAGCTTGGAGATAAAATGCCCTTGGGTTCCATCCCAGTACAGAAAGAAAGAAAGAAAGAAAGAAAGAAAGAAAGAAAGAAAGAAAGAAAGAAAATTTGACTTCTTTTTTAGCTGGGTGTAGTAGCACACACTTGTAACTACAGTACTTGAAAGGCTCAGACAGGAGGATTGAAGGTTCAAAGCCAGCTTTGGCAACTTAGTGAGGCTTTCAGCAACCTAGTGAGACCATGTTTCCAAATGAGACAGAAAATTGGGCTGGGGACCTCTGGGTTCAATCCCCAGTACCAGGAAAAGAAAATGGCCTTTTTTGTGGTACTGGAGCTTGAACCCTGGGGAGTTCTACCTGTGGGCTACACCCTCAGCCATTTCTATTTTTTTATTTTGAAATAGGGTTCCACTAAGTTACATTGGCCTCAAACCTGTGATCCTCCAAGTCCTGGGATTATAGGCATGTGCCACTGTGCCCAGCAAAATATCTGGCATTAGTAAGTACATGAGCTGCTATGCTGACATACATCTGCAATCTCAGTACTTTGGAGACTGAGATAGGAGGATCACAGGATCAAGGATAGCTTCAGCAATATAGCAAGATTCTCAGCCAACTTCTAAAACCCTGTTTCAAAATAAAAATTAAAATTGAGCTTTTAAAATTGGCGCATACTAGTAATCCCAGCATTTGGAAGGCTGAGACAGGAGGATCGTAGTTTGCAGACAGCCCTTTGCAACTCAGTGAGACCCTGTTTCAAAATAAAGAATAAAAAGATATATATAGGGTGTATTCATTTCGAGTCACCTCTCCATGCCAGTCTGGTATGGAGTTGTATTTCTATTTTCTGTATTTCAATCTTTCTAATAAACTTCTTTAAATGCAAAAAAAGATATATATAAATAAAATAAAAAATAAATTATATATGCGCACACATAAACACACAAACACATACATGAATATCTCAAATAGGGGAAATATAATGTTTCAAAAATCTTAGGGCTATAGCTAGGTGTGGTGGTACATACCTATAATCCAATATTTGGGAGGCTGAGACAGAAGAATGGAAGGTTCAGGGCCAGCCTCAACAACTAAACCTTGTTACAAAATAAAAAATATGCCCCCCATGGTGGCACAGGCCTGTAACCTAGTACTTAGAAGGTTGAAATAAGAGCATCACAAGCCAGGCGTGGTGGCGCTCACTTGTAATCCCAGCATTTGGGAGGCTGAAACAGGAGGATCGAAGTTCGCAGACAGCCTCCACTACTTAGTGAAGCTCTCTGCAACTTAGTTGAGACCCCTTTTCAAAAATAAACAATAAGCCAGGCGTGGTGGTGCACACTTGTAATCTTAGGACTTGGGAGGCTGAGACAGGGGGATCATGCAGGTTCAAAGCCAGCCTCACTTATTTAGTGAGGCTCTCAGCAGCTTAGTGGGACCCTGTTTCCAAATAAAATATAGAATAGGTCTGTGAGTATAGCCCAGAGGTAGAAAGCCCCTGGGTTCCATCCCCAGTACCACATACATACATACATACATACATACATACATACATACATACATACATACATGATAAAATATAGGGCTGAGGGTATAGCTTGGAGGTAGATTGTCCCTGGGTTTCATCCCCAGTACCACAAAAAAATAAAAAGATAAAAATTAATAAAGAGGATCATAGGTTCAAGGACAGTCTTAGCAAGTAGTGAGACTCTCATAAACTTAGCAAGACTCTGTTTCAAAATAAAAAGTGCTGGGAGTGTGGCTCACACACACACAAAGGGCTGGGGTAAATGGGGTATATCTCAGAGGTAGAACACCTCTGGGTTCAATCCCTAGTACCAAAAAATAAAGAGTGGAGGTATAGATCAGTGGCATAGTACCCCAGGGTTAAATCCCCAGTACCACCAAAAAATAAGCAATGTCCAGCCATGTATGGTGGTGCATGACGGTAATCCCAGTACTTGGGAAGTTGAGACAGGAAAATTGCAGGTTTGCAGCCAGCTTCAGCTACTTAGTGAGGCCCTCCACAAGTTAGTGGGACCCTGTTTCAAAATAAAGAATAAAAACAGGGTTGGAGGTGTAAAATGCCCCTGGACTCAATCCCCAGTAATGCAAAAAAATAAAAAATAAAAAAAAAGTACTGTCTAATCTAATTATATTCAAATCTGATGTAATGAATTCATTGTTGGATGTCTCCTTTCTAAGAGAAGCGTTTACTTAACACATGATTGCATCATGAGAACTGGTTTATCAGACTACAAGCATGGCTTTGTGTGTCTGTGTCTGTGACACGCATATGCACAGGGTGGTACTTGGGTTTGAACCTAGGGATTCTACCTCTGAGCTATACCCTGTTTTGTTTTGAAACAGGGTCTAGGTAGGTTGCCGAGATGCATGCTTGTAATCCCAGTACTTGGAAAGCTGAGATAGAAGGATGCAGGCTCAGGTTTGCACCTAGCCTCAGGTACTTAGTGAGGCTCTTTGAAATTTAAAGAAACTTGTTTCAAAATAAAGAATAAAGCCGGGCATGGTGGCCCTCATTTGTAATCTCAGTACTTGGGAGGCTGTGACAGGAGAATCCCACAGGTTTGAAGCCAGCCTCAGCTAATTAGTGAGGCTCTCAGCAACTTAGTGAGACCCTGTTTCCAAGTATAAAATATGTCTGGGAGTATAGCCTAGAGGTAGAAAAACCCCTGGGTTCTACCCCCAGCACCACAAAAATAAATAAATAAATAAATAAATAAATAAATAAATAAATAAATAGTAAAGAATAAAAAATAAGAAGACCAGTGACACATGCTTATAATCCCAGCATTTGGGAGGCCAAGACAGGAGGATTGCAGTACACGGCCAGCCTCAGCTACTTAGTGAGGCCCTTTGCAACTCAGTGAGACCCTGCTTCAAATAAAGAATAAAAAATTGGGCTGGCGCCGAGCATGGTGGCACACAGTTGTAATCCCCACGCTTGGGAGGCTGAGATAGGAGGATTGCGCAGGTTCAAAGCCAGCTGTGCTGGCTTAAGAGACCCTGTTTCCAAATAAAAAAGTATAAAATAGATCTGGGAGTGTAGCCCGGAGGTAGAAGGGTTTCCAGCAACCCCAGTACTACCAAAAAATTAAATAAATAAAAAAGGACTGGGAATATAATTCGAAGGTAGAATGCCCCTAGGATCAATCCCCAGTAGTGTAAAAAATGAATCAATGAGAGCCGGGCGTGGTGGTGCACGCTTGTAATCCCAGTGCTTGGGAGGCTGAGACAGAGGATCGCACAGGTTCTAAGACAGCCTCAGCTACTTAGTGAGGCTCTCAGCAACTTAGTGAGACCCTGTTTCCAAATAAAAATATAAAATAGGTCTGGGAGTATAGCCCAGAGGTAGAAAGCCTCTGGGTTCCACCCCCAGAACCACAAAAAAAAAAAAGAAAGAAAGAAAGAAAGAAAGAAAGAAAGAAAGAAAGAAAGAAAGAAAGAATAGCTGAGGCTGGCCTTGACTCTACAATCCTGTCTCAGTCTCCCAAGTATTGGGATTATAAGCATATGCCAACTATGCCCAGCTTCAAGTGTGGCTTTTATCCCCCTGTAGTATTGGAGATTGAACCCAGAGGCAGTGTACTTCTTAGCTACGTTCCTGCTGTATTTTTTTATTTCTGAAATGGGATCTCACTAAGTTGCTGAAACTGACTGTGAAGGTGTGATCCTTCTCTTTCAGCCTCCCAAGTACTAGGATTACAGGTATATGTCACCATGCTTGCCTCAAGTGTTGCATTTAGTAATACTTTTCTCTCTTCTTTGAACCAAATGATTGGTTTAAAACATTAATTCTTTCTGGGCATGGTGGTACACACTTGTAATCCCTGTGCTTGGGAGGCGGAGACAGGAGGATCATGCAGGTTCGAAGCCAGCCTCATTGGCCTAAGAGACCTTGTTTCCAAATAAAAAACATAAAATAGGTCTGGAAGTGTAGGCCAGAGGTAGAAGGGTTCCATCCCCAGTACCACCAAAAAAACAAAACAAAACAAAACAAAACAAAAAACTAATCATTGATCCAAGCTTAAAAAAAAAAAAAAAGACCTAAAATTTCAGCACAATGCTGGGCATGGTGGCACACACTTGTAATCCCAGCATTCAGAAGGCTGAGACAGGAGGATCATGGTTTGCGGACAGCCTCAGCTACTTAGTGAGGCCCTTTACAACTCAGTGAGACCCGGTTTCAAAATAAAGAATAAAAATAGGGCAGGGGATGCAACTCAGAGGTCGAATGCCCCTGGGTTCCATCCCCAGACCCACAAAAAAAAATAAAAAAATAAAAATAAAAATTCAGCACAGTCAAAAGGTGTATGGGACCCTTGTGGCAACTGACAATCATATGTAACTCTCCTTCCCCTACTTTCCTCCCTCCTTTTTTTTTCTTGAGTACTGGGAATTAAACTCAGAGGCAAATAACCCTGAGCTACACACTCCCTCCACTTTTTTTTTTTGACAGAGGGTCTAAGTTGCTGAAGGTCTTGCTAAACTGCTAAGACTGGCCTCAAACCTGAGATCCTCCTGTCTCTGTCTCTCAAGTACTGGATTTACAGGCATGTGCAACCATGCCCAGATGATTCTCCTCATTCATTCATTCATTCATTCATTCATTTTTGTGGTACTGGGGATGGAACCCAGGGGCATTCTACCTCCGAGCTACATGCCCAGCCCTGTTCTTTTATTTTTTATCTTGAAACAGGGACTCACTGAGTTATAAAGGGCCTCACTAAGTAGTTGAGGCTGTCCGTGAACTGTGATCCTCTGGTCTCAGCCTCCTGAATTCTAGGATTACAAGTGTGCGCCACCATACCCGGCTACTCTTCTCATTCTTTGTTTTTTAATTTTTAATTTTTTTCTTTTTTTTTTTTTGTGGTACTGGGGTTCCTGGAAGCCCTTCTACCTCCGGGCTACACTCCCAGACCTATTTTTACATTTTTTAAAATTTGGAAACAGGGTCTCCTAAGCCAGCGCGCGTTGCTGGCTTTGAACTTACGCCATCCTGTCTCTGCCTCCCAAGCACGGGGATTACAAGCGTGTGCCACCACGCCCAGCTAATTTTTTTTTTAATTTTTTATTGGTGCATTATATTCATACATCATATTGGGGTAAAAAAAAAAACTTGTGTGTACATACATGTACACATCACTGATTTAACCCCTACCCAATTGCCACCCTATTCCCTTCCCGTCCCTCCTTCCCTTGCTTGGCTTAGTGGTTGACTTCGATATGTTTAAGTACATTGTGTGTTTTAGAGATTTTCCTCTTCCCCCCTCCTTTCTCCTCCTTTAGGTTGTCTTGTTTGCTCCTCTATAGGATTTCCTTTTTCATCTAGAGTTCCTCCTATGACCCATTTCTCCCTAGCTCTCACATATTAAGGAAAGCATCTGATTTCTTATTTTTTGTGACTGACTAATCTCACCTCTTCTCATTCTTGAAAAGTAGTTTCTTACTCTTTTACAAAGCCACACAAATAACTAGCACTAGAACATACTAAAGGTGAGGTGGAATTCAGGTTAGAATTGCCTTTTTTAGTTGGCCATGGTGGCGCGCTCTTGTAATCCCAGCATTTGAGAGGCTGAGACTGGAAGATCGTGGTTTGCAAACAGTCTCAGCTATTTAGTGAGGCACTCCATAACTTAGTGAGACCCTGTTTCAAAATAAAGAATAAAAAACAGGGCAGTGGGTGTAGCTTGGAGGTCGAATGCCCCTGGGTTTCATCCCCAGGCCCCCCCCCAAAAAATTTTTTGCCTTATTGCCTTTTTTACATTTTCCAATCTCATTACAATTTCAAACAAAAATTTCCATGTTGTTCTTTAGTATTTGAAATTTCAAAGTCAATGATATAACTGTCTTGATAACATAAAATAGATGACAACTTTTTTTTTTTTTTTTTTTTTTGGTAGTGAAGACTGAACCCAGTGCTGTTCTACCTCTTAGCTACACCTTTAGCAGCCCTCCAGGCCTATTTTTTATTTTTTGGTACTGGGGGTGGAACCCAGGGTGGACTATACACCCAGCTCTATTTTATTTTTTTATTTGGAAACAGGGTCTAAGTTGTTAAGAGCTTCACTAAGTGGCTGAGCCTGACTTTGAAACTATGATCCTTTGTCTCAGCCTCCCAAAGTACTGGGATTACAAGAGTATGTCAGCATGCCTGGCTTCTTTTATTTTGAAACAGGCTCTCACTAAATTGCTGAGACTGGCCTCAAATATGCAATCCTCCTGTTCCAATCTCCCAAGTACTGGGATTATAGGCATGTGCCACCAGGCCCAGTTTAGATGAAAACTCTATACAAACGCTATATACTGCAATTGAGAAATGCTATCTCCCTATGATTGAGGACACCCTAACCCACTTTTTTTTTTGGGGGGGTACTGAGGATTGAACCCAGGGACATTCTGACTCTGAGCTATACCCCTAACCCTATTTTATTTTTGATTTTGAAACAGGGTCCAACTGAGTTGCAGAGGGCCAAAGTTGCTAAGGCGTGTCATGAACCTGCAATCCTTCTATCTCAACCTCCCAAGTATTAGGATTACAGGAGTGTGCCACCATGCCTGGGCTAACCTTTCATCTTTATCTTGAAAATAAGTCACCCACTAGATCCAGCTACTCGTATAGGATAATGTCTGTGTGAGCATGTGTGTGTTGTGAATCTAGGACCTTGTGCAAGCCAGGAAGGTATGCTAAACTACTAACCTAAGCTACTGCCACAATTTCTTCTTACAGTACCAACAGTATTTTTCACTGTGTCTGGTGAAGAATAAGTATTCAATAAGTACTTAATAATAGCACATGAAGAAATTAATAAGAGTTTATTGTTGGGGAACTCAGCAAGTGCTGTGTCCATATATGTCGTTGTCAACATGATTTATATTATGATGTGAGACTATAATGCACCAATAAAAGCACATTAAAATAAAAAGTTTGATCCAGGCCTGGTGGCACGTTCTCATAATCCCAGTACTTAGGAGGCTGAGACAGGAGGATCGCAGGTTCACAGCCAGCCTCAGCGACTTAGTAAGGCCCTCTGCAACTTAGTGAGACCCTATTTCAAAATAAAAAATAGAAAATAGGGCTGAGGGTGTAGCTCAGAGGTAGAAAGCCCCTGGGTTCCATCCCCAGTAACACACACACACACACACACACACACACACACACACACACACACACACACAGGGCTGGGTTTGCAGCTTGGATAGAATGCCTCTGGGTTCAAACCCAGTTTGGCAAAAAAAAAAAAAAATTTTTTTGTTATAAATCAACTCAAACTGTTTGTATGTTCACCATGTTTCTGTTTTCAGTAAAGAAAATATGTTTACATGCAATTTAGGGCTTTTGACTTGAAAAAAAGGAGAAAATACATCTGAGAGTGATGGTGCCCACCTGTAATCCCTACACTGGGGAGGCTAAGACAGGAGGACCACAAGTTCAAGGACAGCCTCAGCAAGTAGTGAGATTATCATCAATCTAGGGGGAACTTATTCAAAATAAAAATAAAATAGGGCTGAGAGTGTAGCTTGGAGGTAAAATGCCCCTGGGTTCAATCCCCAGTACCAAAAGAGGGGGGAGGGAATACTGATAAGCTTGCATAAAATTTTGAAAATAAAAGCCCACGCATATTCAAAGCCATCCTGGGTAACTCAGCAAGACCCAGTCTTAAAAATAAAAACCAGGCCGGACATGGTGGAGCATGCTCGTAATTCCAGCACTTGGGAGGCAGAGACAGGAGGATCACACCCATTCAAAGCCAGCCTCAGCTACTTAGTGAGACCTTGTTTCCAAATAAAATATAATAGTTCTGAGAGTACAGTCCAGAGGTAGAAAAGCTCCTGGGTTCCACACCCAGTGCCCAAAAATAAAAAAATAAAGGAAAAATAAGAACCAAGGTACAGTGGCATACACCTGTAATCCTAGTACTCTGGAGGCTGAGACAAGAGGATCACAGCAATTTAGGGAGATTCTCAGCAACCTAGCAAGGCCCTGTTTCAAAACAAAAAATAAAAAAGGTGTAGCAGGGTGAATACACCCCCAGCCCTTATTTTTTATTCTAAAACAGGGTATAAGTTCCTGAAGCTGGCCTTGAATCTGTGGTCCTCCTGTTTCAGCCTCCCATGCCTAGAAAAATCCTCTTTACATAACTGTTTTGTTTTTTGCATTACTGAGAATTGAACCCAGGAGTATTCTACCTCCAAGCTACACCCTAGCTGTGTGTGTATGCATTTTTTTAATTTTTGCAGTGTTGTGGATGGAACCCGGGGCATTCCACCTCCGAGCCACACCCCAGCCCTATTCTTTACTTTGAAACAGGCCTCACTATGTTGCAGAATGCCTCACTAAGTAGCTGAGGCTGGCTGCTAACCACAACTCTCCCGTCTCAGCTCCCAATGCTGGGATTACAAGCAGGCACCACCACGTTCAGCTACAATTTTTAAAAATTCTTTATTTTGAAAGTGACTCACTAAATTGTGGAGGGCCTCACTAAGTAGCTGAGGCTGGCTATGAACCTGGGATATGCCTGTTTCAGCCTCCCTGGGATTACAAGTGTGTGTGTGTGTGTGTGTGTGTGTGTGTGTGTGTGTGTGTGTGTGTGTATGTGTGCACATATGTATGTGTTTTTCTTGGGGATTGAACCAAGGGGAATTTAGTCTGAGCTGTACCTCCAGACCATTTTATTTTTTATTTATTTATTTATTTTTTTGGTAGTACTGGGGTTCCTGGAAGCCCTTCTACCTCCAGGCTGCACTCCCAGACCTATTTTATACTTTTTTATTTTTGGAAACAGGGTCTCTTAAGCCAGCGCGATCCTCCTGTCTCTGCCTCCCAAGCGTGGGGATTACAAGCATGCACCACCATGCCCGGCTTTATTTTTTATTATTTATTTATTTGTTCATTTATTTATTTTGCAGGTCTGGGGATGGAACCCAAGGCCATTCCACCTCCGAGCTACACCCCCTGCCCTATTGTTTTATTCTTTATCTTGAAATAGGGTCTCACTAAGTTGTGGAAGGCCTCACTAAGTAGCTGAGGCTGTCCACGAACCACGATCCTCTAGTCTCAGCCTCCCAAATGCTGGGATTACAAGCGTGTGCCACCATGCCCGGCTTATTTTTTATTTTGAAACAGTCTCATTAGGTTGCTGAGAGTCTGCTTTTACTGCAGATGTCCTTGAACCTGTAATCCTAAAGTCTCAGCCATACCCAGCTCTTTATTCCTCTTTGAAATCGCCAAAACCAACTAGGTTCCATGGCACCCACCAGTAATGCCAGTACTTGGGAGGCTAGGGCAAGAAGATTACAAGTTCAAGGCCAGCCTCCTCCTCACAATTTAGCAAGACCCTGTTTCACGATTAAAAAAAAAAAAGGCTATCCTCCTGTTTTAGCCTTCCAAGTACTGCAGTTACAGGCATGTGCCACCATATATGCTTCATTTTTCTTTTCTCATTCACCAGGAAAAAAAGTGCTGCGTGTGATTGTGCTCAAAGATATTTTATTCTAGCTGGGCATGGTGATGCACACTTGTATTCCCAGTGCTTGGGAGGCTGAGACAGAATGATCGCAGGTTTGCAGCCAGCCTCAGCTACTTAGTGAGGCCCTGATTCAAAATAAAGTGTTAGCCGGGTGTGGTGGCGCACGTTTGTAATCCCCGCTCTTGGGAGGTAGAGACAGGAGGATCGCGCAGGTTCAAAGCCAGCCACGTGCGCTGGCTTAGGAGACCCTGTTTACAAATAAAAATGTAAAAATGGTTCTGGGAGTGTATCCCGGAAGTAGAAGGGCTTCCAGGAACCCCAGTACCACCACCAAAAAAAAAAAAAAAAAAAAAGTGTTAGCTGGGCAGGTGGTACACGCTTATAATCCCAGCATTTGGGAGGCTGCGACAGGAGGATTGCAGTTTGGGACAAGCTAGGCTACTTAGTGAGGCCTTTTGCAACTCAGTGAGACCCTGTTTCAAAATAAAGAATAAAAAATAGGGCTGTGGGTGTAGCTCGGAGGTAGAGTGCCCCTGGGTTTCATCCCCAGTACCACCAAAATAAATAAATAAATAATGAATAATAATAAATAAATAAAGTGTTGAAAAATAGGGCTGGAGGTACGTATTAGAGGCAGAATACCCTTGGGTTCAATCCCTGGTACCGCAAAAAAAAAGTTTTATTCTATAAGATGTCCAGCATAAGCAGTTAATAATTCACAAAGCAAGAGAACAAAAGGCCACATCAGAGCCAGGCTTGGTGATACACACCTACAATACCAGTATTTAGGAGACTGAGACAGGAGAATCTCAAGTTTGAGGTCAGCCTAGGGTAACTTACTGAGGCTTTGTTTCCAAATAAAAATTGAATGAACTGAGAATGTAGATCAGAGGTTGAGTGCCCCTGGAATCAATCCTCAGTACAAAAAAAAGGGGGCGCATTGGTGCGCCTCTGTAATCCCAACATGTGGGAATCTGAGACATAAGAATCAGTTTCAAGGTCACCCTCAGAAATTGAGTGAAACCATGTTTCAGAATTTTAAAAAATTAAAAGGGCTGGGGGTATATCACAGATTGCCCCTGGCTTCAATCCCCAGCACAAAGTAATATAAAATAAGCCAGGCATGGTGGCACACACTGAGGCAGGAGAATCGCAGTGCGCAGACAGCCTCAGCTACTACTTAGTGAGGCCCTCCACAATTTAGTGGGACCCTGTTTCAAAATAAAGAATAAAAAATAGGGCTGGGGGTTCAGATGTAGAATGCCCCTGGTTCCATCCCCAGGACTGCAAAAAAAAAAAAACAAAAAAAACCTAATAATAAAAATAATAAGTGCCATGTGCAAGGCCATAGGCTCAATCCCCAGCACTATAATTAATTAATTAATTAATTAATTGGGCCAGTGGTATAGATCAGAGGCAGAATACTCCTGTGTTCAATCCCCAGTACCAAAAACAGAAAAAAGGTAGTTATTTAGCAGATTTTCACAAAAAAATTTACCAAATCTGATACTTCAGATTTCTAATCTCCAAGCTCATCTCCCCCCCCCGTCCCCGCCCCCTTTTGATACTAGGAATGAACCCAGAGGCTTTTTTTTTTTTTTTAAATATATACTGGGGATGGAACCCAAGGGCATTCTACCCCAGAGTTATACCCCAGACCTATTTTTTATTCTTTATTTTTTGAAATAGGGTCTCACTGAGCTGCAAAGGACTTCACTAAGCAGCTGAGGCTGGCTGCGAACTGTGATCCTCCTTTCTCAGCCTCCTTAATGCTGGGATTGGGATTACAAGCGTGCCCTACCACACCCAGCTTTGTTATTCATTTTGAAACAGGGTCTTACTAAGTTGTGAGAGAGCCTCACTAAGTAGCTGAGACTCACCTCGAACCTGAGATCCTCCTGTCTCAGCCTTCCAAGTACTGGGATAACAAGGTGCTCCATCACTGGAGCTAAATCCCCAATTAATCACTTTTATTTATTTATTTTTAGCAGAAACTGTTTCAAAATGAAAGAATAAAATCAGGCTAGGAGTGTAGCCCAAATGCAGAATGCCCCTGGGTTCCATCACCAGTAACACACACACACACACACACACACACACACACACACACACACACTGAAAGGCAAATAAGACTTAAAATGTGAACTCTCTTTCAACTACTGAAGACTAAAGTACAAAATTTTCCAATATGCTAAAGGGAAAAAATTTTAGAGAAGTGACAATAAATACAGACTCATTTTTTTGTTTTATGTGGTACTGGGGAATGGAACCCAGGGGCATTCTACTCCAAGCTACACCCCTAGCCATATATATATTTTTTAATTCTTTATTTTGCTTTATTTTATTTTTTTTTTTTTTTTGCGGTACTGGGGATAGAACCCAGGGGCATTTGACCTCCGAGCTACACCCCCTGCCCTATTTTTTATTCTTTATTTTGAAACCAGGTCTCACTGAGTTGCAGAGGGCCTCACTAAGTAGCTGAGGCTGTCCGCGAACCGAGATCCTCAGGTCTCAGCCTCCCGAATGCTGGGATTACAGGCGTGCGCCACCACGCCCAGCTTTGTTTTGTTTTGTTAGTGGTACTGGGGTTCCTGGAAACCCTTCTCCGGGCTACACTCCCAGACCTATTTTATATTTTCATTTTGAAACAGGGTCTCTTAAGCCAGCGAGGCTGGCATTGAGCCAGCATGATCCTCCTGTCTCTGCCTCCTAAGCACGGAGATTACAAGCATGCGCCACCACGCCCGGCTTATTCTTTATTTTGAAACAGGGTTTCACTGAGTTGCAAAGGGCTTCACTAATTATCTGAGGCTGTCTGTGTACCATGATCCTCCCATCTCAGCCTCCCAAATACTGGGATTACAAGCGTGCCCCACCAAGGCCGATTATTCCCACTATTGTAAAATATCTTTTTAGGGGTTTTTTTTTTTTTTTGGTGGTACTGGGGGTGGAACCCAGAGGCTCTCTACCTCCGGGCTATACTCCCAGACCTATTTTATACTTTATTTGGAAAAAGGGTCTCACTAAGTTGCTGACAGCCTCACTAAGTAGCCGAGGCTGGCTTCGAACCTGCGTGATCCTCCTGTCTCAGCCTCCCAAGTGTGGGGATTACAAGCATGCGCCACCACGCCCGGCCTTTTAGGGGGTTTTTAGAGATTGTACCCAGGGTATTTCTATATCTGAGCATACCCTCAAGTCTTTTTTGTTTTTTTATTTTGAAACAGAGTCTAAGTTCCAGAGGCTGGCCTAAAGCCTGCAACCCTCCTATCTCAGCCTCCCAAGTACTTGGATCACAAGGGGCCAGGATGTAGCTCAGTGGGGCAGGTGCAACGCTCTGGGTTCAGTCCCCTGTTCCAAAACAGACAAAAAAAAAAAAAAAAAAAAAGAATCAAGTTCTGGGATCACAGATGCGTGCCACTACACTAGGCTCTAAAATATCTTTTATTCTAGATAAGTAAGCTTCAGAGGACCACACTGTACTGCAATAAAACAGTGCTCTTCTAGAAGGGGATGATGTCCTTCTTTTTCCTATCCCAAGAGAGATCCTTAGATGCTACTAAGAGATGGTGAAGAACATGGCAGTTAACAAAAAACTTCCTCCCACAATTACCTAGTATTCTCTTAAATGTGTCTGCTGGTTTTTTTTGTTGTTGTGTGTGTGTGTGTGTGTGTGTGTGTGTGCGCGCGCGCGCGTGTGTGCTAGGAGCTTTCTACTTCCAGGCTACATCCCAAGACTATTTATTTTTTATTTGGAAACAGGATCTTGATAGGTTGCTAGAGTCCACTGAATTGCTGAGGCTGGCTGCAAATCAGTGAACCTCTTGTCTCAGTCCCCCAAGTACTGGGATTACAAGTGTGAGCCACTAGGCCTTGCTTATATCCTTTTTTTTTTTTTTTTTTTTTTTTTTTGCCCAGGGGCATTCTACCTCTAAGCTATACCCCCAGCCCTATATTTATTCATTATTTTGAAACACGGTCTCATTGAGTTGTAAAGGGCCACGCTAAGTAGTTGAGGCTGTCCACGAACTAAGATCCTCTGGTCTCTGCCTCCCGATGCTGGGATAACAAGTGTGTACCACCAAGCCCGGCCTCTTATAGCCTTTTTTTAACTCCCCAAAGGAAAGAGGTTTCTATACAAATGAAGTTCTAGAGCAGTTTCTGGTATTAATAGTAGAGAAAGACACTAGGAATAAACTGTAGATTGCTCTTGTTTTCACTAATGGACAATGCAAATGAGTCCCTAATTGAGGAACTATAGAAAGTAAGGTTTTCTGGAGCATAAAAAAAAGCTAATTTTCAACAGTCTGGAGGTAAAAATGCTAGGAAAGATTTTTGTAAATGCTGTAAGATTTTTTTTCCAACTTCATTCCTTTTCTTTTTTTTCTTTTTCTTTTTTGTGTTATTAGGGATGGAACCCAGGGCATTCTACCTCCAAGATACACTCCTAGCCCTATTTTTATTCTTTATTTTGAAACAGGGTCTCACTAAGTTGCAGAGGACCTCACTAAGTAAGTATCTGAGGCCACAAACTTGTAATCCTCCTATCTCAGCCTTCCAAGTACTGGGATTATAAGTGTGTGCCACGCCTGGTTGTTAACTTCATTTTTTAAAAGAAGTTTTTGGTTAGCTATTAGCATACACTTAAAATGGTCTGCTTTGATGTGTGTGTGTTAGTTACTAGGAACTGAATATAAGGCCTCTTCCATGCTAGATTATTGCTCTATCTCTGGGCTAACCTCTAGCCCCCTGCTTTAATCTTTTCAGCCTTAGATTCTTCATCTGTAAAATGCTGATACCAACAGTACCTTCCCCTACAGGGTTACTGTGCAGATTAAACAAGGTAACAAGTACAAAACACAATGCCTGGCACATTGAAAAAAAGACTACAAAATGCAAGATGAGTATGGAGGCAAAAACGGGAGGATCACAGGCAAACAAGTGGTAACTTAGCTAGTGATTAAAAATGTGTGTGTGTTTAGTATCAGGCAGGGTGGCACAGGCCTGTAATCCCAATACTTGGGAAGCCAAGTATACAGCCTCAGCAGTTCTGCAAGACTATCAGCAATCTAGCTAAACCCTGTTTCAAAACAAAAACAAAATAAAACAAAAAAAGCTCAAAGGTAGAACGCCTCTGGATTCAATCCCTAGTATAAGTAAATAAACAAATGAATAAATAAATAACTAAATGAAGTAAAATATGGCTGGGTGTAGTTCAAAGGTAGAAAATACCTGGGTACGGTCTCCAGTACCACAAAACAAAACTGATTTAAAAAAAAAAAAAAGGAACAATGCTAAAAAAAAAAAAAGTTAAACCTGAAGGATGTAGCATTCTTGCTTTGATTCAGAAACAGAAATGTTTTAGGTTCTGTTGTACAATGATATGTATAAATATGTCCAATTCATTCACTTAACATTTTCACTTAAAAACCAGAGGCTACTTTGGAATACTCATTTAATTAAAACCAGAAGCAAAAGTTTTACACTAAAACACAACGTTACTGAAAAATGCTCAGAAGTCATTATACTGATGACTGTCATGAAACTTTTCTAAATTGTGCTAATTCAGCGGTAACTACACACAGCTATTCCGTTCAAAATTGTCACCATTTGTTCTTTTGATTCTGAACTACACAGTACTCTGCTTTCATTAAAAGCCTATAACAAGACACAGCTTCTTCGATATCAAAACCTTTTGGAAACCTGGCTCAGCCAGCCACCCACTGTTTATACAGTGCTAGAAAGGATCCCTGTGGTCAGTCTAGGACAACTGTCACTGTCACCCAGCACGTCTGGATGGCTCAATGGGGCTTGGGTCATGCACAAGTGTGGGGGAAGGCTGGTATATGAAACAAAGTCGACAGCTGGGGTGCCCTGAAATGGGAAAGGTTTAACTGGGAATAATTGTGGAAGATGAGGGTCTGACCTGCGAGAACTCAGCCTCCTGAGGCCGATCAATTCCGGGGGTGCACCGCCCCCTCCTGCAGGAAAGGGGCGCAGGTGTTGCCTTCCCTGGGCCACCCCTCCGCTTTCTCCCCAGTGTCCCCGACCCCAGGCCCCAGTTACCTTTCTCGTCCTCATCAATGCGCAGGGCAATGGAGATGTACTCGAAGGCCTGTTTGTGGAAAGCTCGGACGCGCTCGGCCTCGCCGCCCAGCACCGGGGCCGGGGGCGAGGCCGAGGCTGGCGCCGGCGCGGCCCCGGAACTCCTCTTGGCGGCCATGAGGGCGCGAGAGAAGCGCTGGCAGAGCCACACGAAGAGGAGTCCCAGGTGGAAGGCCACCAGACGCAGCAGGGCGAAGCCTATAAACAGCGGGTAGGAGAAGTAATACAGGCTCCGCTTATGCGGAGGCCGCGGCGGAGGGGCCGGCCCGGCGGCTGGAGGGGCGGGGGCCAGGCAGGAGGGCGGGGGCCTGGGAGGCACCGGGCTGCGGGCGCCGCCGGAGCCTTTCTTCTTCCCGCGTCCACCCGGAGAACTCATTCACAGTTCTCACTTTCGCCGCCGCCATAACCCGCTTCCGCAGACCGACGGCGACCGAGCGGCGGCGGCGGCCAAAGTGTCGGCGGAGACCTCGGACCCCGCGCACGGCGGGCCCCGGGAGCTCGACACCTCCACGCGCTGCCGGCCGGGCCCGCCCCTTTCTCCTTCCTCGGCCGGGAGCGCAACCCCTACTCCTCCTCCTGCGGCCGAAAGCTCGGCCCCTCCCTCCCTCCGTCCTCAGCCTCCTGGTAGCTCGGAGCCGCGGCCGCGCACGCGCACGTCCTCCAGGGTCTCCGGCGCGCGCGCGCACGCGGCTGTCTTTGTTGACCTGGGCGCCTGTGCGCATGTGCGGCATCTGCGTCCGGTCCGCCTTCCCCCGGGAACTACGCTTCCGGTTGTGCAGTTCCGCCCGTAGTCCCGGGGAGGGTTGGCCCCAGCAGCTCTTGTAGCCCTTGGGGGTTCGGAGTAGGAAACCTTGGCAGTCATCCCACAGGGGCGGGAGTTGCGGCGAGGAATAACTCTGCTAGTTAGCAGGGCTCCTATCTAGCAGTGTCATTTTTTTTTTATTATATTGCTTTCATTATTTTTTGCCAGTCGTGCCAAATCTGCTGCAAAAGATGATTGAACTGAGTTGCGTCTCAGAAGCCATGCGTATCCATATGAAAGGAAAGCATTATCTGAAAGGAAAGCAGGTGGAGCGACAAACTTCAGGACGCCTCCGATGAGAAATATCAGGTCATTGTGATGAAGGCAGCCAATCCGGAGGTTTAACTAAATTAGTATGTGTTTACAATGTTTAATCTGAAGTACTTTTTGAATAAATTAGTTCTTAAATGTTACACATTAAGCAAACCAGTTTACTATGAAACCTGTACTGTGCTTTTGTGTGGGTGTCTCCGTGTCCTTTCGAGGGACCTATCTATTCCTCCTACTGACCTGCAAGCACAGAACCCTTGTCACAAAACTGGAAACGCTATGTCAGTCTTGGGCACTGGCATCTTGGATGGAGACACACTGAAATAGAAGCTAGTTGGAATTGAGAGCTCTAGAGGTGGTCCATCACTGCATTTCTTTGCGGTCCCCTGGGTTCCTTCCTAGACTAGATGACGTAACTATTCAAAGAACTGACCAGTCTTTTTCTCTACTTCTCACCCCCTCTCTCCTTTCCCCTGTTTCATTTGGTCCCTTTCCATCTTGTCCATTTCCCTCCTCTCAAAATTTCTCTCCTTTTGAGTTAGGCACAATTGTTTCTTGTTGCCTAAAACTAAGGAACTGCAATACAAAGACTTCATTGTTTACTATATACAGTTTATAAATGCCTCCACAGAGCTTCCAAAAGTCTCCACTTTCTACTGCAGCTTTAGCAAATCCCTTGCCCTACAAATAAGGGCTGCTGTAAAATTAACCTACACTGTTTCCCTCCTACTCTTACCCCTGCCTTTATGCTTACCCTTCTTCCTTATTCTGAAATGCCTTTTTTTCTCCGTGTGTGTGTGTGTGTGTGTGTGTGTGTGTGTGTGTGTGTGTGTCTGTGTGTGTGTTACTAAGGATTGAACTCAGGCATTCTACCACAGCTACACCCTCAGCACAGCCTCCCAGGTATTAGGATTACAAGCGTGTGCCACCATGCCTGGCATTATTTTTTTGTTTCTTTGTTTATTTTGGTTTTTTGCAGTACTGGGGATGGAACCCAGAGGATTCTACCTCTGAGCTACATCCCCAGCCTTATTTTTCATTCTTAATTTTGAAACAAGCCGGGCGTGGTGGCGCACGCTTGTATTCCCTGCACTTGGGAGGCTGAGACAGGAGGATCACACAGGTTCGAAGCCAGCCTCGGCTACTTAGTGAGGCTCTCAGCAACTTAGTGAGACCCTTTTTCCAAATAAAGTATAAAATAGGTCTGGGAGTATAGCCCAGAGGTAGAATGCCCCTGGGTTCCACCCCCAGTACTACCAAAAAAAAAAAAATTTTTTTTGAAACGAGGTCTCACTGAGTTGCAAAGGGCCTCACTAAGTAGCTGAGGGTGTCCGCATACCGCGATCCTTCTGTCAGCCTCCCAAATGTTGGGATTACAAGTGTGCGCCACCATGCCTGACTATTTTTTATTTCGAAACATGGTTTCTCTAAGTTGCTGAGGACCTCCCTAAGTTGCTGAGGCTGGGCCCATCTCAGCTTCCCAAATATTGGAGTTACAGACCTGCACCACCATGTCTGGCTTTTTATTTTTATTTTTATTTTTGATGGTACTGGGGTTCCTGGAAGCCCTTCTACCTCCGGGCTACACTCCCAGACCTATCTTATACATTTTTATTTTTGGAAACAGGGTCTCTTAAGCCAGTGCAGCTGGCACGATCCTCCTGTCTCTGCCTCCGAAGCACAGGGATTACAAGAGTGCGCCACCACACCCAGCTTATTTTTTATTTTTAATTCATTCATTCATTTATTTATTTTCTGGTGCTGGGGATAGAGCCTGGGGGCATTTTACCTCCGAGCTACACCCCCAGCCCTATTTTTTATATTTTAGTTTGAGACAGGGTCTCACTGAATTGTGGAGGGTCTCACTAAGTAGCTGAGGCTGGCCGCAAACCATGATCCTCCAGTCTCAGCTTCCTGAATGCTGGGATTACAAGGGTGCACCACAACGCTCAGCATTCTATTTTTATTTTGTAACAGGGTCCAGTAGGCTGTTAAGAGTCTCACTACAACACGGTGTGGTGGCGCTCTTGTACTCCCAGCATTCAAGAGGTGGATCAGGTTCCAGATAGCCTCACCTACTTAGCAAGGGTCTTTGCAACTCAGTGAAACCCTGTTTCAGAAATAAAAGACTAGCTGGGCATGGTGGTGCAGGCTTGTAATCCCCAAGCTTGAGAGACTGAGATAGGAGGATCGCGTAGGTTTGAAGCCAGCCGCTCTGGCTTAAGAGACCCTGTTTCCAAAAAAAATATAAAATAGGTCTGGGAGTATAGCCTGGAGGTAGAAGGCCCCTAGGTTCCATCCCTAGTACCATAAAAAAATAATAAAAATAATAATAGTAAATAAATAAATGACTAAAATATAGGGCTAGGGATGTAGCTCAGAGGTAGAATGTCCCTGGGTTTCATCCCCAATATCCCCCTCCCCAAGAAAGAAGAGTCTCACTACATTACTGGGGCTGTCCTTGAACCTGTGGTCCTTCTGTCATGGCCTCCCATCTGCTGAGGTTACAGGTCTGTGTCCTCAAGCCTGACCCCAACTCTTTATGTTTGATTTATTTATTTATTTTTATGGTATTGGGTATTGAACCCAGGGGCATTCTACCTCTGAGCTACACCTCCAGTCCTATATTAGTTCATTTTCTTATTCTGGAATAGGGTCTCATTAAGTTATAGAGGACCTCACTAAGTTGCTGAGGCTGGCCTTGAACCCGTGAACCTCCTGTCTCAACCTCACAAGTACTGGGACTACAGGTATGTGCCACCATGCCCAGCTCCCTTTTTATTTATTATTTTGAAACAGGAAGCCGGGTGTGGTGGTGCAAGCTTGTAATTCCAGCATTCGGGAGGCTGAGACCAGAGGATCGCGGTTCACGGACAGCCTCAGCTACTTAGTGAGGCCCTCCACAACTCAGTGAGACCCGGTTTCAAAATAAAGAATAAAAAATAGGGCAGGGAGGTAGCTCGGAGGTCAAACGCCCCTGGGTTCCATCCCCAGGCCCGAAAAAAAAAAAGAAAAAAAAAAAAAAAGAAAAGAAAAAAGTAACAGGATCTCAATAAGTTGCAGACGGCCTCACTAAGTTGTTGAGAAGGACCTCATACCTGTGATCCTCCTGTCTCAGTTTCCCAAGTACTGGGATTACAGGCATGTTCCACCATGCCCAATTTGCTATTTCTATTCTATAATTTATTAATTTCAATTCCTCATCTACTTCTGATAAATTTGACTTCTCTTTTGAACCCCTTCTAGTTGTCCTTGTGTGAAATCTAGTAGATATATGTGTGTGTGTATCATGTAAATAAGATGTATAAATTAAACATACAGTTTAAAGAAAAATTATAAATAGCATCAAGTTTAAGAAAAATTAGCTGGATGTGGTGGTCCATACTTGTAATCCCAGTACTTGGGAGACTGAGACAGGGAGATCACAAGTTGGAGGCTGGCCTAAAACAACTTACCCAGAACCTGTTTCAAAATAAAATAGAAGAGCCGGGCGTAGTGTTGCACGCTTGTAATCCCAACTCCTGGGAGGCTAAAACTGGAGGATTCCACAGGTTCAAAGCCAGCCTCAGCTACTTAGTGAGGCTCTCAGCAATTTAGTGAGACCCTGTTTCCAAATAAAATATAAAATAGGTCTGGGAGTATAGCCCGGAGGTAGAAAAGCCCCCGAGTTCCACCCCCAGTACCACACACACACACAAAAAGAACAAAAAATAGGGCTGGGGGTGTAGCTTGGAGGTAAAATGCCCCCTGGGTTCTATCACCAGTACTACAAAAAATAAATAAATAAATAAATGAAAAATAAAGAATAAAGCTGGGCATCATGACACGTGCTTGGAATCCAAGCTTTTGTGAGACTGAGACAGGAGAATTGCAATTTGAGGCCAGCCTCAGCTACTTAGTGAGGCCCTTTGCAACTCAGTGAGACCCTGTTTCAAAATAAAGAATAAGATGGGCGTAGTAACACAGGTTTGTAATCCCAGCGCTTTGGAGGCTGAGACAGGAGGATCACACAGGTTCAAAGCCAGCTTCAGCTACTTAGTGAGGCTCTCAGCAACTTAGTGAGACCCTGTTTCCAAATAAAGTATAAGATAGGTCTGGAGCCGGGCATGGTGGCACACGCTTGTAATCTCAGCATTTGGGAGGCTGAGACCAGAGCATCCCGGTTCACGGTCAGCCTCAGCTATTTAGTAATGCCCTCCGCTACTTAGTGAGACCCTGTTTCAAAATAAAGAATAAAAAATAGGGCAGGGGGTGTAGCTCAGAGGTCAAATGCCCCTGGGTTCCATCCCCATTACCACAAAATAAATAAATAATAAAAAACAGGGCTGGGAGTGTAGCTTAGAGGTAGAATGCCCCTGAGTTCAATCACCATACCACACACTAGAGAGAATAGATCTAAGGTAGAATACCCCTAGATTCCATCCCCAGTACCACAAAAATGAGTGAATAAATAAACGTATAAAATAGGACTGGGAGTATAGCTAGGAGGTATAACATCCCTGGGTTCATCCCAAGTACTACACATACAAAATGAAGAAATTAATTAATTAAATACTGTTGGGCTCAGATGTAGAATGTGCCTAGGTTTAATCCCTAATACCTCAAAAAAAAAATGAATGAGCCGGGCATGGTGGCACATGCTTGTTGCTTGTAATCCCAGCATTCAGGAATCTGAGGCTAAAAAAATAATGAATGAAAGAAAAATTAATATAAGCAGTTCCTTAAACTACTCTAAGCTCTCAAATCTTATTTCTCTCTCTCTAGAGGAAGCCACTGTCCTCGATTTTGTATTAATTATTCATTTGCCTCTCACTTTATTTATTTATTTTTTGGTGGTGGTAGTAAGGAATAGAACCCAGGAATCTTCTACCTCCAGGGTACACCCTAAGACCTATTTTGTCTTTTATTTGGGAACAGGGTCTCACTGAGTTGCTGAGAGCCTCACTAAGCTGCTGAGGCTGGCTTCAAACCTGTGATCCTCCTGTCTCAGCCTCCCAAGTACTGGAATTACAAGTGTGTGCCACCACGCCCGGATTTCGTTTTGCAATGTACTTATGTTGCTGAGGCTAACCTGGAACCTGTGATCCTCCTGTTTCAGCCTCTCAAGTATTGAGATTACAGACATAGGCCACCATACCCTGCTAAAGTATGTTTGTTTATTTGTTTTGTCCTGGGACTTTGAGCTCAGGGGCATACTACCTCTGAGCTACATGCCCAGCCCTATTTTTATTTTGAAAGAGTTTCTCACTAAATGGCCGAGGATCTCCCTAAAGTGTTGAGGCTGGCCTCAGACCTGTAATACTCTTATATCAGTCTCCCAGATACTGGGATTATAGGTGTGCTCTACCACATCCAGCCTGCAATGTATTTATGTATTCATTTATATAATTTGCCTGGTCTTCACTTTTTAGAAATGTAATCATATTCTTTTTTTTTCTCTCTCTCTCTCTTTTGAACCCTGATTCTTTCTACTGTCCTGGCTTGGACAGGTTGGAAAATATTTTCCAAGGCCAAGGGTAGAGCTACAGACAGGTTTATTTAAGGCAAGCAAGAAACACACATTCAAGGAAGAATGAGGGCCAGGTTTTGGATGGGAGAGACCAGCACCTCCGGGGGAGCATGGCTCTTGTTTTACGTGAAACTTTGTAAATGGTGAGCAAGTGGCCAGCATGTGAGGGCGTGTTTTTGATTTCTTTGATCATGGAAAAGAGAGCGGCTGTGCTGGTCTGGTTCTTCTCAGAACCTTCGGGCTAACTCATCGTGGTCCCGCCCTGGCTGCAAATAGGCATGACACCACAGGTCCACTCTAGTGGCGCCGGTGATGCTGGCCGGAGTTTGAGAGCTGTTCTCTGAGCAGGCCGAGGTTGCTGCTGCTCCTGCCCACTGCTGCCAGCTCCTGCCTACTGCTGCCAGCCAGTTAGCGCTTGGGCCAGCTGCAGAGCCTGCTTCTCAGTGCCCAGCTGGAGGTTGGGGTTTGGCCAGGCAAGCCCAGGCTGCCTTGACAGCTGACAGCCGGGCCAGCTGCAGGAGGGTGAGCTTGGAGTTTTTAGATTTAAAGTTGTAGTCCTTCTTTCCTTCTGTATTTCCTTTGTATCCATTTCTTTTATTTCTTCTGGTCTATCTCATTTGCTTCCCCTTTTCTACATGGCACACAGTTCTCCTTTTCCCACGCCTGGGCAAAGCACCACATCTACCTCTGAGCTATATTGGCCTTACTTTCTTCTTTTTTTTTCCTTCTCCTCCTCCTCCTCCTCCTCCTCCTCCTCCTCCTCCTCCTCCTCCTCCTCGTCATCCTCCTCCTCCTCCTCCTCCTCTTCCTCCTCCTCCAGTGCAGGGCAGGGCATTCTTTTTCTTTTCTTTTTCTTTGTGGTACTGGGGATGGAACCCAGGAGCTACACCCCCAGCCCTATTCATTATTCTTTATTTTGAAACAGGGTCTGAGTTGCAAATGGCCTAAGTAATAGCTGAGGCTGTCTGAGAACTGTGATCCTCCTGTCTCAGCCTCTCAAGTACTGGGATTTTAAGCGTGTACCACCATGCCCGGCCCTCACACCTGGCTTTTAACTAATTTTTTAACTTGACCATGATGTGGCCCAATAGTAGAGTGGTTATGAAACGGGGGTTTCTTGCGAGAAAACCCCAGCGAGTTCTTGTCCACGGAGAGCGAAGAATGACACCCGCAGACCTCAGGAAGGGGAGTAAAAGGTTTATTGGAAGCAGCAGGGAAGGGGCAAGGGTGGCTGAACACCCCCAAAGGGGCTGGAACTCTGGGTCCAGCAGCTGCCTTCAGGACAATATTTGAGAGTAGCCCAAGCCGAACTGCCTTCAGGTGCAGGCTGCTTTCTTCCAGAGTCCACGGGATCTGCCAGAAGGGAATAGAGAAAAGTGGTCGGAACTCCGGGGTCCAGTAGCTGCCTTCAGGGTCACTACCCAAGTGTCGCCCGAGCCAAGTGCCCATCAGTTGCAAACTACTTTCTCCCAGAGTCCACGCGATCTGCCAGAAAAGAGGTACAGGTCACCCCTAGGGGCCTGGTCAGCCATGATGTCCAGCAGAGGTCTTCAGGTCACTACTCGAGAGTGGCCCGAGCCACGTGCACTCAGATGCACTCTGCCTTCTCTCAGGGCCAACACGACCTGTGAGAGAGAGAACAGCTCCCCAAAAGGGGAGGGGGTCCCGAGCTTTTGCCATCTGACTGGCCGATGCCTGACTGCTTGCAAATCCGTTTGTGGTTAGGGTGACTTTGAGATTCCAAGGAGAATTTGCATAGGACATTTGCAAGTTCTTTGAAGGGTCTTCTTTC
Organism: Muscardinus avellanarius; assembly: GCF_963383645.1. Classification (NCBI taxonomy): domain Eukaryota; kingdom Metazoa; phylum Chordata; class Mammalia; order Rodentia; family Gliridae; genus Muscardinus; species Muscardinus avellanarius. The sequence goes on along the minus strand of NC_137801.1, from coordinate 26,133,748 downwards.
AGGAATGCCAGACTTGCTCGGGTGGGTTTGTTGATTAGGAAACTCAAGATGGCTTTGTGAAGCTCTGGCCTTCTTATCTCCTGAGCCTTTGGAATTTCAGGCATTTGTCGCCCCTCAGGAAACTCAGGAAATTAACTTTTTTTCTACCAAGGCCTTTTCCCTATCTGCCTATTTCCTTTCTATCTCCTCAGTTAGATGGGTTTAGAGTCACTCTATCTTTTTCTGTTATCTTGGGCTACTGACTCTGTTTCCAGGTCTGTTACATAATTACTCGTATAGCAGGCATTGCTGGGAATCAAGTTGGTGCTTGATATATATTGAATCACAATGGTTCTCTCACATCTCCTGTACTACTATGTGGTGTCTCTCCTAGCTAAATGAATAACAAGTATAAATAAAATCATTGGGCATGATAGCACCGGGCTGTAGTTCCAGTACTGGGGAGACTGAGACATGAGGATCTCACGTTTAAGGCCAGGTTGGGATATTTAGTGAGAAACTGTTTTAAAATTTAAAAAAATGAATAAAAACAGGCATGAGGGTAGCCAGGCCTGGTGGTACACACTTATAATCTCAGAATTTGAGAGGCAGAGACCGGAGGATCATGGTTTGCGGACAGCCTCAGCTACTTAGGCCCTTCGCAACTCAATGAGACCCTGCTTTAAACAGAAAAAGGACTAAAAAATAGGGTGGGGATACAATGCCCTTGGATCCTATCCCCAGTACCACCTTTGCAACTCAGTGAGGCCCCCAGCAACTGAATCAAACCCTGTTTCAAAATAAAAAATAAGCCGGGCGGACGTGGTGGCACACACTTGTAATCCTAGCATTTGGGAGGCTTGAGACCTGAGGATCGCGGTTCGCAGACAGCATCAGCTACTTAGTGAGGTCCTCTGAAACTTAGTGAGACCCTGTTTCAAAATAAAGAATAAAAAATAGAGCTGGGCGTGGTGGCACATGCTTGTAATCCGCGCTCTTGGGAGGCAGAGACAGGAGGATCACACAGGTTCGAAGCCAGCCGTGCTGGTTTAAGAGACCCTTTTCGAAATGAAATATAAAAAATGGGTCTGGGAGTGTAGCCCAGAGGTAGAAGGGCTTCCAGGAACCCCAGTACCACCACCACACACACACACACACACACACAAAGAATAAAAAATAGGGTGGGGGTGTGTGGCTTGGAAGTCAAATACCCTAGGTTTCATCCCCAAACCAGCAAAAAATAAATAAATAAATAAATAAATAAATAAATAAATAAATAAGCTGGATGTGGTGGTGCATGCTTGTAATACCAGTGCTTGGGAGGCTGATACAGGAGGATTGCACAGGTTCAAAGCCAGCCTTAACTACTTAGTGAGGCTCTCAGCAACTTAGTGAGATCCTGTTTCCAAATAAAGTATGAAATAGGTCTGTGAGTATAGCCCAGAGGTAGAAAAGCCCCTGGGTTCTACCCCAGTACTACAGAAAATAAAAATAAAATATAAAGCCAGGTATGGTGGTTTTATTTGGCTTGGAAAGCTGATATAGGAGGATTGCAGGTTCCAAGGTGATAGGTCAGGTCCTCCCCCCTTCCTCCACAGGAACCTGTAGCAGGGACAGGAGGCAGAAACCTGGAAGCCAGCAGTGGAGATATGAGAATCCAGGTGCCTCGAGACTCCAGGCATTGTGATGCTGACTCCAGAGGTCGCGAGATTATGGATGTCAGAGATAATCAGCATGGTTGCACATGCTTTTGTAAGCCCAGCATTTGGGAGGCTGAGACAGGAGGATTGTGGTTTGTGGAAGCCTCAGTTACTTTGTGAGGCCCTTTGCAACTCAAGACCCTCTTTCAAAATAAATAATAAAGAGCCAGGCATGGTGGCGCACGGTTATAATTCCAGCATTTGGGAGGCTGAGACAGAGGATCTCAATTTGTAGACAGCCTCAGCTACTAATTATTGAGGCCCTTTGCAACTCAGTGAGACTCTGTTTCAAAATAAACAATAAAAATAGGGCTGGGGGTGTATCTTGAAGGTAGAATGCCTCTGGGTTCCATCTCAGGGTGTTGTGAAATAAATAAATAAATAAATAAATAAATAAATAATAAAAATAGGGCTGGAGGCGTAGCTCAGAGGTAGAATGTCCCTGGGTTCCATCTCCAGTACCATAAAAAATAAATAAATAAAATAAAATAAAGCTGGGGGTGTAGCTCAAAGGTACAATGCCCCTGGGTTCAATCATCAGTAACATACACACACACACACACACACACACACACACACACACACACAAGTAAAATGAATAAATAGGGCTGGGAGTGTAGCTCAGAGGTAGAACACTCCTTGATTAAATCCCTAATAGCATATGTATGTGCATACACACATACACACACACACACACACACACACACACACACACACACACATGTGTATGTAGGCTGAGGCTGCATGTCTTACGTGAAACATAGCCACAATGAAAAAGTGAAACTAGCGGGTGTGGTGGCACATGCCTGTAATCTTAGTACTTGAGGGGCTGAGACAGGAGGATCACAGGTTCAAGGACAGTCTTAGCAAATAGTGAAATTCTCATCAACCTAGCTATACTCTGTTCCAAAATAAAAATAAAATAGTGTTGGGAGTGTGGCTGGGAAGTAAAATGCCACTGGGCTTAATATCCAGTGTTACGGTTGGGGAACTACTCCGGGGACCCTGTTGGGCTCCTGGAACGGTTCCCATGAGAGAGAGAGATGTAACCACAGGTTCTTGTTCTGAACTAAGTATAGAAAACTCTAGCGGACTTGGTGGCACGCTGCTTGTAATCCCAGCTCTTGGGAGGCTGAGACAGGAGGATCATACAGGTTTGAACAAGCCTCAGCTACTGAGTGAAGTTCTCAACAACTTAGAGAGACCCTGTTTCCAAATAAAGTATAAAATAGGTTTGGGAGTATAGTCCAGAGGTAGAAAAGCCCCTGGGTTCCATCCTCAGTACCTCAAAACAACAACAAAAAAAACACCTCTAGTCTGAACTCTTTTTTTTTTTTTTTTTTTTTGCGGGTCTGGGGATGGAACCCAGGGGTATTTGACCTCCGAGCTGATAAGTAAAATAAAAAATTAATGCGAGTAAAATAAAAAATAATGTGCGTACGGCGGAGTGTGAAAAACACGAGAGAGGTCCGGTACACATGGCATGTAAAGTTTTAATGGCACGGCTCTCCCGGGGATCAGGGCGAGGCACCGTGGGGCCCGCGCGCCTGTCCGAAGCTTGAGGACGCGGGCTCTCCTTTTCAAGGTATGCATCTCGCGAGATGAGGGTTTACTCGCGGGAACGCCCAATTCTCGCGGGGGGTTTCAGCCCCTCCCTTGCCCGGCAGAGGTCATGTGACACAAAGTCACATGAGTGCAGGACCCAACTTATCATCCCGGCCTTTTGATGGTAGGGATAATGGATGACGATTGGACCCTCTAGCTTCTTCCTGCTGTCAAGGGGCGTCGTCAGGGGCCCCAGGCCGGGAGGAGTCGGGAGTCCAGTCCCCCAGATGGGGGTGAAGGTGGGTGCATAGCTGCAGTGCGAATTGGAGGTTACCCTGGACAGCTTAGTGATGTGTGCTTGAGGAGTCTTGAACAGGCAAGGGCCTTTTCCAAGGGAGCAGTCTGATTGGTAGACGTGGCTTTACCCCACTTCAGGCAGGCTCCTGGAGGTAGTTGTTGTTGCAGTCCTCCACACCTAGGTGGCGCTCCAGAGGGCTGAGCCGCCACCGCCAGCTGAAGGGCAGCTACCAGGGATCTGCTTTTTGGCAAAGTCGGAGTGTACGCTCCATTTCCGCCTGTTTCTCTCTGGAATTAAAACTTAGATGCCATGTTAAGGTTCTGTCAGCTGCGATGGACCTATACTCACAAAGAGCGCGTCCCGGGGCTGGTGTCCGGCAAGAATGGCAACGCAGACTCCCCATGGGCAGAGGGTGTCGCCCCAGCCCCGGCCCGGCGTTTCCCACAGCACCTAGGGCGCGCCCATGCAGGCCGCCCAGCAAAATTGCAGTCTGGCGCGGGCCAATATGGCGACTGTGACATCACCAGGCAGCGACTATGCGCCATCACAAAATGGCAGCTGGCGGGAAAATAAATGGCAGCTGATAGGGGAGAGCATTTGGAGAGATACCAGACTGCTTATAAAAGTTCCTAACTATTCCTGGGCCACCACAACCCATTTCCCAACTTGTATCAAGGCAGACAGGCTCTCAGGGCATCTGCTAGTATAAAGGTTCGACTTCCCATAATTGGTTCACGGGTGGAAACAAAGAACAGGAAATGGGCATCCCCGATTTCCCTGCTCAATCGTTCGGAAACGGAGGTTAAGAGATAGGGAAGAACGTCTTCATTCCTTCTCAAAACCGGAGGATGACCTGGTCATCCGCAGGGTGGTCCCAGTGGACCAGGGGACAATGGGTCACCAAGCGCTTGGATTTTGGGGTCCCAGTGGACCGGAAGACCCAAGTCCGGAACCCGCTAACCAAGGGAAGGAGGCAGTTTACCGGAGTGAAGTGTTGCCAGCCAGTGCTGGCTGCGACAGAAGCGCTGAGAAGCTGCTGGGGGTGCAGTGGAGCTGGGGCACGCAGATGCTGGTGGCTGGTGTGGATGGCACTGACGGCTGGCGCAGGCGGGATCAAACGGTGGCACGCAGGTGGCATGGCTTGCCGGGTTTGTGGCGTGGAGACAAAATGGCTTCCAGGCATGCGGCAGTCGCTGAGGCTGGGCCCCGAGGAGCACCACCAGTGAGCCTGGCTTGGGCGGGCGAAACGGAGCAGCAGCAGCGAGTAGAGCTACGCCTGGCGCGGGTGACTGTGGCGGACACCGAAGCCGGCTATGCGCCACCCAATGAGCCTGGCTCGGGGCGGGCGGGGCAAATCGGCCAGAGGTCCCGGTGGTGACTGGAGCGCCGAGCTGGAACGGCGGTTTTAGGAGGTCCAAGCAGCAGGCAGAGTTCCTGGCCCGTGCAGGAGGTCGGCAAGCAGAGCAGGTGCCAGCATCACCCAAGGAGCCTAGCTCCGGGCGGGTGGAACTGGCAGCCTGGCGGCCGGCGGAGCCTACACGCCCCGGCGGTGGTGGCTGCGGCCGCGGTGGCAGTGGAAGATGGCCGTCGGCACTCCAGAAGAGAGCACGTGGGCAGGAAAAGATGGCCACTGGCTCTCAGCAGAGCGCAGGGCCGGAATGATGGCTGCAGACTCTCAGTAGAGTGCGGGATCAGAAAGATGGCCACCGGCTCTCAGCAGAGCGTGGGGCCGAAAAGATGGCCGTGAGCTCTCAGCAGAGCTCGGGGCTGGAAAGATGGCCGCGGACTCTCAGCAGAGCCCGGGGCGGGAAGAAGGCCTCCGGCTCTCCCGGAGAGCGCGGGGCTGGGGAAGAAGGCTTACGGTCCGGGTAGGCACGGGGCGGCAGCGGCGGCAGTGGTGGGAGCAACGCCTGCAAGCGCAGCGCTGGTGTGGGACCTCACAGTCGAGCTGCTGGCGGGTCGGAGAGTCCGGGGCTCAAAAAGAGAGTAAAAATAAAAAGAGAAAACAGAAAAAAAAAAAGGAAAAAAATGGGGAGGGACCCAAGAGTTCTCCCGGTTCAGCACAAAATGATAAGTAAAATAAAAAATTAATGCGAGTAAAATAAAAATAATGTGCGTACGGCGGAGTGTGAAAAACACGAGAGAGATCCAGTACACATGGCATGTAAAGTTTTAATGGCACGGCTCTCCCGGGGATCAGGGCGAGGCACCGTGGGGCCCGCGTGCCTGTCCGAAGCTTGAGGACGCGGGCTCTCCTTTTCAAGGTATGCATCTCGCGAGATGAGGGTTTACTCGCGGGAACGTCCAATTCTCGCGGGGGTTTCAGCCCCTCCCTTGCCCGGCAGAGGTCATGTGACACAAAGTCACATGAGTGCAGGACCCAACTTATCACGAGCTACACCCCCTGCCCTGGATTTTTATTCTTTTTTTTTTTTTTTTTTTTTTTTTTTTTATTTTATTGGTGCACTGTATTCATACATCATAGTGGGATACAAACTTTTGTAGACATACATGCACACATCGCCCAGTCAGCCCCCACCCGATCCCCACCCCATTCCCTCCCCATCCCTCCTTCCCATGCTTGGCTTAGTGGTTGACATCTAGTATTATAGCAATTTATCCAAAATTAAAAATGATAATCTCACATAACAGTTTCATTTGTCTGATGCCAAGCTTTTGATGATTTAAAGATAACATTTCAATATTACTTTTTGCTTTCTTTCTTACCAGAGCATATTTTTTTCTGTTTTTTTGGTGAAACTATCATATTTATATATTCATTTTTCAGAAAAAAATCTATCCTAATATGGAATATGAATTCTAGATACCCAAAACGATCTTGAAAAAGAACAAAGCTAGCAGATATATATTTTCTGATTTCAAACCATATAAAGCTACAATAATTGAAACAGTGTAGTACTGTTCTAAAGGCAGATATATAAACCATTGGAGTTAAATACAAGCCTAGAGCTAAATTCTTCCCTATATTGTCAAGTTATTTTTGACAAGGTTTCCACGAACATTTGGTGGTGGAAATAATAATCTTTTAACTAAATATTGTTGAAAAATAATAATTACATGGAAAAGAATAAAATTGGACCCTTACCTAATCCCATATACAAGTATTAACTCAAAATAGATAAAAGACCTAAATATAAATCTTAAGACTATAAACTTTTAGAAGAAAATCTGGGTCATAAAACCTCACAACATTGAAATTGGCAGTGATTTCTTGGATATGATTTCAATGGCACAGGAAACAGAAGAATATACAAACTCCCTAAAAAATAAAAAAAAATATTGTATATCCAAAGACAATGTAAACAGAGTTAAAAGTTACTAATAGAATTGGATAAAATATTTCCAAATGCTATATCTGAAGGTATATTAATATTCTAACTAGAAATCCTAAAAATTAACAACAATAAAGGCAAACAATACAATTTAGAGATAGGTAAAAGACTAACATAAATAATGAATCTCCACAGATAACCAATCTTAGTTGTCTGTTGGATGGAAAATCTTGTTTCTCTGGTTCTGGTGAGTGTTACCTATTTCTTCTTTGTAGTTAATCTCTTTGAGTATTTTCTCTAGCGCTGGTTTTGAAGACATAAATTCCTTCAGTTTCTGTTTTTCATGGAAGCTTCTTATTTCTCCATCTAATTTGATAGAAAGTTTTGCTGGATAGGAAATTTTTGGCTGGAAGTTGTTTTCTTTCAGAGTTTGGAATATGTTACTCCAAGCCCTTCTGGCTCTCATGACTTGGTTTGGGAAGTCTGGAGTGATTCTAATTGGTTTGCCTCTGAATGTCACTTGGCCCTTTGTTTTTGTTGCCTTTAAGATTCTCTGCTTGGCTTCCACATTGGTCATTTTGACAATTATGTGGCGTGGGGATCCTCTTCTCCGATCCTGTCTAAAGGGAGTTCTATAAGTTTCCTGGACCTGTGTATCAACCTCTTGCTTTACGTTTGGAAAATTTTCTGCTATTACTTCCTTGAAGAGATTGTTGATCCCTTTGGTATCACTTTCTTTTCCCTCCTCTATTCCAATTATTCTTAGGTTAGCTCTCTTAAGATGGGCCCATATTTCTTCAATGTCAGATTCCTGCTGTCGGATATTTTTTCCCGAGATTAGAAACCATGCGTTCATTTTTGGATTGCTCATCTTCTAAGAGCGAGATTCTGTTCTCCATGTGGTCTAATCGGTTGTTTGTGCTTTGAATTGAGGCCTTTACTTCATTAATTGCATCCTTTATCTCTTTTTGGCTCTCTCTGAGTTCTTTTCGAAGCACCTCTATTATTTCTACAGTTATTTTCCTGATTTGATCTTCTAGAAATCTCTGATTTTCTGTTTTATCAGGTTCTGATGTTGTGGGGTTGTGGGCGGCATTCATTGCTCCAGTATTATTCCTCTTTCCCATGATTTCGGATGTTTGTGCCTTCTCTGGGTTCTTCCCTTGGGTCACTATAACTTCACTTAAGGTGTTCTGGATCTCGAGTCAGTAGTATCTCAGACCTCACTACTCCTTTACTGGGTTTTATCACAGAGTCTCTGACCCAGGGAGTCAATAGAGGCTGCTTTAAACTATGGGGGGTGCCAGGTTGCACGTTCTCCTATGGTGTGGTATCTCTGCCACCACCACTCCCTCACTGGGTACAGTGAGTACCTCAGTGAGGTACAGTACTGGGATTTCTCCTCTGTGGCCCACAATTTGACTCACTGTTCTTGAGTACGCAGATGTAGCTGTGCTGGATTCGGCGAATTCACTGCTGCTGCCGCCGCCGGTGGCAATATGGCGCCGCGGCCACGCCCTCGGCCATGAGGCTGGCGTATTTTTTCTTCTCTGGTTTTTATTTCCACTCTGAATCCCTGCAGCGTGGGCTGAGCTCAGCCACTGGGAGCTTTAAATCCTCTCTGCGCCGAAAGATCCCGCCTGGCTGTTCCGCAGCGGCTCACCTCGGCTTGCTGTAGCCATCCGATGAGTTCACCGCTGCCGCCGGCAGTATGGCGCTGCTGCCGCGTCCTCGGGCGCGTGTGTCTCCTCTGTGGCCCTGAGCTCTGTTCTCAGTCAGCTTTCTCTCTGGAGCCTGGTGGTTTTTTTGTTTTTCTGTTGATGGTGTTTTCTGGCTATGAAAGGCGCTGGTTTTGTGGTAATGGAAATTGGTTGTTAGCAGGGCTCTTAAGCCCCGCTTTTCTCGGTCGCCATCTTCCCGGAAGTCGATTTTTATTCTTTATTTTGAAACAGGGTCTCACTAAGTTGCAGAGAGCCTCACTAAGTAGCTGAGGCTGTCTGTGAACCGTGATCCTCCAGTCTCAGCCTCCTAAATGCATGCGCCACCACGCCCTGCTTTAGTCTGAACTCTTGCTGGAAGCTTAAATGTCTTTATTATTACAAAGATAGAATATAGATTAACACAGCCCTATACCCAGGGTAGTATGGGGAGGGGGTGACTTTAAAAGAAGTAACTGGAAGCTTCTGGACCCAGAGTATTTTATGCCAATAATCTTCTGACCCAACTACATCTGCCCCCTCTGGGGCCAGTTTTTTGGATGTGAGGATTCCTGTAGGTCTGTCCTGTTTTTCGTACAGATCCCAAGCCTTTTGTTACACACCAAAATGTGTTACTTGATCATATGACTCTGGGATGTCTTTAAGGTTTATCAAATCCTCCCACATCCTTGGGAAATCTTATCTTTACAATGAAAAAGTGTCCTGGGTCTCTCTGTTGTCTTGCTAATCACCCTTGGTGTTTGGAATTCTGCAGCAATTTCCCTGAAGCTCCTGGCTTTTTTTTTTTTTTTTTCCTACTGAAGATATATTTTGAAAATTGAAAATATTTCCAAATACTGGTACATTAATACAGTTTGAAGCCTCTTCCCAATACTGGTACACCCAGCACCACAAAAACAAATAAACTAAGACTGAAACACATCCCCTGATAGATAAGGTAGCTGTTAATTGAAGGGTCTGAGAATTGCCCACTAACCCAAATATCGAAGGACTCACAAGAGATGTAAAATGCAAGCGAGGTTTATTGTGCTGCAGCTGTCCCAGCTAGCAGCTGTCCCGGCTAGCCAGGGGTCGAGACCAAGACACCATGGCCGAGGTTCGACCCTCCCCACTCCACGCTCTGAATTTTATAACCCTAGGAGGGAGTGGTTACACACGAGGGAGTGGTTACACACGTCAGAGCCCGCCAACCTTAGAATACAACCAATCAGATACAAGGACAAACAAGTACAACCAATAATTTTAAAACATGCATCCACACACCTCAGAGCCTGCTCTGCCTTTCCCACCCACCTTGGCTGGGCCAGGCTTATCTCTGCACTGAATAATCTGCCTGGAGAGCAGATTAGCCTGGCCTTGTTTGCTGATCTAGCTCAGAGATATGGGGATGGGGTCCCATTTACAAAGACCTTGGCTGGCAAGCTGGAGATTAGAGGCTTTGACCTTGTGGGTCCCCTACCCTCGTCCTTGAATCCTGCAACCTGGGCAGCTGGGCTTATGGATCTTCATTCTATTTCCAATCCTACCTTACTTCTATATCTTAACTCTATATTTTAATACCTTATTTCTAATCCTAATATGGAAGAAGACTTCTCTAGTTAACCTCTCATACTGGGGGGGGAAAGCGCTTCTTCCAGCCTGCTTTCCAGCACCCCTACATTAATCAGCTCTATCTGGTCTTTACCTTTCAGAAACCGAGGGCCTCACGTTGGCAGATTCCCCCCCCCCCAAGTTTTCAGGCCAGGTGAGGTAGTATGTACCCGTCTTCCCAATACTTAGGAGGCTGAGCCAGGGGCATTGCTTGAGCCCAGGTTTTGGAGATTACCTTGAAAAACAAAGCAAGGAAGGTCTGTCTGAAAAATAAAGTGTTAAAAAGTTTTCAAGAGAAATCAAATTCTGAATTTTTATGAGAAATACATTGGCTAGGCGATACGGGCTTAAAATTTTAAGACCAACCAACCAGTCAAAACCAAAACTCTGAGTCACCCATTGGAGATTCTCTGCACTGTACTTGTTAGTTTAGTGATAGTGAATGAGGTCATGGTTCTAAATAGTAGGTGTGAGGATAAATTGTTACCTGACCTGCTCAACTTGATTATTGAGGCTCTGATGCTATGGAAGCACAGTAGATTCAGTAAATTCAGAAGTGTGTGTGTGTGTGTGTGTGTGTGTGTGTGTGTGTGTGTGTCTGTTACTGGGGATTGAACTCAGGAGTCTTCTACCTCTGAGCTATACTTACAGCCCTTTTTGTTACAGATTGGGAAACTGTCCCCAGGGATCTTGTTAGACCCCTGGGAATAATTTCCCGAAAACTTCCCAAAGAAACAACAACAACAACAAAAAAAAAAACCAAAAACAAAAACAAAAACAGAAAAACAGAAAAAGAGGAAAAGAGGAAAAGATAGAAATACAGAGGATAGGTACAGCTCCATAGTAGACTGGCATGGAGGGGTGACTCGAATAAATACACCAAAGGGATCACACATGGACCAGACTTTTTATACCCATGACCTCCATCTTGTTTACGTAATTCTGTACCTCCCCTTAACCCTGTAAGGAAACTTCTCCCAGCCAGGTTGGCAAGGTGTCTCCATTCACGACGGGTAAGGTCAAACCTTGCTCCATCCTCCCTAGATCATCATGTAGATCTGTCTTTAGATAGAGAAATCCTAGTTTTCCTTTCCTAAGATATCTGTCTTTAGATAGAGAAAGCCTAATTCTCCTCTCCTATTGATTTGTTAATTACTTTTAGCTAGGTTAATTTACATTGGAATAGTTGCCTGCTTTTGGGGAGAAACCAAGTCCTTGCACAGATTTACCCCTCACCCAATTTTTGAAATATATTAATAATCATAGCTTTCTCAAATCTTCCTAGGCCATTCCCAATACTGGTACACTTTTTAAATTTTTGTTTGGGAACAGGGTTTTGCTAGGCTGCTGAGAGTCTTGTTACAGTGCCGAGCCTGTCCTCTAACTTGTGATCCTTCTGTCTTAGCCTACCAAGTATTGAGATTAAAAGTGTGCGCCGACGGGCGTGGTGGCGCATGCTTGTAATCCCTGTGCTTGGGAGGCGGAAACAGGAGGATCGCGCTGGTTCGGAGCCAGCCTCGCTGGTTTAAGAGACTCTGTTTCCACATAAAAATGTTAAAAAATAGGTCTGGGAGTGTAGCCCGTGGGAGTGTATACCGGAGGTAGAAGGGCTTCCAGGAACCCCAGTACCACCAAAAAAAAAAAAAAAAGTGTGCGCCACCATGCTTGGCTTAATACATAATTTTTTTTTTTCAGGCTAGAGATTGAATCCAGGACCTTGTGCATGCTAGGCAAGGACTTTGCCACTGAGCTACAAACTCCAGCCTTCTTTTTTTTTTTTTTTTTTTTTTTTTTTTTTTTTTGCGGATCTGAGGATGGAACCCAGGGGCATTTGACCTCTGAGCTAAACCCCCTGCCCTTTTTAAAAATTCTTTATTTTGAAACCAGGTCTCACTGAAGTTGCACAGGGCCTCACTAAGTAGCTGAGGCTGTCCCCGAACCATGATCCTCCCCGGTGTCAGCCTCCTAAATGCTAGGATTACAAGCGTGTGCCACCACGCCTGGGTTATTTTTATTTTTTTAATTTATTTATTTAGTTTTGGTACTGAGGATGGAACTCAGGGTCATTCTACCTCCAACCGACATGCCCAGCCCTATTTTTTATTCTTTATTTTGAAACAGGGTCTAACTGAGTTGCAGAGGACCTTACTAAGTAGCTGAGGCTGGCCGTGAAACTGGATCCTTGTGTCTCAGCTTCAAAATGCTGGGATTACAAGCATGCATCACCACACCTGCTTATTTTTATTCATTCATTTTTTTTCTTGTGGTACTGAGATGGAACCCCAGGGCATTCTACCTCTGAGCTAAACTCCCAGCCCTATTCTTTATTCTTTATTTTGAAACGGGGTCTCACTAAGTTGTGGAGGGCCTCACTAAGTAGCTGAGGCTGTCTGCGAACTGCCGTCCTCCGGTCTCAGCCTCCTGAATGCTGGGATTACAAGCATGTGCCACCAGGTTCAGCTATCCTTTGTCCTTTTTAATTTTTTTTTTAAACAGAGTCGAGTGTAGTGAGGATGCTGAAACTATCCTTGACCTGTGATCATCCTATCTTAGCCTCTCAAGTACTTGTATTACAGGTAAGTGTCACCACACCTAGCTTGCTTATTTATTTATTTATTTATTTATTTATTTATTTATTTATTTTGGTACTGTTATTGAATCCAGGGGTGTTTAACCTGTAAGCTTGACTCCCAGTCCTTTTTATTTTTATTTATTTTTTTGTGTGTGGGTCTGGGGATGGAACCCAGAGACATTTGACCTCCGAACTACATCCCCTGCCCTATTTTTTATTCTTTATTTTGAAACAGGGTCTCATAAGTTGCAGAGAGCCTCACTAAGTAGCTGAGACTGACTGCAAACCGCGATCCTCCAGTCTCAGCCTCCTGAATGCTGAGATTACAAGTGTGTGCCACCACGCCCGGCTCTACTTTTTATTTTGAAACAGGGTCTCGAAGCTGGCCTTGAAAATGCAATTCTCTTGTCTCTGCCTGTCAAGTAGTCAGATTGCAAGGGCGCACAACCATGCTCTGCTCTATGTATTTATTTTTTTGTGGTGCTGGGGATTGAACCTAGGGGCATTCTACCTCTGAGCTATACTTGCAGCCCTATTTTTTTTTTTTGTGTGTGTGTGAGTGTGTGTGTGTGTGTGTGTGTGTGTGTGTGTGTGTGTGTGTGTTACTGAGGATGAAACTCATAGGCATTTCACCTCCAAGTTACACCCCCAGCCCTATTTTTTATTTTTATTTTTTGCAACTCACTGTGTTAAAAGGGACCTCACTAAGTAGCTAAGGCTCTCTGCAAACCGTGATCCTTCTGTCAGCCTCCCAAATGCTGGTGTTACAGGTATGTGCCACCCCACTGGGCTCTGCAGCCCTATTTTTAATTAATTAACTAATTTTATTATTATTATTATTTTTTGCGGTACTGTGGATGGAATCCAGGGGTATTCTACTTATGAGCTATACCCCTAGTCCTATTTTTTATTCTTTTGTGTGTGTGTGTGTGTGTGTGTGTGTGTGTGTGTGTGTGGTACTGGGGGTGGAATCCAGGGGATTTTCTACCTCTGGGCTTTACTTCTAAACCTTTTAAAAAAATACTTTATTTGGAAACAGGGTCTCACTAAGTAGCTGAGGCTGGCTTGGAAGCTGTGAGATCCTCCCGTCTCAGACTCCCAAGCATGAGGATTACAAGCGTGTGCCACCATGCCCACCTCTATTTTTAATTCTTTATTTTGAAACAGGGTCTCACTGAGTTGCAACAGGCCTAAGTAGTAGCTGAAGCTGTCTGCAAACCACAATTCTCCTGTCTCAGCCTCCCAAATGCTGGGATTACAAGCATGAGCCACCACGTCTGGCTCCTCCAACAAAACCTAGAGGCATTCTTACCTCTGAGCTACACCCCAAGCCCTATTTTTCCTTCTTTCTTTCTTTTTTCTTTCTCCCTCCCTTCCTTCCTTCCTTCCTTCCTTCCTTCCTTCCTTCCTTTCTTTGTCTTTTGTTTTCTCTTTTCCCCCCTTCTTTCTTTTTGTGGTACTGGGGGTGCAACCCAAGAGCTTTTCTACTTCTGGGCTATACTCCCAGACCTATTTTTATATTTATTTGGAAACAGGGTCTCACTAAGTTGCTGAGAATCTCACTAAGTAGCTGAGGCTGGCTTTGAACCTGTGTGATCCTCCTGTCTCAGCCTCCCAAACGCGGGGATTACAAGCGTGGGCCACAACTACCACCTCTATTTTTCTTTATTTTGAAACAGGGTCTCACTGAGTTGCCAAGGGCCTAAGTACCTGAGACTGTCCTTGAACTCAACTTGGATCCTCCTGTTTCAGCCTCCCAAATGCTGAAATTACAAGTGTGAGCCACCAAGGGGCTCCACAGCCCTATTTTTAACTCTATTTTGAAACAGTGTCTCTCTGAGTTGCAAAGGGTCTTGCTAAGTTCTGAGACTGTCTGGGAACTGCCTTCTTCCTGTCTCAGTCTCCCAAATGCTGGGATTACAGGGGTGCGCCATCACACCTCGCTTAATTAAGTAATTAATTAGTTTGGTACTGGGCACCGAACCCAGGCGCATTCTACATCTGAGCAACCCTCAGCCTTATTATTTTTTATATTTTATTTACTTTTTTTTGCGGTATTGGGGATGGAACCCAGGGGTATTCTACCTCTGAGCTACACCCTCAGCCCTATTTTTTTTTTTCTTTATTTTGAAACAGGGTCTCCCGGAGTTGTAAAAGGCCTCACTAAATAGCCGAAGCTGTCTGTGAACGGCGATCCTCCTGTCTCAGCTTCCCAAATGCTGGGATTACAAGGGTGTGCCATCACATCTGGCTTATTTTTTATTTTGAAACAGGGTTTCAGTATGTTACAGAGGGCCTCACAAGTTGCTGAGGCTGGCCCAGAACCTGGGATTCTCCTTTCTTAGCCCTCCAAATATTGATATTTCAGATTTGCGCCATCAGACCCAGCCAGGGGCATTCTACTTCTGAGCTATACCACCAGTCTTATTTTATTTTTTTGTTTTGTGTGTGTGGTACTGGGGATTGAGCCCAGAGGCACTCTACCTCTGAGCTACATCCCTAGCCTGGTTTTATTTCTAATTTGGGAATAGGGTCCCAAATTTAAGTTGCGGAGGGCCTTGCTAAATTGCTGAGGTTGGCTTCAAATCTGTGATCCTCCTGTCTCAGCCTCCCAAGTACTGGAATTACAAGCATGTGCCACCCTGTCTGGACACACATAATTTGTGTGTAGTATTGGGGATTGAACCCATGTGCATTCTACCTGAGCTATACCCCCAACCCTATTTTATGTTTTATTTTACAGGGTCTCATTGAGTTGCAGAGGACCTCACTAAATTGCTGAGGCTGTTCTGGAACCTGCAATCCTTCTGTTTTAGCCTTCTAAGTACTGGGATTACAAGTATGCACAATTACACCCAGAAACCCTGTTTCAGAATAAAAAATAAAATAGGGCTGGAGGTAGAGATTGGAGGTAGAATGACCTTGAGTCTAATCCCCAGTATATATATATATATATATATATATATATATATATATATATATATATATAATTTATTTATTTATTTTGTGTGGGGTCCTGGGGATGGAACCCAGGGGCTTTTCTACCTCTGGGCTATACTCCCAGACCTATTTTATACTTTATTTGGAAACAGGGTCTCACTAAGTTGCTGAGAGCCTATGTAGCTGAGGCTGGCTTTGAACCTGTGCGATCCTCTTGTCTCAGCCTCCCAAGCGCTAGGATTATAAGTGTGCACCACCATGTGCAGCTCCACCATTAAAAAAAATATAAAGCCAGGCCAGGCAAGGTGGTGTCAAAAGAAAAGAAAAGAAAAGAAAAGAAAAGAAAAGGAAGGTGGGAGGTGAGAGAGAGAGAGAGTCCAGCTAAATTGCAGAGGGCCTTTGTAAATTGCTGAGGCTGGCTGTGAATCTGTGATCCTCTTGTACTTGGGAGGCTGACAGGAGGATCTCAAGTTTGAGGCCTGCTTCAGCAATTTAGTGAAGCCCTTCTGAACTTAGTGAAAACTTGTTTCAAAATAAAAAATAAGTGTAAAATAGGAGCCAGGCCAGGCGTGGTGGTGCATGGTTGTAATCACACCATTTGGGAGGCTGAGACCAAAGGATATCAGTTTGCAGCCAGCCGCAGGTACTTAGGCCCTTTGCAACTCAGTGAGACCCTGTTTCAAAATAAAGAATAAAAAATAGGGCAGGTGTGTGTGTGTGGCTCGGAGGTAGAATGCCCCTGGGTTCCATCCCCAGTACCTAAAATAAAATAGGAGTTAGGCCCGGTGTCATACACTTGTAATCCCAGTACATGGGAGGCTGATACAAGAGGATTACAGGTTCAAGTATACTCTCAGCAGGTAGTAAGATTCTCACCAATCTAGCAAGACCCTGTTAACAAAATAAAAATAAAATAGGGATGGGAGTGTAGCTCATTAGTAGAATGCCTCTGGGTTCCATCTCCATGACTGCACACATAAATATATAAAATAAAAAAATAAAATAGGGAGGGTTGTAGCTCAGCAGGAGTTCAATCTCCAATATCACATTAAAAAAAAAAAGAGGTATAAGAGGCAGATAGATTGTCCTTTCACTTACTCCTGTAATAGGGATTGAGTGCAGGGCAGTTAACCACTAAGTTATATTCCCAGCCCATTTTTAAGTTTTTGAAACAGGGTCTCACTAAATTGCTAAGGCTGGCCTGGAACTTCCCATCCTCCTGCCTCTGCTTAAGGAATAGTTGGGATTACAGGTGTGTGCCAGTAAACCTGACAATCTTTTGCCTTAAAAAAAAATATTGGGAAACCAGGCAAGGTGGCACATGCTTGTAATCCCAGCATTTGGGAGGCTGAGACAGGAGGATCGCCATTCAATGACAGCCTCAACTATTACTTAGGCCCTTTGCAACTCAGTGAGACCCTGTTTCAAAATAAAGAATAAAAAATGGAGCTGGGGGTGTAGCTTGGAAGTAGAATGACCCTGGGTTCCATTCTCCAGTACTACCAAAAAAAAAAAAAAAAAAAAAAAAAAAGAATTAAAAACTAGGGTTGGAGGTGTAGCTTGGAGGTAAAATCCCCTGGGTTCCATCTCCAGTACTGAAAAAAAAGAAAAGGTGGGGGGCGTGGTGGCTCAGGCCTGTATCTCAGTATTTGGGAGGATAGGACAGCGACATAGGGACATAGGAAGAGACCCTATTTCAAAAGAAAAAGTAGGGGGAGGGAATTGATAAAGGGCTAAATGAGTGGTGTGTGCATGTATGCCTCTACCATCTTGTTTCCCATTAAGATGTATGACTACAATGCACCAATAAAAATAATTTAAAAAAGAAAAAGTAAAATCGCAGAGGGGGTGTAGCTTAGAGGTAGAATGCCCCTATGTTTAAACCCCAGTAACACACACTCAAGTTATCAATACTATCATAGTTTGGAAAGCCGGTTTCCTTTTGCTTATCTTGATACAAATGTAAGGTAACATTAACAACTATTACTCACTGGAAAAGAATGTATTCTTCATTTATTTGGTATTAGGGGTTGAACTCAGGGGTTTTCTACCTGTGTAACCTAACGTCAGGCAACTTTGG
The DNA here is from genome assembly GCF_963383645.1 of Muscardinus avellanarius. Lineage (NCBI taxonomy): Eukaryota > Metazoa > Chordata > Mammalia > Rodentia > Gliridae > Muscardinus > Muscardinus avellanarius. The sequence goes on along the minus strand of NC_137801.1, from coordinate 26,116,033 downwards.
CAGCTCTTCTAAGGGCCTGCATAAAAGCAGACTATGAATCCCCTAAACATTGCTTTTTCTCCCATATTTGGCTTTACAGTACACACTGTCGCTTCTCGGCCTTTTGGCTCAGGTCAAGTATAAATTGGCTCAAGTCAAGTAAAAAAGCTGCCGTAGGTCTTGCAGCTGCATCTGATTTTCTAGGGAAAACCACTCAGCAGGTACATGGTGTCTGTGCTCCATGGCCGACGTCTCAGCTAGCACGGAAGTCCAGCGGGGCGAACCCCAGAGGAAGGAGCTGTAGTTGGGGTGGCAACCGGCCTGGATTTGCAAGCCGATGACCGACCCTCTCCCGGAACCGCGGTGCGCACGGAGCCGGCTCGGTGCCTCCCAGCCCCGGCCCGCCGGGAGGCTCTGCGCAGGCGCAGTCGCGCGACGTCCGTCACTTACGGCCGGAGCGGTTCGCGCTGGGAGTTGGTGGCGCGGTGCAGGGCTTTTAGGAACCGACCGCTTGAGCGCGGGTAATCAGCTCCCTTTCCTCCTTCCCCCACTTCTTGTAGGGACTTGGGACGATCGCTGGGCTTCCGGACTTGCTTTGGGCGCCCAGTCGTGCAGGGCCCATCCTGCGCCTCTGCAGCTCGGGGTGCTCCCGCGCCCAGGTGGGGGTGAGGGGCGGGGTCGGGGTCTGGGCTGGACTCCGTCCTGGGGTGTTGCTGTTGAAATCTCCCGAGTAACTCATGGATCTTCTTGTTTCCCAAGACTGGTATCCGGGAACTGTGATTGGCAGGGCCCACCATGGAATCCGAGCAGATGCTGGAAGGACAGACGCAGGTACCTGGAGGGCCTGCATTCCGGGTGGCGGTGTGCCAGGGAGGCAGCGAGAAGCCGTCCGTGGCTGGTGCGTCTGACCGGCGTTTTGTTTCTTTCTAGGTCGCAGAAAACCCGCACTCTGAGTATGGTCTGACGGACAATGTGGAGGTAATTAGCCTTGTTCCTATGCCGGGTCGGTGCGGCTCTTGAGTTGCAGAAAACTTGGGATCCGTTTTTACTAGGTTACTTGGCACAAGTGAAAACTTTGCTATAGCTAGCCTGTTTTTACTAGCGGTACTAGTACTTGTGTTAAAAAAAAAAAAAAAACAGAAGGTACTTTGTAAATGAGTGAATAAATCTTGGAACCCATGAATCAGGGGTGGGTGGGATTGGTTAGGAAACTAGAGGCTGCCTGGGAGAAGAAGGTTTGTGATTCATTGAAAAAGTCGAGTGATTAAGTGTGCCTAAATGAGCGCAGGGGCATTTCCAAGCAGTGTTATAAAAGCACTAAATATCAGTACTTTTCAACTGTTTTGCTGTGTCTCTGACACACACCAGAGCAATTTGCACGTTTCTTGAATCCCAGAAGGCTTAAAGAAGTTGAGTAACTCGTCCAGGGAAGTAAGTGGAGAGCTGTTTTTTTTTTTTTTTTGGTACTGCGGATGGAACCCAGTGGAATTCTACCTCTGAGCTAAACCCCCAGCCCTATTTTTTTATTCTTTATTTTGAAACAGGGTCTCATTAAGTTGCAGAGGGCCTCGCTCAGTAGCTGAGGTCTGATTGTAAGTTGTGATTCTCCTTCCTCTTGTTCTCAGCCTCCCAAGTACTGGGATTCCAGGTGTGTGCCACCATGCTTTGCTGAGAGCTGTATTTTCAACCTAGGCAAATTGACATATTTGCAAAAAGATTTAAATTGAAAAAAAATTTTTTTTGGTACTTGGGATTGAACCCAGGGGCATTCTACCTCTGAGCTACACCTCCAGCCCTATTATTTATTCTTTTTTTGTGTGTGTGGTACTGGGGATGGAAACCAGGGGTATTCTACCTCTGAGCTACACTCCCAGCCTGATTTTTTATTCTTTATTTTGAAACAGAGTCTCACCGAGTTGAAAGCGCCTCACTAAGTAGCTGAGGCTGTCTGCGAACCGCGATCCTCCTGTCTCAGCCTCTTGAATGCTGGGATTACAAGAGTGTGCCACCACGCCTGGCCGCTATTCTTTGTATAGAAACAGGGTTTCACTAAGTTGTGGAGGGCCTCAACAGGTAGCTGAGGCTGGCCATGGACCTGCGATCCTCCTGTCTCAGCCTCCCAAATACTGAAATTACAAGCCTGTGCCACCACATGTACCTTAAATTGTATTGTTAATCTTGACAAACTTCTAGAATTTACTGCTGTGACTACTCTTCTCCCTTATAATTGCTAGGAATGTTTATTGGTTTGAAGAGAATCCATTTCCTTTCTTCTTCTCCTCCTTTTTTTTTTTTTTGTAGTATTGGGGATGGAACCCAGGGACATTCTAACTCCGAGCTACACCCCAGCTGGCTAGGAACTGTGATCCTCCTGTCTCAGCCTCTCAAATGCTGGGATTACAAGCGTGCACCACCATGCCTGGCTATTTTTTAATTCTTTTTTGAAACAGGGTCTGACTGAGCTGCAAAGGACCTCACTAAGTAGCTTAGGCTGGCTGCAATTCTCCTGTCTCAGCCTCCTGAATGCTGAGATTATGAATGCTGGGATTACAAACCTACTTAAGCTTTTTTTTTTTTTTTTTTGGTGGTACTGGGGATGGAACCCAGAGGCTTTCTACTTCCGGGCTATATTCCCAGACCCATTTTATATTTTATTTGGAAACAGGGTCTCACTAAGTTGCTGAGAGCCTCACTAAGTAGCTGAGGCTGGCTTTGAACCTGTGTGATCCTCCTGTCTCAGCCTCCCAAGCGCAGGGATTACAAGCATGGGCCACCGCGCCTGGCCTGCTTAAGCTTTGAGTCTTCTTATTTTTGTTGGCTGGGTCATGGGTCAAGGGCACTGGGTGGATTGCTCTGGAGTTGTTTTTTAATGGATCCTCAGTTTTTTGCATTTCAATGTCTTATAAGTATTTTCTACATTCAAGAGTTCCTGGGCCCTTTTTTCCCCCTTTTCTGTAGTACTGGATATTGAACCCAGGAACATCCTATCTGAACTACACATTAAGCCCTATTTGACATTTATTTATTTATTTATTTATTTATTTATTTATTTATTGCGGGTCTGGGGATGGAACCCAGGTGTATTACAACCTCTGAGCTACACCCCCTGCCCTATTTTTTATTCTTTATTTTGAAACCGGGTCTCACTGAGTTTCAAAGGGCCTCACTAAGTAGCTGAGGCTGTATGTAAACCGCGATCCTCCGGTCTCAGCCTCCCAAATGCTGGGATTACAAGCGTGTGCCACTACGCCTGGCTGATTGATTGATTTTACTGGGGCTTGAACCCAGGGATATTCTACCTCTGAGCTATACCCCCAGTCCTATTTTATTTTTTACTTGGAAACAGGATCTCAATAAGTTTCCGAGGTTGGCTTCCAACCTGAGATCCTACGCTTTCCAAGTACTGGTGTTGGGGGCGATGGGTCCATTCCTCAACTTAGGAAATCAGGATCAGTAGAGTCCTTGGCTAGTGTGATGGAAAATAATTTCAGCCCAAGCTAGGTAGAGACACAGAGGTTTATTTAGGAAAGTAAATAGACATTCAAGGCAGAATGCAGGCCATCTCAGGAGGGATCAAGAGGGAGATAGACATCTTGGTGAGTGTAGGCCTCTTTTTTTTTTTTTTTTTTTCTTTTGTGGTACTGGGGATGGAACCCAGGGACATTTATCTCTAAGCTATACCTCAGGACTATTTATTTATTTATTTATTCATTCATTTATTCATTTATTTATTGTGGTACTGGGATTTCTAGAAACCCTTCTACCTCCAGGCTACACGCCCAGACCTATTTTATATTTTTATTTGGAAACAGGGTCTCTTAAGCCAGCGAGGCTAGCTTTGAACCTGCGTGATCCTCCTTTCTCCACCTACCAAGCATGGGGATTACAAGCGTGTGTTACCACGCTTGGCGCCCCAGCACTATTTTTTATTCTTCTTTATTTTATTCTTTTTATTTTTTGGTGGTACTGGGGGTGGAACCCAGAGGCTTTCTACCTCCGGGCTATACTCCCAGACTTATTTTATATTATATTTGGAAACAGGGTCTCACTAAGTTGCTGAGAGCCTCACTAAGTAGCTGAGGCTGGCTTTGAACCTGTGTGATCCTCCTGTCTCAGCCTCCCAAGCGCAGGGATTACAAGCGTGCACCACCACTCCCGGCTTATTTTTTATTCTTTATTTTGGAACAGGGTCTCACTAAGTTTCAGAAGGCCTAAGTAGTTGAGGCTGGTCGCGAGCCTGCGATCCTCCTGTCTCAGCCTCCTAAGTATGTGGATTACAATGTGCCACCATGCCTGGTTTCGGGCTCTTCCTTTTTTTTTCCAGGTCTGGGGATGGAACCTAGGCGCATCCTACCTGTCTTATTTTTTATTCTTCACTTTGAAACAGGGTCTCACTAAGTTACTGAGGGAGGTCTTTACTAAGACCTCCCTCAGCCTGAGGCTGGCCGTAAATCTGCCATCCTCCCAAGTACTGGGATTACAAGGGTCCCCCACCACTCCCGGCCCTGTCTATCTCCTTTCTCTATATTTATTTTTTCTATCCTACATCATTGGGATTACAAGCATGTTCAGTGAGACCCATGGAACTTGGCTTTTGCTCTCTATTGAACTGTTTTAGTGTCCTTCCATAGTCCAAACATCTATAATTTCTGGGTTTGTTCCTGTGGATTTATTTTTCCCCTCATTATTTTCCTGCTTTTTTGCCTACCTCGTAATTTTTTATAGGAACCCCCCTGGGTTCCATCTCCAGACGCACACAAAAAATAAATAAATAAAATAAAGTAGGAGTGAGGGTGTAGTTTAGATGTAGAATGCTCTGGGCTTAATCCCTAGTACCAAAAAAAAAAAAAACAAAAAAACGGAGGAGCCCTGTTTTATTTATTTATTTATTTATTTGTTTGTTTGTTTATTTATTTATTGGTGGTACTGGGGTTCCTGGAAGCCCTTCTACCTCTGGGATACACTCCCACGGGCTATACTCCCAGACCTATTTTTTAACTTTTTTTTTAATGTGGAAACAGGGTCTCTTAAGCCAGCCAGACTGGCTCCAAACCAGTGTGACCCTCCTGTCTCCGCCTCCCAAGTGCAGGGATTACAAGCATGTGCCACCACGCCCGGCAGAGGCCCTGTTTTAAAATACAGAATGAAGTAGGAGCCAGGTGTGATGGTGCATGCCTGTAATTCCAGTACTATTGGGTCTAAGACTGGAGGGTCATAGGTTCAAGGCAGCCCCTGCCATTTAGCAAGATACTCTCAGCATCCTAGTGAGACCCTGTTTCAAAACAAATAAAAAGGACGGCAGGTGTAGCTTGGAGGTAGAATGGTTTCCTGAGTTACAGCCCCAGTATTCCCGCTCACACCCACACAAAAGAAGGGTGTTTAGCTGGGTGTGTTGGTATACTCCTGTAATCCCAGTACTTGAGAGGCTGAGACAGGAGTTTCACAGGTTTGAGGACAGCCTTAACAATGCAGAAGACTCTGCAACCTAGTGAGACTTTCTTTGAAAATGGAAAAAAGAAAAAAAAAAAAAAAACAGCTGGGATGTAGCTCAGAGGTAGAATGCCCCTGGGTTGGATCCCTAATATAACAAAACCAAGTCTGGCTTGCTTGATGTGATCCAGTGTTACTTAAAAGTCCGTATTTTAGAAAACGCTATAAAAATAAGGATGATGGGGGGAAGGGCTCCTAAAAAGAAGGAAAGGAAGGAAGTGGAATTTGGCGATTTTGAGATATGTTATCTTCAGAATCAGAAAGCTTGAATGAAATTAGAGATGGCTTGGCATGGTGGTGCCTATGTATATTCCCAGTACTTGGGAGGCGGAGACAGGAGTATCTCAGATTTGTGGCCAGCCTTAGCAACTTATACAATTTAGAGCCTGTTTCCAAATAAAAAAAATAAAATAGGGCTGGTGGTGTAGCTTGAAGGTAGAATGTTCCTTGGTTTAATCCTAAGCAATAGGACAAAAAAAAAAAAAAAAAAAAAGGGAGAGAAGTCATTGATTTGCCTTTTTGTGTCCTGTTTCTATCAGTTTTTGTTTAGTATTCAAAATAATGGAGTTATTTGGAATGTTCATGCATTGTTTTTTGCATTCACTAGAGGATAGTAGAAAATGAGAAGATTAATGCAGAAAAGTCATCAAAACAGAAGGTGGATCTACAGTCTTTGCCAACTCGTGCCTACCTGGATCAGACAGTTGTGCCTATTTTATTACAGGGACTTGCTGTGCTTGCAAAGGAAAGGTAAGATAATAGCGCCTGTGATTGGAGGTTGCAGAGAAAGCAGAGCACAGATTCCTAATTGAAATGCCATTAGTCGTATATAGCTTTTTAAAATTTTCTGTGATGTTTTATAATTTATGAATATTAACAGTTGTTTCTTGCCGGGCGTGGTGGTGCACGCTTGTAATCCCAGCATTTGGGAGGCTGAGACTGGAGGATCATGGTTCGCGGACAACCTTAGCTACTTAGTGAGGCCCTCCGCAAGTCAGTGAGACCCTGTTTCAAAATAAAGAATAAAAAATTGGGCAGGGGCTGTAGCTCGGAGGTCAAATGCCTCTGGGTTCCATCCCCAGACCCGCAAAAAAAAAAAAAAAAAGTTTTTTTCCTTTTGCAGTACTAAAGATGGAACCAAGAGTTATTCTACCTCCTAGCGACACCCCCAGCCCTAATTTTTTTTTTTGTGTGTGTGGTACTGGGGGTGGAACCCAGGGGAATTCTACCTCTGAGCTACATCCCCAGTGCCGAAGGCCAGCTTAGTCCAATCGGGGCGCAAGTCCACTCGCGATCAAGAATCTCAGAAAAGATGGGGAAGGATAGAGTGAAATACTGCAGCCTCTTATCTGCAGTGATTCTTTCCCTTCTAAGGACTAAATTTCTTTAAGTCCCTAGTGACGGCGCTCTTGGAAAGAACCTGATATGGACAAGAGCCTTTTGAGCTAATGACTGAATTGGCCTTCGGCACCCCAGCTCTATTTTTTATTCTTTATTGTGAAACAGGGTCTCACTGCGTTGCAAAGGAGCTCACTATGTAGCTGAGACTGTCCGTGAACCATGATCCTCCTACCTCAGCCTCTCAAATGCTGGAATTACAAGTGTGAACCACCATGTCCGGCTCCTGTGTTTTTTTTTTTTTTTTTATTGGTGCACTGTATTCATACATCATAGTGGGATACAAACTTTTGTAGACATATATGCACACATCGCCCAGTCAGCCCCCACCCGATCCCCACCCTATTCTCTCCCCATCCCTCCCTCCCATGCTTGGCTTAGTCGTTGACATCTAGTATTATAGCAATTTATCCAAAATTAAAAATTATAATCTCACATAACAGTTTCATTTGTCTGATACCAAGCTTTTGATGACTTAAAGATAACATTTCAATATTTCTTTTTACTTTCTTTCTTACCAGAGAATATTTTTTTTTCTATTTTTTTTAGGTGAAACTATCATATATTTATATATTTATTTTTCAGAAAAAAAATCTATCCTAATATGGAATATGGACTCTAGATACCCAAAACGATCTTGAAAAAGAACAAAGCTAGAAGATATATATTTTCTGATTTCAAACCATATAAAGCTACAATAATTGAAACAGTGTAGAAGTATTCTAAAGGCAGAAATATACACCATTGGAGTTAAATAAAAGCCTAGAGCTAAATTCTTTCCTATATTGTCAAGTTATTTTTGACAAGGTTTCCACGAACATTTGGTGGTGGAAATAATAATCTTTTAAATATTGTTGAAACATAATAATTACATGGAAAAGAATAAAGTTGGACCCTTACCTAATCCCATATACAAATATTAACTCAAAATAGATAAAAGACCTAAATATAAATCTTAAGACTATAAACTTTTAGGAGAAAATCTGGGCCATAAAACCTCACAACATTGAAATTGGCAGTGATTTCTTGGATATGATTTCAATGGCACAGGCAACAGAAGAGTATACAAACTCCCTAAAAAAAAAAAATATTGTATATCCAAAGACAATGTAAACAGAGTTAACAGTTACTAATAGAATGGGATAAAATATTTCCAAATGCTATATCTGAAGGTATATTAATATTCCAACTAGAAATCCTAAAAATTAACAACAATCAAGGCAAACAATACCATTTAGAGATAGGTAAAAGACTAACATAAGTAATGAATCTCCACAGATAACCAATCTTAGTTGACTGTTGGATGGAAACTCTTGTTTCTCTGGTTCTGGTGTGTGTTACCTATTTCTTCTTTGTAGTTAATCTCTTTGAGTATTTTCTCTAGTGCTGGTTTTGAAGACATAAATTCCTTCAGTTTCTGTTTGTCATGGAAGCTTCTTATTTCTCCATCTAATTTGATAGAAAGTTTTGCTGGGTAGGAAATTTTTGGCTGGAAGTTGTTTTCTTTCAGAGTTTGGAATATGTTACTCCAAGCCCTTCTGGCTCTCATGACTTGGTTTGGGAAGTCTGGAGTGATTCTAATTGGTTTGCCTCTGAATGTCACTTGGCCCTTTGTTTTTGTTGCCTTTAAGATTCTCTGCTTGGCTTCCACATTGGTCATTTTGACAATTATGTGGCGTGGGGATCCTCTTCTTCGATCCTGTCTAAAGGGAGTTCTATAAGTTTCCTGGACCTGTGTATCAACCTCTTGCTCTATGTTTGGAAAATTTTCTGCTATTACTTCCTTTAAGAGATTGTTGATCCCTTTGGTTTCACTTTCTTTTCCCTCCTCTATTCCAATTATTCTTAGGTTAGCTCTCTTAAAATGGGCCCATATTTCTTCAATATCAGATTCCTGCTGTCGGATATTTTTTCCTAGATTAGAAACTATGCGTTCATTTTTGGAATGATCATCTTCTAAGAGCGAGATTCTGTTCTCCATGTGGTCTAATCGGTTGTTTGTGCTTTGAATTGAGGCCTTTACTTCATTAATTGCATCCTTTATCTCTTTTTGGCTCTCTCTGAGTTCTTTTCGAAGCACCTCTATTATCTCTACAGTTGTTTTCCTGATTTGATCTTCTAGAAATCTCTGATTTTCTGTTTTATCGGGTTCTGATGTTGTGCGGTTGTGGGCATTCATTGCTCCAGTGTTATTCCTCTTTCCCATGATTTAGGAAGTTTGTGCCTTCTCTGGGTTCTTCCTTTGGGTCACTATGACTTCACTTAAGGTGTTCTGGATCTCGATTCAGTAGTATCTCAGACCCCACTACTCCTTTACTGGGTTGTATCACAGAGTCTCCGACCCAGAGAGTCGATCGAGGCTGCTTTAGACTGTGGGGGGTGCCAGGTTGCACGTTCTCCTATGGTGTGATATCTCTGCCACCGCCCCTCCCCCACTGGGTCAAGTCCCAGGGAGTACAGTACTGGGATTTCTCCTCTGTGGCCCGCAATTTGACTCACTGTTCTTGAGTACGCAGATGTAGCTGTACTGTATTCGGTGAATTCACTGCTGCTGCCGCCGGTGGCAATATGGCACCGCTGCTACGCCCTCGGCCGTGAGGCTGGCGTATTACTTCTTGGTTTTGATTTCCACTCTGAATCCCTGCAGCGTGTGCTGAGCTCAGCCACTGGGAGCTTTAGATGCTCTCTGCGCGGAGAAATCCCGCCTGGCTGTTCCGCAGTGGCTCACCTTGGCTTGCTGTAGCCGTCCGGTGAATATGCCGCTGCCGCCGGCAGTATGGCGCTGCTGCCGCGTCCTCGGGCGTGAGGCCGGTGTCTCTCCTCTGTGGCTCTGAGCTCTGTTCTCAGTTCGCTTTCTCTCTGGAGCCTGGTGATTTTTTTGTTTCTCTGGTGATGGTGTTTTCTGGCTATGAAAGGTGCTGATTTTGTGGTAATGGAGATTGGTTGTTAGCGGGGCTCTTAAGCCCTGCTTTTCTCGGTCACCATCTTCCCGGAAGTCCCTGTTTTTATTCTTTATTTTGAAACAGGGTCTCACTGAGTTGCAAAAGGCCTCACTAAGTAGCTGAGGCTATCCATGAACCATGATCTTCCTGTCTAGGTCTCTCAAATGCTGGGATTACAAGCATGCGCCACCATGCCCAACTTTTATTTGTTTTTGGTATTGAGGATTGAATTCAGGGGCATTATACTACACTCTCAGCCCTTTTTATTATTTATTTATTTATTGTGGTACTGGGGATTGAGCCCGGGGCATTCTACCTCTGAGCTACACACCAGACCTACTCTATATTTATGTGAAACAGAGTCTCCCTAGGTTGGTAAATTCTCATTATTTGCAGAGGTTGTCCTCCAACCTGTGATTATCCTGTTATAGTCTCCCAAGTACTGGGATTACACATGTGGGTCAACAGGTCCGGCTACTTTTTTTTTTTTTTTTTTGCAGTACTGGGGATGGAGCCCAGGGGCATTCTACTGAGCTACACGCTCAGCCATTTTTTTTTTTTTTTGTGGTACTGTGGATGAAACCCAGGGGCATTCTAACTCCAGGCTACACCCCCAGCCCTATTTTTTATTCTTTATTTTGAAACAGGATTTCACTGAGTTGCAAAGAGCCTCACTAAGTAGCTGAGGCTGGCTTTGAACCTGTGCAATCCTCCTGTCTCAGCCTCCCAAATGTTGGGATCACAAGTATGTACCACCATGACTGGCTTCCTAGCCCTATTTTGTTTTTATGGGTTTAGGGGATGGAACCCAGGGGAATTCTACCTCCGAGCTACATCCCAGCCCTATTTTTTCAGTCTTTATTTTGAAAAAGGGTCTCACTAAGTTGCAAAGGGCTTCTTAAGTATCTGAGGCTGGCCACGAACCTGGATCCTCCTGTCTCAGCCTCCCAAATGCTTGGATTACAAGTGTGTGCCATCATGCCTGGATTCCCAGTCCTATTTTTATTCTTTATTTATTTTTTATTTTATTTTATTTTTTTGCAGGTCTGGGGATGGAACCCAGGGGCATTCAACCTTCGAGCTACACTCCTGCCCTATTTTTTATTCTTTATTTTGAAACCGGGTCTCACTGAGTTGCAGAGGGCCTCACTAAGTAGCTGAGGCTGTCTGCGAACCACTATCCTCCGGCCTCAGCCTCCTGAATGCTGGGATTACAAGCGTGTACCACCATGCCCGGCTTATTCTTTATTTTGAAACAGGATCTCACTGAGTTGCAAAGGGCCTCACTCTAAGTAGCTGAGGCTGTCTGAGAACCTGTGATCCTCCTGTCTCAGCCTCCCAAATGCTAGGAATACAAGTGTGTGCCATGCCTGCCTTTATATTTGTTATTCTTTATTTTGAAACAAGAGTCTCAATGAGTTGCAGAGAGGGCATCACTAAGTAGAAGCTGAGGCTGTCCTGGAATCACAATCTCCTGTCTCAGCCTCCCAAATGCTGGGATTGGAAGCATGCATCACCACACACAGCCCTTTAATTTTATTAATATGTTTAATTTTTTTTCCCTGGGTTTGGGGATGGAACTCAGAGGCCTTTGGCCTCTGAGCTACACCCCCTGCCCAATTTTTTATCCTTTATTTTGAAACCGGGTCTCACTGAGTTGCAGAGGGCCTCACTAAGTAGCTGAGGCTGTCCGCGAACCGCGATCCTCCGGTCTCAGCCTCCCAAATGCTGGGGTTACAAGCATGCGCCACCATGCTGGGCCAATATGTTTAATTTTTAGGTGTGTTGCATGACTGTAGAATTATAATAATTATTTTTCTTTTGCTAAAAATGTTCAAATTTCAAGCTGGGCATGATGTTGCACACCTGTAATCTCAGTATTTCAAAGGCTGAGACAGGAAGATCACAGGTTAGAGGACTGACAGTCTCAGCAAGTAGTGTGACTTATCAACCTTGTGAGACCCTGTTTCAAAATAATAGAAGAGGGCTAGAAGCCGGGCATGGTAACGTAGGTTTATGTTTGCCAACCCAGTACTTTGGAGGCTGAAACAGGAGGATCGCACAGGTTCAAAGCCAACCTCAGCTTCTTAGTGAGGCTCTCAGCAAGTTAGTGAGACCCTGTTTCCAAATAAAAATATAAAATAGGTCTGGAGTATAGCCTGGAGGTAAAAAGCCCCTGGGTTCCATCCCCTGTACCACCAAAAAAAAAAAAAAGAGGGCTGGGGTGTATCTTAGAAGTAGAATGCCCCCGGGTTCAATCCCCAGTACCACACACACACACAAATATTCAAGTTCTTTTCATATATCTAAGGATGGACTTTTGTTTTTTATTTATTAATTTATTTTTGTGATACTAGGGATGAACCCAGGGACAGTCTATCTCTAGCTACGCCCCCATATATATATAATTTTTTTTTTAAACAAGATCTACCTAGGTTGATGAGAGCCCCATTACTTGATGAGGCTGTCCTCAAACCTGCGATCTTCCTGTCTCAGCCTCACAGGCACTGGAATTACAAGCATGTGCCACCATGCACGGCTATGGGATGGACATTTAAAATCAAGTAGAGTCAAGTAGAACACTATAAAATAGCCATTATAAGTATCATAATAATGATATAAGCAATATTAGCAATCACAGGAATCAACAGGTTTGGTATTAGAATTATTAAATTATAATTTGAAGCCAGGTGTTGTGGTGCACACTTGTCATCGCAGTATTTGGGAGGCTGAGACAGGAGGATCTGAGGTTTGTGGTCAGCCTTAGCAACTTGTCAGGCCCTCTGCAACTTAGTGAGACCCTGTTTCAAAATAAAGAATAAAATAGGGCTTGGGGTGTAGCTCGGAGGTAGAATGCCCCTTGGTTCAATCCCCAGTGCCCCCCCCCAAAAAAAAATGTTTTTTGTTTGTTTTTGATACTGGCGATAGAACCCAGTGGCAGTCTACCGCTGACTACATCACAGTACTTTTTTTTTTTTATTCTGAGGCAGAGTCTCCGTAACTTGAACTGGCTGGCCTGAATCTTGAGATCATCCTGCCTTAGTCTGCTGTGTAGCTGGGATTATAGCTGTGCTACTACTGGGTTTGTGGTAGTGTTTTTTTTCTTTATTATTATTATTTTTTTATTATTTTTTTATTTTTTTGGTGGTACTGGGGTTTCTGGAAGCCCTTCTACTTCCGGGCTACACTCCCAGACCTATTTTTACATTTTTATTTGGAAACAGGGTCTCCTAAGCCAGCGCGCGCGGCTGGCTTGGAACCTGTGCAATCCTCCTGTCTCTGCCTCCCAAGCACGGGGATTACAAGCGTGTACCACCACGCCCGGCTTTGTTTTCTTTTTTAAATAACCTTTGCCGGGTGTGATGGCTCACGCTTGTAATCCCTGCACTTGGGAGGCTGAGACAGGAGGATCGCAAGGGTTCAGAGCTAGCCTCAGCTACTTAGTGAGGCTCTCAGCAACCTAATGAGACCCTGTTTCCAAATAAAATATAAAAAAGGTCTGGGAATGTAGCTCGGAGGTAGAAAGCCTCTGGGTTACACCCCCAGTACCACCAATAAATAAATAAATAAAATAAATAAACTTTTTTTTTGTGTGGTATGAAGGGTGGAACCCAGGGGCTTTTCTACCTACAGGCTATACTCCCAGACCTATTTTTTTATACTCAGCTACTTAGTGAGGCCCTTTACAACTCAGTGAGATCCTGTTTTCAAATAAAGAATAATAATAAAAAAAGAATTGAGTTCATAATCAGTTTTTGGCCATAAAAATTTTTTTTTTTTTGGTGGTACTGGAAATTAATTTATGTATGCATTTTGTGGTACTGGGGATGGAACCCAGGGGCATTCTACCTCTGAGCTACACCCCCAACCCTATTTTTATTCTTTCTTTCTTTTTTTTTATTTTTTGCGGGTCTAGGGATGGAACCCAAGGGCATTTAACTTCCGTGCTACACCCCCAGCCCTATATTTTATTCTTTATTTTTGAAACAGTGTCTCACTAAGTTGTAGAGGCCCTCACTAAGTAGCTGAGGCTGTCCAGGAACTGTGATCCTCCAATCTCAACCTCCCAGATGTTGGGATTACAAGCATGTGCCACCATGTCCAGCTTTTCTTTTTCTATTTCTTTTTTTCTTTTTTTCTTTTTCCTTTTTTTTTTTTTTTTGTGGTACTGGGGTTTCTGGAAGCCCTTCTGCCTCCGGGCTACACTCCCAGACCTATTTTATATTTTTGAAACAGGGTCTCTTATGCCAGCTCGGCTGGGTTCGAACCTGCGCGATCCTCCTGTCTCCGCCTCCCAAGCGCGGGGATTACAAGCGTGCGCCACCACGCCTGGCTTTTCTTTTTCTTTTTAAAATAGGGTCTCACTGAGTTGCAAAGGATCTCACTAAGTAGCTGAGCTGTCCACGAACTGTAATCTTCCTGTCTCAGCCTCTCAAATGCTGGGATTACAAATGTGTGCCACCACACCTGGCTTTTTGTCACTTTTATTATATGACTATTTGCTTGCCTGACTCATTTACCATATTCATTACAAATGGCCTTTGGATGCAAAATGAAAATTAAACCTAAAAGGATAAGTTTTTTATGTAGCAATACACTTAAATACACACATCTAAAAATATATATTTCTAAACTTTGAATTTCTTTTCCCTTACAGACCACCAAATCCCATTGAATTTCTAGCATCCTATCTTTTAAAAAACAAGGCACAGTTTGAAGATCGAAACTGACTTATTGGGAAGAACAGAAAAATTGGTTGCTACTGTAGATTTACATGATTAAGAGGCAGCTTTAATTGCCATGATTTTTTTTCCTTTTTTGGAAGTATAAGAATCTTCAGGACAACAGACCGTATTTCCGGAGTTACAGAAGAGAAACCTATTTCCTTTCATTTGATTTAATCATCATACTTATTTAATGAGTGTATTCTGTGCAATTTTTTTCTCAGATTGTCTTTAACTTTGTTTTTAAAATGACCTTTGAAATAAACTCTCAAAATGCCATTATTTTAAAGTAGTTTTTGTTTTATATGACTTTTATATGCTTGACTTATTCTCATGAATTGTTCCTCTTTTGTGTCTTCAAACACTGCAGAGTTTGGCCACAGAGTGAAAATACAACAGAACGAAGCATAACATTAAAAACCCAGAGCCAGTTTTTCTCAGCTTTGACTCTGGACCTTTCTGAGGGTGGGATGTGGGCATCTTCAATGTCTAACAAACATCACAGGTGATTCTAATGTGCAGTAATGTTGGACTACTGAGAAAAGCATTGCAGAGGCTGTATAGTATTTTCCAATGCTATAGAGTAATGATATAATGATAGCTATCGCTTATTGCAGTCTTACTATGTGTCAGGCATAGTACATTTTTACGTAAGTTCAATCTAATACAGCAACTCCGCAAAGTAGATGTTATTATTCCCATTTTGCAGATGGGGAAACAGACTTGGAGAGGTTAAGTGACTTGCTCAAGACAACACTCACTGCTGGTAAGTGCTTGACTGGGAGTTCACCTCCCTTCTCCCTCGTGTTGCCGATGGCTCCCTGAGAAGTATTGTGCCACGTCTTGTCCTTGCTTCTCTTTGCAATAAAACAAACAGCAGCCAGTGGTTTTGTTGAGTCTGTTCCTGTTGTCTCCTATGAAGAAAGTGAGATAGTTCACTAGCTCTGAAAAATCACAGCAAATTGTCTCAGGAGAGCCAAGAAGAACATTCACTAGAGCAGTGGTTCTTAAATGAGAGTAGCTGTGGGCTCCCCTCCCAGAGCATTTGCTGATCTTCGGTCTCATTTGAGTTGTCACTCCCAGAGCGAGATGGGATGCTCTTTGCATGGTGGGTAGAGGCCAGGGATCCCGCTAAACAGGAAAGGCAAAGGGAAGCCCAGTACTGTCCCACCCACCCCAAATTGTCCCGTCCAAAGTGTCAGCAGTACTGAAGTAGAGAAACCCTGGTTTGGAGGCATCTTAAAGTCTTAGGTCTAAAAGCTAAAAATGTTAAGGCCTTTGCAAATTAGAAACTTAATGCTGATGAGGCATGTTTTACAGTTCTCTTTAATACAGGATATACTTATTTCAGTAGAATTGGCAGTCGTGGAGGGGTAATGTTATAGTTTTGATTTTATGCCTGCAGGACTATATATAACATTTGAATAAGTAACTGAACAATTTTTTAATTAAACCATCAATAATATTACCTTTTTTGAGCGAGGTGTGGTGCATGCTTGTAATCCAAGCATTTGGGAGGCTGAGACAGGAGGATTGAGGTTCAAGGACAGCCTCAACTACTTAGTGAGCCCCTTTTTTAAAATTTTTATTTATTTTTTTATTTTTTGGTGGTACTGGGGGTGAAACCCAGAGGCTTTCTACCTCTGGACTATACTCCCAGACCCATTTTATATTTTATTTGGAAACAGGGTCTCACTAAGTTGCTAAGAGCTTCACTAAGAAGCTGAGGCTGGCTTCGAACCTGCGATCCTCCTGTCTCAGCCTCCCAAGCGCGGGGATTACAAGCGTGCTCCACCACGCCCGGCTAGTGAGCCCTTTTTTTTTGTGTGTGTGGCTTTGGGGATGGAACCCGGGGCATTCGACCTCAGAGCTATACCCCCAGCCCTATTTTTCATTCTTTTATTTTGAAACAGGGTCCCAGTGAGTTGCAAAGAACCTTGCTAAGTAGTTGAGGCTGTACACAAACTGATCCTCTTGTCTCAGCCGCCTCAATGCCGGGATTACAATCTGTGTGCCACCACGCCTGGTTTATACTTTATTTTGAAACAAGGTCTCACTAAGTTGCAAAGGACCTCATTAAGTAGCTGAGGCTGCCTGCAAAACTTTGATCCTCCTGTTTTAGCCTCCCAAGTACTGGGATTACACATTTGCTCTTTCATGCCTGGCCTGGCAGCCGCTGCGGCCGCCGCCTCTTCCTCCTCCTCCTCCTCCTCCTCCTCCTCCTCCTCCTCCTCCTCCTCCTCCTCCTCTTTCTTTTTCCCATTTTTCTAAGGAATCTCCACACTGATCTCCATAGTAGCTGAGCTAGTTTGCATTCCCACCAACAGTGTAAAAGAGTTCCTCTTTCCCCACATCCTTGCCAGCATTTGTTGTTATTTGATTTCTTTATGCTTTCTCCTGTCAATGAATTTTGATGGATGCCTGGAGTGCTTTTTTTTTTTTGTGTGTGTGTGTGTGTGTGCTACTTAGATAGAACCCAGGGGCATTCTACCTCAGAGCTACACCTCCAGACCTATTTTTTTATTCTTTATTTTGTAACAGGGTCTCTGAATTGTAAAGGGCCTCACTAAGTAGCTGAGGCTGTCAGCAAACCGCGATCCTCCTGTCTCAGCCTCCCAAATGCTGTATTGTTATTCTTGAAACAGGGTTTCACTAAGTTGCAAAGGGCTTCACTAAGCAGTTGAGGCTGGCTGTGAACCTGTGATCCTCCTGTCTCAGTCTTGCAATTACTGGAATTACAGAGGTAAAATGCCCTTGGGTTCAATCCCCAGAACCGCAAATAATAATGACAGTAATAGTAAGTACTGAGGATGAAACCCAGGGGCATTCTACCTCCGAGCTACACCCCAGCCCTATTTTTTATTTTTTCTTTCTTTATTTTTTATTTATTTTTTTGTGGTGCTGGGGGTGGAACCCAGAGGCTTTCTACTTCGGGGCTATACTCCCAGACCTATTTTATATTTTATTTGGAAACAGGGTCTCACTAAGTTGCTGAGAGCCTCACTAAGTAGCTGAGGCTGGCTTTGAACCTATGCGATCCTCCTGTCTCAGCCTCCCAAGTGCGGATATTACAAGCATGCACCACCACTCCCAGCTTTATTCTTTATTTTGAAATAGGGTCTCACTGAGTTGCAAATGGCCTCACTAAGTAGCTGAAGCTGTCCTTGAACTGTGATCCTCCTGTCTCATCCTCCTGAATGCTGGGATTACTAGTGTGCACCACTGTGCCCGGCTAATTTTTATTTATTTATTTATTTATTTTATTTTTTATTTTTTGGTGTTACTGGGGTTCCTGGAAGCCCTTCTACGTCCGGGCTACACTCCCAGAACCATTATATATTTTATTTGGAAACAGGGTCTCATTATGTTGCTGAGAGCCTCACTAAGTACCTGAGGCTAGCTTTGAACCTGTGCGATCCTCCTGTCTCAGCCTCCCAATCACTTTATTTTATTAATTTATTTATTTTTGGTGGACTGGGGTTCTTGGAAACCCTTCTACCTCCGGGCTATACTCCCAGACCAATTTTTATATTTTTATTTGGAAATAGGGTCTCTTAGGCTTAAGAACCTGCGTGATCCTCTTGTCTCCGCCTCCCAAGCTCTGTGATTACAATGTGCGCCACCATGCCCGGGTTATTTTATTTTATTTTTTCTGTACTGGAAATTGAAATCAAAGAGATTCTACCCCAAAGATACACCCCTAGTTCTATTTTTTATATATTTTTAAAATTTTTTAAAATTTTTTATATTTTGAAACAGGGTCTCTCTAGGTTAATGAGAGTCTCAGTACTTGATGAAGCTGTCCTCAAACCTGCTATTTCTTGTCTCAGCCTCCTGAGAACTGGGATTACACATGTGTGCCACCAATAAATAAATAAATAAATAAATAAATAAATAAATAAATAAATAAATAAATAACAGGGCTGGGAGTGTCATTTGGAGGTAGAAAGCCTCTGGGTTCCATCCCTACTACTGTAAGGAAAAAAACCCCCCCACACAAAGCTATACATTGAAATAGTCAAATTTGCCGGGCATGGTGGATTATGCTTGTAATCCCAGCATTTCGCTGAGACAGGAAGATCTCAGTTCGCGAAAAGCCTTGGATACTTAGGCCCTTTACAACTTAGTGAGACCCTGTTTCAAAATAAAGAATAAATAATAGGGTTGGTGGTTTAGCTTGGAGGTAGAACGCCCCTGGTTTCCACCCCTAGTACCTAAAAAAAAAAAAAGAAGAAAAACAGGTTAAATTCTTTGTCCATTCTGTACCTCAGACCTCAGGTACCCAGACAATTAGTTACCAGTTTGTGGCTTTCTTGGAAAAATAAAAATAATCCCTTTTGGCTGGTTTTTTTTTTTTTTTTTTTTTTTTTTGGTGGTACTGGGGATGGAACCCAGGAGCCTTCTACTTCCGGGCTATACTCCCAGACCTATTTTATACTTTTATTTGGAAACAGGGTCTCTTAAACCAGCTCAGGCTGGCTTTGAACCTGCGGGATCCTCCTGTCTCAGCCTCCCAAGCCTGGGGATTACAAGCATGTGCACCACGCCTGGCAAAAAAAAGAATCCTTTTTTTAAATTATTTTTTTTATGGTACTGGGGAGTGAATCCTGAAGCATTCTACCAAAAAGCTATACTCCCAGCCTTTTTATTTATTTATTTATTTATTTATTTATTTATTTATATTTTTGGTGGTTACTGGGGTTCCTGGAAGCCCTTCTACCTCTGGGCTACACTCCCAGACCTATTTTATACTTTTTAATTTTTTTTAATTTTTGGAAACAGGGTCTCTTAGGCCAGCGTGGCTAGCTTCAAACCTGCGCTATACTCCTGTCTTCGCCTCCCAAGCGCGGGGATTACAAGTGTGTGTCATCACACCCGGTGTTATTTTTATTTTGAAACAGGGTCTCATTAAGTGATGAGTCTCACTACTTCCTGAGAGTGGCAGCAAACCTACCAACCTTCTCCTAACTTGATCTCCCAAGTACTGCTGATGACAGCCATGCGCCGCCTTGCCCGGCTGACATGCTCCGTGTATTATCAAGTTT
Source organism: Muscardinus avellanarius (assembly GCF_963383645.1). Classification (NCBI taxonomy): domain Eukaryota; kingdom Metazoa; phylum Chordata; class Mammalia; order Rodentia; family Gliridae; genus Muscardinus; species Muscardinus avellanarius. The sequence continues at coordinate 26,096,455 of NC_137801.1, read as the reverse complement.
AGGAGCATACAAACACTCTTGTTTGAACAACTGTTAGCATATTTCATACATTGTTCTGCACTTTGCTTTTTTCACTATTTCCTTTTTATAGTGCTGGGGATTGAACCCAGGGGCTTTCTACTTTTTTTTTTTTTGTGGCACTATTGATTGAACCTAGTACTTGGGAGGCAGAGAGAGGAGGATTGTGGGTTCATGGCCAGCCTCAGCAACTTAGACCCTTAGCAATTTAGCATGATCTTGTTTCAAAATAAAAAGTAAGCCAGGCATGCTGGCACATGATTTTAGTCCAGTACTTGGGAGGCTGAGACAGGAGAATCACAGGTTTTGTGGTCAGCTTCAGCTACTTAGTAATGCCCTCTGCAACTTAGTGAGACCCTGTTTCAGAATAAAAAATAAGGCCAGACGTGATGGTACACGCTTGTAATTCCATTACTTGAGAGTCTGAGACAGACATTGCATAGGTTCAAAGCTATTTAGTGAGGCTCTCAGCAAGTTAGTGAAAGTCTGTTTCCAAATAAAATATAAAATAGGTCTGGGACTGTAATCCAGAGGTAGAAAGCGCCTGGGTTCCATCCCCAGTACCACAGAAAACAAAAAAAAAATAATGGCTTAGAGATAAGATAGAATTCCCTGGATTTGATCCCCAATATCTCCCCTCCCTGAATGTATATATTCAGTGGGGGGTTTGTTTTGAATGTGTGTGTGTGTGGTGCTGTTTATTAAACCAGCACATTGCACCTGTGAGCTGCACCCCCATCCCTTGTATTATTTATTTGGAAACAGGGTCTTGCTAGGTTGCTGAGAGCTTGCTCAATTGCTTAGGCTAGCTTTAAACCTGTGATCCTCATGCCTCAGTCTCCTGTATACTGGGTGGTGCCTGTGCATGCACCACCACATCCAGGGCTTCAGTGGATATTTTATTACCTATGCAGAAAAAGGCAGGGAAGTTGGAAGTGTTTCAGTGATAGACCAGGCTTTAGGACAGGGATCTCACACAAAATCCTTGTCACCTAAAATAGGAAAAGGTGAGAGGAGTACATAATAGTGCCTTAAAAAAAAAAAAAAAAAGGAAAAACAAAAAGAAAAAAATAGGAAAGAAATGTATATTATGAGCTGGGTGTAGGGCCACACATCTATAATCCCCATATTTGGGAGGCTGACAGGAGGATCACAGGTTTAAAGACAGCCTCAGCAAGGCCCTTAGTAACTTAGTGCGATCCAGTTTAAAAATAACATATTTGCCTGGTGTGGTGGCACACGCTTGTAATCCCAGCATTCAGGAGGATCACAGTTCAAGAACAGCCTCAGCTACTTAGTGAAGCCCTCTGCAACTCAGTGAGACCTGGTTTTAAAATAAAGAATAAAAAATAGGGCAGAGAGTGTAGCTCGGAGTTCGAATACCCCTGGGTTCCATCCCCAGACCCCCAAAAAAAGAAAAGAAAAAAAAATAAAGCCCGGTGTGGCAGCACATGTTTGTAATACCAGCATTTGGGAGGCTGAGACAGGAGGATCACAGGTTCATAGACAGCCTCAGCTACTACTTAGTGAGGCCCTTTGCAACTCAGTGAGACCTTGTTTCAAAATAAAGATTAAAAAGTAGGGCTGGGGATAGCTCAGGGTAGAATGCCCCTGAGTTCCATTCCCAGTCCGGGGGGTGGGGGGGGGGAACAAAACAACAACAAAAATCTATCTATCTATCTATCTATCTATCTATCTATCTATCTATATCTGGGCATGGTGGGAGGCTGAGACAGGAGGATTGCGATTTGTGATCCACTACTACACACACATGATGTAGACTGGAGATAGAAAGCCCCTGGATTCCATCCCCAGGTTCACAAAAAATAAAAAAAAGTAATAAAATGTATGTTATGGCACAAGGGAAATGTAACTTAAATAGTGGGCAGCTTGTTGTTACTTTGGATTCTACTGGTGGCCTTTTTAGTGAGAGGCTGACAGTTTTATGATTCTAGTCCCAAGTATTGTTCTGAAGAAATGCACTTTTATTCTCCCACTCATGGACTGGTGTACTTAACAATGGCAGTTCTAATTTATCCTCTTTTGCTGAGGTTCTTCTACAACTGTAAAGAAATTCTTTGTTGCTGACACTTGTGTAATACTGGGATTTATAAAAGAGTGAAGGCTGGTGTGGTATTTGGAAGGCTGAGACAGGTGTATTGCAGGTTTGAGGCCCCATGCAACTTAGACTGTTACATAATGAAAAATATAATAGGGCTGGGGTGTAGCTCAGGGGCAGAGTGTCCTGGGCTCAATCCCAGTACCCCACACACCATACAGATGGTAAGTGAAGGGTGAAATAACATTGTTGTATGACTGTACTGTGAGGCTCTTTCATTTGGTAATATTTTTTTCCTTATCAGCCCTATTTTCTTCCTTCCTTCCTTCCGTTCTTCTTTCTTTCTTTCTTTCTCTTTATTTTGTGGTACTGGGGGTGGAACCCAGGGGCTTTTCTACCTCCGGGCTATACTCCCAGACCTATTTTATACTTTATTCGGAAACAGGGTCTCACAAAGTTGCTGAGAGCCTCACTCAGTAGCAGAAGCTGGCTTCGAACCTGTGCGATCCTCCTGTCTCAGCCTCCCAAGCATTGGGATTACAAGCAGGTGCCACCACACCCGGCTTTATTCTTTTTATTATTATTTTTGCAGTACTGGGATGGAACCCAGGGGCATTCTACCTCTGAGCTACACACCCCCAACCCTACTTTTTATTCTTTTTTTTTTTTTTTTTTTTTTTTGGTGGTACTGGGGATGGAACCCAGGGGCCTTCTACCTCCAGGTTACACTCCCAGGCCTATTTTTATACTTTATTTGGAAACAGTCTCTTAAAACAGCTGAGGCTGGCTTCAAACCTGTGTGATCCTCCTGTCTCAGCCTTCCAAGCGCGGGGATTAGAAGTGTGTGCCGCCTCACCCGGTTTATTCTCAAATTTGAAACAAGGTCTCACTATGTTGCAAAGGACCTCACTAAGTAGCTGAGGCTGTCCTTAAACCACGATCCTCCTGTCTCAGGGTCCCAAATGCTGGGATTACAAGTGTGTGCCACCACTCCCAGCCTTATTTATTTTGAAACAGGGCCTCACTAAGCAGCTGAGGCTGGCTGGCCGAGAAATTGTGATCTTCCTGTCTCAGTCTCCCAATTATTGGGAATACAAGCATGCACCATGATGCCTGGCTCTACATTGGTAACTCTTAATCCTAGGACCATTCCGTGAGTGTTAGCCCCATTTTACAGCTGGGAGTAATTGAGTCTAGCTCGTTCACGTATTTGTTAGGGAGATGTGTGCCTACATAACATAAGACAAAGTTTACAGTGTCAAAGCAGCTATCAAGTGGTCGAGGAGACCCTGGGAATCAGAAACGTCCACTTGCAGGGCCATAGGCACACATGCCCCCGCGCCCGGGTCCACACTGAACTCCGGGCGCCGCCGCATACTTTCTTCCTAGGTAGAACCTCGGGCCCACTAGGGTGTCCCGGGTCCGACGGGGCTAGCCCGCCGCAGCTCCGGGCTGCGTGGCCGCCGGGGCGAGCTCGGGGCGGGCGGAAGGAGGCTGGCGGGGCAGGGGCTGGTGCTGGGTCCTGCTCCCCGCCCTGCCCGCCTCTGCTGGCGCTCACCCCGGAGAGCGGAGCGAGCACGTTGCGATCCTCGGCGGGCTGGCGGCGGAGCTGAGCATGCTCAGTGGGCCGGACCCACGAGCGTGGCGAGTGAGGACGCGTCGGCTCCTGGGGGCCTGCCTCCCCGGCTCAGGACCCCGCAGCCGGCCCGTCCAGTTTCCGCCTTTGGCCTCGCGGCGGCACGGGTCCAGAGAGGGGCGGGGCGGGGCCAGCGGTCGGGCGGGGGCGGGGCCTGCCGGCCGGGCGGGGGCGGGGCCTGCCGGCCGGGTGGGGCGGGCCCCGCGGGCTCGGTGGGCGGGGCCAGGGCGCGGGCCCCGGCGGGGGCGGGGCGGGCGCGGTGGGTGCGGGGCGCCCCGGGGGCGGGGCGGGCGCGGAGTCACGGGGTGGGGTCACCGGCGGAGGCTCGGGGAGGCCGGGCGGGCGGGCGGGAGGGGGCCGCGGGGGCGGTCGGCGAACCCGCCCCGGCTGGCAGCAGCGGCGCTCCGGGGCCGCCAGGCGCTGCGGGTCGGCGAGGCCGCCGCGGGCCCATCTTCGGCGGGCGCCCGCGCTCGCGGTGATCGCCGCCGCCGCGGCCGCCGAGCCCGCCGCCGTCCCCTCCTGGGGGGCCGTGGCCGCCGCCTCTTCCTCCTCCTCCTGGGCCGGGCGCTCCCCTCCCCGCGCGGCCGCCTCCTCTGGGCTGGGCCCGCCGAGCCTCGTCCCCTCGCGGAGCCGCCGCCGCCGCCGCCGCCTCCTCATTCATCCTCGTGCACCATAGGCGGCACCGGCTCCAAGATGTCCAACCGAGTGGTCTGCCGGGAAGCCAGCCACGCCGGGAGCTGGTACACAGCCTCAGGTAGGGCCCGGGGCGCCGCCGGCCGCGTGCCGAGCCCGAGGCCGCGCCGCCCCCACGGCGGCCTGGCCGAGCCCGCCGCCGCCCGCGCCGCCAGGCCGCCGGCCCAGCCCGTGGGACCGCCCGGCCGGCCGCGGGCGCCGCGGGGGCGCTGCCCGCAGCCCGGGAGCCCCGCGCCCTCCGCCCGCGCCGCCGGCCCGCTCCGCCCCGCAGCGCGGCCCGGGCCCGGGAGCCGGCGCGCCGCCGAGCGCGGGGCCGCACGGGGACCTGTCAGGCCGGCCGCCCCGGGCGGGCTGCCGCGGGGCTCGCGGCCGCCCAGCCCTTTTGTCAGGCTTGGCATTGTTACTGTCAGTCGGGGGCAGCTGGAGATGGCATCAGCACTTTTCCCGAGCAGCCTTCTAGTGTAGTCTCTGCTCGGCACCGAGCCGGTGCTGGGACTGCCTGCCTGATCAGTTCGGTGTTGAGCGAATCCGCCTGGTCTCCTCCAGTGTCTTAAAAATCTTTTAGAGTTCTTTATGTAAGAAAGGGTAAGGGCTTTTTTTTTTTTTTTTTTTGGTTAATCCAAAGTCAGAACGATTATTTTCAGGGGTCACATTTCTGGTATGTTAACAAAGAAAGTTCCTCTGAGATTCCTAAGTTTCCAGCCATTTGCTTTTGGCTTGGCTTATCAATAACTAGACCTAACTTATTAATGGAGTCTGGTTATGTTTCTCTTTTCAGGTAATTGGGTTGGACAGTGACACTGTTTCTGAGAAAACAAAGATTTGGAGAAAAGTTCCTTTTCTCTGAGCTCGTTAAACTAGCTTCTTAAAATACAAGCACCTTACTGACTCACCAGAGGTTTGCTGTGTTAAGACAAAAGAATGATCATGGTTAGATTTGCATCCAATCACTGACAGGTAGCTGTAGTTTTTACATTAAGCAAATATGACATTTTATGGTATAGCCCCTTTCATGGTTCTGAAGTACTTCATGAGCACTTAGTTTTTACAATCTGAGAATGTAAAGCCATTCTTTTTCAGTGTCTGTGCAGACATGTAGAGAATTTCAGTGATGTTCAAAAGACTAAACCAGTGGTAGAACGGGAATTGAGAAGTGGGAGGCCGAGGCCCCTGGATTTGTCCTCTATACTTAGTAAATTATTACTTCTATCCATGGATAATAGCCTTTTCAAGGCTTCTAAATAAGCTTTTTTCTTCAGTGTATTTTATTTTATTTTTTTTAGGTACTGGGGATGGAACTCAGGGGCATTCTACCTCTGAGCAACACCTCCAGTCCTGTTTTTTATTCTTTATTTTGAAACAGGGTCTCACTGAGTTGCAAAAGGCCTCACTAAGTAGTAGCTGAGGCTGTGTGCGAACCGCTATCCTTCTGTCTCAGCCTTCTAAATGCTGGGATTACAAGTGTGCGCCACCACGCCCGGCTGTCTTCAATGTATTTTTTTTTTTTTTTTGGTGGTACTGGGGGTCCTGGAAACCCTTCTACCTCCGGGCTATACTCCCAGACCTTTTTATATTTTATTTGGAAACAGGGTCTCACTAAGTTGCTGAAAGCCTCATTAAGTAGCTGAGGCTGGCTTCGAACCCATGCGATCCTCCTGTCTCAGCCTCTCAAGCGCGGGGATTACAAGCGTGCGCCACCACGCCTGCCTTCAATGTATTTTAAAGAGTTAGAAAGTCTCAGTTTTCGCTTTCATGACCATTGTGTATTCCTTGTGGTTTTCCACCCCTGTCTAAAAGTGTTGTTGTTATTGTTATTATATTATTATTATTATTATTATTATTATTATTATTATTAGGTACTGGGGTTCTTGAAAGCCCTTCTACCTCCGGGCTATACTCCCAGACCTGTTTTTTATTTTTTGTGTTGGAAACAGGGTATCTTAAGCCAGTGCGGCTGGCTTTGAACCTGCAAGATCCTCCTGTCTCCGCCTTCCTACCATGGGGATTACAAGCTTGCGTCACCACGCCCGGCTCTAAAAGTGTTTTAAACTTTGTTAGCCAGGCAAGGTGTCCCAGACCTGGCAGTCAGCTTCAGCACTTTAAAAATATTTACATTTCCTGGGCGTAGTGGCACATGCTTGTAATCCTCGCGTTTAGGAGGCTGAGACAGGAGGATTGCGTAGGTTCAAAGCCAGCCTCAGCTACTTAGTGAGGCTCTCAGCAACTTAGTGAGACCCTCTTTCCAAATAAAATATAAAATAGGTCTGGGAGTATAGCCCAGAGGTAGAAAGTCTCTGGGTTCCACCCCCAGTACCACCAAAAAAAATTTTTTTACATTTATTTTTTTATTTACTTACTTATGGTAATGGGGATGGAACCAAGGGGCATTCTACCTCTGAGCTACACCCCCAGCCCCATTTTTTTAATTCTTCATTTGGAAACCAGGTCACACTGAGTTGCAGAAGGTCTCACTAAGTAGCTGAGGCTGTCTGCGAACCATGATGCTCCTGTCTCAGCCTCCCGAATTCTGGGATTACAAGTGTAAGCCACCATGTCCTGCTTTCAGCAACTTTTAAGAGGTCCTCAGCAACCTTGCTTCAAAATAAAAAAAAATAGAGCCGGGCGTGGACTCAATGAGAGACCCTTTTTCAAAAAAAAAAAAAAAAAGAATTAAAAAAAAAAAATAGGGCAAGGGGTGTAGCTCAGAGGTCAAATGTCTCTGGGTTCCATCCCCAGACTGGCTAAATAAATAAATAATAGAAAAATAGAAAAATAAAAAAATAGGGTTGGAGTTGTAACTTGGAGGAAGAATGCTCTTCAGATTAATCCCCAGTACACACACAATCCCACAACAGAACAGCAATAACAACTTTGTTGTAGTTTGCCTTGGAATGTGGGTAAGTATGCTGGAGGAATTTTTATAGATTTTTGGACATTGTTTGGGTAGTACAATTGGGCATGTCTCACACTGTGGACTTAGATTTTTTTTTTTTAATTTTTGCAGTACTGGTGATGAAACTCAGGGGCATTGTACCTCTGAACTACACCTCCAGTCCTAGTTTTTTAGTCTTTTCATTTATTTATTTATTTATTTATTTATTTATTTATTTATTTATTTATTGCAGTACCAGAGATGGAACCTGGGGGCATTGTTCCTCTGAGCTACACGCCCAGCCCCATTTTTTAATCTTTATTTTTATTTTTGAAACAGGGTCTCACTGAGTTGCAAAGAGCCTCACTTAAAGTAGCTAAGGTTGTCCTCGAATGGCAATCCTCCTGTCTCCATCCCAGCGTCCAGAATGCTGGGATTACAAGCGTATACCGCCATATTCAGTCTTAGATTTTTTCATTGTATCTTTGTGTGTGTGTGTGTGTGTGTGTGTGTGTGTGTGTGTGTGTGTGTGTGTGTGGTACTGGGGATGGAACCCAGGGGCATTCTACCTCCTAGCTACAGCCCCAACCCTATTTTGTATTCTTTATTTTGATACATGGTCTCACTGAATTTCAAAGGGTCTCACTAAGTAACTGAGGCTGGCTTCTTCGAACCTGTGCAACCCTCCTGTTAACCTTCCAAATGCTAGATTAGAAGCATGTGCCATCATGCCTGGCTCAGGGTAGAATCATTCTGAGGTAGGACTGGAATTGTTTTGAAGGAAGGATATTTGGACACATTTAGAGCAAAGGAAAGAACTTTGGATTGGGAAACAAAGACGTAAAGTCAAGTAAATATAAGTCAAGCATATAATAATGAATGGAAGGTTCTCACAGATATAGTTCATGAGCCTGGAATAGTAGGTTGGAGCTGGAGTATCGATGCCTGTAAGTGCTAGGCATTGTAGGGATTGGATTTAGTGGGCAGTGAGAACCAGTGGCGCAGAGTAGGGGACAATACGACGCAAGTGGCATTTTAGGAAAATTAATCTCATAGGAAGGCTAATCCTCACTTTACTAGTGTGCAGCACAGGGCTCAGCAAATTAACCATAGCCTATGCCCCAAATCCAGCCTATGGCCTCCCCTTTTTTAATGGTTTACTAGCTAGGTATAGTTTCTAATTTTTAAACAGTTGCTTAAAGAATAAACAAAACCAAAGAATGCAAGAGAGAGATTATAGATGGAACAATAGCCAGAAATAGTTACTATTTGGTCCTTTATACAAAAAATTTACTGACTTTTGTTGTAGGCTAGTGGTTCTATTGTAGGTTAGTGGTTCATCAGCATTATGCACTTGTAGTCTACTTTTTTCTGATTTGGTGTAGTTTTTATTTCATCATTTTAGGCCCTTCTGTCAGCACCAAAAACAACTGTCTCTTAACAGCCTTTCTGTCAGCCTTGTCCCTTTAAGCCATCCCCTAGACTACTGCCTGCACAATATGCTGAACACATCATTCCTTTGGCCATTTCCTTCCTGATCAATCATGTCTTTTGGGTAAGTTCTAAGCACCTACATGAGTTCACTTCTTCCTCTCTCCACAGCTACCCCCAACCATTCCAGTTTATGATTTTACTACTCTCAAGCAACATCTAGCAAATGTATCATGCTGTTTCTTTTCTTTTCTTTTTTTGTGGTACTAGGGATGGAACCCTGGATCCTCCTGTCTCAGCCTCCCAGTGCTGGGATTACAAGCGTGTGCCACCACGCCCGGTGTTCCATAGCTTTTAATGTTCCTTTGTGCTCCCATAATATTCTATGCATATGAACTCCTCGAAGCCAGGGACTATGACCCTAATTACTCAGCACACATTTTGTACATAGCAGATAGTGTTTAAATAAGTGAATGTTAGAAGTCATTGACATAATAGAGAATTAGAAGGTGGTGGTTATTAGTAGAATATGTACATAGATACTGATGTTGAAATAGTGAAGAGCAATGGGATTATGTAGGGCCATGCCAGTCAAGACTGAGCATAGTATAGGTGATAGATAGGAAAAGATTAGACTAAACAATTGAGGATCCATTTTTTTTTGGTGGTGCTGGGGGATGAACATCCCAGGGGTATTTAGCCTTGAGCTACACCACCAGCCCAAGTTTTTATTTTTTATTTTGAAACAGGGTCTCACTGAGTTGCAGGGGGCCTCACTAAGTAGCTGAGACTGTCTATGGACCGGCCATCCTCCTGTCTCAGCCTCCCTAATGCTGAGGAGGATCCATTTAATATAAGACTTTTAAAGCTTTGTAATATGTAAGTATGTATTTATTTATTTTTTGGTACTGGGGATTGAACCCAGGGACATTCTACCTCTGAGATATACCCACATCCCTTTATTTTATTCTTTATTTTGAAAATGGGTCCCACTAAGTTGCAGAGGGCCTAAGTAGTTGAGGCTGGCTTTGAATCTGCGATCCTCTTGTCTCAGCCTCCCAAGTACTCAGATTACAGACAAGTGCCACCACACCTAGCTGGTATATGTCTTTAAAATTGTACATTATAAACCGGGCTTGGTGGCTCACGCTTATAATCCCAGCATTCGGGAGGCTGAGACCTGAGGGTCGCGGTTTGCCGACAGCCTCAGCTACTTAGTGAGGCCCTCTGCAACTCAGAAAAGGTTGAGAACATTTTCATGTTAGGGATTCCATCTTTATTGGTCATTGGATTTTTGCTTTTGTGAAGTGTCTGTTAAATCTTTTGCCCAAGCCAGACTTGGTGTGCATGCTTGTAAGCCTAGTACTTGGGAGGCTGAGACAGGAAGATCACAGGTTTGATGCTAGCTTCAGCAACTAAGTGAGTCTTTCAGCAATTTATTTATTTATTTTGTTGTGATGGGGGTGGAACCCAGGGGGTTTTCTACTTCCAGGCTATAATCCCAGACCTATTTTTATTCTTTATTTGGAAACAGGGTCTCACTAAATTGCTGAGAACCTCGCTAAATAGCTGAGGCTGGCTTCAAACCTTTGTGATCCTCCTGTCTCAGCCTCCCATGTGCTGTGATTACAAGCATGCGCCACCATGCCTGGCTTGTGTGTCAGCAATTTAGTGAGACCCTCTTCCAAATAAAAAAGTAAAATAGCTCTGGGATTGTAGCCCAGAGGTAGATGGCCCCTGGGTTCTAGCCCCAGTAAACCCCGCCCCCCAATACACACATAAAATCTTGCCTTTTTTCCCTTTGGCTTGTTCACTTTTTTCACAGTGATATGTAGTTCGGAGTTTTTTTTTAAACAATGTATTTGAAAAGAATATATTTGAAGTGTTTGTATGATATGGTTTTTTTTTGGTGCTTGGGGTTGAACCCAGGGGCATTCTACTTCCACACTACAACTATAGCCCTTTTTAATTTTTTGGTGGTACTGGGGATGGAACTCAGTGGCAATCTACTGCCAAGCTACACTCCTAGACCTGCTTTTTTATTCTTTATTTTGAAACAGGTCTCACTGAATTGCGAAGGGCCTCACTAAGTAGCTGAGGCTGGCCATGAATCTCTAGCCCTTTTTATTTTTTATGTTGAAACAGCAGCTTCTGAAGTTGCTGAGGGTGTTCTTGAACCTGCGATCCTCTTGTCTTAGCCTTCTCCCAAGTATTTGTATTACAAGCTTGGGTCCCTAAGCCTGGCTTGTATGACACATTTTAAATGCATTTTACTTTTTAAATTGTTTTTCATTTACTTTGCTGTGTCTTTAGATTATTTAGTAAAATTAGTATCAAGGTTTTATAGTTTAGAAACTCAAACTTTATTTTTTTATAGTACTGGTGATTGAATCTAGGGGCATCCTACCTCTGAGCTATATGCTCAGCCCAATTTTTTATTTTTTAGTTTTCTATTTTTTGTGGTACTAGGGGTGGAACTCAGGGGCATTCTATCTCCAAGCTACACCCCCAGATCTATTTTTTATTCTTTATATTTGAGACAGGGGCTCATGAAGTTGCAGAGGGCCTCACTAAGTAGCTAAGGCTGGCCGCAAACTGCGATCCTCCTGTCTCAGTCTCCCAAATGCTGGGATTACAAATGTGTGCCACCATGCCTAGCTTTTATTCTTTATTTTGAAACAGGGTCTCGCTCAGTTGTGGAGGGCCTCACTAAGTAGCTGAGGCTGGCCGTGAACCTGCATTCCTCCTGTCTCAGCGTCCCAAGTACTGGGGTTACAAGTCTGTCCCACCACACCTGGCTTAACTTTATTTTTTTTTTTAAAGACATGTACTTTGAGCTCTAAGTATCAAAATATGTTGGTGTGTGAGAAATTGAAAAACTGCCTTAAAACATCTTTGAAAAGACTATCATGTGTATACACACACGTATATACACATAGAAGTGTGTATATCTATATATACCTACATAAATATATGTGTATGTATGTATTTTTTTTTTTCTGGGTTCAATCCCAGTGACACCAAAAAGGAAAAAAAAAAAAAAAAAAAAAAAGAAAGGATGCTACAGAGTTGGTATTGTCAAGTATGTGGAAAGAATGACTCAGGTTGAGTAACTGTGTGTGTGCGTGTGCTTGTGTGTGTGTGTGTTTGTCACTGGGGATTGAACCCAGGGGCATTCTACGTCTGAGCTACATACCCAGTCCTATTTTTTATTTTTATTTGGAAACAGGGTTTTGCTAGGTGATGAGAGTCTCACTACGAGCTGAGAGTGTCCTTCAGCCTCCATCCTCCTGTCTCAGCCTTCCAAGTACAGGTGTCCACCACCAAGCCTGAGTAATTTTTTAGAGGTATAAATAAGTAGAAGAATTGAGTCTGGCTCTTAAAACTAGAGTGTAGTGCTAGAGGTAGGAGAAATGGTGAGATATACTTTCCTAAACACTGAACTTTTTCTGTCCATTCTTCGGTTTCACCCAAACTATAGTGTGAATATTTACCTTCCATTTAAATATCATTTATAATATATAAATAATTTTCTCCTATATATATATTTTTTTTTTCTTGCGGGTCTGAGGATGGAACCCAGGGGCATTCAACCACCGAGCTACACCCCCTGCCCTGTTTTTTATTCTTTATTCTGAAACCGGGTCTCACTGAGTTGCGGAGGCCTCACTAAGTAGCTGAGGCTGTCCGCGAACCGCGATCCTCCAGGTCTCAGCCTCCCAAATGCTGGGATTACAAGCGTGCGCCACCACGCCCGGCTTCTCCTATATTTTTGATCTCCACAATAATCCTGTGATTAGGAATAGGATAGATAAGCAGGGCTTTGATTCCCCCTATCCTGCCATTTTATATAAAGAAATCTCAAAAACAATTCTATTCAGAGTAGCCCCCAAAACAAAACTCTAGAAATAAATTTAGCCAAGGAGGTAAAAGACTTCTATAATGAAGATTATACAACAGTGAAGAAATAAATTGAAGGAGGCCTAAGAAAATGGAAAGACCAGGCTGGGCGGGGTGGCTCATGCTTGTAATCTTAGCATTTGGGAGGCTGAGACAGGAGGTTCGTGGTTTGCGGACAGCCTTAACTACTTCTTAGTGAGGCCCTTTGCGACTCAGTGAGACCCTGTTTCAAAAAATAAAGAATAAAAAATAGGGCTGGGAGTGTAGCTTGGAGGTAGAATGCCCTTGGGTTTCATCACCAGTACCATACCGAAAAAAAAAAAAAAAAGACTGGGGGTATATCATGAAGGTAAAATGCCCCGAGATCAGTCCCTAGTACAACCAAAAAAAAAAAAAAAAAAAAAAATCAATGATATTCATTGAGAAATCTCATTCTTTTCCTGTCTTTAGTATTCCATATTCCCTTTTCTTGTAGGTAGGTAGTTGCTTTGTTTGTTGCTTTTGTCAATTTCCTGACTGTCTTTCCAGTGTTCCTTTATGCATATTCAAACACTGGTGAACATAATTGCTTTTTTCTAGCACATGATAGGATATCATATTCTTGTTTTATATTTTGCTTTTTTGCTCTTAATAAATTTAATGATTGAAGATCTTTTTACATCATAACATACTCATTATTCTGCCTATGACACTCCTTTTTCCTGTCATTTCTTATTCTGGTTTTTTAGAAAAAGACAGTTATGATACATTTAGTAAAATGATCCAGAACTGCATAGCTGAATAGAATTTCATTTGATCTCTAGCAATTGTTTCTACTTCTTAGTCTCAGAATCCTGTTCTATTCTTAAGTTATTGGTAACTCTGAAGAGCTTTGATGAAAACACACACACACACACACACACACACACACACACACACACACTCACACACACGCGCGCGCTCACACACATACCCCAGTAGCTATCAAATTAGAAACTCAAACTTTAAAACTATTTACTTTTAGCTGGGCATGGTGACACACACTTGTAATCTCAGTATTTAGGAGGCTGAAACAGGAGGATCGTGGGTTCAGGGCCAGCCTCAGCCACATAGGCCCTCAGCAACTTAGTGAGACTCTGTTTCAAAATAAAGAATTAAAAATAGGGCTGGGGTGTAGCTCAGAGGTAGAATGCCCCTGGGTTCAATCATCAGTACCACCAAAAAACAAAACAGAAAAAAACAAACAAACTTTTTTTGGTACTGTGGATTAAACTCAGCAGCATCTGACCTGATCTATAGCCCAACCTTTTTTTTTTTTTAATTGAAATAGGGTCTTACTAGGTTGCTGTGGCTGGCCTTGAGTCTTCAGTCCCATTTCAGCCTCCCAAGTACTGGCATTACAGGCTTGCCTGGTTTAAAAATGTTTACTTTTTAATTAATTTAAAAATAACAGCCGGAGCCGGGTGTAGTGGTGCACGCTTGTAATCCTAGCATTTGGGAGGCTGAGACTGGAGGATTGCGGTTCACAGACAGCCTCAGCTACTTAGTGAGGCCCTCTACAACTTGGTGCGACCCGGTTTCAAAATAAAGAATAATAAAATAGGGCAGGGGGTGTAGCTCAGAGGTCAAATGCCCCTGAGTTCCATCCCCAGACCCGCAAAAATAAATAAATAAATAAATAAATAAATAAATAAAATAAAAACAATGGAGCTGGGCGTGGTGGTGCATGCTTGTGATCCCAGCATTTGGGAGGCTGAGACAGGAGGATCCTAGTTTGCGGCCATCCTTAGCTACTTAGTGAAGCCCTTTGCAACTTTAATGAGACCCTATTTCAAGATAGTTAAAATAGGGCTGAGGGTGTAATTCAAGGGTAGAGTGCCCCTGGGTTTCATCCCCAGGACTCAAACAAACAAACAAACAAACAAACAAACTGGTTGGGAGTGTAGCTCATACACACAGGAGACCCTGGGTTCAGTCAAAAACCCTTCACCGACAAAAACAATAAACCCTTTACCTATTAATATGTGTGTGTGTGTGTGTATTTTTTGCAGTACTGTATGTATATGTGTGTGTATATATATATGTATATTTTGTATATATATGTATATTTTATATATATACATATATATGTATTATATATGTATATTTTGTATGTATACATATGTATATTTATATGTGTGTGTATGTGTATATATATATATATATATATATTTCGCAGTACTGGGGATTGAACCCAGGGCATTTTACCTTCTAGTGACACCCCCAGCCCTATTTTTTATTCTTTATTTTGAAACAGGGTCTCACTGAGTTGCAAAGGGCCTAAGTAGCGGAGGCTGGCTTCGATCCTGCGCAATCCTCCTGTCTCAGCCTCCCAAATTTGGGATTATAAGCGTATGCCACCACGCTCGGCTTGCTTGCTTGCTTTCTTTCCTTCTCTCTCTCTCTCTCTCTCTCTCTCTCTCTCTCTCTCTCTCTCTCTCTCTTCTCTCACTCTCTCTCTCTCTCTCTCTCTCTCTCTCTCTTTGGCACTGGGGGGTGAAACTGAGAGGCTTTCTACCTCCGGGCTATACTCCCAGACCTATTTTCTATTTTATTAGAAACAAAGTCTCACTAAGTTGCTGAGAGCCTCACTAAGTAGCTGAGGCTGGCTTTGAACCTGTGTGATCCTCCTGTCTCAGCCTCCCAAGCACTGGGATTACAAGCGTGCGCCACTACGCCCGGTTTATTCTTTATTTTGAAACAGTATTTCAACAAGTTGCAGAGGGCTTCGCTAAGTAGCTGAGGCTGGTCACGAACCTGTGATCCTCAGCCTCCCAAGTAGTGGGATTATGGCATGTGCCACCATGTCTGGTTTGTAAATGATTTTCTTTTCTTTTTTTTTTTTTTTGATGATACTGGGGATGGAACCCCAGGGCATTCTACCTGCAAGCTACACCCTCAGCCCTATTTTGTATTCTTTATTTTGAAACAGTGTCTCACTGAGTTGCAAAGGGCCTGAGTAACTGTGAGGCTGGCTGTGAACCCTGATCCTCCTGTCTCAGCTTCCCAGATGCTTGGATTACAAGCATGCGCCACATAACCCAGCTGTAAATGATGTTTTTAATGAAAATAATTGTTTTCTAAAGAGAGGTAAATATAACAGTGGCAGTTATTACAATTTTTGCAAATTTTTTTTGATGTCTAGCTTAATGGAAAACAGCTGGATCTCATAGCTGCAAGTGTATTCACTGTTGTATGTTGTTTTCTTGAAGCATATGAAGAAAATCTGGCCCCATACAGATATATATTTGGACAAGGACAGTGTTTTAATAAACTTCTGAATAATTATAGGTAATCTTCTTTGTTGATATTGAAACTCAAGTGGTAATTTCCTGTTATTGTTTTAAAATATAGTTGTTACACATTAATTTATGTAATTTAATACAATTGTGAA
The DNA here is from genome assembly GCF_963383645.1 of Muscardinus avellanarius. Lineage (NCBI taxonomy): Eukaryota > Metazoa > Chordata > Mammalia > Rodentia > Gliridae > Muscardinus > Muscardinus avellanarius. Next base: position 26,080,434 of record NC_137801.1, on the reverse strand, counting down.
ACTGTCAACATAGTCAAGAAAGTGTACTCCTAAAAGTTGTTTGTTTTTTTTTGCCAGGTGTGGTAGCACATGCTATAATCCCAGCTCTTAGGAGGCTGAGACAGGAGGATCGCATGGGTTCAAAGCCAGCCTCAGCTACTCAGTGGGCTCTCAGCAACTTAGTGAGACCCTGTTTCCAAATAAAGTAGAAAATAGGTCTGGGAGTATAGCCCAGAGGTAGAAAAGCCTCTGGGTTCCATCCCCAGTAACACACACACACACAGTTTCTTTTTTTTTTTCTTTATTTTATTGGACTCAGGGGTATGCTGTCTCTGTACTGCTGTCACCCTTTTTTTTTTTTTTTTACATTTTACTTATGTTTTAAAACAGGGTCTAGCTAGGTTGCTGAGAGTGGGTCTAGAGCTTCCAGTCCTTCCTTCTGTCTCAGCCTCCCAAGTACTGGGATTGCAGGAGTGCTCCACCATACCTGACTAAAAAAGTAGTTTCTTTACTTTTTTTTTTTTTTTTTTTTTTTTTTTTGTGGTACTGGGGGTGAAACCTAGGGGCCTTCTACCTCTGGGCTACACTCCCAGACCTATTTTATATTTTATTTGGAAATGGGATCTCACTAAATTGTTGAAAGCCTCACTAAGTAGCTGAGGTTGGCTTGTCTCAGCCTCCAAGTGCGGGGATTACAAGCATGCGCCACCAGGCCCAGCTCTAAAAGTAGTTTCTTAAAGATTAATAGCAGTGTAGAACATGAAATCATAACTGAAGTTTTTGTTAAGATCAATTTGTCTGTTTTCTTTCAATGAATTTTGCATCCATTCAGGACATATATGTATGTATGTGTATATATATAATATATATAGATATAGATATATATTTTTTTCTTTTTTTGTGGTACTGGGGATGGAACCCAGGGGCATTCTACCTCCAAACTATACCCCCAGCCTCATTTTTTATTCTTTATTTTGAAACAGGGTCTCACTGAGTTGCAAAGGGCCTCAATAAATAGCTGAGGTTGTCCTTGAACCATGATCTTCTTGTCTCAGTCTCCCAAATGCTGGGATTACAGGTGTGTGTCACCAAGCTAGGCTCATTCAGGATATTTTAACACTGGTGCATTAGTCATTTGGAAAATATTTGTTCATTATGTCATACAGATCTAGATATTTCATTTTTCATTGTCAAAGATTCACACTTTTAACATCATCACTATTTTCTAAAAAGTCTTTATATCTTGGAAAGCTGTTAAGCCTATAGTGGTAGAAACAAGTTTTCAAAAAAAAAATCTATTTTTGTAATACTAGTGATTGAATCCTAGGGGCATTCTACTTCTGAGCTACACCCCCAGCCCTATTTTTTATTCTTTATTTTGAAACAGGGTCTCTAAGTTGCAGAGGGCCTCACTAAGCTGAGGCCAGCTTCGAACCTGGGATCCTCCTGTTTCAGCCTCCCAAGTACTGGGACTACGAGTGAGTGCCACCATGCCTGAGTAGTTTTGCGAAATTCTAATTTTGGGGGGAAGGTACTGGAGATTGAACTCAGGGGCATTTTACTTCTGAGCTAAATTTCCTGCCCTTGTTCACTGTTTTTTCTATCTTTGGTAATCTGGGATTGAAACCAGTGACATTCTATCTTTGAGCTAGACCACTAGCCTCCATGCCCCTTGTTTTTAAACAGGGTGTTGCTAGGTTGAGTCTTGCTAATTTGATGAAGCTGGCTTGAACCTTTGATCTTTTCTCAGCCTCCCAAGTACTGAGATTTTAGGCATGTGCCTGAGTTCCTTTTTTTTCTCATTTTTTTTCAGTACTGAGGATTGAATTCAGGGACATCTACCTCCTAGCCACACCCCCAGCCTGTCTGTTTGCTTAGTTGCTTTAGTTAAGGTACTAGGCATTGAACCCAGGGGTGTTCTACCTCCAAGAAACATCCTCAGCCCTTTTTATTTTATTTAATTAATTAATTTATTTTTGTGGTATTGGGGATGGAACCCAGGGGCATTCTTCCTCTGAGCTATACTCCTACTCCTATTTTTTTATTCTTATTTTGAAACAGAGTCTTGACTGAGTTGCATAGGGCCTCACTAAGTAGTAGCCGAGGCTGTCATTGAACCATGATCCTCCTGTCTCAGCCTCCCAAATGCTGGGATTACAAGCGTGTGCCAGCATACCCGGCTTTATTTTTTATTTTGAAATATGGTCCCTTTAGGTTGCTGAGAGTCTTAGCAAATTGCTATGTCTGGTCTCAAACCTGATTTTCTCCTGTCTCAGTCTCCCAAGTATTAGAATTACAGGTATGTGCAACCATGCCTGGCTTAATTTTTTTTTTTTTTTTTTTTTTTTGTGGTACTGGGGATAGAACTCCCCAGGGGCATTCTACCTCCGAGCTACACGTCCAGCCCTATTTTTTATTCTTTATTTTTTGAAACAGGATTTCATGAGTTGCAAAGGGCCTTACTAAGTAGTAGCTAAGGCTGTCTTCAAACCATGATCCTCCTGTCTCAGCCTCCCAAAGGCTGAGATTACACGCATGCACCACCTTGCCCTGCTCTGGCTTAATTTTTTATTTGGAAACAGTGTCTTGAGAATGGCCTTGAACCTGTGATCCTCCTATCAGCCTCTCAAAGCATGTGGCACCATGCTTGGCTCTAATTTTTTTTTAAAGAATCTCAGTGTGCAGAACATGAAAAACTTGTATATTTAGCTGGATGTGGTGGTACACACCTCTAATTCCAGTATTTAGGAGACTGAGACAGGAGGATTGCAGGTTTTCAGATAGGCTCAGCCACTTAGTGAGGCTCTTTGCAACTTACTGTTTCAACATAAAATTAAAATAGGACTGGGGGTGTAACTCAGAGATAGAATGCCTGTGGTCTTAATCTCCAGTATTACTCTTTCCCACAAAAAAACAAAGGAACTCAAGAATTGATATTTAACATAGATGTATAACTATGTGAAGGACATTGACACTGGCCACCCTCCTCCCCATACTGGGAATTGACCCCAAGGGCATTCTTCCTCTGAGCTATATTCCCAGTTTTTTTGTTTGTTTGTTTGTTTTTGTTTTTTGTGGTACTAGAGGTGGAACCCAGAGGCTTTCTACCTCCGGGCTATACTCCCAGACCCATTTTTATATTTTATTTGGAAGCAGGGTCTCACTAAGTTGCTGAGGGCCTCACTAAGTAGCTGAGGCTGGCTTCGAACCCGTGCGATCCTCCTGTCTCAGCCTCCCAAGCGCGGGGATGACAAGCGTGGCCACCGCGCCCGGCTCCATTCCCAGCTTTGAAAGAGGGTCTTGATTAGTCATTGAGTGTCTTGCCACGTTGCTGAGACTCCTCCAACCTGCAGTCCTCCTGTTTTAGCCTCCTATTACAATTATCCACCACAATACCTGGCTGAAACTTAAAAAAATTATTAAATGTACAGTGGTGAAGAATATAGATACTACTATTATTATTAGGTGCTTCTAATAAGAAAGCAGCAGTTTTACCCAAAGATAAGTAAATGCCAGTACAGTGAAAGTTTTTGATATGGTGGATCTTCTGAAAGGGTCTTAGTGATCCCTGGGAGTATGTAGGCATCACACACACACACACACACACACACACACACACACACACACACACACATATATATATATATATATATATATATAATTTTTTTTTTGGTGGTCCTGGGCTTCCTGGAAACCCTTCTACCTCTGGCTACACTCCCAGACCTATTTTTACATTTTTATTTGGAAACAGGGTCTCCTAAGCCAGCGCTCGCGGCTGGCTTCGAACCTTCGCGGTCCTCCTGTCTCCGCCTCCCGAGCGCGCGCGGGGATGACGAGCGTGCCCACCACGCCCGGCGGGCATCACTTTGAGAACTACTTGTCTGTAGAAATCCTTCTTCCTTGGCACCTACTAAGAAAAAAGAAACCAGGAACCTTCACTGTCGTAGTTATCAGTGAATCTCTGTCTCCCTACATTCAAACCCTTCTACCTCACCTGTGCTGTGCTGCATCTTGTGTTTATTACAGTGTCTCATTTTGATGTCTTTCTAGAGGACTGTATGAAAGTATAATTTATAAATCACAGGTGAGTTTTGCATTTTTCTTTCTTCATCTGTTTTTTACCAAGTATGGTGAGGAGTAATTGGAAACCTACTGGATTACAGTTATTGACAGGTGGGAACCAGATAGCTGCTTTTTAGAACCATATACCAAGGATGCTTTTCATACACAGCACAGCTCGGCATTGTAAAAACACTGGGCTACTCAGAGTGGATTACATCACCATTTTCACTTTTGTATTTATTGCTCAGAGTGAAAGGTGATGTCACTACTATCCACTTTGTGTTTCCAGTACCCAGAACACTAAATACTTTATGAATGATTGAATGACTAATCTTACTCAGTTATTATGTTATTTGTCTGACACCAATTTTCTGAGTAAATGACAAAGTTGCCCTTAAATTATGTATTAAGTTATAGTTCTTGATATGCTTTCTTTATATGCTTTAGAACTTAAAAAACTTAAATCAGATAATGTGACTGTGCTACTTAAAACCTTCAGTGATTTCCCCCCCCCCCTTTTTTTGCAGTTTTGAGTATGGAACTCGGGCATTCTACCTCTGAGCAACACCTCCAGCCCCAGTTTTCTTTCTTTCTTTCTTTCTTTCTTTCTTTCTTTCTTTCTTTCTTTCTTTCTTTCTTTCTTTCTTTCTTTCTTTATTGTGTGGCACTGGTGATGGAACCCAGGGGCATTCTATCTCTGAGCTACATCCCCAGCCCTATTTTTTTATTCTTTACTTTGAAACAGGGTCTCACTGAGTTGCAGAGGGCCTCACTAAGTTAGCTGAGCTGTCCGTGAACCAAGATCCTCCTGTCTCAGCCTCCCAAATGCTGGGGTTACAAGCATGTGCCACCACGCCTGGCTTATTTTTTATTTTGAAACAGAGTCTCACTGAGTTGCAAAGTAGCTGAGGCTGGCCACAAACCGTGATACTTCTCTGCCTTCCAAATACTGGGATTACTTCAGTGATTTTCTGTTGTACTTAAACTTCCAATTACAGCCTACTAATTTGGCGTATGTCTCCCTGCCTTATCTCAGATCTTTTGTCTTTTTTCCTCCTGTTCACTATGTTTTAGGATTCATGAAGACTTGCTTTTTTTCTCCCAGACTCCTTCACACACTTCCCTTCTTACCCAGTGGCCATCGTAGTTGCTGTCTTCCTTCCTCCACATTTGTTAGCTAGCTCTTTACTTGGTGCTTAAGGGTGCCCTTCTGACTACATTTTTGGAAATAATGCTTTTCCTCTACTACACACAGACTAACAATGAAATAATTCTGCTTATTTATGTCTTAGTATTTATTGCAGTTTGAGCTTTCATAGTTTGCTTACTTATTTACTGTTTGTTTCCTCCTCTAGAATATATGGTTCATGCTGTGTGTGGTGGTGCACACTTGTAATCCCAGTCCTTGCAAGGCTAAGACGGAAGGCTGGTAGGTTTGAGGACAGTCTTAGCAAGTAGTGAGACGCTTATCAACCTAGCGTGTTTCAAAATAAAATAGGGCTGGAGATTGAACAACCCTGGGTTCAAATCCCAGTAGAACACACACACACACACACACACACACACACACGCACATTGTGTGCTCTATGAGAATATAGACCTACTGGAGCCAAGTGTGGGTGTGCACACTTGTAATCCCAGCATTTGGGAGGGTGAGACAGGAGGATCACAGTTCGTGGACAGCTTCAGCTACTCAGTGAGGCTCTTTGCAACTAGTGAGACCCTGTTTCAAATTAAAAAATAGGGCTGGTAGTGTAGCTCGGAGGTAGAATGCCCCGATTCCATTCAATACCATAAAAAATAAATAAAGAAGAATATAGACCTACCTGTTTTGATAATATATCCCTATGTCCAGAAGTAGTTCTAGTACATCATAGGCATTTTGGAAATATTAATGAAATAAATTGATGAATAAGTGAAAAGAATATATGGAGGAAAATGATTTTGGTTTACACATAGATATTTTAATAAATGAAGTTTTTGTATTAATAACTGTAGACTACAGATAATTTTGTTCTACGAGGTTATTGGGTTATATTTTATATATTACGGTTTTTGTTATATTAATTTGCCTTTGAAACATGAGCTTTTTATTTATTTATTTTTTACTTAATTATTTTTTGTGGTGCTGGGGATAGAACCCAGGGACATCCTACCTCGATGAGCTATATTCACAGCTCTATTTTATTTTGAAACAGGGTCTTGCTAGGTTGTGGAGGGCCTCACTAAGTTGTTGAGGCTGGCCATAAACCTTTGATCCTCCTGTTTCAGCCTTCCAGGTTCTGGTATTATAAGGGTGTGCCACTATGTCCTGCTAGGATTTTTTTCTTTCTTTTTTTTTTTTACTAATAAATGAACAAAATGTGATTCTGAACAATTGCTTAAAAAGTACAATAGAGTATAAGATTAATTTCTGGTAAAAGTAAGTATGTAAGTAAAAAGGTTAAAACTTTTGCTGTTTATAACTACAGAAAATGATCATTTTTATTTTTACTTATTTAGGTAAATTAACACTTTCAGTGTTAATAGCTTTTATTTTAGAGATTTGGAAATATGTGACATGTCTTTTTTTTAATGAATGAACTATCTCTTATTTTTTTGACAACCAATAGAGACCATATTGGAAAATAGTGACACTCTTAGTGTTTAATGACGAGTTTAGTGATATTTGCTCTAAGTGATTGTAGGTTTTTGTGCTATTTGTGTGTGTTTATTATTTTAATAACTTTTACTTTGGAACAATTTTAGATTTATTGAAGAGTTGCAGAGATGATAGTTTCTATATATTTCTCACTCAGTTTCCTTTAATGTTAACATTATATTGATATGGTACATTTGCTAAAAATAAAAATAGTAATTGGCCAGTACTGTTAACTTCAGATTTTGATTTCACCAATTTTTATACTAATGCACTTTTCTTCTTTTAGAATTCAATCTGAGATACTACATTGCAGTTAGTGATCATGTCTTTAGTCTCCTCTGATCTGGCTATTAATCGTTTTTTGTTTTTTATGACACAGACACTTGAAGAATATTGTTAGGTATTTTATAGAATGTTCCTCAAGTTGGCTTTGTGGGGTTTTTGTTTTGTTTTTGTCCCCATATGATCAGACGGGGTTATGGGTTTGGGGAATGAATACCACATCATATATCAGGGGAATATGACAAATGTTGGTGAGGTTGGCCTTGATTGTTTGGTGTGGTAAGCATTTTCCAGGTTTCTCTGCCATGAAGGTCATTAAAGTTCAGTCTGACTCTTGGAGGGAGATATATCTACATATATTGTTTGAGTTCTTCTGTAAGGAATTTTTGTACCCTCATCTAGTTATTTATGCAACCCTTTATATCACATGGAATCCTTTATTTGTATCACATAGATTCAGATAATGCATATTTGTTTTGTGCTTTGAGAAAAGTAATCCAACTGTACGCTGCTTTGCTGCTCAGACTCTTCTAGTTTGAGCCATTGAGGAGCATTTTTAGGTTGGTTCCTGCATTGCTTTGTCGTGCTCATTCATTTGATGTTTAGCTTTTCTATTGTTCCAAGCTCATCCTGTATTCCACAGTCCCAGCTGTAGAATGCACCATTTCTCCCAGGAGTCTTATTTCCTTTCTATTTTGTGCTTTTCTTGTGTGTGTGGTACTGGGAATTGAACCCAGGGGCATTCTACCCCTGAGCTACACCCAGGCCTATTAATTTTTACTTTTTATTTTGAAACAGTTTTGCTAAGTTTTACTAATGAGGGCCTAGGTAAGGTGCTGAAGTTGGCTTCAAGCCCGTTATCTTTCTGTCTGTCTCAGCCTCCAAAGTACTCATGCCTGACAAGTCTCACTTTTCTTTCTTTTTTTTTTTTTTTTTTTCTTGGTATGGGGATTGAACCCAAGGGCATTCTACCTCCCAACCTACACCCTGAGCCTCTTTTAATTTTTATTTTCAAACAGGGTCTTGCTAAGTTGTGGAGGGCCTCACTAAGTTGCTGAGGCTGGCCTCAAACCTCGGATCCTTCTGTCTCAGCTTCCTAAGTATTGGGATTACAGGCATGTGCCATCATGCCCAGCAAGTCAGTCTCACTGACTTTCTCTTACTGGGAAATATTCTTTATTGACTAAGCTTTGAGTTCACCAAGTGCGGTGTGCTTATATGTCCCTTATTTCTCCGAACCACATTATGATGTGAGACTACAATGCACTAGTAAAAGAATGTTTTAAAAAAATAAACTGCTGGGCGTGGGCGCACATTTTTAATCCCAGCATTCAGGAGACTAAGACCGTAGGATAGCAGTTCAGGATAGCAGTTCGCAGACAGCCTTAGCTACTTAGCGAGGCCCTTCACAACTCAGTGAGACCCTATTTAAAAAAAAACAAAACAAAACACTAAAAAATAGGGCTGGGGTATAGCTTGGAGTCACAATGCCCCTGGGTTCCACCCCCAGTACCACCCCCCCAAAAAAATAATAAACCTAATATCTGAGTATGAGTATTTATGGCTGTAGGGTGTCTGTTATAGTTTGGACCTGAAATGTTTCCCCATAGCTCACATGTTAAAGGCTTGGCCCCCAGTGTAGCAGTGTTCATGGGGGGGGGGCGCTTTAGAAGGTGATTGGCTCAAGGGGGCTCTACCTGCATCAGTGGATTAATCTGTTGATGGGTTCATAACTTAATAGGCTACTGGGAGGTGACGTAACCTTAAAAGGCAGGCCTGGCTGGAAGAAGCAGTTTTTGGGGCAGGACTCTAGTCTGTCTCTTGTCCCTGCCCCTGCATGCTCTGGCCACACTCTGCTTCCTGGCTATTGTGAAGTGAGCCCAGCTGTGCAGCATCACACCTTTTTGCCAAGATGCACAGCCTCACTACTGGCTCAGAAACAGTGGAAGCCAGCCTATCAGGTCCTGAAGCCTCTGAAACTGTGACCCAAAATAAATCTTTCCTCCTTAAAGTTTCCTTCCTCGATTATTTTGTTGTAGCAACAGAAATCTGACAAGTATCCCTGTTTCTATTTTTTTTTAAATATTTTTATTTGTTTGTGGTACTGAGGGTGGAACACAAGGGCTTTTCTACCTCCAGGCTATACTCCCAGACCTATTTTATAGTTTTTTTGGAAATGGTCTCACTTAGTTGCTGAGGCTGGCTTTGAACCTACATGATCCTCCTGTCTCAGCCTCCCAAACTCTGGGATTATAAGTGTGCGCCACCATGCCAGGCTTATTTTATTTTATTTTTTGTGGTACTGAGGATTGAACCCAAGGGAATACTCACAGCCTGATTTTATTTCAGATATGTAAACAGGGTCTCACCAGGTTAATTAGAGTGTCACTACTTGCTGAGGCTGTTCTCAAACCTGTAATCCTCCTGTTTCAGCCTTCCAAGTACTGGGATTACAAGCATGTTCCATCACCATAAATATATGTTTATACAAAGCATGGTGGCTTCTGCCTGTAGTCTCAGTACTTGGGAGGCTGAGATAGAAGGATTGCAGGTTCAATGTTCCAATATTGGGAATGGCCTAGGAAGATTTGAGAAAGCTCTGATTAATATATTTCAAAAATTGGTGAAAGGACTTGGTTTCTGCCAAAAAAAGCAGGCAACTATTTCAATGTAAATTAACCTAGCTAAAGGTAGTTAGCAAGTCATTAGGAGAGGGGAACTAGGACTTCATCCTCATTCTAAAGACAGGTTTACATAATAATTGGGTAATCTAGCTAGGATGGGAGGAGGGGGTCGACTTTCCTGAAAGGTGACACCTTGCAGGAGGAACCTTACAGGGACATTTACTATGTCAGAATTACGTGAACAAAATGGAGGACATGTGTATAAAAAGGCCTGGTCCAGCCGGGCATGGTGGCGCACGCTTGTAATCCCTGCGCTTGGGAGGCGGAGACAGGAGGATTGCGCCAGCCACGCTGGTTTAAGCGACCCTGTTTCCAAATAAAAATATAAAAAAATAGGTCTGGGAGTGTAGCCCAGAAGTAGAAGGGTTTCCAAGAACCCCAGTACCACCAAAAAAAAAAAAAAAAGTCTGGTCCACATGATGTGTCTTTGGTGAATTCATTCGAACTCCCCCTTATCCCCCATGCCATTTCTGAATGGCATGGGGCTGTAACTGTCTTCTGTATTCCTATCTTTTTAATAAACTTCTTTAAATCTTCAGCAAGAGTCCGGGCTAATGTGTATTTATCCTTAGCTCAGGACAAGAACCCGCGGTTTTTCTTTTCTTTTTTTTTCTTTTTTCTTTTTTTTTTGGTGTTTGTGTGTGTGTGTTTTGAGGGAAATTATGTCCGGAACCCTAACAGGGGTCCTTGGGGACAGTTTCCCCAAAACCATAACGTATTCTTAAACCGTAACATTCAAGGGCAGCCTCAGCAATTTAGTGAGGCACGCTGCAATGTAGTGAGACCCTGTTTCAAAATAAAAAATACAGCTGGGCGTGATGGCTCATGCTTGTAATCCCAGTACTTGGGAAGCTGAGACGGGAGGATCGCAGGTTCAAGGACAGCCTCAGCAAATAGTGAGACTCTCATCAGCCTGTTGGGACCCTCTGTCAAAATACAAATAAAATAGAGCTCAGGGTGAAGCTCAAAGATCGAATGCCTCAGGGTTCAATTCCCAGTACCACACACAAAACACAACAATATGAATTTATATTCATTTCTCTACTGCTGATCCAATACCCCTTGCTTATTTGTCGTTTCCCTCTTTAACAGTAAGAAACCCCTAGTTGGCATGGTGGCGCACGCTTGTAAATCCCCGCGCTTGGGAGGCTGAGACAGGAGGATCGCACGGGTTCGAAGCCAGCCTCAGCTACTCAGTGAGGCTTCCAGCAACTTAGTGAGACCCTGTTTTCAAATAAAATATAAAAAAGGTCTGGGAGTATAGCCCGGAGGTAGAAAGCCTCTGGGTTCCACCCCCAGTACCAACAACAACAACAAAAGAAACCCCTATCCACCATTCATTTCCTCTTTGTTCAAACCAGATGTGAACATACAGGAGGCTTAGATTTTTTTTTTTTTTTTTTTTTTTTTTTGGTGGTACTGGGGTTCCTGGAAGCCCTTCTACCTCTGGGCTACACTCCCAGACCTATTTTTATATTTTTATTTAGAAACAGGGTCTCCTAAGCCAGCGCGCGCGGCTGGCTTCGAACCTGCGTGATCCTCCTGTCTCCGCCTCCCAAGCGCGGGGATTACAAGTGTGCGCCACCACGCCCGGCTAGAATTCTTAACCTATGTCTTTGTGTGAAACAAATTTGCCAGCTAGAGTATAGGTTGATACATAGTTCTTGTTTTTTTAGCTTTATAATTTCTATCAAAGCATTGTTTCTCAGAGTTAAGTAACTTTGGAAAGTTACTAAACTTTATACCTGTTTCCCTCCCACTCACATGAGTGAGATGGTGTCCTATATTTATAGTAACAGATACATCTGTCATCTCTATTCATTCTGAAGTATCCATACAAACCAAAATTTTATTTTTGTTTAGCTTGTATTAATTTAAGTAATTTTTTTTGTGGTACTGGGATGGAACCCAGAGGCATTGTACCTCTGAGCTACACCCCCAGCCCTATTTTGCTGAGGGTCTCAGCAATGTTACTGAGACTGGCCTTGAACCTGTGATTCTTCTGTCTCAGTCTCTCCAAGTACTGGGATTAAGCTACAGGTATAGCTCAGTAGCAGAGTGCTTGTCTAACATGCATAAGGCCCCGAGTTCAATCTCCACTCTTGTAAAACAAACAAGTATTGGGATTACAGGTATGTGCCACCATGCCTGTTATGTACATCTGTCCCTTCTTCCTTCCTGCCATTTAAAAAATAAAGAATCACACTTTTATATTTATGGCAATTAGTAAATGCTCTCTGATGGTTCTTTTAATGATGAAAACATTGAAATTCCTTCCTCCTTTCCTCCCTCCCCTCCCTTCCTTCCTTCCTTCTTTCCTTCCTTCCTTCCTTTTGTAGTACTGGGGATTGAACCAAGGGGCATTCTACCTTTGAACTATGTATCCAGCCCTATTTTATTTTATTTATTTATTTTTTTGCAGTACTGGGGATGGAACCCAGGGGCATTCTACCTCTGAGCTGTACCCCAGCCCTATTTTTTATTCTTTATTTTGAACCCAAGTCTCACTGAGTTGCAAAGGACCTCACTAAGTAGCTGAGGCTGTCCTTGAACTGTGATCTTCCATCCTCTGGTCTCAGCCTACCAAATGCTGGGATTACAAGGGGGGTTCCACCACGCCCTGCTCCCTATTTTATTTTTTATTTTGAAATAGGGGCTGCTAAGTTGTTGAGAATGGTCTTGAACCTGCAGTCCTTTTGTTTCAGCCTCCCCAGTATTGGGATTACAGTTGTCTGCCATCATGCTGAGCTATCTCATTTTGTTGTTGTTGTTGTTACTGTATTGAGGATGGAACCCAGGAGCATTCTACCTCCGAGCTGCACCCCCAACCCTAGTTTTTATTCTTTCCTTTTTCTTTTTTTTTCTTTTTGTGATGCTGGGGCTGTAACCCAGAGGCTTTCTACTTTCGGGCTACACTCCCAGACCTATTTTTAATTTATTTGGAAACAGGGTCTCAGTAAGTTGCTAAAGGCCTCACTAAGCAGTTGAGGCTGTGCTCAAACTGTGATCCTCCTGTCTTAGCCTCTCAAATGCTGGGATTACAAGCATGTGCTACCATGCCAGACTTGGATGTATGACTTTTCCAGTGCAATTGAGATAGTATGTTATTTATGGTATAAGGCAGAGATAGGTTTAGGTTACCTTAAGTAATAGAAATTCATTATGGGAAAGTAAGGGACACATCTCATTTGTTGCTTAGCAAGGTATGTCTGGAAGAGAAAGAGTGGTTTAGGAAGTGGGCAGTCATTTGGGGAACTAGGGAGCTCTCGTAGGTAGGGAACTACTCTGCTGTTGAAGTGGCACTTTTCTAGAAGGAGGCTATGTTAGGAATAGCTCTTTGGGCCCTACAGCAGATTTGTTGAATTGGTTAAACTTCTCTAGGATTTTGATGTTAGGTGATTTAAGGTCTGCTTCTTTTGAATTGCTACTTTTGAATTGACTAAGTTAAAACTGTGAGGAGCCAGGCTTGGTGGTGCACACCTATATTCCTAGCTGCTCATAAGGATGAGGCAGGAGGATTCCAAGTTAGAGGCCAGCCTGGACAATTTAGTGAGACCCTGTCTTAAAATTTGAAGAAGAAAAATAAAAAAAAGAAAGGGGTGGGATAGGGTTGGGATGTAGCAGTGGCGGAGTGCTTGCCCGGCATGTGCAAAGCTCTGGGTTTAGCTCCCATTACAGAAGTAAAACAAAACACTGACAGCAATAACACCAGTATGAAGAAGATAAATGAGAGGGAGAAGCTGGCCCTGGTGGCAAAGAATGCCTGTAATTCCAGTTCTTGGGAGGGTGAAACAGGATAATTGCAGGTCTGAGGACAGCATGTGGTAACTTAGTGAAACCCTGTTTTAAAATAAAAAATTAAAACGTAGCTCATAAGTAGAATGCCCCTAGGTTCAATCCCTAACACCACACACACACACAGAGAAAAAAAGAAATCATACTTTTATAACAATTCTGGCAATTAATAAATGGTCTTTGTAAAAGATGAAAACACATTGGGATTTATAATTTTCAAAGATTTACTTCAAAGTGATATTTCAGGATTTTTTTTAAAATAAGAAAAGGTAGTTTCTTAATAGTCATTAATGTTGCAGTGAAATATGTTTGGTGTGTGAGGGGAGAAATAATTCCCCCAACACAACCACACAAACAAAACCAGAAAAACCACGGGTCCTTGTTCTGAGCTAAGTATAGATACACATTAGCCCGAACTCTTGCTGAAGATTTAAAGAAGTTTATTAAAAAGATAGAAATACAGGAGATAGTTACAGCCCTATGTCAGAGAATGGCACAGGGGGGCAATTCGAATGAATTTACCAAAGAACCCCAGTATGCTGAGTGTTCTTATCCTGACCAAGTCTGCGGCAGGTCCTTTGATATGTAGATATGTTGCCCCATCTCTTAGCCCAGTTTTCTGCTGTCTCCATCCCAGCCAGATTTGCCCCAGAGAGGGGGGCAGCCCTGTCTCCCGACACAGACCTCCATACCTTTTGTTACACTCCCAAGATGTGTTAAATTGCTTCTCAGGGATCTGGGATTTCCTCCCATCCTCTAGGCAGCATGTCTCTCTTTAGAAATGTAAAGAGACTCCTTCCCTGGCTCTGGCTTTCTTTGCTTCTCCTTAGAAATGTAAAGAGGCTCTTCCTGACAATCCTGGCTTTCTTTAGAACAAAGGATATATTTTCAAAATTGGAAATCTTTCCCAATACTGGTACATTAATACATTTTAAAACCTCTTCCCAATACTAGTACAATTAATTTGTCTTATGTGATACTTAATCCTGGCCAGGTGTGGTGGCACACACTTGTAATCCCAGCATTTGGGAGGCTGAAGACAGGAGCATCGCGGTTTGTGGACAGCCTCAGCTACTTAGTGAGGCCATTTGCAACTCAGTTAGACCCTGTTTCAAAATAAAGAATAAAAAATAGGGTTGGGGTGCAGCTTGGATGCCCCTGAAGTCCACCCCAAAAATCAAAAAACAAAAAACTTGATTTTTTTTTTACATCTTTTCTTACTTTTGGTAGAGGCTCTGTCTCTGCCATGTTGATGTTTCTTTGTTTCTGATAGGATTTGAGAGATGCACAAAGGGCAAGCTCATAGTATATGTACTAGTATTGGGAATGGCCTAGGAAGATTTGAGAAAGCTCTGATTATTAATAGATATATTTCAGAAATAATTGTGTCAAAATGGCAGACCTGGAGGGAGAAAGGCTTGGCTTTGGTCAGGAAGCAAACAGCTATTGAAACTTAGATTGACTTAGCTAAAAGTAATTAGCAAGTCAATAGAGGGGAGCTAGGGCTTCCTTTTTCTAAAGACAGATCTACAGGATAGTCTAGGGAGTCTAGGGAGGGTCCTAGCAGGGGGTTGACCTTCTCCCTTCATGAAAGGAGACACCTTGCCACACCTTGTTGGGGGAGGTACCTTACCGGGAAGCTTACTGTGTCAGAATTATGTAAACAAGATGGAGGTTATGGGTATAAAAGGTCTGGTCTACATGTTGTATCTTTGGTGGGGCATTCACTCGAACTACCCCACCATGGAATGGCATGGGGCTGTAACTATCTTCTGTATTTCTATCTTTTTAATAAACTTCTTTAAATCTTCAGCAAGTGTCTGAGCTATGTATACTTATCTTTAGCTCAGGACAAGAACCCGTGTTTTCTTCCTGTTTTTCTGTTTGTGTGGCTGTGTTGGGGGAATTTCTCCCCTCACACACCGCAACATATTTCACCGTAACAGTATAGGCACATGTAGTAAAATGAATATATGTGGATACATGTGAAATGGTCTTCTTTAAGCAGAGTTTTCCCTCTTCATTTTCTAGGTGAGGGAACCGGGGCCTGATCTGGTTTGTAAGAGAGCTGGGAATGGAGCCTGGATCACCTGCCTCTGGAGTAGTCAGTGTGGTGTGCGGGAAAGTCAGCTCAGCTAGACCAGCTTGGCTCATGGTCTTCTTGGTGCTGCCATTTATTAGCTTTAAGACCCTGGTGAAACCTCATGTTTCTGTTTATTTGTGAAGTAGAGATGATACTACTATGCCATAAGATTGTTGTGAGCTAACTGTGTGGTGGGTGACTGTGTGTGTGCGTGCACGCGCACTGTGTTTTGGGTGTTGCTAGGAATCAAACCCAGGAGCATTCTGCCTTTGAGGGCTGAGTCTCTCCTCGTAGCTGAGGTTGTCCTTGAACCTGGGATCTTGTCAACCTCCTAAGTACTGGGATTATAGGCATGGGCCTGGCTTAAATGGGTACAATTTTACTTTACTTTTTATTCTGAAGTACTTTATCCAAAGTAATATTTGCTTCTGTATTCCAGTTTATTGCAGTAATTAAATGTTGAGCATAAATATTTCAAATTATATTTTGCATGTCATCATGGTACAGTGTAATCATGTTCATGCTTGTATTCTGCTACAGTAAACAGGATAGTTTAGAAAGGCCATAATTAATAGATGTTTAAAAATTGCTTTGATGTGCTAGATGAAAGCTGTGCTACCAACACCAAATGCCAGTGTTTAAAATTACATTCTCTTTTTTATTTTATTTATTTAATTTTTTTGCGGTACTGGGAATGGAACCCAGGGGCATTCTACCTCTGAGCTACAATCCCAGGCCTATTTTTGTGTGTGTGTGTGTGGTACTGGGGGTGGAACTCAGGGGCTTTTCTACCTCTGGGCTATACTCCCAGACCTGTTTTATACTTTATTTGGAAACAGGGTCTCACTAAGTTGCTGAGAGCCTCACTAAGTAGCTGAGGCTGGCTTTAAACCTGTGCGATCCTCCTGTCTCAGCCTCCCAAGCTCTGGAATTACAAGTGTACACCACCACGCCCAGCTTGCACTCTCCTTTTTAGCATGTTATGTTAGCTTGCGTCTTATAGAATTAACTATAGAATTGATGGCCTGCAATATATGCGTAATGTGACTGTGTGGGGAAAATCTTTAGCAGCTTTATCTTTAAAAAATGTTCTTTGAGCCGGGCGTGGTGGCGCACGCTTGTAATCCCCGCGCTTGGGAGGCGGAGACAGGAGGATCACGCAGGTTCGAAGCCAGCTGCGCGCTGGCTTAGGAGACCCTGTTTCCAAAATGAAAATGTAAAAATAGGTCTGGGAGTGTAGCCCCGAGGTAGAAGGGCTTCCAGGAACCCCAGTACCACCAAAAAAAAACAATGTTCTTTGAGGGTGTATTCATTCGAGTCACCCCTCCATGCCAGTGTGGTATGGAGCTGTACCTATCATCTGTATTTCTATCTTTCAATAAACTTCTTTAAATCTTCAGCAAGAAAAAAAAATGTACTTTGAGATTCAGGTTATTTTCTTTTTGGATACAGGTCTATAGATAAGTCATTAAATGCCCAAATGTTGACTTTTTCACAGTTAGCTTTCTTTGTTGTGAAGTATAAAAATATGATTGCTAAGATTCCATGTGAAATGTAATCTTAGGCAAATGTAATTGACCTAATAATTGCTAATGAATTATGTCTGGGATGCTGTAGACTTCACATTGGGAGACCTCGATAGGGTGAAAGGAGGTAATATTAACTACCTTTGTTTTTTTGAAGTAATATTCATTTGTTCTCTCCATTTTATTGTATCTCATTTTTTTCTGTACCTACTTGATAACTTTTACACCCAACCAGCAAAATATAATTGCTGTAAGAGTCTTAATTTCTCATAATCACCAACTCCAGTGAGTGGCAGTTTTTCTGTTGCTGTCTTGGTGGTCAGCATTCTCAGAAAGGAACCTTTATTGGCTCAGAGCTTTTGGAGATTGGCAGTGCAGGCCAGTCAGGCTGTGCCTGTGGAGCCCCGGGGGTGGAGTGGGAAGTGGAGAGAGGGAGAGAGCTGGCCTTGCCTCACGCACACTATGGAGGCCTGGAGCAGGAGGCGGGGAGGAGGGCACAGTCCCCAAGGCCACACACTCCCAGACCTCCTTTAGCTAAGGCCACGCCCCACTCCAGCATTGCCTCCACGGGAGACACTCTGATTCCAGGCCATTACAGCTTTTCCTGTGGGAGTCATTGAGGAGCTTGGGGCGCTCTCCATGCTCTCGAGGATCCCATAACTGCGTCTTCCTTGGGCTTCAGCTCCCTTTGTTGCGCTGCGCTCTTTTCCCGCCTCAGTGGGCCCATGCTTTTTCTCCTGTGCCCAAGGGTCTCTGTATCAAGACTTGGAGCATTGTGCTTGCCATTATCTGTCTATAGTTCTCATTTTTTGTTTTGTCTTTACCACCTTAATTAAAGGATTGTGGAGTCTGCTTCTGTCCTTGGTCTCTTTTCCTGTACTTAAGGCTTTATTTGTTTCTGGTTATCTTTATCCAGTTGCCTTGTTGTCTCCTCTAACTTTCAGAACATCAGAGTCCTCATGGTAGAACAAACTTTATTGTCTTCCTAAATTTTGTCGTTTGTACGGGTACAAATGTCATTTATCCAGCCTCCTGTTTTATTTTGATTTTAGAAGCAGAGATTACCTGTGTCACCCTCTTTACCCTTGAACTCCTGCACTTAGATAGTTCTCCTACCTAAGCCTTTTGAATCGCTGGATCTATAGGCACCTGGCCTTCAGCTGGTCATTTAGTCATCGTTGGCTTTTACTTGCTTCCCTCCACTTTATTTAGAAGCAAATTTCTATTCAAACTGCTTAGCGCAGCTTGGGAAATGTTAGTTTATAGGATTGGAGTAATTCACAAAATTGGCCTAAGCAGAGAGGAGTTTGAAAGGGAGTTCTTTATTTTATTTTTATTTATTTATTTATTTTTGGTGGTACTGGGGGTGGAACCCAGGGTTCCCCCCCCCCTCCAGGCTATACTCCCAGACCTATTTTACACTATTTGGAAATAGGGTCTCACTAAGTTGCTGAGAGCCTCACTAAGTAGCTGAGGCTGGCTTTGAACCTGTGCATTCCTCCTGTCTCAGCCTCCCCAAAGCTGGGATCACAAGTGTGCACCACCATGCCCGGCAAGCTCTTATTTTTTTAATAGAAAAAAATTTTAAAGGTACTGGAGATTTAACCCAGGGGCATGCCTATGAGCTATGTCCCCACCCCCTCTTTTTTGGGGGGAAACAATTTTGCTCAGTTGCTGAGGCTGACTTTGAATATGCCATCCTCTTCTTTCAAACTCCCAAGTACTGGGATTACTGGCAAGCGCCATCATGCCCGCCTGATAGAAAGTTTAAAAGAAGGTGCTAGTGGCATTGTCCAAGGCCTCTTAAGTATGCTATTGTCTGAGCATGGCCAAAACTTTCTGAAATGATTTCCTGGGAATTGGTGAGGGACTGCTTTAATCCCAGCAGCTTTCACATGAACATATCTGCTTCAGTGTCAGAGCCAGTGAAAACAGTCCAAAGAGACATAGAAGGGATTTGGCAGTGGGTACCCACACACATCTCAGATTCCATGTGTAGCCATATTCCTTTTTCTGTACTTAGTTTCCCCTAAATCATCAGCTTAGACCTCCCTGGGAAGCCCTTCATTGTCATGCATATCATAGGCCACTCTCCCTTTCTGTGCATCTCACATCTGGTATGCCTGTTCCCATCCCACCATCCACATTAGACATGTTTTTGTTTTTGTTTTTTTTTTTCCAGTTAAAATGGAAGAGCCTGCTGGGATTCTTTTTGTCTCCATTTGATGGTTGCTCAACCAGAAACTTAAGTCTTTTAGGTGGATGGGCTGGCACATGCAATACCAAGGCTCAATGAAAGAAAGACTTTAAACAAGCCACAGCAAATGCACAAACCAGGAATTACATTACATTATAGTTAATTACTTCAAAGATTTTTTTTGTGTGTGTGTGGTATTGGATTGATTCCAGTGGTATTCTACCTGTGAGCTTAACCCAAAGCCCTTTTTAAAAATAAAAAAGCTGGGCATGGTGGTGCACACTCTTAATCCCAGCATTTGGGAGGCTGAGACCAGAGGATCGCGGTTCACAGACAGCCTCAGCTATTAGTGAGGCCCTTATTCAGTGAGACTCTGTTTAAAAAAAAAAAAAGACTAAAAACTGGGCTGGGGGTGTAGCTCAGAGGTATAATACTCCTGGGTTGCATCCCCAGTACACTCCCCCCCCAATTTTTTTTTGTTGCTGGGATTTGAACCCAGAGGCATTCTGCCTCCAAGCTAAACCCCCAGCCCTATTTTATTTTTATTTTATTTAATTTATTTATTTTTTGCGGGTCTGGGGAGGGAACCCAGAGGCATTCGACCTCCAACCTACACCCCCTGCCCAATTTCTTTTTATTCTTTATTTTGAAACAGGGTCTCACTGAGTTGCGGAGGGCCTCACTTAGTAGCTGAGGCTGTCCGCAAACCTTGATCCTCCAGTCTCAGCCTCCCAAATGCTGGGATTACAAGCATGCGCCACCATGCCCAGCTTTTTATTTTATGTAATTAATTAATTAATTAATTTATTTATTTTTGTGGTACTGGGAATGAAACCCAGAGACCTTTTTCTCCCTCCGAGCTATACTCCCAGACCGATTTTATATTTTATTTGGAAACAGGGTCTCACTAAGTTGCTGAGAGCCTCACTCAGTAGGGAGGCTGGCTTTGAACCTGTGCGATCCTCCTGTTTTACCCTCCAAAGTGCTGGGATTACAAGTATGTGCCACCACGCCGGGCTTTTACTTTTATTTTGAAACAGGGTCTCACTACTTTCTGTGGCTGTCCTCTACTCAAACCTGCCATCCTCCTGTCTCTGTCTTTCAAGTACTGGGATTATAAGCATGCGCCATCATGCCCATCTGATACATTTCTATTCTATTTTGTACTGAGTGTTGAACCCAGAAGCACAACTGAGTGAAACCTGTGCCAGTATGGGGAATGGCCTGGGAAGACTTGGGAAAGCTCTGATTATTAATATTTAAAAAGAAAATAAGTGGTATATTTCAAAATAGTTGTGTTAAAATGGAGGCAGACATGGATAAAGAAAGGACTTGGTTTCTGCCTAAAAATAGGCAGCTATTCCAATGTAAATCAACCTAGCTCAAAGTAATTAACAAGTCAATAGAGGAGAGCTAGGGCTTCCTCTTTCTAAAGACAGATCTACATGATGATCTAGGGAGGATGGGGCAGGGTTTGACCTTGCCCTCCATGAAAGGAGACACCTCACCACACCTTGCTAGGGACATTGACATCGGAGTCACGCAAACAAGATGGAGGTCATGGGTATAAAAAGGCCAAGTCCACTTGTAAGCCCTTTGGTGTACTCATTCGAGTCATCCCCTCATGCCATCTTGGCATGGGGCTGTATTTCTATTTCCTGTATTTCTATCTTTCTAATAAACTCCTTTAAATCTTCAGCAAAGGGCCAAGCGATGAATACTTATTCTTAGCTTAGGACAAGAATCCTTGGTTTTTCTGTTTGTCTGTTTGTGTGGTGGTGGTGGGGGAATTACTTCTCCCCACACACACACCATGCACATTTCACCCCCGCAACAAAACCCTGTTTCAAAATAAACGGAAAAAATAATAGGGCTGGAGGTGCAGTCCAGAGTCAGAATGCCCCTGGGTTCCATCCCCAGCACCATAAGAAAAAGAAAAAGGAAAAAAAAAAAAAAAAAAAAAAGATGTGATCCTTCGTCCTTAGCCCCTTGAGTACCTGGGATTACAGGAATGGGCCACTGTGCCAACCTGATAGGCCTTTTAGCTTAGCGAGACCCTGTTCTAAAAAAGGGTGGAGGTGTAGCTTGGAGGTAGAATACCCCTGGCTCTATCTGCAATCCCCTTCCCCCTCAAAGATCTTATACGAGATAAAATTTTGCTTCATTGCTTTCCATTGCCTCATACTCCATTTTATGTGTTTCCCATAATTTAATTATCTTGTTTATTTTTAGTAGATGCCTAGATTGCTTCAGCTCTTTTGTTCCATCAGTTCACAGATGCACAACCATTAACAACCTCTCTTAACCACATTTCATTTGCTGTTGATGCTAGGCCTGGTCCAGTTTTTTTCAGATCAAATTTTGTGAGTGAAAACCCTTAAGGAAATTTCTACTACACAGACTACAGTGAGGATATGATGATATCTATAAATCTGTTTTTTGGTGGAAATATTAAAAATGAAAATTCTTTTTTCTTTTAAAATTTTTATTTTTTTCATCTGCATAAGAAAATATCACCTTGCATGGGAAGTGTTATCCTAGCCCTGCTTCTTTATTATTATTATTATTTATTTATTTATTTATTTGGTGGTACTGGGGGTGGAACCCAGAGGCTTTCTACCTCCAGGCTATACTCCCAGACCCATTTTATATTTTATTTGGAAATAGGGTCTCACTAAGTTACTGAGACCCTCACTAAGTAGCTGAGGCTGGTTTGGAACCTGTGCGATCCTCCTGTCTCAGCCTCCCAAGCGCGGGGATTACAAGCGTGCGCCACCGCGCCCGGCTGCCCTGCTTCTTTGTAATAAGGGAGACTTTTATTTTTCCACAGATTTTTGAATTTGGTATTTGTAGGGGTACTGGAAAGCAGGCTGGAAGAAGTGCTTCCCCCCCCCCCCTTTATGAGAAGTTAACTAGAGAAGTCTTCTCCCATATTAGGATTAGAAATAAGGTATTAAAATATAGTTAAGATAGAAGTAGGGTAGGATTGGAAATAAAATCAAGATCCATCCAAGGACAAGGGTAGGGGACCCACAAGGTCAAAGCCTCTAATCTCCAGCTTGCCAGCCAAGGTCTTTGTAAATGGGACCCCATCCCCATATCTCTGAGCTAGATCAGCAAACAAGGCCAGGCTAATCTGTTCTTCAGTGCAGAGATAAGCCTGGCCCAGCCAAGGTGGGTGGGAAAGGTAGAGCAGGCTCTGACGTGTGTGGATGCATGTTTTAAAATTATTGGTTGTACTTGTTTGTCCTTGTATCTGACTGGTTGTATTCTAAGGTTGGCGGGCTCTGACTTGTGTAACCACTCCCTCGTGTGTAACCACTCCCTCCTAGGGTTATAAAATTCAGAGCGTGGAGTGGGGAGGGGTCGAACCTCAGCCGTAGTGTCTTGGTCTTGACCCCTGGCTAGCCGGGACCATAAACCTCGCTTGCATTTTTACATCTCTTGTGAGTCCTTCGATATTTGGGTTGGTGGGCAATTCTTGGACCCTTCAGTATTAAATTAGCAAGATACACTAGGACCAACTAACTCAATTATGACCTGAAGAAACATTGAGAGAAAAGAAAAATACTAGAGCTAAAAATGGAAAAATACTGATTGTCAATTAAATCTTCATTAAGGATATATTGCAGATCTAATCTAAAACACTTGGGTCATTTTTGATAATTGTTTTGTATGACTCAGATTTGAATGGCCCTCACTAGATCATTTGGCCATGTGTCAGAGGGTAAACATGGTGTATCTTTTTGAAGCCTTTCTTTTTTATTTTTATTTTTACTTTTTGTGGTATTGGAGATTAAACCCAGGGGCATTCTACCTCCAAGCTTCACCCCCCCACATACACTCTATTTTATTTTTATTTCGAAATGGTCTCACTAAGAGTGTCTCCCTATGTCCTTCTGTCTCAGGCTCCTAAGTACTGGCTACAGGCATGTACCACCACACCTGGTTAGCAAATAGGGCCAGGCATGGTGGCGCAGGCTTGTAATTTTAGTGCTTGGGAGGCTGAGATGGGAGGAGCATGCAGGTTCAAAGCCAGCCTCAGCTACTTAGTGAGGCTTTCAGCAACTTGGTGAGACCCTATTTTGAAATAAATAATAAAATAGGGCTGGGGTGTGGCCCGGAGGTAGAAAGCCCCTGGGTTCCACTCCCCCCAGTATCACACACACACACACACACACACACACACACACACACACACACTAAGTAAATAGGTATATGCAGGATGCACCTGTTTGGTATATGACTAGGAGTTTTCAAATAAATGTGACTATTGTCAGTCTAGTTAACAATTGTTATCTCAAGAACTTTTGAACTAAAACAAAAGACTAAAAATAATTTTGAAGCTCGACATGGTGGCACACACTTATAATCTCAGTACTTGGGAGGGTAAGACAGGAGGATCACAGGTTTGAGGACAGTAGGTTTGAGGACAGCCTCAGCAAGTAATGAGACTCTTGTCAACCTACCAAGACTTTTTTTTTTTTTTTAAATAGGGCTGGGGGTGTAGCTCAGAGGTAAAAATGCCTCAGAATTCAACCCCCAGTACCCCTCCAAAGCAAAATTAAAAAAAAAAAAAGACTCTTAAACATGTAAATTTTCAGAAACAACGGAGGCCAATGTGGCTTCAAAGTAGTTTGGAGACAAAATTCTCTGCTTATTTATTGCTAATTTATAGATTATGTGATTTATTAATAACAATGAAAAATCTTAGTCATAAGCTTTCCATTAGTCTCTTAGCTGTATTTAGTATAGCATGTGCAGATAAATTCCTGTTTGGCACTGGGCCTCATATTTTGATGTTTATCAGATTCATCTAGAGAGCTTGTTAAAAATTCCTGGTGCCATCCCCAGAGATGGTGATGACATACCTCTGTGCTAGGACCTAGGGAGCTTTCTTAAATAAACACAACAGGTGACTCTGGTCTGTAGACCATCTCTTTTCCACTCTCTGGTATTGGGGACAGGGAACCTATGGGCATTCTATCTTTGAGCCTATACTTCCAGCCCTTTTTATTTTTTATTTTGAAACTAAGTTAGCTAAGTTACCCTGGCTGGCCTTGAACCTGAAATACTACTGTTCCAACCTCCTAAATTCTGAGATTATAGGTGGCCACCATGTTCTGCTTGTATACCACCTCTTGACTACTGTAGGGGTAAGAATAAGGATGCATGTGCCACCATGTCCCATAACTTTTTTGTTTTTTGAAACAGTGGTAATACAGGCCTCTAATGCCAGTACTTGGGAGGTTCAGACATAAGGATCACAAGTTTGAGGCCAGCCTCAGCAATTTAGTGAGACTGTTTCCAAAAAAAAAAAGGCAAAGATATAGGTCAGTAGTAGTGTGCTCCTAGGTTCAATCCTCAGTGCCACAAAACAAAATATAAAACCAAACCAAACCAAACCAAAAACCTGAACCAGGCATGGTGGTGCCTGAATTGAGACTGAGATAGGGTCACAGGTTCAAGGCCAGCCTCAGGAACTTAGCAAGGCCCTCAGCAGCTTGGTGAGAGTCTGTTTCAAAATAAGAAAAATAGCCGGGTGTGGTGGCGCAGGTTTGTAATCCCAGCATTTGGGAGGCTGAGACCGGAGGATTGCGGTTCGCGGACAACCTCAGCTACTTAGTGAGGCTCTCTGCAACTCAGTGAGACCCGATTTCAAAATAAAGAATAAAAAATAGGGCAGGGGGTGTAGCTCGGAGGTTGAATGCCCCTGGGTTCTACCCCCAGACCCGCAAAAAAAAAAATAGGGCCGAGGGTGTAAGGCAGGTGTGGTGGCTCATGCCTGTAATTCCAGTACTTGGGAGGCTGAGATAGGATCACAGGTTCAAGGACAGCCTTAACAATTTAGTGAGTCTCTCAGAAAGTTTGTGAGACCTTGTTTGAAATAAAAGAGCTAGGAGTGTCTTGAAGGTAGCCTGTCCCCTAGGTTTCATCCTAAGTGCCAAAATAAATACATATGAAAGCCAGGCGTAGTGACACATACTTGTAGTCCCAGCATTTGAGAGGCTGAGACAGGAGTATCACAGTTCGTGGACAGCCTCAGCTCCTTAGTGAGGCCCTTTGCAGCTCAGACCCTGTTTCAAAATAAAGAATAAAAAGTAGGGCTGTAGCTGTACCTCAGAAGTAGAATGCCCCTGGGTTCCATCCCCAGTACTGAAAAAAAAAAAAAAAAGGCCTGGTCTATAGTTCAGAGGTAGAACACCCCTGGGTTCAATTTCTAGTACACCCCCTCAAAAAAAAGGAAAAACCAAACTTGGTGGTACATGCCTGAAATCCCAATACTTGGGAGACTAGAAGGATCACAGGCTCAAGACCAGCCTTGGAACTTCATGAGACCCTGTTTTAAAAATAAAAAATAAATTTAGGCTGGAGGGTATAGCTCAGAGGTTCAATTCTTAGTAACATACATACAGACACACAAAAAAAGAAAAAAGAAGAGAAAACCTTCAAACCAACCAACCAATTACTGAATTACTACAGTAAATTGGAGAAGAGTATATACTGTGTATTTATAAACATTTGTGTATTGTATATGTATGTGTGTGTATATATAGAGGCATTCTACCTCCAAGCTACACCCTGAGTGTTACGGATTGGGAGAATATGGTTTGTGGAAACTGTTTCCCGGGAACCCCTGTGAGGGTCCCAGACACACTTTCCCCCAACCCATAACAAAACCCAAAACGACCCCAAACAGAAGAAAAAACCCGTGGATTCTTGTCCTAAGCTAATAATAAATATGCATAGCTTGGACAGTTGCTGAAGATTTAAAGAAGTTTATTAGAAAGATAGAAATACAGAAAATAGAAATACAGCTCCATACCAGACTGGCTTGGAGAGGTGACTTGAAATGAATACACCAAAGGGATTACACGTGGACTGGACTTTTATACCCATGACCTCCATCTTGTTTGGGTGACTCTGAGGTCCCTGTAAGGTACCTCCCCTAGCAAGGTGTGGTGAGGTGTCTCCTTTCATGAAGGTCAACCCCTCCTACCATCTTAGCTAGCTTATCCAGTCATGTAGATCTGTCTTTAGAGAAAGGCCTAGTTCTCCTCTCTTAAGATCTGTCTTTAGATAGAGACAAGCCTAGTTCTCCTTTCCTATTGACTGGTTAATTACTTTGTGCTAGGTTAATTTACATTGGAATAGCTGCCTATTTTAGGCAGAAATCAAGTCCTTTCTTTACCCATGTCTGCTGCCATTTTGACACAACTATTTTGAAATATATTAATAATCAGAGCTTTCCCAAATCTTCCTAGGCCGTTCCCAATACTGGTACACTGAGCCCTATATTTTAGTCTTTTAACTTTTTTTTTGTTTTGGTGATACTGGGGACAGAATCCAGGGGCCTTCTACTTCCGGGCTACACTCCCAGACCTATTTTATTTTTTTGGAAACAGGGTCTCTTAAGCCAGCTGAGGCTGGCTTCGAACCTGCGTGATCCTCCTGTCTCAATTTCCCAAGTGCAGGAATTATAAGCCTGCGCCACCACGCCCGGCTTTAGTCTTTACTTTTGAAACAGGGTCTCACCGAGTTGCAAAGGGCATCGCTAAGTAGCTGAGGCTGTCTTGGAACTTTGGATGCCAGCCTCAGCAACTTAGCCAAGTCCCTTAGAAAAGACCAAAAAAAAAAAAAAAAAAAAAAAAAAAGGAAAATTTGATGATCTCTTGGGAGTGAGAGAAGGAGATGAAGGTCAGGTGATTGAGATTTATGGTAAAAAGAGAAATTATATTCTCTGAAGATGAGTGAGAAAATTCACTAATTTACTGTGATATAAATGATAAGTAAAATAAAAAATTAAATGCGAGTAAAATAAAAATAATGTGCGTACGGCGGAGTGTGAAAAACACGAGAGAGGTCCGGTACACGTGGCATGTAAAGTTTTAATGGCACGGCTCTCCCGGGGATCAGGGCGAGGCACCGTGGGGCCCGCGCGCCTGTCCGAAGCTAGAGGACGCGGGCTCTCCTTTTAAAGGCATGCATCTCGCGAGATGGGGGTTTACTCGCGGGAATGCCCAATTCTCGCGGGGGTTTCAGCCCCTCCCTTGCCCTGCAGAGGTCATGTGACACAAAGTCACATGAGTGCAGGACCCAACTTAACATTCCGGCCTTTTGATGGTAGGGATAATGGATGACGATTGGACCCTCTAGCTTCTTCCTGCTGTCAAGGGGCGTCGTCAGGGGCCCCAGGCCGGGAGGAGTCGGGAGTTCAGTCCCCCAGAAGGGGGTGCAGGTGGGTGCATAGCTGCAGTGCGAATTGGAGGTTACCCTGGACAGCTTAGTGATGTGCGCTTGAGGAGGCTTGAACAGGCAAGGGCTATTAAAGAAAAAAACAAATCATGAGATTGAGCAGGCGACCAAAAAGGAGACTGGCTTACTCAGTACCTGGAGAGCTACCCTGAGCTGGCAAAGAGGATGGAGGTTGAGGGATCCAGGAGCTGTCAGTCTTCAGCCAGGCTGAGTAGGGCCAGCGGTGGGGCCTGGTCTGGAAAGGTGCTCCCCCTGTGTTGAGGCACCTGGGGCTCACCCTTTTCCAAGGGCATTGTTCCAGTGGCCCTCCTGGCCACACGCCGAGCAGTCTGATTGGTAGGCGTGGCTTTGCCCCACTTGAGGCAGGCTCCTGGAGGTAGTTGTCATTGCAGTCCTCCACACCTAGGTGGCGCTCCAGAGGGCTGAGCCGCCACCGCCAGCCAAAGGGCAGCTACCAGGGATCTGCTTTTTGGCAAAGTCAAGAGTGTATGCTCCATCTCCGCCTGTTTCTCTCTGGAATTAAAACTTAGATACTATGTTAAGGTTCTGTCAGCTGTGACGGACCTATACTCACAAAGAGCGCGTCCCGGGGCTGGTGTCTGGCAAGAATGGCAACGCAGACTCCCCACGGGCAGAGGGTGTTGCCCCAGCCCCGGCGTTTCCCACAGCACCTAGGGCGTGCCCACGCGGGCCGCCCAGCAAAATTGCAGTCTGGCGCGGGCCAAGATGGCGACTGTGACATCACCAGGCAGTGACTACGCGCCATCACAAAATGGCAGCTGGCGGGAAAATAAATGGAAGCTGATGGGGGAGAGCATTTGGAAGGATACCAGACCGCTTATAAAAGTTCCTAACTATTCCTGGGCCACCGCAACCTATTTCCCAACTCGTATCAAGGCAGACAGGCTCTCAGGGCATCTGCTAGTATAAAGGTTCGACTCCCCATAATTGGTTCGCGGGCGGAAACGAAGAACAGGAAATGGGCGTCCCCGATTTCCCTGCTCAATCGTTCGGAAACAGAGGTTAAGAGATAGGGAAGAACGTCTTCATTCCTTCTCAAAACCGGAGGATGACCTGGTCATCCGCAGCGTGGTCCCAGTGGACCGGGGGACAATGGGTCACCAAGCGCTTGGATTTTTAGGTCCCAGTGGACCGGAAGACCCAAGTCCGGAACCCGCTAACCAAGGGAAGGAGGCAGTTTACCGGAGTGAAGTGTTGCCAGCCAGCGCTGGCTGCGACAGAAGCGCTGAGAAGCTGCTGGGAGCGTGGTGGAGCTGGGGCGCGTGGATGCCGGTGGCTGGTGTGGACGGCACTGGCGGCTGGCGCAGGTGGGATCAGTGGGGGTGCGCAGGCGGCATGGCTTGCCGGGCCCGCGGCGTGGAGACAAAATGGCTTCCAGGCACGCGCCAGACGCTGAGGCTGGGCCCCAAGGAGCACCGCCAGTGAGCCTGGCTCGGGGCGGGTGGGGCAAACCGGCCAGAGGTCCCGGTGGTGACCGGAGAACCAAGCTGGAACGGTGCTTTAGGAGGTCCAAGCGGCAGGCAGAGGTCCTGGCCCGCGCAGGCGGTTGGCAGGCAGAGCAAGTGCCAAGCTGCCTGGCTCGGGCCGGAAAGATGGCTGCCGACTCCTAGGATTGGTTAGGAGTGGAAAGTGGGAGGGATTAAAGATTGTGAGGCCTCCAGTGAGGCCATGAGGTGGAGTGGGAGGGATTAAAGATTGTGAGGCCTCCAGTGAGGCCATGAGGTGGGAGGGGTTAAAGATGGCGAGGCCTCCAGTGAGGCCATGAGGTGGGAGGGGTTAAGGATGGCGAGGCCTCCAGTGAGGCCATGAGGTGGGAGGGGTTAAAGATGGCGAGGCCTCCAGTGAGGCCATGAGGTGGGAGGGGTTAAGGATGACGAGGCCTCCAGTGAGGCCATGAGGTGGGAGGGGTTAAAGATGGTGGGGCTAAGATGGCAGCCCCCCAGTGATTCCACGTGTCCAAGATGGCGGGCCAAGCTGGCGACCCTCCCCCCAGTAATTCCATGTGGCTGCTTACCGGAATGGCCAGGCCCAGGCAGCAGGGGTGGGCAGGCACAGGGTGAAGGGCGCCAGGGCGCGAGTCCGAGTGGAGGAACCAGCTGGAGCGCGGGCTGGACTTGGCGAGCTGGGGGCTGTTTAGCAGAGTGGCGGCCGCCTAGATGGAGGAGGCAGGCGGCCTCGGCAGGCGGGTCTAAGCAACGCCAGGCGCGGAGAAGACATAGGCACGCAGTGTGGCGCAGTCCGCGGGCTGCATGGTCCCATTCCAGCGGCGGGCGGCGTGGGCAGGCGGGAACGGCGGTTTTAGGAGGTCCAAGCAGCAGGCAGAGGTCCTGGCCCGTGCAGGAGGTCAGCAAGTAGAACAGGTGCCAGCATCACCCAAGGAGCCTGGCTCCGGGCGGGTGGAACTAGCAGCCTGGCGGCCGGTGGAGCCTGCACGCCCCGGCGGTGGTGGCCGCGGAAGATGGCCGCCGGCGCTCCGGAAGAGAGCACATGGGCGGGAAAAGATGGCCACCGGCTCTCAGCAGAGCTTGGGGCCGAAAAGATGGCCGTGAGCTCTCAGCAGAGCTCGTGGCTGGAAAGATGGCCGCGAGCTCTCAGCAGAGCTCGTGGCTGGAAAGATGGCCGCGAGCTCTCAGCAGAGCCCGGGGCGGGAAGAAGGCCGCCAGCTCTCCCGGAGAGCGCGGGGCCGGAAAGACGGCCTTGAGCTCTCAGCAGAGCGCGGGGCTGAAAAGATGGCCGTGAGCTCTCAGCAGAGCTCGGGGCTGGAAAGATGGCTTACGGTCCGGGCAGGCACGGGGCAGCAGCAGCGGCAGTGGTGGGACCAACGCCTGCAAGCGGAGCGCTGGTGTGGGACCTCACAGTCGAGCTGCTGGCGGGTCGGAGAGTCCGGGGCTCAAAAAGAGAGTAAAAATAAAACGAGAAAACAGAAAAAAAAAAAGGAAAAAAAATGGGGAGGGACCCAAGAGTTCTCCTGGTTCGGCACCAAATGATAAGTAAAATAAAAAATTAAATGCGAGTAAAATAAAAATAATGTGCGTACGGCGGAGTGTGAAAAACACGAGAGAGGTCCGGTACACGTGGCATGTAAAGTTTTAATGGCACGGCTCTCCCGGGGATCAGGGCGAGGCACCGTGGGGCCCGCGCGCCTGTCCGAAGCTAGAGGACGCGGGCTCTCCTTTTAAAGGCATGCATCTCGCGAGATGGGGGTTTACTCGCGGGAATGCCCAATTCTCGCGGGGGTTTCAGCCCCTCCCTTGCCCTGCAGAGGTCATGTGACACAAAGTCACATGAGTGCAGGACCCAACTTAACAATAATTTCTTTTCTTTTTGGTACTGATTGAACCCAGGGGCATGCTATCTTTAAGTAAGCTATACCTCCAACCCTATTTTATTCTTTTATTTGAATCAGGATCTCACTGAATTTGCGGA
Source organism: Muscardinus avellanarius (assembly GCF_963383645.1). Classification (NCBI taxonomy): domain Eukaryota; kingdom Metazoa; phylum Chordata; class Mammalia; order Rodentia; family Gliridae; genus Muscardinus; species Muscardinus avellanarius. The sequence goes on along the minus strand of NC_137801.1, from coordinate 26,049,482 downwards.
GGCTAGCTGTGAACCTGCAATCCTCTTGTCTCAGCCTCCTAAGTACTAGAATTACAAGTGTGCACCACCACACCTGGTTTATTGTGGTACCATTTCTGAGCATTGCTAGCAGTTGGCTGAAATTTCTCATTTTTAATCTTATTTAAGATGTTTATTTCTTTTTTTTTTTTATACTAGAGGATGAATCCAGAGACATACTACCTCTGAGCTCCACCCCTAGGTCCCCTTTTTTTGTGCTACCTGGGATTGAACTCAAGAGATATTCTACTTTATTTCTTATTTGGAAACAGGGTCTCACTAGGTTGATGAGTCTCACTATTTGCTGAGGCTGTCCTTGAACCTTGAACCTTGATCCTTCCTATCAGCCTCCCAAGTACTGGGACTTAAAAGCATGCACCACCACACCCTATTTATTTATTTTGCAGTATTGGGGCTGGAACCTAGGGACATTCTACCTCAGAGCTATACCTCAGAGCTATACCTCCAACCCTATTTTTAATTCTTTGTTTTGAAACAGGGTCTCACTGAGTTGCAAAGGACCTCACTAAGTAGCTGAGGCTGTCTGCGATCCTCCTTTCTCAGTCTCCCAGATAGATGCTGCTGAGATTACAAGTGTGCGCCATCATGCGTGGCTCTCTGGCTCTCTCTCGTCCTCTCTCTCTCTCTCTCCCTCTCTCTCTCTCTCTCTCTCTCTCTCTCTCTCTCTCTCTCGCTCTCTCTCTCTCTCTCTCTCTGAAGCAGGGTTGAGGGTCTTGCTAAGTTGCTAAGGCTAGGCTGGAATCTGCAGCCCCCTATTTCAGCTCCTAAATAGTATAAAGATTATAGTAGTGCCACTACATCCAGTTTCTGGTTGTAATTTTAATGTTTAGGGCTGTGAATGTATTAAATGATAGAACACTTTCCTAGCAATTTTGAAGCCCTGGATTTGATCCCCAACACTGCTCCCCCCGCCCCCCCAAAAAGTTGTTAGTGTTTTCCTTCAGTTTCAGCCATTCATGGAGGGTTACTATGTTAAATGGAAAGTTGACTTTAAACTGTGTGTGTGTGTGGGGGGTACTAGGGATGGCACCTAGGGGCCTTCTACCTCTGGATTACATTCTCAGACCTATTTTTTAAAAATATATTTTATTTGGAAACAGGGTCTTAATAAGTTTCTGAGAGCTTCACTAAGTAGTTGAGGCTGCCTTTGAACCTGCACAATCCTCCTTTCTCAGCCTTTCAAGTACTGAGATTACAAGCATGTGCCATCAGGCCTGGCTTAAACTGTGTTTTGACTATGATGGAGGAATGGAGGAACCGAGAAGTGAGGTCAGAGACAATGGAACGATTTAGTGTTGGATTGGCAAGTCCCTGCCAGGTAGGAACTGAGGAAATGGAGAAGAGAGACAGTGGAAGAAGCTGTAAAATCTTGGGATCTATAGTTTTCTGAGAGTGAACTGGAGAGATAGAAAGTGGAGAAAGTGAAATGCTAGAAATTGAGATTTTCCAGGCTTTATAGTTATTAATTTGATGATGGTAAAATGAGGTACTGCAGTGGGATGAGAGAAAAGATCATTGAGTGTGGGAGTTAATACCTCAGTGGATGTTGTCTAAGTGATAAAGCAAAGGCAGGGTTTGGTGCTGTGTAACATTCATTTAATTACTTTCTCTTCATAAATTCAGAGTCTTTTGCTACTTATTAAAAAATAGCTTAGCCGGGCATTGTGGCGCACACTTGTAATCCCCGTGCTTGGGAGGCTGAGACAGGAGGATCGCACAGGTTCGAAGCCAGCCTCAGCTACTTAGTGAGGCTCTCAGCAACTTAGTGAGACCCTGTTTCCAAATAAAATAGAAAATGGGTCTGGGAGTATACCCCAGAGGTAGAAAGCCTCTGGGTTCAATCCCTAGCACCCCCCCCCCAAAAGAAAAGGCTCAAATTTTAAGTCACACTTTTGTTCTGGAATGAAGATGGTTGTAATTTATAAATGGATAAAAACTAAAAATTGGAGTCAGGCATGGAGGCATACTTTTATAATCCCAGTACTTGGGAGGCTAAGACAGCATTGCAGGTTCAAGTACAACCTCTGCAAGTAGTGAGACTCATCAATCTAGTGAGACCCCTTTTCAAAATAAAAATAAGAGCTGGATGTGGTGGTTCATGCTTGTAATCCCAGTATTTGGGAGGCTGAGACAGGAGAATTGAGCAGGTTTGAAGCCAGCCTCAGGTGCTTAGTGAGGCCCTTTGCAACTCACTGAGATTCTGTTTCAAAATAAAGAATAAAAAATAGGGTTGGGGTGTCACTTGGAGGTAGAATGCCCTTGGGTTCCATCACCACTATGGGAAAAAAAAATAGGGCTGGGGGTGTTGTAGTTTGGAGGTAGAACACCCCTGGGTTCAGTCCCCAATACCACTAAAACAAACAAAAAAATGAAAACAAGAACTAAATTTTGTTTAATTGATGCTCAGCCTTATATAGTATGCCTCATAGTTGGGCAAACTGGTGATCCCACTGCTCAGTAAGCTGTTTTAGTACTGCCTGGTTCAGTCAAGGCTTTGTGTCACACATAGATATCTGTGGTACCTCGTTGTGCTGACTTCAGTTTGGTTTGTCTTTTTATAGGACCGCAGCTGAATGCACAGCTAGAAGGCTGGCTTTCACAAGTACAGTCGACAAAAAGACCTGCTAGAGCCATTATTGCACCGTAAGTTTTAAGGATCTTTAACCCAAACCTTTCATTTATTTATAATTAATAAAAACTAAGTATCTATTGATTGATCTAAAAATTAAAAATCAAATGCTATGGTAAGCTGAAGAAATTATACTTAGTAATTTTTTTTTTTTTTTTTCGGTACTGGGGATGGAACACAGGGGCATTCTACCTCCAAGCTACATTCTCAGCCCTATTTTTTAGTTTTTTATTTTTTGAAACAGGGTCTCACTGAGTTGCGAAGGGCCTTGCTAAGTATCTGAGGCTATTCTTGAACCGTGATCCTCCTATCTCAGCCTCCCTATGCTGGGGTTACAAGCGTGCGCCATCATGCCCGGCTACTTAGGAATTTTCATACTTCCTTTTGCTTTCACTTAAGCTCAAAGGAATTGGCTACTTTATTCACATGTAGTAGCTTCAAAACTTACTTTTGGAGTAAGTCTGATTTTGAGCCCAATGTGGTGGAGCACACATGTAATCCCAATACTTGGGAAACTGAGACAGGAAGATTGTAGGTTTGAGGCTAGCCTCAGCAACTAGGTGAGACTCTGAGCAATCTAGCAAGACACTTTCAAGACAAAATATAAAGAAAGGGCTGGGGTATATCTCAGTGATAGAATGCCCCTTGTAGCAATCCTCAGTACAAAAAGAAAAGACTTCTTTTGATTCATACTGTTGTTTATCTTATGTAAACCTTGTGATTTTAGTAGTAATTGCTATAAGTGAATAAGAAGTTCTATTTATCTTTTTGTTCTTGTTTTATGTATTGGTACTAGGGATGGAACTCAGAGGCATACTACCTCCAAGTTATACCCCAACCAGATTTTATTTCTTATTTTGAAACAAGGTCTCATTAAGTTGCAGAGGGCCTTACCAAGTTGTCAAGGCTGACTTCGAACCTTTTATCCTCCTGTCTCAGCCTCCCAGTACTGGGATTATAAACCTGCACCACCACACCTGTCTGTAATTCTATTTTAAACATTAAAAATAGGTCCCTTTTTTTGTAGTACTAGGGACTGAATTTAGGGGTATTCTGTCTTCAAGCTATTTTTGAAACAGGGTCCTAAGTTACCAAAGCTGGCCTTACATCTGCAGTCCTCTGTCTCAGCCTCCCAAGTACTGAGATTACAGGTGTGTGCCATCACATCTGACTAAAAAGTTATACTTTAATACAGAGTTATTCTTTTGGTGTGCTGAGGATTGAACCAAGAGCCATGGGCATGCCAGGCAGGCATTCTGCCACAGAGAGCTACACCTTCAGCCAGTCTTTTAAAGGAAGTAATTTTTATTAAACTTTTAGCAAAACAACTTGCTGTTAATCATTGAGCAAATATATATCTGATTAAATGCCAGGTGATTTTCTTTTTCTTTTTTTTTTTTTTTTTTTTTTTTTGCGGGTCTGGGGATGGAACCCAGGGGCATTTGACCTCTGAGCCACAGTCCCTGCCCTATATTTATTCTTTATTTTGAAACAGGGTCTCACTGAGTTGCAGAGGGCCTCACTAAGTAGCTGAGGCTGTTTGCGAACTGTGATCCTTCAGTCTTGGCCTCCAGAATGCTGGGATTAACAAGCGTGCGCCACCACGCCCGGCTCAGGTGCTTTTCTTAATGATGCTTTTTTTTTTTTTTTTGGTACTGGGGATTGAACCCTGGGGCGTTCTAATTCTGAGCTACATTTCCAGCACTATTTTATTTGAAACAGGATCTTACTATGTTACAGAAGGCCCTGCTAAGTTGCTGAGGGTGGCTTCAAACCTGTGATCCTCTTGTTTCAGCCTCCCAAGTTAATGGGATTACAGGTGTGTGCCACCACACCTGGCTTTACTGTTGCATTTTTTTTTTTTTAGGCCGGTCTGGGGATGGAACCCAGGGGCATTTGACCTCTGCCCTGTTTTTTTTTTTTTTTATTCTTTAATTTGAAACAGGGTCTCACTAAGTTACGGAGCACCTCACTAAATAGCTGAGGCTGTCCGTGAACTGCGATCCTCTGGTTTTAGCCTCCCGAATGCTGGGATTACAACGGTGCACCACCACGCCTGGCTTACTGTTGCATTTTTGAATAAATCAAAATTGAACTCTTAACCAGGCATGGTGTTGCATGTTTGTAATCCTAACGCTTGGGAGGATGAGACAGGAGGATTGCAGGTTCAAGAACAGCCTCAGGAACTTAATGAGACCCTGTTTCAAAATACACAATGATATCAGGCAGGGGGTGTGTAGCTTCGAGATAGAATGTCCCTAGTTCAATCCCTTGTAACACACACAAGTTGTACTTTTGGTGGTTGTATTTAGTACTTGTGGAAAACAGTAGTAAATAGTTAAATGTTAAACTATGTCAGATGCTAATTCTTGCTTAGAAAAAAAAAATAAAGCAGGTAAGTGGCATGAGATTGACTGTGGATTGGGAGTTGCTATTTTACACAGGATATTTAGCAGAGCTCTTGATGAAATGGTAGCTTTTTGAGCTTGAATGATGTGACTGAGCAAGCTGGGCGGGAATGCCGCTTGGGGAAGAGGTGGCAGTTGAGGATCAGCAATTACGAAGGCTCTCGACAAGAGTGTGCTCCTTAGGGAAAGCAAGTGGTGACAGCTAGTGAGGCATGTACTGTTTGAGCATCCTTAATTCAAAATCCAAAAGTTTTTTGACCACAGATGTGATGCTACAAGTGAAAACTTCTACATCTGACCTCATATGAAGCATCAAATCCAAAACACAGACAGACTAAAAATTACTGGATAAAATTAACTTCAGAGCTGAGCATGTTGGTTAATCCCAGCTACTTGGCAGGCTGAAGCAGATGTATTGCTAGTTTGTAGCCAGCTTGAACAACTTAATGAGACCCTCTTAAAATTTTAAAGGGCTGGAATGTAGCTCAGTGGTAGAGAGCTTGCCTAAGAATATGTGAGGCCCTGGGAAACAAAACAAAACTTTTCAGTTTATGAGTATAAGGCAAATATAAAACATAAATATATATTTTTTCTTTTTGGTGGTACTGAGGGTAGAACCCAGCGGCTTTTCTACCTCCGGGCTATACTCCCAGACCTATTTTATACTTTATTTGGAAACAGGGTCTCACCAAGTTGCTGAGAGCCTCACTAAGTAGCTGAGGCTGGCTTTGAACCTGTGCAATCCGCCTGTCTCAGCCTCCCAAGTGCTGGGATTACAAGCGTGCGTGCCACCACACCCAGCTTAGAACATAGCTTTATGTGGAGACTTAGGTCCCATGTTTAAGAAACCTAATTATGTATATGCATATGTTCTAGGATCAAAAAAGTCTGAAGTCTGCAACACTTCTTATCCCAAGATCTTGAAGATCCCCTCTTATACGGATACTTGGCTTGTACAAAGGAAATACTGGTTGGGAGATTGGCAGTAGGGGATAGATCTTTTAAAGACTTTGCAGGCTGTTTCTAAGCACTTTGGTTTGTATCCTAAATGATATGGCAAAGCATAACAAGTTTTTTTTTTTTTTTTTTTTGGTACTGGGGGTGGAACCCAAAGTCCTTCTACCTCTGGGCTATACTCCCAGACCTATTTTATATTTTTATTTGGAAACAGGGTCTCACTAAATTGCTGAGAGCCTCACTAAGTAGCTGAGGCTGGCTTCGAACCTGTGTACCTGTGCGATCCTCCTGTCTCAGCCTCCCAAGCGCGGGGATTACAAGCGTGAGCCACCACGCCCGGCAAAGCATAACAAGTTTTGAGTAGCAGAGTGACATCTGATTTAGGCTTGAAAAGGATCACTCTTGCTTCTACATTGACATACTGTGTGGGAACAGGGGATCCAATTTAGGAGGCATGTCACAAGAGTATACTAAGGAGATGACATAATGGCTTGAAGTAGGGGCGAGAACAGGAGATTCTGTATGTAATTTTGGGGGTTTGTGTGTGTTGTGTTGGGAATTAAACCCAGGAACATTCTACTTCTCAACAATATCCCCAATTACTTTTATTTAGAATTAGATTCTTGCTCTAAGTTGCCCCACTAAACTGCTGAGACTGGCTTTGAACCTGTGTTCCTCTTGTCTCAGCCTCCAAAGTACTGAGATTGCCGATTTGCACCACCACACTCAGCTCCGAGTGTGTTTTGAAAGTTGGACCAACAATATAGAAGAGTGAAGAATGACACTGAGGGTTTGGAAACTAGAAGAGTGGAATTTTTCTTATATTGCTAAGGGGAAGACAAATGGAAGAGGAGGGGAGTCTAGATTTTGAGGGATTTATGTAGAACCCCGGGTTTGGTTAATGTTGTTAATGTTGAGGTGCTTATTAGATAACCAAGTGCAGATCTCAAATATGAAAGTAGAGGTTTCAGATAAGCAGGTGGATTTATGAATCTGGAGTACAAGAAAGAGGGGCCCAGGTTGAAAGAAAAATACAGGCTTTATTTCTTTATACTCCTAAGTCTAATCAGGATGTAGTTGCCTAGAAATAGGATAAAGATAGATTAGAGAAGAGGACCAAGGCAAGTCACCATTTTATAGGTCAGAATAAAGATAAACATGAAGGAGATACTGAAGGAGGACCAGTGACAGATGAAGCAGGAAACCTAGACTGCAGTGGTAGCACTTGGGAGACCAGTGGTTGGAAAATGTGTGAGGGAGGAGACAGTGGTCAGTTCTGTCCAGTACTGCCTTAGGTTAAGTACAGTGAGGACTGAAAATTGACAATTGGAGTTGTTGATTGGCGATCACCAGTGACAGAAGATACAGAAGGATTTCTGTAGAGTGGATTCAGAAAAGAATGAGAGATGAGGGAAGGAAAGGAAGATAGTACAGATAGGTGTGTGTGGGGGGGTGCTGGGGGTGGAACACAGGGCCTTCAGTGTTTCTGGGCTGCATGTACCCCCAGTCTGATTTTATTTCTTATTTGGAAGCAGGGTCTCAGTAGGTTGATTAGAGTCTCACTACTTGCTGAGGCTTGTCCATCCTCTTGTCTCAGCCTCCCAAGAACTGGGGTTATAGGCACGTGCTGCCACACGGTTTAAATTTCATTTTTAGACAGGGTCTCCCAAAATTGCTCAGGCTAGCCTTGAATTTCCTCCTGCCTTAGTCTCTTGAGTATGTGGGATTACAGGTGTGTACTACCACACCCAGATAATAAAATTTTCCTTTTTCTCTCTCTCCTTCTCCATTTTGCTCTCCCTTCTCCCCTCTCTCATCTCTCCTCTCTCTTTGTGTGGTACAGTGACTGAACTCAGGGGCATTCTAGCTCTGTCTACATCCCCAGACCTTTATATTTTGATTTATTTTTTTATTTTGATTTGTTTATTTATTTTTGCAGTACTGGGGATGGAACCCAGGGGCATTCTACCTCCAAGCTACACCCTCAGTTGCAGAGGACCTCACTAAGTAGCTGAGGCAGTCTGTGAACCGCGATCCTCCTGTCTCGGCACCACCATACCCTGCTCTTTTTCTGGGGCGGGGGGGGAGTACTGGGGATTGAACCCAGGGGCAATCTACCTCCAAGCTACACCGCCAGCCTTAATTTTTACATTTTTTTTTTATACACTGGGGGTGGAACCCAGGGGCTATACTACCTCCGGACTATACTCCCAGACCTATTTTATACTTTATTTGGAAACAGGGTCTCACTAAGTTGCTGAGAGCCTCACTAAGTGCTGAGGCTGGCTTCAAACCTGTGCGATCCTCCTGTCTCATCCTCCCAAGCACAGGGATTACAAGTGTGCACCACCACGCCCAGCCTTTACTCTTTTTATTTTTTTTATTTTTTGCAGGTCTGGAGATGGAACCCGGGGCATTCGACCTCCGAGCTACACCCCCTGCCCTATTTTTTATTCTTTATTTTGAAACCGGGTCTCACTGAGTTGCAGAGGGCCTCACTAAGTAGGTGACGCTGTCTGTGAACCACGATCCTCCGGTCTCAGCCTCCTGAATGCTGGGATTCCAAGCGTGCGCCACCACGCCCGGCTGTACTCTTTATTTTGAAACAGGGTCTCACTACATTGCTGCCGCTGTCCACAAACCTGCAATCTACTTGTTTCAAGTCTCCCTAGTACTGAGATTACAAGTGTGCACCACCACTCCCAGCTTCAGTTAGCTCTCTTATACTTACAGAATGACTTTGCTCCCTGGTTTCACCTTTCTTTCTAGAGTCACTTCCCTTAGTGCTTATTAGTGAGTAAATGTTTTGCCAACCAGCTATGTGTGTGTGTGTGGGGTGTTGCATATTCATATATACATTAGGTTTACTATAAAATTGTATGAGATAAAAAGGTGTATCATGATTTTCTTTATTATAAAGTTTATATAAACAACTGATTGTCACACCTGTGACAATTTTTGATGAACTCCTATACTCAAGCTATGATTGCAACCACAGAAGAATAGAACAGATCCAGTAACCCCACTTCTGGGTATTTATTGGCAAGACTTGAAGTCAGTATGGTATAAAAGATGCCTTCGTGGTGTGTACTTGGGAGACTAAGATAGGAGATCACAGGCTGAAGGACAGTCTCAGCAACGTAGTGAGACCTGCAGCAAATTAGCAAGACCCATTTCAAAATAAAACAAATATTGCCAGGCGTGGTGGTGTATGCTTGTAATCCCAGCATTTGGGAGGCAGAGATGGGAGGATCAGGTTCGAGGACAGCCTCAGCTACTACTTAGTGAGGCCCTTTGCAACTCAGTGTAATAATAATAATAATAATAATAATAATAATAATAGTAATAAAATAATAATAAAAATAGTGCTGGGGGTGTAGCATGAAGGTAGAATGCCCCTGGGTTCCATCCCCAGTACCGAAAAATGAAAAGTAAAGAAAACTGACTAAATGATGCTGCAACCAGAGGAGGGAGTAGTATGAAAAGCAATTGAGAGACAAGACATAGAAGGCCAAGTCAGGGCACTAAAGAGCGGAGGAGAGTGGCGGAGGCAGTTCTAGGGTATTTGCTTTTGTTTGATTTAACTTACTCTTGTGTCTAGTCATTGTTCTCTAATTGTTAATGCTACTGCAAAGAAATGGCAACAACTCATGTGCTATCAGTGTTAAATTAGCAACTTTTCAAGTAATCCTTGAATGTCTACAAGTTTGTCTTTTCATACTAAAAATATTATTTTGTGTGTGTTACGAGATATTAACCCTAAGGGTGTTTTACCACTAAATGACACCCCAGCCCTTTTAAAATTTTATTTTATTTTGAGATGGGGTCTTACTAAATTGCCCAGGCTGGCCTTGAACTTGTGATTTTTCTGCTTTTGGCTCCGGAACTGCTGGAATTACAATCACATACCATGGCACTTAGCCTGCAAAATATATATTTTTTTATGGTACTGGGAGGGGGTGTGTAACCCAGGGGCTTTCTACCTCTGGGCTACACCCCAGCCCTATTTCATAATTTTTTTGGAAACGGACTCACCAAGTTGCTGAGAGCCTCACTAAGTAGCTGAGGCTGGCTTCAAACCTGTGCGATCCTCCTGTCTCAGCCTCCCAAGCGCAGGGATTACAAGCGTGCGCCACACCCAGCTCTACAAAATATTTTTAAAGTTTAAATTGCTAACAATATAGAACAGATGTGTTCTCTTTTATCTTCTCGAGGTTGCATCCTTAGCGATATTGCCTTTTAAACTGTGGATTGGTTGTTAAATTTGCCCATAGTTATTATATTACATTCTAATGTTTTTTAGAGAAATTTTTCAAAAACGTTCTAACGTTTTTTAAAGAAAATTTTGATTTTGGACTCCATGATTAAATTAAAAATTGTTTTGTTTTGTAGCCATGCAGGATATACGTACTGTGGGTCTTGTGCTGCCCATGCTTACAAACAAGTGGATCCATCTGTTACGTAAGTAATGCGGCTAGTTTTAGTGGGAGAAGTTTGGGAATTATATACTAGTTTCATCATAGAAGTAATTTGTTTTTTATCCTTCCTGTTATGCTCTCAATTTAATTAGAAATTTGACTTTTTAAAAATTCATTACACCTTGTATAGATTAGGGAAACCTTTAAAGTTTTGGTTTATACCTGCCTCGTTCATGTTTCTGAAGAATGTTTTAACTTTTTTGGTTTCTGGGGATTGAACTCAGGGGCTTTCTACCTCCTACCTACATCCCCAGCTTTTATTTTATTTTTTTATTTTGAAATAGGGTCTTACTGAATTGCTGAGGATGGCCTTGAACCTGGGATCTTCCTGCCTCAGTCCCAAGTACTGAGATTAGAGGCGTGTTGAATCCAGGGGCATTCTACCTCCAAACTACATTCTCAACCTTAATTTTTACTCTTAATTTTGAAACAGGGTCTCACTAAGTTGTGGAAGGCCTTACTAAGCAGCTGAGGCTGACTGCAAACCTGTTATCTTTCTGTCTCAGCCTCCAAGTACTGGGATTACAGGTTTGTACAACCATGCCTGGCTCTAACAAATCTATCTATCTATCTATCTATCTATCTATCTATCTATCTATCTATATATTTCTAGGGATGGAACTCAGGTGCATTCTACCTCTGAGCTGCACGCCCAACCCTATTTTTTAGTCCTTTTTATGTTTGAAACAGGATCTCACTGCATTGCGAAGAGCCTAAGTAGTAGCTGAGGCTGTCCGTGAACTGCGATTCTTCTGTCTCTGCCTCTGAAATGCTGGGATTATAAGTGTGCACCACTATGCCTAGCTCTAACAAATATTTGCTTGTAATCCCTGCGCTTGGGAGGCTGAGACAGGAGGATCGCACAGGTTCAAAGCCAGCCTCAGTTACTTAGTGAGGCCCTTAGCAACTTAGTGAGACCCTGTTTCCATATAAAGTATTAAATAGGTCTGGGAGTATAGCCCGGAGGTAGAAAAGCCCCTGGGTCCCACCCCCAGTACCACCAAAAAAAAAAAAAAAAAAAAAGGCAGCTTTTTCTGTCAGGTGGTGACACATGCCTATAATCTCAGTACTTGGAACATTGAGATAGGAGGATTGCAGGTTTGAGGCTAGCTTCAGCAACTTAATGATAGCTTATTTTAAAATAATATACACCCCCCCTTCCATGCTGGGAGTATAGCTCAGAGATAGAATGTTCAGTATCAAACCAAACAAAAATCCCCCAAAGAGCAAAACCCATCAAATTTTTTTCAAACCTTTTTGGTGGAATTATTAATTGAGGATGTCATTTGCTAGAGGAAGTCCTCAGAATCAGATTTTTCTTAGAAATATGTAGAAGTGTAGAGTTTCTAGCCATGGAAAGCACAAGTTAAGTAAATTAATGAAAAATTAGAATGTAAGGAGAAAGGAAAGGGGGTGGAAGAAAGCAAAGACCCCGAAGGGGATAAAGAATATCTCTGGAAAGAGAAGCAGATGAGCGATATGTGATGAAATGATTTTGTGATTACTGTATAACAGTTGATTTCTAGATAAATAAAATTGAAGTTAGGAGTTAAAAAGTTGATGGTCATAACTGGATTCTTTGAAAGGCAGCCTTCTGTTGATTGTAGTGTCTTTACAGTCCTTTCAGAAAATAGAGAAAGAGCATTCATTCTTTTGAGAATGATGTGAAATATATAGGTAAAAGTTGAGTTAGCGAAGAAAAGTTAAATTCTTTGCCGTCTGTTTGCATTCCTACTTTCTTTACGAGGCTTTATCTTAACTTGGAAAATGCTTACATTTTGTTCTTTAGGTACCTGAGTAATAAACGCACGGCTGTTCTACCTCCAGGTTTCACCTCAGCCCTTTTTATTTTTGATTTTGAAACAGGGTCTAGTTATGCTGTGAGGGTCTTGCTGAGTTACTGAGGCTGGCCTCAGACCTGCAGTCCTCCTGTCTCCGCCTCCCAAGTATTAGGATTACAGGTGTGCACCATTGCTCTTGGCTACTATAGTATAATAAAGCAGGTAGCAGAAATAGAGTATAAAATAAAACAAAATTGGGAAGAAAAATTATGTAGGGTAAAATTTATCATTGCAAAAGACTGAAAAGAAAGAACTGGGTAATAATAGGAGCCAGGCTTGGTGGGTACATGCTTGCTATCCCAGTCCTTGCGAGTCTGAGACAGGAGGATCACAGATTCAAGATCCCCCAGCAATTTGGCAAGACCCTGTTTCGACATAAAAAAATAAAAAGAGCTGTGGATATAGCTTGGAGTTAGAGCCCTGCTGGTTTAATCCCCAGTGCCCATCCCCCCAAAATCAAATAAAAGTAGTTGTGTATAGATGATGATAATTTGTGTATGCTTTTTAAGATGAACAACGGCTAAATTATTTTATGGTAAAAATTATAAAATTTAAAAGTATCTGTGTGAAAATTATTGTAAGTTGAAGGGACCAAATAGTCTTAAAATGATATAATGATTCTCTGAGTTTTTGTCTGACTGGTTGGTGCCTAACAAGATTTTTTTTTTATGGTAACCATTAAGGCCTATAATTTAATGTAGGGGGTAAGAGAGTGCTTATAAGGTTGATAAAAGTTTGTTTGAAAAATAAATTACCAGCCAAATGTTGTGGCACATGCGTGTAATCTCAGCATCTGGGAGACTGAGACAGGAGGATCGTGGTTCGCGGACATCCTCAGCTACTTAGTGAGGCTCTTTGCAGCTCAGTGAGACCCTGTTTCAAAATAAATAATAAGAAATAGGGCTGGGGATGTAGCTGGGAGGTAGAATGAGCCTGAGTTCCATCCCCAGTACTGGGGGGAAAATTACCTCTTTAAATCTACAAAGAGCAAGAATTTCAAGGGCTGGTTTTGAGAAAAATAGATGACTAAATTAAAGCATATTTCATTTCTTTCTGTGCGGGGTGTGTGTGTGTGTGTGTGTGTGTGTGTATGTGTGTGTGTGTGTGTGTTACTGAGGATTGAACTCATGGGCAATCTACCTCTGAGCTATACTTCCTGTCCTTTTTTTTTTAAAGTTTGAAACAGGGTCTTGCTAATTGCTCAGACTGGCCTTGAACGTGGATTCCTATTTCAGCCTCCCAAGTACTAGAGTTACAGGTGTGTGCTACCTTGTCTGCCTAAAGCAAGGTCCTTTAAAAAATGTTTGTTTGCTGTAAGCAAGGTTCTGTGGTATTGCTGCAGACACCGTGATAGTAAGAGGGGTCAAGCTCTGCGATGCTTATAAGCTCTGATTAAAAGTTCATTGAATTAAAAGGCTAAAAGTCAGATGCAGCGGTACTGAAACTTCTGGATTTCAAGAACCCTTTAAAATTTTAAATCATTGAGGATACAAGATGTAGTTTGAATTTTTTAATTGATATAAATTAAAATGAGAAATTAAAAGCAATTTGTTAATTTAACAAAGTAATAAAACCAGAAGAGGTTAACAAAAATAACAATTTTTTAAAAATCAGAAGTATATTTTGATATAATATTAAAAGGTATTTTGGAGAATTGACATTGCTTTACAAAATATAAAGGTCTTATAAAAGTTATTAAATCTACTTTTAATGTTTGGGTTAATAGAAGACAACTGTGTTTTCCTGTCTGCTTTGGCATTCAGTTTGTTGTGATAAGTTCTTTGCTTGAGGTATAGGAATAAAAAACATTCTCGTAACAGATTCATAGTTAGTGAAGGGAGAGGAATAGTGTAATCCGTTTCAGATAATTGTGGATTTTTTTTTGATAATGCACCAAAACTCAATGAGTCTTGGTTTTCTAAAAGTTACCTACAAGCCTAGGTGTGGTGGTGCATACCTATAATCCCAGTACTTGGGAGTTTGAGACAGGAGGATCTCAGGTCTGAGGCTAGGATCAGCAACTCAGTGAGACCCTGTTTCAAAATAAAAAATAGTATAGGGCTGGGACTATAGCTCATGGGTAGAGTGACCCCAGGTTCAATCCCTAGAACCATAAAATAAATGAATACTTAAAAAGTTAGTTACAGTGTGGATTCCAAAGTCTTATCAATGAATTTTTTGTACCTTTTATGTACAACAAAGCATATTTTACACATAAATATCTTATGTATTTTTTCAGTGTCTTCTAATATAAATGGATCTTTTACCTCTTGCATAGTTTTATACCATACAAGGAACATTTGGAAAATATGTTTACATTGAATTATATAGGTCTTTTAAATAGTTATACTTTATGATATAAAAATCATATTTATTGACATCATCATCAGGTATCAGGTTGTTTTTTTTTTTTTTTTTTTTTGTAGTACTGGGGATGGAATTCAGGGGCATTCTACCTCTGAGCTCTACCCCCAGCCCTATTGTTTTATTCTTTATTTTGAAACAGTGTCTCACTGAGTTGCAGAGGACCTCACTAAGTAGCCAAGGCTGGCTGCAAACTGTGATCCTTCTGTCTCACCCCCAGTGCTGGGATTACAAGTGTATGCCACCACGCCTGGCCAGTTAAAAAAATTTTTTTTTTGCAATATTGGGGATGGAACCCAGGGGCATTCTACCTCCAAGCTACACCACCAGCCCTATTGTTTTATTTTTTTATTTTGAAATGGGGTCTCACTAAGTTGCAAAGGGCTTCACTAAGTAGCTGGGGCTATCTGTGATCTGAGATCCTCCCGTCTCAGCCTCCCAAATGCTGGGATTCCAAGCATGTGCCTCCGTGCCCAACTTTCATCATCAGTTTTGTCAGAAATTCAAGCTCATGGTTCATGGTGATAATAATTCTTTTTTGGTAGCGCTGAAGATTGAATCCAGAGCATTCTAACTCTGAGCTACACCCCTAGCCCTATCCTATTTTTTATTTAGAAACAGGTTCTCGCTATGTTGCTGAAAGCCATACTGAGTTGTTTAGGTTGATTTCAAACCTGTGCTCCTCTGTCTCAGCTTTATAAGTATTAGGATTATAAGCATGTGCCACCATACCTGGCTTGTAAAGTTTTAAAATATGTTAAAATTTTTTAATTTAAAATAATCAATTTTTTATTTTTTTATTTTTTTGGTGGTACTGGGGGTGGAACCCTTCTACCTCTGAGCTACACTCCCAGACCTATTTTTAATATTTTATTTGGAAACAGGGTCTCTTAAGCCAGCGCGGCTGGCTTCGAACCTGCGTGATCCTCCTGTCTCCGCCTCCCAAGCGCGGAGATTACAAGTGAGCGCCACAGCGCCAGGCTAAAATCATCAATTTTGTCATTGACAATAAATATGTCAGTTGTTTTCTTGGAAGTGGCAGGGCCACTTTTTATTTTCAAGACAATTTTTGGCAACAACCTAAATTGGAATAATCATAATTTGCATATAGTCTTTTTTTTTTTTTTGGTACTGAGGATTGAACCCAGGTGTATTCTTCCAAGCTGTACCTCAGCCTTTTACTTTTTAATTTTAATTTTTAATTTTTTGGTGGTACTGGGGGTTTCTGGAAACCTTTCTACCTCTGGGCTACACTCCCAGGCCCATTTTTATGTTTTTATTTGGAAACAGGGTCTCTTAAGCCAGGGAGGATGGCTTCGAACCTGCTCAATCCTCCTGTCTCTGCCTCTCAAGTGCTGGGATTACAAGCATGCGCCACCACGCCCGGCTTTCAGCCCTTTATTTTTTTTATTTTAAAACAGGGTCCTCCTAGGTTGATCAGAGTTTCACTGCTTGGTCAGGCTGTCCTCAAACCTATGATCCTCCTGTCTCAGCCTTCCAATTTCGAGATTACAGGCATGTGCCACAATGTCTGGTCATATTTTGAAGTAAAATTTTATTTTCTGGTACTGGAGATTGAACCCAGGAGTGTTCTACCTCTGCTCTTTACCCCCAGTCTTTTTTTATTTTTACTTTTTATTTATTTATTTATTTATTTATTTATTTATTTATTTATTTATTTTTTACGGTACTGGGGATGGAACCCAGGGCCATTTTACCTCAGAGCTACACCCCCAGTCTGATTTTTTTATACTTTATTTTGAAACAGGGTCTCATTGAGTTGTAGAGGGCCTCACTAAGTATCTGAGGCTGGACTTGAACTGTGACCCTTCGGTCTCAGCCTCCCAAATGCTGGGAATGCTGGGATTACAAGTGTGCGCCACCATGCCCGGCTACTTTTTGTTTTGAAACAGAATCTTGCTAGGTTGCTGGGTCTCACTAAGATGCTAAGGCTGTCCTGGAACCTATGATTCTCCTTTCCCAGCCTCCCAAGTGAAGTAAAAATTTAATTGCCTAGATTGGCTCACAATCTTATGGGTCATTTTATCTGAGATTTATTTCCATATGCAACAGAAGTATCTTATGGAGCAGGGCATGGTGGTGCCTATCTGTAATCCTAGTACTTGGGAAGCTGAGATAGAAAGATTGTATTTGAGGCCAACCCCAGCAATTTAGTGAAACACCTGCCTAGAAACATGATTTTAATTCATATGTTCTAGATGGCCTAATAGGACAGAATATGAGAGCAAAACAGGAATCTTCTTTTGGGTCATAGAACATTTTATTTTTTGGATAAAGTATTCACACTTCCACTGGGCATGGTGGCGCACGCTGGTAATCTGAGTACTTGGGAGGATGAGACAGGGGGATTGCAGGTTTGAGGACAGCCTCAGCAAGTAGTAAGGCTCTCATCAACCTGGTGAGACCCTGTTTTTTAAAAAAAATAGGGCTAGCGAGTATAGCTTGGAGGTAGAATGTCCCAGGGTTCAGTGCCCAGTACCCTCCCCAACACACAAAAGAGATGGCTCTCACTATGTTTCTAGGCTGTACTGGAGCTCTTGGTCTTAAGTGACCTTCTGCCTCAGCTGGCCAAGTACTATTTATATTGTGCCTGGCCCTTCATACTTGATTTGTGGACCATCTAATACCTGGCATTATTCAAATGACCTAAACATTCTTGAGTTACCATTAGGATTATAAACCACCTTAGGGCTTATAATTTTAAAAAATTTATGATATTTTTGCTGTTAAGATATGAGGACAGATGGTACCTCTTAGAATCTATAAATTTGACTTTTTTTCTGAAATGGCTCTTTATCTGATAGTAAATGTGAAGTAAAGATTACAATGAGGGCTGGGGGTATGCCTTGGAGGTAGAATGACCTTGAGTTCAACCCCAAGGGCCCTCCCCCCAAATCATTGAGATGTTACTAAAGGTATTACTGACAGGGGTAGAAGAAGACATGATGCTTCCGATCAGAAATGGCCTGATGGGGTCGGGCGTGGTGGCGCATGCTTGTAATCTCAGTATTTGGCAGGCAGAGACAGGAGGACCCCAGACAGCCTCAGCTACTTAGTGAGACCCTTTGCAACTCAGTGAGACCCTGTTTCAAAATAAAGAATAAAAACTAGGCTTGGAGGTAGAATGTTCCTGGGTTCAATCCCCAGTACTGCCAAAAAGAAAAGAAAAAAGAAAGGAAGAAAAGAAAAGGCCTGAGGGGAAGCCAGGCGGAGTGGGGCGCACACTTGTAATCCCAGCATTTGGGAGGCTGTGAGACAGGAGGATGGCAGTTCGTGGACAGCCTCAACTACTTAATGAGGTCCTCTGCAACTCAGATCCTGTTTCAAAATAAAGAATTAAAAAAAAAAAAAAAAAAAGAAGGCTAGGAGTGTAGCTGAGAGGTAGAATCCCCCTGGGTTCCATCTCCAGTACTGCAAAAAAGAAAAAGAAAAAAATGGCCTGAGAGTGAAATGTTGTATGTTTGATATGTGTGACCTCTTGAGAAAGTTTTGGGATAAAAAAACTGAGAATTCATCCACAAATTTATCACCTCTTCTCTTTCCCAGTATATGAAGTAAAATATAGCAAATAATAGTATTTCTTAGTAGTAGAATTTTATCAAAATAAACACAATGCAGCCAGGTGTGGTGGTGCACGCTTGTAATCCCCGCGCTTGGGAGGCAGAGACAGGAGGATCGTGTAGGTTCAAAGCCAGTTGCGCTGGCTTAAGAGACACTTTTTCCAAATAAAAAAATATAAAAATAGGTCTGGTAGTATAGCCCGGAGGCAGAAGGGTTTCCAGGAACCCAAGTTCCAAAAAAAAAAAAAAACAAAAAAAAACAAACCCCAAAAACACACATTTCTTTACCTTCTAATATTTGATATGAAAGAACTGGCTCATTTCTTAGTCTTTTTTTATTAATTTAGAAATGAATCATTCTTAATTTTCTAGGTATGTAAGCCATCCTATAATAGCCCTTTCTCATAGTTTTACGTGTGTGTGTGGGGGGGTTAGGGGGGGTCTGGGGATGGAACTCAGGGCCATTTGACCTTTGAGCTACACCCCTTACCCTATTTTTTATTTATTTTGGAACAGGGTCTCACTAAGTTGTGGAGGGGCTCACTAAGTAGCTGAGGCTGTCTGCAAACCACCGTCCTCTGGTCTCAGCCTCCCAAATGCTGGGATTACAAGTGTGCGCCACCACACCAGGCTTAGTTTTACTTTTTTAAGTATAGTTTTTTTTCTTATTGTTTGTGTGTGGTTGGAGAAGATTGGTTCATATTTGTGTGTGTGTGGGGGGGGGTACTGGGGATTGAATCCAGAGGCATTCTACCTTGGAGCTACCCTTACCTCCACCCCAATTCTATTTACTTGAAAACGGGGTCTTACTAGGTTGATGAGAGTCTCACTAGTTGCTGAGACTGTCCTCTTAACTTGCGATCTTCCTGTCTCAGCCTTCCAAGTATTGGGATTGCAAGTGTGTGCCACTACCATGCCTGGCTCTTCATATAAGTTTTAAAGTACAGAAAAAATGGATTATTTTGAAATTAAGATTGTAGATGTTTGAGGTAAAATGAGAGGAAGTTAATTTTCTTGATATCAGGGGATTAAAACATTTAAGCTACAGCTTAGTCCATTTTTTTTCTTTTTTTTTGCAGTCCACTTTTTGAGCTACACTCCTGACCCTATTTTTTTTTGTCATTTTATTTTATTTTATTTATTTTATTTATTTTTTGGTACTTGAGGTAGAACCCAGGGGTCTTTTACCTCTGGGCTATACCCCAGACCTATTTTTATATTTTATGTGGAAACAGGCTCTTACTAAGTTGCCGAGAGCCTCACTAAACTGCTGAGGCTGGCTTCGAATCTGTGTGACTCCTCCTGTCTCAGCCTCCCAAGTATTGGGATTGCAAGTGTGTGCCACTATGGCTGGCTGTCCTTTTAGTTTTGAAACAGAGTCTCACTAAGTTGCAAAGGGACTTGTTAAATTGCTGAGGCTGTCTGCAAACCAGATCCTTTGGTCTCAGCCTCCTGAATGCTGAGCACCACCTCACCGGGTTGATTTTCTTTAGTCTATAGCATAAATAGCATATAATCAGGTTTCTTTTTTTTGAAGGGGAGTGGAACCCAGGTGCATTCTACCTCCGAGGTACCACTAGTACTATTTTTAAAAAAATTCTTATTTTGAAACAGGGTCACTGATTTGCAAAGGGCCTCACTAAGAAGCTGAGGCTGTCTGTGAACCATGATCCTCCTGTCTCAGCCTCCCAAATGCTGGGATTACAAGCATGTGCCACCACGCCTGGCTCCCAGCCCTAGTTTTTATTTTGTATTTTAAAATGGTGTTTCATTAAGTTGCAGAGGGCCTCACTAAGTAGCTGAGGCTAGCCACTAACCTGTGATCTGCTTGTCTCAACCTCCCAAGTATTAGAATTAATCAAGTATGCACCACCACACCTAGCAAGAGAGAATGACTTTATTAAAAAGTTTGGTGTAAGCCGGGCGTGGTGGTGCACACTTGTAATTCCAGCCCTTGGGAGGCTGAGACAGGAGGATCGCACGGGTTTGAAGCCAGCCTCAGCTTCTTAGTGAGGCTCTCAGCAACTTAGTGAGACCCTGTTTCAAAATAAAATATAAAAAAGGTCTGGGAGTATAGCCCGGAGGTAGAAAGCCTCTGGGTTCCACCCCCAGTACCACCAAAAAAAAAAAAAAAAAAGTTTGGTGTATCTTAGTGTTGTGTTTTAATTTTGAGACTTTTAGTAGCTAAGTTTTTCAAATTCAATTAATACAGCTGCTGAAAATGGGTCTGACTTGTTATGAATATGAAGATTTTATGTATAGCAGATTGGTTTACTATAAAGATTGATGTTGGTATTTTCAAGTACTGAACTACGGATGAGTCCAGGGACATTCTACCTCCAAGTTACACCCCAGCCCTATTTTATTTTTATTTTGAAACTGGGTCTCACTCGATTGATGAGAGTCTCACTATTTGCTGAGGCTGTCTGCGAACTTGTGATCCTCTTGTCTCAAGTACTAGGATTACAAGTGTGAGCTACCATACCGGGCAAACATGTTGTTTTCCAAAATCTTCTAACATAAAAACAAGAATAAGGAATTATTTAAGTTCATTGTAACTGAGGAACAAATTATTACTGCATTTGTTTGCTAGAACTGCAATATACCACAGACTGGTTGGCTTAAATAACAGAAATTTATCTTCTCAGAGGTTCCATTTGGAGGTGCAGGGAGCGTTCGCTTCTCTGAGGCTTTCTCCTTGGCCTGGAGATGGCTGCCTTTTCCCATAAGATTGCTGCTTTCTGCAGTCTTGCCCCTTGTTATGTGAGATACCAGGCATATTGATGAGGACCCACCTCTTCTGGCCTCATTTTAACTTCATTAATTCTGTAAGACCTAATCTCCATATCGGGTTATAATCAGTTACTGAAAGTTGGGACTTCAGTGTATGAAAATTTGGGGAACACAGCTCAGTTTTAAGTTATTACTTAATTTATCCCATATTTTTTTGTGGTACTAGAGGTGGAACCCAGGGGCTTTTCTACCTCCGTGCTACACTCCCAGATCTATTTTCTATTTTATTTGGAAACAGGGTCTCGCTAAGTTGCTGAGAGGCTCACTAAGTAGCTGAGGCTGGCTTCGAACCTGTGTGATCCTCATGTCTCAGCCTCCTGAGTACTGGAATTACAAGTGTGCGCCACCACGCCTGGCTCCTGACCCTTAACTTTTTTTTTGTGTGTGGGTCTGGGAATGGAACCCAGGGGCATTCAACCTCCGAGCTACACCCCCTGCCCTATTTTTTTTTTATTTTTATTTTTATTCTTTATTTTGAAACAGGGTCTCACTAAGTTACGGAGTGCCTCACTAAGTAACTGAGGCTGTCCACGAACCACAATCCTCTGGTCTCAGCCTCCCAAGTGCTGGGATTATAAGCGCCACCACGCCTTGGCTTCTCATGTATTTAATAAGGTTTACAGAAGTGAAATTGTTCTGTGTTTTCTGTCTTTAGCCGGAGAATATTCATCCTTGGGCCTTCACACCATGTGCCCCTCTCTCGATGTGCACTTTCCAGTGTGGATATATATAGGACACCTCTGTATGACCTTCGTATTGACCAAAAGAGTGAGTATACAAAACGCTTGCAGCTTTTAAATAGCTACAGTACTTTTAATAGGAATTGTAATTTAACTTAAGAACAAAAATGAGTATCATAAGTAATAGCTCAGCTTTTAAAATAATTTTTGTTATAACTAATCATAAAATAAAGACAAAAATCTTTTATATCTATAAGAGACAACTAGAATTTTCCTGCTAGTTATAAAAATGTAAGATCTACTCATTTCTAGACTGGAGTGGTTACATTTTTTTCTTCTTCTTCAGTACTAGGGATTGAACTCAGGGGCGTTCTACCTCTGAGCTATACCCCCGGCCCCTCCTGCCCTCTCCTCCTTCCTTCCTTCCTTCCTTCCTTCCTTTCTTTCTTTTTTTTTTTTTTTTTTTTGGCGGTACTGGGGATGAAACCCAGGGACATTCTACCTCTGAGCTACACCTCCAGCCCTATTTTTTATTCTTTATTTTTGAAATATGATCTTACTCAGTTGCAAAGGTTGCCTGACTAAGTAGCTGAGGTTGTTGGTGAACGGAGATGCTGTTGCCTCAGTCTTCTGAATGCTGAGATTGCAAGAGTGCACCACCATGCCTGGCTCTTATTCTTTATTTTTATTCTAATTAATCACAGAGGGCCTCCCTACGTAGCTGAGGCTGGCCACAAACCTGCAATCCTCCTGTCTCAGCCTCCCAGGTCCTGGGATTTACAAGTAGGAGGGAGCACATGGGGCTGAGTGGTTACATTTAGATGGAGGGAAATGCCATGTACTGGCTGAGCAACAGATTTGTATGCACGGACTTGAAACATTCTGGGAGTGCTAGTGTACTTCTGTGTGTATAGTTTTTCTCACTGTAAATAGATAATGTTGATAGTACCTTTATGTCCTCTTAAGCAATTTTTATGGGAAAAGAAAAGGAGCCTGTAGTGGTGAAAACTGAAAGGGGCTATAGAAATTTTAAATATGTTTTAAAACATGTTTGTTATTGGATTTATTCTTTTTTCCATAGGATTCCAGAAGCCACATTTTTATTTAATTTTTTTTTATGCAATCGATGTGTAAAGTATTTTGATTTATAAAGGTTTTTTGAGGGCGTAAGGAAAAAAATCATTTGAAATACATAAAACTGTGTAGAGAATAGTATAATAGATACTATGTATATATCTTCCACAGGAGGTTATCCTCATTCTGAATTTAGTTTACCTCCCCCAAAGTAGCCACTTTCATGAACTTGGTGTGGGCCCTTGAGCCCATTAAGTTATGTTTTTAGTATGTTAGGGATGCTATTGTTTGGATAAACTTTGCAAATATTTCTTCTGTAAAATGAAAGATTTCATTCGCAAAGGAGATAATTAGCTCTTTTTTTAATCAGGCCTCAATTTTCATAATTCGAGGTTTTGAATAATATAGAATAGTAGCAGTTTGTTGTAGGAAAGCATTTTGTTAATAAAGCTGGACTATTACTAACTTTATACATCTTGATAGTTTTAGACAACATACTTTTGAAACCTTGTTGAGACTTTGAGAAAATTATGGTTTTGTATCGTCTGCCAATGAAGATATATGTATGTCAGAGCTACACTCCCAGCACTATTTTATTTTAATTTTTAAACAAGCTCATTAGATTGCTGAGAGTTTCACAACTTCCTGAAGCTGTCCTTGAACCTGTGCCCTTCCTATCAGCCTCCCAAGTATTGGGATTATAGGTGTCCACCAGTATATCTGGCTGGATAAAACTAGGCATAATTTTGTAGAAAAGAGGTCAAACCATCATTTGTTAATTTAATATTGGTAAACCCATTTAGGAATCAAGTTAAAATATTCCTATATTATGTTTTTAACATTATTTATTTACTTTGGTATGGGGATTGAACCTTGGGGCATTCTGTCTTCTGAGAGACACCCCTAGCCCTTTTTTATTTTTGAATGGATGAATGAATGAATAAATAAATAAATTTATTGTGTGGTACTTGGGATGGAACCAGGAAACATTTACCTCTGAGTTATACCACCTGCCTTATTTTATTCTTTTATTTTGAAATAGGGTGTCACTAAGTTGTGAAGGGCCTTGCTAAGTTGCTGAGACTGGTCTTGAACATGTGATCCTCCTGTCTCAGCCTCTGAAGTACTGGGATTACAAGTGTGCCATCACACCTGGCTCCTGTTTTCATTTTTTGTTTTGAAATAGAGTCTTTTTTTTTTTTTTTTGGTACTAGGGATGGAACCCAGGCCCATTCTACCTCTGAGCTACACCTCCAGCCCTATTTTTTATTCTTTATTTTGAAATAGGGTCTTACTGAGTTGCAGAGGACCTCACTATGTAGTGGAGGCTGGCTGTTAACCACAGTCTTCCAGTCTGTGTCCAAAATGTTGAGGTTACAACTGTGCGCCACCACGCCTGGCTGAAATAGAGTCTTAAAGATTTCTGAGAGTCTCACAACAATACTGAGGCTGGCTTTTTTTTTTTTTTTTTTTGCGCAGGTCTGGGGGTGGAACCCAGGGGCATTCGACCTCCGAGCTACACCTCCTGCCCTATTTTTTTTTTTTTTAATTCTTTATTTTGAAACCGGGTCTGTTACAGAGGGCCTCACTAAGTAGCTGAGGCTGTTCGCGAACTGCGATCCTCTGGTCTCAGCCTCCCAAATGCTGGGATTACAAGCCTGAGGCTGGCTTTGAACCGAGGATCCTCCTGTCTCACCCTCCCAAGAACTTGGATTATAGGAGTGTGCTACCATGCCCAATTTATAGTATGTTTTTTACATACTCGTTTTTTTTTTTTTTTTTTTTTTTTTGCATTGTTCAGCTTTAATCCAGGTCATCAGGAAGATATGAGTGCTAGGCCTCTTTTTTTTGATACTGGGGTACTGGGGATGAAACCCAGGGGCATTCCACCTTCAAGCTACACCCCCAGCCCTATTTTTATTTTATTCTATTCTATTCTATTCTATTCTATTCTATTCTATTCTATTTTGTGGATCTAGGGATGGAACCCTGAGGCATTCGACCTCCGAGCCATATACCCTGCCCTATTTTTTATTCTTTATTTTGAAACATGGTCTCTCTAAGTTGCGGATGGCTTCACTAAGTAGCTGAGTCTGTCCGCGAATCACAATCCTCTGGTCTCAGCCTCCCAAATGCTGGGATTATAAGCCTGTGCCACCACACCTGGCTTATTCTTTATTTTGAAACAGGGTCTCACTGAGTTGCAAAGGGCCTTACTAAGTAGTAGCTGAGGCTGTCCGAGAACCATGATCCTCCTTTCTCAGCATCCCAAAATTTTGGGATTACAAGCATGTACTACCATGCCCAGCTGTGCTAGGCCATTTTTAACTTGGCATGGTGCTATTCTGAATTTACCTTCCGATTGATATCATGAGCCCAATCCTAAATTTGAAAAAAACAGCCTTCTAAATGGAAATTTTCTGGTTTTGATATGGCAGAAACCTACAGTGTGATATAGTAATGCCACAGATCTTACTAAAAAAACAAAGCAAAACTAAAAACCATGTTATTAAACCTTCCATGTCAATAGACTAGTGGTTTTATCTATATTGCAGTACAAATCCCCAGTCAGTGTGTTCTGCCAGTACATACTGATTAAATTAAAAGAAAAGCCAGTTGCAAAGGTGATTTTTATAAATAATGACATGCACTGATAAAAATTTAAATTATTAGGTTTTATATAACTGTGAAATTATAAATATTGTAAAATTGTTGTTTTCCTGTGTACATGAAAATTAGATGTTTTCTCTTTTTCTAAAAAAAAAAAAAAAAAGGGAGTACTGTGTGGTGCTTTTGTGTTTTCCTAAAATATGTAGCTTTGTATTACATGGTGGAATCTCATAGAATATAGATATCCATTAATATATTTGTTTTAATATATTTTGACATCTTTTTAGTTTACGGAGAGCTATGGAAGACAGGAATGTTTGAACGCATGTCTCTACAGACAGATGAAGATGAACACAGTATTGAAATGCATTTGCCTTATACAGCTAAAGCCATGGAAAGGTATATTGATTAATATAAGAAATCCCGGAGAAATCATAGATATTAATTGCTATGGAATTATCTTAACTAGGGTAAGATAATTATTAGAATTAGAAAATTAAAAATTTTTCTCATTATATAAAATTTTGAGTTTGCACTGTCTTAATGTATTGAATTGAAGTAGTTTGACTATAAAGGCTGTGAACATATGAATTTATGTAGTTGTTTTATTAGGTAAAATGGTAGAAGAAGCTGTGTGTGTGTGTGTGTGTGTGTGTGTGTGTGTGTGTGTATCTTGGTTTTCCTGGTATTTTATTCATTAGTCATTTTCATATCTTAGAATAATAATTACATTTTTTTCCACGGTGCAGTGCTATATAATTCTAACATTTTATTTATTTATTTATTTTTGGTGATACTGGGGTTCCTGGAAGCCCTTCTACTTCTGGGCTATACTCCCAGACCTATTTTTTACATTTTTATTTGGAAACAGGGTCTCCTAAGCCAGCGCGCACGGCTGGCTTCGAACCTGTGCGATCCTCCTGTCTCTGCCTCCCAAGCGCGGGGATTACAAGTGTGCGCCACCACGCCCGGCTAACATTTTCTATTTGGGAGTAACTTTGGGATATTAATTTGTTTTAGTACATGAGTCTTTTTTATATACTTGACAGCTTATTATTTTATACCTGCTAAAGGTATTCCTGTGATAGGGTGCTCACTAGACTAAGCAGTGTTGAGGGTAGGGATAGCATCTACTTTGTTCTTTACTCTGTACCCCAGTAACACTTTGCCCAACAATCATTAATTGATTTTATAAAATGAAAGAATACTTCAGAATGTTTTTCTTCTTTAAAGTGCAGCATTTGAATTAGAAAGTCTTCTCTTTTGCAGGTCACATTTCCTTTTTTCCTCTTCCTTATGTAGTTAATGTTTCATATACAGATTGAATAGCTCTAAATATAGTGAGATTATTTTTTTCCTGAATCTGTTCACTGTATTTTCTTAGTAAGGTACATGGTGCATTCTAGGTTCTCAGTATATATTTCTTAGTTAAATATACTAATGAAGTCTAAAACTGTATTGTCATATTTATGCTGATGTGGCTTGCTTACTGTTGGCTCATGTACTTATGACCACATTAAAAACCAAGGTTTTTCCGGGTGTGGTGGCGCACGCTGGTAATCCCAGTACTTGGGAGGCAGAGACAGGAGAATTGCATAGGTTCAAAGCAAGCCTCAGCTTAGTGAGGCTCTCAGCAACTCGGTGAGACCCTGTTTCCAAATAAAAATATGAAAATTGGTCTGGGAGTATACCCCAGAGGTAGAAGGCCCCTGGCTTCCATCCCCAATACCACCACACATACAAAAAAGGTTGTTTTCAGTACTATTAGGGTGAATTATTTTCTCTTCTCTAAATTTTGTGTGTTGATATCTTTTTAATCCTTATTGTGTGTAACTCCTCACTTATATCTGTTGAATTTTTTTGTTGGTTTTAGTTAATTATTAGTCTTTTTGGATCTTTGCATCAGAGTATTATTACTTAGCCTTTTGTTATCGACTATTGTTCACAATGATAATCATGCAGAATTACATAAACCTGAAGTTTCCAAAAATGAGAGAAATATTAAGTTATTTTAGGTTGTCTTTTTTTTTTTTTTTTTTTTTTTTTGGTGGTACTGGGGTTCCTGGAAGCCCTTCTACCTCGGGGCTACACTCCCAGACCTATTTTTACATTTTCATTTTGGAAACAGGGTCTCCTAAGTCAGCGCGCGGCTGGCTTCGAACCTGCGTGATCCTCCTGTCTCCGCCTCCCAAGCGCGGGGATTACAAGCGTGTGCCACCACGCCCGGCATAGGTTGTCTTTTAACACATTTTAATTCTTTATAAATTGTGAACTATATATTTTTTGGATTATTGGTTTAATCATAGCCTCCCATTTTTCAACTATAAAAGATAATAGAGAATTTTATATGAGAAAGTATACTTTAATTTTAATAAATTGCAGTACAATAGAACTAGTAAGCTGACAACAATATCCCAAAGGAGATTTTAGCAAAATAACATTTTTCTTGTTATTTCCAAAAAATGTAGGAGAACCCAGGATATTAAGGAAAATGGAACTTGAAACCAACAAATACAATTTTTATTCTCCTTTAAATATTAAATATATTACTCTTTCTTGTATTATATTAGGAACCCTAATAGTACTTTTAAACAGTACCTAGTAAACATTTGTTATATTCACTATATCAGTTTTCTACTTTTGAGTACCAAAGTACTCCAGAATTAATGGCTTAAAGTAACAACTGTCTTCTGTTTACAATTACTGGGTCAGTGGCGGGGGCAGAACACTGCTGTCTGCAGGACACTCACTGAGGCGCTCAGGTGGGCGGGAGGGTCCAAAATGGCCCACTCTTGTGCCTAAGGCTCTAGTGATGGCTTTCTGTTAATGTGCCTCATTTGTTCTCCAGGTGGCAAGTTTGTTGGTCAACTAGGGATTTTTTTTCTTGGCCACTCTTAAAGGGTAGCTTAGCCTTTTTTTTTTTTTTTTTTTTTTTTTTTTTTTTTGCGGTACTAGGGATGGAACCCAGGGGCATTCTACCTTCGAGCTATACTCCTGCCCTATTTTTTGTTCTTTATTTTGAAACAGGGTCTCACTGAGTTGCAAAGGGTCTCACTAAGTAGCTGAGGCTGTTCTTGAACTGTTATCCTCCTGTCTCAGCCTCCCAAATGCTGGGATTACAGGCATGCACCACCATGCCCAACTAGCCTAGCCTTCTTTACATAGTGATTCTGTGGTTGCCAGGTGCACATCACCCTGCCTGGCTATAATTGTTTTTAAGATGATATTTATTCTTTTTTTTATTTATTATTTAAAAAAATTGTATTGGTGCATTGTAGTCACACATCTTAATGGGATACAGGATGGTTGGGGCATATATGCACACATCACCCAATTAGCCTTTACCCAATTTGGTATTTATTCTTGAAATTTTGGTTAAGCTGAAAATTTCAAATGTTATAGAGCTACTACCTAATCACACTGTGTGCAAAGAATGATGAATACAACAATAAGCAAACATGATTTCATTATTTTGTAACTAGGTAGGAGAGATAAGAAACGTACTTAAAGAGCCAGGTATGGTGGCGCATGCTTGTAATCCCAGCATTTGGGAGGCTGAGACTGGAGGATTGTGGTTTGCGGACAGCCTCAGCTACTTAGTGAGGCCCTCTGCAACTCGGTGAGACCCAGGTTCAAAATAAAGAATAAAAAATAGGGCAGGGGGTGTAGCTTGGAGGTCAAATGCCCCTG
The DNA here is from genome assembly GCF_963383645.1 of Muscardinus avellanarius. Lineage (NCBI taxonomy): Eukaryota > Metazoa > Chordata > Mammalia > Rodentia > Gliridae > Muscardinus > Muscardinus avellanarius. Next base: position 26,020,338 of record NC_137801.1, on the reverse strand, counting down.
GGTTCCATCCCCAGACCTGCAAAAAAAAAAAAAAAAAGAAAGAAAGAAATGTACTTAAAGAACTATGATATGATTCAGAATGTAAAAAATATAGTTGAAGACTTTATGGGAGGAGAAAAAAGAAATGTGGGATTACAGAAAATAGTTGAGTTAGGGAAGCACAGAGAAGGCTTCAAAAGGAGTTGGCGCCCACTGTGGTGGTATACACCTCTAATCCCAGTACTTGGGAAACTGTGACAAGAGGATTGCAAGTTCTAGTACAGCCTCAGCAAGTAGTGAGACTCTCATTAAACTAGTACAGCTTGCAGGAGTTGTCAGAGCTTTGTTACTATCTGAGATCTGTTTGTAGATGTTTTTGTTTAGCTTGTATATATATATATATATATATATATATATTGTATTGAGGATGGAACCCAGGGGCTTTCTACCTCTGAGCTACACCCCCAATTCTTTTCTCTTTTTTATTCTTTATTTTGAAACTGGGTGTTACTAAGTTGCGGAGGGCCTCACTAAGTGGCTGAGGCTGGCCACAAACCTATGATCCTCCTGTCTTAGTCTCCCAAGTACTGGGATTATAAGCATATGCCACCACTCCCAGGTTAAAATCATTTTTATATATATGAATGTTTATAGCTGGATATTGGTCCTGTCACTTTAACCACCCTTTGATGCCAGCCTGGAATACAAGCATTTGAGTAGGTAACATACAGAGACAAAGTGTTATGAGCAACAGGATTATAAAGGTGGAAAATGAGTTGTAACCATGTTAAGGAAGGCATCGAATGCTGTCTTAAGATACATGTATTTTATTATCGATTGATTTAGAGAAAGATGATTGGAACTGGGTATAAGAATCTTACTTCTGGGTGTGATGGCACACACCTGTAATCCTAGTACTTGGGAAGCTCAGACAGGAGGATAGCGCAGGTTGAAGAATAGCCTTAGCAGTGCAGTGAGACTGAGCAACCTAGTGATACCCTGTTTCAAAATAAAAATAAGAAAGGACCGGGGTATAGCTTGAAAGTAGAAGGCCCCTGGGTTTAATACACACACATACACATACACACACACACACACACACACACACACTCTCTCTCTCTCTCTCTCTCTCTCTCTCTCTCTCTCTCACACACTCTTACACACTCTCTCTTCTCCCTCTCCCTCACTTCCTCTCTCTCTCTCTCCCTCTCCCTCTCCCTCCCTCTCTTTTTTTTTTTTTTTTCTTTCATAAAATTGTTTGCCCTCAGACTAGGACCAACTCCACAAGAGGAGTCACTCTACTCTCGAGGTACAGAACACCGTCCTTAGGTTTTTGGCCTTAACACCAAAACAGTGCTAGGAGCCAAACCTCAAAAAAGGCAGTGCTTGCTCTTCGAGCAGTGTAACACCACAGGCATCACAGTAGCCTGGATAGCTGACAACTGCTGGATGCACACACACTTTCTTAATGGCATGAGGGCAACATGAAGAAAGGATTAGAGTTGGAATAGACTGATAGAGTTTAGTAAAGGCGGGGCGAGGTGGCACACACTTGTAATCCCAGCATTTTTGGAGTTGGAGACTGGAGGATTATGGTTCGAGAACAGCCTCAGCTACTTAGTGAGGCCCTTTGCAACTCAGTGAGACCCTGTTTCAAAAAATATAAAGACTAGCCGGGCGTGGTGGTGCATGCTTGTAATCCCTTAGCTTGGGAGGCGGAGACAGAAGGATCGCGCAGGTTCAAGTCCAGCCTTGCTGGCTTAAGAGACCCTGTTTCCAAATAAAAATATATAAAATAGGACTGGTGTGGCAGACTGGCTCAACCGGGCACTGAATATGGGCACTGAGTCCGTTCAGGACCGAGTTTATTAGAAAGGTGGGCAAAGGTTTCGGTTGTAGTTCTGCAGCCACTTATCTGCAGCGATTTTTCCCCCTTTTTATGAAATAAACTCCTTTAAGTTCCTGTTCATGGCGCTAAAAGTGGAGATTCCTCTCCGGGAAAAAAGTCTGACATGGACAAATGCCTCTTGTACAATTGACACTTTATTACAAGAACCCAGGAAAATTTATATCCTTCACCAGTGAGATTAATAGTAAAAAAAAAAAAAAAAAGAGAAGTGTAATCACTACAAAAGGACACTAGTCTGGCATTCAAGATTAGCTCCAGATCTTGTGACCAAATCCAGCCCCCTGCCGTTGAGCCCCCTGCCCTTGCAGACAGGCGGCTCCAAAGGGCAAATTTCAGAAGGTACAGGCACGCCCAGGGCTTGAAGAATACGGCCTCTCATGGAATCTCCTTTAACTCTTTTCGGAACTTTCCGTTCCTAGGGCTTAGTCCATATGGCTGGCATGAGGAGATATGGCAATCCAAGGGGCTGCGATGGAGGTCTCCCGGGTTTCTTCTGCATTGCCATCCAAAGTCTGAAAGCTTAAACAAGCTCACAACACAGTTTAGTAGATAAACACCAAAAAGTAACATGAAGTTTTTAGATTTAGTAGTCAGATGTACTTCTCTAGCTGCTGAGCACTTTTCCTCAAATGATAGGCTTATTAGAAGCCTATTTCTCTTTTAATAATCCATTTTCCTATCACAAATCCTCTGCAACTTCCTTTTCTGATTACCCTGATTCTTTCCCATTTGGGACAATCTTAGGATAAACTCTTCTTCATACAAAAATGCTTTCTTATTCTCACCATATTTCCTTTCTTCACACTTCCACATTTATTATATCTGTCCTTTGTTCTGACATATTCATTTCTTAACCACGTGGTGCCTCCCTGTCTCGGGCAGCGGGCAGCGCACATACTGGGTGTAAAGGTCAAGAATCTTCCCAGCCTTCCGCTCTATTGTATTGGTCAGTATTGGCTGCTCATCAACTAGGCTGCTTTGAAGTCACACACAAAGTTTATCTTCTCTGTTTCTAGGCCGGATCACAAGGAGAGGGGGGTAAACAGAGGCACCAGTTGCTTCCCTTGCAAGTTTTTAGGGATAATGACTTTAGCTGACTCTTAAGGCTTTTACTATATGTTAATGATTAGAATAAAGGTCAGAGATAGAGAGGAATTCTGTGTTTGTAATTTCTGTAGCTGGAATGCTTCCACAGCATCTGAATTCTGACTAGATTTACATCTTTGAGCAAAGCCGAGGGTGTTTAGAGGCTTAGACAAATTACTAGAAAATTTATTTTCCATGGACTCAGTTTCTCCCACAGTCCTGATCTTACATCACCGGAGCAATTCGTGTGGAAAGTTAAAAGAATCATTACCAAAAGAATAATAGTTATGAAAGAATATCTAAGAGTGGGGGAGTACTTTGGCCAGAGACAACACTTTCCCTCAGGGCACTACTTTCTTTAAGCCAGCCAATTTTTTGTGCGGGAATATTAAACATGCAAATGCTGAGGAAAAGGAAGTAGAGGCGGCAGACTGGGAGGGTAGCCTGGAGGTAGAAGGGTTCCATCACCAGTAAACCCCCCCCAAATATATATGTATTATATTTGGTATTACATTTTTTTGTATTATATAATAGTTTGGTATTATATTTGGTATTATATATTTTTTTTGGCTACACACACACACATACACACACACACACACACACACACACACACACACAGAGTAAAAAATAGGACCAGGGGTGTAGCTCAGAGGTAGAATACCCCTGGGTTCCATCCTTAGTACTGCCAAAAAAAAAAAAAAAAAAAAGAGTTTAGTAAAGATATCATGGGAACTTTGAATGTTAGCAGTAGCAGATGGGTTAGCAAACTGAGCAGATATGGGAGACATTTAAGAGTTAGTATCAACAGTAATCTACATAAAATTCTAAGCACATAGAAATATAAAAATATTTCTGTCTGGGGGAGTAAGGCAGTGAACCCAGGAATTAAGGCCTCATAATATTCTCATCAGGCATGATAAAGCCATATAAGCTTAAGAAAATGTAGGGTATTAGAAGTGTTGACTTCTTTTCAACAAATTATTAGGATTTTTCCATAATTCTGAGAGCAAACTTGGCCAATTTATGATATTATTTTGCCTCATAATAGCTTCAGATGGTTGAGTTTCCAAATTAATGTTTCATATGGCTCTCCTACACCTGAAATTTGCCTTTCTGTAGAAGATCTTTGTTGTCAATATTCTCATTTGAATGGAAATTCAGAAAGATATAACCTTTGAAATTAAGTTTAAGAGTATTGTTAGATACATTTAACTGATCAAAGAGTAAGGATTCATAATGGTATAAATGTTAGTTTTATTAAATCATGGGCAGGTAGCTTATGCTTTCTCTCCCAACTTCATACCTACCCAGTTCTTTGGTTTTACCTGATGTTTTCTGTATCTTTGTATTTTGTTCTTTTTTGCTGTATAAATTCTTCATGCATGCCCCTTTGGTCTGAAGGTAAATTTGATGAAATGAAAAAGAAAAGAGAAATTCTTCCTTGTCAGCCCCCCACACTTCAAAATGTAGTTTTTCCTTCCTCCCTCTCTCCCTCCCTCCCTAGTACTGGTGACTGAACCCCGGGGGCATTCTACCTCTGACAAGTCATAATTTAAAAAAATATTTATTTATTTATTTATTTATTTATTTATTTATTTATTTATTTATTTTTGGTACTTGGGATGGAACCCAGAGGCTATCTATCTCCTGGGCTACATTCCTAGACCTACTTTATGTTTTATTTGGAAACAAGGTCTCACTAAGTTGCTGAGAGCCTCACTAAGTAGTTGAGGCTGGCTTCGAACCTGTGTGATCCTCCTGTCTCAGCCTCCCAAGTACTGGGATTACAAGCGTGTGCCATCATGCCTGGATCTAGTCATGATTCTTTATATCGTTTTGCCCTCAGTTTTGAGGATCATACCACCTCTCACATTTGGTTTCTCTCTAGAACCTGTAGGAGCTGGAGTTTTGGTTTCATAGCTGGTTTATTTAAAAGATATAATACATAGTAGGTAGGTCCTGCAAAGAAGACATCTGGCAGTTTTGAGGGATCCAGCTGTAGTAGGTTCTTTCTCCAACATGGTTGGTCTCTTAGGAAGTTGTATGGTATTTCTGCTCTGGGAAGTCAAGTTTTAAGATGCAAAATCCAAGATTTTTATTTGAAACAGGTCATAAAGATAATTTGCCTATGTAGTTATCTACAGTTATAATTACAACTCTGAGATGTGTTTGATGTAAACAATCACATTGTTTATAAACAAAGTTTATAAACTGGCTAACAATTCAGTGACCAAAGTAGGTAGAAGAACCCTTATCAAGGCCAGGTGTGGTGGTGACGCTCCTAATCTCAGTGCTTGGAGGCTGAGACAGGAGGATTGCACAGGTTTGAAGCCAGCCTCAGCTACTTAGTGAGGCTCTCAGCAACTTAGTGGGACCCTATTTCAAAATAAAATGTAAAATAGGTCTGGGAGTATAGTCCGGAGGTAGAAAAGCACTTGGGTTCTATCCCCAGTACCACACAGACACACACACACACACACACACACACACACACACACACACACACACACGAGCCTTATCAAATAAATACTCTAAAAGCAAAGTTCCCAGATGCTAGCCAGTCCTATAGACAGGTCCTTCTAAAGATTGTACCATTAGATCTGCTATATTAACTCTCCTATAAAACTCCCATTCCTAGTGAAATGCCTATCTGTGTTGCACCAGTGACCAACCAGGGAGCCACAAGAGTGTTCTTTATTCAAGCTCCAGCTCCTCACACGTACCAACGTAGTGGTTACAGAGATTATCCCTTAGTGAGGCAGTCCAGCCCATCCTTAGAATAATTGCTTAATTTGAACCAAAAGCCTGTTGCCCCCCCCACCTCATTGGTTTAGCTTTTGTGCCTCAGGTAAGGGTCATCTTCAGGGAAGTATTGGCCATATAAGGTGACCTTTAAGCTGATTGGCCTCGCCAGCAGCGCTTACCTCAAGAATGTTCTGAGTGGATGGGGTCTCTTACTCTCCTCAGAGTGAGTGACCTTGCCCGGATATCTGCAAATTCCAGATCCACATGTACTCAGATTTGTAGGGAAAATCAGTTTAGCACAGTTAATGGTTTCTCTAGGGAATGGGGCAGTGGGCTACAGGGGAACAGAAACTTAACTTTTATTTTGGTACTGGGGGGGTGGGACCCAGAGGCTTTCTACCTCTAGGCTATACTCCCAGACCTATTTTATGTTTTATTTGGAAACAGGTTCTCACTAAATTGCTGAGAGCCTCACTAAGTAGCTGAGGCTGGCTTCGAACCTGTGTGATCCTCCTGTCTCATCCTCCGAAGTGCAGGGATTATAAGTGCACCACCACGCCTGACTGGAAACTTAACTTTTAAGGAGACAGAAACTTAGGCCTATTCTACTTAAAGTCTTAACTGGAGCCTGTCAGGGCGTCACTTTGATCCTTCATTAGTTCTCAGTTCCAGTCTACCATATTGCCGTTCCATACTCTGGGTTTTGACTCCCTTTAATGCTACCTTAGCCTTTATTATAGCTTAAATTTGTACTAGATCTCAGGATTTTTTTTTTTTTTTGGTGGTACTGGGGGTGGAACCCAGAGGCTTTCTACTTCTGGACTATACTCCCAGACCTATTTTATATTTTACTTGGAAACAGGGTCTCACTAAGTTGCTGAGAGCCTCACTAAGTAGCTGAGGCTGGATTCGAACCTGCGCTATCCTCCTGTCTCCGCCTCCCAAGTGCGGGGATTACAAGTGTGCGCCACCACGCCCGGCTAGATCTCAAGATTTTACTCTCCTTTTTGATTATAGCCTCATGGAAGGTCTTCAAATATTAGAAATGGCCAGAAAAAAGTAAGATCTGCTCTTGTCCTGTTCAGTTTAAGACAGTGGAATAGCTTAACTTCAGAAATAAAAGCATGCCTGGAATTCTCTGCCGTTGCCCAGTTGAATTGATAGTCACAAGGGCAGCACCATTTTCAAGTGTATTTGTATTCTGTTATTTTTTTATACTCGTGGGTGTTTGTGTATCAGGGATATTTGTGTATTTCTGAGTGTGTCTTGCAGTTAAATCTTACTTGTTGGCACTTAATGAGGTTTTAGGGCAAGTGTGATGTTCTTCCTGTTTTTCCCCCCTGTATATTGCTTTCCTTTGATTTATACCTGTACATCATGGGGAGAACTGCAAGTTATAGAACATGAGGGGTTCCGGGATAATAGGTGAAAATTCCATATTTCTGGTAATTGGAAAATTTTAGTTTTTATGATGGAAAAGGATGCACTAGAAGTAGCAAAAGTCATTTGAGAAGATTAGAATGTATTTTATTTTTATCAGGGTAAAGATATTTTATATTTACCTACATATACTTTCTCCATTTTTCTATGAATGTTTTCTAGGCAGAAAGAGAGGAGGATAAGTCTCAGTGGTAGTACTGTGGTAACAACCTTGGCACCTTAAAGATAATGATAATTTCCCTCCTGACTGGCTAACTGAAGCTGTCTTTCTTGATTTAATTCTCCCTAAATCTTGACAAGCTCAGGATTATTTCTAGAATCTTTGGGAAGCTAGAACAATATATATAGTGAGAAAATTTCATAATCAATATTGTTCTGTTGAGAATTACTGAAGTTAAAGGCAGAGGAAGAATAAGCAAATGACTGTTTGGAAATAGAATTTCCACTGGGCATGGTGGTGCATACTTTTAATCCTAGTACTTGGGAGGCAGAGACAGGAGGATCACAGGGTCAGAGCCAGGCAAGGCTCGCAGAAACCTTATTTTTTATTTGGACCCTATTTCCAAATAAGAAATAAAATTGTGCTGGGAGTGCAGCGTGGAGGCAGAATGCCTGAATTCAATCCCTAGGACCATAAAATAAAATAAAATGAAAATAGAATTTCATCTCTTTTAAAACATGGTTCAAGCCTGGCATGGTGGCACACACTTGTAATCCCAGCATTTGGGAGGCTGAGACCGGAGGATGTGGTTCGTGGACAGCCTCAGCTATTTAGTGAGGCCCTCCGCAACTCAGTGAGATCCGGTTTCAAAATAATGAATAAAAATAGGGCAGGGGGTGTAGTTTGGAGGTCGAATGCCCCTGGGTTCCATCCCCAGACCTGCAAAAGGTTTAAGACTTCAGTTACTTTGAAAACTAACAGTTAAATTGTCCTCATATCATTTAGAATACTTGTATTAGAATTTATATATATATATTTTTCTTTTGGCACCAGGGATAGAACCCAGGGGCATCCACTTCCAGCCTGAGTTTTAATTCTTTATTTTGAAATGGTACGGATAGCTTTACAAATTTCCTTCCTTCCTTCCTTCCTTCCTTCCTTCCTTCCTTCCTTCCTTCCTTCCTTCCTTCCTGCAGGTTTGGGGATGGAACCCAGGAGCATTTGACCTCCGAGCTATACCCTCTGCTCTATTTTTTATTCTTTACTTTGAAACAGGGTCTCACTAAGTTGCAGAGGCCCTTACTAAGTAGCTGAGGCTGTCCGCGAACTGCGATCCTCCAGTCTCAGCCCCCTGAATGTGGGGATTACAAGCATGCGCCACCACACCCGGCTAGCCTCACAAATTTCTGAGGCTGGCTGCGAACCTGTGATCCTCCTGTTTCAGCCTCCCAAGTACTAGGATTACAAGCATATGCTACCATGTCTGGCTTAGAACTTATATTTTTGTATTTTAATTTTTATATTACAATGAGCATTTTTATACTGAGTGCCTTTATGAGTGCTGATGTTTACAGTGGCTTTGTTTTTAAAGAGTGTTCTAGCTCGGTGTGGTGGCGCACGCTTGTAATCCCAACATGTGGGAGGCTGAGATAGGAGGATCACAGTTCAAGAACAGCCTCAGCTACTTAGTGGGGCTCCTTGCAACTCAATGAGACCATGTTTCAAAATAAAGAATAAAAAATAGGGCTGGAGGTGTAGCTCGGAGGTAAAATGTCCCTAGTACCCCCCCCCCTCAAAAAAAAAAGAAGGAATGTTCTACTGTAGGCTCTAGAATTTCATCTTTTTTTAGTCTGTCACACATCTTGAACATAAAACCTTTCTGCAGCCTGGATCAAGCTATAAGAAAGAAGAAGGCATAAAATGTTCCTCTTCTTTACTGAGGCGATTACAAGCCCTGTTGAGAGTATTACTAGTTCACTTTTACAGATGGCAAAGTGAGGATAAGGATCAAATCTGTCCAAGTGGCACAGTTTGTAAGTGGCAGAGATGGGTTTTCTGTTTCCTTTTTTCTTCTTCATGGATTTATTGAGGTATGATGTACATACCATAAAATTCATCATAAGCATTTAACTTACAGTGATTTAAAATTTTTTAAGTAAGTTTGTAGAGTTGTATAACTGTTTTCACAGACTGGTTTTTAGAGAACATTTTCATTTTCCAAGAAAGAATCTTGGTGTACAATTAAGGTCAACTTTTAAGTTCCCACCCTCAACTTCAGGCAACCACCGATCTGCTTTCTGTCTCTAGATTTGCATTTTCTTGAAAATTCATATAAATTGAATCATACAAATTTTTTTTTTTACTTAGCCTGCTGTTTTCGAGATTTATCTGTTATAGCTTCTGTCAATCTTTTATTCCTTTGCATTGCTAAATAAATATTTCATTGTATGCATATACAACATTTTATTTATTCACTTACCAGTTGGTGAACAGTTGGATCATTTTTAGTTTTTAGCTGTTAGGAATAATGGTACAAACCAAACATTCTTATACAAGTCTTCATGCCAGCATACATTTTCATTTCTCTTGAATAGGTACTTAGGAATGGAGTTGCAAAATCATATGGGTGTGTGTGTGTGTGTGTGTGTGTGTGTGTGTGTGTGTTATGTTATGTTATGTTATTGGGGTTTGAACCCAGTGACAGAGTGTCTCTGAGCTGTACCCCCAGCCCTACTTTATTTTATTTTTTGATTTTGAAACAGGATCTTTCTAAGTTATGAAGGGCCTCACTTTTTTTTAAATGTATTTTTATTGGTGCATTGTAGTCAAAAATCACAGTGGACTACAAGCCTTGTGAGGGTATACAAGCATATATCATCCATTTAGCCCTTATCCCATCCCTGTCCCATTCCCTCCCGCTCCTTCGATCCCAAGCTGGATTTGGTGATTAAAGAGATTCCGTCTTCCCCCATCCCAACCCCTCTGATTGGTCACTTTGACTGCTCTTCCATAGGGCCCTTTTTTCAACTAGCTCTCCTCTCATTACCCATTTCTTCCTAGTTTTTGTGTATTAGGGAAAGCATCTGATTTTCTATTTTCTGTGATGTTTCTCTGTGTATGCCATATTGCAAGTTCCGTTCCTTCTCCTGAAGGCCCCACTGCCGGCCTTGCCCCCTGGCAGACTCTGATCCCCACCTCCCTGGCTCCAGCAACGGCCTTGCCTCATGGCAGGCCCCATCCCTGCCCCACTGACCCCGGCTCCGGCCTCACCCCTTGGGAGTCTCCGATCCCTTCTTCAGAGGCCTGAGCACCAGCCTTGCCTCACGGCAGGCTCCAATCCCGGACTCGCTGGCCCTGGGATCGGACTCATCCCTAAGCTGGCTCATTTCCCGACCTCAGAGGCCCCAACACTATCCTTGCCTCACGGCAGGCTTCAATCCCGTCACGCTGGCCCAGTCTCCGGCCTCACCCCTTGGCAGGCTCCGATTCTGGCTTCAGAGGCCTCAGCTCCGGCCTTGCCTCACAGCGGGCCCCAATTCAGGCCAGGCTGGTCCCAGCACCGGCCATGCCTCACGGCAGGTCCTGGTCCCGGCCTTGCTGGCCCCGGCACCTGCCTCACCCCTCGGCAGGCTCTGATCTGGACCTCGGAGGCCCCAGCATCAGCCATGCCTCACGGCAGGCAGAGGGCCTCACTTTTAATTGACCCCCATGAACCTGAGATTCTGTAGTCTTAGCCTGCCAAATACTGGGATTACAGGTGTGCACCACCAAGCCTGACTAAGTCTTTTTTTGTGTGTGGTACTAGGGATTGAATCCAGGAACATTCGACCTTTGACCTGCACCCTAGGCCTATTTTTATATTTTTATGTTGAAACAGGGTCTCACTAAGTTGATGAGGGTCTTACTAGTTTCTCAGGCAGTTCTGGAACCTGTGATCATCCTTTCTTACCCTTTCAACTACTGGGATTATAGGTGTGTACCGGCAGTTTTTTTTGTTTTGTTTTTTTTTGTGGTACTGGTGATGGAACCACCCAGGGGCATTCAGTCTCAAAGCGACACCCCCAGCCCTATTTCTTTTTCTTTATTTGGAAATAGGGTCTCACTGAGTTGCAGAGGGCCTCACTAAGTAGCTGCGGGTGTCCGCGAACTGTGATCCTTTTGTCTCAGCCTCCCAAATGCTGGGATTACAAGCATGTACCACCACACCTGGTTTAAGTTTGTGTTTTGATGCTTTCAGAAACTACCAGTTTTCCAAAGTGACCTTGCCACTTTGTATTCTAGGACCTTGCCACTTTGTATTCTAGGAACAGTACATGATGGTTCCAGTTTTTTTTTGCATGCTACCAATATCTGTTATTATCAGTGCTTTTAATTCTAGCCGTTCTGATAACTGTGTGGTATAATCTCATTGTGGTATATCTTTGCATCTCCCTAATGACTAGTGATATTAGTAACTTTTCATGTGCTTATTAGTCATTTGTATGCCTTCTGTGAAACAATTATTCTTTCTTTCTTTCTTTCTTTCTTTCTTTCCTTCTTCTTTCTTTCTTTCTTTCTTTCTTTCTTTCTTTCTTTCTTTCTTTCTTTCTTTCTTTCTTTCTTTTGCGGGTCTGGGGATGGAACCCAGAGGAATTCGACCTCCAGCTACACTTCCTGCCCTATTTTTATTCTTTATTTTGAATACCGGGTCTCACTGAATTGTGGAGGGCCTCACTAAGTAGCTGAGGCTGTCCCCGAACCGTGATCCTCCAGTCTCAGCCTCCCGAATGCTGGGCTTACAAGCGTGCGTCACCACGCCTGGCTTTATTCATACATTTTGGAAGGCAGCTATGCTCACCACTATACCACCAACGCTTATTCATACATTTTGTATGAATGATTTTCCTTTTCTTGTTTTTTTGGTATTAGGGATTGAACACTGAGGCAGTCTACCTCTGAGCTACACACCCAGCCCTTTTTTAATTTTTTATTTTGAAATAGGGTCTCACTAAGTTCCCGAGGCAAGTCTCAAAACTGTGATCCTTTTGTCTCAGCCTTCTAAAATAACTAAGATTGCAAGTGTAAGTCACCATACCCAGCTAGATACATGATTTTCAAAGATTATCTCCCCTTTTATGATTTGCTTATTTTCTTAATGAAGAGTAAAATTTTAAATTTTGAGGAATTGAGGTATTTTTTATGTATGTTTATCTTTTTGATATCATAGTAGAAATTTTGCCTAATCTAAGATCTTATAATTTTCTTCTTGAATAGAAGTCAGCAAAGTAACCTATAGAATGACCCTATCTGTCCTATAGCTTTTTTGTAAATAAGGTTTTATTGTAACATAGCCACAATTGTTCTTTTATATATTTTTCATGCCTGTTTTCCTTCTGTAATAACTATTGCATAATTGCCATTTAGAATATATAATTGGTTATAGACTTCATGGCCCAGAAAACCTATAATAGTTACTTGACAGTCCCTTTAAAAATATGTTTGCTGCTGGGCGTGGTGGCACATCTTGTAGTCCCAACTCTTGGGAGGTTGAGACAGGAGGATTGCACAGGTTCGAAGCCAGCCTCAGCAACTTGGTGAGACCCTGTTTCCAAATAAAGTATAAAATAGGTCTGCGAGTATAGCACATAGGTAAAAGCCCCTGTGTTCCACCCCCAATACCCCACCCCCCCACACACACCTTTTGTATATTTATTTCTTAGCTTGGCTTTCTGTGGTTTGTGTCTGTGATTGCACACTTTAGTGCTTGTCTCATGACTGGTTGTAGGATACCTAAATACTGTTGCGCCAGTAAGGCTCTCATGTGCTGGTGGAAAGTGTGTGATTTGGGAGCTCATTAAAAGTTCAGTTCATTTTCATGCTTGCCTCTTTTTCTTGCTATTGGGTTGTCTTACATTGCCCTTGTGTGCACGCAGGCCACTCCCTTCTTTCCCTTTTTGGCAGTACTGTGGATTGAATAGGGTCCCATGTGTGCTAGGCAAGTGCTGTACCACTGAGCCACATCTCAAGCCCTGTATGCAGATTGCTGTCAGCCAGAGATGTGGGGCAGGCCTGATCCCTCAGCCTTCCAGTTTTCCCTCTGGGTATGTTCAGCCTCTCAGTTAGCTGGCATTTTATAGAAAGCTTGGGACCTTTAAGGTCTCAGCTGTGCAGCCTTGTAGTCAGCCAGGGTTGTGCAGAGGGCATAAGGCTTGCCCTTCCTTCCTTCCTTCCTTCCTTCCTTCCTTCCTTCCTTCCTTCCTTCCTTCCTTTGCTCCCTCCCTCCCTCCCTCCCTTCCCCCCTTCCTCCCTTCCTCCCTTTCTTCCCTTTCATCCCTTTCATCCCTTTCTTCCTTTTCTTCTTTCTAAGCTGTATAGCCTTATAGTCAGCCAGGGTTGTGCTGAGGGCAAAAGGCTTGCCTTTCTTTTCATTTCCTTTTGTTTCCTTTCTTTCTGTACTGGGAATGGAATCCAGGGGCATTCTACCTCCAAGCTACACCTCCAGGCCTATTTTTATTCTTCACTTTGAAACAAGTAGCAGAGGCTGTCTGTGAACACGAAATGCTATCCTCCTGTCTCAACCTCTCAAGTACTGGGATTACAAGCATGCTCTACCACCAGTGGCTGCATAAACCCTTTTCTTACTCTTCTATGAGTTTCTGATTTCCAGGATCTCTGTGAAATTTCTAGGTAGCTCTCAGGTTCATGGCTTGTTTCAGTGGTATAACAACTTCAGGCTAAGGGAGCTGCAGGTTTTTCTGTTTTCCTCTTGGTATGAGTTTCTCCTCTGTGCTTCACATCAAAGTCATCTCTTTGGGGCAGTGAAGCTACTATTTTCACAGTAAACATCACTTTGATGGAATTTCTATGTCTGTGGAGCTGGGGTAGGGGGATGGAGGCAGCTTTTGGTAAGAGGCCAGGCTTCTGCTGTTCTTACCAAGATGTCTAGTTATTTGTCATGAATAAACTCCTTTTTTGCTTTTTTCCTTTGGTTCACTTAAGAGCACAAAAATGGGTATTTTTGATGGTTTGATCCAGTTTTTTAAATTAAAAAAAAATTTTTGCCGTACTATAGTGGGATGGAACCCAGGAGCATTCTACCTCTGAGCCACACCTCCCCCCACCCAGCCCTATTTTTTATTCTTTATTTTGAAACAGGGTCTCACTGAGTTACAAAGGGCCTCACTAAGTAGCTGAGGCTGTCAGTGACCTGTGATCCTCCTGTCTCAGCCTCCCAAATGCTGGGATTACAAGTGTGTGCCACCACACTGGACTTGATCCAGTTTTAATTGTTATCTAGGCCTAAATTTTTTTACTTTCCTGGGAAGTCCAACTTTAGAACTTCATTTTTTATTCTTTTTTTTTTTTTTTTTTTTTTTTTTGGTGGTACTGGGGATGGAACCCAGGGGCATTATATCTCCAAGCTAAACCCTCAGCCCTATTTTTTATTCTTTATTTATTTTTTATTTTTATTTTTTGTAGTACTGAGATGGAACCCAGGGGCTTTCTACCTTTGGGCTACATTCCCAGACCTATTTTATAGTTTATTTGGAAACAGGGTCTCTCTAAGTTATTGAGAGCCTCACTAAGTAGCTGAGGCTGTCTGCAAATCGTAATCCTTCTGTCTCAGCTTCCCAAGTACTCGGGTTACAAGCGTGAGCCACCACACCCGGCTAGAACTTAAGATTTAATTTTATTTATTTTAATTAATTTATTTTTTGGTAGTACTGGGGTTCCTGGGAGCCCTTCTACCTCCGGGTTACACTCCCAGATCTATTTTTAATATTTTTATTTGGAAACAGGGTCTCTTAAGCCAGCGCGGCTGGCTTCGAACCTGCACGAGATCCTCCTGTCTCCGCCTCCCAAGCGCGGGGATTACAAGTGTGTGCCACCACGCCCAGCTAGAACTTAAATTTTAAAACGTAAGACTATTACATTTCAAAGGTAGACGCTCTTTTCTCTAATTTAGGCTTTGTCTGTGATGATAGTGGACAAGTGATTTTCTCAAAAAGAGATGACACAGAAGGTGGGACAGTAGGCCTTCTGCTCTGCATAGGTATATTGGCGAGCTTAACTGAGGTTATTGAAGGGCTTGGTGGCTGTTGTGGTGAGTAGATGAGTTGTTATTTCAGAGTTGAGTCAACTGTTGTTGACAAAGCACCTTTCCTATAAAAATTATGTGACATAGGTTTTGCAGGTATGATTATTTTACAGATAAGGAAATAAATTCTAGGGACTTACCTGTAATCATAATATTTATGTTCGGTAGGGATGGTACTTGTACCCTTTTTCCTGGATTTTCCTTGACTTTTTTTCCCTGGTACTGGGAATTGACCCAGAGACACCCTACACTGAGTTATACCCCAGCCCTTTTAAGTTGCCAAGGCTGGCCCCACTTGGATTGTCCCATCTTGGTCTCCTGCCAGGCATGTGGCACCGTGCCCAGCTTCCTTGTTCTTTATGTAACTGCTTCCTTGCCATATCATCATTCTTTGAAGATTGTTGATGATCTTGGTGTATTTATATAGGTAGTGCTTGAAGTTAGCATAATTCATGACCGCTTTCCTAAGTTTTTACTAGGAGCTGAAATTCTCATAATCACCCTTAACTAAATTAAGAGCCCATATTTGTTACAGACAGTTATTTAGCAAACTAATAAGAGTTAGAGAATGAGAAATCCCATGGCAGCTTCCTCTGCCAGCTTCCTTTTTTTTTCTTACTCCATAGATGCAGATTGTGCCCAAGAAGCCCCTGCATTGCAGAGGGACTGGAGATCTGTATGATCTGTTTATTTCGCAGTTGAAAAGGGTAAGGGGGCCTTTGTGGGGGAGGGGCATGGGTGCCCTGAACTTAGCCTTATGTAGCTTAGCCAACATTGATTTTGGGGTTGCTTAAACATAGTATTTAAACAATCTTTTATGAATTTTGTTTGTCCTATATCAGTTAAGGGTCAGATTATCATATTAAAAGCATTTATTATAATGGTATTTTTTTGAAAGTCCGGTTCTTAATAAGTCAGATATATGATTCATGCTTCTAAAATTCTGAACCTAGGATCATTTAGAATATTAATAATTTTGAATATATTGGAGTAAAATTTACTACAAAGATTTTTAAAAGGTTTTAGATAAATATAACATGCTATAGTTGATGCCTTTATTAATCTGCTTTGTTCCTTTTCCATAAAACTGTCAATCTGTAGAATAAAAGGGGGACTTGTGGATATGCCATAAACATTGTAGGTGGGGTGGTGTCTTTTTCTTGATGCTAGAAAGTTATACTTCGTTTAATTTTTTGTTTACCCTGGATGCTAGTGAAATTTCAGTTGTATCTTTAAGCTGGCTTTGTATTTGATCATTGGGATAAGTGTAAAAATGCAATTGAATAATGTTGGTTCCCAAAGTAGGTCTCACTTGGCAGGTTTATACAAGTGCCAGATATGTTGGTATGTATAATAGGATAGAATTAAAATAAGTAAGGAAAAGTTTAATGTTTCTTTAAAGTCACAGAAGGTTTGGACAGGTGATTGTAGACTTGGTGGATATTTGAGAAGACTTGAGGTGGTAATGGACTGATGGGCTTATTTTTACTTTAGAGAATATACCTGGGAGTAAAATAGCTTTGTTTACCCGATATATATATATATATATATATATATATATATATATATATATATGTATGTATATATATATATGATCTAAATAGATAAGTTTAGTATTTTGTGCTTTTTATATTTTTTAAAATCATCTACATTTGACACAGATTTTAAGAATATAACAATATTATCATATATGTTATCATTACTACTGTTAATAAATATTTTACTTCCTAGTGCCGACACATTTGGAAGACAATTTTTATTCTTAATCATCTTGAATGACCTTTTTCCCCCCTTCTGTTTTCTTTAAGCCATAAGGATGAGTTTACCATTATTCCTGTACTGGTTGGAGCTCTGAGTGAGTCAAAAGAACAGGAATTCGGAAAACTCTTCAGTAAATACCTAGCGGATCCTAGTAATCTCTTTGTGGTTTCTTCTGATTTCTGCCATTGGGGTAAGTTCTAGATTTTAACATATCATGGTAGATGTTACATACTTGTGGTTAAAGGTTCTTTCTCATTCTAAGCTCTGGTTTTCAATTCTTTATCACTCTCTTTGGAAAGTTTTACTTTTACAGCAATGTATAAAGTAAATTAAAAAGCCTTTTGGTTATTTAAGAAGTATCAGATTATGTTAGTGGATTATGGACACATTTCCAAAGGTGACTGGTAAACTTGGATTCACACTGTGAGGGCACCCTTGCTTTTAGAAACTTATGTTAGTAAGAATTAAGACCTTTTAACCCCATTTCCATGTAGATATATATGGTAGATTCTCTGAAGAAGGTTTTGGTGGATAAAACAAATGTTCTTCGTTGGAATATAGAAGAACACTGTGCTATGCTAGTCTTTTTCAATTTTCTTTTTTGTAATTAGTTTCTTTCTTTTTTCTTTCTGTGCTTATTTTTTCCCCCCCACAATTGCCATCAGTTTAGAGCTACCCTCCAAAGATTCTAACACGTTGGCTATTAGCACTGTGGTCTTCATTGCTAATGCTTAATAAGGGTAAGGACTCTTCAGTGATTTTTGTGATTATTGTGAATTAAGAGTAAGGATTCTTCACAGTGAATAAAATAGATTGTAAAAGAAGAGATACGTTTGTGGAGATCTTTTCCAGTAAACATTGTTTTCACATTTGTTTGGATGGTGTTTGCTCTCATTTATCCATTATTGTCCTAGAATATTTCCAAGTTCTTTTTCACTTAGGACGTCTCTGTGAACCATTTATTCACTGGCTTAAGGATGCCAGTATCTGTTCATTCTTTAGCTGTTACTTTGATCACAAGTAAACATAAAACATAAGACTATAATTTTAAGATAGAGTGATTGAAGACCAGATAAACGTCACCCTTAGTGAGACCTAGGAAACACCCTGCTCCTCACATATCTACCCTTTGATTATCAGAAGCTATTTGTCTGGCCTCATTAGGTCTTCTCTTGTGTTCTTTGTGGCCTTCTTAAAATGGAGATCTCAGTTCAAACGAAATGTCTTCTATGACAGTAGTCTAGATGACTTATTTGTGTAAAGCTGATTCTCAAGTAGGGGTAATTTTCCTCTAGGGGCTGATCATTACGACTGGGATGAGGTTTGAGGGGTCATGATGCTACTGGTATCAGATGAATAGAGTCCAGTGAAGCTGATAAACTAACCTTCTACAATGCATAGAATGTGATCCTCTTCCAGCCTGCCCCCAGTCAAAGAATTGCCTGGCCCCAAATGTCAACAGTGCTGAGGTTGGGGAGCCTGTATAATGGCATTGCAGGTAGTGGAGTTTCCTTGAAAAAGGCCCAAGGAAGCTCTCAGGGTTCTTTACTAATTAATCCCATTGGCTAGTTGGTGTGCTACCTTTGGCAGAAGTATATTTTTGGGGGAGGGGTGTTGGATGTGAACCTGGGGCCATTCTTCCTCCAAGCTACACTGCAATTGCCCTTCCCCCCTTCTTTTGAAACAGAGTCTTGCTAAATTTCTGAGAGGCTAGCCTCTAACTTTCAATGTCCATCTCAGCCTCCCAAGTATTGGGATTACCTGCAAGTATCTTCCACATCTGGCTTCCTCTTTTTTTGGAAGGCTCATGTGAATCAGTTAATTTAAATAATTACCTCCTCTGATATTGGGCTCTTTATCTAAGTTGGCAACATTTGTAGCCATAGTATACAAAACAGAAAGGAATCATCCTTTTTTTTTATCTTATTAGTAAAGAATTCTAAAGCACAAAAGCTCTAGTCCACTACTCTCTGCAACCTATAGTTGTTGACAGAAAAGTAAATTTTATTTTTATTTTACATTCTACCTTGATCTTCAGAAATTTCTTAGGCCATTTCTCTCTCTGGGCTACACTCCCAGACCTATTTTATATTTTGATTTGGAAACAGGATCTCTTAAGCCAGCAAGGCTGGCTTTGAACCTGCGTGATCCTCCTGTCTCTGCCTCCCAAGCGCGGGGATTACAAGTGTGCGCCAACACACCCGGCCTCTCCTGATATATATATATATATATCTCCTGATTATATATATATATCTCCTGAATTTTTTTTTTTTTGCAGTACTGGGGATGGAACCCAGGGGCATTCTACCTCTGAGCTACATCCCCAGCCCTATTTTTTATTCTTTATTTTGAAACAGGGTCTCACTGAGTTGCAAAGGGCCTCACTAAATAGCTGAGACTGTCTGTGAACCATGATCCTCTTGTCTCAGCTTTCCAAATGCTAGGATTACAAGTGTGTGCCACCATGCCCAGCTTTCTTTTTTCTTTTTCTTTCTTTCTTTTTTTTTTTTTTGGCAGCACTCGGGATTGAACTCAGGGAAATTCTAACTCTGAGTTATACCTGTTTTTTATTTTTGTTTGATAACAAGGTATCACTAGATTGCTGGGAGTCTTGCAGTGCTGCTGAGGCTGCCCAAGAACCTGTGATCTTTAAGTATCAGCCTCCCAAATATTGAGATTACAGGCGTGTGCCACCATTCCCAGCTTGACTTCTTAAATTTGAATATTTAAGTAATAAGAGAAATTTCAGGTGATGATTGTTAAAAAAAGAAGGAAGTTGCCACAGCTTGAAAAGTGACAGCTATGAAGACTAAAACCTACTTATATTTGTTTGGTGGTTAAGTAGTAGAGCTTTCCCAAGTGTCCAGTATTTATTGACACCATAGTTAACACTGCTCATAAGTGTTTACTTTATGGCACTGTGGTAATTCTGAGAAATCTGATTGGGCGTTAGGGGCTAGGGAGAAGTGTGACATGGATAATAATCCAGAATTATTACTGTCTTTTCCTCCACCCTACTGTAGTCATTCTTGTAGAGTAAGATACAGTTTCCGTTTTGCAAGCCTGCTGAAGTTATGAGTCATGGGCTAGCTGTGATTAAGCTCTCTTAGGAATTACGCTTCATGCTTCTCAAATTTATACTCTAGTAGAATTGGGCTTCTTTGCTAACTTAGTGTGTTAGTTGTATTATCATTTCAAAAATGTAGCTCCTTAGTCTCCTTTCCCCCTCCCTCCTTCCCTCTAGGGATTGAGCCCAGGGGCATTTTGCCTTTGAGCTCTACCCCTGATTCTATTTTTATTTTATTTTTTAAATTTTTTGCAGTACTGGGGATTGAACCCACGGGCATTCTACCTCTGAGCTATACCCTTAGTCCTATTCTTTATTCTTCATTTTGAAACAGGGTCTCATTAAGTTGTGGAGGGCATTACTAAATAGCTGAGGCTAGTCTTGAACCTCCTTTCTCAGCCTCCTAAGTACTGGGATTACAAGCATGTGCCACCATACCTGGCTGGTTTTTTTGAAACAGGGTCTTGCTAAGTTGCTGAGACTGGCTAGAAACCTGCAATCCTCTTGTCTCAGTCTTTGAAGTACTGAGATTACAAACATGCACCATATAATGCCTGGCTTCTTTCTTTTTTATAAGACACTCTACAGATTAATTTTTGCCCCATAAAAACAATTATAACACTGAATTCTAAATAATTTCACAGGAGAGACTCAGATTGAGTTAGGCTTTTATTTTATTTATTTATTTTTGGTGGTTCTGGGGTTCCTGGAAGCCCTTCTACCTCCGGGCTACACTCCCAGACCTATTTTTTATATTTTTTATTTTGAAACAAGGTCTCTTAAGCCAGCACGGCTGGCTTCAAACCTGCGCGATCCTCCTGTCTCCGCCTCCCAAGCGCGGGGATTACAAGTGTGCACCACCACGCCTGGCATTGAGTTAGGCTTTTAATATCTACTTCATAATTCTAAATACTTAAATTTTCAGGAAAAAGTACTTAATTGATTACAGTACATTTTATTAATTACTCATATAGAGTTTTTGTATTTTTATTATAAAATTACTTTTTAAAAAAATGGATTTCCAGCTGGGCATGGTGGTACATGCCTGTGATCCTAGTTTTTGAAGACTGAAATAGGAAGATCACAGGTTCGAGGATGGCCTCAGCAAGAAGTGAGATTCTCATCAACCTAGTGAGACCCTGTGTTTAAAAAAAAAAAAAGAAAAGATATATATATGTATGTATATGAGAGAGAGAGCGGCAGCGAGAGCGCGCGTGTGAGCGAGATTGAGAGAGCAAGCTGGGGGAGTAGGTTAGAGGTAGAACTCCTCTGGGTTCAATCCCTGGTACCACATATACATACACACACACTAAATAAAATTTTTTATAGATTTTTTTAGTGTGTGTGGTACTGGATATGGAACCCAGGGGCTTTCTACCTCTGATCTATACCCCCCCCCACCCCGCCGCCTTTTTGTGGTACTGGGGACGGAATCCAAGGGCATTCTACCTCCGAGCTGCACCCCCAGCCCTACTTTTTATTTGTCATTTTGAAACAGGGTCTCACTGAGTCTCAAAGAACCTCACTAAGTAGCTGAGGCTTTCAGCAAACCGTGATCCTCCAGTCTCAGCTCCCAAATGCTGGGATTACAAGCGTGCACACCATGCCCAGCATCCTATTTTTTTTTTTTCTTCTTTATTTTGAAACAGGGTCTCACTGAGTTGCAAAGGGCCTCACTAATTAGCTGAGGCTGTCTTCGAACTGTGATCCTCCTGTCTCACCCTCCCAAATGCAGCGTGTGCCTTCATGCCCGACTAATAATTTTCTTTCAGTTTAGCTTTTTATTTAAATTTGAAAAGAGACATTAGAAGTATAAAAATAGAAAGAATAAAATACTCTTTCTTTAAAATATTTTTTTATTAATGCATTGTAGTTATATATCTTAATCTTTTTCTTTTTGAGTGAGGCGAGGCAAGGCAAGGGAGAGACAGGAACACAGATTCTGTTACCCCCTTCTCTTTGTCTCCTCACTTGGGTTCCCCAAAATGAAACCTTGCATAAACTCCTGCCTTTGATCTCTTCATCAGTCTTCCCCATGTGGAAATGTGTTAGCACCACAGGATGTTGCTTTGAAGGCCACATTTTAATGATTCACTTCCTGGCACCCTTCTCCTTACTGCTCAAGCAAGAAATAGAGGCACTAAGAAGACTTTGGTTATCAGTATTTGAGTTTTTTTTTTTTTCCCCCCCCTTTGGTACTGGGGATGGAACCCAGGGGCATTCTACCTCCCAGCTACACCCCCAGCCCTATTTTGATTTTCTTTATTTTAAAACAGGGTCTCACTGAGTTGCGAAGGTCCTCACTAAGTAGTAGCTGAGGCTGTTTACAAACTGAGATCCTCCTGTGTCAGCCTCCCAAATGCTGGGATTACTAGCCTGCACCACCACACCCAGCTCTTTATTTTGAAACAGGGTCTTATTGAGTTGCAAAGGGCCTCACAAAGTAGCTGAGGCTTCCACAAACCGCCATCCTCCTGTCTCAGCCTCCCAAATGCTAGGATTACATGCGTGCGCGCCACCACGCCTGGCTAGTATTTGAGTTTTACCATGGCTAATTTATACAAGTTGTCTTGATACTTAGTGCACTTAAGAAATTATACATCTTATAGGATGGTTTTGTATAAGAAAAAAAAATTTTATTTTTTTTTTTTGGCAGAACTGAACTGGGAATTGAACCCAGGGGCATTCTACCTCTGAGCTACACTTCCAGTTAGTCCGTCCATCCTCCCTCCCTCCCTCCCTCCCTCCCTCCCTCCCTCCCTCCCTCTTTCTTTTTGTGGTACTGGGAGTGGAACCCAGGGGCTTTTCTACCTCCGGGCTATACTCCCAGACCTATTTTATATTTTATTTGATAAAACAGGGTCTCACTAAGTTGCTGAGAGCCTAAGTAGCTGAGGCTGGCTTGGAACCTGTGCGATCCTCCTGTCTCATCCCCTCAAGCGCTGGGATTACAATTGTGTTCCACCACGCCTGTCTACAGCTTTCATTAACGTATTTTTTTAGTTAAAATTTTCAAAGTTTCTAAATGAAATTACATGTAACAAATTGAATTGCTAAAGTAGAATTATACATCTATTTGATTTGTCTTTTATGGTGGTTTTGCAAAATCAGTTCCATAAATTTACTTGATACATGTATATGATATTATTTTGTTAAAATATGAGTGATATTCATTATAGTTTAGCAATATTGACTTTTATAGGTTTACATAATTTCTTTTTTATAAATAATTGCCTTTTTTTGGTGATACTGGGGATTGATCCCTGAGCATTCTCCCTCTGAGGTACTTCCCTAGCCCTTTTTAGTTTTTGTTTTAAGATAGTGTCTTGCTAAGAGTTGCTAAGAGTCTCCCTAAGTTAATGAGGCTGCCCTTGCATCTGTGATCCTCCTATTTCAGGCTTCCAATACTGGGATTATAGGCTCCGCCACCACATTTAGTTTATGGTACTTGTTTTTAAAGGTGGCCTCTCTCCACATATTTATGAAATTTACGTCTTTATTCAGATTTATTTTATAATATATATTAATGAATGATTATTCAAACATACTTTTCTTTCTGTTGGTTTCTTGGGTAAAAGGATATTACTTTCTAAATACTTAAATTTCTTTGTGAGTTATCTAATTCCTAAAATATATCTTATCTAGCTTTCATAGTTGTCTTCTCAATTATTTGAACATACTGATTTTACAAATTTAAGATTTTGATCTTTCGCAGGATTGAGATAAGACTAATACTTTTGTATTATAACTAAAACTTTAGACTGAAAGGATGATAGCAGTTAGGGTTTTCAGAAATGATTACCTTATTTGGTGCTACTTAGATAATATTTCCTTTATGAAAAAAAATTTTTTTATTATGGTTTTAGTTCCGAATGTCCTTACTTTAGGGCCTTGTTTAAGAATTGCCTAATAATTTATACTAGATTTCTATGAGGTTTAACTCAAATACTTGAACATTGCTTAACATAAGTGAAGTGATTAAATAAATGTGCAGCAATACAGTTTTTATTGGATGTATGTCTGAACGTCTGTCCCACTGCTGATCTCTTGGGGCGGGGTGGTTATGTAGATCAGCTTTCCAGGGGCATTGTTTATTTCTGCAGCTCAGTGCTTAGGTTAATGTTGAGACATTTACTTTTTTACTTTTTGTTTTGAGATACTTAAAAAGTAGTGTTGGTTCTTGTACCATTCATTGTTGTCTGTCCTCATTAGTTGATGTTGTGTGTTAAACAGACATCCCTGGAGCTTACTCTCCACACTCTGTGAATCCACTCATTAATCACCAGTCACATTTGGAGATGGGAAAATTACTTACCTGTATTTCTTTTTCTCAGAAAGCGTGCTCTGGAATGGATTCACAAATGAGCTACCCTCCTTCCCTCAAAGAGTAAGGTTTCTGCTTTACAGGATTTTTTTCTTGGGTTATTTTTCCTCTCATCTTTTGAATTTGAAAAGAACTGAGGGAAGGCACCTGAAGAAACTACTGACATATTCACTAGGGGAGTTCCAAAGCTGGCGCTGCCCCTAGGGCAGTGTCAATGGCTCTTAAAGCTAGAAAGCTCATACTTGGAGTTGAAACAGGGGCTCAAAGAATCCATTTTCCCAGTGTACCTTCTGAAAGGATAAGTTTCAGGTAAGTAATTTTCTCTTACTATGTGATATGCTTTATTCATACTTATAAAAGTACACGCGTCCAGTTTTTCAGGTATGGAGAGGACTATATTTATTCATAGCTTAGATTCCTAACTTTACTGAAAGTCATAAATACAAAAACTTGTAGAATAAAATGTATTTATTCATGAAATTAATTTATCTTAAATGAATAATAAATAATTTAAGGTTTATTTACGGTCATTGTATTGTTAATGTAGTCATTTCCTTTAGTAGCAAATTAAATATCAAACATTTTTTAAAAGTCTGGAGAAACATTTAACAATAAGAAATGACAAAAGTCTTTTGAACTCAGTTTCCCAGTTGTGATTGTTTGTGGTGTGTATGTATATGGGCGTGCATGTGTTTGTGCTTTGCACACATACAGAAGTACAAACATGCATGCAGGCCCAGGAGGATGGCAACTAGTTACTTCAAAGTGGATGCTTTCTGTATATAGGTTGACCAGAATGCATTGCTCAAATAACTTTTAAATATTTGTAAAATTGAAAAATTTTATGCAACAGTGTGAGCTGTTGTAAGTAAAATATTTATTCAGTGGAGTAGGCATATTTAGTATGGTTTTGGTTTCTTAACTGATATATTCTTTAGAGCTGTTCAAAGTTCTTATTCCAATTTTCAGCTATTAAATGTGAGGTAGCTCTGAAAGCGTAATAAAAATCTATACCATAATATTAAAAATTGACTCAATTTGCTTTTTTGTATGGTTTTTCATTCTCACTAAATCACACTATTCGCCATTTCAGAGAATTTCAGATATTCATGTGCTTTTCCTTCAGAAGTTTTTAAGTGAAAATTAAGTGGAGATTAACCTTTTAAAGTAAAGTGTCCACGTGAGCAAGATAGTGTTTTCAAATACTGCTGCTCTTTTCACTTACTGCCCAGGCAGGGTTGCCACTCAACATCAGCTGTAAACTGGGCAGGGAGCAGAAAAGACTTTACAGTAGCAAATGGTTGTGCAAAGTGCAATCCTTTGGGAATAGTAGTCTTCAGGTAAGACAGTCTTGTCCCAGTCATAAGGTTTATTGACAGTAGCTAGAACTAACAGCTGTTTCCAGAAGCAAAGGAAAAAGAATGTAATAAATACTTCTGAAGCTAGATGTGATAGTGTCTTGCTTGCAATCACAGTACTTGGGAGGCTGAGACAAAGGATCAGAGGCTCGTGGCCAGCCTCAGCAACTTAGTGAGACCCTGTATCAAAATAATAGAATAGAGCCGGGCATGGTGGCACACGCTTGTAATCCCCGCACTTGGGAGGCAGAGACAGGAGGATCGCGCAGGTTTGAAGCCAGCTGCACGCGCTGGCTTAGGAGACCCTGTTTCCAAATTTTAAAAAAATGTAAAAATAGGTCTGGGAGTGTAGCCCGGAAGTAGAAGGGCTTCCAGGAACCCCAGTACCAACCAACCAACCAACCAACCAACCAACCAACCAACCAACAAACAAACAAAATAATAGAATAGCACTGAGGTGTAGCTCAGAGGTCGAATGCCCCTGCCTTCCCAACACACACTGTTAAGTTAAAAAAAATCAAGGACAGCCGGGTGTGGTGTCTCAAGCTTGTAATCCCAGTACTTGGGAGACTGAGGAGGATGGCAGGTCTGCAACCAGTCTCAGTTACTTACAACTTAGACCCTATTTCACAATAAAGAATAAAAAATAATGCTGGGAGTGTAGCTTGGAGGTAGAATGTCCCTGGGTTCAATTATCAGTTCTGGGGAGGGGTGAAGAAATCAAGGAATATATTACCTTAATTTCCTCTAAGAATATTATTCTTAATATAGTAACAGTGAATCAAATTTGCTTATCTTAGGTATTCATTTAATTGTTCGATTGTTTCACAAATGATGTTGGGCAGCTTTATCAAAAAGGTTTATATAAAAGTAAAAATTGAGTACTAGTGAACTGTCAGTAAGCTATTGTGACTAAACTTTATTAGATTTGGCTTTTAGTGACAAACACTTGGCAAATGAGAATAATAGTTATAGTTTTCTTGTTCTCCTTATTAGATAATTCTCATCACTACATACATAAACACATTCTTTGAAGGAAAACAAAGTTGTAACTGACTAAATTTTAAAAGAAAATCTGATGAATTATTTAATACAAAGGCATTGAGTGATAAATTATAACCTGGGGGGTGTTAGTGGAGGTTGAACCCATAGGCATTCTACCTCTAAGCTATATCCGCAGCTCTATTTTATTTTTTGTTTTGAAACAGGGTCTTGCCAAGTTGCTGAGGCTGGCTTTGAACCTGTGATCCTCCTGTCTCAGCTTCCTAAGTATGAGGTGTGCGCCACCAGGCCAGGCTATCACCATTTTCTTTCTTTCTTTCTTTCTTTCTTTCTTTCTTTCTTTCTTTCTTTCTTTCCTTCCTTCCTTCCTTCCTTCCTTCCTTCCTTCCTTCCTTCTTCTCTTTCTTTCTTTCTTTCTTTCTTTCTTTCTGTTTTGTGGGTCTGGGAATGGAACCCAGGGGCATTCAACCTCCGAGCTACACCCGCTGCCCTATTTTTTATTCTTTATTTTGAAACCGGGTCTCACTGAGTTGCAGAGGGCCTCACTAAGTAGCTGAGGCTGTCCGCGAACTGCGATCCTCTGGTCTCAGCCTCCCAAATGCTGGGATTATTACAAGCATGCGCCACCACGCCCGGCTTATCACCATTTTCTTTAAGAATTCTCTTTGAAAGATGTAGTAGATCTCATAACTATTACAGCATGCAGTAATCTTATTACATTTAGAAGCTAGATATTATTTCACAGCCTGTTGGCTTGATTCTGGTATACTATCTGTTGTAACATAACATTGATTTAACAGTAGCTCTTGGGGGAAATAATAGCTACATTGAGTAATGTATATGAAAACTTAAAATGTGAAAACAAGGAAATACAGTATTATTTTAGAAAGGCAAATATCAAAGATGTTAGTATCAACAAATGAATGAAGTGGTACATTATTTGATGTATGATTTTAAAAAGACATCTAAGAGGACTTATAATTTTGTTCTGCCATCATTTATAATATTATTTTTAGTAAGATGAACAGAGAACTTAAAAATCATAATTATCCAGCCAAAGAATCCCATCTTCTCAGATGTAAGGAGAATAAGTGGATGTAGTAATAGTGCTCTAAACACAAGACACACAGTGTGTGTATATGATTGTATAACTAATATCATTAGAAGTATATTTTGGTGAATCTTTTTAAAAATAAGGAAATATAAAAGCAATGAGAAAAGGCATTGCTGAAAGATAGGTGTAGGTGTTTGTGAAATTCATCAGTTAGTTCATCTGTATCAGTTATGAATATGATTAACTTTGGATCTTCCTATGACCATAGTAGGAAACAATTTATTTTCTGAACCTTTGTTTTCTGTTTTCTTTTTAAGCTTCTTCCATTTTACCCTCACTGTTCTCTGGGAGAACAGCTAAACATTGAATATTCTGGGCTTGTACTCTTACTGAGATTTTATGTCAGGGTAGGATTATTTATTATATTTATCCTGTGTATCTGTTCATTTCATATAGGCCACTAATATGAATCCTTTTCTAAGTAGAGCAAAAATGAAATGCATTTTTTAAATTGAGGTCATAAAGATCACACAAGCCACAGGTATCAAGGACACACATTTTTTCTGCAGTAGAGATCAAATCTTTGCCTTTCTACACTAGGAGTTAAGTGTTCATTGATTTGTTAAACTGAGATAGTTTTCTTCAATATTCTTGAATCCTATTCTTTGAGTTCACTTTCCATGATAGACTGATACAATGTTTAACACTGCTTCTAACTTTTAAGCTGTTTTGTTTCCTTAATTTTGTATTGTGTGACTTTAAGGTTCCTACAATTTAAAATAGTTTTTGACATCATAAAACACTGGTGATGATATCATTTCTTTATTATCTTCCCAAATATGCCTTTTATTTTTATGAACAAGGGCTCTTGGGAATGATTCTCTCAGAGGCTTAAGCTGTGCTTTGCCTTTTATGAGAACTGAAATTATTTGGTAAGCGCTTGCTTTCTTTTTAGCTTCTAATTTTTCCCTATTTTATTTTGTACATGATATTTGTTTCAAGGTCAAAGGTTCCGTTACAGTTACTATGATGAATCCCAGGGGGAGATTTATAGATCCATTGAACATCTAGATAAAATGGTAAGTCTTTGAGGTGTGGGATTTTAATGCTCTAAGACTTTTTATTTAATTTCAGATTAGTGATTCAAGACTTAATATGTTAAAATATACAATGAAATAGCAATTCTCTCCCTGTTTTTAAGAGTATAAAATGTAGCGTGTCCTCATATTATATCATCTGTAAGAATAATTTCTGTCCTATTAGTAGAGATTTTCTTCACTGTAATTTTATTAGGTTAATGAAAATATTAAATGATAATTAAAATATGATTTGAGTTATTTTTTGGAGAAAGATCTTAGCTTTAGGAAAAATGAGATGCTAGTGCCATTACTTGTTAATCTGATCTAACAACCATAGCAGTTAATGCGACACCTAGACACTTAGTTCCTGATTGGCTGACTGAAATACTTGTTTTGACTCTTTTTGAACTGATTCTTGTTTCTTATAATTTATTAAAACACTTAGTATAAGCCGGGCGTGGTGGCGCACGCTTGTAATCCCCGCGCTTGGGAGGCAGAAACAGGAGGATCGCGCAGGTTCGAAGCCAGCCGCGCGGGCTGGTTTAGGAGACCCTGTTTCCAAATAAAAATGTAAAAATAGGTCTGGGAGTGTAGCCCGGAGTTAGAAGGGCTTCCAGGAACCCCAGTACCACCAAAAAAAAAAAAAAAAAAAAAAAAAAAAAAACTACTTAGTATATTTTTAGATTTGGTTTGGTATTAGGCACTTTTGTTCTTTAGCATTGCTGAAGATTTTGTGAATTAGTTAATAGAACGCATTCTGTGATAGAAAATATATGGAAAAATGAAGTGTAAATAATCTAAATTTTTAAATGTTTGATCCAGTCTTTTTTTTTTTTTTTTTTTTTAAATCATCACCTTTTCCTTCTGGAAATAGTGACATTATAGGAATAATATTTAGGAATTCCAGTACACATAAAATTTAGGTAACTTAGGTTTTGTCTACTACACTAAAGGAATTTACAGAAATATGTTAATTTGTTTTAAGTTTTAAAATTACAGCTTATTGGAATTACATTTGACTTTCCTTCCTGTTCTTGAGAGTCTTTCACAAGGAAGTTAGTGCTGTTGCTAATTTCTGCCGTGGCCTTTGACAGTTCTTCAGTCTCTGGCCCTCAGCCCCTCAGCTGACAGACTACACAGTTTCTGTGTGATGTTTTGATTGGGTTCTGCTTAGAAGCCTGTGACTTTTCAAATCAACTTCATATATATGTTTTAGTACAAGGCTATTTAATCTAAAGTAGCTAAAAGCTGGGCGTGCTGGCACATGCTTGTAATCCCAGCATTTGGGAGGCTGAGACCAGAGGATCGCGGTTCGTGAACAGCTTCAGCTACTTAGTGAGGCCCTCCACAACTTAGTGAGACCCTGTTTCAAAATAAAGAATAAAAAACAGGGCAGGGAGTGAAGCTTGGAGGTAAAATGCCCCTGTGTTCCATCCCCAGACCTGCAAAAACAAATAAATAAATAAAATAGCTAAAATATTTTAGTAAGGAATCTGGATCTGAACCTCTAAATAGAATATAACATGTAGTATATTTTATTAAAACCAAATGTAATTAATGCAAACTTAGTTACCTAGGACTATTTAAGTATATTTTCATTGTCACTTTAAATCTAGTAATGATGAATACCTTTAGGATTTTGTTTGAATTTTAATTTATTTACTTAATGGTATTTTTATTTGAGTTGATTAACTCCTTTTTGGCTTTTAGTTTTAGTCTTATTATTCTGAGGTTTATTTTCTGTTGCTTCAAAAAATGTTTTCTAGCCAAATGTGGTGGCACACGTTTGTAATCACAGTACTAGGGAGGCTGAGAAGGGAGGATTTTAGGTTCTCTGCTGGCTTCAAGTTACTTAGGCCCCCCCATAACTTAGCAAAACTCTTTTTTATAATAAAGAATAAAAAATAGGACAGGGGGTGTAGCTTGGAGGTAGAATGCCCCTGGGTTCAATCCCTAGTACCTCCTCCCCAATAAAAAAACCACAACTGACCAACCAAACAAACAAAAAACACTTTCTGATTCTCTTATCATTTATATTCTTATATAGCAAGTGGTTATTTGCTACATTTATTTTCTTTATATAGCAAATGGTTAATGGTTGTTTACTATGTGTCTGTGTAAAGTTCTAAAGATACTGAGAGAACATGGCCCTGACATAATGGAACTTTAGTATTTTAGGAAATAGAATGAAAATGACTTTGAGTAATTGTTTAGCTATGCCATGTCAAGAAAGTAAGAGGAATCTGGATCGTTTCCATAGATGCTGTTACTCATATATATATAGGGGATGTAAAGGGACACATTTAAGGAGTAAGTTAAGTTTAGTTTTATTTTATTTATTTGGTGCATTGTAATTATCATTTTGGAGTAGAGAGTGATAGAAAAATGACATGCATATGGCTCTGGGAGCACTTCTCCCAGGGTCCCTCCCTCCCACTCTTCCTCCCCATACATGTTGTTGAGTTTGGAATTAGTAAGTTTTTATATATTGGTACCATTATTTCAACTGTTATACGCTGTGTCTTTGTCCCCCCTTCCCATTAGTGTTTTGTTTAGAACTGCACTTTCTAAAATGGTAGTCACTAGTGAAGTGTAGTTACTGTGACTCGAGATATGTATAGCATTATATAGCATAAATATAAAACACACATTGTATTTCAGATACTTCAAATGAAAAAACAAATGCCCTGGTAATGACTTTTCATATTAATTGCATTATAAAAAAATACTGTCTTTTTTATATTTTTTAATTTGGAAACTGGGTCTCCTAAACCAGCGCAGCTGGCTTTGAACCTGCGTGATCCTCCTAGAAAATTTTATATTATACATATGGCCCTCATTGTATTTTAGTTTGTCATTGCTGGTTTGGAACATATAGATGAAGATAAACTATTTATTTATTTATTTATTTATTTATTTATGTAGTACTGCGGGTGGAACCCAGGGCTTTTCTACCCCTGCGCTACACGCCTAGACCTATTTTATATTTTATTTGGAAACAGGGTCTAAGTTGCTGAGAGCCTCACTAAGTAGCTGAGGCTGGCTTCGAACCTGTGCGATCCTCCTGTCCCAGCTTCCCAAGCATTGGGATTACAAGTATGTACCACCACACCCGGTGAGATAAACATTTTAAAATTATTAATATATATGGGGTAGATGAAAAGAAAGGGTGTTAATGGCATTGTCCAGAGAGAGTATATATAGTGGGGAGAAGACGAGGGTTAGGTTAGAGGAACATTCTAGCATCAAATGGATGAGGAGGTAAAGAACATCCAGCAAAATAATTTTTCTTAGGGAAAATCAAGGAGTGATAATACAGAGAGGAGAGAGCTTTGGCCAAGAAAGAGAGAGAGAGCCTGGCATGGTGGTGCACGCCTATAATTCTAGTACTTAGGAGTCGGAAACAGGAGAATTCTAGTTCAAGGGCAGCCCAGCCACTAGAAGAGGGGCTCTCAGCAACTTAGCAAGATCCTGTTTCTAAATAAAAATTAATAAAATAGGGCTGGGGGTTTAACTCAGAGGTAGAATGCCCCTGAATTCAATCCCCAGTACAGAAAATAAAAATAAAAAATTAAATGCATGAGAGAGAGAGAGGGAGAGAGAGAGAGAGAGAGAGAGGGAAGAGGGGTGTGTGTGTGTGTGTGTGTGTGTGTGTGTCTGTATTGAATGCTCTGGTGAATTAAGGACCCTGTAAGCAGCTTCAGTATTCTCTGTCTACATGATCATCCTCTACTTTTTTTTTCCCTAACAAACTAAATAAAATTATGTTTTTACATATTTGTCAGTCAAGGTATTTTTGTTCACTGATATATACAAAGGGCATAGAATAGCAATTGGAACATAAGTGTTCAGTAAATACTTTTTTTTTTTTTATGGTACTGCGGATGGGTCCCAGGGATAATCTACCTCTGAACTGCACCTTCAGCCCTATTTTTATTCTTTATTTTGAAACAAGGTCTCACTGAGTGGCAAAGGGCCTCACTATAAGTAGCTGAGGCTGTCCACAAACCGCAATCCTCCTGTCTCAGCCTCCCAAATGCTGGGATTACAAGCATGCGCCACGATGCTCGGCTCAATAAAATACTTTTAAACGGAATTAATTTAAATCTCACTGTATATACAATTAAAAGCCACAAAAGCCCTAACTAATATATATGAAAATAAAAGGAAAGTTATTTATAATAAATACATTTTAAAATGTTAGTGCCCAGGCACAACTTTATTTGAACATATGGGAAAGCAGTTAAATGATTGTGCACAGTGCTACTAACACAATAGTAGTCAATACAGACACCTATCGGTTTGTTATATTTGTTACTCAAATTACTATGGCAGGGTGCTTTGATTTTCCAAAATGATGAACATTTCTTAGTAAACTTATAAATAAAACAAAGTACAGGCTTTACTAACATTACATGATGGTTCCTTTTCTGGGAAATTAATTGTATATTAAAAATACGCCCTTTGCTGTTGGCATATAAAATGAGATTAAGTTGCAGGTAATTAGAAGCAGGTATTTTATCTAAGTGGGCATGTCAAAGGAGAATAGTTCTTTGTGTACAAGTTGTCCTGTATCAGCAACCCTAGAATTCCAGTATATCTTCTAATTATTGGAATCACAAAAGATGTGCACAATTTTCCATTATGGTCCTCAGATGAACAGCTCTTTTGTTACCTCACCCAGCCTACTTATAAAGTACTTGTTATTGCGTGACTAATTTTTTTGTTTTGTTCAGTGACTTCCTCTGTTAGAGTATAAGCTTCATTAGAACAGGGACTTTGTTTTTTTATATATATTTGTATATATAAAATTTATATATATTTGTTGAATTAAGAGATGGGTAAATGGATACAAGTGAAGATAGAAACTAAAAAGTCTAGAATAGCTCGTTTGAAGAATTTTAAGTTAGAAATGATAAAATCAGATTGTCTTTGAGTAGATCATATGGCTGTAGTATCACAAATAGGTTGGAGGAAGCCAGAGATGATATATGGAGACCAGTTCAGTAGTCTAAGCTGAGAAATAATGATGATTAAGAGTGGGATAATGATGGTGGAAGAATGGAACAGAAAGAGATATACATAACATATTTAGGAGGCAAATTGATGATAGGATTTGGAGATAGGTAGAACCTAGCAGGGAAAAGGACCTGTCAAGGATGACTGAAATATCTGATGATGATACTGATTGGGTGGTGACTTAGGTCAGAAGCACAGGAAGAGAGGGCTGACTTTTTTTGTGGTACTGGGAATTGGACTCAGAGGCATTCTACCTCTGAGAGATACTCCCAGCCCTATTTTTTATTCTTTATTGGGAAACAGGGTCTCACTGAGTTGAAAAGCTGGCTGGCTGAGAACCGCGATCCTCCTGTCTCAGCATCCAAATGCTGGGATTACAAGTGTGTGCCACCACGCCTGCCTGAGGGCTGACTTTTTTGAGGGGCAGAGAGATCATGAATTCTCTTAGAGATATGTTATATATATGACATCTAAGCAGAGATAACAATTAAGAGGGCATTTGGATTTTCATTTAATCAGTTAAAAGTGCATTTATATTCTGAGGTGCTGGTAGAGATATGCAGTAAACAAGCAAACACACATATGCTGTCATAGAACTTTTATTTCAGCAGAGGAAATACATACAGTTTTTAGAAAGATAAGGAAATACTGATAGTAGCCCCTGTGCTCCAGATACATTTCAGGATCTTTAGTGGATGCCTAAAACCTCAGTACTGAATTCTGTATACCTAATATTTTTTTTTCTGGCTGTATTTACCTGTGATAAAGTTTATAAATTAGACATAGAGGGATTAATAATAGAACTGTAATAGAAATTATTTAATGCTTGAAGTATTTATTTATAGAACTATCCATATAGTAGTTTCCAGACTACAGTTGACTATAGGTAACTGAACCTAGACAACAGAGTTACAGAGAGAGGGATTACTGTGAATTAGTTAGCTAACTCTACTGGTGACTTTGAACTAGCCTAAGCATGGTCCCTGATCTGTTGAAGTAAAAATTTCCTGGAATTCATATTTTCCCCTTTGCTTTCCATTTAGTCCTCTAGATCACTTGGGTACATCTATCAAGCAAACTGGGCAGCACTTAATTTTACAAATGTTAGAATTTGTAAATCAGGTAAATTGATGCTTTTAGCTCAACGGAGGTGTTTTCCCTCCAAACATTGGTTCACTGGTACACTGAAGTCATATATCATCCTTTAGAATTCTGAAATTGTGGTCATTTAAATACCTTAACAATCTTCATTAGTTTTGTGTAAATGTCTACATTTAACACTTCTTTTAACTGAATTTCTGTTTTGACTAATAGTTTAAGGGAACTAACTCTTTATTTTCAGTATATGACAAGCAAGATAGGTAGACCTGGGTTTCCTAACAAGATAGAACAAAAAGAATAAATTTATTCATTGGCATAACTTCTAAAATTATTGTCTTTTCTGCTTACCATAGAGATTTTGCTAATGAAAAGAATAAATTGTACATAGTATCAGTATTTTTCTAAGTCTGCATCTGATTTACTTTTAGATTTCCAAAATTACAAGAACCTTATTTTAAAATTTTTACTTAAATAGCCTGAGATAAAGTTGGGCATGGTGGCAGATACCTATAATAATACCAGTACTTGGTAGGCTGAAACAGAAGGATTGCAGCTTCATGGCCAGCTTCATCAACTTAGGAAGTCCTCTGCAACTTAGTGAGACCCTGTGTCAATCCAAAAAGTAAAACAGGGCCGGGCGTGGTGGCGCACGCTTGTAATCCCCGCGCTTGGGAGGCAGAGACAGGAGGATCGCGTAGGTTCAAAGCCAGCCTCAGCTACTTAGTGAGGCTCTCAGCAACTTAGTGAGACCCTGTTTCCAAATAAAATATAAAATGGATCTGGGAGTATAGCCCGGAAGTAGAAAGCCTCTGGGTTCCACCCCCAGTACCACCAAAAAAAAAAAAAAAAAAAAAAGTAAAACAGGGCCAGGTTAGCTCAGAGATAGAATGCTCTTGGATTCATCCTCAGTAACACACACACACACACACACACACACACACACACACACACACACACAGCCTAGGGTATAATTTCAGAATATATTTTTATTTATATATGGAGTTTTTTTTTTCATTTGGACTGATGATTGAATTCAGAGGCATTCCACTTCTGAGCTACAACCCCAGCCTTTTTTAGTTAGTTTTTTTGAGACAGGGTCTTGCTAGGATGGTGAGATTCTCACTATTTTACTGAGGCTGTCCTCGAATGTGCAATTCTCCTGTCTCAGCTTCCCAAGTACTTAGGTATAGAATTTTGAGAAGCCTCCTAATTGTGTTCTGTTCTTATATTAATAATATATTGTTAATTCAAAATTTAAAAAAGTTCCTGGAATTAGAATATATAAATCAGTAAGAATGGTTTGCTCTAGACACACACACACACACACACACACACACATACACACACCCACACACCCACACACATATACACACACTCATATCTATTTATGTATACTGACTATTAGGCATATTCTTTTATGTTATCTTAATTGGTATAAATAAGTGATGGATAGACTGCATATTTCTTTTTAAGAGGCCATTTTATAAGTAATTTAGTTCATTTGAGAATCATTATCTTAGTTCCTATATGTATTCTGATTTTCAGAGAATATATAGTTGGATGGCTCTCTGTAAAACAGTACCAAAGTGTAAAACAACTCTGAGTTGTAATACCATTTGAACATCCCTAAAGAAAAATCTAAAATCAGAAGTACTCAAAAGCCCAAAGCTGTTTTGATCACTGACATGATGCCACAAATGAAAAATTCCACACTTGACTTTATGTGATGAGTCACAGTCAAAATGTAGGTCGCACAAAATACAGTATTGTATAAAAGTATTATCAGGCGCTATGTGTAAGGTGTATATAAAACATAAATGAATTTCATGTTTAGACTTATATCCTACCTCCAAGATATCGCTATGCATATGCAAATATCCAAAATCTAAAGAAGAAAAAAACCAAACACTTCTTTTTTTTTTTTTGGTGGTACTGGGGGTGGAACCCAGAGGCTTTCTACCTCTGGGCTATACTCCCAGACCTATTTTTTTATGTTTTATTTGGAAACAGGGTCTCACTAAGCTGCTGAGAGCCTCACTCAGTAGCTGAGGCTGGCTTTGAACCTGTGATCCTCCTGTCTCAGCCTCCCAAGTGCGGGGATTACAAGCGTGCGCCACCACACCGGCTCTGACAAGCATTTTGGGTAAAAGTTACTCAGCCTGAGTAGGGCGTGGTGGCCGTGCTTGTAATCCCCGCAGCTTGGGAGGCTGAGCCAGAGGATGGCAGGTTTATGGCCAGCCTCAGCTTCTTCATGAGGCCTTCTACAACTTAGTGAGACCCTTTTTCAAAATAATAAGAAATAGGACTGGGGATGTAGCTCAAGAGTAGAATGCTCTTGGGTTCAATCCCCAGTACCTCCCTCCCCCAGAAAAGGTATACAACCTGTAAGCATCTGTATTTTGAAAATATAATAACTTAATACAGTAAAAGGAAATTAGTTTTAGGTATAAAAGCTTATCTAGTATTTTAAGTTTTGGTCCTTTTTATCAGGAAAACCTTATTAAATATAGTTATTAGAATCCTAGAAAATAAAACTGTCTATATGTTACAAAATTAAAAGAAAAATATTTGTTGTTGAAATATTTGGGTACCTTGGAAACTAATTATATAAAAAACAAGTCAATAATACAAGAAAACAAAGTATATCTTGCAACTTTTATAGTTGGAAAAATATAAGTAACGATAGCATAAGAGGTGCAGATTCTGAAAGTCTTGTAATTTTATTGGTTTGGGGTGTCTTTTTTATAATTATAAATTATATATTTTATATATTTTATAATTATAATTTATATTTTACAGTTTTAGTTAATTGTACTGTCATATTATCCATACTTATTTTTAAAATATGGTCATCTTATTTTTAGATAGCACTTTTTTGGTGTAAGATAGCCATTTATTTGTACACTGGTTCTTAGCACTATCTTAAGGATTTTTTTTCATGGAATCTTTTCACTTTTGAGATTTTATCTTGATGCCTCTTTAAGAAACTAATAGATCTCTGCTTCCTAAATATGTTCCCACCCTAAAATATAAATTTATATTCTTATGTTAATGTATAAGTTTACAGTTTTAATGATTTGATAATATGATTAATTATGTGGTCATTATTAAAGGACTGATTTTTTTTTTCTTTTTTTGCAGTACTGGGGATAGAACCCAGGGGACATTCCACCTCTGAGCTATACCCCCAGGCCTATTTTTTTTATTATTATTCTTTATTTTGAAACAGGGTTTCACTGAGTTGCAGAGGACCTCACTAAGTAGCTGAGGCTGGCTGCAAACCCAGATCCTCCTGTCTCAGCCTCCCAAATGCTGGGATTACAAGCATGCGCCACCACACCCGGTTTAAAGGAATGATTTTTATATTTTATTTTATTTTTTGTGGTACTGGGGATGGAACCCAAGGGCGTTCTACCTCTGAGCGACACCCCCAGCTCTATTTTTTTTTCCCCAGTCTTTATTTCGAAACAGGGTCTCATTGAGTTGCGAAGGGCCTCACTAAGTGGCTGAGGTTGTTTGTGAACTGTGGTCCTCCTGTCTCAGCCTCCCAAATGCTGGGATTACAAGTGTGTGCCACCACGCCCACTGATTCTTATTTTTTAAAATAAACTGATGATTGATTGTAGACTGGAGATAAACCCAGGGGTCTTCTACCTCCAGGCTATATCCCTGGATATACTTTATTTTTTATTTGGAAACAGGATCTCTAAATTATTGAGGGACTCACTAAGTTGCTTAGGCAGGCTTTGGAACTGTGATCCTTGTGTCTCAGCCTCCCAAGTACTAGGATTACAACAGTATGCCACCACAACCAGCTTATTTTTATTTTTATATCTTAAAAAAGTTTGCTGCTTTTTATTTGTTACCTTAGGGAAAATGATATTTTTGTGTAGTTGTATTTTTTTGTGGTTCAAGATATTGAAACCAGGAGGATTCTACTTCTGAGTTACATTCCCAGCCTTCCCTCTTTTTAAATTTTTATTTATTTATTTATTTATTTATTTATTTATTTATTTATTTATTTGTGGTACTGGGGGTGGAACCTAGAGGCTTTCTACCTCCGGGCTATACTCCCAGACCTATTTTATATTTTATTTGGAAACAGGGTCTCACTAAGTTGCTGAGAGCCTCACTAAGTAGCTGAGGCTGGCTTCGAACCTGTGTGATCCTCCTGTCTCAGCCTCCCAAGCATGGGGATTACTAGCGTGTGCCACCACGCCTGGCTCCTCTTTTTATTTTTAAACAAGAGTCTTGCTAAATTGTGAACCTGTGATTCTCCTTTCTCGGCCTCTCAAATACTGGGATTACAGACACTATGCCTGACTTTGTGTAATAATTTTTAAATAACTGTCTTATTAAATGTAGATATACTTTTGGGAGGGTAGAACTGGGAATTTAACCCAGACATGTTCTACCACTGAACTACACCCCATCCCTGTTTCATTTTTTATTTTGAAACAGGGTCTCGCTAAGTTCCTGAAGGCGTACTAAGTTTCTGAGTCTTGTTTCAAATCTGTCATCCTCCTGCTTTAGCCTCCCAAGCACTGAGATTACTTAAAGGCGTGCATTAGCACACCTGGCTTAGATAAACTTTCTTTTTCTTTTTCTTTTTTGCGGTACTGGGGATTGAACTTAGGGGTATTCTACCACCAAGCTACAGCTCTAGCCCTTACTATTTTATTATTTGGAAACAGGGGCTCACTAAGTTATTGACAGCTTCACTAAATTGCTGAGACTGGCTTTGAACCTGCGATCCTCCTGACTCAACCTCCCAAGTACTGGGATCACAAGCATGCACTACCATTCTTTGGCTATAATCAGTCTATCAGTCAATCAATCTATCTTTTTTCTTTTTTTGTGTGATGGGAAGTTTTTTGTTTTGTTTACACCAGAGTCCTGAATTTGCAGCTTCTTAGTTAATATTGCCTATTCAGTTTAGGATTGACATTTGGGACTTAACATCACACACTTTTACTTATTACTTGAAGAGTCATCAAAATGATAAATTCATTCCCCCTGTCACCAGAGTTAAAGAATTTAGCTCTGATTCTGAAAATTTCTTGCTAAAACTGCTAAATTTCATACTTATTCTACTTTTTTTTTTTTTTTTTTTTTTTTGCGGCTCTGGGGATAGAACCCAGGGACATTTGATATCTGAGCTACACCACCTGCCCTATTTCTTATTCTTTATTTTGAAACAGGGTCTCACTAAGTTAACGGAGTGCCTCACTAAGTAGCTGAGGCTGTGCACAAACCGAACCGCCATCCTCTGGTCTCAACCTCCTGAATGCTGGGATTACGAGTGTGCGCCACCACTCCTGGCATCTACATTCTTGATAAGTAGGCCTCTGGTGTTTGTAATGAGTGCTTTGTAACTGAGAGCCAAATGATAATGAGCTCAGTGGGCAAGGACCCATTTCTGTGCTCGGTGTTAGTTTATGTGAACAATCAAGTTTTCATCGTATTAGGCTCAGAGAAACTTTCTGTTGCCTGAACTTTTTTTAACACACTGATCCTACTTTCCACTATTTTTAGGAATAGGAAAATTAATTATACATTTAGAATTGTTCTTTTTTAAAAAAGCTTCATGAAATTTTGGTACTAGTAATTTCACAGTTGTTACTTTTTTCTCTTGGTGGTACTAGGGAACCCTTCTACCTCTGGGCTACACTCTCAGACCTATATTATATTTTATTTGGAAACAGGATCTCTTAAGCCAGCGAGGCTGGCTTTGAACCTGTGCAGTCCTCCTATCTTTTTAATTTTGAGCCTTTATTTAGTAATGTGTTCTCTATGTTTATAATTTTTTCTCTTTCTACATGAGGGTTTCTTAACCAGTTACCTGGAATTCTTTGTCTGCTGCAAATGTAATCACTAGTTTTCTTCTTTTTTAATTCATATAAGTATATAAATAGGACAAGCTTGTTCCAAATGTACTTGAAGATTTTAATGTTATGTATGTTGGAACTTCAGTCACCTAGTTTATTAATGTTAATTTATTGATGCATAAATTCTGTTTTAAGGCAAGCTGCTCTAGACTTCATTCATGAGCATTAAAAGTTGTTTTATATGCTAGCTCTAGCTTTGAAGAGAGTGTTTAAAGAATTGTTAGTATGACTCTTCTTATATGCTATAATGAATCAGAGTAGTCAGTGAGAAAGATTCTAGAATTAGGTGTTTTTTTTTTTGTTGTTTTGTTTTGTTTTTTTATACTGGGGATCAAATCCAGGGCATTTTACTTCTAAGCTATATCCCCAGCCCTTTTTATTTTAAATTTTGAAACAGGTTCTTGCCAAGTTGCCCAGGCTGGCCTTGAATTTATGATCTTCCTGTCTCAACCCCCAAGAATTGAGAGTAAAGGCATGTGCCACTGCACCCAGCTGGACTAGGGTCTTACTGTGCCTCAGTGTTTCATCTTTAGAAGAATTATTTTTGTTTGATCATATTTACGGAAGAGGACTTTAATTCCATCTTTGCATGACTATTTCTCTGTTTAGATGTAATTTTTGTACCAGAATGTTAATTGTTTATCTTCAGTTTAACTGTGTGTGTGTGTGTGTGTGTGTGTGTGTGTGTGTGTGTGTGTATGTGTGTTACTGGGGGTGGAACCCAGGGGCTTTTCTACCTCTGGGCTACACTCCCAGACCTATTTTATATTTCATTTGGAAACAAGGTCTCACTAAGTAGCTGAGGCTGGCTTCAAACCTGTGTAATCTGCCTGTCTCAGCCTCCCAAGTGCTGGGATTACAAACGTGCGCCACCACACCCGGCTTCTAACTTAGTTTGTAGTCTCTGGGCTTGCACCAGGTGTCTTTGTTCTCCTGAAAGCTCTTTTGTTGTGAGAAGAAAACCAGTTTAGCGTTAAAGAGTGGCTGTGGGCCACTTGAGGCTGGCTGACTGACATACCGCAGTTCAGAGTCCACTGGATATGCACGTGCTTAAGTTTCAGGTAGACTTTGTAGGAGAGTAGGTAGTGTTTGTGAAGGATATGAGTATGCTGAGAAAATTCATTATAAAATTAGATTTTGAAGCTTCCTCTACAAAATTGGCATGTCACCTACTGATTACTATGGTTTTTCAGCTGGCTTTTTAAAATGGCTATTCCTCTCTGTGCTTGTTATGTTAAAATGTGAAATAAAATTTAAAAATCACACAGAATATTTCAATCAAGTTTCTAGTTAAATCACTATTTGCTTTTCTCCCAGAGAATATTAATACAGTTTATTAGACAGAAATGAAAGCCTTTTTTTTTTTTTTTTTTTTTTGGTGGTTGGTTACTGGGAATGAAGCCCAGGGGCTTTCTACCTACCAGGCTATACTCCCAGACCTACTTTTTATATTTTATTTGGAAACAATGTCTCACTAAGTTTCTGAGAGCCTAAGTACCTGAGGCTGGGTTCAAACCTTTGTGATCCTCTTTTCTTAGTCTCCCAAAAACTGGGATTATAAACTTGTGCCACCATGCCCAGCTTAAGTGTAAGCCATTTGAAATGAGTGAGAAAATAAGGTAATTGGTGAACAGGTTAAAGTGATTTATTTGCCTGATACAGTGTGTTAAAGTTGCTCTATGGTAATGAATTATAAATATATTACTTGAATGTATATGGAGAGAATAGAATTTGGTTCAAACAAATGTTCAAGTCATGGTGGTTGTTTTAACCATAGTCTTAAAAATTCTGAATTAAAATCTTGGAAATAAAGCATTCTAAAGTATAAAAGATAAGAACCTTTACTTTTAAAAACTGTGTCTGAAAAGACCTATGTTATTAAAGCCCTTCTCAGTCTTTTATGGTTTAAATTAATCAAGACATATAAACTATTTTTTTAGTTTGTGGTATTTTCTTCTAATTGGCTGCAAACAATTTAAAATGCTTTAAGCCAGGCATGAATGGGCATGCTTGTGATTCTAGTACTTGGGAGTCTGAGGCAGGAGGATTGCAGGTTCAAAACCAGCCTAAGCATCTTACGCCATCTGCAACTTAGTGAAACTCTTTCAAAATAAAGAATACAAAATAGGGCTGGGGGTATAGCTCAGAGGTAGAATCCTCCTGGGTTCCATCCCAGTACCGCATATACATACAAAAAAAAGTACATTACACACATATATGTTGTAGAAATAGATTACAAATAATTTTGGATTTTTCATTCCAGTGACTGAAAAAACATGGCACAGGGAAAAGCAGCAATAAATCAAACAATTTCTAAAACATTATTTTTTGGCATTGGAGTTGCCTAGATAGGACTTCAGCTTCTGGACTCAAGTGATCCTCCTGCTTAGCCTCACATGGAGCTAGAACCGTATAGGCTGGTGCTACTGTCCCTGATTTTAACTCTAGATTTTATGTGAATATTTTCACAGCATGTTTACTTTTTAAAAAAATATAAGGGCATTATAAAATTGTGAACTGTGTAAGAATTGTGAGCCAAATGACAGCTGGGATACTGGTGTAGAAACATACCTAGAGGTTAAAGAGAATAGATAGGAATTGAAAATTTACTGTCAACAGAGTTAATTATAATGAGATAACTTTGATTAATGAGTTTGATATTTCACAAGGACTATTTGATATACTTTAATTGCTTCTCCTTAGTTGAAAAATTATAGTAGCTCTAAATTTTAAAATATAATTAGGAAATAATTTTGTCCTTTCCCTTCTTCTTCTTCTTTTTCTAGGGTATGAGTATTATAGAACAATTAGATCCTGTATCTTTTAGCAATTACTTGAAGAAATACCATAATACTATATGTGGAAGACATCCCATTGGGGTGTTATTAAATGTAAGTATCCTTAGGAAGCCTTATAGCATTTGATCAGGTTATGTTCCAAAGTATCTTAATTGTTATTATTGTGATATATTATCAACATCATTTGTTTTATATACATATCGTCAGTTTTTTCTAGTACCTTTAACATAATTATGGATTTCCATTGTTTTGGTTTGAATAGATTTATCTTGAATAATTGTCAGTGCTTTGTGTTAAATACAAAAAGTTTAGAGAATTTTATTTTCTCAGCCAGGCGTGGTGGTATGCACTTGTAATTCCCGTACTTGGGAGGCTGAGACAGGAGACGTGCAGGTTCAGGGCCAGCCTCAGCTACTTAGTGAGGCCCTCCGCAGAGCTGGGCATGGTGGCCCACTCTTGTAATCCTAACATTTGGGAGGCTGAGACAGGAAGATCTGGGATTATAGCTGGCCTAATCTACTTAGTGAGGC
Source organism: Muscardinus avellanarius (assembly GCF_963383645.1). Taxonomy (NCBI): domain Eukaryota; kingdom Metazoa; phylum Chordata; class Mammalia; order Rodentia; family Gliridae; genus Muscardinus; species Muscardinus avellanarius. Next base: position 25,976,177 of record NC_137801.1, on the reverse strand, counting down.
CCTTTGCAACTCAATGAGACTCTGTTTCAAAATAAAGAATAAAAATAGGGCTGAGTGTATAGCTCAGAGGTAAAATGTCCCTGGGTTCCATCCCCAGTACCTCAAGAAAAAAAGAGGCTGGAAGCTGGGTGTGGTGGCTCACACCTGTAATCCCAGTATTTGGGAGGCAGAGACAGGAGGAAGGCAGGTTTGAGGATAGCCTCAGCAACATAGGGAGACTTAGCAAACTAGCAAGGCCCTATTTCAAAACAGAAAAAGGGATGGAGGGGATGTGGCTCAGAGGTTAGAATGCCCCTGAGTTCCACCCTGGGCCCCCCCCCCCCCACAAATGAATGGGAAGAGGCAGAAGTCTTGGTTAACTGGATTTTAGAAAGAGAGTTAAAATTAAGTTTTCCTCTAATATAAAATACTATGGACTTCTTCAAAGAAAATATAACAACATTCTTTAACCCATTTTGTTTCATTTACTCATATATAAATATCTGTAGAAACTTAAATTGATCAACAAATGCAGCAGTTATGATAACTTTGAAATGATATTTAAACATTTATCATGCACACACTTGAAAACTTGGGACTTAATGGGCTAAGAAAGAAGAGAGGAAGTGTATGCTCAGGAAGTAAAAGTGGTCTGATATGTTTGAAAAGGCAGAAAAATAATGAGCAAGGTAATGTAGCCCAGATTAGTCTCGGGAAGGACCTGTCAGTGTTGTCTTAATGTGAGTTTTTGTGGGGCAGTGGTAGAACTGGAGAATAAACCCAGGGGGCATTCTGCCTTTGAGCTATACCCTTAGCCATATTTTTTTTAATTTTTTATTTTAAAAAAGGGTCTCACTGAGTTGCAGAGGCTGGTGGCAAACCTGTGTTCCTCTCTCTCAGCTTCTCAAGTACTAAGTCTAATGTGATTTGAATAATGGTATATTGTGGATGTTTAGGAAATTTCTTCTTTTGAGGGGTATGGATTAGCTAAAAGAAAACCCCTTTCAAAACTTTCTGGAGCTTAAGCTAGAATAAGCTGTACTGATTTCCTAAAGTCTGAATTGAAAGAAACGTAATTTTTATAAAATAAATTATGAACCAGTTCACAGTTGAAATAAAAATGTATGTATACCTCTTAGATCTGTAACTTTTATATACATTTCAAATTTAGTCAAAAGTCAGACAAAGACTCCAATTCAGACAATAGTAGCCATGATTTGATATAGAGAATAGAGATAAATATAGTTAAAAGAAGTGGTTTTAATAATTATAGAGAGATAAGAGGATATGTTTAATTATCAGGAAGCTAGATTACGAGAGATTCTTGGAGAGGATGAAGTAAGGTTTCCTCTCTTTTTTCCCTATTTAATATGATGCAATGAGAAATTCAAGAAACAGTGAGAGAAATCCCGGCTTTACTACAAACAGTGTTTAGAGTGCTCACTCTTTATAGGATCTCTGTCATACTAAGTTTTTCTTTTTTTAGGCTATCACAGAACTCCAGAAGAATGGAATGAATATGAGTTTTTCCTTTTTGAATTATGCCCAGTCAAGTCAGTGTAGAAACTGGCAAGACAGTTCAGTGAGTTATGCAGCGGGAGCACTGACCGTCCACTGAAGCTCCGAGTCCTCAGGGATGCCACCCGCACACACTCACGCTGCCTGGGTCCCAGCCTAGCCGCTACCAAGATCTTGGTTCTGGTTTGGGGTATTCTGAAACCTCAAACTAATAGAACTTTCTTCTCTTTTTTTTTTTTTCCTAGTAGGTGTAGTCCTCCTTAATTTCAACTCATTAAAAAATGCTTTATAGTTTGGGGCAGTGGAAAGAAGGCTGGCATCAGAAATATTTTGAAAAAAGTTGATAATGTAAGGCCCAGTTGTGGCAGTTTCTGAAAGTAACTTGTAAAGCATTTACCATATCCTAAATTTGCACTCTGCAGACTTGTGCACATATATTCCGCTTTCAGAATAGTTTTGCAAATTGTACACAAACAAAAAAGGGTGGAAGCTTTTTAATAAAGAAATTGCATTTATAAATGATCTGTATTAGAATATAATAAATCTCCAGTTATAGATAATTACTACCCGTGTTGTACAACAGATACCTTCTATTTTAGTTGCTAATAAAGGGCTACACAACTCAAAATAGTCTGATTTAAACTTATTGCTCTGTGGTATATATGAAGATTGTTTTTTATTCCATCTTAGAATTTTTGTTAAAAATGGTAAGCCTCAGCTCTTATGTAAAAAATTTATTGTATATTTTATATTTACATATTTATGTGATTTTTTATCACAGAAATTAGAATCATATAGTTTTAAAGTTAACTTTTTAAATTACATTCATTTGCCTTTTTGTGTGTGACATCCCTTCATGTCATTACTAATCTTAAGAGTACAAATTCAAGATTGATAAAAGAACACAAATGTAGTCCTTTACTTCAAAGACCATATTTGATAGTCTGCAAATGAAGAAACATTGAAGAGCGTTCTGTGTTTTAGAATCATTGCAGACCATACACTGCTGTGCTTTTTTAGTACTTTAATCAATTTTACTCTTTTTCTTAAATTTTTAGCAAGAAACATTAACAATTACAAACAACAACAAAAGTCCACACTGGATTTTCAGGGTTTTTTGTCATGACTTTTTGGTGCGGCTCTTCCAACTAAAATAATGGTATGGTGTTGTATTACTTTCTTTAACATACACCAATTCTAATTACTTTAGCAAAAAAAAAAAATAATAATAATAATGATAATTCAATTATTTAGCCACCATGCATGTTCTATGTTATACCAATTTTATGTAACACTGGGTATCTAAATTACATTGGAGAGTGTTCATATCTTCAATGTTATGTCAGAGTAGCACAATTTTTAGATGCCTTGCACCAGTTCTATTTAAAGATTTACATTTCTTATTTATTAAATATCAACTTTATATACTTAAGAATGAGATGAAATAATACTACCTTTTAGATTCAAAATTACCCACATATATATGTGTAGAAATTAGTCTTGCACCTTATGATTTATTTCTTATTATTTAGATTTGCTTTTAAATATTATAAATATTCCTTAATTCCTTATTTAATATAGACTATAAAAATATCCAAATTGAGTAGAGTGAAATTTTAAATAATAATGTTTTCTGAGTACAAAACACATGAGTGTTATAGTAGTTTGGAAAATACTGAAAAGTATAAAGAAGAGAAAGTACTATCTGCATTCTCACTACCCAGAGATGCCACTGTTAATATTTTTCTGTATTTCTTTTCAGTCTTTGTCTGTGCTATTTATATGTATGAGTGTGAGTATTTGTGTTTGTGTGTGATAATAACAAAATTAAGATTATACTGACCCTGTAGTTGTGTACCCTGTTTTTTTTTTATAACCTAATACCACAAGTACCTACCCATGTCTTTGGGATTGTGATTTTTTTTTTAAATGGCTGCCTAATATTCTATTGTATGAAAATACTATAACATCTTTGGATGTTAGGTTGTTTCTATCTAACATTTTTGTAGTGTGATAGACATTCTTATATGTAAAATTTGAACTTTATATCAGACTTGTTCCGTAGATTACAGTCATGGAAATGGAATAAGTGGTTTACCTGGTGAGAACTTTTTAAGCTCTTTAAAGCATTGCCAAATTACCCTTCAGAAAGGTTGTGCCAAATTAGCAATGTTGAGTACCCATCATGTTGCCCCTTTACCAGCATCATTTTTCCTTGTCTTTGACAGTTTAAGTAGTTATTTCTTTGACCTTTTTAATAAGTTGCTTTCTAATTAATCATTTATTACCCATCAGTAGTTTTATAGTTGGTTTATTAAAAAAAAAAAAAAGAAAAAGACAAGACGGTTGTCAAGATTGGGTAGTTTAGTCTTTAGTGGTATGTTAACAGTGCTGCGTTTTTAAAATTAGAATATGTGAACATCATGCTACTCTTTCATAGAATATGAGCATATCTTTTATATCTGATTATGAAGTAGAGAGAATTCCAAACTGATAGTTGACTGTTGGTTTCTGGTTCATTTCTGCTACTTACCAGCCCTCTAAACTTATGCGTTTCATGTCATATTGGATTGTTCCCATCTGTAAAAATGTGGAGGTGATGTCTTAAGCTCTTTCTAGTTTTGAAGTACATTGATGTTGTGACTTTTTAAATTGGTTCGGGTATCATTATGTTACATAGCTACATGATTGAATTAGATTAGAAGTGTTTTGATTCCAACTTTGTACATGAAAATGAAAATCTTATATAACAAAAGGGAAATTAACTCATATTATTTAATGCATTTGGCATTACCTAAATTATTGAACTTAAGCGTTCCTATTTTAAGTGCCTTTAAGAGCTTTTGTATTTGGAATCTAAAATGTAAAGGGAATTATTATGTAGTTATATACAGTTGCTTCTTTATTATATACTTTTAAGTTAATTTGTAGCACTTATTTTAACCTTACATTGCACAGAGAAGTATATTTATGGATTCTTCACTGTTCTACTAGTGAGTCCTTGAGAAGTGTATGTTAAAGATTAGCTCAGTGAACAGGTAAGTACTGTGTCTTGGGTGGGTTCAGATCTTATGCAGAGTAGAATAAGAGGTGATCATAGTCTAGTGTTTATATTAGCATATTCCAATACCAATGATTGGTAACCCAAGCTAATTAGTGGCATTGTTACATATCTCAAAATTTGCCTTGGTAGCAAATAGTTCATTCCCCTAGATTAGGGGTTGCAAATGTTTTCTGTGAAGGAGCAAATAGTAAATATTTGGGACTTCACAGGCCATAGATCTCTGGTCCCAGTTCTTTTCCTTTGCCATTGTATCACAAAGCAGCCATAGACAATGCGTAATCAAATGAATGTGAATATGTTTTAATAAAATTCTATTTACACAAAGATGGTTCTTTAGATTTGGCCTGCAGAACATAATATGCTGTCTCTTGTTGTGGTTGGTATAGTTTGTTTGCAGTTCAACACCGGCTAATAATCTAAACTGCAACAAGTGGTTGAAAATTCCTATTGTCCCCATCCTCTGGTAATTTGATGGTGTCTAATGGACTGGGTTTTAGTGACACGATTATAAAGGTAAATTGGAAGTAACTCAGTGTTAAAACATCTGAAAGACCTTTTATTTGCTGAAGCCCATTGAGTTTACTTTGCTGCTATAAATCAATCAAAAGGAGCGATTAGTTGAGGTGGTGATTGTTGTTGCAAATTCTATATTATTTTGTTTTTTTATTTTTGGTTCTGGGGATTGAATCTAGGGTCTCGTGCAGGCTAAGCCCATGCACTACCACCGAGCTACATGTCCAGTCTGTTGCAAATCTTTCAGTTATTCTAAGTGCTTGGCTACATAGACAATATATCAAATGAACTTTTTTTTTTACAAGTATTTTAGGATACAACACCAGTGTTTTAAAAAATATTGTAAAATGTGAGGTTTTATTTTGCCATAAATAAAATAGTAGTTATTTGGAAAAATAACTATCATCTTCTAACTACTATCATTTTATTTAAACAATGACTCCTGATATTCAGGAAGGTCTTCAGCTCAGAACAAAGGAGAGCAATTTAAGTAAGTTGATGAAAAATTTACTCTGTGGTTATTTTGTCATTTATTCAAGATCACTAGAAAAAATCCTCATCAAATAGTAGTATCATTCCATTAACTGGCATTTTGGAAGTACTGTGATACAGTTGCTAAAAGACCAAATGAAGTTGTAAGGCCCTTGCACGCTGCTCTTTAGACTAATGCTAGTTGGTTAAATTTCTGTGTCACACAGTGAGCAGAGCACTGTGAAGACAAGTGTCAGTCGAGGAACACCTGCAGGGATGAAAGCCTGCGTACAAGTGGGGTGTAGGCGAAAAAATTCCTGGTGCTTATTTTGGAAAAGATAAACTTGAAGGAGTTTTCTTCAAATGTTTAGCTACTATATGTAATATGACAACAGAAAATTGAGAATAATTTTAACCGGTTGTTCCAGGTTAAAAAAAATAGGAGTAAGAAACAATAGTTTCTGCTTCCACATTCACTGTGAGAATTTATGATAATGAAAATTGGCTCTGTCCTCAGAAACTCATGGAAACGTTCAAATCAGAAAGTAAAGTCCAGAACTACCAGCATCATAATCACCTGAAGATTTATTGATCATTGTATATATCTGTTTTTTTCCACCAAGCTGGGAAAATCCCACATGGAATTAGTACAAATAAAACGAAACTTATTTCACTTGTATGAAATGTTAAATTACTTTCAAATGAAAATTGATTTTGATCATTTAACGCCAGCTTTAAACAGATTTTAAATTGATACAATGATTATTGATTAGAATTACTTTTAGTTAAAAACAACATACAAAGGAAAGTTCTCATATTTCCTAATATAAATTTAAGTTGGTTTTTGAATAAGTGGTTACTTTTTTAAACAGAGGTGCTTTTTCAGTCTAAAAGATAGCCATAACAGTAGCAGAAAAGGGCATACGAGAGAGCTTATAGTTTTTGTACCCATTTATGTAAAAATATTGGGGAACCAGAAACAGCTGGCAGATAAGGATTTTTTCAGTCTCTCTGTTGCTCCCAGCACATACCTGCAGATGGGACTGAGGGTCAGGCGAGCTGTCGTCAGTGGCCATGCTTCCCATTTTACAGAACTCCCTTGGTGATGGTGATAGCTGGGGCCTCTGCCTCCCTAAAGCTGTTGTTAGAGTTGGATTTTGTTTGTCCATCCTTTTTCTCTATTACATGAAGAACGTTAGTTGCAGATTTGCATTCATTCCAGGGTTCTTTAGTGATATCAGTGGTTTGTACACAGGTTGTATTATAAAAATGTGTGTGTGTGTGTGTGTGTGTGTGTGTGTGTGTGTGTGTGTGTGATCACCCTATAAAAATAATGAAAAAGAAATCTAAAGTCAGTTCTGATTGTGAAAGCCATAATATAATGCAATTGATTTTTTATTATAATGTTCAAATGCACATTTCATATTGCAGAGTAAGGTTTATAACTTTATTAGTAATATTTTCCCTATTCTAATAATGAAGCCAAAGAGAATATAAATGCCACTATTAAAAAGCTGTTGAAGGCTAGATATGTTTAACTATAAGCAGGACCTGAATTCTGATCTTTGTCTGCCAATGTAAATGTCTGGAAAATAAGTTTTTTGACCATGAGACTCTGAATTACTTACTGAATGTGACATATGCATTTAAGCAGAAAGTACCAAAACAAGAAAACTAAAGGAAAAAAAAGATTCTTAGATCATACTGAGTTTTGTAAGTCTCTAAAAATTAAATAATTAAATTTATAAAGGTATTTTTAATTTAGCTATATTATAAATGGAAATTTTTTCCAAGAATTTTTTCCATTTAACAATTACTCTTTTGAATCTGGCACAGAATGAGTGTTCAATTGGTGTTTTGTTTGATCTCATTGAATTTCGAAGCAATGAGAACAGAAGATGTTTCCATGTAAAGTGTTTTCCAACGGCCAGAAGACAAACTTTTTGATTGAAAGCATCTTTTAATTGATTTTTTTACATTTTCATTTTTTAATTGTAGAAATCAGCCTCCCCACTAACTTAAATGGCCAGAAGACAAACTTTTTGATTTAAAGCATCTTTTAATTGATTTTTTTACATTTTCATTTTTTAATTGTAGAAATCAGCCTCCCCACTAACTTAAAAGGGGTCAGAATTTAATATTCCTAGATCCTATATATAATGCCAGATGAAATGAATGACAGTGCAGGTGAGTTGATAAACGTGAAGCCATTGCCTTATGATTCTTAGCTAACGTTTTAGCAATATCCTGTGGTGTTTGCTATAACTTAATACTGTTGCAGAATGTTTGAAAGTTAAGATGTGGCTTTAGATGGTTGAGCAGTGGCATTTCAGCTGGCTCTCAGATAGACTCTGGAGTGCTAGAAGCATTGGGCTGGAAAGAACTTTGAATTTTGCAGGTGAGTTGCTGTTTATTTGCTGGAATAAATCACTGCCCCTTTCTAGGACAGGGTTGATTATTTCCTTATTGATGTGAATTAGAATTGAGTAATAAAACTTCAAAGAGCCTTTCTTCCTTTGACTTTTTATGACAGGATAAAACATTTTACATATGTATATAATATGTTGCACTTTTAAGTTTCAAAATGTTGTATAATTTTTCTTAGTGTCAGCAATAATAGTCCAGGCATTATTATCGTACTTTTTATTAATAGAATATCTTAATCACATACAAATTTTACACAACTTTCTTAAGTTTGTATAGCTAGTTAGTATCAGAGCTAGGGTAAAAGTTCAGTTCTTCTGATTTTTATTTTTGCATATTTCAAATGTTTCATATTTTTCATTTTATTTTTGGTGCTGGCTATTTGCAATAACTTACTAAATTTAAAAATTAATGGGGTTTTGTAAGTTAAAATGAAATATTTCATGGTAACATTTATTTTGATTAATTTGGGTTAAAATTAATTTTTTTGTGTGGGTTCAAATATAATAACTGTAGACTTCTATTTTCTGTTAGGGGATTTACTTTAAGATCTCAGTTCTTCTGTTGCTCGCCTCATTTAAGCTGCACTACTGTGTAACGGGACAGTGACAAAAGTGAAACTTTAGCTATTTGGTGTGTGATTCTGGACTGATGGTGGTGCCTGGCGACACTGCTGCAGCCCAGGCAGACAAACACTGGGACTCTGCTGCGGATCTTTTCAGCTACACTGAGCAGGTTGGAAGTGCCAGGAAGACAGTGCTGGGCGCAGCCCTCCAACAGGGTGGATGGGAACTGGAGGACATGTGCCAGTCTTTCCATCTTCCCAGGGATAGTCTGAGGCATGATTGACACTCTCTCTTACAGTGCCCAGGAGGACTGCTCCTCGTTGCTCACAGCAGGAAGCTCTTACATACATATTACTTATTCCTTCCCCTGTTCTCTGTGTCACTTCCCGTTTCTTTCACTGTTTCCTGGGATTACCTGCCAAATAAACCTCTTGTCATTGAACCTTGTCTTGGAGTCTGTTTCTGGGACAAACTAAGAAACACCTTATTAAGGAAATCATATATAAATACTGCTCCTATTAAAAATGAAATGTATTAAGAGACAGTTGTTTTGGACAAAATCTGAAACAAGTACTTTAATCGGTTGACTAGTTTTATCATCACACTCATTTTATAATAAGGGAAGGATTCTAACTCAAGTAGAATCTTACAAGATCTTTGGTAGAAGTCTTTCTTGCTCCTAAGTTTAGTCTCCAGTACCAATAAACAAGTAAATAAAAATCTATAGGGTAGGTATGTGAATAACTTGACAAAATAGGTTATCTATTTCTGTAGAAATTGAATCAAAACAGGGAATTTGGTTCAACCACAGTTAGAGAGTACTTGATAGTTGGATTCAACTTTATATTTCTTTTCATCCCTTTCTCTTCTCCATTTCCCTTGCCTTCCTTTTTCTTTGTGATACTGGAGGGTTGTACCCAAGGATACTCAGACTTTTTTATTTATTTATTATTATTATTATTATTATTATTATTATTATTTTATGTTTTTGGTGTGTGTGGTTACTGGGAATCAAACCCAGGGACATTCTACCTCTGAGCTACACACCCAGCCCTATTTTTTATTCTTTATTTTGAAACAAGGTCTCACCAAGTTGTGGAGGACCTAAGTAACTGAGGCTGGCTGAGAACCTGTGATCCTCCTATCTCAGCCTCCCAAGTACTGGGATTCCAAAAGAGCCATGCCTGGCTCTTTTAAAATATTTTTGTGGTACTGGGTACTGAACCCAGGGTATTCTACCTCCAAGCTACATTCCCAGTCCTATTTTATTCTTATATTTTGAAACAGGGTCTCATTAAGTTGCTAAGGCTGACTGGGAACCTAGGATCCTCCTGTCAGTCTCCCAAGTACTGGGATTACAAGCGAGCTCTGCCATGGCCAGCTTTCATTTATTTTTTTATTTTGAGACGGGGTCCTGCTAAATTCCCCAGGCTGGCCTCTTAACTGGCAGTCCTCCTGTCTCAGCTTCTCAAGTACTGAGATTATAGATCTCTGCACTGTCTGCTCAACTTTCTCATTTCTTACTAAGACTTCCTTATTCAAAACCAGAAACTAGGATTCGTTTTCCCCAAGATTGACTGTAGAGATGAATTTAATGCTTTGATCATTTCCCTCAAAGATTACTTTGTGGTGATTTTTTTTTTTCTTTTGGTGGTACTGGGGGTGAAACCCAGGGGCTTTCTAACTCCAGGATATACCCCAGACCTATTTTATATTTTGTTTGGGAACAGGGTCTAAGTTGCTGAGAGCCTCACTAAGTATCTGAGACTGGCTTTGAACATGTGTAGTTCTCCACTCTCAGCCTCCCAAGTACTGGGATTACAAGTGTGTGCCACCACATCCAGTTGTGATCATTTTTAAAACTTTTTATGATTTTTATTAAGGAATATGGAATTTATGAACTGAACAAGCTCTACATTAAATTTAAAATATATCGTAAATGGGAAGATATGAAGTCAATTTTGAGTTGATTCTTTGTATGACTGTTCTGTTTGGATAATTTGCTTCTTTTGCCTGTTTCTTACTTGCACCTCTTAACAGTTTTTTTTTTTTTTTTTTTTTTTGGCAGTACTGGGGATTGAACCCAGAGACATTCTACCTTCAAACTATACCCTTAGACCTATTTTTTATTCTTTATTTTGAAACAACATCTAAGTTACAGAGGGCCTCACTAAGGAGTTGAGGCTGGCTGCTAACCTGCAATCCTTGTTTCAGCCTCCCAATTACTAGGATTATAAGCATGCACCACCACATCCAGCCTTTACAGTTTTAATAGCAGCTTTTGTTTTAATTAGAAATACTGGTTATTATAACAATTTTTAAAATGATGGGGGAAATTTGTAATCATTTTTGGCAACTGGTTAGTCTTCTCTGTTTCCTATGTAGAACTTGTAGTTTATGTGTCTCAGATGTTTGCTGTATTGATTTATTTATAAGTTAGAACAAATATATAGTTCTGTTTGCATACCCATTAAGAATAACATTTAGCTGAGCATGGTGGTGCATACTTGTAATCCCAGGATTCGGGAAGCTGAGACAGGAGGATCCCAGTTCACAGCCAGCCTCAGCTACTTAGCCCCTTGCCTCTTTGCAACTCATTGAGACCCTGTTACAAAATAAAGAATAAAAGATAGGGCTGGAGGTATAGCTCGGAAGTAAAATGCCCCTGGGTTCCATCCCCAGTATCACAAATGATAATTTATTTAGTTACTCTGGTTATTAAGTAATATCTTTAGCTCTGTCTCTCCTCCTCTGTCTATCCATTCACATACCTACATACCTATCTTTTAAGCAAAAATTCCACAGTGTGGTAGAATCTATTTAGGTGCCTTGTGGCCCTCTCCGACTCTGCCATGTGCTTTTGGATAAATGATGGGGCATTTCTTGACATTGAGGCTGTATTTGTTAGGAATGGTTAACATCGGCTGGGTGATTAGATAATATGGTTTAGGGGGGGAAATAGTTAGACAAAGAATTAAGTCTGCTTTTTTCATGGGACATATCAGATGGCCTTAAGGCAACCCTCTCACATTAGCTTGCCACAGTGACACGTTGGGGTAAGCTTCTAATCGGATAATTATTTTTAAATAAGTGTTAGTGGGGAAAACTAACCTTGTTGCCTTTTTTTTTTCCCAGTACTGGGGAACCCAGGGGCATTATTCTACCTCTGAGCTACACCCCCATAACTATGTTCTATTTTGAAACAGGGTCTCACTGAGTTGCAGAGGTCAGGTAGCTGAGGCTGTCTGTGAACCTCAACCCTCCTGTCTCAGTCTCCCAAATGCTGGGATTACAAGCGTGCGCCACCATGCCTGACCTTTCTTGTTGCCTTTGTAAACATGTTATATCCAAGTAGTTTCTTAATTTGTTTCTAACATCATGACCTATCAAATATCCCAAAATGATAAATTAAAAATCTATTTAAGGACCAGATCCATGTTTTGAAACCTGACAGGCCTGGTGGTATTTGCTTATAATACTTATACTTGGGAAGCTGAGACAGGAGGACTGCAGATTTGAGGATATATCAGCAACCTAGTAAGACTCAAAAAAAAAAAAAAAATAGGGCTGGGGTTGTAAATCTGAGGTATTTATGCCCATGGGTTCAGTCCCTAGTTTGGGACACCACACACAAACACAAGAACAACAACCAACAAAAACCAGACCTTTTCTGAACACAATACTTTTTACTTGGGGGGGGGGTTGTGCTGGGGATGGAACCCGGGGGCATTCTACCTCCGAGCTACAGCCCCCGTCCTGTTTTTAAATTATCGTTTTGAAACAGTATCTCACTGAGTTGCTAAGGCCTTAACTAAGTAGCTGAGGCTGTCTGCGAACTGTGATCCTCCTGTCTCAGCCTCCCAAATGTTGGGATTATAAGTGTGCGCCACCATGCCCGCTAACGCTACATACTATCTGCAAGGAATATTAAAGTAAAATTGTTGAAAATGGGCATGTCCTTTTAAAATCTGGCCAGAAGCTGAATCCATGTACTAAATATGAACAATCTTAGGATAACTTGTAAAACAAGCCTGAAAAAAATACTGACTTGTCAAACGTGTACATACTTTCCATGACCAATATTTGTCATATGCAATACTATGTGTTGAAGTGAAACCAAGTCTTTATAGATTTTTTGTTTTATTTTTCAGGTTAGGGGATGGAACCCAGGGCATTCTACCTCTGAGCTACACCCTCAGCCCTATTTTTTATTCTTTATTTTGAAACAGGGTCTCACTGAGTTGCAAGGGCCTCACTAAGTAGCTCAGGCTGTCTGTGAACCGTGATCCTCCTGTCTCAGTCTCCCAAATGCTGGGATTACAATTGTGAGCCACCATGCCTGGCTCAAGTCTTTATTAGTTTTAAAAAGCATTTTTGCTGGGCATAGTGATGCAGGCCTGTATTCCCACTACTTGGGAGGCTGAGACAGGAGTATCACAGGTTTGAATCTGACCCCAGCAACTTAGTGAGATTTTTTTTTGTGTGTGTGTGTGTGGGGGGGTCTGGGGATAGAACCCAGGGGCATTCGACTCTGAGCTACACCCCCTACCCTAGTTTTTATTCTTTAATTCAAAATAGTGTCTCACTAAGTTGCGGAGGGACTCACTAACTAGCTGAGGCTGTCCGTGAACCGTGATCCTCTGGTCTCAGCCTCCTAAATGCTGGGATTACAAGCGTGTGCCACCACACCCAGCTCATTTTTTTTTTTTTTTTTTTGGTAATAGTTCTGGGGCGTCCTCCCTACCACACACAAAGTATTTGTATAGTAGTATGTCAGGTATTTATATTTGACGATGTTGTCTGTGGGTGTTTGTTATGTTGATGAATGTTAGAGGTTAGTCTATTCCTGAAAATACTACTTTATTTATTTGCAGTACTAGTGATTGAACCCAGGGGCATTCTACCTCTGAGCTATACCTCCAGCCCTGTTTTTTATTCTTTATTTGAAATGGTCTCGCTGAGTTGCAAAGGGCTTCATTAAGTAGCTGAGGCTGGCCGTGAACCTTGATCCTTCTGTCTCAGCCTCCCAAATGCTGGGATTACAAGTGTGTGCCACCATGCCCAACTTACTTTGTCAGAAAGAATTAACTTGGAAAAAACAGTGATGCATATTTTAACACTTAACATATTTTCTCTTTCCTGAGCATTGAACTTAGGTAATTTTGCCTTCATTTGTCATTTGGGGATTGGCCAAAATATTTTTAAAAATTTAAACTATTGCCGGGCGTGGTGGCTCACATTTATAATCTCAGCACTTGGGAGGTTGAGACAGGAGAATTGCACAGGTTTGAAGCCAGCCTCAGCTACTTAGTGAGAGGCTCTCAGCAACGTAGCGAGACTCTATCTCCAAAAAAAAAAAAATTAAATAGGTCTGGGAGTATAGCCCAGAGGTAGAAAAGCCCCTGGAGTCTACCCCCAGTACCACACAGACACACACACAAATCTAAACTATTGAAGTTTAAATAAATTAGTTTCTTTAGGGAAAAGATGTATATTTTAGTGATCTAAAGCAGTAAATACCAAGATGTGTCCACCTGCCTTTTCTTATTCATTCATTTTGTGCCCAGAACGTTTTATCTCCGAGCTAAACATTCAGCCCTATTTTATTTTGAAATAGGATCTCAGTAAATTGTTGAAGGCCTTGCTAAGTTACTGAGAGTGGCCTTTGGCCTGTGATTCTCCTGTCTCAACTTCGTAAATACTGGGATTATAGGTGTGTACCACCATGCCTGGCTCTGCCTTTTAAAATTATTTTTGATGGTGCTGAAGACTGAACCCAGAGACATTCTACCTCTGAGCTATACCCCCAGCCCTATTTTATTTTTTATTTGGAAATAGGTTTTCACTAAGTTTTGGATGGTCTCACTAAGTTGCTGAGGCTGGCAAAGAACTTATGATCCTCTTTTCTCAGCCCCCCAAGTACTGGGATTATAAGCATGTGCCACCATGCCCAGATCTGCTTCTCTTAAATTAATTAGCACCTACCCTTTTTGATTAGTTGAAACAGGTATGAGTATTACTGATTACAATTATATAATGTTAATCACTTGCCAATATTTAAAAAGACAGTTCCTCTAACATAAAATACACTGTATAAAAGACACCTGTCTCCATTCTCCCTTCATCTCAGTTGCATTTTTCTCTGGAATGTTAAAAACCAACAACCACAGTAATGGAAACCTACTTTTATCATCTTGAAGAGGGTGCTGTTGCCTGGGAGGAACATGGGTTTCTACTTTGCAAGCTAGCTGGAAGCCTGTAGCTTCAGCTAGAAGAGAATCTACTCATTCTCTGGGAGCCTTCGCCATGACCTTTACAGTGGAGCCAGGGCCCAGGAGACGAGTCTCCTGTGCATAGCTGGGCTGTCCGTGAGCTCAGGGAAGGTGTGAGGTGCCTTCTCTCCAGTGGTAGTCTATGATACTTTACGCTCTACCCCCAAAGGCCCCACCAACCGTATGCCCAATTTTCCCCCTTTTCTCTTTCCTCTTCCTTTTATTTGAAACCCAGGCAGAAAGCTCCTATTTTTGTACTTCATATCTTAATTAGCATTCATAAGTTAGGCTTTCCTTCCTGGCTGAGCATTACTCAACTAAGTTCACCACCTTTTAAATGTCACCAGTGTTTTAATTAGCCTATGTGAACACTGAGTTTGAGGGGAAAGGTGAAGGGAAGAAATAAGTTTTTAAAGGTACCAAGGGGAAATAATTTTTTATTTTTGTCAAATGAGAAAATAATGCTATGGAAATACCTATAAACATGTATGTAAATATTTTGTTTTCTTTGCCTACAAAAAGCACAAATAAAAGCGGGGTTTTTTTTTTTTATTGGAGTTGCTTTGTATATAATAGGGCAAATTCTGCTCACCTAAAACAATACAGTGGTTTAGCCAGACGTGGTGGCACATACTTGTAATCCTTGCACTTGGGAGGTGGAGACAGGAGGATCGCACAGGTTTGAAGCCCCTCGCTGCCTTAAGAGACCCTGTTTCCAAATAAAAATATAAAATAGGTCTGGGAGTGTAGCCCGGAGGTAGAAGGATTTCCAGGAACCCTAGTACCACCTAAATAAATAAATAATAATAATAAATTTGCATCATAAAGTGGAGAGATTGATGGAAAGTGGGAGGGTCGACTTTTTATGTACAAGAAATAACTCTGGTGGCGAGAAGCTGTTTCTTGTTTCAGTCAGTAATTGGCCTTACCCAGGCATAAATGAAACTGGACTCTGGGAGAAACTAACTTACTTCATGCAGCCTGAGGAACAAAGCAGTTCACACATGCAGGGACTTTTCGTGGAACAGTTCTGAGATGACTGTTTATCAGGAATTGTTTAGGTGAGGTTCTGCTCAGGGAGTTTCAGAGATTATGTCACCTTGAGTAATTTCTTTTAGTTCAAGGTGAAATTGGAGACTTCATTATAAAGGGTAATGCAGCAAGCTGTTCATCTGGTGTGTGGGTGTGGGATTAGAATGGAAGTAAGCAAGAACTTGTCTCACAACCAGTTTCAGAAACACTGTGTTGTCATAAATTCCAATCTGTAAGCAGCTGATCAATTTCTTGAATGACATTTAGGACAAGTAACACATAATACAAGTTAAGCAATTGCCTAGAGATTATGTATGCAGAGCTCCTAGACTTTCTAATGGAAATTAATAAGTGCATCAAAGTATAGCTTTTGAAATCAAAGCATCTGCAGCTATGATTCTTAGTAGGCACCATCACAGGTGTTAGGTGTTAGCTTTTTTTTTTTTTTTTTTTTTTTTTTTTTGCTTTGCAGTACTAGGAATCTAACCCTAGGACATTCTAACTCTGAGCTACATCCCCAGTCCTATTTTTTATTCTTTGAAATGAGGTCTCACTAAGTTGCTGAGGGCCTCACTAAGTAGCTGAGGCTGACAGTGAACTTGAGATCCTTGTGTCTCAGCCTCCCAAGTACTGGGATTATAAGCCTGCACTACCATGTCCTGTTTAGTTGTGTTTTTTAAATAGCAGTCTACTTAAACTGTTTTTTTTCTTTGACAATACTTTTACAGTTTTTTCAAATGCTACATAATTTTAAAATATTTCTTAAAAAACATGTAGCATTATAAGTATACTACACATTGAGTTACTGAAAATAACACACTGTAACACTCAGCTTCTGCATAGGCTATAAAAAAGGTTGGAATCCTACAGTTACAGACAACATCTCTATAGTAACACCAAGCAGTACACAAACGGTAGACTAATTGTTTTAGAGAACTTGGATGGTCTGCTCCTTGATCCACTTGAACAAGACGTGTCTATCAAACATCAAGACTTACATCATCCTCCAGCTGCCTCTGTAGTAGTAGCCTGGGGGACCTCACTGCCTATTCAGAAGCACTGACACTTCATGTAACCACCTGCAGCTTGCAGGATATTCTTTTGACCATTCCTAGTAATAACAAGTCAAGAAGGACAGAAACATGTTAGGATGTTTAAGAAATTAATTTAGGTATCAAAATAACCTGTACCTATGAAATACCTATTAAATTGTGTGAGTGTGGGGGGATTAGTGGGGTTTGAACCCAGGGACATTCTACTTCCGAGCTACATCTTAGCCCTATTTTACCTTTTATTTGGAACAGGGTCTCACTAACTTGCCGAGAGCCTCACTAAGTTGCTTTGAATTTGCAGTCATTCGCTCTCAGCCTCTCAAGTTCTGGGATTACAGGTGTACTACCATGCCTGGTTGTAGTTTTATTTTATTTATTTATTTATTCATTCATTTATTTATTTTGGTGGTACTGGGGATGGAACCCAGGGGATTTTTACTTCTGGGCTACACTCCCAGACCTATTTTGTATTTTTATTTGGAAACAGGGTCTCACTAAGTAGCCAAGGCTGGCTTTGAACCTGAGATCCTCCTGTCTCAGTCTCCCAAGTACTGGGATTACAAGCGTGCGCCACCACACCTGGGCTCTGTAGTCTTAGTGGGTTTTTTTTTTTTTTTTTTCTTGTAGTACTGGGGATGGAACCCTTCTACCTCCAGGCTACACTTCCAGACCTATTTTTTATATTTTATTTGGAAACAGGGTCTCTTAAGCCAGCTGGCTTCAAACCTGCGCCATCCTCCTGTCTCCATCTCCCAAGCGCGGGGATTACAAGCGTGCGCCACCACGCCCGGCTGTAGTTTTAATTTTTAAAAATACTTTTTCAGCTCTCCCCTTCACCTCCCTCCTCAAATCCTCCTCCTGTATTCTAGTATCTTCCCTTCTGTACCTGAAGTCTCGTGTCTTATGTGTGGTACTTCACTTTCTGGGACTGGCTAGTCTCACTCAGCATACTGTTCTCTAGTTCCATCCATTTTACTGCAGATGGCATAGTTTTGTTCCTTAATGGCTGAGTAAAATTCCATTGTATGTATATACCATAGTTTTATAATCCATTCATCTGTTGGATTATAGTGGATACCTAGGCTGGTGGAAACAGTTCAAATAATGCTGTGTTCAAATGTGAAGCTACTAATAGCAATTTCAATATTATATGTGGGCAGGAGGAGGGAGCAGGATGGGACCTATAGGGAAACACAACTGCTATGTGTCTCACTTCAAACCTCACTATTATGTATAATTTCTTTTTTTTGTTTTGCAGTACTGGAGATAGAACCCAGGGGCATTCTACCTTCGAGCTACCCCCCCCCCAGCCCTATTTTTTATTCTTCATTTTTGAAACAGGGTCTCACTAAGTTGCGGAGGGCCTCACTAAGTAGCCAAGGCTGTCTGCGAACCGAGATCCTCGGGTCTCGGCCTCCCGAAGGCTGGAAGTACAAGCATGCACCACCACGCCCGGCCATGATATATAATTTCAATGCACTAATAAAAATTTTTTCAGATCAGTTTTAGGTTCATAGCAAAATTAAACAAAGTCCCACGTAGCCCCTATCCCCCCACACACAGCCTCTCCTCTAGCAACATCCCAAACCAAAGTATATGTGTGTATGTGTGTGTGTGTGTGTGTGTGTGTGTGTGTGTACGCACACACACGTATTTATTTATTACAGACTCACTGACACAGCGTTGTGTCACTCAGAGTTTGCAGGGTCCATTCTTGGTGTCCTACACTCTATGGGTTTTGGCAAAGAAAGGTGTATGATGGTAATTTCACGCAGAATGCTTTCACTGCGTTACACATCTGTCTGTGTCTTACTTATTTCCCACTCCGGCCAGCCCTTTCCCTCTGCTGTTATTAACTCCTCTAGTTTTGTCTTTTACAGAGTTGAAATCATACAGTATGTAGACTTTTCAGGTTGGTTGCTGTTCTTCTTTACTAATGTGTAACTGGGTTTCTTGCATGTCTTCATGACGTGATAGCTCATTTTTTCTTAGTGCTGTGTTAATATGTTGTCTGGGTATATCACAATTTGCCTAATGATCAATTTACCAACTGAAAGGTATATTGATTGCTTCCCAGTTTTGTTAATTTTGTGTGGACATAAAATTTTCAACTCATGCCAAGTGTGGTACACACCTATAATTGCAGTACTTGGGAGGCTGAGACAGGAGGGTCACAGGTTCAAGACCTTAGTGAGGCACTCAGACAGTTAGTGAGACTTTATTTCAAAATAAAAATTAAGATAGGTCTGGGAATGTAGCTCAAAGGTAGAATACCTCTGGGTTCAATCCTCAGTTCCACACACACAAGAAGCGTTTTTTTCTGGTTCATGTGGGAAAATACCAAGGAGGGGCAATTGCTAGATCCTGCAGCCTGTCTCAGCTACCTAGTGAGGCCCTCCCCAACTTAGACACTCTTTCAAAATAAAAAAATAAAAATAGGGCTGGGGGAGTAGCTCAAGGAGTAGAATGCCCCTGGGTTCAATCCCCAGTACTGCCCCCCCCCAAAAAAAAAATCTTGCTAGTTCTAGGCTGGCCTGGAACTTTCAACCTTCCTCTTTAGTCTCCTGAGGAATCTGGGAATACAGGCATGTGCCAGTATACCAATTAAAACTTGTTTTCAAAGACTGGTCTTTATTGCACCACAAGAGTAATTCATAAGTGAATGTCAGGAAGATGTGAGATCAGACATTCATTGCACTTTTCATCGGAATTTGAATATGGTGAGAAGGTGCTGATTTGCTGAAAAAAAAAAAAAAGCTGTGGACTCTATAACAAAGGGCAGACTCTCTGAACCTCTGGGCCTCCACTTCTTATACCCACCTCTCAAAAGAAGAGAGCAAGGTTGGAGAGTGCTACATAGACCTCCAGGGCTCTCCTTCCAATTCCTACTTGAATAGCAGTTAACCCCAAACTATATCCAGGTGGACCCTTGTTTCCCACTTGTCACACATCAAGATCAAATAGAATCCTGCTTTGATTCCATAACATCTGGATTCCCAGGTCCCTTCCTGACTGGAAGGTGCATTTGGTAATAGGACCTTCATACCTCTTCCCCAGACCTCTCAGGTAAGAGATCAGGTAAGTTAAAAAGATGCTGGATAAAAGCAAGATGATCTGCAGGTGAGCCCTCAGTGCATCCTCTTAGCAGCCACCTTCCTTTATTGTGTAACATGGGTGACCTCGTGCCCAGCATCCCACCTGCCCTGTTGACTACTTGCCACCTCCAGTCTCCGGCTCGAGTTACTTCAGTCTCCTAGCATTTCTACTCCAAAAAAAAAAAAAATTTTTATGAATCAATCCTGCCTACACATCACCTAAGTTAATCTGGCTTGTATCTATTTCCATATTCATTGCTGACTTGGGAATGTGTGACAAAAAAATAAAAAAAGATGGTCTTATCATGAAATGACAGAATGCAAGTCTAACACACACATGACTCACAGGGTTTAATTGACACAATTTAAAACAAGACCAGTATTTCCTTTTTCTTTGTTCCTGAAATTTGGTGCCTTAGGATGCTTGTGCTCTTTATGCAGTGAGTTTTTTCATTTTAATCTTTTAAAGCCATTGCAGGAGCCGGGCGTGGTGGCGCACGCTTGTAATCCCAGTACTTGGGAGGCTGAGACAGCAGGACTGCAGGTTCAAAGCCAGCCTCAGCAACTTAGTGAGACCCTGTTTCCAAATGAAATATAAACAGGTCTGGAGGTAGAAGGCCCTGGGTTCTATCCCCAATACCACAATAAGTAAGTAAATAAAGCCAAATGCAGGATATTTTTGCCCACATTTTTTATCACTTATACAAAATTTGGCCATTTGTTCTGTCAAGCTTTTGGGAACAAAAACTGTTGGTTGTAAGTAAGATGATGATGATGGTGATGGTGATGATGTCTTCCAAATGACTGAACAAGGTGACCAAAAGTATCCAATCTAGTGGACAGTGATGTATGTACTTTTCCTAATTTATATTTTCTTGACCATTTTCTTTCACTAGTTAACATGGAATATTTTTCAAATGTACTTGAATTTTTATTCTAAATAAAAAATTTCAGAATGTAGTTCAATGGCCACTTTGATCAGAGTTATATTGGGTGCTCTGTGTGCATGCATGTCACTGTCAACATGATTTACATTATTATGTGAGACTATAATACACCAATAAAAGTATATTAAAAATAATTATCCTGGGTGCTTATTAACATCATAGATCTCTAGGCTTGGCCTGGTCATTGAGTTGGGATTCTCAGGGTGGCCTGTGAATCCCCAGTTTTTAGCAAGCTTCTCATGTGAATCTGCACAGTTAAGTTTGAGAACTATTAAGATGACAAGATGTAAACAGTTCAGTGTGTGATGAAATTAATATTCCTCAGATATTAGATATCTTTAAAGTGGGCAGTTTTCAGACAAAGAAGTTTACTTCCTTGGAGCACACTGTAAATCAATGATGTAAATTGAATTTGATTTTTTGTAAAACGAGGCCATATTTTTGACTATGGACTAGTCCAATGTTTGTAGAAATAATATAGTATTAAACTCTAAATGTCTTCCTATTTCACATAAAGGTCCAGAAAAATCAAGCCAGCACATTAGTCATAAATATTAATTTGAATTAATATAAAGCTTCCCAGGAGAAAGGTTGCAGGCTGCTTTGCATTTAGAATAGAGAGACTTTTAGTAGTCTAAAGAGGCAGCACTACTTGAATTCAGTTTCAGGTGGACATTAAGAGAACACTTAGCCAGGCATGGTGGCTCGTGCCTGTGAGCCAGTACTTAGCTCAGAGGTACAATGCCCTTGAGATCCATCCCCAGTACCAAAAACAAAACAAAACAAAAATCAAGAAAGAAAAAACAATTTCAAGTGGTAGTGCCTGACAGACATGACAGAGTCTTCTCCCAGACCAGAGGTATAAAAGAAAGCTTTATTTTGAACTTGGGATTTATAGAAGTGTTAGATGCAGAGTCAGATATTAACCTGGAGCCTGACCTCAGATGAATTAATTTTTCTGAGTCATAATATGTAAAATTAAAACAAGTAGTTTAATTTTTGTATGGTAAAAAAGAGACAATATGTGTACTGTGCTTAGTTAGGAACTTGCATATACCAAGTATTTAGTCAATGTCAGCTTTGCTTTTCTCTAGTATTAAATTCTCATTCATCCAGAATTCACTATATACTGGAATGCAAAAACTAGAAGGATTTTGACGTGTTCTGTTAAGGTTTAATGACAAAGAATTATAGGTTGACCCAAGGAAGTGGAAAGGGAGCCTTCAAAGTCATGCTTGGTCAAATTAACTTGAAAGCATGAAGCAGAGCTTGTAACGTCTTTTGTACATTATTTGTTTCTTAACTTTAATTCTCATTCCATAAAATAGTTGATCCATTTTGTGTGTGTGTGTGTGTGTGTGTGTGTGTGTGTTGCTGGGGTTGGAAACCAGGGGCATTCTACCTCTGAGCTACACCCCCAGCCCTATTTTTTATTCTATATTTTGAAAGGTCTCACTGAGTTGCAAAGGGCCCCACCAAGTAGTAGCTGGGGCTGTCCTTGAACTACGGTCCTCCTGTCTCAGCCTCCCAAATGCTGGGATTACAAGCGTGAGCCACCACATCCAGCCTAGTTGATTCATCCTAAACACCAGAGAATTAAACAGTGGGACTTGGAGAGAAGGAAGTGTACTGCAGGAGAAAAAGAGAAATAAAAAGTACTTTAAAAAGAATAACTATTAACGTGTGTTAGTTGCACAGATAAGTGGGCTTCACTGTGATATTTTCATACACGTACATATTGTGTGTGGATCATGTCTACGCTTCTACCTTTCCTTACCCCTCCTCTTTCCCATCAGCTCCCTCTCCTTCCTTAATAGTCACAGAGTGCCTCTTGAAAGAGCCCTTGGATGGAGACAGTGGAGTAGCAGGGGGACACTGGCTCTGGGGATCATGTTTCTTCCCTGAGAGAAGCTAAATTGCTCACTTGGGTATTGAACTCACAGCCACACCCCTTTTAGCATTAGGCAGTAAACAGTGAGTGCAAACACCTGTATATCCTAACCAGAAGATGCAAAAAAAAAAAAAAAATTGCATAAGAAAGACGTGCTGATGCTGGGCGTAGTGGCGCACGCTTGTAATCCCAGCATTTGGGAGGTGGAGACAGGAGGATCGCCGTTTAAGGACAGCCTCAGCTACTTAGTGAGGCCCTTTGCAACTCAGTGAGACTCTGTTTCAAAATAAAGAATAAAAAATAGGGCTGGGGGTGTAGCTTGGAGGTAGAATGCCCCTGAGTTTCATCGCCAGTACCACACACAAAAAAAAAAGAAAGACATGCTTATTCTCAGCCTTCATTGATGGACTTAGCATATCATTGAACGCCAAGCATTTTGCCTTAAAAATAAAAATCTCTACTTTCCCAGAGCAGTTAGTCTGGAAGAGGAAACAAGGTAACTTGAGGGAAGTTAGACTTACTCTACCAGAAATTACAGTATCATGTATATTGTTTGCAGAAGTTACTAGAACCCACCCAGGAGACTGAGACTTCGTCTTCAGAGGGGAAGAAACGATATCTTGCCATAGCAGGGACTTTAAATCAAGAGGAGAGGTGGCTCAGAGCTGTGAGCCTCAGGTCTGTCTTGCTTTATATCTGACCCATGAAGCAGTCTTGAAGGAAGTCTGTGCTAATATATACTTCAAGAGAATACATACAAAGTAACCTGATCATCTAGTAACACAATTATACTTGATTCCTTTGAAAATAGCGGTTCAGCAGGGCATGGTGATGCACACCTGTAACCCCAGCACTTGGGAGGCCGAGACAGGAGGATTGCAGGTTTGAGCTCAGTCTCAGCAATTTAGCGAGACCCTTAGCAAATTAATGGACTCTCACAATAAAAATAAAACAGGGCTGGGGTTGTAGCTCAGAGGTAGAACACCCCTAGATTTAATCCCCTACACAAAACAAGCAAACAAACAAATGAAAAAAAAAGACACAACATCAAAAAAAGGTTGAGTGCTCAGCTTCAGGGTCAGCCAGATTTGAATTAGAATCTTAGCTTTCACAAAAATTAAATGTGATGAAACTCTAAGCCTGTTCCCTTATTTGTGAAGTAGGGATGATGAAGTGTTATTTATAGTTGATAAAGATAAATAATACATTTAAAGTGCTTAGCACAGTCCTTAACATGCAAGTTCCCAGTTCATGTTCAGTACTATTAAACTATACCCTGACAGCCACTCAAGAAACGAAGGGAGGGGAGGAGAGATGAATGGAGGAACAGAGGGAGGGAGGGAAAGGAAGGAAACCAGTCAGTACACTAGGTGTCAGCCTTGTGCTTCAAATAAAGCACCTCAAATGCCTGCTTTGGTTTGTTTCTACTGTATCAGAGAGGATCTGGCTTGGAACAGAAAGATACTTGAGCAGATCTAGGAAAGTCAGAATCCTGAAACCGCAAAGGAAGGGTATAGCAGTGTTCCAGCTGGGCCACTACGTACCAGTTGTTTTTCAAACTACCAGTCTATTGAAACCAAGTGAGCTGTCTACCCCACTTAGCTCCTGGTATCTCAATAAATTCAGCCTATCAGAAATGAGCACGGAGCTCATCTTTGTCTACGACACCAGCACTTATTTTTCATTGTTAGATTCTAACTCTTGGGGTCATTTTCAGAAAGGACTGTGTGAATCCTTCCTTTACTACTTATTAGCTATGTAGGTGACGATTTCTGTCTTGTCTGTTCCACCAGGTCATTCGTCAGAATGTCATTTTGAAACACCCACATGTTAAAAAGAGCCTCACTAAAATGTAAGACATTCTATGCTTATCCAGAGCTTTCACTGCTATAACTCTTTTAAAGAGCACTAGTGGTGGACATTATATACCAATAGCAGAATTAGATTGGCATGGGGGCACCAAGTGCTGAGATTGGCCTTGAACCTGTGCTCCTCCTGTCTCAGCCTCTCAAGTACTGGGATTACAGGCATGTGCCACCACATCTGCTTTCAGACATTCTTATTATTCTATAATTCAGCAAAGATTAAGAGAGGCTTGAAAAAAGGTGAAAGAGTTGACCCAGAATTCTTTTATTGTTTGGAAGCCTCGGTTTTTAAAAGAAAATTTCCCCTTGAATAAAACTTGGAGCCAACTGACTGTGTTTATTTAAATGCCATGTATGACCCCATCCCAAGGAAGGATTAATATACAGTGTCATAATCATCTCCTAGTATATACTGATCCTCTTAGGATGAGTATGAAAAAAGAATCCTCCAAACTCTCTTAGGACAAACTGCTAATCATTTAACATTACCTGAATATTTGGTCATATTGTGGTAATACTGAATATAGCACTTTTTCCAACAAAGCTTAGAATATTTCTCGGCTCTTTTCACTTTTTTGCATGTGAACAAAGCCGACATATCTCTACTACAGCCACTGAAAATCCGTTACAGACGAGACATCAAAAAGGAGTTTTAAGTACAAATGTGCTTGTACTTGACCCAAGGTGTTAAAAACAGAGTTAACTTTTTTTTAGTTCAATGACAATGGCTACCACCATACCTACTGAAGTATCAGAAAGATCACATTAATTAGTGTGCTCTCTTTAGGTTGCATTTATGGAAATCACTTGGACAAATACAAGATCTTATTTTATTTTTTTTGGCATTGAGGATGGAACCTGGGAGCATTTTATCTCTGAGCTACACTCCAGCCCTATTTTTTATTCTTTATCTTGAAACAGGGTCTCACTGAGTTGAGGTGGGCCTCAGTAAGTAGCTGGGGCTGGCTGCAAACTCAGATCCTCCTGTCTCAGCTTCCCGAATGCTGGAATTGCAAGTGTGTGTTACCACGCCCGGCTTAGACAAGATCTTTATAGGCAACTAAGGCTCCCTCCCACAATTAAATTTTATTTAAAAATTTCCCATGAAATACTTCATTTGGCTGCCCTTAACCTTTAATATGGAGATGCACTGTTTTAGAGGTGGGGCTAAGAAGCGTTCAAGGATCTCATCGCTGATTCTCTTTCCTTCCCAGCTAACTATCTCACAGCTTTGCGGGAGAGGAAAAGTACTTCTTATTCTCAAAAAGGCAGAGAATTCTTAGATCATCTAATTACTTGGCACAAGACTAGAATCAATAAGTAGCTAAAATAAATCAAGAGGTGGGTTTTAAAGTTGTTAACTCACCTTATAGAAAATTGTGCTATCCAGAGCTTTCACTGCTTCTATAAATATTTTAAAGAGCAGTAGTGGTGGACATTATACACCAATAGAAGAATTAGATTGACATGGGGGCACCAAGTGCTGTGTGCATAGTGGGAGTCTATAATGCACCAATAAAAGCATATATAAAAAATTAGATCGGCTCTTCAAATCTAGTAATCGGTTAAACAACTCAGCTGGGTGTGGTGGCGCATGCTTGTAATCCCCATACTTGGAAGGCTGAGACAGGAGGATCACAGGTTCGAGATTAGCCTCAGCAACCTAGTAAGACCCTGTTTCTAAATTTTAAAAAATGGGCTGGGACGTGGGCTGTAGCCCCCTGAGTTTAATCCCCAGTATCACCAAAAATAAAACAAACAAACATGTTTTAATATTGTGAGTATAACTGATTTAAGATTGTATTTTTATTCATATTTGCTTTGGAATAGGAAAAAGATAATTTGGAACATTTAATGTGTGTGTGTGTGTGTGTGTGTGTGTGTGTGTGTGTGTGTGTGACTAGGGTTTGAACCTAGGCTATTCTACCTCTGAGCTACACCTCCAGCCCTATTTTATTTTTTTACTTTGAAACAGGGTCTCCCTAAGTTGCAGAGAGCCTCTTTAAATTGCTGAGGCTGTTCCTAAACCTGTGATTCTTCCGTCTCAGCCTTCCAAGTGTGGGATTACAAGCATGTGTCACTATGCCCAGCTGAAACATTTAACTTTCTAAAGACCTAAAAACTAGGTAACTAATTCTTGGTAGAGAATTGTGTGTGTGTGTGTGTGTGTGTGTGTGTGTGTGTGTGTTTGTATTGCATGTTTTTTTTTTTAAACTATGAAAGAACATTAAAAAAAGGAACAAAGTTAAGGACTCTGGTACTTGATTTTAACCATTATTATGCTTCATTTATCAAAATAGTGTGACTTCAGCATGAAAACAGTTACTTTAAATAAACAAAATAGAGAGCTGTGAAATAGACCCACACATACATGGAAACTGATGTTTTACAGTGGCACGAAGACAGAGGACAGCTTCAGCAATTTAGCGAGACCTTCAGCAACTTAGACCTTGTTTCAAAATAAATATATAATAAGGGCTGGGAGCTCTGAGATAGAAGGTCCTTAGGTTCAATCCCCAGTACCAAAAAACAAAGTAATAATGACAAAAACACCTAGCACTGAGAACAAAAAGGAGAAAATCTTCCTGACCTTAGGTTAGACAAATATTTATTACAAATATTTATTAGATAAGATGTCAAAATTGTAATCTATAAAATAAAAAATTCTGCTTGTAATCCCAGCGCTTGGGAGGCTAAGACAGGCGTCCATACAGGTTCAAAGCCAGCCTCAGCTATTTTGTGAGGCTCTCAGCAACTTAGTGAGACCCTGTTTCCAAATAAAGTATAAAATAGGTCTGGGAGTATAGCCCGGAGGTAGAAAGACCCTGGGTTCCACCCTCACTAACACACACACACACACACACACACACACACACACACACTCAAAATTGGTAAAACAAACTTCACCAAAGGTTTTTTTTTTTTTTTTTTTTTTGTGGTACTGGAGATGGAACCCTTCTACCTCCGGGCTACACTCCAAGATCTATTTTATATTTTATTTGGAAACAGAGTGTCTTAAGCCAGCGCGGCTGGCTTCAAACCTGCGCGATCCTCCTGTCTCCGCCTCCCCAGCGTGGGGATTACAAGCGTGGGCCACCACACCCGGCAAACTTCAGTAAAGTTTTAAAATTCTGTCTTCAAGAGACACGGTTAAAGAGATGAAAAGACAAAACACAGCCTGGGATAAAATCTTTGGCAAGCATGTATTTTATAACTTGAATTCAGAATATATAAAGAGCACTTGAACTCAACAGTAAGAAAAAAAAAAACAATTTAAGAGTAAGAGACTTGAATTGATATTTCACTAAAGAAAATGTATAGCAAATACATGAAAAGATGTCCTGTATCATTACTCACGAGGGAAATGCAAATTAAAAAGTGCAACAAGATACTGCCAAATAACTTACCAAAATGATTAAAATAAAAAAGATTGACATTACCAAGTGCTGATGAGGGTGTGAAAGAATAACTAACTCTTAAGTACTGTTGGTGGGAATATAAGATGGTACAGTCACTTTGGAAAACAGTTTGGCAGTTACTCAAAAAATCAGATGTGCATGTACTTCATGATCTAACCATTTCACTCCGGGCTGTTTATTTACCTAAGAGAAGGTTATATGCATCTGTATAAATATTTGTCCATAGTTGTTCATACAGTTTTACTTGCAATAGCTCTAAACTATCAACAACCTAAATTCCCATCAACAGGCAAGTGGGTGAATGAATCATGGTGTACCATGCTTGGTGTGTGACACACATCGCCCAGGATGGGCCTGGCATGCTGAGCTGAAGACAGCAACCTGAAAAGGGTACAAACGAAAGGATTCCATTCACAGGGAACTCCAGAAAATACACATCTCTAGTAGCGAAAGCGCATCGGTCTGAGAAGGAGGGAGACAGGAGGGGTGGAGAAAAGTAGAAGAGGAAGATGTTAGTTACAAAGGGACGTGAGGGAACTTTGAGCAGTCAACCACGCGTTTACTGCGATGATTCCATGGCTTATGCCTATGTCAAAGCATCAGATTGGGGCTGGTGGTGTAGCTCAGTGGTAGAGTGCTGCCTGTTATACTCAAGATCCTGGGTTCAATCCCCAGCACTACAAAAAAGTTGCATTGTACATTTGAACTATGTACAGTTTATTTTATATTAATTACATCTCAATAAAACTTTTTAAGAAGATGTAGTTGCAACATATGTTTGTCTATTGCAGGAGCAGGTGGGTTATTCAAATGGACATGTCCAGCTTAGGGGTAGAAAATGGGGTTTAGAACTTTGGTGGAAAGCTGGGGAAATTTTAAATTTAATTAATTAATTTTTTTCCCCATTGCTGGGGAAGGAACCCAGGGGCATTCTACCTCCAAGCTACACCCTCAGCCCTATTTTTTTATTCTTTATTTTGAAACAGGATCTCACTAAGTAGCTGAGGCTATCCTTGAACCGCAATCATCCTATCTCAGCCTCCCAAATGCTAGAATTACAAGTGTGTGTGCCACCATGTCCAGCTAATTTTAATTTTTGAAACAGAGTCTCACTAAGTTGCAGAGGGCCTCACTAGGTTGCTGAGGTTGGCCGCGAACCTGTGATCCTCCGGTCTCAGTCTCCCAAGTACTGGGATTACAAGTGTGCGCCACGACGCCTGCTTGTGGAAACATTTTTAGGAGTGAATCATCTTTCTTTCTCTGTCTTGTCCCCTTATCTCATTTCCTTTCTTAATACAGCCATCATAAATCTTTGAGATTTATGTACATAGAATGGATACCTGAAGGTTTGTGGAAGGTGGATTGCATTGGGTACTGAGGAAAGAAATGTGGTAAGCATTTTAAAAATGTTGAAAAATAAGAGAAACTAGGAACAAGCAGAAGAATGGTCAGCACATAGGAAGAGAATTAGTAGAAGGGACTGTCAAGGGATCCAAGAAAGAAGAGGGTTTAAAAAAGAGTAAGTGAGCATGCTTATAATCCCAGCATTCGGGAGGCTGAACCCGGAGGATCGTGGTTTGTGGACAGCCTCAGCTACTACTTAGTAAGGCCCTCTGCAACTTAGTGAGACCCTGTTTCAAAATAAAGAATGAAAAATAGAGCAGGGGGTGTAGCTCAGAGGTCGAATGCCCCTGGGTTCTATCCCCAGACCCCCCCCCCACACACACACACAAAAATAGGGCAGGGGGTGTAGCTTGGAGGTCGAATGCTCCTAGGTTCCATCCCTAGACCCGCAAAAACAAACAAACAAACAAACAAACAAACAAGTAAAAAAGAGTAAGTGGATATTAGTATCAGATGCTATTGTTTCATTTAACATCTTTAGTACAATCAGCTCTACCACCCAGTCATTGAGGGCACTCCATCCCTCCCTCCATTCTCATGAACTGAGATGCTGTTACACATCATCACGTGTATTTGTTTAGGCCTTTCCATGGAAATAATTTTCTTTGCAAATAAGTTTATTCATCTGCAGGGCTATCAAAGTACAAAGAAAAAATAGTTTGGAGTTTGAAAATAAGCTTCAATTTTTTTTTTTCTAAAACAGATAGCTAAGGTGTTGAAATGCTTTAATTTACAGAGAGCAAATCACAGACACTTCTAGAAGAATATAGCATAATCTTACAATGGGTTCAAGTCGATATGCCTGGTTTAGCTTTGCTTTCTTAAAGCCGAATTAATTTATATTGGGCTCTGAGCTGCATACGTCTGGCTTATGTCACAAGGCTGAGCGTTTCTGTTGGGTATATTAGCAGCATACCCACTGACTTTCTAGGGCTTGCTGAATTATAGGGATATTTAAACTTTTGTTTTTATGTATTTGCAAGTGATTTGCTCTCTTTTTAACTATAGATGTGTTTGTTTGGGGGATTAAAAAACATTGGACAATGTTGCAAAAATAAAGTTGGTTATCAATACCAGGAGGAAGACAGAAAACAACAGGAAAAATGTTTACGAGAGGAATCCCAGACTCTAAGCAGGTTAATCAACATATTGATCCCTCCAGCTCAGAGTGCTTTGAAAGCCCTGCTCACCAAGGGAGGAGGGCAACGAGAGGGCCTCGACGTGGTTTCACTCGCCACTGTCAATGCCTGCACACATTAATCTGTCTCTCGCAAGTGCTCAACATCTCCAGCAGGATAAAGACCAAATCAACTGACCACAGGGACTATGCCAACATCTGGTCTGCTTCTAGTGGTGAAATGTCTTGTTTAAAAAGCACAAAACTAAACCTCAAACTGATTTCCTTAGTATGTGGGAACCATTTCACGTGTAACCCTTGAGAATGCTTAAAAGTAAATACTTTGCTTGGAACCTGCATCTTTTGTTTGCAGGTTCAAAGCAAATTTAGGCTGCCTGAATTTCTTTGGGCCTTTAAGATGCATGGCCTTTAAAATTTATCTCCTGCTAGCTGGGTGTGGTGGCACACGCTTATAATCCCAGCACTTGGGAAGCTGAGACAGGAGGATCGTAGGTTCATGGCCAGCTTCAGCTACTTAGTGAGGCCCTCTCCAGCCTAGTGAGATCCTGTTTCAAAATAAAGTATTTAAAAAAATAGGGCTTGGGGTGTACCTCGGAGGTAGAATGCTCCTGGGTTCAATCATCACTACTGCAAAATAAATAAATAAATAAATAAATAAATAAATTTATTTCTTGCCGTTTGGCACAAAGTGGATGAAAAATTTTGCCTTCTTTGAACAAGGGTAGAAAAAACCTAAATTGTTTAGTAACTTATGTGATATCTTTTGGGGGGATGTGAGAGGATACTGGGGATTGAACCCAGTGGCCTCCCTCTGAGCTCATTCCCCAGCCTTATTTTAGCTCTTCTTGTGGGACAGGGTCTCATTATGTTGTTGAAGGCTTCACTAAGTGGCTAAGGCTGGCCGAGAACCTGCAGTTCTCCTGTGTGGCCTCCCCAGGACTGCAATCGCAGGTGTGTATACTATGTCTCGTTTCTGTCTTTTAAATGGGTGATCTGGCAGCAGACTCTTTGGGAATGTGTCAGCCAGCCTCAGAAAGCCTATAATAATAATTTATAGGCTGCTTGGTTCTTATGTCCATAGTATATAAACACACCAAAGAGAAATCAGTTAATGTTTTCAGAGAAACATCAGGTGCTTGTGGAAAAGAACATAACAGA
Source organism: Muscardinus avellanarius (assembly GCF_963383645.1). Taxonomy (NCBI): domain Eukaryota; kingdom Metazoa; phylum Chordata; class Mammalia; order Rodentia; family Gliridae; genus Muscardinus; species Muscardinus avellanarius. The sequence goes on along the minus strand of NC_137801.1, from coordinate 25,944,369 downwards.
ACTGCGACTTCTACTTCCTTGAATTCTTTAAATTTCTTACAGTAATAAAGAAATAATGTTTGAAATGGGAAGACTTTCTGGGAAGGATTTAATATTAAGGTCAACAAAATATCTTCTCCAAAGTCTTTAGAAAGAAGCAGATAGCATTTATACCTATGATTTATGTTAATAGTATTTACAAGAGAAGAAGAACCAAACAGAAACCTAAACTCACAAAAATAAAAGCACGCTGTATACCAAAACGCAGCATTCCTCTGCTGACCAGTTTGCAAGATGTCAAGCACAGCTGTGCCCCAATCTGTTTGGACTCTGGTTAGCTGTGTGACTTTGGACAGACAGATTGCTGTGTGACTTTGGATGGACCACTGCTCCTCTGTGAAAGAGGAGCCGTGATACTTACCTGACTAGGAGCGATGTGTTGGGGGAACCACCATCCTCTAGGGGAGCGTTCCTGGCCCACGTGGCCCTAAGTGATTAATTAATCCCCTCCCCTCAGCCCCAGGGAGCAGCCAGGGCAGGCGGCTCCTGTTCTGAAGTGTGAATGAACGAGGTTCTCCTTTGGATGTACAGTTTTGGATCGGGGAGGTCAGGAGAGTGGCTCACCTGGCTTCTTTTTTGCTGCCCTCTGTCCTCGGCCACATCTGCATAAGGCTGCAGCCACAGTGCCGTGGCCAAGCTGGGCTTTAGCCTGCAGTCACCATGACAGAGATACATGCGAGGTGAGACGGCAGGTATCACAGGGAGCTCCCAGAGGTGTTTCCACATCCTTCTAAATGGCTCCAGAGAGGACTCCAGCCCTGCTTCAGCTACAGGACCTCTCCTGGCAGTCAGTTTCCCCGTCATCTTCCCCGATGGCCTGCACCCCATCAGGGGCAGGAGTGGCTGGTGGCATCACCACTAAGGAGTCTGATTCCAAGAGGAAGCGCTTGCATTTTGGCTTTCAGTTTTTATTTTGTCTGTAATCTTCAGGCTTCCTTTTCCAGCAGGGGTTGGAATTATCTCATGACAGTCGTAACCAGGCTTGTAGCATGTGCCGTGAGCTTGCTACCAGCCATCTTGTTCATATTCATTAACTCATTTAGTTCTCACAAGAGCCCTGCAAGAGCATATTTTACAGATGAGAAAACGGAAGCTTAAATAGGGACTAGGACTTGTACAAAGTAACCTAGTTAGTGAAAGGAGTATTTGAGCCCAGGTACATTTTATTGATCCCAGGTATATTTGAGCCCAGGTACATGAGTTTTCAAATATTCTCTCTCTCTCTCTCTCTCTCTCTCTCTCTCTCTCTCTCTCTCTCTCTCTCTCTCTCTCTCTCTCATACTGGGGACTGAAGAACTACACCCCCAGCCCCCATTTTATTTTTTATTTCAAACCAGGGTCTTACTAAGTTGTGGAGGGCCTCCATCCTTTTCTCTTAATCACATTTCCCTAATTTCCCCTTCACTGCCCTCTGCAAAGGTACCCTAGCCAAACACTGAAGGATTTTCCCATGTGGATCCTGAGATGCGATCTCTCTCTCTCATTTGTCTCATCCCGAATATGTCATTATAGGGACTTTGCCAGCTGGGAAAAGATGCAAAAGCCCCCATAGCATCAATAAGTACAGTGTGTGCTCATAAAACTGGTGCTTTTAAAGGCAGCTCCATTTTACTGAAGGCATCAAATAAACAAAAATCAAGGCTAATTTTTTGCCATTAAATTAATGGAGCTTCATTAATTATCTGCAAACCTCATTCTGAAGTGGTCCTCAGTTCTAAAATTCCAAAGGAAGCAAGGCGGGTACGGCATGCTACGTTCTTGGAGGTAGACGATCCTGTCTTCTCAAGTTAGGAGGTCTCCTTGGGAGCAGTTTTCATACTGAGTTATTTTATGGTTCTTCTCTTTAAAAAGCTCTTTTAAGCCCACAGAGCAGAACAAGCTGGCCCATCTCAGAGCACCAGGGCTAGAGCAAAAGTGCATCACCTTTTTAAAAGAGCAAGACACAACCATAAGCGATATTTCCTCTGAAATTGAAAAACAAAAGCCAGCGGGGAAGAGACCAAGACAAAGGGTAAAGAGAAGAGGAACTGGATTTGGTAAGAACTGAACTTTCACTCAGATCTGGAATCCAGTGTGGATTAAGTCTGTTTCAACTTTCACTCAAATTGAGGCCTAAGCCCAGGCTTCAAAGAATTGCTATAACATTCTACCAGAGATTCTCTCTTAAGCTCGTTGAAGTTTGGAGATCGATGCAATAGAATCCTCTTTCCCATCTGAATGGGTGTAGAAGCTTGGGTGGACATGCAGAATGTAAAATGCTGCTAGCATCACTCAGAAAAAGCTTTGATGTTCTGGTAGTAAATATAAATCTTTTCTATGTACCAAAAGATTTTGGATTTAAGGATAAATTTCAAACAGTATTTAACATGATGATTTTTTTTTTTTTTATGGTGGTGGTACTGGGGTTCCTGGAAACCCTTCTACTTCCGGGCTACAGTCCCAGTACCTATTTTTATACTTTTCTTATTGGGAAACAGGGTCCCTTAAGCCAGCGCGACTGGCTTTGAACCTGCGCGTTCTTCCTGTCTCCGCCTCCCAAGCACTGGGATTACAAGCGTGCGCCACCACGCCCCACAACATGATGAATTTTTATTGCCTTAGAATTTATTTGTTCTAGATGTTCAAAGCACCTTATTTGTTCTGAGAGAATATTTTTTTGTGTGTGATGGTCATTTACTCTTCAACTGATGAGAAAATTGAGACTCTATTATGAGTATTATGGTGTGAACTCCTTTATTTAAACATAGCTATGAGTTTAATCCATGGCTATCAAGTGACCTGACTCTAACAGTGGCAAAGCGAGGGCCTCAGGCTTTGCAGTCAGATTCCACTATTTTTGTTTTGTGACTTTCAAAATTCACTAGTAACTCTTAAACTTTTTAAAAATACATTTTTATTGTACCAGGCATGGTGATGCATGTGTGTAATTCCTGTACTTTGGAGGCTGATATAGGAGGATCACATGTTCATTGCCAGTCTCAGCTATTTACTGAGGACCTCCACAACTTACTGAGACCCTGTTTTTATACTTTATTTGGAAACAGGGTCTCACTAAGTTGCTGAGAGCCTCACTCAGTAGCTGAGGCTGGCTTTGAACCTGTGCGATCCTCCTGTCTCAGCCTCCCAAGCGTGGGGATTCAAGCGTGCGCCACCACGCCTGGCTCGACCCCATTTCAATTTTTGAAAAAAGTAGGGCTGGGGGTGTAACTCAGAGGTAGAATGTCCCTCAATCTCCAGTGCTGCAAAAAAAATTGGTCCATTGTCATTGTAATTGTACATTATAGTGAGATTCAAGTTATACAAACATACGTACAGCATTTGATGTATTTTCCTCTGGATCCCACCGTACTACCCTGCCCCTTCCCATACGTTAGAGAGACTGGTAGTGAGACGTTCATTCTTATATGGACCTAGCATTATTTGAAATGTTTGCTTCATCAAGCCTTTTCCCTGCTTCCCCATGTCTCTCCCCCAGCCCTCTCTACTGGTCTACTGGTCTCTTTCCTCATTTATCCAAAGTCCCTTTTGTTTACTACTTTTCTCTCTAGTTTCTATATATTGGAGAAAACATACCACCCTTGACTTTCTGAGACTGACTGATTGCGCTAAGCATGACATCCTCTAGTTTCATCATTTTCCTGCACATAACATGTAGTAGTCTGACTTTAATTCTTTTGGAAAGATATTGAGGACTGGTATAGCTGGGTCATAAGGTCATTTATTCCTAGCCTTTGGCGGAACCTTCATACTGACCTCCACAGTGGTTGTATTAATTTACACTCCCACCAACTGAGTATAGGGGTTCTTGAGTTTTAAAGCACATCTGAATTACCTAGGGATCTTGTTAAATGAAGATTCGGATTGAGTAGGTCCAGGGTGAAACCTAAGAAGCTCCCAGGTGATGCTGATGCCGGTGGGCGAAGGCTATACTTTGAATGGCAGAAACTGATGTGAATCTTAATTTTCTTATCTGTGAAAAGGGATGATGATTGCCTCTGGAAAGTTAGAAGTGTTAAATGAGTCAATGAGGTGAAGCATCTCATGTATAGGAGGGTTAGCACAAATGTAAATGTCTACCCTTCCCTTTTCCCTACACTGTTACTGCTTAGCTTAACAATATATTCTACTTTATTTTTGGAGGGTATTGGGGATGAAACCCAGGGGCATTCTACCTCCGAGCTACATCCCAACCCTATTTTTTATTCTTTATTTTGAAACAGGTTCTCACTGAGTTGTAAAGGGCCTCATTAAGTAGCTGAGCCTGGCTGAGAACCACAATTCTCCTGAGCTATGGGGTCTTGTTGAGGAAGTTTATATCTGTGCTTATATGTTGGAATGTTAGACCTAGCTCCTCCTCTCCTAGCTTCAAAGTCTCTGGTCTAATTTACAAGTTTTTAAAAACATTTCAAGTTGACTCCTGTGCAGGGTGAGAGGTAAGGATTTAGTTCCATTTTTATTCAACTGGGAGTTTTCCTAATACTATTTATTGAAAAGGCTGTCTTTTCTCCACTGTATATGTTTGCCTTTTTTTCAAAAAAAAAAAACAATTGGTTATAAGTGTGTGGATTCGTTTCTATGTCTTTTATTATGTTCCATTAGTCTAAATGTCTGTTTTTGTGCCATTACCATGCTGTTTTTATTACTACAGCTCTGTAGTATAATTTGAAGTCAGGAATTGTAATGCCTCTTGCATGTTTCTTATTGCTGAGAATTGCTTTGGCTATTCTGGGATTTTTGTTTCTCCATATGAACTTTAGGACTGATTTTTCTTTTTTCTTTTTTTTTTTTTGTTGGTACTGGGGGTGGAACCCAGAGGCTTTCTACCTCCGGGCTATACTCCCAGCCCTATTTTATATTTCATTTGGAAACAGGGTCTCACTAAGATGCTGAGAGCCTCACTAAGTAGTTGAGGTTGGCTTTGAACCTGTGCGATCCTCCTTGTCTCAGCCTCCCAAGAGCAGGGATTATAAGCGTGCGCCACCACGCCCAGCCTGGACTGATTTTTCTGTCTGTGAAAAATGACATTGATATTTTGATAGGAATTGCATTGACTTTTGGTAGAATGGCCTTTTTTTGTGTGTGTGTGTGGTACTGGGGATGGAAACCAGGGCCTTCTACCTCTGGGCTACTCTCCCAGATCTATTTTCTATTTTTTATTTGGAAACAGGGTCTCTTAAGCCAATGGAGGCTAGTTTCGAACCTACGCAATCCTCCTGTCTCAGCTTCCCAAGTGCGGGGATTACAAGCACGTGCCACCATCCCCGGCTTAGAATGGCCATTTTTATAATATTCTGCCTATACAAAAGCAAAGAAGATTTTTTTGTCATCTAAAATCTTCAGTTTCTTTCTTTAGTGTTTTATAATTTTCATTGTAGAAAATTTCTTTTGCCTCTTTGGTTAGGTTTATTCCTAGGTATTTTATTGCTTTTGAGGTTATTGTGAATGGAATTGTTTTATGGATTTATTTTTCAGTGGATTCATGGTTGGTATATAGAAAAGCTACTGAATTTTTTTAGATTGATTTTGTATCCTATTACTTTGCTGAATTGGCTAATCAGCTCTAGTAGTCTTTTAGTTAAGTTTTTTGGGTCTTCTAAATATAAGATTATGCCATCTGCAAATAAAGATAATTTTGGTTCTTCTTTTCCTATTGAATTAATTTGATATTCATCTTGTCTTATTGCTCTGGCAAGAGTCTCAGAGACTATGTTGAAAAGGAGTGGTGATAGTGGGCATCCTCGTCTTGGTTTTTATTTTAAAGGAAATTCCCTTAGTTTTTCCCTGTTCAGTATGAGGTTGGCTTTGAGTTTACTGTATATTGCTTCAATAATGTTGAGGTTCTATTATGATTTTCTGCAGTGTTTTTTTTTTTTAACATGAATGGGTGTTGAGCTTTGTCAACTGCCTTTTCAGCCTCTATTGAGATTATCATGGATTTCTTTTGTCCTTAGTTCTATTTATGTGGTGAATAACATGTATTGATTTGTGTATGTTGAACCAGCTTTGCATTTCTGAGATGAAACCAACTTGATCATGGTACAATTTTCTTGATGTGATTTTGAATGCACATAGCTAGTATTTTGTTTAGAATTTTTACATTTATGTTCATCAGTGATATATATGTGTGTGTGTGTATGTATTATATATGTGGTACTGGGGTTCCTGGAAACCCTTCTACCTCCGGCCTACACTCCCAGACCTATTTTTATACTTTTTTTAAAATTTAGAAACAGGGTCTCTTAAGCCAGCATGGCTGGCTTCGAACCTGCATGATCCTCCTGTCTCCGCCTCCCAAGTGCGGGGATTACAAGCATTCGCCACCATGCCCAGCTTCATCAGTGATATTGATCTGTAATTTTCTTTTCATGAGAGATCTTTATTCAGTTTTTTTTATTGTTTAAGTTTTTTTTAATTGGTGCACTGTATTCATACATCATAGTGGGATACAAACGTTTGTAGACATACATGCACACATCATCCAGTCAGCCCCCACCCGATCCCCACCCCATTCTCTCCCCATCCCTCCTTCCCATGCTTGGTTTAGTGGTTGACATCTAGTATTATAGCAATTTATCCAAAATTAAAAATGATAATCTCACATAACAGTTTCATTTGTCTGATACCAAGCTTTTGATGACTTAAAGATAACATTTCAATATTTCTTTTTGCTTTCTTTCTTACCAGAGAATATATTTTTTCTATTTTTTAGGTGAAACTATCATATATTTATATATTTATTTTTCAGAAAAAATCTATCCTAATATGGAATATGAATTCTAGATACCCAAAATGATCTTAAAAAAGAACAAAGCTAGAAGATATATATTTTCTGATTTCAAACCATATAAAGCTACAATAATTGAAACAGTGTAGTACTATTCTAAAGGCAGATATATAAACCATTGGAGTTAAAAACAAGCCTAGAGCTAAATTCTTCCCTATATTGTCAAGTTATTTTTGACAAGGTTTCCACGAACATTTGGTGGTGGAAATAATAATCTTTTAACTAAATATTGTTGAAAAATAATAATTACATGGAAAAGAATAAAATTGGACCCTTACCTAATCCCATATACAAGTATTAACTCAAAATAGATAAAAGACCTAAATATAAATCTTAAGACTATAAACTTTTAGGAAAATCTGGGTCATAAAACCTCACAACATTGAAATTGGCAGTGATTTCTTGGATATGATTTCAATGGCACAGGCAATAGAAGAGTATACAAACTCCCTAAAAAATAAAAAAAAATATTGTATATTCAAAGACAATGTAAACAGAGTTAAAAGTTACTAATAGAATTGGATAAAATATTTCCAAATGCTATATCTGAAGGTATATTAATATTCCAACTAGAAATCCTAAAAATTAACAACAATAAAGGCAAACAATACAATTTAGAGATAGGTAAAAGACTAACATAAATAATGAATCTCCACAGATAACCAATCTTAGTTGTCTGTTGGATGGAAACTCTTGTTTCTCTGGTTCTGGTGAGTGTTACCTATTTCTTCTTTGTAGTTAATCTCTTTGAGTATTTTCTCTAGCGCTGGTTTCCTTGAAGAGATTGTTGATCCCTTTGTTTTCACTTTCTTTTCCCGCCTCTATTCCAATTATTCTTAGGTTAGCTCTCTTAAAATGGGCCCATATTTCTTCAATGTCAGATTCCTGCTGTTGGATATTTTTTTTTTTTTTTTTTTTTTTGGTGGTACTGGGGTTCCTGGAAGCCCTTCTATCTCCGGGCTACACTCCCAGACTATTTTTACATTTTTATTTGGAAACAGGGTCTCCTAAGCCAGCGCACGCGGCTAGCTTCGAACCTGCGCGATCCTCCTGTCTCTGCCTCCCAAGCGCGGGGATTACAAGCGTGCGCCACCACACCCGGCCCTGGATATTTTTTTCTAGATTAGAAACTATGTGTTCATTTTTGGAATGATCATCTTCTAAGAGCAAGATTCTGTTCTCCATGTGGTCTAATCAGTTGTTCATGCTTTGAATTGAGGCCTTTACTTCATTAATTGCATCCTTTATCTCTTTTTGGCTCTCTCTCTGAGTTCTTTTCAAAGCACCTCTATTATTTCTACAGTTATTTTCCTGATTTGATCTTCTAGAAATCTCTGATTTTCTGTTTTTTTGGGTTCTGATGTTGTGGGGTTGTGGGCATTCATTGCTCCAGTGTTATTCCTCTTTCCCATGATTTCAGAAGTTTGTGCCTTCTCTGGGTTCTTCCCTTGGGTCACTATGACTTCACTTAAGGTGCTCTCGATCTCGAGTCTGTAGTATCTCAGACCCTACTACTCCTTTACTGGGTTGTATCACAGAGTCTCCGACCCATGGAGTCGATAGAGGCTGCTTTAAACTATGGTGGGTGCCAGGTTGGGCGTTCTCTTATGGTGTGATATCTCTGCCACCGCCACTCCCCCACTAGGTCAAGTCCCAGGGAGTACAGTACTGGGATTTCTCCTCTGTGGCCCGCAATTTGACTCACTGTTCTTGAGTACGCAGATGTAGCTGTACTGGACTCGGTGAATTCGCTGCTGCTGTCGCCGGTGGCAATATGGCGCCACTGCTACACCCTCGGCCTTGAGGTTGGCATATTTCTTCTTGGTTTTGAGTTCCACTCTGAATCCCTGCAGCATGTGCTGAGCTCAGCCACTGGGAGCTTTAGATGCTCCCTGCGCCGAGAAATCCCGCCTGGCTGTTCCGCAGTGGCTCACCTCGGCTTGCTGTAGCTGTCCGGTGAACTTGCCGCTGCCGCCGGCAGTAAAGCGCTGCTGTCGTGTCCTCGGGCGTGAGGCCGGTGTATCTCCTCTGTGTCTCTGAGCTCTGTTCTCAGTTCGCTTTCTCTCTGGAGCCTGGTGATTTTTTTGTTTCTCTGGTGATGGTGTTTTCTGGCTATGAAAGGCACTGATTTTGTGGTAATGGAGATTGGTTGTTAGCGGGGCTCTTAACCCCTGCTTTTCTCGGTCGCCATCTTCCTGGAAGTCTCTTTATTCAGTTTTGAAATTAAGGTGATACTGGCCTCATATAAGGGTTTTTTTTTTTTTATAACAGTAAGTGCATCAACATTTTGGGCATCAATATTTACTCTTATTATGTCTTCTTGTTGGATTGTTCCTTTTATTTATAAGAAATGACTCACTTGACTCTTCTGACACAAACACACATACACACACACATACACACACACACACACACACACACACACACATATACACATATACATATCCCAGGGCCATTCTGCCTCCAAATTACACCCAGCCCTATTTTTTTATTCTTTATTTTGAAACAGGGTCTCACTGAGTTGCAAAGGACCTCACTAAGTAGCTGAGGCTGTCCACAAATCCAGATCCTCCTGTCTCAGCCTCTTGAATGCTGGGATTACAAGTGTGCACCACCACACCTGGCCTGATATGTTTTAACTTGAAGTCTGCTTTGTTAGATATGAGTGTTGCGATTTCTGCTTGTTTTTGGTCTCTATTTGCTTATCTTTTTCCATCCTTTCACCTTTAGCCTAAGGCTATCTGCCAGTAAGGTGAGTTTCTTGAAAAATAACATATAATTGGATTATGTTCTGTAATACACATTGCCAATTTTACCTTAAAATTGGGGAGTTTAGATCTTTGACATTCATTATTATTATTGAGATATAACTTTTGTTTTCTGTCATTTTGAGTTCTATTTTCTGTTTGATGTATTTCTCCTTCACTTATACCCATCTGGTGTAGTTCATCCCTTCTCTGGTTCTGGTATTTACTTCTTTTCCTCCTTTGTGTTTTATTTCTTAAGTATTTTTCCTAGTGCTGATTTGGTAGTCATGAATTCTTTTAGTTTCTACTTGTCTTGGAATGTTTTAATTTCTCCATAAATTTTGAATAGTATCTTTGCTGGATATAGCAGTCTTGGTTGGAAGTTGTTTTCTTTCAAGGTCTGGAGTATATCATAACAGCTCCTCCTGGGTTTCATGACTTGGGTTGAGAAATCTACAATGTTTTGCCCTAGAATGTCACCTATTTTTTTGTTTTTGTCAGTCTTATGATTCTTTTCTTAGACTATATGTTAGTAATTTTGCTTATTATGTGGCAGAGGGAAGTCCTTCTTTGATCTTGTATTGGTGTTCTGAATGTCCTACACATGTATGTCTAAATCTTTTTCTATTTATGGGAAATTCTGATATTTTTTTTTCTCTGAAGAAGTTTCTGATACCCTTGGTTTGTGATCTAGACCCTCTTCAATGCCTATTATCAATTCATATTATCCCTTACTTCTTGGATGTTCTGGTCATGTTGAGGTATTGCCTTCTCTATGTTGTTCACTATTTTTTCAGTTTTGAATGAGCTGTCTTCTAAGAGTGATACTCTACTTTTCATGTGGTCTAGCCTGCCAGATGTGGTTTCTATTGAGGTTTAATTCATTTATTGACTCCTTCATTGCTCTCAAAGCCTTTTTTTGTTCTTTCTTAGGGCCTCAGTTTCTCTATCTTTCATTTCCTGTAGACTTTCTCTAATTTCATTTCTGAAATTTTGATCATATTGAAGATTAAAATGCAGGATTCTCCTTTTGGCATTTCCTGAAGCTTAGTGTTGATGACCTCCCCAGTTGTTGAGTTGTGGGAGTTTATTCATTTTCATATTTTCAGAGTTCTCAGGTTTGTATTTCTGTTGTCTTGGCATCTTCTTTCATTTTGTGTGAGTCCTATTTATTATTCCATCCTATTAAGGTCTGTGATTGGGGTATATATTTGCCTCTACAAATCTGTTCATATAATCAAACTTTTGAGTTTGTCCCCCACAGAGCCTCTTTAACTAGTTATAGTTCTTAGTGCAGGCAAATAGGAATCTCTGATTGGCTGCAGGCTGCTCTGTTCACCAGGCCCATGCTCCACAGGGCCAGAGACTATGATGTTCTGTTCAGAGCCTGCAGCTTTCTGGTTGGGATTTAATGTCCCATAGACACTACTGCTGCTTTCTTGATTATGAACTCATGAAGCTGCCTCCAGCCTCTGTGGACACTGGCTTAAGTTCCACAGGGCCAGAGATTGCTATGTTCTGAGCTTGTGGTCCAGTTCTCTGAGCTTTGATGGCCCAGGGACACTGCTGCTGATCTGCTGGTCAAGATCACATGGAACACTGTGAGGCACTGTCATGCATGCATGCCAGGCACAAACTCTGCTGGCCAAGAGAGTGTTGAATTCCCACCACGTAGATGTGATCACATGAACCTCTGCTGGTGCCTGGGCTCCCTGCTCTCAGGATCTAAACTTTGGCCAAAAGAGACTAGAGCATTCTGAGCCTGGGGCTTGGGTGACTCACTTATTTAGCCCCAAGGACACTGCTGGTGCCCAGGGTGGTTGTGATCATGTGAGACTTTGTTGGCCTCTGACCTTGGTGTTGTAGCACCCACACACAGCAGGGTGTAAGTTTATAGCTTTCTGAGCCTGCAACTTGGTTGACTGAGTTATTTCACCCCACACATGGCACAGCTGCCAGAAAAGTGATTTCTGGAGACCGTGCAATGGTGCGGCAAACTGGTGACTCTAGGTCTCTCTCGTCCAAATGTCCCTAGGGGATGTCTGCTAATTCCCATTTATGCTGTGTCTGACTATAGCTGCACCCCCACATCCACAGGGGTATTTGCAAACTCACAACCTGGTGGGTCTGTTCTCTGCCACACACGTTCTTGTGGCCACCTAGGGTGGTCTCCCGCTGGGACAGTTTGTAACTCACAGTCTTAATATGCGCTGCTTGGGTCCCTGCAGGCAGAGTTGAGTTCAGCTGCAGCCACAGAATTTCTGGCTGGGTTATCTGGGGAGTTGAATCTTGAGGTATTCAATCCTGGAGAGAAGAGTGTGGTTGTTTTTGATGATGGTCTGTTGTCACTGGCTTGACAGGGTTCTGCTGCTTCTCTGTTGGAGCTGATCTCTGAGAGCTGTGGGTCCCTGCAGCTACCAGTTCCACATATGCTTGGCAAGATGGTGCTGCTCCACTCACCAGGAGAGACTTGGGAGCTCTGCTGTTTGTGATGCCTCCAATTTCACTGCAGTTTTTTTTTTTTTTTTCAATACTGGGGATGGAACCCAGGGGCATTCTTCCTCCGTGCTACACTCCCAGCCCTATAATAAAATATAATTCTTTTATATTCAAATAAAAATTCTTTATTTTGAAACAGGGTCTCACTGAGTTGCAAAGGGCCTCACTAAATAGCTGAGGCTGTCCATGAACTGGGATCCTCCTGTCTCAGCATCCTGAATGCTGGGATTACAAGTGTGCGCCACCACACCTGGCTCTCCACAGCATTTTTTTTTTTTTTTTTTTTGGTGGTACTGGAGATGGAACCCAGGGACCCTCTACCTCCGGGCTACACTCCGAGACCTATTTTATATTTTTCATTTGGAAACAAGGTCTCTAAAGCCAGCTGAGGCTGGCTTTGAACCTACAGCCTCCCAAGTACGGGGATTACAAGCATGCGCCACCACGCCCGGCTCCACAGCATTTTGAGTTCTGGCTGCTTTTCTTCCCTTGCTATGAAGCAGTCTTTCCACTGGTTGAGTTCCAAGTCTCAGAGCTCCTGAGGCACACTGTCTTCCTCTATTCCACCATCTTGAGTCTTCCCTCACTTCTATATTTGTGTGGCATAATCAAATTATTATTATAAAGTCATTTTTGAAACATTGAGAGCCCATCTCTGTCCTCTTTTTCCAAATAAGTGTTTTATGCAACTACTATGGTTTGGATAAGTGCTCTCCCCCTCCCTCCAAGGTGTGTATTAAAGGATTAGTTGTCAGCATATGAAAAACAGCCTTTAGAGGTGGGGCCTAGTGGAAGAAAGTTAGACATTGGGGGCACGAACTCCTTCTTCTCTCTTTGTCTCCTGCCTGCCATGAGGTGAGCAATTTTCCTTGTCATGGGCTCCTATTATGTGGTACTGTCTCTCATAGGCCCCAAATCAATGGAGCCACCCAACTGTGGACTGAAGCCTTCTGAAACTTTTAGCAAAAATAATCCTTTTTTCTTTAAATAAGTTATCTCAGGTATTTGTTGTGGTAATGAAAACTTAACTAACATAGTAACAGCTAGTGCTATATAGAAAATCTATGCCAAATACGAATATTCAAAATTGAGTTGATATGAAACTTGTTCATAATAGTGTGAAACTATTGCTTGACCACTAACAAAATTTGGTATCACAAACCAAAGCCTAATTATAGTCTTAGAAGAGACACTTTTATTTTATTATTTATTTATTTATTTATTTATTTATTTATTTATTTATTTTTGGTGGTACTGGGGATGGAACCAAGGGGCCTTCTACCTAAGGGCTACACTCTCAGGCCTATTTTATATTTGGAATCAAGGTCTCTTAAGCCAGCTGAGGCTGGCTTCAAACCTGCACGATCCTCCTGTCTCAGCCTCCCAAGTGTGGGGATTACAAGCATGCACCACCACGCCTGGCAAAGGGACACTTTTAAAATAAATTATTTCAAAATTACTAGAAATAAAATAATAGACAAAATATACCAGCCAATGCAAATGTAAACAAAACAAAGGTTCTAATTTTAGTATCAAAAATTAAAATTCAATTCACAAAGTGTTCTTAAAAAGTAGAAGAGAAGGGCACACTTCCCAGCCCATCCTCTGAGGCCAGTATTACCCTGATACCAAATCCAAAGATATCACAATAAATAAAAACTTCAAGTCAGTATCTCTTGTGAAGGTAGATGGAGATATCCTAGCAAACATGAACAAACCATATATATCAACAAGTAAAGAGATTTATACATCATAATCAAGTGGAATTTATCTTATCAATTTAGCTGGATTTATTTATTTATTTATTTATTTATTTATTTATTTATTTATTTATTTATTGGTGGTACTGGGGTTCCTGGAAGCCCTTCTACCTCCGGGCTACACTTCCAGACCTATTTTTACATTTTTATTTGGAAACAGGGTCTCCTAAGCCAGCGCACCCGGCTGGCTTCGAACCTGCGCGATCCTCCTGTCTCTGCCTCCCAAGTGTGGGGATTACAAGTGTGCGCCACCACGCCCGGCTAGCTGGATTTAATATTTAATAATCAATGGATGCAATATAACACAGTAATATAAAAAAGGACAAAAATCACATGGTTATTTTAATAGGTGCAGAAAGAGTCTTAGATAAAATTCAGTGCCTCTCCCGATACGAATATTTAAGTAACTGAGTAGAATAGAAATTATTCAAACTGACAAAGGGCATCTATGAATGACTTATAGGTAATGTCATATTTAATAGTCAGAGAGTGCATGCCTTCTCTGTAACACCAGGAAAAATACAATGATGTCCCCTCTTACTACTTCTATTAAATACTGTACTAGAGATTCTAGCCAAGGACACTAAGGCAAGAAAAAATATAAGACATCCACGCTGGAAAAGAAGTAAAATTATCTTTGTTTGCAGATGTCACGATCTCCCAGGGGAGTTCTACCACAGGTTCGAAGCCAGCCTCAGCTACTTAGTGAGGCTCTCAGCAACTTAGTGAGACCCTGTTTCCAAATAAAGTATAAATAGGTCTGGGAGTATAGCCCGGAGGTAGAAAAGCCCCTGGGTTCCACCCCCAGTACCACACACACACAAATTTATATGAGATGTCGAGAACTGACATTTTTACATTAGGCATAGATTAATAGTTACCTAAGACTGAGAGGTGGGAAAGTGAGTAATGGTCAGAGTTTGTGAGGTGACTGCCAGTGGACTAAAGATTGCTTTCTGGGGTGGGGGGGAGAATGAAAATGTTTTAAAAATAGATTAAGAGCTGGGCATGGTGGCACACACTTATATTCCCTTCCCAGTACTTGAGAGGCTGAGACAGGAGGATCACAGGCTTGAGGACAGCCTTGAAAATGCAGTGAGACCCTCAGCAACCTAGTGAGACCTTGTTTCGAGATAGAAGATAAAATAGGGCTGAGGGTGTGGCTCAGAGGTAGAACTCCCCTGGGTTCAATCCCCAGTACCACAGGTACATGCACACACACACACACACACACACACACACACACACACACACAGATTAAAATGATGGTTGGACAAGGCTGTGATCTGCTAAAGTAAATTCATTATATATTTTAAAGAAGTGAATAATGTAGCACATAAATTATATGTCAATAAAACCGTCAAAAGATTAAAAGTAATAATTTTAAGAAGTAGAGTTTGAAATAAGCCAGTCACAAAAGGACAAATATCGTATATTCTATTCATGAGAGTTAACTACAGTAGTTAAATTCATAGACAAAAAGAAAAATGGTAGTTTCCGGGGCCTTAGAGGAAGCTCTAAGCCTTAGATACAATAAATACATTTTTTCTACTGTCCATAAAATATTTCCAGAAACTGACTATACTTTGGCCACAAAGAAAATCTGGCTCAAACGATTTAACAAATAAGGACATATAATTCCAGTGCCTTTAAAACTGCTTCAGAACCAACAGGAAGAAGGTAAGTGTACGAGTTTGCTTATAAAAACAATATAGTTAACACAATCTGACAAAACAGTATACACTAAAACAAAAATATGGATCCATGTCACCTATGACTGTCAGTGAAAATGCATACATTAACGATCAGTAACAGAATCCATGAACACTTTAAAGGGATAATACTTCATGACCAACCAGGATGTAGTCCAGAAATACAAGAAAAGGTTAGTATTAGAAAATCGGCAGTCATTTTCATAAGTGAGAGGAATAAAACAGAAACAGTGGAGACTTGAGCACAAATGTCTGTATTAAGCTTTTTGGTATTCCTGATAAAATCAGGAACAAGTACCTGTAAGAACTATTAGTTCACAGTGCTCTGGAAGCACGAGACAACACAATTAGAAAAAACTAAGGAGGTACTGGGGGATGACACTGACCAAATTATGTTATGTTCATGTAAGAATATGCAACAGCCGGGTGTGGTGGCGCAAGCTTGTGATCCCAGTACACGGGAGGCTGAGACAGAATTGCAGATTCAAGAACAGCCTCAGCAAGTAGTGAGACTCCCATCAACCTAGTGAGACCCTGTTTCAAAATAAGAAGAAAACAGATCTAGGGTGTATAGCTCGGAGGTGGGATGCCTTTGAATTCAATTACCAGAACCAAACACACACACACACACACACACACACACACACACACACACACGAATATGCAACCATGAACCCCACTATTATATATAATCATTGTTATACATATTTAAATTACACAATTAAAATAGCTCCAGAAAAACAAAAACAACAAAAATAGAGACATACAATTTGTAAAGGAGAAGAAAAAAACTATCATATATATGTATATATATATATATGTATGTATATGTATTTACATATATATTTTTTGTTTGTTTTTTAGTACTGGGGGTTGAACCCAAGGACATTCTACCTCTGAGATATATCCAGTCCTATTTTTCTTCTTTATTTTGAAACGGGGTTTTACGAATTTGCAGAGGGCCTCACCAAGAGGTTGAGGCTGGCCACAAACTTGCTACCCTCCTGTTTCAGCCTCCCAAGTACTGGGATTACAAGTGTGTGCCACCACACCCAGCTTAAAACTATCATATTTAGAAATACAACTGTATACTTTGAAATTGTGAATCAATTGAAAAGCTACGCCAAGCACAAGGAATTCATTAAGACAGCAACAAACAAAACTGACCTAGAGAAATCAGTAATAAATCTGCTTAGCTCTATCTATATTGTTATATAGCAAACATTTAGAATATCGTACTTAAAATAACAATAAAATGACAAAATACCTAAGAATACAGCAAGATGTGTATGAAAAAACCTTAAAATTTAAAAAATATCACAGTAGCGCATGCATATCCATGTTTATTTTTGTGGCGGTACTGGGGTTCCTGGAAACCCTTCTACCTCTGGGTTACACTCCCAGACCTATTTTTATATTTTTTTATTTGGAAACAGGGTCTCTTAAGCCAGCTAGGCTGGCTTCAAACCTGCGCAATCCTCTTGTCTCCACCTCTCAAGGACGGGGATTACAAGGGTGCGCTACCACGCCCGGCCATATCCATGTTTTAACAGCTTTATTTACATTTATTTATTTATTTATTTATTTATTTATTTATTTATTTATTTACTGAGGTACTGGGGATGGAACCCAGGGGCATTCTACCTTCAAGCTACACCCAGCCCTATATTCATTTTATTTTGAAACAGGGTCTGACTCAGTTCCTGAGTCTGGCTGTGATCCTCCTGTCTCAGCCTCCCAAGGACTGGGATTACAATGAGAGCCACCACCCCCAGCTATAGCAGCACAATTCATATTAGCCAAATTACAAAACCAATTTTGGTGTCTGGCAAGGGATGAACGAATTACAAAATTATGGGATATACACACAGTGGAATTCTACTCAGCAACACATGTCATTTGCAAGAAAATGTATGGAAGGACCTGGAGAACATTATGTTAAGTGAGATTATCCAGTCGCAGAAAGTGGTAGGGTCATATGTCTTCTCTCATATGAGGAGGCTAGGGAGTAACTGGGGTGCCAGAGGGACTTTAGATTATGGAGGAGAATCCCCAGTGTGTTGAGGAGGGCAGTCTAGAGGAGGCAGAGAAGCGGAGAGGAAGAATGAATGAAGGAGTCACTTCTGTTGACACTGTACAAATGTGAGAATACCAGTGTCAACCTCAGTATCCTGCATGGGGAAGGGAGCGGAGGGAGCCAGGAAAAGCCCACCAAGTGCCGTGTGCAGGTATGTCACTGTCACAATGAACTACCTATGATGTGAGACTCCAGTGCACCATGAGGCATAAAAAGTTCTTCTAAAGACATCAATGAAGATGGGAATGAATGCACTCTTTTTAACTTTTATTTTTGGTGGTACTGGGGGTGGAACACAGGGGCTTTCTACCTCCGGGCTATACTCCCAGAGCTATTTTATATTTTATTTGGAAACAGGGTCTTACTGTGTTACTGAGAGCCTCACTAAGTAGCTGAGGCTGGCTTTGAACCTGTACGCTACTCTTGTCTCAGCCTCCCAAGCGCGGGGATTACGGGTGTGCGCCACCACGCCCGGTGAATGCACTCATTCTTTGTGGCCTTCGAAAACAATTCATAAATTTCAAAATTTGTACATTTACATGATCCCGGTAAACATACTGACACTTTCTGGCTGAAATGGCAAAATTTGTTCTAAAGTTTGTGTTAAATAAGGACAGCCAGAGCATCCTGATAGACAAGCATAGCAGAGGAGGACTAGACCTATCAGATATTAACACACAAGGCACCAACAACTTCAAAAGTATGCTCACAGTGTCTGAAAGAGGCACAGAGGGCAAGGGAATAGACTGCTGGGATAAGCCTCCCCAATCAGTAACATAGTAGATGTTAAGATGATAGCTCAGTAGGGGAAAAGATGGATTTTATTCAATATGGTATAGTGTTGGGACAATGAGAAAACCATCTGGAAAAATAAAATGCTGGGCCCATACTTCAAACCACAGTAAGAGTAGTCCCAAGTAAATCAAAGATTTAAATGTAAAAAATGAAGCCAGTAATCTTAAAATAAAGCTTCCTTCCTTCTAATTTCAGAGTAGAGAGTGCCTTTCTAATTATGCCTAGAAATCTAGAAGCTGTTAAAAGGTTGATAAATTTAATGATTTTTTTTAATGCAAGCAAAAGCTACCAAAAGTAAGGCTCAGAATCAAATGACAAACTGGGAAAAATTGCTGCAACTCATATCACAAAGGACTGATTTTCCTAATATAGAAAGAGCTCCTGGAAATTCTGCTTCCTGGATACACGTCTACAGGTTGACTTGTCGAATGGCATGTGAATAAAGGATTGGAAATCGGCTATTCAGTAGAATGCTTTTTGACAGCTGCAAAAAAGAATGCCCCAACGCTCTCAACATGATGTGGAAGTATCAGGATATGTTGTTAATTGAAAAAAGAAACAGGCATGAATAGTGTGTCTATTTGTATGTGGAGGAAAAATAAATGTTGCATTTGTTCTGTGCAGAAGGATCCCAGGAAAGTCATAGCAGTGGTGAGGGCCAGGTGGCCTGAGTTGACAGATGAGAAATAGGGTAGAAGGATGATAATTTATTGTGACTTTTCTATTACTTTATGAACCACTTGAAAGTATTGTTTTTTTTTTTTTTTGTTGCAGTGCTGGCAATGGAACCCAGGAGCATTGTAACTCCAAGCTACACCCCAGCCCTATTTTTTAGTCCATTTATTTATTTATTTATTTATTTTTATTTATTTAATTTGGTGGTACTGGGGGTGGAACCCAGAGGCTTTCTACCTCCAGGCTATACTCCCAGACCTATGGTTTTTAAAAAATATATTTTATTTGGAAACAGGGTCTCACTAAGTTGCTGAGAGCCTCACTAAGTAGCTGAGGCTGTCCACGAACCACCATCCTCTCATCTCAGCCTCCTGAATACTGGAATTACAAGTGTGCACCACCATGCCCGACTTTATTTTTTATTTTTTGTGGTACTGGGGATAGAATTCAGGGGCATTCTACCTCCAAACTGCACCCCAGTCCTTTTTTTAAAAAAATATTTTTTATTTTGAAACAGGTCTCACTAAGTTGCGGAGGGCCTCACTAAGTAGCGGAGGCTGGCTTTGAACCTGCACGATCCTCCTGTCTCAGCCTCCCAAGTACTGGGATTATAAGCATGTGTCACCACACCTGGCTCTTATTTTTTATATTTTATTTTTTTATTTTTTATTTTTACGGGTCTGGGGATGGAACCCAGGGGCATTTGACCTCCGAGCTACACCCCCTGCCCTATTTTTTATTCTTTATTTTGAAACCGGGTATCACTGAGTTGCAGAAGGCCTCACTAAGTAGCTGAGGCTATCTGCGAACTGCGATCCTCCAGGTTTCAGCCTCCCGAATGCTGGGATTACAAGCGTGTGAGACCACACCCGGCTTCTTAATTTTTATTTTGAAACAAGGTCTTGTTAAGTTTCTAAGACTGGTCTCAGATCTGCAATCCTCCTGCCTCCCAAGTACTGGAATTAAAGATGTACGCCTTCACCCGGAGGAAAGTTATTTCTTTTAGGAAAATCCCATTCTTATCTCCCACCCTTTGGGATAATTGAACCAACCTCATCTGAAGGCCTCGTTGGCTTATCTAGCAAGCCCTAACTAGATGGCCCTGGTATTCTCTTCCGCTCTCTTTCTCTCTTTTTCTACTGTGTTGGTTTCCTAGATGCGATAACAAGTACTACCAACTAAGTGGCTTAAAACAATAGAATTTCATTTTTTCATAATTCAGGAGCCCAGAAGTCTGAAATCAAGGTGGTAAGAGGATTGGTTCTTTCTGGAGACTCTGAGAATGAAACGATCCTATGCCTGGGGTGGCAATGGCGGCTAAAAGTGCTCACCTCTATAAACAGCCCTGCCACCTCCCTGCCACCAGTGATGGCCAGTCTCTGCCAGTTCTGGCAACAAAAAGTACAAACAGTCATTTACTGAGTGCAAAATATAGTATTTTTCCTAATAAGAAAGTATAGACTCAAAGCCAGGTGTGGTGGCACACGCTTGTAATTCCAGTACTTGGGAGGCTGAGACAGGAGGATCACAGGTTCCTATTTAATGAGGCCCTCCGCAACTCAGTGGGACAAATAGGGCTGTGGGTGTATGGGTGTAGCTTGGAGGTAGAATGCCCCTGGGTTCAATTCCCAGTACCGCAAAAAAAAAAAAAAAGAAAAAAAAGAAAAAAAAAGAAAAAAGAAAAGAAAGTATATACTCAACTGCGTGTAAATTGGCCCCTCACTCTCCCAAGTTCCTCTTGTTTGGACTGTCAACATGATGTTTGAAAATACAGCAATTATTTTATGGGGATGAGACAGAACACTACAAGGCAGGTGACCGAACAGAGAGGGAGGTAGAAAGACCTTGGCTCCTTGAGGAAGCTGCCGTGACAACCTTGGCTGTCTACTACAGAATTTTGTAAGGTAGAAAAAAAGAAAAAAAAAACAACAACAAAAACCTCAAACACATAATTGGCTTCAACCACCATCTTTAAGTTTCTATTACCTACCATAGGGAAAAATCATAGCTGATAAAACTTCCTTTGCTGTTGTCTTCTTTCATGGTTTGAAGAAGCCATCACAGGTCTAGGCCCCAGTATAAGGTGGAAGTCAGTATCTACCGGGAATAGGGTGACTGTCTCTTCTCTTATGTTTCCTTTTATCTATTTATTTTATTATCGGTGCATTATAGTCTCACATCATAATGTAGACCATGTTGACAATGGCATATATTCACACAGTACTTGTTGCCCCCCCATGCCCTGCCTCCCCATTTCTCTCCCTCCCAATACTAACTGTCCAGGTTAACAGTGTTAGAGTCACATGTATACACATAGTGGCAGGTAGCATTTCCATTAATGAATCTCAGCCTTCTTCCTCCCTGGCTCCACTTAGGAGCTCCTCCATTATTTGGTATTCCTCCGGTGTCCCAAATACTCCCTAGCCCGAGCATAATAGAGAAAACATATGTTCCTTCTCCTTCTGTGCATGGCTGATCTCATTTAACATAATGTTCTCCAGGTCTTTCCATCTTCTTATGAATGACATAATTTTGTTCTTCTTTATTGCGGACTAGAATTCCATTGTGTGTATATCCCATAATTTTGTAATCCATTCATCTGTTGATGGACACCGAGGTTGGTTCCATAGTTTGGCTATTGTGACTTGTGCTGCCATGAACATAGGTATGCATATGTTACTGCAGTTCTAGGATTTTTGTTCCTTTGGAAAGAAACCCAGTAGTGGTGTAGACTTTTTACCTGCACATAAGACTTTTCCCAGAAGCCATGTAGTATACCTATTTTCATGCCTCTTTGTCTAAAGTTAAGTATTGACAAGAGGAATTAATTTATTTGTCTGCCTCACATACTTGAGTTTCTACTATGAGTCACTAGGGTCTAGGAAATATAACATGTCAAAACACCAAAAATCATGGAGTTTATGTTCTGGTGGGAAGAGAGGGAAAATAAACAAAGGAATGAAATGTACAGCTCGTGATAGATGCTGTTGTAATAAAGGCATATCCGGACGGGGGATAAGTGATGCTGGATGCGGGATAAGTGATGCTGGATGTGGAGCAGGAGGGAAGGGACCAGATGATTAGTTTTGAGCAGTGATGGATCCTTTAGGGCTAGAAGTGAGGCTGGAGATCACCACCCTGGTGCCCAGGGTCATCTGGAAAAGGTGAGTGAATGAAAATAAGTTATTGTAAGGAAGAAGAAGGATGTGAGCCATCACCAGTCAGGACCAGCTACATGACATGTGTTGCCCAGTGTAAAATGAAAATACAAAGCCTTTGTTTAAAAAGTAGGAGGGGGGAGCTGGGTGTGGTGGTGCACACTTGTAATCCCTGAGCTTGGGAGGCTGAGACAGGAGGACCACGCTGGTTTGAGGCCAGCCTTGCTGGCTTAAGAGACCCTGTTTCCAACTAAAAATATAAAACTAGGTCTGGTCGAAGGGTTTCCAGGAACCCCAGTACCGCAAAAAAAAAAAAAAAAAAAAAAAAAAAAAAATTAGGGGGCACCAAATTACCAAAGGCACAAAAATACAAAGCTTTTCCCTTTCTTCTACAGTCTCTATCTTTTGATTTGTCATGGTGATTTTAATTTGCTACTTAATGTCTTTGTAAGTAAAGAAAAATAAAACATGTGTTTACAATGATTTTTCCCATTCATTTTTATATTGTACAAAGCCTGTTATTTAATTAATGTATTTATCTTTTTTTCATTTTTTAATTTTGTGAAACTGGGGATTAAACTAAGGGGCATTCTGCCTCTGAGATATACCCTCAGCCATATTTTTAATTCTTTATTTGGAAACAGGGTCTCACTGAGTTGCAGAGAGCCTCACTAAGCAGCTGAGGCTGACTTCGAACCTGCGCGATCCTCCTGCCTCCGCCTCCCAAGCACGGGGATTACAAGCGTGCGCCACCACGCCCGGCTGCATTCAATTTTTATTGGTACAGCGAAAACTGATACACAAACCTAACCCATGAAGCGCAAGGACATACTCTTTCACATGTGGGCAAAAGAGAGTAGAAAAGAGAGTGTCTCCCACAAGCACATCCAGAGGTCTCAGAAAATGGTGGACAAGGACATTCCTCTCATGGAGCAGGACCCGGGACTTAATAGGGAACTTCTTTCTCAGGGTGCTCACTATGTCTGCCCAGAGGATTCTAACACTGCTAAGAACTAGGGTTGTTGTGTATTTATTGTGATTTCTTTTTTCAAAATAGAATTTACAAAATTGACACTGATTTTACATATCTGTGATGTAAAATGTGGTGTTTCAGAATATGCATGCATTATGGAATGGCTAAGTCAAGCTAACTTGTATACATATTACCTCACAAGTGTATCTTTTTTGTGTGTGATGAGAGGCCTGAAAATCTCCCTTATCAGCTTTCAAGTATACAACACATTCTTCTACCTGTCACCGTGTTGTGCAGTAGAGCTCTTATACTTAGTCCTCCTGTCTTACTAACAGTTGGTTTTCTTTGACTGAGATCTCTCCTTTCATCCGCTAGTAATCTACTTCTAACTTTCTGCTTCTGTGAATATAGATTTCATGTATGTGTGAGATCTGTGTGGTCTCAAGATTGTCTTTCTGTGTCTGGCTTGTTTTGCTTAACATAGTGGCTTCCAAGTTCTTCCACTCCTACAGTTTAGATAGGGTTTGTCCTGCAGAGGTTGATGTGCTAGAAGCTTGGCCCCCACTGTAACAGAGACAAAAGATGATGGGCCCTTAGGAAGATGGGGCCTAGTAGGAATTTATTGGGTCATGGCCACCCTCGTGAAGGGGTTTATGCCACTCTAGAGGACTGGATTAGGCCTTGCTGGATTAGGTTAGTTTCTCACAACGCAGGCTGTTATAAAATAGTGAGTCTAGTGCCTCCCTGATTTATGGCTTCCTCTTTCACTATATAACCTCTCTCTTTTGTAAAGTTACCACCATGTGATTCTATCAATCACGAGGCCACACCAGAAGCTGATACCGGCATCATAATATTGGACCTCTAGAACTATAAGCTAAATAACCTCTTTTTAAAATAACACCCCCAGCTGGGTGTGGTGGCGCACGCTTGTAATCCCCGCGCTTGGGAGGTGGAGACAGGAGGATCGCGCAGGTTCGAAGCCAGCCGCACTGGCTTAAGAGACCCTGTTTCCAAATAAAAATATAAAATAGGTTTGGGAGTGTAGCCCAGAGGTAGAAGGGCTTCCAGGAACCCCAGTACCACCAAAAATAAAAAATAAAATAAAAATAAAATAACATCCCCAGTCTCAGGTGTTTCATTATAGCAGTAAAAAATGGACCAAGACCTGTATGTTGCCACAAATGAAGGATTTTCTCCTATTTTAAGGCCAAATACTATTCTATTGTGTAATAATAAAGCACTTTCTTTTCCTAAGTTGTTGAGCATTTCGCTAAATTGCTGAGGCTGGCTTCACACCTGTGATCCCCATGTCTCAGCCTCATAAGTACTACGACTATAGGCTTGTACCACTGAATCTGGCTTACAGCACTTTCTCCTCCTCTTCCCCGCCTTCTTCCACAGTGCTGGAGATCAAACCCAGTACCTCATGCACTCTAGGTAAATACTGTACCACTGATTTATATCCGAGCCCCCACATTTTCTTTATCTATTCATATATTGATCAGTACTTAGGTTGATTCTATACCTTGGATATTATGAATAATGCTACAGTGAGCATGGGAATTTAGATATATCTTTGACATAGTGATTTTATGTTCTTTGGGTATATATCCAGGGGGATTCCTAGTACTTCTATTTTAAATTTTTTTTTAAGATGTACTAATGGCTGTACTAATTTTTTTTTTTTTTTGGTGTGTGTGTATGGTACTAGGGATTGGAATCAGAGGCATTCAACTCTGACCTACACCTCCAGCCCTGCTTTATTTTTATTTTTAAACAGAGTTTTGCTAGGTTGACGAGAGTCTCACTACATGCTGAGGCTGTTCTCAAAGCTTCATTCCTCCTGTCTCAGCCTCCCAGGTACTGAGATAACAGACATGAGCCACCATGTTGGCTGTACTAATTTACATTTCCACTAAGAGCGCACAAGGACTGCGATTTTTCCACATCTTTGTCCGCATTTGCCTTTCATCCTGCTGAGAACAGCCATCCTAACAGGTGTGAGGTGGCAACTCATTGTGATTTTAATTTGCATTTTCCTGATGATTATTGCTATTAAACATTTTTTTTTTGTGGTACTGGGGGTGGAACCCAGAGGCTTTCTACCTCTGGGCTATACTCCCAGACCTATTTTATATTTTATTTGGAAACAGGGTCTCACTAAGTTGCTGAGAGCCTCACTAAGTAGCTGAGCCTGACTTTGAACCGGTGCGATCCTCCTGTCTCAGCCTCCCCAGCGCGGGGATTACAAGCGTGCGCCACCACGCCCGGCTTAAACATTTTTTATACCAAATGGCCATTGGTGTGTCTTATTTTGAAAAATTGTCACTGGCTGCACTAGCTTTTAATGTGGATCAATGGAGTTTAGCTGCTAACAGAATTTATTGCATTGCCACTCACTTTATGTTTTGCATCCAAACATTTCTACTTAACTCTGATAAGGAACACGGTGATGATGGTAGCTAATGTTTGGATTCTTGCCATTTGCTTTACATCACCCTACATGGTCACATGTCTAAATGCTTTTAATTCCAACAACATTATGAGTTGTTTATTGTTACTCAGTCCCATTTGACAGATAAGAACAGGTTAAGTTTCTGAACCAAAGTTCTGCAGTCAGTAAATGGTAGAGCTGTAACATGAGCCTAAGACAAATTCCAAAGACCACGCCCTTTCCCAAGTACTAGGTATACTATGTCAATTTCAAAGAAAAAAAAAAAAAAGAAAAAAATATGTTCCTTGACAGAAGTTGTTGGAGTAGGATCCTGGGGGTCATCTGTTATGCCAGACATTAATCCTTTTGTCATTGGTAGGTTTGAGGTTTCTAGGATAAGTGTCAGGGTCAGTCTAGGACAAGAGTGTGAGAATGTACTTTGTAGCCTAAGATGAAAGTATATCAGTATTTGAGACACCATTATAGTGGTAGTCATGAGATACTGGAAACACAAATGGATAATGGCCAACTCATACATAAAAATTGAATTCTGACCTACCATTGAACAAACAGCCCAAGAAGCCAACCTGTTACCTACAGTAACCAGCCTGGGATGCCAATCAATAACCCCTGCACTGGTTGGCCCTACAATGACCACGGCTTGATTAATTCCTGACAGTCTTTATTTTTGTTCCCACTTATGCTTTAGGACCAACCAGAGAGAGAGCCAAATATGTGTCCCTAGCCAATCACATGGGACACCCCACCTCTGGTTAGCACACCTGCAGACTCCCCATGCAACAGCTTCTGATCGTGGCAGCTTTGGAGAATCTTCCAGAATGCAAGTGCTGGTAGCTGACTACCTGGAGAACAAGGTTTGAATAAATAGGCTCTGCCTGTTCCTGTTTGGTTGATCTTCATGTATTTCCACAACAGTGGGTATCTGAATGCCACGTCTGGATGGAAATACGCTGATGCCATCATGCTTCATGAGGAGTTTGTAGAGTCTGTCTA
The DNA here is from genome assembly GCF_963383645.1 of Muscardinus avellanarius. NCBI lineage: Eukaryota > Metazoa > Chordata > Mammalia > Rodentia > Gliridae > Muscardinus > Muscardinus avellanarius. The sequence goes on along the minus strand of NC_137801.1, from coordinate 25,917,699 downwards.
AAGAGACAAGGATTAAGATTAAGGAAGCCGGGCGTGGTGACACACACCTGTTATCTCAGTAGTTGGGAGGCTGAGGCAGGAGGATCGTAGGTTGGAGACTAGCTTCTGCAAGTTCTTAGTGAGATCCTCTTTCACAATAAAAAAAATGTTAAGCCCTGGGGGAGTGTATCTCAGATGTAGAATGTCCCTGGATTCAAACCTCAGTACCAACACCACCATCACAATAAAAAAATTAAAATATATATAAGGGATATATAAAGGATATATACATATACATGTATATTTATATATTAAGGTATATTACAATGATTATAGTTATTTTTTATTAAAGATTGTCATATGCAAGTCACAGAAAAAATCTATTAAAAATAAAATAGAATTATTTTCTTCCTATGTTCTTTGTTTTAGATCAATAAGGGCAACCTTTATATTTTTTTCCCTCATGCCTTCTTCGCACGTCCTATTTGGTCAAAAAGGTATAGACTGGAAGAAAAATAGGACCATTCTTCTTGGCTTAAACCAAGTATGAGTTACACACTTCAGGGGCTGAAAGAAAAGGTCCAATATACAGCTGCAGCAAATACGATAAAATACTCAGAAGTAAACTTAACAAGAAATGTAGAAGCCTCATAAAAAGAAAAACTTTGAATGTTATTGAGGGACACAGAAGGAGACTTGAATAAATGGAAAGGCATACTTTGTTCCTGGACATAAAGACTCCATTTCACAGAGATATAAATTTTGTAAATTAATCTATAAATTTAATGTAACTTCAATGGGAATGCCAAAAGGACTTTTAAAACCAGACAAATGAATTCTAATGTGTAGATGAAAAAGGAGACAAAGAAGAATGGCTAGAAAAAAATTCCACAGTTTGAAAACTGACTTTTTTTCTGCAAGAGGGGCAGGGGCTGTGCTGGGAATTACTTGACCCTTCACTGAACAGAATTTACATGACTTTGGGAAAGTTTCATTTACATTGCTCTCTGTTATTTATGATTTACTGAGCCAAATAGCTCAAAGACCTGAAAAAACTGAGGAAGCTAAATGGGAGAGCTATGCAAAACAACTGTTAACCTTTCATTATCACTTTCCAAAGTCTATTTTTTTTCTGACAGTGTCCACTCACTTCTACCTTGTTATGATAATAATAATAATAATAATAATAATAATAGGTTATCTTGATCACAAAATAAGTTTGACTTACTAGAATTGCCTTGATTATTTTTTTGTGTGTGGTACTGGGGATGGAACCCAGGTGCATTCTACCTCCGAGTGACACTCCTAGCCCTATTTTTTATTCTTTATTTTGAAACAGGGTCTCATTGAGTTGCAAGGGCCTCATTAAGTAGCTGAGGCTCTTCTTGAACCACAATCCTCTTGTCTCAGCCTCCCAAATGCTGGGATTACAAGTGTGCGCCACCACACCTGCCTAGATTTTCCTTGATTTTTAAAAATAATTTATAATTTTTTTTGGTGGTACTGGGGTTCCTGGAAGCCCTTCTACCTATGGGCTACACTCCAAGACCTAGTTTACATATTTTTTAAATTTGGAAACAAGGTCTCTTAAGCCAGTGTGGCCGGCTTCAAACCTGTGCGATCCTCCCGTTTCCTCCTCCCAAGCTCAGGGATTACAAGTGTTCGCCACCACGTCCAGCACTTTTAAAATAATTTTATCAGTGGAGGCCGTTCATGGTGATCCATGTCGGTAATCCCAGTACTTGGGAGGCTGAGATAGGAGGATCACAAGTTCAAAGCCAGCCTCAGCATCTCCATGAGGCTTGCATCAATTTAGCGAGTTCCTATTTCCAACAAAAAGTAAAGCAGGCCTTGGGGGTGTAGCTTGGAAGTAGAATGCCCCTAGGTTTAATCCCAGTACCACAAAAGAATTTTGTTGGTGTAGTATAATTATATATTGTAGTGAGATTTCAAGTGTTACATGCATATATGCGCACAACATCTCTTAGTGTGTTTCCCTCATAAAGAAAGAATGTTAATTTACTATATGGCCTTTCTTAAATTTGTCTTACCAAATCAGTAGCCCTATAGTACTGAAGAATTACAAAATCAATTTATATTTTTAAGTTTTTAAAAAGAAATCTCAAATTGGCTTTTTTTTTTTTTTTTGGGTACTGGGGCTGGAACCCAGGATCATTCTACCTTTGTGCGACACCCCCAGCCACATACTTTTATTCTTTATTTTGAAACAGGATCTCATTGAGTTGCAAAGAGCCTTACTAAGTAGCTGAGGCTGTCCTCGAACTGTGATCCTTTTGTCTCATCAAATGAGATTTTTAGAAGTCTCTTTTATTTGGGATTTTGAAGCTAGGAAACCAAACCTACTAAACTCCTACAGCACCTATAATACATATAAATTTATGAAAATTCTTCTTTTCTTGAGGCCCCAAACATTCCAAGACTCCTGGTCAGTCAGGAAGAGACCAACCAGTTTTCTTTAGAAAGCTTTGGAGGGACTACCTCCCTAAAACAAGTTATTTGAAGATGTCTTGGATTATCTGGTTAAACAAGAATCATATTCAAACATAATACCCCAGACAAGGCTTTGGTTTCATAATTGATTTGTCCATTTATACCTTGAAAAAGAAGAAGAATTTTTCTGGCTGGGCATGGTGGCATATGCTTGTAATCCCAGTACTTGGGAGGTGGAGACAGGATGATTGCACAGGTTCAAAGCCAGCCTCAGCTACTTAGTGAGGCCCTCCAAACTTAGTAAGACCCTGTTTCTAAACAAAATATAAAATAGGTCTGGGAGCCCCTGAGTTCCATCCCCAGTATCACAAAAAGAAGAAGAAGGAGAAGGAGAAGGAGAAGGAGAAGGAGAAGGAGAAGGAGAAGAAGAAGAAGCCGGGCTTGGTGGTGCACGCTTGTAATCCCTGCGCTTGGGAGGCGGAGACAGGAGGATCGCGCTGGTTCGGAGCCAGCCTTGCTGGCTTAAGAGACCCTGTTTCCACATAAAAAAAAAGTTAAAAAATAGGTCTGGGAGTGTATCCTGGAGGTAGAAGGGCTTCCAGGAACCCCAGTACCACCAGAAAAAAAAAAAAAGAAAAAAAAAAAGAAAAGATAAATTCTTCTGCCTATGCAAATAATTACATTGCCAGGGAAACGAAGGAGACAATAAGAATTTATGAATTCTAGGGAAAGGAGGTGTCTAAGTCTGCCTTCTGATGCTATAATAAGATATCTGAGGTTAAGTTCTTTGTAAGGAAAAGAGGGTTATTAGGCTCACCGGTTTGGAGGCTGAGAGTTCAAGGTTGGGTGGCCCATTATTTTCAGCCTCTGCTGAGGATGGTGAGAGGGCATGGGAAGGTCACATGGTGAATCAGGGTGCCAGAGAGGAGCACAGGGGCCAGGGATGTTCATTTTATCACAACAGGCTGTCATGGAAACTAGAGTTCTACAAGGATTACATTAACCCCTTCCAAGGGCAGCACCCCAGTGACCCAGTCACTTCCTACCAGGCCTTACCACTCAAAGGTTTCCCGACCGCCAACGTCACCATGCTGAGGACTAAGCTTCCAGAAGGCAAACCTCTGGGCAATGCACTCAAACCACAGCAGGTAGGATGAATTTGTGTGATTTCTCAGAGTCTCTCTGGGAAGGCAAATATGAACAAATTGGGAGAGAAGATTTGAACACTTGCTGGAGATAGGTTTGTGGGTGCTGGAAAAGTAATACTTGGTTACACATGTAGTTAAAGCCACAGTAAGATATTTATTTATTTATTTATTTATTTATTTATTTATTTATTGTGCTCCTGGGGTTGAAACCCATGGGCATCCTACCTCCGAGCTACACCCCCAGCCCTATTTTTTATTCTTTATTTTGAAACAGGGTCTCACTGAGTTGCAGAGAGCCTCACTAAGTAGCTGAGGCTGTCCACAAACCGTGATTCACCTGTCTCAGCCTCCCAGATGCTGGGATTACAAGTGTGCGCCGCCACACCCAGCCACAAAGATATTTTAAACACTAATATCATGGACAACATTGGAAAGAAAATTAGCCCTCTTGTTTTATGAACGAGGAAACATTTATGAAGAACTATGCAAAGTCTGAGACCCCCCCCATTTGCTGGCTAACAAATTAATCTGACAGAGCTTCAGGGATGTTGGCAGAAGACATGGACACCTCAGGTCAGAGGAAAAGGACTTGGTTATCACCGGAGCTTCATGTTCCCGTTGGTTTTCTTGACCTCACTCCAAATCTTATGGTAGACTGGGATGTGCAGAAGTCTGAGGAAAGATGGTGTGCATCTTCATGCACACATGGTTGGATGGTTTCCCAGATGAAGGGCCTAGGTCTTAAGAAACCTGAATGTTTTATAATGATCTGCACACAGAGCTGCCTGACCTTTGCCCTGGAGGCAGACCTGCCATTGGCTCCCAGGGGAGACTCTGTGTCTTCTAAGGCTGTTTGCTCACAAAGATGGTCTGAAACAAAAGGCTGAAAATCTGAGCTGTGCTTTCGCAGCTGCGCTGTTTCCCTCTTAGATAACTAAGGAGATAGAAATCAACATAAGCACAAATTATTATTCTAGGAAACGCAGATCCTTTGCCACATAGGCAGATTACTCAGAAGATAAAGAATAAGTGTGGGCAACCATGGAAGCAAACCTATCAAAACTTCATCAAAGCCAGGCATGGTGGGTAGTGCATGCCTATAATCCCAGTATTTGGGAGGCTGAGTGAGATAGGAGGATTGCAGATTTGAGGACCGTCTCAACAATGTAATGAGACTCTCAGCAACCATGTGAAACTCTCTTTCAAAAGAAAAATATAAAAAGGGCTTGTGGTATAGTCTTTGGATTCAACCTCTAGTGCAGAAAAACAAAATAAAACAAAAACCACACAACAACAACAACAAATACAACAACAACTTCACTGAGACTTTAATGTATTTCATATCTCCTTTTCAGATCTAGGTGTTAAAAATGAAAGGAAACAAAATTCACTCACCAAATTTTGTTTTTAATTGCACTCTTTTATGCTCTGGAACAAACTGACACTTTACAACAGATTACATGGTTCCTTGGATCAAAATGAACTTCATAATAACATCAACATGTTGCTTTTGTTAACACACAATGTGCTCATCATTACTGTCTTTCTATGAATTAATAAATGTTTACATAAGTTTGAGGCCAGTCTCAGCAATTCAGTGAGGCCTTTCGCAAATTAGTGAGTCCCTGTTTCAAAAAAAAAAAAAAAAATAGGGCTTAGAGTATGGCTCGTCCCCAGCATCAAAACAAAAAGGTTTAAATTTTCTCAATATCAATATCCATTATGAAAAATGTTGATAGTTAGCACCTACACAAGTAAAAGCTCTTTAGTTTCTTAAGGATATAAAGGGCCTGTCGACCTCTTCATGCTTTAGGGCTAAACATGTACATAGCTGCATTTTACTGCCACAATGTCTCTTAGTGTAGTGGCAAACATTTGATTGTGACCTCTTTTTTTATACTGGGGATTGAACCCATGGGCATTCTACTTCTAAGCTACACCCCCAAACCTATTTTATTTATTTATTTATTTATTTATTTATTTATTTATGGTACTGGGGTAGAACCCAGAGGCTTTCTACCTCTGGGCTATACTCCCAGACCTGTTTTATATTTTATTTGGAAACAGGGTCTCACTAAGTTGTTGAGAGCCTCACTAAGTAGCTGAGGCTGGCTTCGAACCTGTGTGATCGTCCTGTCTCAGCCTCCCAAGCGCGGGGATTGCAAGCGTGCGCCACCACGCCCGGCTTATTTTTTTATTTTGAAACAGGGTCTTACTAAGTTACTGATCGCCTTGCTAAATTGCTGAGATTGGCCTCAAACCTGTTACCTCCTGTCTCAGTTTCCCAAGTACTGGGATGATAGGCCAGTGCCACCATGCCTGGCTTCAATTATAACTCTTACCCAAAGTAACTCACTTATATTTCACAGAGGAAATAGGAGTGGGTAGTAAATAATTGAGACTTGTCTGTATTATACATTATTTTAGCAGACAAGTAAAAGTCATGGTACCACTCTTTGCATACAGGATGTAAACCAGGTAGATCTAACTCCAAACTCCATGCTCGTTACCCTTATGAAGGGCTGAAAGGTCAGTAGGCGTAGACAGGGGTGGGTGATTATCAACAGGGGACAGTATTCAAGAAAATCTAAGTGGTCTTCTCAGGGATGCAGCAGCAGGTATTTCTTCTGGTGGAGTGTGAGGCTACTCTACAAAGGAGTTGCTGCTGCTAATCATCTATTACTACGAATGGGATGTTTGTAGATGACTTACATGAGAACGAGTTGGAGTAAATACAGTGTGACTCCTAACCTGGATTCCGATGTGCTCCTCTTTAAGTGAGAAGGAGAGAGGCAGAGTTACAGGTCAGCAACTCCCACCTGTACTTTCTGTACTGGTGGGGTGATGCCAGGTGCCTATCAGCTGTGGTGGGAGTGAGGCGGAGGCAGGTCAAAGGGCTGAGGACATCATACAGAAGCATTCTGGAAGTTTTGTGTTTGCTGCTTTCTGGGGCACAGAGATGGGGGATGTTTACATTTGGGTACAGAGCAGACACTGAGGTGCCCTGCAACCAGATCAAGGCTGCCCGCCCTAAGTGGCCTGGCCCTGGGCAACTTACTTAGCTCTTCCCAGCCTCAGCTCCTTAATTTGCAAGAAGCTGCATACCTACTTCAGGGGATTATTTTGGGAATAAACTGAGATTGTGAATTTAGCCATGATTACTATGGTGTGTGTGTGTGTGTGTGTGTGTGTGTGTGTGTGTGTGTGTGTGTGTGTTGAATCCAGGGGTACTCTACCTTTGAATGATACCCCCAGGCCTATTTTATTTTTTATTTTGAAACAGGATCTCACCAGGTTGCTGAGTCTTGCCAAGTTGCTGAGACCATCCTCGAACCTGTGATCCTCCTGTTTATCTCCCAACTACTGCAATCATAGGAGGTGCTACCATGCCCTGCTGCGATGACTGTTTTGAGAGATCTGGTAGCAATCGAGACCTTTCATTGTGCTCGGCTGAAGGTCCTGGAGAAAGGGCATCCCAGCAGTGTACTGAATGCCCTGAACTCGTCTTTCTCCTCATCCCTCCTGCACACCAATACTATACTCTCAGGGACCCCTACCTCCAAAGCCTCTGCTTCCTGAGTTCTTGAATGTGCCACCCTCTATGTAAAATGACCAGAGAAGTTGAGACCCCTCAGCAGGGCTAAGCTCCATTTTTTTTTTTTGGTAACATGATAGTAGGGTTTTGAGAATTAGTTCTGAAAATCATTACTTTTCCTCTAAATGGATTTTTTTCCTGGAAGATCATAAAAATAGAAGAGATTATAATTTTTATAGGTCGATCAGGTTACACACATCCTCTGGCCTGATACATCACAAAGAAGAAACTAATAAAAGGCAGTTATACAGAGTCCTTTTGTCAGGAGTCTCCTCAACACATCATAAAACATCGGACACAGCAAGTAAGAGGCTGGAATCAACTGTCTCCATAAACTTGCACTCACTCATAGCCTGTGTATTCAGGGTGGGAGAAAACTGGGGGAGCACTGAGGAGCTGTATAAACAAGTCTTGAGAACTAGTGAGAGGGTACTCTGGGCCAGCCTCTCCCCTCTGATCACTTGTCCATCCCAGCATCCTTCTACAGAGAAGATTCTAGTTTTATTATTTAGGTACTAGGGGTGGAATCCAGGGGCATTTTATCTCTGAGCTACACCTCCAGCCTTTTTTATATTTATTTATTTTTGAGGTACTGGGGATTGAATCCAGAAGCATTCTACCTCTGAGCTATACTCTCAGCCCAGTTTTCTGAATTTCTTATCTGGAAGCAGAGTCTCACTAGGTTGCTGAGAGTATTCCTGAATTGCTGAGGCTGGCTGTGAACCTGCAATTCTCTTTTCTCAGCCTCCCAAGTACTGGGATCACAGGTGTGCACCACTACCATGTCTGACTAAGAAAATTTCTAATTTGCTTATGATAGCTGTACCAGCTTTCGGCCCCATCTTTTTGCATGGATACTAAGGGGATCTAAGATGCCAGGCATGAGATTTTATCCAGTGCCTGATGAAGCCCTTTAAATTCAGTCTTTGAGGAGGCTGGAAGAATGATGTCATTAATAAAAGTCATGGCTTCCTTTGGAAGAATTATTGCCTGTGACAGTACTTCAGATGTCATTGAACTTGAGTTTGTTGACTTAAATTCATTCCATTCCCTGTGACTGGGTGGAGACCTAAGGCTGGGAGGCCTCCTTCTTCCTCCCCCACCCAACACTCCACTTTGCTGTATTTAACCAGCGTTTGCCTTTGACTTGCTTTCTCCCTTCGGTCAGTAAATTTATTGAGTGCCTGATAGATTAGAGTTACATAAATGTTTGCCTGTATGTACTCTGCCTGGCTGGGCTCATCAATTCTCCTGGATTTACAATCCATCCTCTCAATGATATAATTTCATCTCAAACTCCATGATTTATCCTTGATAATTATCTCCTCGGTATGTTCCTGGATTGCTCATAAAAATCAAAAAGTCAAAAAAATACTAGAGATGCTGTCAGAAGTCTACTTCCCACCAGTGAACCTCCCTGACACATCCTCATCCATGTCTCCCTCTCTGTGAGTGGTTCCACATCAATTCAGCATTCCCGCCGGAAACCTGGAAGTCGCGTGTTGTTTTGTCCTTTCCCTGACCTAGACATTCGATTCACCACTAAGTCTATCGCCAAAATATGTCTCAAATTCTTCTACTTTGTGGCATGACCTTGGTCCAGGTCACCAACCCGCTAGACACTGGTTCCTCCATGAGCTCCTCGTCTGCGTTCCCGTTCCCAACAGCGGTTCTCCCATTCTGTACCCAAGAGTCTTCTCTTCCTGCGTCCACATGCTCATCCACTTCCTACCTTCCTGTATTAGTTTTAAGCAAATCCCCAACATCTAAGACTTTTTATCTGTAACTATTATACTTCAGTGTGTGTATGTGCACATGTATAATATTACATAATACGTGGTTAATAGAATATGTTTTATACATAGACACAGGATCATGCACCTACACACATATACATATTACTTTTTGGTAAACATAACAACAGTAGTCTTTTTTTTTTTTTTTTTTCACATGGCATGTAAAGTTTTAATGGCACGGCTCTCCCGGGGATCAGGGCGAGGCACTGTGGGGCCCGCGCGCCTGTCCGAAGCTTGAGGACGCGGGCTCTCCTTTTCAAGGTATGCATCTCGCGAGATGAGGGTTTACTCGCGGGAACGCCCAATTCTCGCGGGGGGTTTCAGCCCCTCCCTTGCCCTGCAGAGGTCATGTGACACAAAGTCACATGAGTGCAGGACCCAACTTAACATTCCGGCCTTTTGATGGTAGGGATAATGGATGACGTTGGACCCTCTAGCTTCTTCCTGCTGTCAAGGGGCGTCGTCAGGGGCCCCAGGCTGGGAGGAGTCGGGAGTCCAGTCCCCCAGAAGGGGGTGCAGGTGGGTGCATAGCTGCAGTGCGAATTGGAGGTTACCCTGGACAGCTTAGTGATGTGCGCTTGAGGAGGCTTGAACAGGCAAGGGCTATTAAAGAAAAAAACAAATCATGAGATTGAGCAGGTGACCAAAAAGGAGACTGGCTTACTCAGTACCTGGAGAGCTACCCTGAGCTGGCAAAGAGGATGGAGGTTGAGGGATCCAGGAGCCATCAGTCTTCAGCCAGGCTGAGTAGGGCCAGCGGCGGGGCCTGGTCTGGAAAGGTGCTCCCCCTGTGTTGAGGCACCTGGGGCTCACCCTTTTCCAAGGGCACTGTTCCAGTGGCCCTCCTGGCCACACGCCGAGCAGTCTGATTGGTAGGCGTGGCTTTGCCCCACTTGAGGCAGGCTCCTGGAGGTAGTTGTTGTTGCAGTCCTCCACACCTAGGTGGCGCTCCAGGGGGCTGAGCCGCCACCGCCAGCCGAAGGGCAGCTACCAGGGATCTGCTTTTTGGCAAAGTCGGAGTGTATGCTCCATTTCCGCCTGTTTCTCTCTGGAATTAAAACTTAGATGCTATGTTAAGGTTCTGTGTCTTTGACGGACCTATACTCACAAAGAGTGCGTCCCGGGGCTGGTGTCCGGCAAGAATGGCAACGCAGACTCCCCATGGGCAGAGGGTGTCACCCCAGCCCCGGTGTTTCCCACAGCACCTAGGGCGCGCCCACACGGGCCGCCCAGCAAAATTGCAGTCTGGCGCGGGCCAAGATGGCGACTGTGACATCACCAGGCAGCGACTATGAGCCATCACAAAATGGCAGCTGGCGGGAAAATAAATGGAAGCTGATGGGGGAGAGCATTTGGAGGGATACCAGACCACTTAGAAAAGTTCCTAACTGTTCCTGGGCCACCGCAACCTATTTCCCAACTCGTATCAAGGCAGACAGGCTCTCAGGGCATCTGCTAGTATAAAGGTTCGACTCCCCATAATTGGTTTGTGGGCGGAAACGAAGAACAGGAAATGGGCGTCCCCGATTTCCCTGCTCAATCGTTCGGAAACGGAGGTTAAGAGATAGGGAAGAACGTCTTCATTCCTTCTCAAAACCGGAGGATGACCTGGTCATCCGCAGGGTGGTCCCAGTGGACCGGGGGACAATGGGTCACCAAGCGCTTGGATTTTTGGGTCCCAGTGGACCGGAAGACCCAAGTCCGGAACCCGCTAACCAAGGGAAGGAGGCAGTTTACCGGAGTGAAGTGTTGCCAGCCAGCGCTGGCTGCGACAGAAGCACTGAGAAGCTGCTGGGAGCGTGGTGGAGCTGGGGCGCGTGGATGCCGGTGGCTGGTGTGGACGGCACTGGCGGCTGGCGCAGGCAGGATCAGTGGGGGTGCGCAGGCGGCATGGCTTGCCGGGCCTGCGGCGTGGAGACAAAATGGCTTCCAGGCACGTGGCAGTCGCTGAGGCTGGGCCCCGAGGAGCACCGCCAGTGAGCCTGGCTTGGGCGGGTGAAACGGAGCAGCAGCAGCAAGTAGAGCTACGCCTGGCGCGGGTGACTGTGGCGGACACCGAAGCCGGCTGTGCGCCGCCCAATGAGCCTGGCTCAGGGCGGGCGGGGCAAATCGGCCAGAGGTCCTGGCGGTGACTGGAGCGCCGAGCTGGAACGGCGGTTTTAGGAGGTCCAAGCGGCAGGCAGAGGTCCTGGCCCGTGCAGGAGGTCGGCAAGCAGAACAGGTGCCAGCATTACCCAAGGAGCCTGGCTCCGGGCGGGTGGAACTGGCAGCCTGGCGGCCGGCGGAGCCTGCACGCCCCGGCGGTGGTTGCTGAGGCCGCGGTGGCAGTGGAAGATGGCCTCCGGTGCTCCAGAAGAGAGCACATGGGCGGGAAAAGATGGCCACCGGCTCTCAGCAGAGCGCGGGGCCGAAAAGATGGCTGCGGGCTCTCAGCAGAGCGCGGGGCTGAAAAGATGGCCAACGGCTCTCAGCAGATCGTGGGGCTGAAAAGATGGCCGCGAGCTCTCAGCAGAGCTCGGGGCTGGAAAGATGGCCACCGGCTCTCAGCAGAGCTCGGGGCCGAAAAGATGGCCGCGAGCTCTCAGCAGAGCTCGTGGCTGGAAAGATGGTCGCGAGCTCTCAGCAGAGCCTGGGGCGGGAAGAAGGCCGCCGGTTCTCCCGGAGAGCGCGGGGCTGGGGAAGAAGGCTTACGGTCCGGGCAGGGACGGGGCGGCAGCGGCGGCAGTGGTGGGAGCAACGCCTGCAAGCGGAGCGCTGGTGTGGGACCTCACAGTCGAGCTGCTGGCGGGTCGGAGAGTCCGGGGCTCAAAAAGAAAGTAAAAATAAAAAGAGAAAAAAGGAAAAAAAAAGAAAAAAATGGGGAGGGACCCAAGAGTTCTCCCGGTTCGGCACCAAATGGTAAGTAAAATAAAAAATTAAATGCGAGTAAAATAAAAATAATGTGCGTACGGCGGAGTGTGAAAAACACGAGAGAGGTCCGGTACACATGGCATGTAAAGTTTTAATGGCACGGCTCTCCCGGGGATCAGGGCGAGGCACTGTGGGGCCCGCGCGCCTGTCCCAACAGTAGTCTTAATGTGCCTAAAATTTAATATTTTAGTCCGGTATGGTGATAGACACCTAGGTTGGTCCCATAATTTGACTATTGTGAATTGTGCAGCTATGAACATGGGTATGCATATATTACTGTAGTTCTCTGACTTCAGCCCCTTTGAAAAGATACCCAGGAGTGGTATAGCCAGTCATATGATGGATCCGTTCTCAGTTTTCTGAGGAATTTCCACTCTTATTGTTATGGCAGCTAAACTAATTTGCATTCCCATTAACAGTATAGAAGAGTTCCAATTTCCCCACATCCTCACTGGCACTTATTATTGTCTTTTGATTTCTTGACGATTGCCATTCTGATTAGGGTTAGATGGAATCTCAGTGTAGATTTGATTTGCATTTCCTTGATTGCTAATGATGTTGAACTTTTTATGTATTTATTGGCCACTTTCACTTATGTGAAGTGTCTATTTAGTTTAATTGCCCATTCTTGATTGAATTATTTCTTTTTAGTGTAAAGTATTTTTTTTACAGATTTACAAAATGTGTATATTCTGTCATGAAAACTCCACACCAATATTATACACTTGGAAAAGAATACAAACAGGATATATTACAAATTTATGATGCCATAACTTAGTCACACCATGCAATAAAAAGTACATTATTCAGCTGGGTGTGGTGATGCACGCTTGTAATCCCAGCATTTGGGAGGCTGATACAGGAGGATCATGGTTTGTGGCCAGCCTCAGCTACATAGTGAGGCCCTTTGCAACTCAGTGAGACCCTGTTTCAAAATAAAGAATAAAAAAAAAGGGCTGGGGGTGTAGCTTGGAGTAGAATGCCCCTGGATTCCATTCCCAGTAACAAAAATAAAAAATAAAAAAATAAAAAAGTATATTATTCAAGATACACAAGATGTTGTGGTCTGAAAAGTCTGAAGGACTTTTTCGTGTTTTCTTTTTTTTTCTTGTCGCAGAATCCTTAAAACCTGTGGCACTTAAAATTTATTAGCCTTTCTACCAGGAAGTAAATTATATGCAACAATAATTAAAAAGATCAATAGACCAGTTGTCTATTAGAAATCATTCCAGCTGGGCGTGGTGGCACACTCTTGTAATCCCAGTACTTGGGAGGCTGAGACAGGAGGATTTCATAGGTTCAAAGCCAGCCTCGGTTACTTACTGAGGCTCTCAGTAACTCAGTGAGACCTTGTTTCCAAATAAAGAATAATAAATTGGGCTGGAGGTGTAGCTCAAAGGTAGAATGCCCCTGGGTTCCATCCCTAGTACCAGAAAAAAAAATCATCCCAGCTTTGTTCCACAATGGATGAAACTCTTTTCATACTCTTGTTTTCTTTTTAATTTTTTTTAAAATTTTTGTGGTACTGAGGGTGGAACCCAGGGGCTTTTCTACCTCCGGGCTATACTCCCAGACCTATTTTTTTATACTTTATTTGGAAACAGGGTCTCACTAAGTTGCTGAGAGCCTCACTAAGTAGCTGAGGCTGGCTTCGAACCTGTGCGATCCTCCTGCCTCAGCCTCCCAAGCTCTGTGATTACCAGTGTGAGGCACCACACCCGGCTCATTGGTTTCTGTGATAGAGCCCTGCTGCCTGGCTATTCGCTGGACTGTTTGAATTTGGCTCATCCAGCAGAGACTGACTTGATGTTAAGATAGAAGACACATCATACTTTGGACTCCATCTATTTTGCAGATGTCTAAACATATGCTACCATCAGCATACACATTTCAATGTAACATTTTGGATAAAAACCTAACAGCTGGTGGTTTATTTGGATATTCTTCAGATAATTCTATTACTAGTTTAAAGTATCATCTTCAAAGGGTGTCCCTTCTGGTATAACTCCAGGCACTCAGGAAGTTAAGGCAGGAGGATCACAAGTTTGAGGCCAGACTGGGGAACTTAGTGAGATGGTCTCAAAATCAGAGGGGGTGAAGCTCAAGTGTTGGGTTTAATCCCTCATACCAAATATGACTGCTCCATTGCATAATGTTGTTTTCGGAGGGCATGCCGCTGATGGCATGCCTCTGATGCCTGTCACAGGCGGGTCGTCTTGCAACCATTTGAAATCCTGCATGAGCATCCTCTGGGCAGGGTTGACATGCTCTCCAGCAGCCCCATGGTCAGTCTGTAGTGTAAAGTATTTTAAGTTCTTTGTATATTCCAGATATTAGTTTTATATCAGAGGGATAACTGGCAAAGATCTTCCCCAGTCTATAGGCTTTCTCTATGGTATATTTTAACCTGTCCATCTGTTATCAGTCTTTCTCACGGATTGGTTTATGGAATTAGAGGCTTCACTAAATTCAGGTTTGATTATTTGGGGGTGACTATGTCATAGGTAGCATTGTGTTATTCTAATAGGAGGCCTATGTCTTGCTGTCTCATTTTCTGTGATATGAACCACTATTAATTCAGTGCTTAAATGCAAAGCTTCATTAGATATTATAAAACAATGATATTTAAATTTTGTCATTTTTCTTCATTAATCAGATGGGCTTTGTCTATATAAAAATTCAACCTGGGTGTGATGGAACATGCTTATAATCTCAGTGATAGGTCAGGTCCCTCCCTTCCCCCACGGGACCCCACAGCAGGGACAGGAGGCAGAACCCGAGAAGCCAGAAGTGGAGATATTGAGAGAATCCAGGTGCTTTGAGACTCCAGGCATGGTGAGGCAGACTCCAGAGGTCATGAGACTACAGATGTCATGAGAGAATCGGCATTCCTATAACATATCCTGACTTCCTCTCTGCTGTGTGACTCTGCTGACTGACCATGACCCTACTTGACCATGTGGCTCTGCTGCTTCGTCATTGGTCCCTTCCCCCATGGGCAGCAGACCTTGCCCAAAGGTGCCGGGCTTAATTAAAGCATCACTTGTTGATAACCTGGCTGGTGTTTACCTCTTTTGCAACTCCCCAGATTAATGTCAACATTGCACTCAGTCCTTGAGAGATTGACACAGGAGGACCACAGGTTTGAGGTCAGTGTAGGGTCACTTAGATAAAACCCTGTTTCAAAATAAAAAATAAGCCGGGTATGTTGGCACACACTTGTAATCCCAGCATTCAGGAGACCGGGAGGATTGCGGTTCGCAGACTGTCTCAGCTATTTAGCCAGGCCCTTCGCAACTCAGTGAGACCCTGTTTCAAAAAATAAAAAGAAGACTAAAAATAGGGCTGGGAGTGTAGCTCAGAGGTAGAATGCCCCTGGGTTCCACCCCCAATACCATAAAAAAAAAAAACATTGCTGGGGGTGCAGCTTAGATGCTGGGTTTGTTGTAGGATAGAATAAATAAGTCGGTATAAAGGAGACAGAAAGGAAAAGTAAAATACAACTTTAATATAAGAACCTGGAGCTGAAGTGCTTCAGTCTTTACTCCAAAAGCTAGCTTTCTTTCCTGCATCCAATTCTTCTAAATTCCTAGGAAATCTGTAGACCTGAGAGTTAACGAAAAGAAATTATAATTTCCCTGTGCATTGATAATAAGACAGGTATGATATTGTGAGAAACATATAGATTGGGACACTCTCCAGCTTATCTATCAATCAGATAACGAAGACCTCAATCAGCCTGAGGACTCTAAGGTTGACCAGACCACCAGACCAACGTAAACTGCCTTGGGGACTACTGGACTAAGATCATCCTATGTACCTCCTCTAGCCCACCACTCATGACATTTCCCTGTAACAAAAGAGCCCTGTACTCCCCCAAATGTCTTCTTCATCTTGAGGTGGCCCCCGTGCTCTCTTGAATGTGTATTTCTTCTTTTCCAATAAACCTCTGTCTGTGTCTCTGACTGGCATGTGTTGAAATTCCTTTTGTCACGTTGGCCGAGGACCCTGAAGATCCTGAGTTCCTGAATTAAGAACTCACCCCAACAGGTTCAATCCCTAGTGCCACAAAAACAAATGAAAGAAAGAAGGAGAGAGGGGGGGACAGAGAGAGAAAGAAAGGAATATGCATGTTCCCTCATCTATTATTTGGAGTGTAATATTTCTAATATGAAAAATGAAATTTTTTGGCTTTGGTAATAACTCTCCCACTGAAGACAACTAAAAAACTAAAAACTAAAAAAAAAAAAAAAAAACTAAAAAAAAAAAAAAAAAAAAAAAACTGAACAGAAAGGTCTTGGGTCTAGGGATGTAGCTCAATGATAGAGTTTTGTCCCCAGAACCCCTTTACCCCCCAAAAAAAGATAAAAGACAAAAACGGTTTAAAAACAACAATGAAGCCGGGCGTGGTGGCACATGCTTGTAATCCCCGTGCTTGGGAGGCTGAGACAGGAGGATCGCGCAGGTTCGAAGCCAGCTGTGCTGGCGTAAGAGACCCTGTTTCAAAAATATAAAATAGGTCTGGGAGTGTAGCCCGGAGGTAGAAGGGCTTCCAGGAACCCCAGTACCACAAAAAAAAAAAAAAAAAAAACACCAACCAACCAAACAAACAAACAAAAAACCCAACAACAATGAAGAATTATGAGGTTGTAATTACATTGTGACCAAGATGCACTTTGGTAGGTCAGTTTGAGAAGTGAAAAAAGGTTGTCCTGGAGTGAGGTGCATATTCCAGGGAAAACTATGAAAGTTGGTGCTACAGTCTACCTTGGCACAGATAAGGGTCAGAGTCCAGAACCTTCCAGTGGTGCTGCTGGAACAGTCTTTGTACGAGACTGAGACCTCAAAGGGATATTGCTATGGACTGAATGCTGGCATCCCTGAAAAGTCATTGTCAAAATTCTAACTTCCAATGTGAAAATATCAGGAGGTGAGGCTTCTGGGAGATAATTAGGTCAGGGAGGTGGAGGCCTCATGAATGGAGTTTCCTACTGGAAGAGACATAAAAACTTGTCTTCGCTCTTCTCTCTCCCTGCTCTCCAGGTGAGGACACAGCAAAATATGATAACCACCTGCAAACCAGGAAGAGAAATGTCACCCGACCTGCACATATCAGCACTATGGTCTTGGACTTCCCATTCCTAAGAACTATGAAAATAAGTATTTTTTTTAGGTCATCTATTCTATGGCTGTTTTTGCGATTACAGCTGGAATTGATTAGGTGTGTTCTAGGAATGGGGAATATGGATTATATTTTGGTAGGTTGATTTGTTGACTTAGAAAACTTTGATCCCCAATAGCTAGTGCTGGTAGGTACCTAGTAGAAGGGGGAAACTCTCTCTGTAGGAAAATAACATCTAAGACCTCAAATTATTTCTTTAAATAATTAGAAAATTAAATGGCTGAAAAACAATCAGAAACAATGAGATACAACAATATAAATTGGCCAGGGGGCACATGCCTGTAAGTCCAGTGACTTGGGAGAGTGAGACAAGAGAATTGCAAGTTCCAGGCCAGCCTGGGCAACTTAGTGAGATGCTGTCTAAAAAAAAAGAAAGAAAGAAAGAGCTGAGGATATAGTGGCAGAACACCCCTCTGTTCAATCCCCTGGACTGAACTAAAAAAACAAACAAGAACAGAAGCAATATAAACCAGAACAAGCAGAAAAAGTAGATCTACAGAGATATCAGATATTGGAACTATCAGATGTGGTCTGTACAATGCCTGCTAGATTCTTTGAGTTAAAATTAGAGTTTAAGGATTTTAGCAGACTGCTGTGAGGCAAGGCCGGTGCTGGGGCCCCTGAGGCCAGGATCAGAGCCTGCCGAGGGGTGAGGCCGGAGCTGGGGTCAGCGAGGCCGGGATCGGGGCCTGCCATGAGGCAAGGCCGGTGCTTAAACCAGCAAGGCTGGTATCAGAGTCTGCCGGGGCGCCAGGCTGGCACCAAGGCCTTCAGGAGCGGGATTGAAACTTGCAATGCGGCATACACTGAGAAACATACAGAAAATAGAAATTCAGATGCTTTCCCTAATATGCAAAAACTAGGAAGAAATGGGTAATGGGAGGAGAGCTAGTTGAAGAAAGGGCCCCATGGAAGAGCAATTAAGGTTACCAATCAGAGGGGATGGGATGGGGGAAGATGGAATCTCTTTAAAACACAGGATATATGTAAACAAATGAATCAATGTTAATCACCAAATCAAGCATGGGATCGAGGGAGGGGGAGGGAATGAGACAGGGAGGAGATAGGGGTTAATTGGATGATGTGTGCTTGTATACCCTCGCAAGTCATGTATTCTATTGTGATGTTTGACTATAGTGCGCCAATAAAAAAATTATATATATATATATAAAATTATATATATATAATATATATATTATATATATATATATATATATATATATATATATATATATATATATATATATATATATATATATCTCAGCAGAGAACTCTACAGAATGACACTAAATGCTGTCCCCCTAACATTAAGAACAAGAATGGCTGTATAATCCAGGTAGCTCAAATAAAAGCACATAATCAAAGATAGATTTAAATATAGTCATTTCATTAAATGTAAATGAACCATGTGCTCCAGTTAAAAGATAAAAACTTTTAGATTCAATTAAAAAAGAAAACCATTATAGGCTAACAAGAGAAAGATTAAAAACATAAAGTTTCAAAAGTTTAAAGATAAAAGAGAAAAAGATACACTGTAATTATCTTTTAGTTTTATCAATACTAAAAAAAGCTGGTGTTTCATGTATATTAATATAGAAAACATTATTAGTGATAAAATGGGTCACTTCAGAATGACTAATGGTTCAAATTGCTAGAAGGATATAAAAATTCTTACTTTTTTTTTTTTTTTTGTAGTACTGGGGTTCCTGGAAGCCCTTCTACCTCTGGGCTACACTCCCAGACCTATTTTATATTTTTTTTTTATTTGGAAACAGGGTCTCTTAAGCCAGTGCGGCTGGCTTCGAACCTGCAGGATCCTCCTGTCTCCGCCTCCCAAGCGCGGGGATTACAAGCGTGTGCCACCACGCCCGGCTAGAAGGATTTAATAATTCTAAAATTGTCATTGCTGTGTTAACAGATTTGTACCTTTTTTGGGGGTACTGGGAATGGAACCCCGGGGAATTCTACCTCCAACCTACACCCCCAGCCCTCTTTTTTTATTCTTTATTTTGAAACAGGGTCTCATTGCAAAGGGCCTCACTAAGTAGCTGAGGCTGTTTGTGAATCTGGAGCCTCCTGTCTCAGCCTCCCGAATGCTGGGATTACAAGTGTGTGCCACCACACCTCGCTTACTTTATGTGATTTCTTACCTTTGTATCTAATTGCATATTCAAAATTTTTTGTTCTTTTTCTTAAAGAGCCCCCCTAAGACTTTCCCCTATTCACCATACTTTAGTTTCTCTGGCCTCCCTCGGTTCTTTGAATGCATAAAGTCTCACAGCCTTTGCATATAGTTGAAATATTTTTTCTTTTTTTTTATTGGTGCATTGTATTCATACATCATAGTGGGATACAAACTTTTGTAGACATATATGCACACATCGCCCAGTCAGCCCCCACCCGATCCCCACCCCATTCTCTCCCCATCCCTCCCTTCCATGCTTGGCTCAGTGGTTGACGTCTAGTATTATAGCAATTTATCCAAAATTAAAAATGATAATCTCTCATAACAGTTTCATTTGTCTGATACCAAGCTTTTGATGACTTAAAGATAACATTTCAATATTTCTTTTTACTTTCTTTCTTACCAGAGAATATATTTTTTCTATTTTTTAGGTGAAACTATCATATATTTATATATTTATTTTTCAGAAAAAAAATCTATCCTAATATGGAATATGGACTCTAGATACCCAAAACGATCTTGAAAAGGAACAAAGCTAGAAGATATATATTTTCTGATTTCAAACCATATAAAGCTACAATAATTGAAACAGTGTAGTACTATTCTAAAGGCAGATATATAAACCATTGGAGTTAAATACAAGCCTAGAGCTAAATTCTTCCCTATATTGTCAAGTTATTTTTGACAAGGTTTCCACGAACATTTGGTGGTGGAAATAATAATCTTTTAACTAAATATTGTTGAAAAATAATAATTACATGGAAAAGAATAAAATTGGACCCTTACCTAATCCCATATACAAGTATTAACTCAAAATAGATAAAAGACCTAAATATAAATCTTAAGACTATAAACTTTTAGGAAAATCTGGGTCATAAAACCTCACAACATTGAAACTGGCAGTGATTTCTTGGATATGATTTCAATGGCACAGGCAACAGAAGAGTATACAAACTCCCTAAAAAATAAAAAAAATATTGTATATTCAAAGACAATGTAAACAGAGTTAAAAGTTACTAATAGAATTGGATAAAATATTTCCAAATTCTATATCTGAAGGTATATTAATATTCCAACTAGAAATCCTAAAAATTAACAACAATAAAGGCAAACAATACAATTTAGAGATAGGTAAAAGACTAACATAAATAATGAATCTCCACAGATAACCAATCTTAGTTGTCTGTTGGATGGAAACTCTTGTTTCTCTGGTTCTGGTGTGTGTTACCTATTTCTTCTTTGTAGTTAATCTCTTTGAGTATTTTCTCTAGCGCTGGTTTTGAAGACATAAATTCCTTCAGTTTCTGTTTGTCATGGAAGCTTCTTATTTTTCCATCTAATTTGATAGAAAGTTTTACTGGGTAGAAAATTTTTGGCTGGAAGTTGTTTTCTTTCAGAGTTTGGAATATGTTACTCCAAGCCTTTCTGGCTCTCATGACTTGGTTTGGGAAGTCTGGAGTGATTCTAATTGGTTTGCCTCTGAATGTCACTTGGCCCTTTGTTTTTGTTGCCTTTATGATTCTCTGCTTGGCTTCCACATTGGTCATTTTGACAATTATGTGGCGTGGGGATCCTCTTCTCCGATCCTGTCTAAAGGGAGTTCTATAAGTTTCCTGGACCTGTGTATCAACCTCTTGCTCTATGTTTGGAAAATTTTCTGCTATTACTTCCTTGAAGAGATTGTTTTTTTTTTAAATTTTTTTTTATTGGTGCAATGTATTCATACATCATAGTGGTATAAAGAAAATACTTTTGTAGACATACATGCACATCTCGCCCAGTTAGCCCCTACCACGATCCCCACCCTTGAAGAGATTGTTGATCCCTTTGGTTTCACTTTCTTTTCCCTCCTCTATTCCAATTATTCTTAGGTTAGCTCTCTTAAAATGGGCCCATATTTCTTCAATATCAGATTCCTGTTGTCGGATATTTTTTTTCTAGATTAGAAACTATGCGTTCATTTTTGGAATGATCTTCTTCTAAGAGCGAGATTCTGTTCTCCATGTGGTCTAATCGGTTGTTTGTGCTTTGAATTGAGGCCTTTACTTCATTAATTGCATCCTTTATCTCTTTTTGGCTCTCTCTGAGTTCTTTTCGAAGCACCTCTATTATTTCTACAGTTATTTTCCTGATTTGATCTTCTAGAAATCTCTGATTTTCAGTTTTATCGGGTTCTGATGTTGTGGGGTTGTGGGCATTCATTGCTCCAGTGTTATTCCTCTTTCCCATGATTTCGGAAGTTTGTGCCTTCTCTGGGTTCTTCCCTTGGGTCACTATGACTTCACTTAAGGTGTTCTGGATCTCGAGTCAGTAGTATCTCAGACCCCACTACTCCTTTACTGGGTTGTATCACAGAGTCTCCGACCCAGAGAGTCGATAGAGGCTGCTTTAGACTATGGGGGGTGCCAGGTTGCACGTTCTCCTATGGTGTGATATCTCTGCCACCACCACTCCCCCACTGGGTCAAATCCCAGGGAGTACAGTACTGGGATTTCTCCTTTGTGGCCCGCAATTTGACTCACTGTTCTTGAGTATGCAGATGTAGCTGTACTGGACTCGGTGAATTCGCTGCTGCTGCTGCCGCCGGTGGCAATATGGCGCCGCTGCTACACCCTTGGCAGTGAGGCTGGCATATTTCTTCTTGGTTTTGAGTTCCACTCTGAATCCCTGTAGCGTGTGCTGAGCTCAGCCACTGGGAGCTTCAGATGCTCCCTGTGCCGAGAAATCCCGCCTGGCTGTTCCGCAGTGGCTCACCTTGGCTTGCTGTAGCCGTCCAGTGAATTTGCCGCAGGCAGTAAAGCGCTGCTGCCACGTCCTCGGGCGTGAGGCCGGTGTATCTCCTCTGTGGCTCTGAGCTCTGTTCTCAGTCCGCTTTCTGTCTGGAGCCTGGTGTTTTTTTTTGTTTCTCTGGTGATGGTGTTTTCTGGCTATGAAAGGCGCTGATTTTGTGGTAATGGAGATTGGTTGTTAGCGGGGCTCTTAAGCCCCGCTTTTCTAGGTCGCCATCTTCTCAGAAGTCCAAAATACTTTTTCCTTCTCTTTGTTTAGGTCTCAACTCAAGGCCACCTTCATAGCACCTTTTCTGACTATTCTGATGAACCACATAGAGTACCAGGCTCTCTGTGGTTCTCCCTCTTGGCACTTATGATTTTAAATTATTTGTTTTAAATATTTCCATTTGGCCAGGCATGGTGGCACACACTTGTAATCCCAGCATTTGGGAGGCTGATACAGGAGGATTGCACAAGTTCGAAGCCAGCCTTGGCTACTTAGGTCCTCTTCAACTCAGTGAGACCCTGTTTCCAAATAAAGAATAAAAAATAGGGCTAGAGATGTAGCTAGGAGGTAGAATGCCCCTGGGTTCCATCCCCAGTAATGGATAAAAAAATGTCAAAAAAATTTTCCTTTGTAAGAAACCTGCCTTCTGTCTTACAATTTAAGCCTATGAGAGTAATATCCATGCCTTGCTTACCATGTTATTTCCAGGACTTGTGAGCATATCAAATGAATAAATATAAAGGACGGAGAAAGGGGAGCTCTGGAGTTAGCATCTATTTACCCAGTGCGAGTATAAATACAGGGAATGAGTCTGGGGCAAGGATAAAAGGCCAGACTTAGGTGAAAGATGACTCCAGGCAGGGAACTAGGAGATACAGCTGGAGAAGGTGACCAGGTGCCAGGGAAGATGGGTGCAGCCAGAGGGAGCAGGAAAAGTGGGAGGAGCCTCTCACATGGGCCCCAAGCCACTGGCTAAGGCCGGTCTCTCTCCCCATGATAGGTGAGTCTCTCCTGGCCTCCCCAGCAACAAGAATGACGTCTGAGAACTGAGTAAAAGTAAAGCTCTTCTTTTTCCTCCAGAGCCAACTTTTCTGACTCATTGCCTATAAAAGGTTGGACATTCGATTTTTTGTTTTTTTGCCTTTCTTTTTTCCCTTCTCACGTTTGAACCCTCCTGGAAATCTAAACTGAAAACCTTTTTCATTCTTCAGGTCTCCCTCTCTCCCTTCACCCTTCCCGAGTTTTTTTTTTTTTTGGGGTCTGGGGATGGAACCCAGGGGCACTTGACCTCCGAGCTACACCCCCTGCCCTATTTTTTATTCTTTATTTTGAAACCAGGTCTCACTGAGTTGCAGAGGGCCTCACTAAGTAGCTGAGGCTGTCCGCGAACCACGATCCTCCGGTCTCAGCCTCCCGAATGCTGGGATTACAAGTGTGCGCCACCACGCCCGGCTCCTTCCCGAGTTTTAATGGAGAGTCCATATGCTCCCTTTTTTTTATTTAAATTTTCATCTCCCTAGCTCAAATTTCATTGTCATCTATTTTCATATTTCCCCCCCCATGATACTGGAGATTAAATGAAGGGACAGTCGACTTCTGAGCTATATCTCCAGCCCTACCTTACTTTTTAATCCTGAAGCAGGGTTTTGCTAAGTTGTTGGGGCTGGCCTTGAATCTGAAATCCTCCTATCTCAGCCTCCCAAGAATCAGGACTACGGGTGTGCACCACCATGCCCAGCCATTGCCTTCTACTTTCTAAGTGGTCTCTCTGATTTTAGTGTGGTCTCCTCACATTCCTGGTGTCTGATTCATCTTTCAAAATCACCATCTTCTTTAGGTCATTCCAGTATTAAAACACTTTAAAGTGGCCAGGTATGGTGGTACACACTTGTAATCCCAGTACTTGGGAGGCGGAGATGAGAATTGCAGTTCGAGAAAAGCCTAAATTACTTAGGGAGACCCTCTGCAACTTAATGAGATTTTGTTTCAAAATAAAGAATAAAAAATAGGGCTGGGAGTGTAGCTTGGAGGTAGAATGCCCCTGAGTTCAAACCCCAGTACTGCAAAAAACAAAAACAAAACAAAACTAAACAACAACAAAAACACTTTATTTATTTTTTTTAATTTATTTTTTAAATTGGTGCATTGTAGTCATATATCAATAACATTGGAGTACAAGACTTGAGAGGATATACAAGCACACATCATCCGATTAGCCCTCCTCCAGCCCCCATCCCATTCCCTCCCCCTCCCTCCATCCCATGCTTCTTTGGTGATATACTTTGATACATTTGTTTATGTACCTCCTGCATTTTAAAGAGGCTCCATCCTCCAGTATTGCATACCCTCTGATTGGTCACGTTAGTTGCTTCACTATAGGGCCCTTTCTATAGCTCAACCTCTTCCTGTTGCCCTTTTCCTCCTAGTTATTGCTGATTAAGAGAAGCGTCTGATTTATATTTTCTGCGGTATTTCTCTGTGCATGCTGTGTTGCAAGTACCGATCCCACTCTTGATGGTCCCAGTAGCGGCCTGGCTACTCAGTGGACTGATCCATACCTCGCTGGCTCAAGCTGCGGCCTTGCCTCATGGGAGGCCCCAGTTCTGGTCTCGCTGGCCCCTGCACCGGTCTAACCCCTAAGCTGCCTTTGGTCCCGGCCTAGGAGGCTGCAGGAGTGAACTTGCCTCACGCCAGGCTCCGATGCTGGCCATTGGCCACTGCACCGGCCTAACCCCTTGGCAGGATTCCAATCCCGTCCTTGGAGGCCCCAGCACCAGCCTAGCCTCACGGCAGGCTCCAATGCCAGCCTCGTTGGCCCCAGCACCGGCCTAACCCCTAGGCAGGTTCCGTTCCCGGGTTAGGAGGCCCCAGCACTGGCCATGTCTCACGGCAGGCTCTGATGCTGGCCTCTCCTCACGACAGGGTCCGATGCCGGCCTTGCTGGCCCCAGCACCGGTCTAGACCTTCGTCAGGTTGTTATCCTGGCCTCGGAGGCCCCAGTAACGGCCTTGCCTCACAGCAGGCTCCGATGCCGGCCTCACTGGCCCCAGCACCGGCCTAAACCCTCGGCAGGCTCTTATCCTGGCCTCGGAGGCCCCAGTACCGGCCTTGCCTCAAGGCAGGCTCCAATCCCGGTCTTGGAGGCCTCAGCACCGGCCTTGCCTCACGGCAGGCTCCAATGCTGGCCTTGCTGGCCCCAGCATCGGCCTCACCCCTCGGCAGGCTCCAATCCTGGCCTCGGAGGCCCCAGTACCGGCCTTGCCTCATGGCAGGCTCTGGTGCCGGCCTCGCTGGCCCCAGCACCGGCCTAACCCCTCGGCAGGCTCCGATCCTGGCCTTGGAAGCTCCAGCACTGGTCATGCCTCACGGCAGGCTCCGATGCCGGCCTCGCTGGCCCCAGCACCGGCCTAACCCCTCGGCAGGCTCTTATCTTGGCCTTGAAGGCCCCAGTACCGGCCTTGCCTCACGGCAGGCTCCAATGCCGGCCTCACTGGCCCCAGAACCGGCCTAACCCCTCGGCAGGCTCCGATCCCGGCCTCGGAGGCCCCATCACTGGTCATGCCTCATGGCAGGCTCCGATGCCGGCCTCGCTGGCCCCAGCACCGGCCTAACCCCTCGGCAGGCTCTTGTCTTGGCATCGGAGGCCCCAGTACCGGCCTTGCCTCAAGGCAGGCTCCGATGCCGGCCTCGCTGGCCCCAGCACCGGCCTAACCCCTCGGCAGGCTCCGATCCCGGCCTCGGAGGCCCTAGCACTGGTCATGCCTCATTGCAGGCTCCGATGCCGGCCTCGCTGACCCCAGCACCGGCCTAACCCCTCGGCAGGCTCTTATCTTGGCCTCAGAGGCCCCAGTACCGGCCTTGCCTCACGGCAGGCTCCGATGCCGGCCTCGCTGGCCCCAGCAACGGCCTAACCCCTCGGCAGGCTCCGAAAACCGGCCTCGGAGGCCCCAGCACTGCTCATGCCTCATGGCAGGCTCCGATGCCAGCCTCGCTGGCCCCAGCACCGGCCTAACCCCTCGGCAGGCTCTTATCTTGGCCTCGGAGGCCCCAGTACCGGCCTTGCCTCACGGCAGGCTCCGATGCCGGCCTCGCTGGCCCCAGCACCGGCCTAACCCCTCGGCAGGCTCTTATCCTGGCCTCGAGGCCCCAGCACCGGTCTAACCCCTCGGCAGGTTCCAATCCCGACCACGGAGGCCTCTGTAGTGGCCTTGCCTCACAGCAAGCTCCGATGTCGGCCACTGGCCCCTGCGCCCGCCTAACCCCTCAGCAGGTTCCGATCACTGTCTCTGTGGTTATTATTTCAAAGGTTCCAGGTGTAATGTATCAGATCTCTGCCTCCCCTGAGTATTGGCCACTGGCATTGCCACTGCCTCCACCGTTTCAAATCCTTCCCAGGCTCTTTTTCCACTCTGAATGTTGTCCAGTGTTCCTAAGCATGCGTGATGGTAGCATTCGACATTTGGTGCAATTTCTCCAAAAAAATAAAGTTGGTAAGATCCGGTTTCTGCTTCTCCTGAATATAAGTCTCCACCACCATCGCGGAGAACTCTTTCAACTCCGCATTTCTCCTTGGTCTCCGCTAAACTCTCTCCTTACAGGTGATGTCTGAGATTCTTAACAATATAGAGAAATAGCAGTCCTCTTTCACAGCGAATTTTTCCATAAGTTCCAGTGCATTTAGATAAGTTTTGTCTGCATCTCCAGTGTCCTGGCATCCATAACGGCTTTCTTACCTCCTCTCCGATATTTTTCTTTATCTTTTTCTGTTCTGGGCCCGGTTTCTCCAGGGGTCTGGCGTGCTACTCGCAGTTCAGCCGGAACCCAGAGTCCTGCGATCCGGGCCCCATCTGATGTGCCCCGCGCGCGACCCCCGCCCAGAACCCAGTGTCTTACTGGGCCCGGTTTCTCCAGGGGTCTGGCGCGCAGTTCGGCCTGGGGCCCAGAGTCCCGCGACCCGGGCCCCGCCTGGTGTGCGCCGCGCGCGACCCCCGCCCAGATCCCAGCGTCTTACTGGGTCCAGTTTCTCCAGGGGTCTGGCGTGCTATGCGCAGTTCAGCCTGGGGCCCAGAGTCCCGCGACCCGGGCCCCATCTGGCGTGCCCCGCGCGCGACCCCCGCCCAGATCCCAGCGTCTTACTGGGCCCGGTTTCTCCAGGGGTCTGGCGTGCTATGCACAGTTCGGCCTGGGGCCCAGAGTCCCGCGACCCGGGCCCCATCTGGCGTGCCCCGCGCGCGACCCCCGCCCAGATCCCAGCGTCTTACTGGGTCCGGTTTCTCCAGGGGTCTGGCGTGCTACGCGCAGTTCTGCCAGGGGCCCAGAGTCCCGCGACCCGGGCCCCGCCTGGTGTGCGCCGCGCGCGACCCCCGCCCAGATCCCAGCGTCTTACTGGGTCCGGTTTCTCCAGGGGTCTGGCGTGCTACGCGCAGTTCTGCCAGGGGCCCAGAGTCCCGCGACCCGGGCCCCGCCTGGTGTGCGCCGCGCGCGACCCCCGCCCAGATCCCAGCGTCTTACTGGGCCCGGTTTCTCCAGGGGTCTGGCATGCTATGCGCAGTTCGGCCTGGGGCCCAGAGTCCCGCGACCCGGGCCCCATCTGGCGTGCCCCGCGCCAAAAACACTTTATTGTTGTTGGTTGTTTTTTTTTTTTTTTTTTTTTTGATGGTACTGGGGATGGAACCCAGGGGCCTTCTACCTCCAGGCTACACTCCCAGACCTATTCTATATTTTATTTTGGAAACAGGGTCTCTTAAACCAGCTGAGGCTGGCTTCGAACCTGCGCGATCCTTCTGTCTCCGCCTCCCAAGTGCAGGGATTACAAGCATGCGCCACCACGCCCAACTCAAGGAAAACACTTTAAAGAGCGTTCTAACATCACAGCATATAGTCTGGACTCTCTACTTGATCTTTTAGATCTCCCAGATTTTGGCTCCAACCTACCCTTCCGGTCTTATTTCTCACTACTTTCCTAAAAGCAACTTTTGTTCCCTCCAAACTGATTTAGTTATTGTTTTCCACAACATAGCTTGTTCCCTTTGATTGACATGCTTTTGCTGATTCCCTCTTTTCCCTATAATCCCCCGTTCATACTCTCCTTTAGGGCTGAGTCCTCCCTTCCCAAGTCATACATGGCTTCCTCCATGCTGACAGTGTGCCAGTTACTTATATGGTCCTGATAAAAGTTAACCCCTTGCATTTACTTTTCTTTGACCTCAAGTTCCTTTTCTCTAACAGGAAGCAGTTAGAGAAGACAGTCTTTAAGTTTCCTCTAGACTGTAATCTTATAGTTGGCTCATTTCTTTGTATTTAGGTCTTTTTATTCATATTGGTTGCATTTCAATTTATTATGAATATTTGTTGAGATTAGGCTTTGTGTCCAAATCTGTGATCGCCCTTCCGGGAGCGCATAGGTGAATAGGAGAGTCAGGAATCCCAGAGGCTCATATTCTTGTGTGAGTGTGGGTGGAAATGATAGAGGAAGGAGGAAAGGTGGAGCAGAAATAGATCCACTCACAAGAAACTGTGCTCTAGGGCAGATTATGAGAAAGGTTCTATTGAAGAAACACAAAATAGAATGGGAAAGGAGACAGGGGAAGGTTATTATTATTTGTAGTACTGGGGGTTGAGCCCAGAGGCCTTCTACCTCTGAGGGATATCCTCAGACTTTTCTATTTTTATTGTAAAGCAGGGTCTCACTAAGTTACTACACACTGGACTTGAACCTGCAATCCTCCTGTCTCAACCTCCCAAGTACTGCGATTACAGGCACAAGAGCGATTCTTACTTTCTTACAAATAGTTATTGATTACAAGGCTTTAATGTCTCCCTTGCAAAAGTGGGTCAGTTTTGATTTGCTGCCGCAGTTCATGGTACCAATTATGTTAGCGGTTACAAGGGAAAGCAAAGAAAATGGCAGGTTGTTTTGTATTGCTCAAAAGCGCATCTATGAGTCATTCCCCAATAATACAGCATTCTTCGAAAGAGATAATGCTTATAAATTCACAATGTTTCTCTGCTTACAACATGAAAGGAGAAACTAAAAAGTCAGGAAAGACCCATAAAGAGATTGGTGGTGTGGCAAAGATTGCTAAGGGTCACGTCAATTTCCATTAGGTTCTTTTATGTTCTGGAAAAAGTTACTATGGTTGAAGCACAGGCTATTGGGAAAAAGATTGGAGAGTCCACTCTCCCACCCTGTAAAAAGTGGAAAATTTCCTGTTAATTCAGTTAAGTAACTTAAGTTCTTAAAAAGGCAATATAAACCAGGCATACATAGTTAGTGCATGCCTGTAGTCCTAGTACTAGAGAAGCAGAGATTGCAGGGTTGAGGCCAGTCTCATTAAAGTAGTGAGATTCTCAACAATTCAGTGAGACCCTGTTTCAAAATAAAAAACTAAAGGGTTGGGAGTATAGCTTGGAGGTAGAATGACTCTGAGTTCAGTCTTCAGTAGCCCCCACCAAAAAAGGACAATATAAATAATAGTTTATTAGTAGATTAATCGGTAACTTTTCCCCTTGTAATAAAGAGTGTAATGAAGATTACACTTTGTTTCCAATTTCTTCAAATTCACATTCAATCTTTGCTAGCACCCACCCAGGCGCGTTCGGGTTGTTGCATAATTTCATGCACTGGATGTTAAGAATAATTGAGACTCTGGGCTCTTAGTCTCCCATCTGTTTTGTAGGTGAACTGCAAGAGATGGCTCCCAAGTCTTAGATAGCTGACAGCTGGGGGTTCGCTGCTTCAATCACCCATGCACGTAAGCATTCGAAACTGGAATTTTCACTTTCATGTATTTGATGCACTTATTTAGAACTAGTCTTATTTAGCAACCAACTTTTCTGTTTATTGAAGTGCCCTCCAGAAAGGCACTTCAGCAAACAGAAATGTTTCTCAAAATCATTGCCAGATGCTCTGCGGTTAAAAAAAAAAAAAAACACACAAAGATTCCCTAAGAAGCAGAGGACCTAGGCTGTTGCTAAGTTTTAAGGAAAGGTGGAAGATCATTGAGAATAAAATCTTGATGGACTCATTGTGTACACAATGATGCTTTTAAGTTTCACTGTATGGTTCTAATATTACAAATATAGACAAAGCATTCCAAATACACTGGGATCAAGAATGGGAAGGATCTGTGTCCTAGTGTTATTAAGATGAGATTCAGCTTTTTTTGTGTGTGTGGTACTGGGGATGTAACCCAGAGGCTTTCTACCTCTGGGCTACACTCCCAAACCTATTTTATATTTTATTTTTTGGAAACAGAGCCTCACTAAGTTGCTGAGAGCCTCACTAAATAGCTGAGGCTGGCTTTGAACCTGTGCGATCCTCCTGTCTCGGCCTCCCAAGCGCGGGGATTACAAACGTGCGCCACCACGCCCGGCTGAAATTCAGCTTTAAAATATCAATGATTATAATTGCCTTGGGAGAGGGGCCCCTCAAATGTATCTCCACCGTAGCTTCTGAATTCTCTTGCTGAGCAATCTCAGTGGTGTTGTGTCCTGACATCGGGTTCGCCTTTGATCCATTTTGTTTTGCTCTAAACATCAGTTTGCTAGTCAGTGGTATAGTCACTGACTATTTTTTAAGTTTACACATAATTATACTTATTTATAGGGCACAGTGTAATAATTTAATATATGTATACAATGTCTAATGATCAAACGAGGGAAATTAGCATCTACCTTTCATTAAATATTATTTCCTTGTGTTGGGAAGCCTCAAACTCCTATTTTCTAGGGTTTTTTTTTTTTTTTTTTTTTTTTTTTGGTGGTACTGGGGGTGGAACCCAGAGGCTTTCTACTTCCGGGCTATACTCCCAGACCCATTTTATACTTTATTTGGAAATAGGGTCTCACTAAGTTGCTGAGAGCCTCACTCAGTAGCTGAGGCTGGCTTGGAACCTGTGCGATCCTCCTGTCTCAGCCTCCCAAGCGCGGGGATTACAAGCGTGCGCCACCACGCCCGGCTATTTTCTAGTTTTTTAAAATAAAATATATAATAAGTTGTGAGCTATAGTCATACTACCATGCTGTTCATCCATCTAAGTGTATTTTGGTACTGTTACCCAATCTCTCTCTATACCTTTTATGTTGTTGTTCCTTTTTGTCTTGGTATACTAAATTTAAGAAAACCTACAACCAGGCATGGTGGCGCATTCTTATAATCCCAGCTGAGATTACAGGGAGGATTGGGAGGCTGAGACAGGAGGATTGTGGAGGTTCGAAGCCAGCCTCAGATACTTAGTGAGGCTCTCAGCAACTTACTGAGACCCTGTTTCCAAATAAAATATAAAATAGGTCCGGGAGTGTAGCCTGGGGGTAGAAATCCCCTGGGTTCCATCCCCAGTACCACACACACACACACACACACACACACACACACACACACCAAAAGAAAACCTAAAGAGGTGATATTGAATATGCAGGCCTGCTGGATCTTATATTTTCTGCAATATTTCTCTGTGCATGCTGCGTTGCAAGTACCGATCCCACTCTTGATGGCCCCAGTAGTGGCCAGGCTACTCAGTGGACTGATTCAGACCTTGCTGGCTCAAGCAGCGGCCTTGCCTCATGGGAGGTCCCAGTTCTGTTCTCGCTGGCCTCTGCACCAGTCTAACCCCTAAGCTGGCTTCGGTCCTGGCCTTGGAGGCCGCAGGAGTGGCCTTGCCTCACGGCAGGCTCCGATGCTGGCCATTGGCCCCTGCACCGGCCTAACCCCTTGGCAGGATTCCAATCCCGGCCTCGGA
Organism: Muscardinus avellanarius; assembly: GCF_963383645.1. Taxonomy (NCBI): domain Eukaryota; kingdom Metazoa; phylum Chordata; class Mammalia; order Rodentia; family Gliridae; genus Muscardinus; species Muscardinus avellanarius. The sequence continues at coordinate 25,885,935 of NC_137801.1, read as the reverse complement.
GGCCCCAGCACCAGCCTAGCCTCTTGGCAGGCTCCAATGCCGGCCTCATTGGCCCCAGCACTGGCCTAACCCCTCGGCAGGTTCCATTTCCGGCCTAGGAGGCCCCAGCACTGGCCATGCCTCACGGAAGGCTCTGATGCTGGCCTCGCCTCATGGCAGGCTCCGATGCCGGCCTCGCTGGCCCCAGCACCGGTCTAACCTTTCGTCAGGCTGTTATCCTGGCCTCGGAGGCCCCAGTACAGGCGTTGCCTCACGGCAGGCTCCGGTGCCGGCCTCGCTGGCCCCAGCACCTGCCTAACCCCTTGGCAGGCTCCAATCCTGGTCTCAGAGGCCCCAGCACCTGCCATGCCTCACGGCAGGCTCCGATGCCGGCCTCGCTGGCCCCAGCACCGGCCTAACCCCTCGGCAGGCTCTTATCCTGGCCTCGGAGGCCCCAGTACCAGCCTTGCCTCATGGCAGGCTCCGGTGCCGGCCTCGCTGGCCCCAGCACCAGCCTAACCCCTCAGCAGGTTCTGATCCTGGCCTCGGAGGCCCCAGTACTATCCTTGCCTCACGGCAGGCTCTGATGCTGGCCTCGCTGGCCCCAGCACCGGCCTAACCCCTCGGCAGGCTCTTATCCTGGCCTCGGAGGCCCCAGTACCGGCCTTGCCTCACGGCAGGCTCCGATGCCAGCCTCACTGGCCCCAGCTCCGGTCTAACCCTTCGGCAGGCTCCAATCCCGGCCTCGGAGGCCCCAGTACTATCCTTGCCTCATGGCAGGCTCCGGTGCCGGCCTCGCTGGCCCCAGCACCTGCCTAACCCCTCGGCAGGCTCTTATCCTGGCCTCGGAGGCCCCAGTACCGGCCTTGCCTCACGGCAGGCTCCGATGCCAGCCTCACTGGCCCCAGCTCCGGTCTAACCCTTCGGCAGGCTCCAATCCTGGCCTCGGAGGCCCCAGTACTATCCTTGCCTCATGGCAGGCTCCGGTGCCAGCCTCGCTGGCCCCAGCACCTGCCTAACCCCTCGGCAGGCTCTTATCCTGGCCTCGGAGGCCCCAGTACTGGCCTTGCCTCACGGCAGGCTCCGATGCCAGCCTCACTGGCCCCAGCTCCGGTCTAACCCTTCGGCAGGCTCCAATCCCGGCCTCGGAGGCCCCAGTACTATCCTTGCCTCATGGCAGGCTCCGGTGCCGGCCTCGCTGGCCCCAGCACCTGCCTAACCCCTCAGCAGGCTCTTATCCTGGCCTCGGAGGCCCCAGTACCGGCCTTGCCTCACGGCAGGCTCCGATGCCAGCCTCACTGGCCCCAGCTCCGGTCTAACCCTTCGGCAGGTTCCAATCCCAGCCTCGGAGGCCCCAGTACTATCCTTGCCTCATGGCAGGCTCCGGTACCGGCCTCGCTGGCCCCAGCACCTGCCTAACCCCTCGGCAGGCTCTTATCCTGGCCTCGGAGGCCCCAGTACCGGCCTTGCCTCAAGGCAGGCTCCAATCCCAGCCTCGGAGGCCCCAGCACCGGCCTTGCCTCACGGCAGGCTCCGATCCCCGCCTTGCTGGCCCCAGCACTGGCCTAACCCCTCGGCAGGCTCTGATCCCGGCCTCGGAGGCCCCAGTACCGGCCTTGCCTCATGGCAGGCTCTGATACTGGCCTCGCTGACCTTGCTGACCCCAGCACCGGCCTAACCCCTCAGCAGGGTCCGGTCCCGTCCTCGGAGTCCCCAGCACCAGCCTTGCCTCATGGCAGGCTCCTATGCCGGCCTCGCTGACCCCAGCACCGGCCTAACCCCTCGGCAGGCTCTTATCCTGGCCTCGGAGGCCCCAGTACCGGCCTTGCCTCACGGCAGGCTCTGATGCTGGCCTCGCTGGCCTCAGCACCGGCCTAACCCCTCAGCAGGTTCCGGACCCGACTTCGGAGGCCCCAGCACCAGCCTTGCCTCATGGCAGGCTCCAGTGTCAGCCTCGCTGGCCCCAGCATCGGTCTAACACCTCGGCAGGCTCCAATCCCGGCCACGGAGGCCTCAGTAGTGGCCTTGCCTCACAGCAAGCTCCGATGTCTGCCACTGGCCCCGGCGCCCACCTAACCCCTCAGCAGGTTCCGATCACTGTCTCTGTGGTTATTATTTCAAAGGTACCAGGAGTAATGTATCAGATGTCTGCCTCCCCTTAGTACTGGCCACTGGCTTTGCCACTGCCTCCACCATTTTAAATCTTTCCCAGGCTCTTTTTCCAGTGTTCCTAAGCATGCATGATGGTAGCATTCGACATTTGGTGTAATTTCTCCAAAAAAATAAGGTTGGTAGGATCCGGTTTCTGCTTCTCCTAATACAAGTCTCCACCACCATCGCGGAGAACTCTTTCAACACCGCCTTTCTCCTTGGTCTCCGCTAAACTCTCTCCTTACAGGTGATGTCTGAGATTCTTAACAATATAGAGAAATAGCAGTCCTCTTTCACGGGGAAGTTTTCCATAAGTTCCAGTGCATTTAGATAAGTTTTGTCTGCATCTCCAGTGTCCTGGCATCCATAACGGCTTTCTTACCTCCTCTCCAATATTTTTCTTTTTCTTTTTCTGTTCCTTTTTTTTTTTTAAATAAGAGAAGACAGTATATGTGGTTTGAGGAGGTAGTGGGATCAGGCACTCAGTAGCACTGTAACCCTGTCGGTTTCCCCATGGGTCCAGAGTGATCCGCACTACTCCGCCTGGGGCCCAGGGTCCCACGACCCGGGCCCCAGCTGGCGTGCTCTGCGCGACCCCTGCCCGGAACCCAGGGACTGAGCCCGGTTTCTCCAGGGGTTTGGCGTGTTACGCACATTTAGGCCTGGGGCCCAGAGTCTCGTGACCCGGACCCTGGCTGGCGTGCCCCGCCTGACCCCCACCCGGGTCCCAGGGTACTGGGCCCGGTTTCTCCAGGGGTCTGGCATGCTACACGTGTTCCGGCCTGGGCCGGAGTCCCGCGACCCGGGCCCCAGCTGGCGTGCCCCGCGTGACCCCTGCCCGGAACCCAGTGTCTTACTGGGCCCGGTTTCTTCAGGGGTCTGGCGTGCTACGCGCAGTTTGGCCCGGGGCCCAGAGTCCTGCGACCCGGACCGGCTGGCGTGCCCCACGTGCGACCCCCGCCCAGAACTCAGCATCTTACTGGGCCCGGTTTCTCCAGGGGTCTCTGCTGTTACTTTTCATGGGAGGTCCAGGAAGCCCAGGTTCCAGGTAGGCAGATTTCCATTTTATTATTTATTTATTTATTTATTTATTTATTTATTTATTGGTACTGGGAATGGAACCCAGAGGCATTCTACCTTAGTGTTACACCCCCTCCCGATTTTGTTTCTTATTTAGAAACAAGGTCCCATTAGGTTGATGAGAGTCTCACTGCTTGCTGAGGCTGTCCTTGAATCTGTGATCTTCCTGTCTCAGCCTCCCAAGTACTGAGATTACAGGTATGTGCCAGCACACCTGGCATAAATTTCCAATTCTGATACAATTTTCTAAAATGAGACTGTGATAATTTTTAACTTAATAAATTGCATGTTGTTTGAATTAAAGAAACATGTGTGTGTGTGTGTGTGTGTGTGTGTGTGTGTGTGTGTTCTGTGTATGGGTGTGTTTGTTATGGGGGTTAAATTTAAAGGAATTCTACTTTTGAGCTACACTTTGAGCCTTTTTTATTCTTGCTAAATTGCCAAGGCTTGCCTCAAAACTGGGATTTTTTTTTAAGCTGGGACTGGGCTTCCTGGAAACCCTTCTACCTCCAGGATACACTCCCAGACCTATTTTATATTTTTATTTGGAAACAGGGTTTCTTAAGCCAGCGCAGCTGGCTTCGAACCTGAGCAATCCTCCTGTCTCCGCCTCCCAAGCGTGGGGATTACAAGCGGGCGCCACCACGCCTGGCACCTGTGATCTTCTTGTCTCAGCTTCCCAGGAACTGGGATTATAGACATGGGCCACTGTGTCCTGTAAAAAATATTCTTGATGTCAAAACTTTGTATCCTGCTAGGACCATGAAGAAGCCAAATAAATGATGCCACTTGAAGATAACTTTAAGTATAGATCATTTCTGTTAGAAATGAAATTATTTCTATTGTCCATGAAATAAAGAAAAAAAGCACCCTTTTTGCCCCTGGGAGTTGCAGCTTCCACAAGTGGCTTAAACTGTCTGGTGAGAGTCAAGGTGGCACTGGCTCTTTCCGGTGCCCCGCATGCTGTTCAGGTTTTCTTATCGGATCAGACAGATGGGATTCTTGTCATCACCGGATTCATTTCCTCTTGCCGCTGTAACAGATTATGACCAACTTGGTGGCTTCAAGCAACACACATTTATTTAGTTACATTTCTGGAGGAAAAAAATGTGAATCAGTTTCGCTGGTCCAAATCAAGAGTTTGTCAGGGCTTGGCTCCCTCAGAGGCTCATGGCATCTGCTTCCCTGACTCTGGCATCATCTGGGTGGTGCTGCTTACAAAGCTTGGCTCATGGTCTCTTTTTCCACCTCCAAAGCCCAGAATGCATCGTCAAATCTCTCTCTGTGAAGTTGTCAACATCATCTTCTTCCTTGGGTAGTAGACTTTAAAGATACATGTGATATCAATTAAGGCCACCTGAATAATGATAATTCAGAATAACCTCCATGTCTTAAGATCTTTAATGTAATCACACATAAAGTCTTCATTTTCATAGAAGGTATCAATTATAGGCTTCAGGGATTAGGACATGATATCTTTGGGTGTCATTATTCAGCCTACTCTGGTGGTCATGTTCTCCTTTGCCCTTCCTTCCTGCAAGTGCCTACATGTGTCCTGTGATGTGATGGTCCCTAAACATATATTGATGCATGAATGGGAAAAAAATCAGTTTAAGCTGGGTACAGTGGCCCATGCCTGTGATCCCAGTACTTGGGAGGCTGAGACAGGAGGATCATAGTGTTACGGTTTTGGGAGAATATGGTTGTGGGAAACTGTTCCCCGGGAACCTCTGCGAGGGTCCCGGACACACTTTCCCCCAACCCATAACAAAACCCAAAACGACCAAAAACAGAAAAAAAAACTGCAGGTTCTTGTCCTAAGCTAAGAATAAATATGCATAGCTTGGACAGTTGCTGAAGATTTAAAGAAGTTTATTAGAAAGATAGAAATACAGAAAATAGAAATACAGTTCCATACCAGACTGGCATGGAGGGGTGACTCGAAATGAATACACCAAAGGGATTACATGTGGACCGGACTTTTTATACCCATGACCTCCATCTTATTTGCGTGATTCTGATGTAGTGAACATAAGGTACCTCCCCTTACCCTGTAAGGTATCTCCCCCAATAAGGTGTGGTGAGGTGTCTTCTTTCATGAAGGGCAAGGTCAAACCCTGCTCCATCCTCCCTAGATCATCTGGTAGATCTGTCTTTAGATAAAGGCTAGTTCTCCTCAACTAAGATCTGTCTTTAGATAGAGACAGGCCTGGTTCTCCTCTCCTATTGACTGGTTAATTGCTTTTAGCTAGGTTAATTTACACTGGAATAGTTGCCTGCTTTTAGGCAGAAACCAAGTCCATGCACAGATTTGCGTGGACTTCACCCAGTTTTTGAAATATATTAATAATCAGAGCTTTCTCAAATCTTCCTAGGCCATTCCCAATACTGGTACAATAGGTTTGAGGCATGGTGTGTAGCTCAGAGGTAGAATGCCTCTGTGTTCCTTCAAAAAAAAAATCAGTTTTGATTGAGAGACATACATGCATTTAGATGGCTGTGATGCAAAAGGCCCACCAGAGAGATTTATAATGTGTGTGTGTGTTTTTTTAAATAACATCAAGGAGCTATGGCTAATTCTCTTAGAAAAGGGGAAAGCCTTAGAGATCTGTCCTCAGATGTTAGTAGAGCGTTCCTAGATCAGGCTCCTGAGAAGACTATGGTGCATTCACTTGTTGCCCTTGGCCCAGCTTGGGGAAGGCTCTTGCTTCTACATAAGACTCATTGTCCACAAAGGAAATGCACATGACAAAGGGCTTAACTGCCTTCTTCTTGGCGTGCTTGCTCTCTGGAGAGGTTTGTGATTCCAAGGGTGGTTTTAAGTTTTGGGCAGTAGGAGATTCTTTTACTATAAGCCCATTCTTCCCATGATAGGTGGTTCAGAGATCTCATGACCTTATTGATCTCTTTATCAATTTGAGTAAAATCAATTTTCTATGCCAATGGCCACATCCACAGTTCTTTTACAGATACAGTACTCAAGTTGTCTGGATTTGATTTCTCATCCCAGTCTTTCTTTTGATGTAATTGTGATTGCATATGCCATGAACTCATTGGGTATCAATGGGAAAAGTACATTTATAGCACATTTTTTACCCAAGTTACTTTTTTTCTTTTTTTGTTACTGGAGATGGAACCCAGGGTCTTTCTGCCTTCAGGCTACACTCCCAGACCTATTTTATATTTTATTTGGAAACAGGGTCTCACTAAGTTGCTGAGAGCCTCACTAAGTAGCTGAGGCTGGCTTCAAACCTGTGCAATCCTCCAGTCTCAGCCTCCCAAGTACTGGGATTACAAGCGTGCGCCACCACACCTGGCTTCCCCAAGTTATTTTGTCTAATTGTCTAATTGAAAGTAATTTCCTGGTAAAGCACTTGTAACTTTTTTGTTTGTTAATTTGAGACACCCTAATCCATTTAATGGTTTAACTATCAGTATAATTGTTCTCAATTTGATTCCTTTTTTTGTGTGTGATACTGGGGATTGAACTCAGGGATAGTCTATCTACACCCTCAGCCTATGAGGTGCATCCTTAGCTCTATTTCATTTTTTATTTTGAAACAGAGTCTTACTAAGTTGCGGAGGGCCACACTAAGTTTCCGAGGCTGGCCTGTGTCCTCCTGTCTCAGTCTCCCAAGTACTGTTTTTTATTTTTTATTTTTGGTGGTACTGGGGGTGGAACCCAGGGACTTTCTACCTCTGGGCTATACTCCCAGACCTATTTTATACTTTATTTGGAAACAGGATCTCACTAAGTTGCTGAGAGCCTCACTAAGTAGCTGAGGCTGGCTTTGAACCTATGCGATCCTCCTGTCTCATCCTCCCAAGCACGGGGATTACAAGCGTGTGCCACCACGCTCAGCTGTTACTGTTTTTTTTTTTTTTTTGTGGTACTGGGTGGGGTTTTAAGTGTGTTCCACCACACCTGGCTGATTCTTTTTCTTAGCATAATTGTAATATTGCTTTGTTTCTCAAAGCTTTCTTTTTTAAAGCAAATTTTGTTATGGATTGGGAGAGTATGGTTTGGGGAAACTGTTCCCCAGGGGACCCCTGCTAGAGTCCTGGACACACTTTTCCCCAACCCATAACAAAAGCCAAAAATGACCAAAACCAGAAAATTACTGCGGGTTCTTGTCCTAAGCTAAGAATAAATATGCATAGCTTGGACAGCTGAAGATTTAAAGAAGTTTATTAGAAAGATAGAAATACAGAAAATAGAAATACAGCCCCATGCCAAAATGGCATAGGGGGGTGACTTGAAATGAATATACCAAAGGGATCACATGTGGACCAGACTTTTTATACCCATGACCTCCATCTTGTTTACATAATTCTGATGTAGTGAACATCCCTGTAAGGTACCTCCCCCAGCAAGGTGTGGTGAAGTGTCTCCTTTCATGGAGGTCAACCCCTCCTACCATCTTAGCTAGCTTATCCAATCATGTAGATCTGTCTTTAGAGAAAGGCCTAGTTCTCTTCAACTAAGATCTGTCTTTAGATAGAGACAGGCCTAGTTCTCTCTCCAGTCTGCCACTATTTTGACACAATTATTTTTGAAATATATTAATAATTAGAGATTTCTCAAATCTTCCTAGGCCATTCCCAATACTGGCACAGTATTCACATGTGATTTGAAAAGCAGAAGAGAAGCAAAAGCCATTACTGCTTCAAGGAGAGTGGGCTTAGGTATACAGCAGCTCCTCAGCCAATCACCTGCTTAGTGTTCTAGGCAGCTGAGGTTCCTGGGGATAGCTTCCTGGGATTATTGTACTTTCGGGTTTACATTCTTGAAAGCCTCTAACAGAATTTTATCTTCTTACTTGAAGTATATAGAGGGGCTTTCTAACTTATAAAGCACTAAGAAACTGATCCTCACCTACAGGAATCCAAATTGCTTAAATAGCAATGACCTCGTCTACTGGGAAGAAAAAAGACATCGGTAGACTATAGCATGTAGTGGCAAAATAGCCACTTAAATGACTGCATTTTGCTGCCTATAATGAAGAGCCTGTGGAAGGCAAGGCTTTGGGGAACAAAGCAGCTGCTTCAGTAGAGTTTGAGAATGGCGATGAGGACCACAAAGATGACAGAGTGGATAATGCTCTGACCGCATTGGAAAACATTCAAAGAGAAAATGAAAAACTTAAGATTTAAATTTCTTGGCTCAAAACACAGTCAGAAAACCAAACAGCTTTTATGACTTGCTTTAAAAGCACCTCTTATCTTCTTATCTTCAATTTTGCAGTCCAGAGCATTAAAATTTGGGTCTGATTTTTTGGATACAGATCAGACCCCAGATTCATTGCTGTAGATTGTGGAATTAGAGTAAATTTGGGCTTATGGTTTTCTAGATCTTTTTGTAAAAGTTGGGGGCATGGATTGGAAAGAGTGACATCCTGAGAAAGGGAATTGAGCTATCTACATGGATTCTAGTGATCTGGATTCTTATCATAACCCTCCCTTGATGGAGGCATCTGTAATGATCTGAACTAATAACATTTTGGAGGGATTGCAAGAGGAGACACATTCACTCCAGACTCCTCCCACCTTTTACTATCTACAGGTTCATAGTCACAGTTAGATCCCCAAACCCCAGTCTGGTGCTGGAGGAAATGAGAAGATGGGCCAATAAATACTACCCAAGAGAAGAAGTATATTGCTGTTGATTTTACCCCAATAGCACCCATTTTCAGATTTCTGACTTCTAGAACTATAAGATCATAAATTTGTGTTCTTTTAAACAACTAAGTGTGTGGTAATTTGTTATAGCAGCAATAAAAACAAATACAACATGACCCATTAAAGTTTTACTTGATATGTATAGTAAAAATTTCTAGATTTAGTGAGTAGAGATATAGTTTGAGTAGTGAACATATACCTTTTTTCTCCGTCTGCTGTATTGGGGCCTGAACCCAGGGAATTCTACCTCTGAACTACAGCCCCAGTCCTTTTTAATTTTTAATTTTGAAACAGAATCTAGCTGGTTTACTAAGAGTCTTGCTACAATTGCCGAGGTTGTCCTTGAACCTGTGATTCTCTCGTCAGAACCTCCAAGTAGAAAAATTACAGATGTGTGCCACAAATCCTGGCTACAACATATGCTTTTTTAAAAAAAGGTTTTTAATATTTTTATTTTTTAATTTTATTTTTTTTGTGGTAGTGGGGGTGGAACCCAGGGGGGTTTCTATCTCCAGACTACACTCCCAGACCTATTTTATATTTTATACTTTATTTGTAAACAGGGTCTCACTAAGTGGCTGAGAGCCTCACTCAGTAGCTGAGGCTGGCTTCAAACCTGTGTGATCCTCCTGTCTCAGCCTCCCAAGCGCTGGGATTACAAGCATGCGCCACCACGCCTGGCTTGGTTTTTAACATTTTGAATGATTTTATCCTTTTTTTTTTTTTGGTGGTACTGGGGTTCCTGGAAGCCCTTCTACCTCCGGGCTACACTCCCAGACCTATTTTATATTTTTGAAACGGTCTCTTTGACGCGGCTGGCTTCGAACCTGCGCGATCCTCCTGTCTTCGCCTCCCAAGTGCGGGGATTACAAGCGTGCGCCACCACGCCTGGCAACATTTTAAATGATTTTAAATGATTACATACTTTATTTTTTATATACTTTTATTGGTATATTGTGTTTTCACATCATAATGTAGTGCAGAGTGTTAGGGACATACATGCACATAGCATGTGGCGAGATTTCCTAGACTCCCTTCTCGCTCTCTCCCTTCGTCATACATGATATTGAGATTGGTATTAGTAACTACACACACACACACACACACACACACACAGTCAGTGGAAATGGCTCCTTTTTTTTATCTTCCCCATGTTCCAGCAATCCCTCTCCATCGCTCCACTGGGGTTTTCCCTCCATTATCTAAAGTTTCTTTTGTATCCTGATTACTCCCTAGCTTTTCCATGTGAGAGAAAACATATAACCCTTCACTTTCTGTGACTGGCTAATCTCACTTAACATAATGTTTTTCATACCCTTTCAATTTCCTGCAAATGACATAATTTTGTTCTTCTTTATTGCTGAGTAGAATTCTATTGGGTGGATATCTCATAATTTTGTAATTCATTCATCTGTTGATGGAGACCTAAATGGGTTCCATAGTTTGGCTATTGTGAATTGTGCCGCTATGAACATGGATATGCATATATTACTATACTATTCTAATTTCAGTCCCTTTGCAAAGATACCCAGGAGTGGCATAGCTGGATCATAGGGTGAATCCACTCCCACTGAAATTCTGAGGAATTTGCACACTAAATTCCGTAACAGCGACGCTAATTGCATTCTCACCAACAATGTAGGAAGTTCCAATTTCCCCACATTCTCACTAGCATTTATTGTTTAGCTTCTTGATGATTGCCATTTTAATTGAGTTAGATGAAATCTTAGTGTAGTTTTGATTTGTATCTCCCTGATTGCTAATGATGTTGGACATTTTTTCATATATTTAGTGGCTATTTGTATTTCTTCTTTTGTAAAGTATCTATTCAGTACAACTGCCCATTTCTTTTTTTTAATGATATCTTTTACTTTTTATTATCCTCCCAAATGGTTATCTTCAAATATAGACACAGTGGAAGTTAGGGTTCCAATATATGATTTTTGGGCAGGCATACTCAGGCTTAAACAAAGGGAGGGGGGAAAAAGAAAGTAGTAGGCTTAAGGATAAAGCCCCAAAGAGAATGAGAAAAGATGAATAGGGAATAAATCTCATTGCTCTGTGAGAAATAAAATGTATAATTAAGACAAGGCATGTAACTGGCACAGCAAGAATTTATGGATCAAGAACTTGGACACTGGGTCTCGGGAACTTGGGCTGACAGGCTTCAGCCCCAAGCCTAAATTGGCATTAAAAGCAACAGGCTTTGGGCTTTGGACCCCGAATATCTGGGGGATTTCTCTCTCTTCACACTCCTGAGAAGACCCAACTTGGGACATGCCTTCTGAAGAAAAAAGGGAGTTTCAGTGAAGCGGTTCACTGGTGTATTCTTGAGTGCTTGTGTATACACTGCATTGGTTACTTGGTAAACAGATGATAGACAGAAGTTTACTGTGTTTTAAATTTTTTATTGGTGCATTATATTCATACATAATACTGGGGTAAAAAACTTGTGTGTACATACATGTACACATCACCGATTTAACCCCTACCCATTTCCCACCCCATTCCCTCCCACCCCTCCTTCCCTTGCTTGGCTTAGTGGTTGACTTCGATATGTTTAAGTACATTGTGTGTTTTAGAGAATTTCTTTCTCCCCCCTCCCATCCCTTCCTTTAGGTTGTCTTGTTTGCTCCTCTATAGGATTTCCTTTTTCATCTACAGTTCCTCCTATGACCAACTTCTCCTTAGTTTTCACATAATAGGGAAAGCATCTGATTTCTTATTTTTGTGACTGACTAATCACACTTAGCATAATGTCCTCCAGTTCCATCCATTTCCCTGAAAATGATGTAATTGAGCTTTTTTTAAATGACCGAGTAAAATTCCATTGTGTACATATCCCACAGTTTTGTAATCCATTCATCTGTTGATGGACATCTTGGCTGGTTCCATAGTTTGGCTATGGTGAATTGTGCAGCTATGAACATAGATACACATGCATTAGTTTGGTAGTTTGGTTTCTTTTGGGTAGATACCCAGAAGTGGTATTGCTGGATCAAATGGTAGATTTGTTCCCATTCTTCTTCTTCTTTTTTTTTTTTTTGGTGGTACTGGGGGTGGAACCCAGAGACTTTCTACCTCCGGTCTATACTCCCAGACCTTTTTTATGTTTTTTTATTTGAAAACAGGGTCTCACTAAGTTGCTGAAAGCCTCACTAAGTAGCTGAGGCTGGCTTCAAACCTGTGCGATCCTCCTGTTTCAGCCTCCCAAGCGCGGGGATTACAACGTGCACCACCACGTCCGGCCTCCCATTCTTCTGAGGATTCTCCACACTGTTTTCCAAAGTGGTTGCACTAATTTGCAATCCCACCAACAATGTTTTAGAGTTCCCACTTCTCCACATCCTCGCCAGCATCTGTTGTTGTTTGTGTTTTGAATGATTGCCATTCTAGTTAGAATTAGGTGAAATCTCAGGGTAGTTTTGTTTTGCATCTCTCTGATTGCCAAAGATGTTGAGCATTTACGCTGGGCGTGGTGGCTCACGCTGGTAATCACTACGCTTGGGAGGCGGAGAGAGGAGGATCACACTGGTTCGAAGCCAGCCTCGCTGGCTTAAGAGACCCTGTTTCCAAATAAAAAATATAAAATAGGTCTGGGAGTGTAGCCCAGAGGTAGAAGAGCTTCCAGGAACCCCAGTACCACACACACAAAAATATGTTGAGTATTTTTTTCATGCATTTATTGGCCATTTGAATTTCTTCTTTCGTGAAGTGTCTATTTAGTTCGCTTGCCCATTTTGTTATTGGATGCTTTGTTTTTTAGTGTTGAGTTTCTTGAATTCTCTGTATATTCTAGATATTAGTCCTCTATTGGAGGTGTAGGTGGCAAAAATCTTCTCCCATTCTGTTGGCTCTCGATTGAGGTTCTTGACAGTTTCCTTTGCTGAACAGACGCTCTTCAGTTTCATGAAATCCCACGTATTGATTAGCTTTTTAATTTGTGTGTCTTTGGGGTCTTGTTGAGAAAGAGTTTATCTGTGCCTATGTGTTTCAGTGTTGGACCTATGCCCTCTTCAAGGAGCTTCAAGGTCTCTGGTTTGATTTCCAAGTCTTTGATCCATCTTGAATTGACTCTTGTGCAGGGTGAGAAAGTGGGATTAATTTCCAATTTTCTGCATATGGTTAACTAGTTTTGCCAACACCATTGGTTGAACAAGCTATCTTTTTTCCAGTGTATGTTTTTGGCCCCTTTGTCAAAAATCAATTGGCTGAAAGTGTGTGGAATTGTTTCTATTCTGGGTTTTCTATTCTGCTCCATTGGTCTATGTATCTGTTTTTGTGCCAGTATCATGCTGTTTTTTTTTTTTTTATTACAATGGCTTTGTAGTATAGTTTAAAGTCAGGTATTATGATTCCTAATGCATGGTTTTTGTTGCTGAGAATTAATTTGGCTATTCTGGGCTTTTTGTTACTCCAAATAAATTTAAGGACTGATCTTTCTATGTTTATGAAAAATGATCTTGGTAGTTTAATGGGCATTGCATTGAATCTGTAGATCACTTTTGGAAGGATGGCCATTTTAATGATATTTATTCTGCCAATCCATGAATATGGAAGATCTTTCCATCTTCTAAGATCTTCTTTGATTTCTTTTTTTAGTGTTTTATAATTTTCTTTGTAGAGATCTTTTACCTCTTTGGTTTATTCCTAAGTATTTTATTTTTTTGTGGGAGATCCTGAGTGGAAGTGTTTTCTGAATTTCTTTTTCAGTGGATTTATGATTGGTGTACAGGAAAGCTTCTGATTTTTTAAGATTGATTTTGTATCCAGCACTCTGCTAAATTTGTTGATCAGTTCTATAAGCCTGTTGGTTGAGTTTGTTGGGTTTTCTAAATATAGTATCATGTCATCTGCATATAGTGAAAGTTTGAGTTATTTTCCTATTTGTACTCCTTTGATTTCCTTTTCTTGCCATATTGCTCTGGCTAGAGTTTCTAGTACTATATTGAAGGGGAGTGGTGATAATGAACATCCTTGTCTTGTTCCTGTTTTTAGGGGGAATTCTTGAAGTTTTTCCCCATTTAATATGATGTTGGCGGTGGGCTTATTGTAGATTGCCTTTATGATGTTGAGATATATTCCTTCTATTCCAATTCTCTGCAGTGTTTATATCAAAAATGGATGTTGGATTTTATCAAATGCTTCTTCAGCGTCTATTGAAATGATCATGTGATTTTTGTCTTTGATTCTGTTTATATGGCGAATTACATGGAATGATTTTCGTATGTTGAACCAGCCTTGCATCCCTGGGATGAACCCTACCTGGTCATGGTGTATGATTTTTTTTATGTGGTTTTGAATGTGTGTTGCTAGTATTTTGTTTAATAGTTTTGCATCCAAGTTCATCAGAGATATAGGCCTGCAGTTTTCCTTCCTTAATCTGTCTTTATTCGGTTTGGGTATTAGTCTGATGTTGGCTTTATAGAATGTATTTGGGAGATTCCTGGTTTTTTCTATTTCACGAAATATTTTGAGGAGTATTGGGGTTAGCTCTTCTATAAAGGCTTTATAGAATTCACTTGGGAAACCATCTGGTCCTGGGCTTTTCTTTGATGGTAAGCTCTTTATTGCTGTTTCAATCTTTTTGATTGTTATTGGTTGGTTTAAGTGTTCTATATCTTCTTGACTCAGTTCAGGAAGGTTGTATTTATCTAGGAAGTTGTCAATTTCCTCCAGATTTTTCATTTTGTTGGAGTATAGTTTTTTAAGTAGTTTCTGATAATCCTCTGGTTTTCTACTCTGTCAGTGGTAATGTCTCCTTTTTCATCTTTTATCTTCATAATTTGGATTGATTCTCTCTCTCTCTCTCTCTCTCTCTCTCTCTCTCTCTCTCTCTCTCTCTCTCTCTTTGGTGGTACTGGGGTTCCTGGAAGCCCTTCTACCTCCGGGCTACACTCCCAGACCTATTTTATACTTTTTATTTGGAAACAGGATCTCTTAACCAGTGAGACTGGCTCCGAACCAGCACGATCCTCCTGTCTCTGCCTCCCAAGCGCGGGGATTACAAGCGTGCACCACCACGCCCGGCTGATTCTCTTTTTTAAATTTAGGTTGGCTAGTGTTTTATCTATCTTGTTAATTTTTCAAGAAACCAGCTTTTGGTTTTGTTGATTTTCTGTATTGTTTTTTATTCTCTATTTTGTTAATTTCTGCTCTAATTTTAATAATTTCCTGTCTTCTACTGGCTTTGGGGATCAATTGTTCCTAATTTTCAAGGGCTTTGAGGTGTGTCATTAGGTTATTTATTTGAAGATTTTCTGTTTTTCTTATGTGAGTGCTCAGTGCTATAACTTTTTCTCTTAATACTGCCTTCAAAGTGTCCCAGAGGTTTTGATATGTTGTATCTTTATTTTCATTTGTTTCTAGAAATTTCTTGATTTCATCTTTTACATCTTCTATGACCCATTCTTCATTCAGAAGTGTGGTGTTCAGTCTCCACATGTTTATGTTGTTTCTCTGGGTCTTCTTATAGTTGATTTCTAGTTTCATTCCATTATGGTCTGAAATGACACAGGGAAGTATGTAACATTTTTTAAAATTGCTAGTGCACATTTTGTGTTCCATGTGATCTATTTTGGAGAAGGTTCTGTGAGCAGCTGAGAAAAATGTAAACTCCACTATAGTTGGGTGAAATATTCTATATGTGTCCAACAGGTCCATTTAATTAATGGTGTTCTTTATTTCTGAGGCATCTTTACTGACCTTTTGTCTGGAAGATCGGTCTAATGTTGAGAGAGGTGTGTTGAAGTCTCCGAGTATTATTGTACTGGGATTTATGTGTGACTCCATGTCCCAAAAAGGTTGATTTATGAAGGTAGCTGCACCTATGTTTGGGGCATAGAAGTTGATTATTGTTATTTCCTCTTGCTGGATTATTCCTTTTACCAATAAAATATGACCTTATTTGTCTCTTCTAATAAGTTTGGGTTTGAAGTGTAACTTGTCTGATATCGTAGTTGCTACTCCTGCTTGCCTTCAAGTTCCGTTAGCATGGATTATCTTGCTCCAGCCCTTACTTTGAGTTTGTTCCTATCTTTACTTGTAAGGTGTTTTTTTTTTTTTTTTTTTTTTTTTTTTCGGGTCTGGGGCTGGAACCCAGAGGCATTTGACCTCCGAGCTACAACCCCTGCCTTTTTTTTTTTTTTAACAGGGTTTCACTGAATTGCAAAGGGCCTCACTAAATAGCTGAGGCTGTCCACGAACCGTGATCCTCCTGTCTCAGCCTCCCGAATGCTGGGATTACAAGCATGCGCCACCACGCCCGGCTAAGGTGTGTTTCTTGTAAGCAGCAGATGGATGGATTCTGGTTTTTAATCCATTTTGCCACTTTATGTCTTTTTATTGGGGAGTGAGGCCATTTATATTCAGTGTGATTATTGAGAGACAATTTTTTAATTCCTAAAATGTTAAGATTTTATTTCTGTTTGAGATACTGTTTATTCTTCTTTGCTTAGTTGTCTGCTGGATGGGAAATCTTGTTTCTTTGGTTCTGGTGTGTATTACCTATTTCTCCTTTGCAGTTAATCTCCTTGAGTATTTTCTCTAGTGCTGGTTTTGAAGACATAAATTCCTTCAGTTTCTGTTTGTCATGGAAGCTTCTTATTTCCCCATCTAATTTGAT
Organism: Muscardinus avellanarius; assembly: GCF_963383645.1. Lineage (NCBI taxonomy): Eukaryota > Metazoa > Chordata > Mammalia > Rodentia > Gliridae > Muscardinus > Muscardinus avellanarius. The sequence continues at coordinate 25,869,422 of NC_137801.1, read as the reverse complement.
AGATAGTTTTGCTGGGTAGGCAATTTTTGGCTGGAAGTTGTTTTCTTTCAGAGTTTGGAATATGTTATTCCACGCCCTTCTGGCTTTCATGATTTGGTTTGGGAAATCTGGAGTGATTGTAATTCGTTTGCCTCTGAATGTTACTTGGCCTTTTGTTTCTGTTGCCTTTAAGATTCTCTCTTTGGCTTCCACATTGGTCATTTTGACAGTTATGTGGTGTGGGGAACCTCTTCTCTGATCCTGTCTAAAGGGAGTTCTATAAGTTTCCTGAACCTGTGTATTGACCTCTTGCTCTGTTTGGAAAATTTTCTGCTATTACTTCTTTGAAGAGATTTTTGATCCCTTTAGTTTCACCTTCTTTTCCCTCCTCTAATCCAATTATTCATATGTTAGCTTTATTCAAATGGGCCCATATTTCTTCAATGTCAGATTCCTGGTGTTGGTTTTTTTTCTAAATTATAAACTATGCGTTCGTTTTTGGAGTGATCATGTTCTAGGAGTGAGATTCTATTCTCCATGTGGTTTTATCGATTTTTTATACTTTGAATTGAGGCCTTTACTTCAATAACTGCGTCCTTTATTTCTTTTAAACTCTCTCTGAATTCTTTTCGAAAGTCCTGTATTATTTCTACAGTTGTATATTGATTCGATCTTCTGGCGATCTCTGAATTTCTGTGTTATCAGGTTTGATATTGTGGGGTTTTGGACATTCATTGCTCCATTGTTATTCCTCTTTCCCATGATTTCAGAAGTTTGTGCCTCCATTGTGCAGGTTCAAAGCCAGCCACACGTGCTGGCTTAGGAGACCCTGTTTCCAAAAAAAAAAAAAAAAAGTAAAAATAGGTCTGGGAGTGTAGCCCGGAGGTAGAAGGGCTTCCAGGAACCCCAGTACCACCACCACCAAAAGAAAAAAAAAAAAAAAAAGAAGTTTGTGACTCCTCTGGATTCTTCCCTGGGTCACTGCGACTTCACTTAGGGTGCTCTAGATCTTGAGTCTGTGGTAATCTCAGTCACCACTACTCTTTTACTGGGTTGTATCACAAAGTTTCATACCCAGGGAGTTAATTGAGGCTGCGCAAGACCATGGGGTTACCAGGCTGGGTGTTTTTCCATGGGGAGCTGCAACTGGGGTGTGGTATCTCTGCCACCCCTGCTCATTCACTGGGTTGGACTGCAAAATCTCAGACCCAGGGAGATTATCAAAGCTGCACAAGTCCCTGGGGGTGCTGTGAACTCACCGCCACCTCTGGCAATATGGCGCTGCTGCCATGGCCTTGGGAGACATGAGGCTGGTGTATTTCTTTTCTGATTTTGAGCTCTGTTCTCAGTCCCTGGAGGGCATGATGAGCTTGGCTACTGGGATTTTTAGACATTCTTTGCACTGAAAAAACTGCTGAATTTCACCCGTATGATCCGCAGCTGCTCACTTCAGCTCCTTGTTTACCTTTCTTCTCTGGAGCCTGATGGGTTGTTGAGTGCTCTGATCTGGAGCTGTTGTGGGCGCAGTGAACTCGCCGCCACTGCTGGCAATATGGCGCTGCTGTTGCCTCCTCAGCTGTGAGGCTGGCGTATTTCTTTTCTGGTTTTGAGCTCAGTTCTGTGTCTTTTTCTTCTCTGGAACCTGGTGCTGCAAGGCAAGATGGCGCTGGCACAGCTCCGCCACTGCAACACAGGCTGGTTTCTTTTCTGGTCTCTGGTTGTTCTTCTAGCCTTCTTTTTCTCTGTCCCTTGTATTTACAGTTTTTATTTCTCTGCTGATGGTGTTTTCTGTCTATGAGAAGCGCTGATTTTGTGGCAACAGAGATCGATTGTTAGCAGGACTTGTAAACACTGCTTTTCTCAGTTGCCATCTTCCCAGAAGTCCCCATTTCTTGTTTCTTTTTTAGTGTCAAATCTTTTGAGTTCATTTGAAGGAGTAGCTAGCAAAGATCTCCCATTTTTATTTTTAATTTTTTTGGTGGTACTGGGGTTCCTGGAAGCCCTTCTACCTCCGGGCTACACTCCCAGACTTATTTTTACATTTTATATTTGGAAACAGGGTCTCCTAAGCCAGCTCACGTGGCTGGCTTCGAACCTGCGCGATCCTCCTGTCTCTGCCTCCCAAGCGCGGGAATTATAAGCGTGCGCCACCACGCCTGGCAAGATCTCCCATTTTGTATGCTCTGTCTTTAGACTCTTGAGGGTTTCCTTTGTTGAGCTGAAACTTTAATGCCATCTTATTTATTATCTTTTCTTTTTGTGGTAGTGAGGATGAAACCCAGGGGGCATTCTACCTCTGAGCTACACCCCTGCCCTACTTTTAATTCTTTATTTTAAACAGGGTCTCACTGAGTTGCAAAGGGCCTCACTAAGTATCTGAGGTTGTTTGCAAACTGCGATCCTACTGTATCAGCCTCCCATATGCTGGGACTTTAAGTGTGTGACACCATGCCCAGATTTTTAATTCTTATTTTAATTTCCTGAGCTTTGGGTGTCTTATTGAGGAAGTTTCTACCAGTGCCTATATGTTGGAGTGTTGGTCATATGCCCTATTTTAATAATTTCAAAATTTCTGGTCTAATTTCCATGGCTTTGAGCCATCTTGAGTTGACTTTTGTGCAGGGTGAGAGATTGGGGTTTAATTCTATTTCTACAAATGGCTAATCAGCTTTTCCAACTCCATTTGTTGAAAGGGCTGCCTTTTTTCCATTGTATGTTTTTTGACATCTTTGTCTAAAATAAATTGGCTCTAAGTGTATGGATTTGTTTCTGTATCTTCTGTTCTAGTTCATTGGTCTATGTGTCTGTTTTTGTGCCAGTACCATGCTGTTTTTATTACTATAGCTCTGTAGTATAATTTGAGTCAGGTCTGTGATGCCTTATGCATGGTTTTTATTGCTGAGAATTGCTTTGGCTATAATTGGCCTTTTGTTTTTCTATATGAAATTAAGACTTTTTTATGGCTCTGTAAAAAACAACATTGGTATTTTTATAGCAATTGCATCGAATCTGTAGGTCACTTTTGGTAGAATGGCCATTTTGGTAACATATATTCTGCCTACCCAAGAGCATAGGAAATCTTTTCATCTTCTAAGATCTTCAATTATTTTTTATATTGTTTTATAATTTTTATTGTGGAGGTCTTTTACCTTCTTAGATTTATTCCTAGGTCTTTTATTCCTTTTTAAAATTTTATCGGTGCATTGTAATCATACATCATCATGGATTCAGAGTCATAGAAGAATACATGCACACAGCACTTGGTGAACCCACCCCCAGCTTCCACTCCACTCCCTCCTCCTCCCTGTGCATGGCATTGTGATTGAGACTGGTAAACTTTTGTATGTACAACATGTCCACTGAAGTGTTTCCGTCATCGAGTCTTCCTGCTCCCTTCTGCTTCCCTCCCTTAGATCCCCTCCATCACTCCACTAGGGTTTCTCCTCTTTTTCTAGAGTCCCTTCTGTGTCCCAATTTCTTCTCAGCTTCCACATATGAGGAAAATCATCTGATCTTTCACTTTCTGTGACTGAGTAAGCTCAGGTAGCATAATAGTCTCCAGTTCCATTTATTTTCCTGAAAATGACATAATTTTCTTCTTAATGGCTGAGTAGAATTCTACTGTGTGTATTTTCCATAATTTTTTAATCTATTAATCTATTGATGGATACCTAAGCTAGTGGTTGATGGTTCCATAGTTTGGCTATTATGAATTGTGCTGCTACAAACATAGGTATGCATGTGTTACTATGGTAGTCTGGTTTCAGTTCTTTTGAGTTGATACCCAGGAGTGGTCATATGGTAGGATAATTTCCATTTTTCTGAGGACCCTCTACATTGATTTCCAAAGTGGTTGCATTAATTCACAATTCCACCAACAATGTATTAAATTTTCTATCTCTCTACATCCTTGTCAGCATTTATTATTGTCTGTATTTTTAATGATTGTCATCCTAACTGGGGTTAGGTAAAACCTTAGAGTAGTTTTGATTTGCATCTCTCTGATTGCTAATGATTTTGAACATTTTTAATATATTTATTGGCTATTTGTATTTCTTCTTTTGTGTCTATTTAGTTCACTTGCCCATTTTTTGATTGAGTTATTTATTTTATGGTGGTTTCTTGAGTTCTTTTCATATTTTAGATATTTGTGTTCTATCAGAGAGTATTTGACAAAGGTCTCCCATTCTTTTTTCTCTGTTAAGGCTTTTGATAGTTTCCTTTGCTGCATGATAGCACTTCAGTTTAATACAACTACACCTATTAATCCTTGTTTTAATTTATTGTGCCTTTGAGGTTTTATTGAGGAAATTTTACTAGTGCCTGTATTTTGGAGTGTTGGCTCTATGCCCTCTTCAAGTAACTGGAAAGTCTGTGTTCTAATTTCTAGGTCTTTGACCCATCTTTAGTTGACTCTTGTGTAGGGTTAGAAGGTGAGATTTATTTATATTTTTGTACATATGGATAACCTGTTGCCAACACCATTTGTTGGAAAGTCTATCTTTTTTACAGCATATGTTTTTGACTCTTTTGTCAAAAATTTATTGCTGTGTGGGGATTTATTTCTAACTCTTTTATTATGCTCTTTAAATTTATGCATCTATTTTTGTTGCAATACCATGCTATAGCTCTGTAATATAGTTTTAAGTCAGGTATTGTGATGCCTACTGCGTGATCCTTATTGCATGCTCAGCTACTTAGTGAGGCCCTTTGCAACTCAGTGAGACCCTGTTTCAAAATAAATAATAAAAAATAGGGCTGGGGAGTAGCTTGAAGGCAGAATGCCCCTGGGTTCCATCCCCAGAACTGCAAGAAAAAAAAAAAAAAACTATGGTATTTTATTAGAGATTGTATTGAATCTGTAAGATCACTTTTGGTAAAATGACCATTTTGATGATATTTATTCTGGAAGAGCCTGGGAGATCCTCTCACCTTCTAAAATTTTTAATTTTTTTCTTTACCGTTTTATAGTTTTTGAAGTTATTGTGAATGGAATTGTTTCTTGTATTTCTTTTTCAGTGGATACATGGTTGTCGTATAAGAAAAGATACTGATTTTTGTATTCCTCTACTTTGTTGAATTTGTTAATCAGCTATCGAATTTATTTATTTATTTATTTATTTATTTATTTATTTATTTATTTATTTATTTATTTATTTTTGGTGGTACTGGGGTTCCTGGAAGCCCTTTTACCTCCGGGCTACACTCCCAGACCTATTTTATGCTTTTAAAATTTGGAAACAGGGTTTCCGCCTCCCAAGCACGGGGATTACAAGCGTGCACCACCATGCCCAGCTCATAGAATATTTTTAATTGAGTTGTTTTTTTGTCTTCTAAATATAGGATTATGTTTTCTGTAAATAGGGATAACTTCAGTTCTTTTTTTTTGTCCTATTGTATTTCTTTGATTTTCTTCTCTTGTCTTATTGCTCTGGCTGGAGTTTCGAGTGCTATATTGAAAAGGAATAATGATAGTGGGCATCTTTGTCTTGTTTTTTATTTTTTTCATGATACTGTGGATTGAACTAAGGTATGTTCTGCCTTTTAGCTAAATTCCCAGCTTATTTATTTATTTATTATGTATTGGTGATCCAACCCAGGGGAATTCTACCTCAGAGCTACATCCCAAAACCTTTTTATTTTTTTAAAATAGAGTCTCATTAGGTTGTTGAGGCTGGTTTTGAATCTGTGATTCTTCTGTTTCAGCCTTGCAAGTCCTGAATTACAGGCATGTTCTACCATGCTCAGCTTGTTTCTAATTTTAAAGAAAATTTTTGCAGTTTTCCCCAATTCAATGTGATGTTGGTTGAGGTAAGTTCCTTTGATTTCAGTTTTTGACAGTGTTTTTAACTTGAATGGGTGTTGGATTTTGTCAAATTCTTTCTCAGCATTTATTGAGATGATCATTTGATTTTTGTCTTTAGTTCTATTTATGTGGTATTTTTAATATAATGATTTGTATATGTTAAACCTACCTTATATCCCTGGAATGAAATCAACTTGGTCATGGTGTACAATATTTTTGATATGGTTTTAATATATATCTCTAGTATTTTGTTTAAAATTTTTTTGCACCAAGGGTATTAATCAAGGATACTGGCTTTTAATTTTCTTTTCTCGAGGTATTTTTATTCAGTTTTGTTATTAAAGTGACAATCACTTCATAGAAGGAGTTTAGAAGAATTCCATCACTATTTTATAGAATGGTTTGTGAAGGGTTTGGTTTAGCTCTTCTATAAAGGTTTTGTAGAGTTAAGCTGAGAATCCATCTGGACCTCAAATTTTCATTTATGGAAGGCTTTTGATTGTTGTTTCTATTTCTTTGTTTGCTATTGGTTAATATAGTGTAGTGTAGGATTTCTATATTCTCTTGGTTCAATTTAGGCAGGTTGTGTCTAGAAATCTATTAATTTCTTGTTTACAATTTGTTGGAGTATAAGTTTTTAAATAGTTTCTGATGATCCTCTGGATTTCCCCATTGTCTGTGGTTATGTCTCCTATTTCATTTCTTACTTAAGCAATTTGGGCTGATTCTCTCATTCTTTTTGTTAGATTGGCTAAGACTTTATCAGTCTTGTTTAAATTTTAAAATATACAGCTTTTTGTTTTGTGGATATTTTGTATTTTTTTTATTGCCAATTTCATTGATTTATGCTCTGATTCTAATTATTTCCTGCCTTCTATTGGCTTTAGGATTAGTCTGTTCCTATTTTTGAGGGCTTTGAAGTGTATCAGTTGTTGTTGTGGGTGACTTAAGTTTTTCTTATGTGGGCACTCAATGCCATTTTTTTTCCTTAAAACTATCTTCAAAGTTTTCCATAAATTTTGGTATACTGTTTCTCTATTTTCATTGAATTTTAGAAAAATTTAAAATTTCCCATTATTTCTTCTTTGATCCTGTTTTTATTCAAAAGTGTATCATTCAATCTCCACATATTTTTGCAATTCCTTTGGTCATTTTGTAATTCCTTTGGGTTATTTTGATATCTACTTTTGTTCCATTATCATCTAAAAGAATGCAAGGATTTATATTGCTTAAAAATTGCTGGTATTTAAGCCAGGAATGGTGGTGCACACTTGTAATCCCAGCACTTGGGAGGCTGAGACAGGAGGATCGCACAGGTTCGAACCCAGCCTCAGCTACTTGGCTCTCAGCAACTTAGACCTTGTTTCCAAATACAAAGTATAAAATAGGTCTGGGAGTATATCCTGGAGGTATAAAAGCCCCTGGGTTTCACCCCCAGTACCACCAAAAATTAAATTAAAAAAAGAAAAGAAAGAAAAATAGTTGGTATTTGTTTTGTCTAATTTGGGAAAGCTTCCATGAGCAGCTGAGAAGAATATGTATTCACCTGTTGCTGGTTGGAATATTATCTATACATCTATATTTGTTTATAGTGTTCTTTATGTCTGAAAAATATTTAATGATCTTTTGTCTGGAAGATTGATCTAGTGGTTTGAGTGGTGCATTGAAGTCTCCCAATATTATTGTGTTGGGGTCTAGCTGAATCTTTATATTGTAGAATTAGTTTCATAAAGATGGGTGCACCCATGTTTGGGTCATAAATTTTAATATACTAATATTTTCTTGTTGAATTGTTTCTTTTATCAGTAAGAAATGACCTTCTGGTCTCTTCTGATATGTTTGGCTTAAAGAGTACTTTGTTGAATATGAAAATTGATACCCCTGCTTGTTTTTGGTCTCTATTTGCATGGAATGTCTTTTTTCCATTCTTTCACCTTCAGCCAATGGATATCTTTGTAAGATGAGTTTCTTGCAAGCAGTATATAGCTGAATTATGGTCTTTAGTCTCCATTGTCAGTCTATGTCTTTTAATCAAGGAGTTTAAACTGTTAATATTCAGTGTTATTATTGAGAAATGATTTTAATTTTCTAACTTTTGAGTCATTATTTTCTGTTTGATATAGTTTTTTTTTCTTTGCTTAGTTGCTTATCTGGTGAAATTTGTCCATTCTCTAGTTCTGATATTTATTTTTCTTCTTTGTGTTTTATTTCTTTAAGTATTTTCTCTAATACTACCTTGGTAGTCATGAATTCTTTTAGTTTCTGCTTGTCTTGGAAGGTTTTTATTTCTCTGTCAATTTTGAAAGATATATTTGCTGGATATAACAGTCTTTGTTGGGTGTTGTTTTCGTTCAGAGTTTGGAGTACATCATACCAGGCCCTTGTGGCTTTCATGATTTGGACTGAGAAGTCCAGAATGATTCTTATTGTTTTGCTCCTGAAATTCAATCATTTTATTTATCTTTATGCATTTAAGATTCTCTCCTTGACCTGTATATTAGTCATTTTGATTATTATGTGGCATGGAAAGGTTCTTCTTTGATCTTGTTTCTTTGGAGTTCTGAACATATTCTATGTGTGTAAGTCCACCTTGTTTTTCATCTTTGAAAAGTTCTCAGATATTTATTATTTATTTTTTAATTTTTTTATTTTTTGGTGGTACTGGGGTTCCTGGAAACCCATCTACCTCCAGGCTACACTCCCAGACCTATTTTTTATATTTTTATTTGGAACCAGGGTCTTTTAAGCCAGCGAGGCTGACTTTGAACCAGTGTGATCCTCCTGTCTTCGCCTCCCAAGCGCGGGGATTACAAGCATGCGCCACCATGCCCGACTCTCTGATATTATTTATCTGGAGTTTTTTTTGGGGGTGGTGGTGGTACTGGGGATGGAATGCAGGGGCATTATATTTCTGAGACACACCCCAGCCCTATTTTTATTCTTTATTTTTAAACAGGTCTAACTAAATTGTGGAGTGCCTCACTAGGTAGCTGAGGCTAGCTGCAAATTTGCAATCCTTTTGTCTCAGCAACTCAAGTACTGGGGATTCAAGTGTGTGCCACCACACCCAGCCTCTGCAGTGGTTTCTTTTTTTTTCTTTCTTTCTTTTTTTTTTGGTGGTACTGGAGTTCCTGGAAGCCCTTCTACCTCTGGTCTACACTCCCAGACCTATTTTATATTTTGAAACAGGGTCTCTTAAGCCAGTGTGGCTAGCAGCTAGCTTTGAACCTGTGTGATCCTCCTGTCTCTGCCTCCCAAGCGTGGGGATTACAAGTGTGTGCCACCATGCCAGGCTACAGTGGTTTCTAATGCACTTGGTTTATACTTCTCAACCCTTTTCAATGCATCTTATCTGTAAGGTTATTTTATATTAGTCCAGATTTTTGGAATATTATGGCTATTCTGTCATATTGTCTTCTCTATCAGTTTTTTTGTAGTACTGGGGATGGAACCCAGGGCATTTTACCTCCATGCTACACCTCCAGCCCTGTTTTTTATTTATTTTGAAACAGGGTCTCACTGAGTCACAAAGGGTCTCACTAAGTAGCTGAGGCTGGCTGTGAACCTGGATCCTCCTTTCTCAGGCTCCCAAATGCTGGGATTATAAGCTTGCACCACCATGCCCAGCACTCTATCAGTTTTTAATGATCTTCAAAAGAGATGTGGTCAGTTTTCAATGCATCTTCTAAGAGTGAGACTATCTTCCATATGGTATAGTCTGGCAGTGATGGTTTCTTTTGACATTATTTCACTTATTGTCTCTCATTTCATCCAGGGCCTCTTTTTGATAATTATTTAGGGTCTCAATTTCTTTATTGAACTGTTCTTTCATATTCTGCAAACTTGCTCTGATTCCTTTTCTAAAATCTCAGATCATATTGATAATAAATGTTTATAATTCTTGCATTTTCTGCAGCTTTGTATTGGTGATCTCCATTGTTGTGGAGTTGTGGGTATTTGTTGTTTCCTCATTGATCTTTTTTCTCATGTTTTCAGGATTCTTAGGTTTCTATCTCTGCTGTTTGGGCATCCCCTTTGTGTGGGAATCCTATGTCTATTCATTTTCTTTTTATAATATGTCCTGTGCTGGGTGTATATATTTGCCTAAACAAATCTGTCTCATAATCAGTTATTTTAGTTCATCCTCCAGAACCTCTTTAAAAGGATATTGTACTTAGCCAGTGTAGGGAAGCAGTGGCTCTGATTGGCTACAAGCCTGCATGTTCTGCAGGCCCAAACTCATCAGAGCCACAGGCTATAACATTTTTATCCTGTGGCCATGCTCACTGAGCTTTAATGCCCCAGGAACACCATCAGTGCCCTACTGGGTTATGATCATGTGAAACATTGTCAGACTCTGGGCTCTGTGATCACTAGACTCAAACTCTCCTGGATGAGAGATTGCAGTGTTCCTAGCCCTCAGCATGGCTATCTGAGTTAAATGTCTCCAGGGACATTGCTACAGCTCTGCTAGCTCTAATAACACAAAACCCTGCTGGTCTCTGGCCTCTCTGCTTATGAGGCCCAAACTCCAAAAGGGGAGAGATTGTACTGTTCCTAGCCTGGGATGTGGGTGGCTGAGTGATTTAGCCCCAGAGACACTACTGATGCTCTGGAAGCTTTGATCATGTGAAACCTTAGTGGCTACCAGCCTGAATACTCAAACTTCTCCAGGTGAATTTATAGACTTCTGAGTTTGGAGCACAGTTGATGGAGTTATTTCACCCCAGAGACACCAATGTTGGTTATCCTGCAGTGATTGCTGGAGACCCTGCAGGGGAGAGGTGGACTGCTGACTTCAGGAGTGTTCCTAGGGATGGTGAGCGAATTCACATTTCTGCTGTGTTTAATTGTAGCTCCTGCCCCAACCTCTGGAGGGGTGTTTTTCACAATCACAGACCCCATGAGTTTAGTCATTGCCAAATGAATACCTATAGCCATGTGAGCCCCCACTGGGATAGTTTGTAAACCCATGGTCTTAATGTGCCCAGTTGGAGCTAGTTGGTTTCCTGAAGGAAAGGTTTGTAGTTTCTCTGTCCTGATGAGTTAGTTCAGCAGCAACCCTAGTAGTTCACTGGGTTCTTTCCAACATATACCTTTATGTCAACATATACCTTTGGCCCAAGTGACTGACCAACTCTCAAAATTGAGCCCACAGAGACCTTGATGTTCTTATGTTTCCCTAAAATATTATGCTCTCTTCTATACTGGCCACACAGTACTGGAAGGCTCAGTTAGGAATTAGCAAATATCCTAGCTGCTTTTGCTAGACATATGTATTTCAGATGGTGGGAGATAAACTTACCCAATTAATGAAGTTTCTATGAAGTCTAAGATCTGGGTCATATAGAGATGTTTTTAAAGGAAAAATATATATCAAGCCCTGGCTATTTGGACTCAGTGGCAACATGTCTCTGATTTTACTTTCCTGGTCTAATTTATTATCCTTAAGCATAAGGTTCTTTGCTGCTTGGTCTTGTGACATATCTGGTTTAATAAGTATCTGGTAGGAACACTGTGTGTAGCTTTTGGCAGGACCCAGTAAGTGAACCACATTGAAGGATACCTAGAATTTTTTTAACAAGGTCATGTCATTCTTCTAAATGTGAGAATCAGCTTCTGGGTTGCTGCTGATTCCTGGTAGAGATTATATATATATTTTTTGGTGATACTGGGTGTGGAACCCAGAGGCTTTCTACCTCTGGGCTATACTCCCAGACCCATTTTTTTTATATTTTATTTGGAAACAGGGTCTCACTAAGTTGCTGAGAGCCTCACTAAGTAGCTGAGGCTGGCATCGAACCTGCGCGATCCTCCTGTCTCAGCCTCCCAAGTGTGGGGATTACAAGCATGCACCACCACGCCTGACTAGAGATAATATTTTGATTGTGAGATCACAAGTGATCGTATGACGAGCTGTCCAACATAAAGTAGTTATAGTGTTGGGCATAAATAGTAGCCATCCATCATCAAGTGGCAGTGCAGTAGTGTATGAAGGGTTTTGTTTTTTTTCTCCAGATACAATCTATACCCCGATGCTTCCTTTAGAAGATGACTGTAGACAGTGTCAATATACAATATTAGTCAGATCCCTTGACCTCTGGCTTCCAGTTGGGTTCACTCAATTGAGAATCAGATCAGGAAGTTCTCTTTGTGCAAAATTACTCAGGCTTGCTGTGTCTCTTAATTAAAAGTGCTTTAACTTTGTTCTCTTAATGAAGCCCTCACTACATAAATTTTTCCTTTTGGATTACAGTAACTGGTTCTTTCTTTCTTTCTTTCTTTCTTTCTTTCTTTCTTTCTTTCTTTCTTTCTTTCTTTCTTTCTTTCTTCTTTCTCTGGTACTAGGGATTGAACCCAGGGACATTTTTTTTCTCTGAGCTATACCCCTAGCCTTTATCTTTTATTTCAAAACAGGATCTCAGTAAATTGCTGAGGGCCTCACTAAGTGGCTGAGACTGGCCTCTAGCCTGTGATCTTCCTGTTTGTGCTTTTCGAGTATTGGGGTTACAGATGTGTGACACCTTGACTGGCTGGATCTTTTCTCTAGATACTTCAAGCTTAGGAAAAGTAAAAACCCCAAGATACTATACTATTCCTTGTGGCTTTCTCACATCCTACACACACATTTGTTAATAATCAGTTTTTTTAAATTTATTTTTTTGTGTGTTACTGTGTATGGAACCCAGGGGCATTGTATCTCCGAGCTACACCTCAGCCCTACTTTTTAGTCCTTTTTATGTTTGAAACAGGATCTCACTGAGTTGTGAAGGGCCTCACTAAGTAGCTAAGGCTGTCCACAAACACTGATCCTCCAGTTTCTGCCTTCCAAATGCTGGGACTACAAACTTGTGCCATCATGCCCGGCAATAATCCACTTTTTAAACTGGCTTCTGGTGATCTTATTTTGATGGTATCATCTGCTTCTGAACCAGAATCTATTGAATACAGTAATGTGTACCTGAAATCACTCTAAGAAACAGCCTGAAAATAGGGTTCTAGTTTGGGTTATTTTACCGAGTAACACTGAGATGGACTCTTTTCCAGTAGAATATTTAATGTGGGAAATCCAGGACATATGATTGTATCCCAACTACTCAATTATCACTGATAGTAGCATGTAATAAAGTACAAGTGAAAAGGAAAGTGTTAACAGATCAAGTTCTAAGGGCACAAGTAAATTATGCAACAGGTGGTTCATTCTCCTGGAAAATCCCTTTTGGCAAACTAATAAGGGAGAAAAATTCAGCTTAGAGCATACTGGCATGGGGTTATAGCTTGCTCATGGGCAGCTCTGACTGTGGAAAGAATAGTCTATTGTCTACTCAGTACATGTCCACTGGAAGACATTGCTGTGTAGGTTGGGGTGTGGCGTGAAATATATGCTGAGCCAGCAAGTTATGGAAGTGCTATTTCTTTCATTTTCTCCTGTTTCCTGTAGTCCACTGAGACAGGGAGGAGTTACCTCAACCCTCTCTCTATTACACTTACAGGCCCACTCACGTAAATTTTGCTTTTGATTTCTATAACTTTGGGCTCTTTTGAAGCAGCTTCCATACCAGTCTCATTTATAGAGGAGGAAACCAAGGCAAAGAAAAGCTATGTAAATTGCCTAAATGCACACAGCTATCAAGTGGAAGGGCCAAGCTCAAGTTAGTTTTTGAGAGTCTAAAGCCCATGTTTCTTCCTTTAAACTCCAAAGGAGATAGAACAGGAACACAAGCTAAAAGAAGACAGTCAGTGTAATAAAGACAGAGGTTCATGTAGAGTTTCAGTTACTTTAAGAAAAACAACAAAAACAAAAACAAAACACACCTTAGTGGATAATTTTGCCATAATTTTGTGTCAAGGAACAAGTCCTCCAGTGAGAAGGACAAGTCCTTCGTCCCCTCCAGGAAATCATTTCTGTGTATGTAGTTGTTAGGAAACTAATACCAGCCTGGAGCCCAGACCTAAGCCCAGAGAGCAACAAAGACATGTGTTCTTCATGTACACAATTCTCAAGTACTATCCCACTGCTAAGTGGGAGCTAAGTGCTTACTGAGGATGTCGTGGGGCAGGACATCAAGGGAATCTGTTAGGTACAACTTTGGATTCTTTTCAACTTCTGATGGTGCTCGGAGAGATCCAAGACCACAAAGAGCATTTTTGGGTCTTAGCCTGTGATTGTTTGGAATATGGGGCTGCTCCCGGTGTTCCGGATGAGGGCACATCTGGAGGGTTGCCTGGTTTCTCCGAGAGCTTGAGAGTTCTGCTGTTTCATCTTTGCAAATGTGCTGCAGAAGCATTCCCCAAGCGTGCATATGGAATGTGAGCTCCAAAATTTGTCTATTTTGAAAAACACAAAGTGTTGAGCCTCCTTATAAAAGCAGAACTTGTAAAGGGAGAGCAACATTTTAAAGCAGGGCGTGCATGTCCCTATGGAAAGCCTCTTTTATTTTATTTAATTAAAAAAATTTTTTATTGGTGCAATGTATTCATACATCATAATGGTATAAAGAAAATACTTTTGTAGACATACATGCACACATCGCCCAGTTAGCCCCTACCCGATCCCCACCCTGTTCCCTCCCCATCCCTCCTTCCCATGCTTGGCTTAGTGGTTGACATCTAGTTTTATAGCAATTTATCCAATATTAACGATGATAATCTCACAAAACAGTTTCATTTGTCTGATACCAAGCTTTTGATGACTAAAAGATAACAGTTCGATATTTCTTTTTGCTTTATTTCTTACCAGAGAATATTTTTTTTCTTTTCTTGTTTTTTTTAGGTGAAGCTATCATACATTTATTTATTTATTTTTCAGAAAAAATCTATCCTGATATAGAATATGGACTCTAGATACCCAAAACAATCTCAAAGAAGAACAAAGCTAGAAGATGTATATTTTCTGATTTCAAACCATATAAAGCTACAATAATGGAAACAGTGTAGTATTGTTATAAAAGCAGATGTATAAATCATTGGAGTTAAATAAAAGCCTAGAGATAAATTCTTCCATATATTGTCAAGTTATTTTTGACAAGGTTTCCACGAACATTTGGTGGAGGAAATAATAATCTTTTAACTAAGTATTGTTGAAAAATAATAATTACATGAAAAAGAATAAAATTGGACCCTTACCTAACACATATACAAATATTAACTCAAAATAGATCAAAGACCTAAGTATAAATCTTAAGACTATAAACTTTTAGAAGAAAATCTGGGTCATAAAACCTCACAACACTGAAATTGGCAGTGATTTCTTGGATATGATTTCAATGGCACAGGTAACAGAAGGGTATACAAACTCCCTAAAAAATAAAAAAATATTGTATATCCAAAGACAGTGTAAACAGAGTTAAAAGCTACTGATAGAATGGGATAAAATATTTCCAAATGCTATATCTGAAGGTAAATTAATATTCCAACTAGAAATCCTAAAAATTAGCAACAATAAAAGCAAACAATGCAATTTAGAGATAGGTAAAAGACTAACATAAATAATGAATCTCCACAGATAACCAATCTTAGTTGTCTGTTGGATGGAAAATCTTATTTCTTGGGTTCTGGTGTGTGTTACCTATTTCTTCTTTGTAGTTAATCTCTTTGAGTATTTTCTCTAGTGCTGGTTTTGAAGACATAAATTCCTTCAGTTTCTGTTTGTCGTGGAAGCTTCTTATTTCTCCATCTAATTTGATAGAAAGTTTTGCTGGGTAGGCAATTTTTGGCTGGAAGTTGTTTTCTTTCAGAGTTTGGAATATGTTACTCCAAGCCCTTCTGGCTCTCATGACTTGGTTTGGGAAGACTGGAGTGATTCTAATTGGTTTGCCTCTGAATGTCAGTTGGCCCTTTGTTTTTGTTGCCTTTAAGATTCTCTGCTTGGCTTCCACATTGTTCATTTTGACAATTATGTGGTGTGGGGATCCTCTTCTCTGATCCTCTCTAACAGGGGTTCTGTAAGTTTCCTGGACCTGTGTATCAACCTCTTGCTCTATGTTTGGAAAATTTTCTACTATTATTTCCTTGAAGAGATTGTTAATCCCTTTGGTTTCACCTTCTTTTCTCTCCTCTATTCCAATTATTCTTAGGTTAGCTCTCTTAAAATGGGCCCATATTTCTTCAATGTCATATTCCTGCTGTCGGATATTTTTTTCTAAATTAGAAACTATGCATTCATTTTTGGATTGCTCATCTTCTAAGTGCGAGATTCTCTTCTCCATGTGGTCTAATCGGTTGTTTGTACTTTGAATTGAGGCCTTTACTTCATTAATTGCATCCTTTATCTCTCTTTGGCTCTCTCTGAATTCTTTTTGAAACAACTCTACCTCTATTATTTCTACAGTTATTTTCCTGATTTGATCTTCTAGAAATCTCTGAATTTCTGTTTTATCGGGTTCTGATGTTGTGGGGTTGTGGGCATTCATTGCTTCATTGTTATTCCTCTTTCCCATGATTTCGGAAGTTTGTTCCTTCTCTGGGTTCTTCCCTTGGGTCACTACGACTTCACTTAAGGTGCTGTGGATCTCGAGTCTGTGGTATCTCAGACCCCACTACTCCTTTACTGGGTTGTATCACAGAGTCTCAGACCCAGGGAGTCAATCGAGGCTGCTTTAGACCATGGGGAGTGCCAGGTTGGGCGTTCTCATATGGTGTAATATCTCTGCCACCATCACTCCCCCACTGGGTCAAATCCCAGGGAGTACAGTACTGGGATTTCTCCTCTAGGGGCCGCAATTTGACTCACTGTTGAGTGCGCAGATGGAGCTGTAGTGGACTCGGTGAATTCGCTGCTGCTGCCACCAGTAGCAATATGGCGCCACTGCTACGCCCTCGGCCGCGAGGCTGGCGTATTTCTTTTCTGTTTTTGAACTCCTCTCTGAGCCCCTGCAGGGTTTGCTGAACCCAGCCCCTGGGAGCTTTAGCTGGTCCCTGCGCCGAGAAATCTGCCGAATCCCGCCCAGCTGTTCCACAGCGGCTCACCTCAGCTCGCTGTCTGCCACTCCGCTCTGGAGCTTGGAGGTGGAATGCCCCTGGATTTTATACCCAGTACAGAAAAAAAAAAATAGAATAGAATGAGAGATACTTAGTATTAATAGTACCGAGGAGTTCTTATCAAGCCTCTCTTGGCTTTGCACAAGGCCATGAGTCTCTAAGAGGGACAGGACAGAAGTAAGATAGCTGTAAAGTGAATGCCTTGGGCAAAAAAGAGCAGCGCCTGCTGTTGTCTCCAGCTGTCTTCTGTCCAGGATTTTCCCTCTCTAATTTCCCCTGGGATTTCAACTATGTTGGGGAATTTCCACTAAAGTAGGGCAGAGGAAGTACCTGGAAATAGGAAAGATTAAAAGAGACCATCTGCATAAAGAACAAAGACAAGGAAGGCTAATAAGATATAGGGTAAGGCCAGGACTATGGAAATCAAAACAAAACTTCAGCCCCTTTTGTGGGCTGCACTCTGAAGACAACCTTAAACAAGTCTTGTTTAAGAGGGGTGAGCAGACAAGTGGGGTGTAGACAGGGGGGCCAGGAGATTACAACCCACCAGCCCATGGGATAAGGATTCAAATTAAGGATTAAAACTTGTCAAAAGACATTGGGTTCTCCAGACCCAGTTCAGATCAATCATAAAAGAGCAGATGAGGAGCCTCAATAAGGTATAAAAGCTCCCCTCCCGGGAACTTCTGTGATTACTCTCTTTTGGGTTCCTCTCTTCCCTGTGTGTAGGAAGCTATTTTTATTAAACTCTCCTTGGCTTACAAATAAAGTTTCATATCTCTGTGCCCTTCATTAGTCCATGAACTTCATTTGTTGAAATCCAGTGAACAAGAACCCAATAATCGGAGGCATCCCATATCATTTTGGTGACCCAGATGGGACCATGGGGGAAGTGAACCAGTGAAGGAAGAATTTGGTCAAATCACCATTACCCTCAGGGCAGGAGGTTTTTTTTTTTTGTGATACTGGGGTTCCTGGAGGCCCTTCTACCTCTGGGATACACTCCCAAACCTATTTTTTATACTTTTTATTTGGAAACAGGGTCTCTTAAGCCAGCACAGCTGGCTTTGAACCTGCGCAATCCTCCTGTCTCCACCTCCCAAGCATGGGGATTATAAGCGTGTGCCACCATGCCTGGCCTAAGGCAGTTCTTTTTTTAATTTTTTAATTTTTTATTGGTGCACTGTATTCATATATCATAGTGGGATACAAAAAACTTTTGTAGACATACACGCACACATTGCCCAGTCAGCCCCCACCCAACCCCACCCCATTCCCTCCCCATCCCTCCCTCCCATGCTTGGCTTAGTGGTTGACATCTAGTATTATAGCAATTTATCCAAAATTAACAATGATAATCTCACATAACAGTATCATTTGTCTGATACCAAGATTTTGATGACTTAAATATAACTTTCAATATTTCCTTTTGCTTTATTTCTTATCAGAGAATATTTTTTTTCTTTTTTTTTTTAGATGAAACTATCATATATTTATATATTTATTTTTCAGAAAAAATCTATGCTGATATGGAATATGGACTCTAGAAACCCAAAATGATCTCAAAAAAGAACAAAGCTAGAAGATACATATTTTCTGATTTCAAACCATATAAAGCTACAATAATTGAAACAGTGTAGTACTGTAATAAAGGCAGATGTATAAACCATTGGAGTTAAATAAAAGCCTAGAGATACATTCTTCCATATATTGTCAAGTTATTTTTGACAAGGTTTTCACGAACATTTGGTGGAGGAAATAATAATCTTTTAACTAAATATTGTTGAAAAATAATAATTACATGAAAAAGAATAAAATTGGACCCTTACCTAACACATACACAGTTATTAACTCAAGATAGATAAAAGACCTAAATATAAATCTTAAGACTATAAACTTTTAGAAGAAAATCTGGGTCATAAAACCTCCATTGAAATTGGCAGTGATTTCTTGGATATGATTTCAATGGCACAGGCAACAGAAGGGTATACAAACTCCCTAAAAAATAAAAAAATATTGTATATCCAAAGACAGTGTAAACAGAGTTAAAAGCTACTGATAGAATGGGATAAAATATTTCCAAATGCTATATCTGAAGGTAAATTAATATTCCAACTAGAAATCCTAAAAATTAGCAACAATAAAAGCAAACAATACAATTTAGAGATAGGTAAAAGACTAACATAAATAATGAATCTCCACAGATAACCAATCTTAGTTGTCTGTTGGATGAAAAATCTTGTTTCTCTAGTTCTGATGTGTGTTACCTATTTCTTCTTTGTAGTTAATCTCTTTGAGTATTTTCTCTAGCGCTGGTTTTGAAGACATAAATTCCTTCAGTTTCTGTTTGTCATGGAAGCTTCTTATTTTTCCATCTAATTTGATAGAAAGTTTTGCTGAGTAGGCAATTTTTGGCTGGAAGTTGTTTTCTTTCAGAGTTTGGAATATGTTACTCCAAGCCCTTCTGGCTCTCATGACTTGGTTTGGGAAGACTGGAGTGATTCTAATTGGTTTGCCTCTGAATGTCAGTTGGCCCTTTGTTTTTGTTGCCTTTAAGATTCTCTGCTTGGCTTCCACATTGGTCATTTTGACAATTATGTGGTGTGGGGAACCTCTTCTCTGATCCTGTCTAAAGGGAGTTCTATAAGTTTCCTGGACCTGTGTATCGACCTCTTGCTCTATGTCTGGAAAATTTTCTGCTATTACTTCCTTGAAGAGATTGTTGATCCCTTTGGTTTCACCTTCTTTTCTCTCCTCTATTCCAATTATTCTTAGGTTAGCTCTCTTAAAATGGGCCCATATTTCTTCAATGTCATATTCCTGCTGTCGGATATTTTTTTCTAAATTAGAAACTATGCATTCATTTTTGGATTGCTCATCTTCTAAGAGCGAGATTCTATTCTCCATGTGGTCTAATCGGTTGTTTGTACTTTGAATTGAGGCCTTTACTTCATTAATTGCATCCTTTATCTCTCTTTGGCTCTCTCTGAATTCTTTTTGAAACAACTCTACCTCTATTATTTCTACAGTTATTTTCCTGATTTGATCTTCTAGAAATCTCTGAATTTCTGTTTTATCGGGTTCTGATGTTGTGGGGTTGTGGGCATTCATTGCTCCATTGTTATTCCTCTTTCCCATGATTTTGGAAGTTTGTGCCTTCTCTGGGTTCTTCCCTTGGGTCACTACCACTTCACTTAAGGTGCTGTGGATCTCGAGTCTGTGGTATCTCCGTCCCCACTACTCCTTTACTGGGTTGTATCGCAGAGTCTCAGACCCAGGGAGTCAATCGAGGCTGCTTTAGACCATGGGGGGTGCCAGGTTGGGCGTTCTCATATGGTGTGATATCTCTGCCACCGCCACTCCCCCACTGGGTCACGTCCCTGGGAGTCAGTACTGGGATTTCTCCTCTGGGGCCTGCAATTTGACTCACTGTTGTTGAGTACGCATATGGAGCTGTAGTGGACTTGGTGAATTCGCTTCTGCTGCCGCCAGTGGCAATATGGCGCCGCTTGTACGCCCTCGGCCGTGAAGCTGGCGTATTTCTTCTTTGGTTTTGAGCTCTGCTCTGAGTCCCTGCAGGGTGTGCTGAGCCCAGCGACTGGGAGCTTTAGACGCTCCCTGTGTCGAAAAATCTGCTGAATCCCACCGGGCTGTTCCCCAGCGGCTCACCTTGGCTTGCTGCCCACCGCTCCTCTCTGGAGCCTGGTGGGCTGTTGAGTGTGTTGGTCTGGAGCTGTAGCCATCCAGTGAATTCGCCGCTGCCGCCGGCAGTAAGGCGCTGGTGCTATGTCCTCGGCCGTGAGGCCGGCGTATCTCCTCTGTGGCTCTGAGCTCTGTTCTGAGACCCCCTCCTCTCTGGGGCTGGTGATTTTTTTGTTTCTCTGGTGATGGTGTTTTCTGGCTATAAAAGGTGCTGATTTTGTGGTAATAGAGATTGGTTCTTAGCAGGGCTCTTAAGCCCTGCTTTTCTCGGTCGCCATCTTCCAAGGCAGGAGTTCTTACAGGACACACTTAGGTTACTAACATCAGTGTCACCTTGAGTGGCGCTATAGTAGATTTTTTATATCCTCATTTTTAATCCAGATTTCCTGACACAAAGAAACTTTCCTGGTGATTTTTTTTCTCTGTGGTACTGGGAAGTAAACCCAAGGACATTCCACCTTAGACTCACACCCCTAGCCCTATTTTATTTTTTATTTTGAAACAGGGTCTTAGTAAATTACTGAGGCTGGCTTTGAACCTCAATCTTTCTGTGTTTTTCTATCTCAGCGCTCAGCCTACCAAATACTAGGATTATAGGCACACACCACCATACCTGGCCCCTGGTGATTCTTAAATATAAAAATTGAGACCACCACTTCTACAAGGGCTTTTCCTGGATATCTAGTACTAGTAATTATATGTTGAATACTTGTCAAGTACCAGTGTTGTTGTTGTTTTGTTGTTGTTGTTGTTGTTATTATTATTATTATTATTATTATTATTATTACTGCTCTTTTGTTTTCCTTTGATGCTTTTTTTTAGCTCTTATGTATTCTTTTAAAGACCACCCAGCTGAAATCCCTCTTCCTCAGAGAAGCCACAAAAGGCTTTCCTCTTGTGCCATCTCAGGTCTACTTAGCCCTAGATTAGCTTTCTGAGTTCTTCTTTTCTTTCCTAGTGCAGGTGACAACACTCAGCCACTTCTCTGTGAGCTTCTCTAACCAGAGAAGCTGTGTTATCTTCATGACTAGTGGAGAGTGGAACCCACTCTCCAGCTGGCCTGAAGACAGATGTGTGGCTCTTTCAATTTGAAGGGTCTCTGTGTCATTCATTCTGCAAGCATGATAATTCATGTAGCTCAAGAAAACGAACCCTATTTTTGCTGTGTTCTTTGGTGCACGGCATTTAATTTCCTTCCTGTCATGGTCACTGAGATGAACTTTCTGTTCCTTTCCCCCTAGGATGAAGTTTCATGGGCCTCTTTCCCTTCTTGTCAATACTCACAGAACAGAAGGCAGACCCCTTGCCAGCGCTGTGTTCAGTGTGTCCTAAGGTGGGCACTGGTGTTCCAACTGATACTGAAGTCTTGCTTCTTAACCAGGTATGGTGTCACACACTTGTAATCTCAGTATCTGAGAGACCAAGACAGGAGGATTGCAAGTTCAAAGCCTGTCTTGGCAATTTAGTGCGAATTTAGTAATCTAGTGAGACTCTGTTTCAAAACAAAAATTAAAAAGGGATCAGAGGTGGAATGCCCCTGGGTTCCATGCCCAGTACCACAAAAACAAAAACAAAAACAAGTCACCTGCTAGCTCAGCAACAGAAAATAGACCCCATCCCATACAACCTCTTCAATCCTTTTCACCACTATTTAGTTCTAATCAAGAAGAGCTGCTTTCAGACATTTCCTCTCAAAAGTTGGTCCTGACCATTTCTTCCAGAGGTGAACACCTCAATTCTTATTTATTTATTTATTTATTTATTTATTTATTTTTTGTTTGTTTGTTTGTTTTTGCCAGGCTGGGAACCCAGGGCTTCACACAAGCCAGTAAGTGCTCTACCACTGAACCACATCCCCAACCTAATGCTTCTATATTTTTACATCACATATGAGAGGACAGACAGCCTTGCTTTTATTTTCTCTTTCTTTTCTCTTTCTTTCTTTCTTTCTTTCTTTCTTTCTTTCTTTCTTTCTTTCTTCCTTTCTTCCTTTCTTTCTTTCTTTCTCTCTTTGATTGAACCCAGGGCATTCTACCTCAGAGCTTTATCCCCAGCCCTATTTTTATTTTTATTTTTATTTTTATTTTTATTTATTTATTTATTTATTTTTTGGTGGTACTGGGGTTCCTAAAAGCCCTTCTACCTCCGGGCTATACTCCCAGACCTATTTTATATTTTTATTTGGAAACAGGGTTTCTTAAGCCAGTGTGGCTGGCTGGCTTCGAACCTGTGTGATCCTCCTGTCTCCGCCTCCCAAGCGCGGGGATTACAAGCATGTGCCACCATGCCCGACCATATTTTTATTTTGAAATAGGGTCTCACGAAGTTGCTGAGGCTTCCCTTGAGCCCGTGATCCTCCTGTCTTAGTCTCCCAGGTACTAGGTAGGATAAAAGGCAAATGCCACTGTGCCTGGCCATAATCTTACTTTATAATCACCATTTCTGTAGGTGCAAATGCTTTAATACTGTGATATTATAATAATTAGCACTTGGTAGGACTATCTCCTGAAAAGAAGCCAAGAGCAGCAGAGAAGAGAGGGCCGATAAGGCTATATCAGGACTCATGATTGTTCATCACCTTTATCTGGACCAAAAGACAGGCATGTGACAGACATTTCTAAAGGCAGGAGAAGGTGTGGACACTCTATCATCCTGTCTTTGGAGATGGTAGAGTGAGCCCCAGGAGGTTCCACGATGCAGGGGCCAAAGGGGACTCGGGCAGAACGAGCTAGCTTACATTGGCTGCCGCTCTGCTTGCCAGCTGTGGAGATGGGGTGTGGGCACATTGCTGAATTACTGTGTCAACAAGAAGCATTGATGAATTGCTGTGTCAGGAAAGTACAGAAGGGAGGGGAGGAGAGAAGTGTCTGGGGAAGAGGACAGGACTTCAAAGGCCAGGGGCTTTCTGGAAGATGAGAGGGAGCATCTGCTCAGCTGATAGTGCAGGAGGCCTGGAAAAAGTGTTTAGATCAGGGAGGAAATGGACTATCGCAAGGAAGCAGGGGGCAGGAACTCTCATGGAAGGAATAAATGGGCAGAGAAGCTGAGTGGTGCAGCTTCCTGGTCCTGGAAACCTACAAAGAGGAAAAAAAAAGATGCTGGGGACCTCACCAGACCTTGAGGTGTCAGGCCAGAGTCCCCTCTGCTTTGGCGTTTCAGGAGTTTGACCTAGGTTGCAACTGAGGTTGAGTGACAGGGCCTTTTGCTCCTTAAGAGTACTAGCCAACTTTTAATCTGATTTCCCTTCCTTCTTTCCTCCCTCCCTCCCTCCCTCCTTCTTTTCTTTTCTCTCCTCCTCCTCCTCCTCCTTCTCCTCCTCCTCCTCCTCCTCCTCCTCCTCCTCCTCCTCCTCCTTCTTCTTCTTCCTTCCCCTTCCTTCTTTCTCCTTCCTTCCTTCTTTCCTTCCTCCCTTCCTTCCTTCCTCTCTTCCTTTTTCCCCTTTCCCTCTTCTTTCTTCGTCCTTCCGTCCTTCCCCTCTCCCCTCCCTCTCTCCCTTCCCTTCAGCGAAGTCTCACAATATTGCCCACACTGGCCTTGAACTTGTGACTCCTCTACCTGAACCTTCCCAATAGCTGGGATTAAAGATGTGCACCAGATTAAGCCAGATTTCTGTTATTTTAAGATGAAGAAATGATATTTGATTATTTCTTTAGCATTTAGGCAGATATTTAAGATTTCTCTTTTACCTTATCAAGGAAGAGAATTGCAATCTGGTCTCAGCCAAAGCCATAGCTGTGAGGAGGAGCCATCTGGGCCACGTTACTTATGTTTTGACGTCTGCAGAAATGACCGGTGGACCTGAGGGTGCCTCGGCAGCAGCACGTTTGTGAAATTGCCACATGATTCTCACATTTCCTCAAAAGTGTGGGAAACACTTCTCTCTTGATGCTTTTCAATGTTTAACACACAAATCACTTGGAGATTTTGTTAAGGTGCACATTCTGAAGGTCCCAGTGGGATGGTAGTCTTTATTTTTTATTTTTTACTTTTAGTGGTACTGGGGGTGGAACCCAGAGGCTTTCTACCTCTGGGCTATACTCCCAGACCTATTTTATATTTTATTTGGAAACAGGGTCTCACTAAGTTGCTGAGAGCCTCACTAAGTAGCTGAGGCTGGCCACGAACCTGTGGGATCCTCCTGTCTCAGCCTCCCAAATGCTGAGATTACAAGCATGCGCCACCACGCCTGGCACTAGTGTTATTTTAAAAAGCTCCCAGGTGATTCAAATGTTATTCAAAAGCTGTTATTGAGAACCATAACTAAAAGATTGACTTGCTGAAAAATTAGTAATAAATTAACTATTGTGTCCTAAAGTAGGCCCTGAAATTTAATTTTCAAATGAAGTTTTTCAACCTTTAAACAAAAAATAACCTTGATGTTTCCTATGTAGTTCCTTTTTTATGGACAAAAATGGATGGCTCTATAGAGCAAAGTGGTGGAAAAAGTATGATTGAGGATTGTCAAGGAAATATGGACAAGTCGAACAAACAAGAGAACACAGGCATAGGTTATATCGCATGCTAAGCATTTAGTTCTTATTGAAAAAATAATTTGCATTTAGTGAAGATCACTTAAACCTAGAAATAAGCAAATGATAATGAAAAATAATTAAGTCGGGAACAGTGGTGACACCTGTAATCCCGATACTTGGGAGGTTGAGACAGGCGGGTTGCAGATTTGTGGCCAGCTTCAGCTACTTAGTGAGACCCTGTTTCAAAATAAAAAATAAAATAGGACTGGGGGTGTATCTCAGAGGTAGACTGCCTTTACGTTCAATCCCTGGGAAACACCCTTCCCCCAACAAAGTAATCTTAAATAACCATTTTTAACCTTTGAATTTTAATCATTATTTATCTTTTTCCTATTTTTAATTTGATACTTAAATGCATTCATAACATGCATAGTTTAAAAAGCTTCATAATAGGAAACTTTAAACACGGGCACAAGCAGACTGAATGGTATAATGATTTTCTATTGCCTAACCACTTCATTTGCCTAATGATCCACGTAAGGTCTGTCTTTTATCTAAACCTGTATCCTCTTCCGCCTCCCCTGATTTATTTTGAAGCAAATCTAAGGCATTATGCATCCACTGATAAATAGTTCCACTTTTTTCAGTTCATATGTGGTCAATATTTTTCCGTGTCACTCAGTATTTTCCTATTTGTTTTAAATGGCCATATAGAATTTTATTATATGAATATGTCATTGCTTATTTGGATAATGTCTTACTGGGAATTAAGTGGTTTATAATGTTTTATTCTTAAAATAATCTTTGATATATACTCTAGTAAATAAATCTCAGTATGCATTCTTGATTATTTAACAAAATCAGTTCTTAGAAGGGAAATTTGTGGATCAAAAGTTTTTCATGGAGCCAGGCATAGTGACACATTCTTGTAAATTCTAGTACTTTGGAAGCTGAGATAGGAGGATTGCAGGTATGAGACCGGTCTCAGCAACTTAGTGAGACCTTGTTTCAAAATAAAATAATAACCTTAGTCTGGGAGTGTAGCTTGGAGGTAAAATAGTCCTGGTTCAATCCCACAAAACTCAAGAGTTTTGTGTAGTTTAAAACTTTCTTTGACACATTTATCAAATTTCCTTCCACTAAGTGTGTACTAATGATAGTCCTACTAATCTCAAGAAATCCCTGTAAACTTGAAAAAGAAAAATAACATTTTATTAATTCTTCGATTTCTTTTTATTTCAAGTGAGACTGAATTTTGATAGAAAAAATCTTAAAAAGCTATTATAGTAATACATGCATGTGGTCCCAGGTGACTGTCTCCACAGGCTCCTTCCCACCCACAGGCTCCCAGAGGCAACGGATTCTTTTGCTATTTCTTCTGGTGGTTGCTTCCATAGGGCTAGATGATCCAGCCTCTGTTTATTTTTTTAATGAATTTTAGATAGTTTCAATTGGCTTTCTGTTATGATACATAATTCCTTTTCCTTCCATATTTTGAACATAAATATTATTTTACAAGGTTTTTTAATTGATTAGTTATAAACTTTTACATTTTTTTGTCCCATTAACCAGAATCTATTACTTCCTGTTTTCTTGGTATAGAACTTGAGATTAGAAGTAAATTTTTTTTTTTTTTTTTTTGGTGGTACTGGGGTTCCTGGAAGTCCTTCTACCTCCGGACTACACTCTCAGACCTATTTTTACATTTTTATTTGGAAACAGGGTCTCCTAAGCCAGCACGCGCGGCTGGCTTCGAACCTGCGCGATCCTCCTGTCTCCCCCTCCCAAGCACGGAGATTACAAGCGTGCGCCACCACGCCCGGCTTCTACATGATCTCTAAGAAACGTGTAACTATACTGCTTGGAGAGATGCACTAACATTAGTGAGTGATTATGATAAAGTAGATCTCTTTTTCACGTGATGAAGGTAGGTATCACACAAAGTTCTCATTGGGGTTGGCATGTTAGTGTCCGAATGTAGGACGAGGAGTGGCAGGATGACTAGTACTTGAGGAATAGCATTTTTCCTTGCTCCCATGGGTAATTCTTTTCGTCCATCCTCAATAAAAGAAGAGGTCGAGAGTGAATCATGACTAAGTAAATGAGATTCTCAGGGGGAAAAAAATGTGATTTTTGTATTATTTCCTGATGGCCTGGGTTAGTTTAGGACAGAACTTAGTGAGCCCGTGGTTGGTGGTGCCAATGGCTCTCCTCAGATGTTAGATGTCTTAAATATGCTTCAGAAGTGGCTGCTTCTTATTCCTTTTGGAATCTGCCAAAGCCTTCGTCTGCACACAAAATAGGCCCTGACTCACAAAAGTGACCGAGGGCAATCTGTAACAGACCCATGGGGATCATAAAATGTTATTCTCCTCATAACTCACCAAACTCAAGCTTCTCCAGAGGAAGAAGAGATAGGATCAGAAGGTAGATGAAACAACACAGGTTAAGCTGAATCTTTATGTATTTTATTTACAAATTTTTAAATAGTCTATAACGATGTTTATTTATTTTTTCTTTTGGTACTGGGGATCGAACCCAGGGACATTTTATCTCTGAGCTATATTCCCACTTTTTATTTTTCTCTCTGAATTAGAGTCTCAATAAGTTGCTGAGGCTGGCCTTGAACCTGCAATTCTCCTGTCTTAGCTTCATTATAAGTACTAGGATATTAGCCCTCTATATGTATGTGTGTATAACAGCTACTAAACTCCATTAAAATGATGTAAGATTTTAAAATACTTAGAAGTAATGCATATTAAATATTTCTTCAAGCTTCAAGTTATATGCTTCTAAATCAAAAGCAAAAAATGTTTAATAGAACGTCACTTTTTTGCTATGAAAAAAAAAAGTACTGGGATTACAGACATGCACTACCACACCTGGCTAATGATGTTTATTTTTATTATAAAATGTGTGACACACAGAATATGTGAAACATGTTTGTAAGTTCTAAAGCATAGTAATACAACGAACAGCCATACGCTCATCATTCAGGTTAAAAATCAGGACATCGTCGATAACCTGACACTTCCCACATCCTTTTCTCTCTTGTCTCTGCCTTTTCCCTCAAAGGTAAAATGATTCTGGATTTTGGCTTATTATGTTAGTTTTCAAAAACTTTTTTGTTGGTGAAAAATAACATTTAGAAAAGGACATCTATCACAAATTACAGCTTAATAAATTATTATAATAAAAAATGTCCATGTGGTTACATCATAGGTCAAGAAACAGAAACTTTCAAGAGCTTCGGAAGGCTGCCTGAGCCCCTTCTTGGTTATAATCTTCTGTCTCTCCTCTAAGGATAACTATTAACTTTATTTTCTTTTTGTACTGGGAATTGAACCCAGGGGCATTCTACCTCTGAGCGAAACTCCCAGGCCTATTTTATTTTATTTTATTTTATTTTATTTTATTTTATTTTATTTTATTTATTTTTGGTGGTACTGGGGTTCCTGGAAGCCCTTCTACCTCTGGGCTACACTCCCAAACCTATTTTTATATTTTGGAAACAGGGTCTCTTAAGCCAGCGCGGCTGGCTTCGAACCTGCGCGATCCTCCTGTCTCCGCCTCCCAAGCGCGGGGATTACAAGCGCGCGCCACCACGCCTGGCCTTATTTTTTATTTTGAAACAAGATCTCACTAAGTTTCTGCCAGCTAAGTTGCAGAGTCTGAGGGCCTCGCTAAGTTGCAGTCTTAGAACCTGTGATCTCCCTGTCTCAGCCGCCCAAGAACTGGGATTAGAGGCGTGGGCCACCACATCTGGCTACGATTAACGTCTACAGCAGTCATCTACTTGCTTTTTCAGTTTCGCCACCAACGTATGCATCCTTAAATATTATTCTGCAATTTTGTCTGTTTATAACTCTATGAAAGAGATCATCAAATATGTACTTTAGGGGCTGCATATTTTGCTGCAGATTGGTTTTCTTTGCTGTAGACTTTAATATTGTATACAATGATTGATTGGCATCTGGAATGTGCCTCATTTTTTGGATATTATTATTATTTGCAGTACTGGGGATTGAACCCAGGGGAATTCTACCTTCTCAGATACACACCCAGCCCTACTTTTTTATTATTCATTTTGAAACAGGGTCTCACTAAGTTGCTGAGGCTGGCCACAAATCTGTGATCCTCCTGTCTCAGCCTCCTAAGTACTGGGATTACAAGTGTGCACTACCAATGCCTGGCTTCTTTGATATTATACCAGTGTGATTAAGCAGCACAAGGCACACATGTGTATCTATTATATAGAGTATATATGATATAATCAAAAGTGAAATCATTTAGTCATAGGATAGGCATATCTTCAATCTGAATAAACAATGATAAATATTTTCCAAGAGAGAACAAATTTAATTCCTCCAAGAGTAAGTAAAAGCCTCATTTGCCCACATTATTGTTAGCATTTGATTTTGCCGCATTTAAAATTTTAGCCATCATGCTATATGTATAGTAAGATATGTATTTCAATTTTTTAGAAACTTTAGCACTTTTCCATATATTGATTGGCCATTTGCATTTTAAGTCCCTTCCCACTTTTTTTTCTGAGAGGTAATGGGGTGGATCGGTGCTGGGGATCGAACCCAGGGCCTTGTGCATGCTAAGCACACACTCCACCACTGGGCTACATCCCCAGTCCTACCCTTCCCCATTTTCTCTGTCTTCTCTAGTTGCATCTATTTTTTTTTTAACTTTTCTAGCACTTACTGAGAAAAGTGTTGAAATCCCTCTTTATGATCTGAATATATTTATGTTTGTAATATCACCCAGTTTTCTTCATATGTGATTGAGGACATGCTAAGCACATACACATTGATATTTGTTAGGTCTTCTCAGTGAATTCAAACTTCTCATTATGAATTGGCCCTTCTCATATCTAGTATTAACTGCACTACTACAATCTTTTCTCTCAGATAGTAAAGTGATAGTAAAATGGCAATATTTACTTTCTTTTGATTTGTGCGTATTATCCTTTCCAAAAATTTTGCTTTCAATCTTCTGCATTAATTTTTAAATATGTTTCTTTTAAACACCATATAATTGATGTTTAAGATTTATTATGACAATAGTTCTTTAAACTGGAGCATTGTCCAATTTTATATTATTCTTGATCCATTTTGCTAACATTGCTGTGTTAGTTTGTATTTCTACTTGTTATTCTATACTTTCTTCTACTTTTTTTTTTTACATATTTTAGATTGATTACTTTTATCTTTTGTTTTTTTGTGGGGTTTTTTGTGGTACTGAAGATTTAACCCCGGGGGCATATTACCTCTGAGCTACATCTCCGGCCTGATTTTATTCTTTATTTTGAAACAGGGTCTCACGAGGCTGCTGAGGGCTTCATTAAGTAGCTGAGGCTGATCGTGAACCTGGATCCTCCTGTCTCAGCCTCCCAAGTACTAGAATTACAAGTGTATGCCACCAAGCCTGGTGGTTATTTTTATCTTTGAAAATTTAAAAGTCATCCTACTTTATCTTACTAGTTTTGAAGACATATATTCTATATCTATTCTTTTACAAGTAGCTTTAGTAATGATACCATGAATTCCTGACAGACTGAAGTGTGATGCCAAGATTATACTCTCCTCTCATAAATAGTTTAGAACATGGAAACTTTAATTCATTTCTGTGTCATATGCCACATATTACTCACTATATTACTTTTTATTTCATGCAATATTTATTTAGACTTATCCATATATTTACTACTCTCATTGTTTTTCATTTTTTGTGGCATCTCTGAATTTGCTTCTGCAATAATTTACCTTCTGTGAAAGCATCTGTGGAGTTCACTTAGTGGGCATCAACTAGAAGTAACTCTTTCCAGTTATTTTTTTGTCCAAAAGTATATTTAGTTCATTAATTAACTTTCATTCTTCAAGAAGCATGTAATATTCTGTTGGAAATTATTTTCCAACAGAATTTTATATGCTTTTTATTATTTTTAATGTTTTTAAAAATTATTTTTCCAATGAAAAAATAATTTCATTGTCTTTGAATTCCACTGATGGTGGTAAGTCATTCCAAATAAAGTGTCAGTCTCACTAGAACTTTTGAAAAAAAAATAAGCCTTTTTTTCCTAAATGATTTAAAAGATTTCTCTTTGTCTTTGGTTGTTTGAAGTTTCATAAAAGTGTATGTAGTTGCATTTAAAAATTTTAAATTATTCATCCTGCAAGCCAGGCATGGTGGCGCACGCTTGTAATCCCAGCATTCGAGAGGCTGAGACAGGAGGATTGCAGTTTGCAGACAGCCTCAGCCACTTAGTCAGGCCCTTTGCCACTCAGTGAGACCCTGTTTCAAAATAAAGAATAAAAAATAGGGCTGGGGGTGTAGCTTGAAGGTAGAATGCCCCTGGGTTCCATCCCCAGTACCGCCAAAAAAAAAAAAAAAAAAAAAATCATCCTGCTTAGAGCCCACCCAATTGTTGCATTGTTTCATCAAATTTTTTGTTTTACATTTTGTCTTTCCTCTCTTTCTGGGAATTAAACATTTGTTAGTTCTCACTGAATCTCTCTGTCTCATATTCTCTATTTTTTGTCATGAATAAATTTATATAACATTTTATAATAATGATTTTCTCCTCTGATTGGAACAATTTTGTTTTTTATATTTAATATTTTCAATTTATTTATTTATTTATTAAATTTTAATTGGTGCATTGTAGTCCTACATCTTAGTGGGGTACAAGAAGGTGGAGGTTATCCTTTTTTTGTCTGCAAAAGTTTCTTCTAACTTCTCTTTCTTTACACTTGTCCTAACTTTGCGACATTTAATCTGCTCTTCAGCCTATTCATAATGTCCAATGGAGCTCTTAATGTCAATTCCACAATTTCTTTTTATTTTCAATCCATATAACTTTTTAAATAGTCTCTGGATTAGTTACCTATTTGGATTAGTTACCTAGTTTTGGGTTAGTTATCTATTGCTACATAATAAATCACCCCCAACTCAGCCACTTAAAGAGACAAACAATTGTTATCTCACAATTTTTCGTAGCTCAGAAAGTTGCATAAATTTATCCGAGTCCCTCTGGTCCCCAGCCTCTCACAAGGCAACAGTAAAGAGTTTCACATGGGTCTCACGTCATCTCAAGACTCTACTGAGGACTGACCCACTTTTAAACTCACTGGGGTCTCTATTTCAGTCCTGAGGTTGGCTAGACGCTGGCTGGAGACATCAGTTTCTTGCCGTGTGGATCTTTCTCTCTAAGGTAGTCCACTACATGGCAGCTTTCTTTCCCCAGAGCAAGGGTTCTAGTCGAGAGCAAGAACACAGGCCAGCCACAAGACAGAGGCGCAGAGCCTAGGCCCAGCTGCCAAACTGTATGACTTTTGCCACATTCTGTTAGTCAGAAGTGAGTTTCTAGGTCCAACCCACACTCAGGGAAAGGAATTGCTCAGGGCAAGTATTACAGATATGAGGAAGTGGGGATCATCTATCTCAGGTTCCACACCAAGATTTGGGGCTTGACATCACCATAAACACAGTCATTTTACAGTCTGTGTTTAATGTTCCTAAATTTCTGTAGAAATTTAGGTACATTTATGTTGCCTATTATTTCTGCCAGTTACATTTCGTGGCATCTTTTCTCCTTGAGTGTCTGATTATCTTTAATTATGTGGGCTATCTTATAACTCAAAAGTTATTTGGAGAAATAATTTGAGATCACAAAAAGATGTCGCCTTTCTCTAAAGAGTATTTTAAAAATAGATCTACAATTATTGCCTCTTGGTTAAAATTTAAAAATGTTGCCAGGCTTGGTGGCACACGCTTGTAATCCCTGTGTTTGGGAGGCAGGGACAGGAGGATCACGTAGGTTCGAAGCCAGCCTCGCTGGCTTAAGAGCTCCTCTTTCCAAATAAAAATATAAAATAGGTCTGGGAGTGTAGCCCAGAGGTAGAAGGGTTCCATCCCCAGTACCACAAAAAAAAAAATTAAAAATGTTTTTGTTAGATTATGATGATATGATGGAGAACTAGTAATTTGGATTTGTCTTTATTTTAGTTTGAGGCTTGAGATTTTCTGTTACTCAGATAATGTGAAACTGGTTCACAGTCCATGTGAGGGCTTGTTTCTAGTTTATTTTCCTACATAAGATACAGACTTTCCATGTTTCCATCCAAGAGGTGAGGGAATTGTTTTCTAAGATACCCACTCTTTATGGCCTTGGATTTTGACTCTTACTCTAATTTTAAAAATTTCTCCCAAGCAGGACTCTGTCTTTTACTTAACACTCCTAGACTTATAAATATCCCCAGGCCCAAAGTAGCCCAAACTGTAGGCTCACTTTCCTGTATTCCTATCTTCTCCTAGATCTTGATCCAGTAATTTTTCTACCATCTTGTTAGCTCTTTGATGCTCAAAGAAAATTAAAAAATATTTTATCACTTATTTTCATCTGCCTTCCATGGGAGGGTTGGTTTGTAAACCCAGCGTACCATGCAGAAGGGGAAGCCCTAGTTGGCTTTTCTCAAAGTTTTATTACACCGGCTTGTATTTCTAAACAAGATGCCATTTAAATTCCTTTTTTTATGATTATTAAAAATTTTCCATGGTATGTGTTGTTCTGAAAATTCTCAGTCTCGTCCTGTTGATGTGTGTGGGTGGGACTAGTGTGTTCATTTTCACCAATTTTGATCTCTGTTATGTGAACATACTACATTGCATTTACCAATTCTCCTATCAGTGGATATTTTGATTATTTTTAGTTTATTTGATATTATGAACAGTGTTATAACTCATTTTATAACATTTAGCTGGGTGCGGTGGTGCACACTTGTAATCCCAGCATTTGGAAGGCTGAGACTGGAGGATTGCGGTTTGCAGAGAGCCTCAGCTACTTAGCAAGGCCCTTTGCAACTCAGTGAGACCCTGTTTCAAAAATAAAGAGACTAAAAAATAGGGCTGGGGGTATAGTTTGGAGGTACAATGCCCCTGGGTTCTATCCCCAGTACCACACACACAAAAATAAAAAATTATAACATTTAACAAACATTTTAAATATTTTTAAGCAAATGGGGCATCTCCTTTTTTAGGGTTCTTGGCTAGTGGATTTTTTTTTTTTTTTTTTTTTTTACTGGGGGTGGAACCCAGGGGCATTTCTACCTCCGGGCTACACTCCCAGACTTATTTTATACTTTATTTGGAAACAGGGTCTCACTAAGTTGCTGAGAACCTCTCTAAGTAGCTGAGGCCGGCTTTGAACCTGTGCGATCCTCCTGTCTCCGCCTCCCAAGCGCGGGGATTACAAGTGAGTGCCACGGCGCCTGGCACTAGTGGATTGTGATGAGTGAAGTCCAAGGACTAGAGAAGAGTATAGAAATATGAAAGTTTATTTTAAGTCAGGAAAAGATAGAAGTCAAATAGCTTCCTCCTCAAAGAGGAAGGAAAAGAGTTAGTTAGGGAGAGGGCTTTTAAACCTTCCTGAGATTTTCTGTCTGTTTTCCTTGGAATGGTCAGAATTGGGTTTTGGGGAGCCAATGACTTTTGTACAATATTGATTTTTATTTTTAATTTGAATTTTTATCTATGGGCTGGTCAGGGCCCTGATTCTCTGGCACCCACCAGTCTCTCACTTTCCTGCTAACTTCCCCAAATTCACAAAAAAGAGAAGGATGCAGGTGGACACTTTAATCCTTCCTGTTTGCAGGTCCTCTGCCCTGCCTCGAATGGAGAGATGTAGCATGTTCGAGAGTAAGGAGGCTCCAGATTGCAAAGGTGTCTGTTTCCTCCAAATTCACTCACAGATTTCACTCCCACAAATAAAAACCCAAGTGAACCTGTACAAACTCATCATTGTGTATTCTAGTGGAATAATTTTATATCCCAGTCAAATAATCAGTTCTGTCAAAGATAAGAAACCATCGGGTATCACTATAGTTGGGCGTGGTGGTGCACGCTTGTGATCCCCGCACTTGGGAGGTGGAGACAGGAGGATGGCGCGGGTTCGAAGCCAGTCTTGCTGGCTTAAGAGACGCTGTTTCCAAATTTAAAAAAAAATATAAAAATAGGTCTGGGAGTGTAGCTCGGAGGTAGAAGGGTTCCATCCCCAGTACCACCAGCTGTGTGTGTGTGTATATATATATATATATATATATATATATATATATATATATATATAATCACTATAAGCTTTCTTGTTAATTGCAAAGGAAATCATCTTCTTTTACAATGGAAAGATCTTGCAGTCACTCTCTTAACCAGG
The DNA here is from genome assembly GCF_963383645.1 of Muscardinus avellanarius. Taxonomy (NCBI): domain Eukaryota; kingdom Metazoa; phylum Chordata; class Mammalia; order Rodentia; family Gliridae; genus Muscardinus; species Muscardinus avellanarius. The sequence goes on along the minus strand of NC_137801.1, from coordinate 25,834,267 downwards.
GAGCAAACATATCATCAGTAATGGTGGGATAGGATGATGATGATTTGTCTTAACCTGGCTCATGATGAGATGCAGCTTGGAGAACCCAACATTATAAAGTATTTGTGCCTAAAGTACTTGACTTGAATTTAACCAAGCTTTCAAGCCTGATTGCGTATTCAGAGGAAATATAAGAGATAAGAAGAAAAGTTAAATAACACTCTTTAGAAATGTACAAATCCAGAATATAGAGCTACAAAATGTCAATGCCATAAAAAAATTGTGAGAGGATGATTCTAGAATGCAAGAGGCTTAAGAGACATAATAATCAAATATGACATGTGCACCGTAACTGAATCCTGGTACAAAAAGCATACTAATTTCTAGAAACAATTTTTGATAATTGTGTTTACATGTGGGTTGTTGATTTTCTTAGTTGTGATAATGGTGTTGTAGTTATAAGGTTAAAGGCTTTTTTGGAAAATTAACACAAATATTTATTTATTTATTTATTTATTTATTTATTTATTTATTTATTTATTTATTTTTCGGGTCTGGGGATGGAACCCAGGGGCATTTGACCTCCAAGCTACATCCCCTGCCCTATTTTTTTATTCTTTATTTTGAAACATGGTCTCACTAAGTTGAGGAGACCCTCACTAAGTAGCTGAGGTTGTCCTCGAACCGTGATCCTCCGGTCTCAGCCTCCCAAATGCTGGGATTGCAAGCGTGCGCCACCACGCCCGGCACACAAATATTTAAAAAAGAAATAATATAGTGTTTATTATTATCAAATAATTAGAAATATAATCTCTACAAATATACTCACATATTTAAATCAAGCAAGTATGACATTGTGATCCAGTTTTTGCCTCTTTGTGGGTTCTTGGCCTGTGAAATTCAAAGAATGAAGTTGAAGGACCATAGAAGGGTGGGTGTGGGGGTATGAAATTTTATTTTAAGTCAAAGGAAGATAGAATATAGAAAGACAAAACTCTTCGCATGGGAGAAGGGTCCTTACAAGAGAGTGACCACTGAAGTTTTGAGGAGGCGAGCTTTTATCCTGTCTTGTGGTTCCTATCTGCTCTCTTGTGATGGTCAGAATTGGGTGTCGAGGACTGGGTGTTTGGGCCCAGTTTTGAATGTCTACCTTGCAAGTTGGCAGCTGTTCTGATCTTCTGGTGTCATTTGTCTGCCTCTTCCCTCCTTTCCCCTTTGCTCATGCTTGGGATTGATGTACCCCAGCATTCTTCTGAATGTGGCCTACAAATAGGCTGAATTCTTGTATCAGTTCACCCATGACCTCTGTATCTATTAACCTTTCCCATTTCTGTTCCCTTCACACTTGGTTTCTTTTAGCCCTTTCTGTTTCTACGTCCTTTGCCCTAAACTGCCCACTGTTCATAGATCCTCAATAGAATAATAATTTTTATTGAAATTAGATTGTAATTGTATGGTGATCATTGCACTATTCTTTCAACTTTTTTGTGTTTAAGAAATAAAATGTAGCTGAGCGTGGTGGTGCACACTTGTAGTCCCAGCATTTGGGAGGCTGAGACAGGAGGATCGCAGTTTGTGGACAGCCTCAGTTACTTAGTGAGGCCCTTTGCAATTCAGTGAGACCCTGTTTCAAAATAAAGGACAAAAAATAGGACTGGGGGTGTAGCTTGGAGGTAGAATGCCCCTCAGTTCCATCCCCAGTACCGCAAAAAAAGAAAAAAAGAAAAAATATATAAACAGGAAGATCTTGTTGCTACACATACAACAGAATAGGAAAGCAAATGAAAAATATTTATAAAAACTTATAAAAATTAGTAAAAAAAAAAGGTTAACACAATAGGAAAGAAGGTAAAAGATGTGAATTTTTTTTTTTTTTTTGTGGTACTGGGGTTCCTGGAAGCCCTTCTACCTCCGGGCTACACTCCCAGACCTATTTTTACATTTTCATTTTGGAAACAGGTCTCCTAAGCCAGCGCGCACGGCTGGCTTCAAACCTGCGCGATCCTCCTGTCTCTGCCTCCCAAGCGCGGGGATTACAAGCGTGCGCCACCATGCCCGGCAAGATGTGAATTTTTTAATTTTTATTTTTTGCGGTACTGGGGATTGAACCCAGGGGCATTCTACCTCTAAGCTACACCCCTAGCTCTATTTTATTCTTTACTTTGAAACAAGGTCTCACTAGGTTGCAGAGGGTCTCTTCTAAGTAGCTGAGGCTGGTTGTGAAGCTGCAATCCTCCTGTGTCAGCCTCTCAAGTACTGGGATTACAAGTGTGGACCACCACGCCTGGCAGATGTGAATTTATTGACAGGCTGAAAGAAGTTGAATGAACATTCGTTGATTGCACAATGTTTCACTGAGTGTTTCTGTTGAGGCCAAGCTAAGGACAGCAGTAAACAAAGCTGATGAGTAGTCTTGTCCTTGAATGACTACACTTTGGTGGGAAACACTGGTAAAGAGAAATAATAAGTCAATACAAATAACACAAATGAACTTTGAGTCAATGTAGTTTGGTGGAATATGTGCAGGCTCTGTAGCAACTCTTGGATACAATCCCAGCAACAATTCTGACGAATTCTGGCACCTTGTGCAAATTCCTTAAATTCTCTACGCTTCCATTTCTTCTGGAAAATGGCAATAACCATAGCACTTATTGCATATGGTTGCTAATAAAATTAGATGGGATGGCACACACACACAAAGCACTTAGCATGATGTCCGGCACATAATAATCACCCAATAAACATTAGATCATCTTCTTTTAAGTCGTTGATTACTCTTAATAATCCTGCCTAGTGTTCACCCTTTGTCCCACTGGTGCTGGATACTCTGGACTCTCTATCCTCTGTCACACACACACACACACACACACACACACACACACACACCAATGGAGAAGAAAATTGAGTGAGTGTTTCCATAGGGAGAAGAAAGACTAGAGAAAACAATGTCCCCAGGAATGTCAACTTTTAAAGGACGAACAGGGCAGAGAATCACATAGAAGATTGTTCATAGAAGACACTGAACAAGAGCAACCCGTGCCAACTGCCAGCGTGTGGCTGGGATGGAAGGGAAGGAAGGGCTTCCAGGGGCGTTGACCGGGGCCCCTGCTGCTGAGCGTCTAGTCAGATGAGGACTCACAAATGCCTCTGGGTTTAGCAAGAAGGAGTTTGTTTGTGCTTTGATGAAAACGGCTCTACAGAGCTGGGGCTGAATGGTCGTCCCAGCTTTCACAAAACACTTGTTTTAAACTTCTCTATCTTTTACCCCTTTCTCTTTGCTCAAAGTACTAACTCTTTAATTCAGAAAAAGAGGGCCAAGTTAAATAAATATTTCAATTTTAAGTAGGTGCTATGCTACCAAAGTACAGCGTGTTAGGAATGTTCTAAATGTTTTAAATCCAGAACACTTCCACCTGGGACATGTTCTAAGAGTTCTGGCCCCCGAAAGTGGCAAAGCGTCACGGGCAGAGTGAGGGAGGCGTGGGGGAGGCCTCACGGGCAAGGAAGCTGCTCTCCCTCAGCGTGGGTGCTGGGCACACAAATGTTAGTGTTTCTTTTCTTTCTTTTTGTACTGGGGATTGTACCCAGGACTGTTCTACTTCCAAACTACACCCCAGCCCTTTTTGATTTTTGATACAGGGTCTCACTAAGTCTCTGAGACTGGTCTCAAGCCTGCGAAACCTCCTATCTCATGCCATCATGCTGGCTCTTTTATTCCAACAGTAATTACTAATATCTACTGTACAAAAGTCACACACTGTCTTTTACAATATCACCTAGCTACAGGTTGGCTGAGAAAGGATTAAGGGGACCACGTGGTTCCAGGAGGCTGCACTGAGAGCCAGGGTACAGAGCAGAGAGAAACGCAAAAGAGTCACCGAAGGTGCTCTTGATAGAAACTCGGGGTGTAGGGCATCTGGAGCACAGTTTTCTTGGCCAGGCCCCGGGAACAGAGGACCAGCAGGTTTGAAGTGGGTCTCATCAAGTAGGGAGAGGGAGCTGAGCTGATGCCTGGGGACAGAGGTAGAGGTTTGTCAGCTGTCAGTCTCATGACACTCTTACTGGATGGTCTGGAGACTGGCTGGTATGTACTATGATGACCAGTCTTGGGGGCGATCCTTCTTTTATGGGTCTCTGGTGAAGGGGTGGCTTCATTCGGTGGTCTGGTGTGTTTGATAAATTTGTGGGCCTGGTTTTTCAGACACATTGTTGACAAGCCCATGCAGCCATGGGCTTCTGCTTTGAGAAGTTTACAGGTGGCCATTTTTATTGACACAACTAATTTATTTATCAAATTTTCCCTGCAGATGGTGGTTGTTCAACTTGTACAAATGAGGTAAAGTGTCACTTTACTTTGGCACCTGGACTCAAAATAGAACAACTCATGGCAAAGTACTCCTTCATTAAATGGAGTAACTCAGGGTTGGGCACAGCCTGAAAGCCACGGTTGTGTCCACCATGGAGTAACTCAGAACAGGGCACAGCCTGCTCTTCACACCTATGGAAGCAACACAAGGAAGCTCAAGTTTTCCTGTGGAATTTGGGTTTTTGAGATGCTTCACGATGGGAGGCACACATCTCCAAAAGCTCACGTGGTGACATCCTGTCCTGGGGACATACTTCCCTCTGTGTCTGGAGCACACAGCTGCCACTCAGCCTACTGTCAGAGACCGGGAGGCCAGAGGCTGGTGCTGGAGGTAGAGCTCCAGGCAGGTGGAACTTCACGTCTGGGGAGCTGAGGCAGGATCATCTGGAGAGAGGAAGGCTAGATGGTGGACAGGTAGAGGAATACAGCGAGTGGAAGATGGTCAAAGCGAAGGGTCTGACAAATGATACCCTCACCTCCGGGAGGCCAAACTGAAGACTTTAATCCCTGAAGACAGAAACAGGGCCCATCTCAGGTCCCAGAGGACCTGGACCATAGCTGGGAAACACTGGACATAGTTTGGAACAGGATGCAGCTGAGCTGGCTCAGTGGAGCATCACGGTTCTGTTGCATGAAACTCTACAGTCCTGACTGGAGAGAGTCAGCATCAGAGCCTAGGAAGAAGGAACCAGATGATGGAGTCAGGTGGAGAGGGAGAAGCAGGGGTCCAGGGGCAGAGGAGTCACTGAGGCTCCTTAGGCACCTGGCTGTGCCGTGCGCCATGCGAGAGGCTACGGTAGGACCATGTCTCCAAGGAGAGCACTTGGGAGGAACCCTGAGAAAGTGTCACCCGGGGACGTGTGTTATTCTGTGACTGTTGCCATCCTGAAGTGCGCATCTTAGGGTTACACGGGAATGTGAGCGTTCTCCAAAGTGCAGTGATGCGCTCAGGCCACCCTCGAGCAGCACCATGAGCTGGAGAAGTTCAACGGCCCCTGACATGTTGAAAGTCCCCGGTAAAGGCGCTAAAGGAAAATGTGAATGTTTGAGAACTGACTGCTTTCTTTAGCCTGGAATTCCGATTTCTGTTCCAAATCCATCTTCAGCCTAAACTGTTACAAATGGGAAAGCTGACACGCGGAGCCTCTTCCTGGACTCAAGCTGAACAAAAGCAAGAGCAGCCAAAAGTCTCTAAAGGGAAGGAGTAGCTACGTCTTTCATAATCCAAATGCTGCACCGCCGAACCTCAAATACACAGAGCTGGCCAAGGAGCAGCAGGATTGATGTAGGGGTTGCTTCACTTCCAGGGAAGGTGTGGGTGCCAGGGGCAGGCAGCCAGCAGTCCAGCAGATGGGCAGCAGAGAGGCAGGAGCAACCATCTAGTGCTCTTTCCCAGACTGGCCTCTTTGGGACAAGATCCCTGGGGGTGGGGTGATTCAGATTCCCAGTTCTCTCTCCTGCTGCTGTTGGCAATATCCATATAATGGCCCTGGGATGTTTTAGCAAGCATGTTTCGGAACCATTGGTACAGAGGAAAGGATCTTAAATAGAAGACTTGACCCATTGGTCTAATCCTCTCCTGGCCTTCTGAAAATGTTTGCTCTGAGTTGTGTCTGATAATTTCTATCCATGCTGTGACCTCAGTCTCTGCGGTAACATGTGGGGATCTTTGATGGAAACAGAATGTTGTAACTCAGAGGACTCTTTCAGAGGCCGGGGAAGGGCACATCAAGTGCCAGCTACTTTGTACATATGGCACTGCACATCTTTTCTTTCTTTTCTTTTCCTTCCCCTTGCTTGCCCTTCTTCCTTCTTTCCTTCTTTCTTCCCTCCCTCCCTCTCCTCTTTCCTTCCTTTCTTTTTACTGGGAATTGAACCTGGGGGGCCTACCTCCAAGCTACATCCCAGTCATTTAATTAATTAATTAATTCATTCATTCATTTATATTTTGAAATGGGGTCTTGCTAAGTAGCTGAGGCTAGTCTTAAACTGCCATCCTCCTATCTCAGTCTCCCAAGGACTGGGATTACAGGTGTGCTGCACCATGCCTGGTTCCCTGGTGTACATTTTTACATGCATGATCTCCTTTATTTCTCTCGACAACCTCAGGTAGGTAAAACAGGAGGAAAATGAGACTCGCATAGATCAAGTTAACTTTTTCCTGATTACACACTTGAAAAGCATTAGAGCTAAGATTTATTTGAACATTGTTTGAGTGACATTAAAGCCTTCCCATTGACACTTACCTTACATTGCCTTTGAGATCAGCAAGATACTTTGGTTTGGGGAGGAGGAACCAGCACACAGAGGCACCAAGCAACTTGCAGGGAGTCACACCGAGTCCGGGGTGGGTCTGGATGTGGTCCTGGGAAGCCCTGTGTCCTTTACTGGTGCTCTTTCTTTCAAGCCATGCTGGCACCTTGTTGGACTTGAAAACTGCAACCCTGCACGCTGCCCCATGTAGGTCTCCTTCAGGGGCTCCGCCCGGCAGCCTGAGGCACGGTCTGCACTTCCTGGCTCACCTGGCAGCCCAGGGAGGCAGGTCTCTTGGCCCAGAGCACAGTGCTTTTATTATCTGCCCCTTGTTTACCATGTCCATACTGAGAACAACTAAGAAAGTCACATCAAAGCGATTATGGCTTAGATCTTTTAGATGCATTTTCTTCTTTTAAAGTTTCTTGGGAAGCAGTTTTAATAGTTGACTGTGAAAACTTACCTTGTACTCATTAACATGGCCGGCGGGGTGGGGAATGTGGCCAGGTGACTGCCTATGACAGACAATTCAGTGGGCAGCCAGTGTGCGCTGTGGAGCAGTCTGTGTTCTCTGATATTTTGAAGAAAGGCAGCCACCTTCCGGTCATGATTTGGGCCCAGCTGCCTCAAGACACCCCAGGGAAGAGGGAAATTGGACCTGCACACGCCTCCTCCTCCCTGGTACCTACCTCACAGCCCCAGAATGTTCTGGAAACAGGAACGCACCAAGCTTTCTTTTTTTCAAGCTTTTTCAGTAGAATGCCTTCTGCCAGAGATGCATTCCTGATTTGCTCACTACTCAACTCCGGTTCCTTCTCTAAGGCCAAGTTCAAGCTCAGTCTCCTTCATGAACGGTTCTGTGTCCCTTGCATGGAATCGGTGGCTCTCCTGCTCAGCCATCTTGTGCTCACCACCACTTACACTGTACCCATGAATGAACTTTGCCTCCATTTCTATCTTAGCTGCAAGACTGGAAGTTCCTTATAGGCCAAGACTTCTGTCCTCATCTTGTCTTTCCTTAGTTCTTAGCTCTGGACCTTCTAGGGTCAACATGGATCATTAAGGATGGCACAGTGGACCTCCCAATGCACGGCCATCATTAAAACACTTCAGTGGCCTTCAACTCCCAGCACCTTTCTGAGACCTTCAAATTGGAAGAATCTTATGGTTACTCTCCTCTCAGCTCTCAGCTTCCCCTCTCCTTTTGGAGGCCCTGCTTGGGAGAAACCTGTCACCTTTTAGAGCATGTGGTTAAGTGCTGAGGCCTAAAGAGATTCTGCTTTAGTGGGGTGGGGTGGCATGTGCTTGTAATCCCAGTACTTGGGAGGTTGTGGCAGGAGGATCACAGGTTTAAGGCCTGCCTCAACAACTTAGTGAGACCCTGTTTCAAAAATAAAAAATAAAATAGGGCTGGGGATGCCTGTGGGCATCCTAGGAGGTGGTGTTGTTACAACTCAAGCCTGGTTCCAGAGCAGAACACAGCACATCTTATATATTTAGACCTCTGTTCTGTATCTCGCAGGCATAAAATATGGGAGAGCTAACAGGGAGAGGAAAGGACTCAGTTATAGGGGGCCTCCCAAAGTGATGCTGGATGCTAATCATGAGGTGCTTATGGGTGGATATATGCATTACTCATTGGGTCTGCCCTGGACAAATAGAATTCGAAAACCTCCTTCTGGGACTGGGCTCCTGGATTCTTGGACCCAGGGATACTGCTGCAAGTGTTTGTAGAAACAGCAGAACATTCCCACCGATGGTGAATGGCAGTCTAGCTTGGTGCCTGCTGCGGAGCTGTCTTCTTCCTTCCATGTAGAATCAGTGTGATTGTAATGTGCAGGCTCTCTTCACTCTGCATGTCTCCAATATACATGAATTTCCAAGAACATAATTTAGTTACAAAATGCCGGCTTCCGAGCAACATGGTTCAGATTTCAGTTCCCATGGCAGGTTAACTGTATACAATTGCATAAAGCATAAATTTTGCTGCTAGCTCTGCAATCCACAAATAACTATAGTAAACTATATACATAACAGAAGCACATCATGATCAGTGACCAGTTACATAACTTCTTCATATGTGTGTGTGTGTGTGGGGGGGTACTAGGGATTGAACCCAGGAGTGGTCTACCTTTGAGTTGCATTCTCAGACCTATTTTATTTTGAAACTTAGCTCGCTAAGTTGCTGAGGCTGGTTTGGAACCTGCGATCCTCCTGTCTCAGTCTCCCAGGTATTGGGACGATGGCATGCACCACCATGTCTGGCCCAGTTACATTACTTCTTTCAAGGTAGATCCTGAGGGTCTTTGAGGACTGTTATACAGGTAATCCAGAGACAGCAAAGGCATCTGTAGTTGTTTTGCTTCTCTCCCAATGATGTATAATACACTAAAAAAATAGAAAATTGAAACATGTACTTGAAGTTTCTTCATGGGAAGGTTTCTAATTAAAAGTTCATTTTCTTCAATAGATACCTTGCTTTAATTTTAATAAGCTTTGCTTTTCTAGGATATTATGTCATTTAAAAATTAAGATTTATTAAACATTTATGACATCTTTTTATTATTATTTTATATCCATAGAAACTCAAGAGATATTTCCTTTCACATTTCTTTAAATTTTTCCATGAATTTTGTTAAAGGTTCATCAATTTTATTAAATTAAAAAAATTTGGGTTTTCTTATTTCCTTCTGTAGAGTTATTTTTCATTTTATTAGTGTACACACTAATCTTTAGAAATGTATTTTTATTCCCTTGTATTTAATTTGCTCTATTTTCTAATCTACTGTGTCTGATATTTTACTAATTGGTTTTCAGCTTTTCTTTATACCTAATGTTAAGATTTGGGTTTGAAATGTTCTCTGCAGGCTATGTGCTAAAGGATCGTTGCCAACCTACTACTGGCTCTCTGGGGAAGTTGTGGGAATTTTAAGAGGTGGGAGCTAGTGGAAGGAAGTAAGGTCATGAGAAGTGGGTGTGCCCTTAAGCTAGGGGACCCTGGTCCCTCTCCCTGGTTCCTCTTTTTGGAGGATTTTCTAGTTATTATTTTGGTGATACTTGGATTGATTTTGTGATGTTAGTTTGCCCAGCAAATTGTGCTCTCTCTCTCCTCTCTCTCTCTCTCTCTCCCTCTCTCTCTCTCTCTCTCTCTCAATCTCTCTCTCGCTCGTGCGCTCTCTCTCTCTCATTCTCTCTCGTTCTCTCTCTCTCTGTCTCTCTCTCTTGCTCGTTCTCTCTCTCTCCTCTCTCTCTCCCTCTCTCTCTCTCTCTCTCTCAATCTCTCTCTCGCTCGTGCGCTCTCTCTCTCTCATTCTCTCTCGTTCTCTCTCTCTCTCTCTCTCCCCCCCCCTTCCCAGTCACAATGAGGTGAGTTTGCTTCACCACACACACATCCCACTATGGTGTTCTGTCTCATCAACAGAGCCCCAAACAACAGAGCCACATGACCATGGACTGAACCTCTGAGCCAAAATAAATGTCTCCTCGTAGCCAGAAATAGTGGCACATACCTAATCCCAGCTACTTGGGAGGCTGAGGCAGAAGAAGCACAAGTTTGAGGTCAGCCTGGTCAGCTTAGTGAGATCCTGTCTTAAAATAAAATTTAAAAAAATGGGGCTGGGGATATAGAATAGAAGTAAAACACTTGCTTAGCATGTGAAAGGCACAGGGTTCAATCTCCAATACTGTAGGAAAACAAAACAAGAAAAAAACACATAAAGAAACAAAAAACTTAACCTCATTCTATTTAGTTCCTGCCTTTGCATAGTTGTTATTCTATACCTTATTTCTCTCTGTGTTTTACAGTTCACAAGTTCAAACCTTATTAAGGGAGTGTTAGATTATTTAATATATGACAGTGAGATTCAAAGTGATGTACACATACATTCACACATTACTTGGTGTATTTGAAGTTTTAGTTTTTTTGTCACCAAAAGCATCTCCTTCCCCCACCTTTGCTTAGGTGGGCACTGGTAAACATTGTTGGTAAGTGAGTTTTTCTGTTTCACATTTTAAAATTATCCTGTCCATATATTTTTAAAACTTTAATTGTACACTCTAGCTCTCATTTGAGAATAGCAATTTGGCAGAGGACCTAAGTTTTATTGAGTGTATATTTGCATTTTCTCCTGCTGGTCACCATAAAATTAAGGCCCATAAAGGTTAAGGCCCTTTGAATTGTCTGTAAATCACACTAAACATATTTCTATTAGAATTTCTACGTTCACAATATGCACATCAGCAAGTTTCACAATATAGGAGATGTTAAGGAGAGAGAGGTATAACCACACAACCATAGGAGACTTCAGTACGATCTGAGATAAATCAAATGGACAGAAGTATGCTGAAATGTAGAGAATCCAAACCACATAAGCAGTAAGGCAGATCTCTTAGCTATTTTGAACCTTATATCCTAATCTTAGAGAATACATTTTCTTTTCAAGTAAGGAAGGTATATTTATAAAATTGATCATATATTAGAAAACCTTGATAATTATAAAAATAAAATGAGCACAATCAATATTATCTGACCACAGTGCCTGTATTAGTCAGGGTTCACTAGAGTAACAGAACCCACAGGACATGTATATGAGCAAAGAGGATTTATCAAATCAGCTTATAGTCCGAAGCAGTGTAGTCCCAACTGGCCACCTGCATGAAGAAAACCAGAGGAATCAGCAGCTGTGAAGTAGTCCAAGAGCAGGGCTCTCAGAATCAGGGCGGCCACTACTGCAGTCTCAGTTCCAATTGGGAAGACCGGGAAACTCCAGAGATATGATAGTGAAAGTCCAGTGTGAAGAGCTGTAGGCCGATATCTCAAATGAAAGTAGACATGCTCTGGAAGAACCACACATCCCTTCACGCCACTCTCTCCTTTTCATCCAGGTCCCACACCTATCAGAACCATGCTGCCTACATTCCGGGCAGGATTTCTCCTTCAACTTGCCATCACAGAAGTCAATCATCTCAGCATACCCAAAGTCACATAATCTTAGGTGTTTCATAATCTGGTCAGGTTGACAATACAGATTAACCATTATAATGTCATATATTAGAAATTGTTAATAAAAATTTAAAAGAGCCTATCTTCCTGAAATTAAAAAGTAAAACCCAAATCTCTCTATTAAACAACTTTTGGTCAAAAAGGAAATAAAAACTGAAACTATAAAACTGGTATAGACTACTCATGAGAACTTACTTGCCAGACTATACAGAATATAGCTAAAGCAGTTACCAGAGGAAAACATATAGCTTTAAATAGTTATATAAAGACAATTAACTAAAATAATTTAAAGAACAAGGCAATTAAAATAAAATAGAAGAAATTGACAAAGATAAAAATAAATTAATCCTAGAAAAGAAAAAACTCCAAACAAGAAATAAATAAATAAATATATTGAGTTTTTGAAAAACTGATTCCAATAAATATGGAAAGTCTGAACAGATTAATTTTGGTGGAAAAAATAGGGAAAATTGTCAAAGGGTCTTCAGCAGCTTTTCATAGGTGAATTAGGCCCAAAGACCAGGGAAGCACAAGGCAAACAACTAACATGACAGGTTGATGAACCTCAATCAAAATAAGAGAAGTGCAAATTAAAGATACATCTATCTATCATCTACCAGATTGGCAAAAATCCAAAAATTTAACAACATACTGTTATGATTTGGATCTGGCATTCCCTAAAAGCTCATGTGTTGAAGTCTGGGCTCAATGCAGCAAAGCCCAGAGGTGGCAGATGTCTGGATGTGGCCTCAAGGACTATGTCTGGCCCTCTCCTCCTCCTCTTCCTCCTCCTCCTCTTTCTTCTCTCTCTCTCTCTCTCTCTCTCTCTCTCTCTCTCTCTCTCTCTCTCTCTCTCTCTTCCAGGATGCGATGAGCTGAGCAGCTTTCCTCTGCCATGCCCCTGCTGCCATGATGTTTGTGTCTTGCAACTTGGTTATCATGGACTGAGCCTCTGAAACCCTGAGTTTAAATAGACCATCCATCCTGTGAGTTGTTTTTGTTAGATATGTTGGTCACAGCGATGAAAAGCTCACTAACACACACTCCATTGACCGGTCTGTGAAGGGGGAAGCATCAGTGGTGGGAGTGAAAACAGTACAACTACTGTGGAGGGGAATGAATATGTACTAAAACTGCACAGGGTTTTACCTTGTGATCCAGAAATTTCATTTTCAGGAATTTATTGTAAATATTCATTCAACAAATAATAAATGATACAGGTACAATATAAATAATGTTTTAATAGCACAGTATTAGAAATTATCCAAATGTTTATTAGTAGAGGGATAATTGAATAAACTATGAAGCAACCATAGTATGATTACAATGCAGACATATAAAAGACGAGAGCAATTTCTAATTGTTAATGTAGTTTAATCTGTTATATATATTGTTTTTAAAGTGATACATTAGTATGTTCCCTTTTATATAAAATGTACAGGAAAAGTGCATACATGCACATTTGTATATATTTATAAAAATATGGAAGGATAAATCGGAAATTAATAAAAGTGTTTACGTGTGGGGCATGGAGGTGTGGAATTAAGGGAACCGGTGAAGCATAGGGAAGACTTCCCTGAGAATACTTATTTTATATATAGTCTTGCTGGGTGTGGTGGCACATGCTTGTAATCTCAGGATTCGGGAGGCGGAAACCAGAGGACTGTGGTTCGCAGACAGCCTCAACTACTTAGTGAGGCCCTTCACAACTCAGTGAGACCCTATTTCAAAAAATAAAAGGACTAAAAACTAGGGCTGTGGGTGTAGCTTGGAGTTACAATGTCTCTGGGTTCCATCCCCAGTACCACACACACACACACACACTATATATATATATATACACACACATATATATTATATATATGTATATGTATGTATATATACATATGTATATATAGTCTTATATTTGGAACCATGTGACTATTTTATGTATTAAAATTAAGTAAAAGAAAAAGGAAAATCATAAGATTGAAAGAAGTGAAAAGAAATGAACTTATTTTTGTATCTAATTTCTAACAACCAAAGGAAAAAATTATTTCAAGTACTTTTATTTTTTTATTTTCTAAAATTTTCTTGGTGGTACTGGGGTTCCTGGAAACTCTTCTACCTCCGGGCTACACTCCTAGACCTATTTTTTATATTTTTATTTGGAAACAGGGTCTCAATCCAGCGAGGCTGGCTTCGAACCTGCGCCATCCTCCTGTCTGTGCCTCTCAAGCCCAGGGATTACAAATGTGCGCCAACACATCTGGCTTGGAAACAGGGTCTCTTAAGCCAGCGAGGTTGACTTTGAACCTGTGTGATCCTCCTGTCTCTGCCTCCCAGGAGCAGGGATTACAAACATGTGCCACCACGCCTGGCTATTTCAAGTACTTTTAGAACTCAGTCCTGTACTGGAACCACCAACATAAACTCATAATTTATACAAATATATTTCATAGATCTAGCAAATAACAAGGTCTTGAAGCAACGTCAACTCAGCAACAGAGAACCCCAAATGGCCAGATGTAAATTTACAAATCCCATTTGAAGTTGAGTGTGGTAGTGCAGGCTTGTAATTCCAGTATTTGGGAAGCAGAAACAGAAGGATTACAGGTTCAAGGCCAGCCTCAGCAACTTAGTGAGACCCTGTTTGAGGATAAACATAAGAAAAGTAGCTCAGAGGTAGAATGCCCCTGGTTTTAATCCCCACTACCAAAAAAAAAAAAAAAAAAAAAGGCAGCTGGTTGTGGTGGTACACACTTGTAATCCCAGCATTCAGGAGGCTGAGACAGTAGGATCATGGTTCAAGGACAGCCTCAGCTACTTAGTGAGGCCCTTTGCAACTCAGTGAGACAGTGAGACCCTGTTTCAAAATGAAAGAACAAAAAATAGGGTTAGGGGTATGTCTCGGAGGTAGACTGCCCCTGGGTTCCATCCCTAGTACTGCAAAAAAAAAAAAAAAAAAAAGTTACTAAAAAAGTTACTAAATCCCATTCCAAGCCAAGAATAGTGGTGTATGCCTATAATCCCAGTACTTGGAGGCTGAGACAGGTGGATTTATGGTATTAATCCAGCCTCATCAACTCAGTGAGTCTCTGTTTCCAAATTAAAATAGGGCTGGGGTGTAACTTGGAGGTAGATGACCTCTGGGTTCAGTCCCCAGCATCACTGACACACAATTCCATTGTGCATCCAAATGGCAGGGTACCTGGGGGAAATGGTTGATTCCAGGTATGGAGCATAGAATGCTTATGTGATCTTGGAATAACTTGTTTTGTAGAGAGCAAAAACTAATGTGGTCATGTCAGAAGGATACAGGGAAAAGAATTAAAACACAAGGAAACAGACATATTTCCAAGGTGTTAATATGAGACAATTGATTTGGTTTTTTTTTCAGCAAGAGAAAAAAGGAAAGAAGGCAGCTCTTTGCAACTAAAAAGAGACTCAGGGGGCACAGTCATCAAATGTAACATGCTTGGTTGAACATCGGCTTAAATAAATCTATCATAAAACACATTGTTGGGGGAAATTTGAATATATTATAGGTATTAGGTGATATTATTATTATTATTATTATTATTATTATTGTTATTATTATTATCATCTTGTGTTTTGAACCTAGGGGCACTCTACCACTGAGAGACACCCCCATCTCTTTTTTTTTTAATCTGCCAACAAGATTTATTTATTTACATGTAATTATTTATATATAGTATATACTATATTATTTTTTTAACAATTTTTTATTGAATATAAGTAGTATACATTTACACTATATTTGGTGCCCTCTCCCCGCCTCCCCCGTTTTCTCCCCCCCCCCCATCAATGGCTGTCCAGGTTAACCATGTCTTATTCATAATTTTACACATGTTCAGGTGTAGACCCTCATTAATCAAGATCGGCCTTTCTCCTCTCCTATCTTTCCATTAAAACTTAGCTAGTATTTCCCCTCTAATATCTGGGGTCCTACTGGTATCCTTTGTGTTTTCTAGTTTGGGCATATTAGAGGAAACATGTGTATCTTCTCCTTCTGTGCTTGGCTGATCTCACTTAACATGATGCTCTCCAGGGCTTTCCATCTTCTTGCAAATGATATAATTTTGTTCTTCTTTATGGCTGAATAGAATTCCATTGTGTGTATTTCCCACAGTTTTGCTATCCATTCATCTGTTGATGGTGATCTGGGTTGGTTCCATATTTTGGCTATTACAAATTGTGCTGCTATGAACATAGGTATGCATATGTTGCTGTATTTCTCTGAATTCAACCCCTTTGGAAAGATACCCAGGAGTGGTATAGCTGGATCATATGGTGGATCTATTCCCACCTTTCTTAGGAATCTCCACACAGATCTCCATAGTGGCTGAACTAGTTTGCACTCCCACCAACAGTGTAAAAGAGTTCCTCTTTCCCCACATCCTCGCCAGCATTTGTTGTTGTTTGATTTCTTTATGCTTGCTACTCTGACTGGGGTTAGATGGAATCTCAGTGTAGTTTTGATTTGCATCTCCCTGATGGCCAGTGATGAAGAACATCTTTTCATGTATCTATTAGCCCTTTGTATCTCTTCTTTTGTGAAGTGTCTATTTAGTTCATTTGCCCATTTCTTGATTGGGTTGTTTGTTTTGCTAGTGTAGAGCCTTTTGAGCTCTTTGTATACTCTGGATATTAGCCCCCTATCAGAATGGTGGCTGGTAAAGATCCTTTCCCATTCTGTAGGCTTCCTCTTTAGGTTATTGATAGTTTCCTTTGATGAGAAGAAACTTTTTAGTTTGATGTTATCCCACTTGTTTATTCTTGCTTTAATTTCCTGAGCTTTGGAGGTTTTGTTGAGAAAGTTACTGCCTGTGCCAATATGTTATAGTGTTGAACCTATGTTCTCCTCTACTAACTTCACCGTCTCAGGTCTAATTTCTAAGTCTTTGATCCATCTTGAGTTGATTCCTGTGTTAGGTGAGATATAGGGGTTTAGATTCATCTTTTTACAAATGGTTAGCCAGTTCTCCCAGCACCACTTGTTGAAAAGGCTGTCTTTTCTCCAGCGTATGTGTTTGGCCCCTTTGTCAAAGATTAATTGACTAAAGATGTGTGGGTTTTTTTCTGTATCTTCTATTCTAATCCACTGGTCAGTATATCTGTTTTTGTGCCAGTACCATGCTGTTTTTACTACTATTGCTCTATAGTATAGTTTGAAGTCTGGGATTGTAATGCCTCCTGCGTGTTTCTTGTTATTGAGAATTGCTTTGGCTATTCTAGGTCTTTTCTTTCTCCATATGAAGTTCATGATTGATTTTTCTAGGTCTCTGAAGAATGTCACTGGTATTTTAATGGGAATTGCATTGAACCTATAGATTAGTTTTGGCAGAATGGCCATTTTGATGATATTTATTCTGCCTATCCATGAGCACGGGAGATCTTTCCATCTTCCAAGGTCTTCTTCTATTTCTTTCTTTAATGTTTTATAATTTTTGTTGTAGAGGTCTTTTACATCTTGGGTTAGGTTTATTCCTAGGTATTTTATTGGTTTTGAGGTTATAGTGAATGGAATTGTTGTTTTTGTTTCCTTCATTGTGGGTTCGTTGTTGGCATAAAGAAAGGCCGCTGATTTCTTTAGGTTGATTTTGTAACCTGCAACTTTGCTGAATTTGTCAATCAGCTCCAGAAGTCTTTTGGTTGAGTTCTTTGGGTCTTCCAGATAAAGGATCATGTCATCTGCGAATAAGGATAGTTTTACTTCCTCTCTTCCTATGTGGATTCCTTTGATTTCCTTCTCTTGTCTGATTGCTGCAGCAAGAGTCTCAAGAACTATATTGAAAAGGATTGGTGATAGTGGGCATCCTTGTCTTGTTCCTGACTGTAGCGGAAATTCTTGCAGTTTTTCCCCATTCACTATAATGTTGGCTTTGGGTTTGCAGTATATTGCCTTGATGATGTTGATGTACTTTCCTTCTATCCCAATTTTTTGCAAAGTTTTTAACATAAATGGGTGTTGGATTTTGTCGAATGCGTTTTCAGCATCTATTGCTATGATGATGTGGTTTTTGTTCTTGGTTCTATTTATGTGGTGAATAACATGTATTGATTTGCATATGTTGAACCAACCTTGTTTTTCTGGGATGAAACCGACTTGGTCATGATGTATTATTCTCTTGATATAGTTTTGAATGCATATAGCTAGTATTTTGTTTAGAATTTTTGCATCTATGTTCATTAAGGATATTGGTCTGTAGTTTTCCCTTCTTGAGGTATCTTTATTTGGTTTGGGGATTAATGTGATACTGGCCTCATAGAAGGAATTTGGAAGAGTTCCATCTCTTTCAATTTCCCAGAACATGTTATGAAGTATTGGTATTAGTTGTTCACTGAAGGTTTTGTAGAATTCAGCTGGAAACCCATCTGGGCCTGGACTTTTCTTTGGTGGAAGAATTTTTATTGCCATTTCTATTTCTTTGGTTGTTATTGGTTGGTTTAGGCTTGCTATGTCCTCTTGGTTGGGTGTAGGAAGGTTAACTGTGCTTAGAAATCTATCAATTTCATCCAGGTTTTCAAATCTATTGGAGTATAAATTTTTAAAGTAGTTTCTGATAATATTTTGAATTTCTTCACTATCAGTGGTGATATCTCCTTTTTCATTTCTAATTTTGATAATTTGAGTTGATTCTCTTTTTCTTTTGGTTAGGTTGGCCAGGGGTTTATCAATTCTATTAATCTTTTCAAAGAACCAACTTTTTGTTTTATTGATTCTTTGAATTGTTTTTTTGTTCTCTATTTCATTTATTTCTGCCCTAATTTTGATGATTTCTTGTCTTCTGCTGGCTTTGGGAATAGACTGTTGCAGTCTTTCTAGGTCCTTTAGTTGTGTCATTAGGTTCTTTACTTGGTGATTCTCTGTCCTTCTTATGTGGGCACTCAATGCAATAAACTTTCCTCTTAGTACTGCCTTCATGGTGTCCCATAGGTTTTGGTAAGTTGTGTCTCTGTTTTCGTTTGTTTCCATAAATTTCTTTATTTCTTCCCTAATTTCTGCTCTTACCCATTCGTCATTCAATAGTGTATCATTCATTCTCCATGAATTTGAGTACTTTCTTTCGAGTTTCCTGTTGTTGATTTCTACTTTTATTCCATTGTGGTCTGAAAAGATGCATGGAATTATATTACATTTTTTGAATTTGCTGGTATTTTCTTTGTGTCCCAGAATGTGATCTATTTTGGAGAAGGTTCCATGGGCTGCTGAGAAGAAAGTGTATTCTATAGTTCCTGGTTGAAATACTCTGAAAACGTCTATTAGGTCCATTTGGTTTATGGTTTCCTTTAGTTCTAAAGTGTCTTTACTCATCTTTTGCCTTGAAGATCGATCCAGTGGTGTGAGAGGCGTATTAAAGTCTCCCAGAATTATTGTATTTGGGTCTACTTGGGATCTTATGTCCAGAAGGGTTTGTTTTACAAATGTGGTTGCATCCACATTTGGGGCATAAATATTTACTATCATTATATCTTCTTGGTGTATTGTTCCTTTTAATAAAAGGAAGTGTCCTGATTTGTCTCTTTTGATGTGTTTTAGTTTAAAGTCTGTTTTGTTGGATATCAGGGTTGCTACCCCTGCTCTTTTTTGGTCACTGGTGGCATGGTATATCTTTTTCCATCCTTTCACCTTCAGGTCTTTGGCTGTGAGGTGAGTTTCTTGCAGACAGCATATATTTGGATTATGTTTCCTAATCCACATTGCCAGTCTATGTCTTTTGATTGGTGAGTTAAGTCCTTTGACATTAAGAGATATTATTGAAATATGATTTTTGTTTTCTGCCATTTTGTGTTCTGTCTACTCTTGGGTGGTGTGATCTTTCTTCTTTACTTAAATGGCCCACTTATTAACTTCCTCTCTTCTCTGATTCTGAAGTCTGCTTCTTTTTTCTTCCTTATGATTTATTTCTTTAAGAATTTTCTCTAGTGTTGGCTTTGAATTCATGAATTTTTTGAGATTCTGTTTATCCTGGAAGACTTTGGTTTCCCCATTGATCTTGAATAGTAGTTTTTCTGGATAGATGAGCCTTGGCTGGAAGTTATTTTCTTCCAGGGTCTGAATCACGTCGTACCAGTCTCTCCTAGCATTCCTGACCTGGGTTGTATAGTCTGGGGTGATTCTTATTGTTTTGCCTCTATATGTCACCAGTCCTTTTGTTCTCACTGCTTTTAAGATTCCTTCCTTGGCCTCTATGCTGGTCAATTTGGTTATTATGTGGCGTGGAGTGGTTTTTCTTTGGTCCTGTCTCAGTGGAGTTCTGTAAGCCTCCTGGACTTGAAGATTCAAGTCTCTTTCCATATTTGGAAAATTCTCTGAGATTATTTCCTTGAAGATATTACAGATGCCCTTGGTCTGTACCTCTATCCCTTCCTCGATGCCTATTATCCGTAAATTAGGGTGCTTCATATTATCCCATAATTGCTGGATGTTTAGATTTTGTTGCTGTAAAGATTTCTGTATATCGCTGACTGTGTTTTCGGTTTGGGATGTACTGTCTTCTACTATTGATATTCTGTTTTCCATTTCATCTAATCTTCCAGAATTTCTTTCTATTGCTGTCTTCATTTCACTTATTGCCTCTTTCATTTCATTCCAGACCTCTTTCTGATTCTTTTTTAGTGTTTCTAATTCACCTCTAACCTCCTCTATACTTGTTTTAAATCCTTTCATCATATTGAACATCAAGATTTTGAACTCCCCTTCTTGCATTTCTAGTAGGTCAGTATTTGTGATTTCTGCTGTCTCTTCATAATTCCTGGTTCTCATATTTATAGCGTTCTCTGTCCTGTTTTTCTGATTTCTACCCATCGTTTGTGAGTACTGTGCTTAGTCAAATCTTAATATTAGGAGTTTGGGGGTATTGGTTAGTCAGCAGAGCCTTTCCAGTGTTGAGGGCGGGTGATGTGTAAGGAGCTGGGGTGATTGGTAAAGGAGTTGGATTAGGTAGAGGATATGTTAGGTTGAGAAAGACTTTAAGTATGATAAGGTAATAACTTGCTAGGAATGAGAGAGAGTTAACTACTAGGACTCTTGTCGTTGGTAGAGTAATTATGGATATAAGAGATACTTTGAGTATTAAACCAGGAGGTATATTATGGGGAAAAGTTTTGGGGGAGAAAAGTATGTAGGTTAGTGTGGGTAGGTTTGTAAATAGGGATGATGGAAGGAGCAGACAGACATAAAAAAAAAAAAAGAATCCACACAAGATACCAAGACTCTTATGTAATCCAAGAAAAATGAAGGAAAACCAATCAAAGGAGGAGAGTGAAAAAAAAGGAAGGGAAGAGGAAGAAAGAGGAAAAAAGAACAAGAATAAAATAAAAGGAACTAGCAGCTGTGTGAAATAAAAAAATAAGGCAAACCATCCAATATATGTATGTATGTATGTATGTATATATATATATATATATATATATATATATATATATATATCACAACAAGTTAAAGTAAAAGAAGTGTGGGTTAAAAGAAAAAAAAAATAAAACAGCAATAACCATACCAAAACAAAAGCACTGTAAAAGCAAAATAAAACAAAACATCCACATTAAAAGTAAAACAAACCGTCCTCCTTATTTACGCATATGGGGTCAGGTCCAAATAATATGTGCGTATCTGATTGCTTTGGTAGCTTTCAGAATACCATCCAATGTCTCTTAGTTTTCTTTGTACTCTATTTTTATCTTCTTAAGTCACTCTGGGTGTTTGGACACCTTTCTCTCCTTTAGCTGCTTTAGGTTTATGTGTCCAGATGTCTGATTTCACTGTTATTTGATTCTGTACAATTCACAGGTTCTGCGAAATTCTAACCTGTGGTCAGCACCTCTGCATTCACCACCCTAGCCTCCAGCCTATGCTTCCCTACAGCAGGGGTGGAGAATGACCAAAGTATAATTGGAACCTCCCCCTGAGGTCCTGAGCAGACTTTGTGGCCCGATGGATTTTCTTGTGTCTCTGGAAATTCCAGCTGGGCTAGCCGGTGTGGTCCCAAGATGTACCCTGGGCAAATGGATGCTGGTTCCTGGATGCCCACACTTACTGCCAGAGCTCTGCCTATTCCAAGAGTGCAGGCTGGATGCGCTGCTAATACTGGACCCAAGTGAGAGTGGATGCAGCTGTCTATTGCTGCTGGTATGCTCTTCCAAGGTGTATTGAGCTGTGTTCTCATTTAGCACTAAGCCTCTGGCTACCAGGAGGGTGGGAACACCCAGCGGTGGGCCAGGGGTGCAGGGTAGGTGCTCAAGGGTCCAGTGCGTGTTGTCCAGCAATGGTCTCTGCCTCCCGCGGGACGTAGAAGCTGGGGGTGCCCCAAGGAGATTTCCGGGTCACCCAGGGCTTTTGCAGCCTGGAAGGCAGGCTCTGGCAAGGTGGCAGGGGCTAGACACACAAGCAGACTCCAATTTAGGGGTGGCAGTGTACAGGTACTGACTACCAGCAGGGGACCGTGGCGCAGGCAAGTTGCGCGAGGAGAGTGCTCGGTTCTGAGGCTTGAGCCCGTGCTCACCCCCATCTCTTTTTATTTTTTATTTGGAAACAGGGTCGCACTAAGCTGTTGAGTTTCTCACTAAGTAACTGAGGCTGGCAGAGAACTTGTGATCATCCTCTACTGGATGAGCCTTGTGCTTCCAAGTACTGGGAAAACAGCCATATGCTACCATGCCTGGCTAAGGTGAGATATTATAATGTCTGTTATTTGAAATTCTTGAGCAGAAGAAAACTAAAACAAGGAAATGTGGCCAAATATTAACAATTTCAAAATCTAAATGGTGTCTGTGAACATTTATGACACCATTTTTTCTACTCTTCTACATGATGTATGAAAATTTCAAGAATGAAAACTTAGATGTTTTGCAGCTAGTGATGTCTGAGAGCTTAAATACTGGCAGCCTGGGGGTGGCTTGGTTGCCTTTGATATCGGTAGAGAGGGAGCTGGAAGTTACTGGGTAGAGTATCAGGATGGTGCCATCATTTGCTATGAGCTCTGATCCCCTAACCACAGGTTGAAAAGCAGCCACAGGGCGGCCAGGACTCAGGCCACAGGGTGTCACTGTGAATCCAAGGACCTCTTCCTCAGCTCCATCCTGCCCAGGGCTTAGAGATCTCAGTGGTTCCCACCATCCTGAAGGAGTCCCTGGAGCAGGGAACATCCATGCAGAGAGGCTTGCCCTGCGGTTGCCTCTCCCATAGTCATTAGGGAGGCTCAACTGAACAGATTACTCCTCTGTGACCTCTAATCCTGGAAAATAGTGGCAAAGGAGAAAGCATGGAGTTGCTTCATAGATTGGAATCACTTTCCTTGAAATTCCAGGGTTGTGAAAAATAGAGATTCTGGTATTTAAATACTAGTGGATAATCTACTTTTATACCTCAGTGGATCATGAACAGATAGAGTCACTGTAGGATATACCTGCAACTTCAAGATTAGCCTCCCACCTATCGTACACATGAGGACAATTAGGTGCAAAGGAAGGAGTTGGCCTAAGACCATTTAGTTCCTGCAGGGTCGAGCCGGGGGGCTAGAACTCACTCGGAGCTTTGGCTCTTTTCAGCCTGTCACACTTCCTACTCAGTGGCTCCAAATCTTCCTTGGTGCTACAAAAAGATACCTAGATATTTCTCATGTACCTTGAGACCTACTCTGGTAAACATTCAAAAGAACATATTGTACTTTACTTGGAAAGTGAAGGATGAAATAGCACAGGACAGTGTACGCAGAGGTCAAAACGAGCGGTGCCTGTTGACATCAGAGGCCAGTGCTAGAAAGAGGCTGGTTGTGGGTTCAGGTGGTTTCTCAGCAGGATCTTCAAAATTGTAGTTAATCTTTCAGGAAAGAAACTTGATGTTGCCTGTGTTTCCAGAGAGTATAAGACTGTTTAGGCTTAATCTATTCAAACAAAAATTTCAAGCAGTTGCTCCAAAAAGAACAAGGCCAATTGATTGGTTTTCAGAGGAAAAATCTATTTTCCCTGTTCCGCCTGGGGTTATTTTTTACTGGGGCTCCACCAGCTATCAGCATCAGGTTGTTAACTCTTCTTTCTAGAGAGTATACTTTATTCTGTCATTTTTCTCTACTCTTTTGCTGATAAAGTAATATTTATTCTTTGAAATTATTAGTTTTTCGTAGTACTGAGAATGGAACCCAGGGGCTTTCTACCTCCTGGCTATACTCCCAGATCTATTTTCTATTTTATTTGGAAACAGGGTCTCACTAAATTGCTGAGAGTCTCACTAAGTAGCTGAGGCTGGCTTCGAACTTGTGCAGTCCTCCTATCTCAGACTCCCAAGTACTGGGATTATAAGAGTGCGCAACCATGCCTGGTTCTCTATGAAATTATCATAATGGGAGTTTATGATGCATTCGATTAGCAAAATAAGAACTTCACAATTCTCGGGTCCCAATTATAAAAGAAATTAAGTTTAGGTTGTGGAATTTTAAAGTGTGGCAACCACTGTTGTGGGTGTTCCAAGGAAAAAATGGTTTTCTATAGACCTGACATCGGGAGGGTGTTTTATAGAAGAGGGAGGTATAAAGCTCCTTACTGTTGGGCGCCTTCAGCTCCTAATGTCACATGCCCCGTTCCTTTACGAGATGTCTTCTGCCCTTAGCCCTGACCGGTTTCCTCATGTGCAGACCTGCTTCTTCAAGAACACGGTGAACTTGGCTGGTGGAACTGTGGGTCGTGTCCACCCTGGAGCTCCTATCCTTTGATGTTTACACTTCCGCCTGGTTAATGGCCCGTCCACTCTCCTTTGGGACACAGAAGAGGATGTCTCTTGTTCTTCCTAATGATATTTTTGGCCTTACTAGGGGAAAAGATCACATTTAAAACATAACGTGTCCCATGGAACAAAGACTAATTTGGTGACATGATTTGGAAGCTATTTGTAACTTTCAAAATATCTTCCAGAATTATCTGTACCATTATGCCTGGATCCATTGAATATTTTTATAAAAACAAATCTATTTGTAATTTTAGTGTTCAATTGTCTACATTCATACACATTGCATATCATACATATTAAATACATATTACATATTAAATACATATCATACATATTAAATACAGGCTTATAAATAACACAAAACGTAAGAATAATGATAATTGCTTAATATTGCTTACCACAGGTGACTGTTGCAAATATTGCAAACATTGCAATTATTAAATAGCTCTAAAATCTGTGCCGGGCACACGCTTGTAATCCCAGCATTTGGGAGGCTAAAACCGGAGGATCGCGGTTTGTGACAGCCTCAGCTACTTAGGCCCTCTGCAACTCAGTGAGACCTGGTTTCAAAATAAAGAATAAAAAATAGGGCAGGGGGTGTAGCTTGGAGGTTGAATGCCCCTGGGTTCCATCCCCAAAACTGCAAAAAAAAAAAATATATATATATATATATATATATATTCTGAAGTAGAAATTGAAGAGGAACAAGATAAAGGTCTCAGCATTAATACTTGGAGTCCATGCTTTCTTATTACAGAGTTGGCTGGGAAGAATCAAGAGCTGGAAGGCTGAGCAAACTGAGCCTACTCTAGTGGAGAGTGGATTTGAAGTTTGTATTTATTTATATATTTATTTAAAAATTTTTTAAAAAATTTTATTTTATTTTTATGTGGCTCCTATTGAAAATGGCACATATTCAGACAGTGCTTGGTGCCCTCCCCCTCCTCCTTTTCCCCCTCTCAACAATGAGAAGTTGGATGCCTGCTAGTTGAGAGTGGTTTGACAAATAATTATCTTCCCATTGAGATCCCAGGAAAGCCACATCTTAGAAATAAAAACCATGTTATGAAACTCAATGATTTTCTCTAGGACTAAGGGCAAAATAAAAATTGAGCTACAAACAAAACTAAAACCAAGCCTTCATAAATTTATGGCTGAGTAATACACTCCATTGTGTATCTAAACCACATTGTTTTTATCCATTAAGTTGCTGACAGATATCTACACTGGTTCTATAACTTGGCTTTCATTAATTATGCAGTAATAAACATGAATATGCTTGTACCTCTAAAGTATGTTGACTTTAGGTTTTTTTTTCAGATAAACATTGAGGAATGGTACAAGTGGATCATATGGTAGTTCTATTTTCAGTTTTGTGAGAAACACTGATTTCCATACTGACTGTACTAAGTTACATTCTACCCACAGTGCATAGGAGTTCCTTTTCACCTGCATCCTTACCAGTCCTTACTGTTATTTCTATTCTTGATGATTGCCATTCTGACTGGGGTCAAATGGAATATCAGTATACTTTTAATTTACATTTCCTTGATGACTAAAGATGATGTTTTTTCATATAATTATTGGCCATTTATACTTTTTTGAAGCTTCTGTTTAGTTGATTTGCCCATTTTGAATGGCTTATGTTTATTTACTTTTTTGGTACTGAGAATATATATATATATATATATATATATATATATATATATATATATATATATATATTCTGGATATGAATTCTCTACTGGGAGAAGAGCTGGCAAAGATTTTTCCCATTCCATCTTTTAACTCTGTTGATGATTTCCTTTGCTGTGTAGAAGGTTTTAAATTTGATATTCTTTTTTTTGTCAGCTCTAATTATGAATTCCTGAGTTGTAGGAGTCCTAGTTAAAAAGCCATCGACTGTACCTACATCTTGAAGTATTTTCTTTATGTTTTTTTCTAACAGTTTCAAATTTTCTGAACCTAAGTATAGATCTTTGATACATTTTGAATTGACTTTTATACAGGGTGGGAGATATGAATCTAGTTTTATTTTTCTACATAGGGACATCTAGTTTCCAGCATCATTTGTTAAAAAGGCTGTCTTTACTGAAACATGTTTTTGGCACCTTGTCAAGAATCAGATGACTATAGCTGTGTGTGTTTGTCTGTGTTGTCTAGTCCAAATCACTGATCTATGATTGTGTTTTTAGATATATTTTTAAATTTTATTTATTTATTTATTTTTTGCGGTACTAGGGATGAAACCCAGGAGCATTCTACCTCTGAGCTACATCCCCAAGCCCTATTTATTATTCTTTATTTTGAAACAGGATCTCACTGAGTTGCAAAGGGCCTAAGTAGCTGAGGCTGTCTGCAAACAGCAAGCCTCCTGAAGGCATGAGAAAATTGATCTCTCACAACCTCAGATGAACCACCTCTCTGCCATCTTGATCTCAGTCCTGTGGCCTTCAGGACTGTGAGACAATAAGTTTCTATCTTCTAAGCCATGCAGCTTTTGACTTTGTTACAGTATCTCTAGAGAACTATTTGAATTACTATTTGTGTATGTTTGGTACTTGGGCTTAAATCCAGGGTGGTTATACCACTCAGCTATACCTCCAAGCCCTTTTAAATTTTTGAAGTAGGATCTCACTAAATTATCATGTGCTGGTCTCAGATCACGATCCTCCTGTTTTAGCCTCCCAAGCACTGGGATATAGGTGTGCTACCACCCTCCACTCAGACTAATAGAATTACAATTGACCTTTTTCTACTAATTGTAAAAATTTGGTTCATCTCATGACTGAATACAGCTCATTTTCTTTTCTCTTAAAAATGTCTTTGATTTCATTGATTCACCCTATGTTAGGTAATTTTGGATTGTATCCTGGGCATTATCAATTTTAAGTTGTAGAGATGATGGATTGTATTCTTTTTTTCTATCATTAATATTGCTTTTTTGTTTTAGCAGGCAGTTTCCTTGGCTGGACTTTCTTCTTCACTTATATGTTGTGAATAATTAATTTTGTCCCCAAAGAAGTTTGGCCTTTGTTTCTAGTTCCTAGAAAGTAGTCTCTAAATCCTTATAATTTCCTGAGTGATCCGAGTACCTGACAGTTTATGCTAATGAGATGACTCAGAATAAGGGCTGGCTATACTAGAATGAGACCATCTCTGTGATTAGAGGGTTGGGGGTTTGAGCTACATAATGTCAGCCATCTCTGGGGAGGGAGTGGGGGCTAGAGATTGAATTCAGCCACTCAGCCAGTGATTCAACTGGTCATCCTTACATAATGAAACTTTAATAGAAACTCTGGTTGCAGAAACCTGGGTGAGCTTTTCTGGTTTTCTCCACACTACATGTTGTTACACACTGATGTTTTGGGTAGGTAGTGCATACTGAGTCCTGGGGTTTCCCAGGAAAGTATCATGTTTGGGACCTTCCTCATCTTTTCCCTGCATTCTTCTTTTGGCTGGTTAAAACACTAATAGAATTTTAATCATAAGTACAGTGCTGATTTATTATCATCAAGATGGCGGCCGCAGCAACAATAGCTGGCAGCAGCCAAATAGGACATGTATTCCTCGGAGAAACCCCAGACATCAGATTTTGGTTTAATATCTGATTGGGACAACATATAGAGACATTATAGCCATGATTTCCTACCTAAAATATAAGAGACAGACCAAGATGGCAGAGATGGCAGTGGCGGCCAGTATTTGGGAGAGCTACATAAATTCAATCCAACCCACCTTGAACTGTTGGAGAAATTTCCCCAAAAAATGACTGCTCCTGCCCCACATGCTCAGGAATTCTGGACAACATACTATGTAAGAAAAATGCTCGGGAGGAGGGCCAAGATGGCGGCAGTGGCCAGTATTGGGGAGAGGCAGGTAGATTCATTTTTATCCACCCTGAACTTTTGAGGAAATCTCCCCCAAAGTAGACTGCTCCTGCCCCACATGCTCAGGAACTCTGGACAACATACTATGTAAGAAAAATGTTCGGGGCGCTTCAGATGGAGCCCCGCATAGTCGGGTCGGCCGGCACCACGTGTCCAGGGAGCCAAGGGCGCTCCCGGCTGCTGCGCTCCTCTGCACAGCGCTGGGGCTGGGTAAGCTCAGAGTAGCAGAACCTGCTCTCCAAGGTAAAGCTGTGGGCCTCCTCTCTTAATGGGGAGATAAAACACATTGCTACTAAGTATTTGGGCCCCCAACTCCTGCAAAAGACACGTACTGTTTTCTTTTATTAAAAAATATTGAAGAGGGAGGAAGATGGTAGCAGCTGTGGCTGCAGCAGCGATCACAGTCACAGCGGTGATGGTTAGCAGTGGCTGAATAGGACATGCATCCCTCTGAGAAACCCTACACAACAGATTTTGATTTAATAGCTGATTGGGACAACACACAAAAACATTTCCAGTCATGACTTCCTATCTGAAATACAGGAGAGAGAGAGTGGAAAATGGTGGAATTAGAGGCAAGATGGCAGTGTGGCGCCTACCACTGCAAGATAAGTGATTTTTGGAGGCATATCCCAGAAGAGATCAGAAAGCAGACTGCTCTTGCCACACATGCACAGGGATACTTAACAACAACATACTCTAGGAGAGACCAAGAAGGAGGCAGCCGCCAGTATTCAGGAGAGGCAGACAGATCCAACCAAATCCATCTTGAATTTCTGAAGAAATCTCCCCCAAAGTGGACTGTTCCTACCCCACATATTCAGGAACTCTGTCAACATATTATGTTTTTGTTTGTTTTTGTTTTTTGGTGGTACTGGGGTGGAATCCAGAGGCTTTCTACCTCCAGGCTATACCCCCAGACCTATTTTATACTTTATTTGGAAACAGGGTCTCACTAAGTTGCTGAGAGCCTAAGTAGCTGAGTCTGGCTTCGAACCCATGTGATCCTCCTGTCTCAGCCTCCCAAGCACGGGGATTACAAGTGTGCGCCACCACACCCGGCTTGGTCAACATACTATGTAAGAAAAAGTTTTGCAGAGACGGACCAAGATGGCGGCAGCGGCGGAGGCCAGTATTTGGGAGAGGCAGACAAAGCCAATCCAATTCACCTTGAATTTCTGAAGAAATCTCCCCCAAAGTAGACTGCTCCTGCTCCACATATGCAGGAATTTTGGACAACATACTATGTAAGAAAAATGTCCGGGGCAAGTCAGAGGGAGCCCTGCCTGTATTGCTGGGCCAGCTTGCTGCACTGGGTGTCCCAAGAGACCTCAGCTAATGGCTGCCATGCTCTTCTGCACTGCACTGGGGGCCAGGGTGTGCTTGGAGCAGCGGATCCTGCTCTCTATGGTGAGGCTGTGAGCCTCTGCTTTCAGTGGGGAGAGAAAATCCACTGCTGCTAGGGAATTGGGCTCTCAGCTTCTGCAAATGACATGTGCTGTTTTCTCCTACTAATATATAATATATAACATATATTATATAATATATAACATACTAATATATATATGGAGGGAAAAATGTGAACCTTTGTAAATGTTCTGCCCACAGTGACAAGACCTGGAGTCTGCCGTATAGTGAGGCCGGGCCTGGAGCCAGCGAGGCTGGGCCCGGAGCATGCGGCAGACCTGGAACTGGAGGCTGTTCTACACCAAAGGGCCAGTGAGTTTCTTCAGCTGTGTGGCTAGGAAGCAGTAGAAGCTGCCGCTGTCTCACCTAATCTCTCAGCAGATTTCCAGATCCAAGTGACCTCTATTAAAAAACACTGGTTCCATCCCTGGTTCCAAAAAAGACAAAAAAAAAAAAAAAAAAAAAAAGAACCCCTTTAAAAAAAACACCATTGGGCCGGGCGTGGTGGCGCACGCTTGTAATCCCCGCGCTTGGGAGGCAGAGACAGGAGGATCGCGCAGGTTCGAAGCCAGCCACGCGCGCTGGCTTAGGAGACCCTGTTTCCAAATAAAAATGTAAAAATAGGTCTGGGAGTGTAGCCTGGAGGTCCAGGAACCCCAGTACCACCAAAAAAAAAAAAAAAAAAAACAAACAAACCCCCCCCCCAAAAAAAAAAAACACCATTGGTTGTTTGTGGATCATCTTGTCAAAGTTACTCACCTTCTGGCTTTCAGGTTTTCAGTGTGTGGGAGTAAGTGTGGAGAAATAGAAGCTCTAATACATTGTTGGTGGGATTGCAAGTTGGTGCAACTGCTTTAGAGAACAGTATAGAAAATCCTCAGAAGAAGGAAAACAAACTTACCATATGATCCTGCAGTACCACCTCTGGATATCTACTAAAAAGAATAGAAGCCAAAATACCAAACTAATGCATGAACAACCATGTTCATAGCTGCACAGTTCACCATTGCCAAACTGTGGAACCAGCCAAGATGTCCTTCGACGGATGAGTGGATTTCAAAACTATGGGATATGTACACAATGGAATTTTGCCCAGCCATAATGGAGAACAAAATTATGCCATTTACAGTGAAATGTCACAAAAAATAAGAAATCAGATGCTTTTCTTAATGTGCAAAATATTCGGGAGAAATGAGTAACAGGAGGAACTCAAGATGAAGAAGGAACCCTATAGAGGAGCAATGCAGGTGACATATCTGAGGGGATAAGAGGGAGGATAAGGGAAACTTTTTAAAGTACATGATGTACTTAAACATATCAAAGTCAGTCAGGAAGCCAAGCATGGGTAGGAGGGAGGGGGAGGGAAAAGGTTAGAAATTGAGTAGGGGCTGATTAGGTGATGTGTGCATGTATATCTCTGCAAGTTTTTTTTTTAAATCCAATTGAGATGTATGCCTGTAATGCACCAATAAAATAAAAGTACAGTGCTTTCCTGAGTTTTTTGAGTTGCTGTAGGGAATTATCACACTTGAGGGGTTATTGAAGACCCAAAATAGTAGCCAGTTGCTCAGAAGTGCAGGTGACCTATATAGACCCCTGAATTTGCAGCTTATGTCCTAAGTAGAGCAGAATCATGGGAGACTGTATGGAGCTTGGGTCAACTCCAGTAGTTAGTCTAAGAAGTCAGTGTAACATGTCTAGTAATTTGCAGGATGCTGGATATTGTGAGGGCCACATTGTTACTTGTCTGGATTTAACTGTCTTCCATTAAAGAGGATTGTTTTCCTTGTTCCATTGTACTGCTCTTTCCTAATAACTTACTGCTTGTTTTACACTATGAGTTGCTATGGTAACAAGGGGGAGCTGACCTGAGAAGATTATGAGATGCTGAGGGGACAATAATCTCCATGAATGTGAGTAACAATTTTACCTCCTGGATGCCTACTGTTGTGGACTGAATGTTTGTGCCTGTTAAATGGACATGTTGAAGTCCTAAGCCTTCATTGTAGCTTATTTAGAGGTGGGGTCAAGAGACAAGAAAGTGTGCACTCTCTCTCTCTCTCTCTCTCTCTCTCT
Source organism: Muscardinus avellanarius (assembly GCF_963383645.1). Classification (NCBI taxonomy): domain Eukaryota; kingdom Metazoa; phylum Chordata; class Mammalia; order Rodentia; family Gliridae; genus Muscardinus; species Muscardinus avellanarius. The sequence continues at coordinate 25,802,570 of NC_137801.1, read as the reverse complement.
CTCTCTCTCTCTCTCTCACACACACACACACACACACACACACACACACACACACACACACACACACACTTAATCATGCTTTACTTACCCTGGAGAAAGCCCCCTTCTCAGGGCTAATTACTAGAGATTATAAATGACTAGGTGTACCTTTCAAATGTATACCAAATAATCCTTCATCGTGCACTAGGATACGATTTCCCTGCCTTAATCACTCTAGGATTTGGAAACAGAAAACCAGGGACATCCTAGAGCCAAGAGCTATGGAAGATTTAAAGAAGCCATTCCTAAACATCTGCTTATTCCGCTTCACCCGCTTCCCACTCAGCCCTGAGGACCCTGGTGTTTCCTGGTGGTCATGTGGCAAGCTGTGTCTACTGCTTCTAAAGATCTATGAACATCAGCTTTCTCCTTTGTAATAATAAGTTCTGTGTCTCTAGGTTTTACCACACCTGATTTCATGCACAATTAAGACATGTACAAAGAGTAAACACTATATGAATCTATTTATATAAAGTTCAGAAGCAGGCAAGACTAATTTATGGCGATGGTAGGGAGGGTCTGGTTATTCTAGGAGGGAGCTCCTGGTATGCTGATGATCTGTCTGTTGACCTAGGCTCAGATTATGAGAGTATGTTCACTTTGTGCAAATTGATCAAGCTATGCATTTTAAATTTGGGTACTTTTTTTTTATAACAATTTTTTTATTGAACATAAATAGTATACATTTACACTATATTTGGTGCCCTCCCCCCCCGCCCCCATTTTCCCTCCCCCCCAACCAATGGTTGTCCAGGTTAACCATGTCTTATTCATAATTTTACACATGTTCAGGTGTAGACCCTTATTAATCAAGACCGGCCTTCCTCCTCTCCTATCTTACCATCCAAACTTAGCTAGTATTTCCCCTTCAATATCTGGAGTCCCTCTGGTATTCTTTGTGTTTCCTAGTTTGGGCATATTAGAGGAAACATATGTATCTTCTTCTTCTGTGCTTGGCTGATCTCACTTAACATAATGTTCTCCAGGGCTTTCCATCTTCTTTCAAAATTTGGGTACTTTTAAAATGAGTATAATACAGAACAGTTGCATTCTTGGCTTACCTTCTCTCCCTACATCCCTGACTTTTGCCATGTAACCTTGCAATGCTCTCATGATCTGACTTGGGTACTGAGTTCACCATGGGACTTGACTTGGGCAATAGAATGAATAAAAAGTAAGAGATTGGCTCCCTCTTGGTCTGAGCTTCAAGAGGCTTCATGTGTCTCCTGTATTCTGTGTTTCTGTTACTGACAGTCTAGAGAATGCTGGGGCTAACGCATGCATTCCAGGATGAGAGTTTTAGCGAAGGTTCCTGTTCTACACTTTGCATTGTACTGGGCTGTAAGGTGCTCCACAGAAGAATAAGTGAGCACAGTTAGGTTCAGTGAAACCCATCCCAGATCAGTGGACTTCTGGCCAGATATGCACACGGAAAATGATTGATTTCATTAAGCCATTGAATTTTAGCAAAAAAAAAAAATGGCTATAATAGCCAAACCTGTTATAGTAGAGGAAAAAAAGATAATGAAGATCAAACTTGGGTAAAACTAGCAAGAAAAGAGGAAGAAATCAAGGCAGGAAAATCTCACTTAATAAACACTTCTGCTGGACATGATGGTGCATGCATGTAAACCTAGTACTTTGAGCCGGGCGTGGTGGCTCACACTTGTAATCCCAGCGCTTGGGAGACCAAGACAGGAGGATCGCACAGGTTCGAAGCCAGCCTCAGCTACTTCGTGAGGCTTTCAGCAACCTAGTGAGACCCTGTTTCCAAATAAAAATATAAAATAGGTCTGGGAGTATAGACCAGAGTTAGAAGGCCTCTGGGTTCCACCCCCAGTACCTCCGTGCCCCTGGGTTCCTCCCCCAGTCCCCCAGTACCGAAAAAAAGGAGGGGGAGGGGAGCAAAGTCCAGAGGAGGAGGCAGCCAGATGCCCAATCAAAGAAGGGAAGCGCTTGAACTAGGGCGCAGAGATTAAAAGGATGGCAAAGGAAGCTTGAAAGGACCAGGACCAGTGTGTGAAGGCTGGACCCGAGTTCTGAGCGGCGGCATCTCCGAGGCCGCGGCATCTCTAAGGAGTTCGGCTGGCCAGTTCCGAAGCAGGGAGAGGGCTCCCGGGGAGAAGCCCTAGTCTTTAGCCTGCATCCGTGCCAGCTCTGGTGCCGAGGAGGCTAAAGACGGTGGGCAGGACCCCTACTTCTGGCCCCAACCCGTAGCCCTTATTCCGAATTGGTGGCATCCTCGGGACACACGCGGGGTTCCACAAAGAAACTCTGGAGGAATCAGAGGAGGGGAGAGGCTGGTACCTGTCTAGACAGAGGTCGTGGTGGGGCCCGCGCGGGTACTGATGCTGACAGTGGGAAGGGTCCGGGTGGTCCAGCTCGGGGGCCGCGGTGGGCGCTCGAATACGGGGCGCAGGAGGGAGGGGTCCAGGGTGCGCTGGGGCTGCGGGGAGTCAAGGGGCGCAGAGGCTCGAGGAGTCGGGGAGAGCCTGGCCTGGGGGTCCGAGGGTGGGAGGCCCCCGGCCAAAACGTCCGGTGCTTTTCAATTTCCTCATACTCAGTCTCAGAAGTTTCAACATCAGGTTTCTATGAATCCGCCCAGAGCCTAAAGGAAGAAGAGCAGAACTCCGCGGAGAGGGCGGGCGGGCGCGCAGGCAGAGCGGGGCTCCGGGACACTTTTTGGCGCCACGAAAACCTTGGTCCTTCCCTTACTCCCTGGCTGCAGCCGGAAAAGCCAGTCCTGCGCAAGGGGCATCGCGGCGGAGCCGAGCCAGGACCCGCAGCGCCGAGGTGGGAGGCACGGCGAGGGGCGGGGGCCCGGGCCAAAGGGGCGGACGCCGGGTGGCGTCTCGGGCTCCATAAAGGGACCGTGGGGGCCGCCCTCTGCTCCGCGCGGCGGCGGCCACCGGCAGTGAGCGCGGCACCATGCCCGGTCAGTGCCAGCAGAGCCCGGTGCTGGCGGGCAGCGCCACGCTGGCCACGCTGGGGGCGCTGATTCTGTGCCTGCAGAGGCCCTTGAGCTACGGGAAGTACTCCGAAACCCTGACGCCCGGGGTTACCTGCCTGCCAGCCCGCGCCGCCTGGTTCCTGCAGGAGCTGCCCTCCTTCGCCGTTCCCGCTGGGATCCTCGCCTGGCAGCCCGGCTCGGTCTTCGGACCGCCCGGGACTGTGCTTCTGGGCCTCTTCTGCGCACATTACTTCCACAGGTAGCGTTTGCCCCCGAGCGGCATGGAGAGCGGTGCACCGCCGGGCTCCCGCGACCCCGAGCGCATCCCGCGCGCACCGAGGCACCTGCAGCCAGCGCGCGTCTCTGCGGCGGGGGCTGGGCTTGGATGCGGGCGAGTTGGGAGGCAGCCGCGGGACCCAGGGCTCTTTTATTTCCCCCACGCACTCTTCGCCTCTCCAAATCATCTTGCTGCTTGGAGAAAGAAGTCCTGCTGGGAGGGAGGCGGGCGGGAAAGTTCAGGCTGGGCTCGGACAGTTCCTTTCCGTCCGCGTTCACCTGCGGCGCCCCACTCCCCGCCCCTTCTCTCCTGGACTTTTCTTATGCAGAGGGAGACCAGACTGGTTCTGGGATCTCGGGAGAGTCTTAAGTATTGGCATCTCCTGAAACAAACTAACAACCTCAGCTCGGAGGGGGGTGCGCCGAGCCCGGACCCGGACCTCACCAGTGGGAAGAGAATGTAATGGGGTCCCACTGGCTTAACTCAGGGCTCCTCACTTTTTCGCCCGCCCCA